>NC_073245.2:47643500-48922500 GCF_029281585.2 Gorilla gorilla gorilla
AAAAAACAAAAAAAAACACGCTTTTCCAGAGGAGAATCCCAAGGTTCAGAGAAGTTAGATGACTTGCTCAAATTCTCAGCTGCTTCCACCATCCCTTAAAGGAGACCTTGGTGCTCTTGTTATGCAGATGAGGCACAGAGATGGGGAGTGACTTGACTAAGGTCACACAGCAAGTTAATGACAAAGCTGGTCCACACTGACCAATTTTCCTGGCTTCCCAGTGCAAGGATTTTGTTGCCTATGTGTCTTACTCTCCTGAGCATGTGCGTGTGTTACTGTTGTATGCATGTGTGTGATTGGGTTCATGTGTGAATATGAAAGAGTATACGTTAATGACGCATTATATGTATAAATGATTGGGCTTGTGCGACTATTTGAAGAGCACATATATATATGTATATGCATGATTGATCTTGTGTGTGTATGTAAGAAGGTGTGTGTGTACATGCATATGTGTGTGATTCGGCATGTGTGTGCGTGTGTGATTCAGCACGTGTGTGTGTGTCAGCATGCATGTACATGTGTGATTCAGCATGTGTGTATAAACATAAGGCTATGTATGTGTATGTGAGAAGCTCAGTAGTATCTCCGAATCAGCATGCCCTCCTTCCTAAATAGCAATTTGCCATTGGGGAGCTTTCATATAGTGCTCTAGAAGGTGACTAATTAGGCCTTTAAACTCCCCATCTCCCCCTCTCCAAGCTCCCTTAGTGCTGGGGGGCACACGGACTTATTTTATGAGCCCCCAAGGGGTCACAGCTTTCCCTGGCTGGGCAGGCAGCCAGACCACCTCCCCCACCTCAGCCAGACCTGCTGCCTCTGTGCCTCCCCCGCCCTCTGGCAGCCCCCTCCAGGCCAGCTCTAATGAGGAGCCTCTCCCACCCTCTGACCCCTCCCCCACCCTGCCAGCCTAGGACCAGAGCAAATGAGCTGCAGGCAACTTGAGCGACCAACAGCCCACCTCCCTCTTCACACTAGGAAGAAACTGAGGCCCTGAGAGGGGGAGGGACTTGCTTAGATCACACAGCAAGTGGAGAGGAAAAGCTGCAACAGTAACATTAGGTGGGCAGAGAGAGACAGAGGGGAGCAGGTAGTCTCTGGAGTTAATGAGGAGAATGAGGCATGTTCAGGACAGGACCTAAAGTTTTCATGTTGGAAGGGCTCTCAGAAACCACCCTGTCCAACCCCATATAGGTGTACAGATGGGAAAACGGAGACCCCAAGTGAGAAGGAGCTTTCCCAAGGTCATACTGCGAGTTAGGCCCTGGGTCTGCTCCCTCCCCATGTATCTGAACATCATTCCATGACTCCAAGATGCCCCATTTACTGTGTGCACCTCTCTTGCCTCCTCTATCCCCTTGCCTGAGGGCAAAGTTGCAGAAGCATGGGGACCTCAAGATTCATTTCTTTCTCTGCCGTCTGAGACCGCCTACAAACCTCTGGAGCTTGGAAAGTTCGGCCAGCCCAGCAGGTACAGATGCACAACTGAGTAATCAAGTCTCGGAATCTGGTCTCCAACTCTGCCACGAACTGGCAGGTCTTGTCTCCTCTCTAGGCTTTAGTACCCACTCTGCACCTTGCAGGCGTTGGACCTGGTGCTTCCTAGGTGCCCTCCAGCCCTGATGTGTGGGCAGCCTAGGATCTGCTATGTGTGAGATATGTGTCAGTGTCCCCAGACACCCACCCCGGGCCAGATGCACACAGTGTCTCCCACCAGGGCAGTGCCAGGGCTTTGAAAGCCCCTCCATTCATGCAGATGCCCCTCCCTCTGAGCCGTGCCCCTGCCACCCCGCCCCCTCACCTTGCCCTTTGTCAATAAAGCTGGTGATGGTGTTGGCCAGGCCAGCCTCCAACTTCACGCTGCTGTTGCCTCCCTTTCTGTCAGCATCGGACAGCGTCCTGTACAGCGAGAGCATGTACTCGTGGGGTGTGATGGGGGGTGGGCGAAACGGCTCCTTGGGCTCTCGTGGGGGCCCGGGCTCCCTGGCCTTCTTCAGCAGGAAGGAGCTGGGGACAGATCCTGCTTTTGGGGGTGCCTTGCCTCCGGGAAGCTGTCCTTTTGGGGTCACAGTCCGGGCTGTAGCCTGCCTTGTTTGGGGAGGGTGTCCTGGCTTGGGTTCAGGGCCGCCCGGTCTGGGGGGCAGCTTTTTGGGTTCATCCTTCCTGGGCTGTGTCAGGCCTCCTGTCTGCCCGGTGCCTCCCTTTGCCCTGGCATTGGCATTGGTGGCCCCCCCACCATAGCTGTGACCCCCTGGCCTGAAGACGTTCCGGGCCAGGGGGGGCCTCTCCTTGGCTTCTGCTTTGGCCAATCCTGGCCTGGTCCCCTGGGGTCTCTGGCCCAAGTCAGGGGCACCCAACACAGTGCAGATGAATTCCAGGTCCAGCCAAGCCAGGTACCAAAGAAAGAAAGTGAGGAGTTTGGGGAGTCTCATCCTCTGGCCAGCCGCTGAATGACACCAAAGAGAACAGCGGCAGCAGCGAAGGTGCCTCTGGTTTGGCAGGAAAAACCATGAAAGGAGTGGACTTTCAAAAGCAGCGGCAGCAGCAGTAGCAGCAGAAGGAAAGGCTTTCTCCTCAGTCTGAGACTCTTGAAGTCTGCCGGGTGTGTGTTTGTATCCAGTCCCATAGTGGAAATGCTCTCGTATCCAGACGTGCACCGTCTCCAGTCAGCAGCTGAAAATAACCCGTTCTTGAAAGGAGAAAGCCGACCGCCCCCTTTCTCCTGCACAACTGACTGAGGGCTTGAAGGAGGCTTGTATAAGGCTGAGGGATTTTTCCAAGAAGGAAGAATGGCGTAATGCTGCCTGTGTGCTCCAGTTTTTTTTTCCCCCTAGTTTTGAATCCTTTCCAGTGAAAATACTTCACACACACACACACACACACACACACACACACACTCACAGGCCTGCAGGTGCTCAGAAAAATCTTTTACAAACCTGAACTCAGGAATTGGAAACGGAATTCCAACCCAAACCAATTTAATTACTCTCTGATGTCATGCTGTCTAAACTCATTTAAGTGCGATATATTTATGTGAAAAAAAATCACCGCTGCCCTTTCGAGGCCATGGCTCACGGGGGCTCCTGGCACAGAGCCCCGCAGCAGGACTCTAGGCTTAGGGGGCCTCCCCCTCCACAGGGCAGACTCAGGGGTCTTCACCTCCACCTCATGGAGCAGCCCACCCCACTTTCCCGAGGAGAGATGCTGAAGAATGAGCTCAAAGATCTTAAGCCCCAGAAGCATGGGGAGTGTGGGTTTGTAGTTAAGTCCTTAGAGTGTTTTTAAAGCAGTTTCAACTCCTGCATCTAGTCTGGGACCTGATTTGTTATGCGTGTGTGTGTGTGTGTGTGTGTGTGTTTATGTGTGTCTGTGTGTGTGTGTGCCTGTGTGTGTGTATGGGGAGTAGGGACAGCACAGATGGCAGCATTTACCCACATTTTCTTTTATTTTAATAAACTTGTGGTGACCCAGAGACTGAAAAATATCATTGCCCACTACACCCCCTCCCTACCCCCAAATGCCATTGACTGAGTGCATATTCTTCAGGCTTGGGGGCACTGCCGCCCTTAAGTTCACTCCTTGGATGGCGGCAGGTCCAGGGTGTACCCCACCACCACCCCGGCAGAGACGTCCTCTGAGTTTTCTTAGAAAAGACTGGCTGAGTCTGGGGCAGCAGCGGCCCCTACAGGAGGCTGGAAAAGCCATTTCCCACATGACGCTTTTTTTTTTGAGACGGAGTCTCGCTCTGTCGAGTGCAGTGGCATGATCTCAGCTCACTGCAACCTCTGGCTCCCAGGTTCACGCCATTCCCCTGCCTCAGCCTCCCCAGTAGCTGGGACTACAGGCCCCTGCCACCACACCTGGCTGATTTTTTATGTTTGTAGTAGAGATGGGGTTTCACCATGTTAGCCAGGATGGTCTCGATCTCCTGACCTCGTGATCCGCCCGCCTCGGCCTCCCAAAGTGCTGGGATTACAGGCGTGAGCCACCGCGCCCAGCACAATTTCCCACATGATGTTTTTTCTGGTAGCTCTGGAAGGTCTGAATTCCAGCTGAACTCAAGGGTTTCTTAAAGTGCCTCATTGAAGTATGGAAGATCCCTTCCTCTGGGGAACCTTCGCCGTAAAGCCCCTGGGCAACTTAACACAGGGTCAGCGGGGAAAGCTGTTCGCTTCACCTGAAATATCCTCCTCTCTCTCTCCCACAACTGGAGGAAGCACTCCACATCCTGAGAAGTTTAGCTGAAAATTTACCTCCTTCGGGAAGCCTTTCCTCGTCCCCAGACAGAGCCAATTACCCCTTCTGTACATTTCTCTACAACACTTGTCACACTGTAAGAAGGATGGCGGGGGAGAAGCAATAGTCAGATAGGCTTCCTTCTTTTTTTTTTTGTTTTTTTTTTTTTTTGAGACAGAGTCTCACTCTGTCACCTAGGCTGAAGTGCAGTGGTGCGATCTTGGCTCACTGTAACCTCCACCTCCTGGGTTCAAACGATTCTCCTGCCTCAGCCTCTCGAGTAGCTGGGACTACAGGTGCACACCACCATGCCTATCTATTTTTTGTATTTTTAGTAGAGACGGAGTTTCACCATGTTGGCCAGTCTGATCTCGAACTCCTGACCTCAAGTGATCGACCCACCTTGGCCTCTCAAAGTGCTGGGATTGCAGGCATCTCTACCAAAAATACAAAAAATTAGCCGGGTGTGGAGGCAAAGGTTGCCGTGAGCTGAGATCGCACCACTGCACTCCAGCCTAGGTGACAGAGCTAGAGTCTGTCACACACACACAAAATAAGTAAATAAATAAATAATATTAATAAAATAAAAAAATTAAAAACAGACTTGTTCCCACTGAACCAGTCCTCTCTGGCATCCCTCCCTTCACTCCCTCCTCACCACCTCCATCACTGCCCTGTCCTCCTCATTGCTTACCTCGCTATGATTCTCCCCTATAACTGGCTTCTAGGCCTCCAGGCTGTCTCTGGTTCAACCCTCTACTAAAAGCTACCCATCAAACAAGTGCCAACCCATGTGCCACCTCCTCCATGAAGCCTCCTTGCATCCTCCAGAAAATGCACACTCCCCCTGAGCTGCCATCACACATTTTCTGTGCTCTTTTACATTTTTTGGCAGCTGAAAGTTTATTCAGTCTCTGCCTCTGCCCCCTATCCCAACACAGTTTGTTTCTTCCACTCTGTATTTTGTCATATTTTAAAATCATAACTTAATTCCTTATAACTATAATAATTTCTTTACATACCTGTCTCTCCCATTAGATTATGACTAGACTGTGCCATATTTATCTCTGAATTATACCCAGTGCTTGGCACAGGGCCCAGCACACGGCAGCTCTCAGTACGTGTTATATGAATAAATTAATCTCTAACTGTCCCTTATTTACAAAAATCATCATTTTCTACTTTGAGGTGTAGTTATTTGTGGACATAACCTGCCTTTCCCATTAGACTCTAAGTTCCTTGAAGGGAAGAATTGTCTTGCCACTTCTTAAGCATTTTGTAAACTCAGAGAGTGAATAAATGAATGAGTTGAACAACCACAATGTCTCTGTACGTGGCTTGATAAAGAGCAAGGATTCTGGAGACAAACAGACCTGGTTTTGAAGCTTGGTTCTGCTATTTATGTATTGTGTGATCTTGGGAAGCCTCTAAACCTCTCTGAAACTCTAAACAGTGATAACGATAGTGCTTACCTCACAGGACTCTTGTTGGAGATTCAATGAAGTAAATTGCGGCCAGGCGCAGTGGCTCACGCCTGTAATCCCAGCACTTTGGGAGGCCGAGGCAGGTGGATCACGAGGTCAGGAGATCAAGACCATCCTGGCTAACACGGTGAAACCCTGTCTCTACTAAATAAATAAATAAATAAATAAATAAAATTAAATTGCATAAAGTGATCAACTATTAATGGCAATTGTTAATGATAGCTTTTTTTTTTTTTTTTAGATGGAGTCTCACTCTGTCACCCAGGCTGGAGTACAGTGGCATGATCTTGGCTCACTGCAACCTCCACCTCCCGGGTTCAAGTGATTCTCCTGCCTCAGCCTCCCAAGTAGCTGGGACTACAGGTGCGTGCCACCACACCCGGCTAATTTTTGTATTTTTAGTAGAGATGGGGTTTCACTGTGGTAGCCAGGATGGTCTCGATCTCCTGACCTTGTGATCTGCCTGCCTCGGCCTCCCAAAGTCCTGGGATTACAGGCGTAAGCCACCATACCCGGCCAATAATAGCTTTTTTTTTTTAAGCACTTATTCCAGTCAACTAGACTCTGGGTTTTGTACTCCATTGCATTTATTTGTCTTCATGACAATGCTATGAAGGTAGTGGTTTTCACTGTTGTTTTTTGAGACAGGGTCTTACCTGTTGCCCAGGTTGGAGTGCAATGGCGTGATCATGGGGCTCAGGTGATCCTCCCACCTCAGCCTCCCAAGTAGCTAGGACTACAGGTGCACACCACGATGCCCAGATAATTTTTGTATTCTTTGTAGAGGCAGGGTCTCGCCATGTTGCCCAGGCTGGTCTCAAATTTCTGGGCTCAAGTGATCTGCCCGCCTTGGCTTCCCAAAGTGCTGGGATTACAGGTGTGAATCACCACACGTGGCCGAAAGTAACTTTTTTTATTTTTTTGAGATGGAGCCTCGCTCTGTCACCCAGGCGGGAGTGCAGTGGCGCGATCTCAGCTCACTGCAACCCCTGCCTCCCGGGTTCAAGGGGTTTTCCTGCTTCAGCCTCCTGAGTAGCTGGGATTACAGATGTGTACCACCACGCCCAGCTAATTTTTGTATTTTTAGTAGAGATGGGGTTTCACCGTGTTGGCCAGGCTGGTCCCAACTCCTGACCTCAGGTGATCCACAAAAAAGCATTTTGTAAGCTCAGAGAGTGAATAAATGAACGAGTTGAACAACCACAATGTCTCTGTATGTGGCTTGGCCTCCCCTAGTGCTGGGATTACAGGCATGAGCCGCCGTGCCCAGCCCGAAGGTAACTCTTGATACCTGTCTTTTTTTTTTTTTTTTTTTTTTTTCTGAGACAGAGTCTTGCTCTGTCACTTAGGCTAGAGTGAAGAGTGCAGTGGCTCAGTCTCAGCTCATTACAACCTCTGCCTCCCGGGTTTAAGTGACTCTCCTGCCTCAGCCTCCCAAGTAGCTGGGACTACCGATGCGCACCAAGACGCCCGGCTAATTTTCTGTATTTTTGTGGAGACGGGGGTTTCACCATGTTGGCCAGGCTGGTCTCGAACTCCTGACCTCAAGTGATCTGCCCACCTCGGCCTCCCAAAGTGCTAGGATTACAGGCATGAGCCACCATGCCTGGCCCAATACTCTCATTTTAAAGATAAATAAATTTAGGTTCAGAAAGGTTAAATTATTTTTTAAATCTAATTTTGGCTTCAACACATTTAATACCAAAAAAGCCTAATCTGGCCCCTAGAAACACTAGAAGTCATAGGGCACTGGGGAAAGTTACAGTATTCCTTTCAGTCAACGTCTAACCCAGTGGGCTGGGACTTTGGGGACATGGAGGAGTCTCGAGGCCAGGGCTATTGTTTGAGGACCAGGGAACTCCCAGAAATGGGCTGGGAGCAGGGAAAGGGGACTCTGAGCTTGGTTAGAAGGTCCTCTCCAGAGAGGAGCCCAGGGTTCCTGCCTGGCTCTCACTATAAAGGTGACTAATCACTTTGGTTCCCTCTGGTAATTGCAACCAGATGCTGCCGCTGGCAGTGCTTCAGTCCCGACATGTTTAATTACTGGGACACAGCGTCCCTGGGTCCCCCGTGTCCCCCAACCTCCCCCTCTCCTGTCAGCAATATTAATGTCAAACTTGAGGTAGAGGATGGGAGCCTTGGGAAGCCACTGACATGGAAGTAATCTCTGCAGCCCCTTCTGCCATGTAGAGCCTTTTGCTTTTATGTTTCCCCATCCCTTGTCTCATTGCTGTTCCATAAACCATCCTTATAAAGTCAGTAGGCCAGATTATTATTATTATTATTATTATTATTATTATTATTATTATTTTTGGAGACAGAGTCTAGTTCTGTTGCCCAGGCTGGAGTGCAATGGCATGATGTCGGCTCACTACAACCTCTGCCTCCCAGGTTCGAGTGATTCTCCTGTCTCAGCCTCCCAAGTAGCTGGGACTACAGGCATGCGCCACCACCCCTGGCTAATTTTTGTATTTTTAGTAGAGACAGGGTTTCACCATGCTGGCCAGGCTGGTCTTGAACTCCTGACCTCAAATGATCCGCCCACCTCAGCCTCCCAAAGTGCTGGGATTACAGGCATGAGCCACTGTGCCCGGCCGGCCAGATTATTATTATCCCTTTTTTATTGTGTCTCCAGATGAGTAAACAGTGAACTGAGTGATAATAATAATAATCCCTTTTTCAAGCACTTGTCAATTTTCAAAATGGCTTCCCATTCATGATGCTATCCGAACCTCCCGAGATCTCTCCGGGAGTCAGTCCTGCACAGCACAGCAGCTGAGAGAACAGGCGCTGGGACCAGACAATGCAGTGTTCCAGTTCTGCCATTTGCCAATTGGGTGATGTTGGGTATTCATTTCTTTATCTACTTAACTATTCAGCAAACATTTATTGGGTGCCTACCATGGGATGCGCCCCAGGTCGAGTTCTGGGTATCTAGCCATGGACAAGACAAACCAAGTGTTTTGTCTGAAATTTCTCTTATGCGTTTGTTTGTCTCTTCTCACATTCTGGTGGAAGAGACAGACAAACAAACACGTAAGAGAATGCTAAGTGCTGTGAAGAAAAATTAAGCAGGGTCAAAGAGGTGTCTATTTTAGAAAGGAATGCCCTTTGAGGGGGTGATGTTTGGGCAGAGACCCAGATGTAGTGAGAAAATGAGACATACTGAAGTCTGGAGGACAAGCATTCCAGGTGGAGGGAACAGCAGTTGCAAAGGCCCTGAGGCGGGAATGCACTCGGTACATCTGAGGTAAGGAGGAGCTGGTGTGGCTGAAGCAGAGTGAGCGAAGGGGGCAGTGACAGGAGGTGAGGTCAGATCATGCCAGAACCACATCTTGTATGGCCTTATAAGCCCTGGAAAGGGAGCTGGATTTTCTTTTCTTTTTCTTTTTTTTTTTTTTGAGACAAGAGTCTTGCTCTGTTGCCCATGCTGGAGTGCAATGGTGCGATCTCAGCTCACTGCAACTTCCACCTTCTGGTTTCAAGCGATTCTCTTGCCTCAGCCTCCCAAATAGCGGGATTACAGGTGCCCGTCACCATGCTCGGCTAATTTTTGTATTTTTAGTAGAGACAGGGTTTCACCATGTTGGCCAGGCTGGTCTCGAACTCCTGACCTCATGATCTGCCCACCTCGGCCTCCCAAAGTGCTGGGATTACAGGCATGGGCCACTGCGCCCCGCCTAATTTTTGTATTTTTAGTAGGGGTGGGGTTTCACCATATTGGTCAGGCTGGGCTGGTCTCAAACTCCTGACTTCAGGTGATCCACCCGCCTCAGCCTCCCAAAGTGCTGGGATTACAGGTGTGAGCCACCGTCCTGGCCTGGATTTTACTTTTAGTGCACTGGGAACCCAATGGGATGTTTTAAGCAGTAGAGTAGTGAAATAATGATTAAGAGCTAAGTCACTCACCTTCAAATCCTGGCTCCCCCCATTTATCAGCTATGTAATCTCAAGCAAATTATTTCATCTCTCCCTGCCTCAGTTTCCTCATGTATAAAATGGGAATAATGACGATATACCTAGCTGGGCAAACCAGTAAAAACATACTTGGCTCACACCTATAATCTCAGCACTTTGGGAGTCTGAGATGGGAGGACTGCTTGAGCCCAGTAGTTCCAGACCAGCCTGGGCAACATAGCAAGACCTGTCTCTATAAAAATAAAAAAACTGGCCAGGTGCAGTGGCTCACGCCTGTAATCCTAGCACTTTGGGAGGCGGAGGCGGGGCAGATCACGAATTCAGAAGTTCGAGACCAGCCTGGCCAACATAGTGAAACTCTGATTCTACTAAAAATACAAAAATTAGCTGGGCATGGTGGTGGGCACCTGTAATCCTAGCTACTCGGGAGGCTGAGGCAGGAAAATCATTTGAACCCGGGAAGCGGAGGTTGCAGTGAGCTGAGATTGCACCATTGCACTCCAGTCTGGGCGACGGGGTAAGACTCCATCTCAAAAAACAAAAAAATAAAAAAATAGGCTGGGCATGGTGGCTCATGCCTGTAATCCCAGCAGTTTGGGAGGCTGAGGCGGGCAGATCACCTGAGGTTGTGAGTTCGAGACCAGCCTGACCAACACGGAGAAACCCCCATCTCTACTAAAAATACAAAATTAGCCGGGTGTGGTGGTACATGCCTGTAATCCCACTACTCGGGAGGCTGAGGCAGGAGAATTGCTTGAACCCAGGAGGTGGAGGTTGCAGTGAGCTGAGATCCAGCCACTGCACTCCAGCCTGGGCAACAAGAGCGAAACTCCGTCTCAAAAACAACAACAACAATAAACTTGTATCACAGAGCGGTTATAAGAATTAATGTGTTTATATATGTAAAGCACCTTTCAATGACCAAAATACAGTATGTGCTTCATAAATTATAATTTTATTTATTGCTTTTTTTTTTTTTTTTTTTTTGAGACAGGGTCTCACTCTGTCACCCAGGCAGGAGTGCAGTGGTGCGATCTCGGCTCACCGCAGCCTCGAACTCCTGAGCTCAAGTGATCCTCCCTTCTCAGCCTCCTGAGTAGTTGGGACTACAGGTGCAAGCCACTGCACCTGGCTAATCATAAATTACAGTTTTTTGTTTTTTTAAAAAAGATTCCGCTGTTAATATTGTCCTTGTTTCATAAATGAGGAAATTAAGTCTCTGAGTAGTTAAGTGATCGGCACAAGTTCACATAGCTAAAGACGACCGAGCTAGAATTCAACCCAAGCCCCTAATTCTGAATCCAGTGCCCTTCCCACGTAAACAGAGGACTGACCACCCTACAGGTTAGGACCTGGCAGGGAGGAAAGCCCAGAGTCCCTTCCCTTTTCATCTGTGCTCCTTCTAATCTGTGGGGCCTGCCTGTCCCAACCCCTGAGAACCCCAGCAAGAGCAGAGCCGCCTCTGCCTACACTCATCCGCGCCGCAAACCTGGTTTCTTTTCTTTTTTATTATTATTACACTTTAAGTTCTAGGGTACATGTGCACAACGTGCAGGTTTGTTACATATTTTTTTTTAATTTTTTAATTATACTTTAAGTTCTAGGGTACATGTGCACAATGTGCAGGTTTGTTACATATGTATACGTGTGCCATGTTGGTATGCTGCACCCATTAACCCGTCATTTACATTAGGTATATCTCCTAATGCTACCCCTCCCCCCTCCCCCCACCTCACAACAGGCCCCGGTGTGTGATGTTCCCCTTCCTGTGTCCAAGTGTTCTTATTGTTCAATTCCCGCGTGTTCTCACTCATAGGTGGGAATTTAACAATGAAAACCTGGTTTCTTTTCTAAACTCCGCAGCAGTGGCCACTGCTCAGGACGCGCTCTCAAGGGCTCCCCCTGCTGGTCTACTCGGGAGCTGCACCTTGCTAGAGTTGAGTGTCTCTGGGCCTTCTGTCCATAAGTCAATCAAATTCCTTCCCTGGACTGCAAATACCTGTACTACAATCTGAAGTTGGAAATTGTATGTGAGTGTTGCGTGTGTCTGTCTGTTGTGGGTAGAGGGCTGTGAATAAAATAACCACATGTTTTACATATTTATTCTAGAAAATATTTTTATTTTTAAAATAATTCTAAAACTTTTAAAAAGTCATACATATTAGGAAGAAAAGTAATATGAATTCATGATTTTAAAAATTCAAACAGTAGAAAAGAATGCAAAAGAAAACATCTTCCTCCCACCCCAGACCCTGGGTCCTTCAGTCCTCCCCAGAAGCAACAACTCTGATCAGTCTCTTAGATGACTTTCCACACAATATAGTAATATCGGCTTTTTAAAAACTTTATTAGGCAGGGCACGGTGGCTCATGCCTGTAATCCCAGCACTTTGGGAGGCTGAGGCGGGAATACTGCCTGAGCCCAGGAGTTGGAGATCAGTCTGAGCAACATGGCACGAGCCCGTCTCTATAAAATAAAAAAAAAAATTTAAACACCTTTTTATCGATGCATGATATTCATACCAAATATATTTGATTATAAAATTAAATCATGTTCATTGTAAAAATATTCAAATAATACCAAAGTTTATAAAGTTAAAAGAGAAAGTTCCCCTCTCCCCTCACACCCCAATCTCTCTAATCACAGGAAACCTCTCTAATCACTGGAAACCTTGTCGTCCTTGAGCTCAGAAATCTTAGATCCTTGCTGGACTCCTCCACTCCTCCTTCCCTCCATCTAATTCTAATTCCCACTTTGTGTATAAGAACCCTAGCTGGTAAGTACTATTATCTCCATATCGCAGCTGAGGAATTTGAGGCTCAGAAAGGGAAAGAGGGTTGCTCAAGAACATAAGGCAAGCTGGACGCTGGACGCGGTGGTGCACATCTGTAGTCCCGGCTACGGGACTTTTCGTTTTTTTCAAAAAAAAAAAAAAAAAAAAAAAAAATATATATATATATATATATAGTTAAGGGCCCCCCCGACTTTTTTTTTTTTTTTTTTTTTTGTCTCACTCTGTCACCCAGGCTGGAGTGCAGTGGAGCAATCTTGGCTCACTGTAACCTCCTCCTCACAGGTTCAAGCGATTCTTGTGCCTCAGCCTTCCGAGCAGCTGGGATCACAGGTGCGCGACACCAGGCCCGGCTAATTTGTGTATTTTTAGTAGAGACAGGGTTTCGCCATGTTGGCCAGGCTGGTCTCAAACTTCTGGCTTCAAGCGATCCACTTGCCTCCACTTCCCAAAGTGCTGGGATTACAGGCATGAGCCATCACGCCTGACCAAGGGCCCATTTTTGAGGAAGGAGAGGACCTGGTCCTGTGGGAACTGTGACTGGACATCCTTTATTGCCCAAGCCCTGAGTGATAGTGAAAAGATGTCATCCACTTCAAGAATCTCAAGCTTGGGTACGCTGGTCACTTCGAGCCTGACTTAGTCAGTGAGAGGGGGCTAGGACTGGAATAAGAACTGCCTACTGAGGCGGGGTCAGGACCAGGGAGAAAATATCCAGCTGACAAAGGGAATCCAACTAGGGAGATTGACACAATTCAACCAAATGGTGGCATCAGCAAGAGGAGTGTCCGGCATTCCTAACACATCCCATGCTCTAGCATGTTGCTGTGCCTTTGCACATGCTGCTTGGAATCCCCGCCACCACCCCACCCCTGCCACTTTGCTTAGCATTTTTTTTTGAGATGGGGTCTTGCTATGCTGCCCAGACTGGTCTCAAACTCCTAAGCTCAAGAGGTTCTTCTGACTCAGCCTCTTGAGTGGGTGGGACTACAGCCACATGCCACCATGCCTGGCTTGTCTGCTTAGCATTTTTTTTTTTTTTGAGACAGGGTCTTGCTGTGTTGCCCAGGTTGGAGTGCAGTGGCTTGAACACAGCTCACTGCAGCCTCGACCTCCTGGGCTCAAGCGATCCTTCCTACCTCAGCCTCCAGAATAGTTGGGACTACAGTAGTGCACCACCACACCTGGCTAATTTTAGCGTTTTTATCCTTCACAAACAAGTCATAGTGTCCTGATGCTGTGTAGCCAGCTGCTCCCTCTTTATAGAATTTACTACACTGTGTGTGTGTGAACTATTTCTTTACTTGCTTGCCTGCCATGTGAGTTTGTGAACAGAGGCTCTGGACAGAGTTCATTTATTATTGTTCTTTGGGTCCCTCCCAGTGTATAACTCAACTTTTGGCACACAGTAGGTGCTCAATCAATATTTTAAAAATAATGAATGAATGGAACTTCAGCGCAGCAGCTCAAGCCTATAATCCCAGCACTTCGGGAGGCTAAGTAGGAACATTGCTTGATGCCAGGAGTTCAAGACCAACCTGGACAACACAGTGAGTCCCCATCTCTACAAAAAAATTTTTAAACAAATTAGCCAGGACTGGTGGCACAGGCCTATAGTCTTAGCTACTCGGGAGGCTGAGCCAGGAGGATCGCTTGAGCCCAGGAGGTTCAAGCTGCAGTGAGCTATGATCAAACCACTGCACTCCAACCTGAGTGAAAGAGCAAAACCCTGTCTCTTAAAAAAAAAAAAAAAAAAAGAGAGAGAGAGAATGGGCCGGGCATGGCGGCTCACGTCTGTAATCCCAGCACTTTGGGAAGCCGAGGTGGGCGGATCACTTGAGGTCAGGAATTCAAGACCAGCCTCGCTAACATGGTGAAACCCCATCTCTACTGAAAAAAAAAAAAAAAAAAAAGCTGGGTGTGGTGGTGGCGGGCGCCTGTAATCCCAGCTTCTCAGGAGGCTGAGGCACAAGGATCACTTGAACCCAGGAGGCGGAGGTTGCAATGAGCCAAGATCGTGCCACTGCACTCCAGCCTGGGCTACAAAGTGAGACTCCGTAAAAAAAAAAAAGAATGGACTCAGATGAACAGCAGCAAGAGACTATCGTTTTGGTGCTCCAGACTGTTACCTTGCAGTGAAAAAGAAAGAGGAAAATGGTTGACTTTTTTTCCCTCTATTTTTCCCCCTCTGTCATCCTCAGCTCACTTCAGTCACTCAACATGTCTCCATGTTAACATGGAGAGGAAGATGGGGGTGGGAAAAGTCTTCTTTGAACTAGTGTAATAGCTGGCTTAGTGCTTTCTGGGCCTCACAGATGTTTATAGCCATCTCTATCCATCATCAAAGCATCATGGGGTGCTTTTATACACTCTTCAGGGGTTCCCTACTGGCCCCTCTCCTGCAGTTCCCTTAGCAAAGGCATCTATTAATGGCCATTTGTCTAGCTTCTTGTTCCTGGGGTCCCTTTATACCTCCAGGAAGCCCTACTGAACAGGACCTAATAGTCAGCAGGCTTGTCTCTTCTTGCTAGAGTTCACAGGCAGGAAGCATATCCTGGTCACGATACTCCCTAACTGCAATGGTATGGATTCTGCATCTCAGATTCTCATGGAAGCACCCTCTCCCAGTCACTTGGTTTGAGTGGTTAAAAGTAATGTCCTCTTAATCTTCCCCAAGGAGGAATGGGGACTCATAGCCAGAAATATCTCCACACAAATTATCTATCCTCCACCTGCAGACCCCTTCATATTGGGATAAGGGATTTAGGAACTTTCAAACAGATTTTAGGCTAACAGAAAAATATATATAGATATCTCTATATATATATAGATATATAGATATAGATATAGATATACACAAATATATATGTACAGTGATTTAGCACCTCATTTTGAAATTTCACATATATATATATATATATATATATATATATATATATATATATATATTTTAATTCAGTTAGTCCAGACAGCCTCTTGGCATGGGCTAGGAGGAATATGTATAAATAATGAGCAAGGCTGGGTGTAGGAAAGATCCATATTATAGCCCTCAGAGAGGGTTTGAGTACAAGGCATATTTCTAGAGATGGAATTTAGGATATAAAGGAAGAAACCGTTCCCCTCACCTGGCAGGGACCAGGGTTGATTTTCTTTCAACTCATCCATTGTCTTTCCCTCCAATCCAGCCTCCTTTGAGAACTCCCCAGTCTGGTTCATCAGACAGGTCTGAACATGATCAGACTTGAATTGTCTGGTTTAAGTCTTTATAGGACTCTTGGGCCCCAAGCCAGGTGATAGGTAGGAACACCTGTTTGTACGTCTCAAATGCTCCACGCAGTTTGCAGAATGCGTTTTTTTTTTTTTTCTGTTTTTTTTTTTCTTTTTTTTCTTTTTTTTTCGAGACAGGGTCTTACTCCTGTCACCCAGGCTGGAGTGCAGTAGGGCCATCACGGCTCATTGCAGCCTCGACCTCCTGGGCTCAAGCAATCCTCTCACCTCATTTTTTTATTTTTTTGTAGAGACAAGGTCTAACTATGTTGCCCAGGCTGGTCTCCAACTCCTGGGCCCAAGTGATCCACCTGTCTTGGCCTTCTAAAGTGCTGGGGTTACAGGCGTGAGCCACTGCACCCAGCCATCTGCAGGTTGTGTAAGACTAATGTGGTGTACTCTTATGCCTACAGAACCACTAGGGCAGGGGTTTCTAATCCCCCAGGCCATGGACTACTATCAGTCTGTGACCTGTTAGGACCCTGGCAGCACAGTAGGTGTTGAGCAGATAAGCGAGCATTACCACCTGAGCTCCACCTCCTGTCAGTTCAGCAGCAGCATTAGATTCTCATAAGAGGCAAATCTTATTGAGACCTGTGCATGCAAGGGATCTAGGTTACACACTCATGAGAATCTAATGCCTGATGATCTGAGGTGGAAGTCTCATCTCAAAACCATTCCCACCCACCCCTGCCCGTCCCTGTTTCACACACCAGCTAATTCCACTTTGGGCTTTGGCTCAGATAATATCCAGTTGTACTACATTATTATGTTTTAATACAATTTCCAACTTGTCCTTACTACATTGTATTATTATTCAATACTAGAACATAATCAATGCTCAATAAATGTCCACTGGGTAAATGAATAAATAAGGGAATGAATCCCCCTTTACAAACATCAAAGATTACTATTTGGTTTGGTATATCTTGGTAGTCTGAAACCTGTTTACTCCTCATAGTCTTTTTCTTTGAGATGAACTTTCGCTCTTGTTGCCCAGGCTAGAGCGCAATGGTGCAATCTCGGCTCACCGCAACCTCCGCCTCCTGGGTTCAAGTGATTCTCCTGCCTCAGCCTCCCGAGTAGCTGGGATTACAGGCATGTGCCACCACGCCTAGCTAATTTTGTATTTTTAGTAGAGATGGGGTTTCTCCCTGTTGGTCAGGATGGTATCGAACTCCCGACCTCAGGTGATCCGCCCACCTCAGCCTCCCAAAGTGCTGGGATTACAGGCGTGAGCCACCACACCTGGCCGACTCCTCATAGTCTTAAAAAATATTGTCTAGTTTGCTAATGGATGTTATGTCATTAAACTTTGTAACACTAGGGCTGACTTGATTCATTCATTCAATGGATACTTACTTGATACCTACCATGTGTGTAAGACTGTGCTAAATCCCAGGAATAAGTCTCCTATCCACACAAAGCTTAAATTTTGGAGGGAATGTTAATAGGAAAACAAAATAATAAATGGAAAGTGCTATGAAAGAAACAGAAGACGGCCGGGTGCGGTGGCGCACGCCTGTAATGCCAGCATTTTGGGAGGCTGAGGTGGGCAGATCACGAGGTCAGGAGATCAAGACCATCCTGGCTAAGACGGTGAAACCCCGTCTCTACTAAAAATACAAAAAAATTAGCCGGGCATGGTGGCAGGCACCTGTGGTCCCAGCTACTGGGGAGGCTGAAGCAGAAGAATGGCGTGAACCCGGTAGGTGGAGCTTGCAGTGAGCCGAGATTGCGCCGCTGCACTCCAGCCTGGGCGACAAAGCAAGACTCCGTCTCAAAAAGAAAAAAAGAAAAAAGAAAAAAGAAAAGAAACAGAAGACTATCCTAGAAAGTATAGGGTATTACTTCAGATAGCATGGTCAGGGAAGACCTAGTTGAGGAAGTATCATTTAAGCTGGGACCTGAAGGACAGGAAGGTACCAGCTAGGCCAAGAGCTGGGGGGAAAGTGGTCTAGATAGCTGGCATAGTGTATGCAAACGCCCTGAGGCAGAAAAGAGCTTGATGTGCATAATATTTAGATTGTTTCATTTGTATTTCAAATATTGTTGCAGTGAACATTCAAGCACAATGCCTGTTGTGGGATTATTTCCCTAGGATGGAATCCCACACCACTGCTTCTTTGCATCGTTTTCTCTGTCTAGTGCCTGGAGATGTTCCTTTTCCCCTCTCTAGACAGTTTGCCTTTCAGAATCCGTGTCCTTCCTTCCCCTTTTACTCTCCACTTTCTCTATTTCTCAAATTAGCTATTAAGATCTTTTTTGTGTTCTTACAGGAGAAAGATAAAATATAGCTTTTAAGCGTTCCTTTCTCAGGTTACCTTTGGCTGTGGATTAACCTGAAGCCTTGCTGTTTCACTCGAGCTATCCACTCATTCACCCATTCACTCAGCACTTATTGAGCACCTATTTTGTACCAGGCCTTTTGCTGAGCGCTATAGTCAGATGACCAAATTACAGTCTCTACGCTCAAGCTCACAATCTCATGCAGCGCTTCCTAAAACGTGTTCCCAATGTATCAGAATCACCCTGGGTACTTTCTAAAATGCAGATTCCTGGATTCCACCCCCGGTTTAGGGATTCTCTGGGGGTGGAATCCAAGAGTCTGCATTTACCAGTTTTGTTTTTAATTCCTACTAAAAATTGAGAACCACTGAGTGCAAGAGTGAGGCAGGTAAATGGAGTTTACAACTCTAAGAAAGTGCATTAACAATTTATACACAAGGCCGGGCGCGGTGGCTCACGCCTGTAGTCCCAGCCCTTTGGGAGGCCGAGGCGGGAGGATCACGAGGTCAAGAGAGATCGAGACCATCCTGGCCAACATAGTGAAATCCTGTCTCTACTAAAAATACAAAAATTAGCCGGGCGTGGTGGCGGGCGCCTGTAGTCCCAACTACTCGGGAGGCTGAGGCAGAATTACTTGAACCTGGGAGGCAGAGGTTGCGGTGAGCCGAGATCATGCCAATGCACTCCAGTCTGGCGACAGAGCAAGACTCCATTTCAAAAAAAAAAAAAAAAATTTATACACAAAATGCTACGGGAATAACGCATGGGTCCTATTGGGAAGAAAAAGTTCTCTAGAAGTCAGGCTTAAGAAGAACTGCAGCTCCGGGACGGATTAAGTCAGGTAAAGGTAACACTCTGTGCAGAGACACGCAGACAAAACCGAGTGTTGAGTAAGTAACTCGCCTGTAAGTGTTATGCTGCCTGAAGCTGCTCGGAGCGTCTGAGCAGCAAGGTGAACCCTCAGAAACTGGTCGCGCTGCCAGTACTATCGCTAACCAGTGGCAGCTAGCCCCTTTGTTTCTCGCGCAGTTGTAATTGTAGTCTGGTTTGTAGGTGGAGCTGTGCGCAGGCGCACCTAAAACCAGGTGACCTTGCACATGCGCTATATGTAACACTGAAGCCAAAAGCGAAATGATTGAGGGCAATTTTCCTTTTCTGCTTCCGAAATGTCCCTTTCGCGAATCCAGAGACCCTGACCGTCCCCATTTCTGGCTAGGGATCTTATAATTCTTAAAATAATACTCCCTTTCCTTCAGGGCCTTTCTAGTAAGTCGGCTGCGGGAGGCCCTGCGCCGGCGCAGTCTGCCTATTGGTGCAGGACTTGGCGGGGCGGGCCCCTCCCAAAGGGCGGGAGTTTGGGGGGCGGGGCCTGGCCCTCTGCCTCGGGGTGGGCTCCGCCCCCGTCCCCGGCAGGGCCTTAGCAGCGGCTGCTGCAGCTCAATCGCAGAGCAACTAGCCGGGCGTCTGCGGGAGCCGAGCGCGGTGAGGTGGGGCCTCAGGGGCAGGCGGGAGGTGCTCGGGTTAACCGTCCGAGGCCCGGAGACCCGCCCGTCTAGGGCGCCTGAGGGAATCCCGTTCGGGCAGCGGCCTCTTGTTACCCGGGGGGAACCCGAGGCCTAGAGAGGGGCTGGGACGCGTCGTTAGGGCCCGGGGCCCGCTTGCCTCAGCTTCCTGCTGCCGCCAGCACGCTAAGCTCCAGTCGGCGCCGCCAAAGGAGAGCTTCCCGACCCTCGTGTCCAGCAGCCGCAATCCCGGGCTGGGAGGGCGAGGCGCCGCGCTCTCCCGCCCCCCCGCCCCTCGCTCCCTGTGTCCTGGCGGATTTGCACGTAATCTATCCGAAAGCCCAGTCCCACCCGCCACCCGACTCTGGAGCTCCCATTCTTCAGGACCCTGCTGAAGTATCACTTCTCAGCCGCCTTCTCCAGGCGCAGCTGCATTCGCTTCTCGGTTTTTGCACTTGCTGTGCACCGAGTTACTTTCCCGGCCCCTCGTTGACACCGTAAGCTCGTTCGTTAGATGTTATGCCTTGCCTTTTTCATCTCTAGATCCCAGGGCCTAGCACGTGATGATAATAGTCATGGCTTAACTGTACGGAATGGTCACAAATTGTCAGGTGCTACTGAATGCATTACACATAAGGGCCCATTTATTTATTTATTTAGAGACGGAGTTTCGCGCTTGTTGTCCAGGCTGGAGTGCAATGGCGCGATCTCGGTTCAGCTCAACCTCCGCCTCCCGGGTTCAAGCGATTCTCCTGCCTCAGCCTCCCAAGTAGCTGGGATTGCAGGCATGCGCCACCACACCCAGCTAATTTTATGTTTTTAGTAGAGACGGGGTTTCTCCATGTTGGTCAGGCTGATCTCGAACTCCCGACCTCAGGTGATCCGCCCGCTTCGGCCTCCCAAAGTGCTGGGATTACAGGTGTGAGCCACCGCGCTCAGCCAAAGGCCTATTTAATCTTCCCAACAATCCTATGGGGTGAGTTCTTTCTATAGCTTCACGTTTTACCCATGAAGAAACTGAGGTATTCATAGAAAAAGTAATTTGCCAGTAGTCCCACAACTAATAAGTGGATGGAGCTGGGAAACTGTCCCCAGGGCATTTGATGACTTGACTAGATTGTCTTTGGGTTTAATGAACGTCTGTTGAATTGATCTTTAGTTTGGCCCTGGGAGTTATTGGAGGCTAGGCTTGTGATCAGTATTTTACCGGGAAGGCTTAGAACTGGTGTTCCCAAATTTATAGAGGTCACAACAAAACCAAGGCTACTGGTACGCCCTCTGTTCCTTTAGTTCTTCTATGTTTCTTTGCTCCTTTTCGATCAGAAAGCTGCAGACATAGGTGTCATTATCCCTCACTATTTAAGAAGTGCCCCTCACAGAGCTGTGAGTTCGTAGTCCATGCTTTAACTAATGTAATGTTCATGCTTTAACAGCTAATGTAATGGAGAGAGTGTAGAATTTGGAATCAGATTGGGGTTCAGTCATTGCTCTGCCACTGACCAAGCTATAAGTTATATGCCTCCCCCCACTTTTTTTTTTTTTTTTCTTTTTTGAGACCTGATCTCACTCAGTCACCCAGGCTGGAGTGCAGTGGTGCGATCTCGGTTCACTGCAACATCCTGTCTCCCAGGTTCAGGCGATTCTCCCGCCTCAGCCTCCTGAGTAGCTGGGATTACAGGCGCCCGCCACCGTGCCTGGCTAATTTTTGTATTTCTAGGAGAGATGGGGTTTTGCCATGTTGGCCAAGCTGGTCTCGAACTCCTGGCCTCAAATGATCTGCCCAACTCAACCTCCCAAAGTGCTGGGATTACAGGTGTGAGCCACCACACCCAGCCTGTTTTTTTGCTTTTTATATAGGTAATAGAGCTGTTAGCCTTTTGCAAGACCGTTGGTGATAATATGGATCATGTTACCCAATGTCCTATAATAGTCAGTCAGTAATAATGGGCACTTGTTATAAACCAGGCTGTGTTTTAGGTAGGAGCTGGGCATACGGCATTGGATAAAACAATGCTTTTGCACTTGTGGAATTTGCATTTTGGTAAGTATATTACATAATAATTAGATAGGGACAGAAAAAGCATGGTAAGGCAAATAAAAGTACTAGTGTTATGTGGAGAGGTGATAGTATTTTATTTATTTATTTATTTATTTGAGCATCTTGTCCCAGGCTGGAGTGCAGTGGCGTGATCACGGCTCACTGCAGCCTCGAACTCCTTGGCTCAAGCAGCCCTCCCATCTTAACCTCCCAAGTAGCTGGGACTACAGGTGAATGCCACACAGCCAGCAATTTTTTTTTTTTTTTTTTTTTTAATAGAGATGGGAATCTCTCTTTGTTGCCCAGGCTGGTCTTGAACTCCTGGCCTCAAGAGATCCTCCCACCTTGGTGAAACTCTGTCTCTACTAAAAATACAAAAAAATTAGCTGGTCGTGGTGGCACATGCTTGTAATCCCAGCTACTCGGGAGGCTGAGACATGAGAATTGCCTGAACCGGGGAGGCAGAGGTTGCAGTGAGCTGAGATCATGCCAGTGCACTACAGCCTGGGTAACAGAGCCAGATCCTGTCTCAAAAACAAAACAAAACACTGGATGAGATTACCTTGGAAATTATTGGAGATGGAGAAGAGGTCTGAAGCCTTGAGGTTTCCAAACTTTAGATATTGGGGAGATGAGAAAAGGCAGCAAAGGAGACTGAGTGGGAGAGGCCAGAGGTTGGAGGAGAGCAACAGAGAGGCCCCACATGAGATTTAAATAAGGAGCTGCATGCTAATTTGTTTTTTTCAGGAGTAAGAAACAAATTATCTCTGTACACAAATGTCTATACTGTAGTTTCTTTCTCAGTAAATAAAATGTTTGTGTCCTCAAGTATTTTTCTGTTTTTGCTTTAAGTGACAAATTCTATTTAATACCATTCTACATCTTAGTCCTTGTAGCATTTATGCCTCTATTCCAAGTTTAGGGGGTAGTGTTGCTTCTCTTTTAAACTTTATTTAAATACTCCTTTTGTAGTATTTTGGATGAGAGAGGATCAAATACATAATTTATCTCACTCTTCTGTCACTTTCCACTCCAGGTTCACAGGTGGCTGTTGGTCTTTAGTAAGGGTGCTGTCTTCCCTGTCTGATCCTTAGCAAAAGTAGGAAGGTAGGTCTTGTTCATTTCTGTACCACTGTGGCAGACTCCTGATACTGAGTTGAAATTCATGAGTGTTTATGGGATAAATTAATGTACAAAAGAAATGAATCTTTCCCTTTTTCCTGCAGTAACGATAACATTGGCTCAGTGGTTTACAGCTTAGAAGTACACTGACACTCATTATCTTATTTAGATGTAATCCAATTTGTTACAGTTTGCCAGCTACTGCTCTTTTCCCTTTCTCAGGCACATTGAAATTTACTTTCCCTTTGGGGGCTCTGCTAGTTTATTCCTAGCAGATCTGATATGGCAGTGTGTTCGTAAAAGGATGCTGAACTGTGTCTTGAGGAAGCTCAGAATGAAATCTGAACTTCAGAAAGATTCCTGAGATAATTTTTCTCTGTCTCTTCTCTTTTATTCTTGTTTTAATAAATTTTAGTTTTATGAGGATTGTTTTGGTTTTAAAAAACTTTAAATCATTTTTTAAAACTATTTTTTTACAACAATTTTAGGGTTACAGAAAAATTGCATAGTACAGAGAGTTCCTGTACACCTTGCACCCAGTCTCCCCTTTTAGTATGGTATATTTGCTATAATGCAAATTTTTTTTTTTTTCTTTTTTTTTTTTTTTTGAGATGGAGCCTTGCTCTTGTCGCCCAGGCTGGACAGTATCGGCCAGGCTGGTCTCAAACTCCTGACCTCAAGTGATCCGCCTGCCTCAGCCTCCCAAAGTGCTGGGATTACAGGTGTGAGCCACTGCGCCTGGCCATGCAAATCATTTTTTGAGATAAGTGGGGCATATAAAAATATAAACAAAATGAAGTTGCTTTATCTCTACAAGCCTCAGTTTCCTTATCTGCAAGATGAGGGGGGTTGGACTAAATTTCTAAATAGCTTTAAAATTTTTTAATTATCTGCTAAAGTAAAATAATTATATAATTCTAATATAATTTCCTTTATTTGCTTAAGTATTACTAATACCACCTTGCCAAATCATGTTTGCAAGTTACTGACAGCCGTATCCTAAAAGAAAACTTGATGAGAATTCATGGAACTATGTGTGGCAGGACTGCTTATTAGAGATATTAGGTTGAATGATGTGAAATTGCCATTTTTGTAGATAAAAAATAATGAGTGAGGCTGGGCTTGGTGGCTCACACCCATAATGCCATTGCTTTGGGAGGCTTGGGCCAGGGGGTGGCTGTCTGAAACCAGGAGTTCGAGACAAGCTTAGGCAACATGGCAAAACCTTGTCTCTATCAAAGGAAAAAAAAAAAAAGGCTTGGTGGCACACATCTTCAGCTCCTCTGAAGGCTGAGGCTGGAGGATCCCTTCAGCCCAGGAGTTTGAGGCTGCGGTGAGCTATGATTGCACCACTGTACTCCAGCCTGGGTGACAGAGCTAGATCCTTTCTCTAAAAATAATAATAATAATAGGATAATATTAGCAATTTCATATGGTTCAACCTAATGTTTTGGGATAGGGATTCAACAAAGTGTGAGGGGGCCTTTGGGACCTCATAAAGTCCCACTGCATGCAAAAGCCCGGCTCAGCCCTCACAGTACTAGGAGAGAAAAGGCTCTTCAGTTCCCTTGAAGTAACTTGGATCTACATTATTGTAGGTAGAGTTGTTGGCAGAAATCCTGGGATAAGAGAACAGTTTCCTGGAAGATCTGTGCCTCCAACCAGCAGAGAGGGATTGAGCTTCATTGAACTCAACAGAGCCAACATTTCATAGCACCATGGTGAGTTGGTCACACAGCCTTGGCAAAAAGGCTGAAAAGGAGGGTGTAATAGTATGGGGAAAGGTTGTATTACCCTGGTTCGTAGGCTAGGAAGAGGCCTGGAGTACTGGTGCCACCAAGCCTTTATTGGTGCCATTCTATTCTCCCTACTTTATGCACTTTCTTTACTGCCTAGTACAGGCTCTGCAAACTCAAGTATCTTCGGTTGTTCAGGAGGTAATGTAAATTAGTAAGCCGAGTTTTCCTCTATAGTGCTACTATAACAGAAACAGTAGCACAGTTGCAATGATAAATGACAACTGAAATATGCTATCATTGTGAGGGAGAGAATCGGTGTGTGCATAGGGGAGGCCACGATGAACTGGAGAGCACATGCCCTGTCTAAAGGGGGCAGGCACTATACAACTGTGCAGAGCACACGCCCTGTCTAAAGGAGACAGGCGCTGTTCAACTGCACGGAGCACGTGCCCTGTCTAAACGGGCAGGCACTATTCAACTGTGCGGCTGGTTGTTGCCTTATTGAAATATGGGTCAAGCATCACTGGGTATTCTGATTTTCCAAAAGGAGCCAGAAATATGGATTTTATGTACATTCTCCCAATGATAAATGTTGGCACCTAATTTGAATTCTTAAAAACTATTATGTGGGCCACACAATGGCTGAAAAGAGCTAGCAGGGCACTGATTTGTCATCTCTGGCCTATGGCTTAGCTCTGCCAGGAGTGAGGCTCACATGCATTTCTTCACTGGACATTGTTGACAAGTTACAATTAAAATGAATTAGACAGCTCCTGCCTTTGAGGTACTCATGGATTAGCAGAGAAAATAGACAAGTAATGATGATAAGATGTAGAGTAGACATCAGAACATATGTATTCTCTCTGTGTATATAGCTATAAAAGTGATTAACTCTTCCTGGGTTCATCTGGGAGGACATGATAGGACGTGGCATTTGAGCCAGGATGTGGGAAATCAATAGTTTGGTGCATTAAAGGGATTTGGGGCCCTTGAACTTTCTACTGTATGTGCAAATGTTAGGTTTGCATTCGCTGTAAATACCATTTTGTTGATAGGTAGTTGAAAATACGGATATTCCTTAGCCCTGCTGGTGAGAGTCTTAGGGTTAATAAAATGAGAGAACTCTTCCTCTGGCCCAGGTTATGGGATAATTGTGTGTTTTAGAGGCCTAAGTAACTCAGAGGTCATGATACCCTCATTTCTGGATGAGGGAAGTAGCACATCTGAGGTCACGGAGCCCATTGGAGGCAGAGCTTGGACTAACACCCAGAACTCTTCTTTACCACCATGCCTTCCCCTGTCCTGGGTATCTCTGATGAAGGTCACCATTAGGCTGGCCGCCTCTGCCTGTGGTGGCCCATTGCCCTGTTTTGGCCCAGCTCCTGGTGGGTGAGGGGGTTTGGCCATCCTGCTGCCACTGGTTCCTTCTCTCTTTTGGATCCTTTGCCTGAAATGCCTGCTACCCCTTTTCTTTGTCAGATAGACTACTTGTGTTCAAATCTCTCTCAACCATATGCCAGCTGTGTGGCCTGGCACAAGTTTTTTAACCTTTCTAAGCCCCAGTTTCCTCATCTATATATAAAGAGTTATAATAGTACGTTTGGTGAAGTGTCATGGGAAGGCATTGGAAGGTTTCAAGATTTTTGTAAAAACAAAATGACGTAATGCATGTAAAGCACTTAAAGCAACAGCCCTCCAGAAGCACTCAGCAAGTGTTAACAATGGTGATGATGATTCACACAGTTCACAGGCTCCCAGGCTGGGTTAAGTTCTCTTCCTTTGTTTTCTCATATTATCTTATTATTTCACATGCTACATTGTATGTATTGTAATAGTTTGTGTCTATTTCCCCTGCTAGACTAGGAACACCTTCAGCGATTCATTCAACAAATGTTTGTGAACCACTGTGCCAGGAACTAAGGATGCAGTGATAAACCAGGAGCTCTTGGTTTAGTGCAGAGTTCCGAAATTCATGCCAGGAGACACTAGTCCTGTGAGCTTGTCTCATGGTCAGTTAAATTTGGGGAATGATGCTCATCATAGCGCCCTTCAGAGATGAGGGTCCCTTTTAGTATTTTAAAGGTTCTGAGGAGTCTTGTATATAGTAAAAGAACAGTCCTTTCAATTTGACTATGTGCTTTGGTCCCCAGTTCAAGAGGATGTTGAAGTGGCATGGCAATGGTTAGAGACCCTGCTGGGCGTGAACACCCTCTGGCTACCTAGGCACCTGTGGGCCTACCACCTGGTGCCCTCATGGAGACAAGAAGCCCTGGGTTGAACAACATGAAGCCCCAGTCGCTGCAGCTGGTACTGGAAGAGCAGGTGCTGGCACTACAGCAGCAGATGGCAGAGAATCAGGCAGCCTCCTGGCGGAAGCTGAAGAACTCCCAGGAGGCCCAGCAGAGACAAGCAACCCTTGTGAGGAAGCTGCAGGCCAAGGTGAGGCAGCTGCCCTTTTGGGGAGGGGAAAGAGAACAGCCCCCAGCGCTAGGTGCTGAGGTGAGATAAGGGTTGCAGGAGGCAGAGTCTTGTGGTGGGAGTGGCCTACATCTAGCTTGGTGAGATAAGACCCAGACCTTCTAGCTTTCATGTACAGCTTCTCTTTTGATGCTCACAACTGCTCCATGAGGTATGTATTATATCCTTTTAATTTTATTTTATTTTTGAGATAGGGTTTTGCTCTGTTGCCCAGGCTAGAGTGCAGTGGTATGATCACAGATCGCTGCGGCCTCAACCTCCTGGGCTCAGGCAATCCTCCTGCCTCAGCCTCTGGAGTATCTGGGACCACAGGTGTACACCACCACTTTTGGCTAATATATCTCTTTAAAGATGAAATTCACAAGGGTTAAGTTATTTATCCAGGTTTCTTCAGCTAGTCTAGAGCCAAAGCCCATGATCTTGCCTCTGTGATATAAAAGGCATATAGAAAGTATTTATTTATTTATTTATTTATTTATTTATTTTTGAGACAGAGTCTCACTCATATAGAAAGTATTATTTAAATGCCCAAAGAAGGCCAGGCATGGTGGCCCATGCCTGTAATCCCAGCATTTTGGGAGGCCGAGGCAGGTGTATCACCTGAGGTCAGGAGTTTGAGACCAGCCTGGCCAACATGGCAAAACCCTGTCTCTACTAAAAATATAAAAATTAGCTGAGTGTGGTGGCGCATGCCTGTAATCCCAGCTACTCGGGAGGCTGAGTTAGAAGAATCACTTCAATCTGGGAAGCGGAGGTTGCAGTGAGCCAAGATTGTGCCACTGCACTCCAGCCTGGGACACAGAGTGAGACTCCATCTCAAAAAAGAAAAAAATGCCCAAATAGAAACTATAAGATGTTATGGCCTTACCTTACTGTCACCACCCAGTTCCCCTGTTCATAGCAAGTTTGCCTAAGATCCTCAGGGGCCTTTACTTTGGGCTGTTTGTGCCAGCTGTGTTCATTGCCCAGGGCCTGTTCTTTTTGCTGCAGGTGCTGCAGTACCGAAGCTGGTGCCAAGAGCTGGAGAAGCGGCTAGAAGCCACTGGAGTGAGTGAGGCTGAGCACTCTGCACCCCCTGGGTCCTCAGTGAATATACTTGTTAGGTTTCATTTGTTGACTGAGGGAGGTTGGAGTGTACAAGTGAGGTGTTTGGTAGAAGTCTCTCTTTCTCAGCCTCTGAGAGGTTTATCACACTGATATCTTCATTGAACCTAGCTGGCCTGTCAGATTCCAACCCTTGGTTTTCAAAGGACGAAATGTAAATTAGATTGGAAGGAGTGTGGGATTAGCAGGAAGAAGTGCATGTTTCCTCCAGCAGGTGTCAGTGTTTCTCTTAGAAAGATGCAGGCCTTTGCGAGCCTACAGCATGTCTGCAGCAAAGGGATGTCTGTGCTATTAGAACTGGCTTCGAAAAACCCATTTATTTGCCTTTGTTCCAGCTGCCTCTCAGTACCTCCTCACATTTTCCTCAGAAAAGTTCTCTCAGAGGAAGGAAAGAACCAAAACTTATTGAGCACCCTCAATGCAGTCCAGGCAGCATGAGGCACTGTCATATACAGATGGTCCCCCCCAACATAGGATGGTTGCAAGTTTTCAACTTTATGATGATGTGAAAGCTATATGCATTCAGTATGTTCCTTGGGTTATGATGGGGTTACAGCTGGATAAACCCATTGTTTGGGGTTGTTTTGCTTGCTTGGTTGGTTGGTTTTTGTTTGTTTGGTTGGTTGGTTGTTTTGAGACAGGGTCCTACTTACTCTGTCACCCAGGATGGAGTGCACTGGTGCAGTCATGAGTCACTGCAGCCTCAGCCTCCTGGGCTTAAGCGATCATCCCACCTCAGCCTCCCAAAAAGTAGCTGGGACTACAGATACATGCCTCCACATCTGGCTAATTTTTTTTATTTTCTGTAGACACAGGGTCTCTCTATGTTGCCCAGGCTGGTCTCAAATTCTTAGACTCAAGCAATCCTCCCACTGCTGGGATTACAAGTGTGAGCCACTGCGTCTGGCCCGAACTCACTGTTAAGTTGAAAATATCATAAGTTGAAAATGTCAGCCAGGCGCAGTGGCTCATGCCTGTAATCCCAGCACTTTGGGAGGTCAAGGTGGGTGGGTCACAAGGTCAGGGGTTCAAGACCAACCTGGCCAGCATGGTGAAACCCCATCTCTACTAAAAATACAAAAAATTAGCCGGGCATGATGGTGCGTGCCTGTAATCCCAGCTACTCGGGAGGCTGAGGCAGGAGAATCACTTGAACCCAGGAGGCGGAGGTTGCAGTGAGCCGAGATCATGCCACTGCACTCCAGCCTGGGCAACAGAACTAGACTGTCTCAAAAAAGAAAAAAAAAAAGAAAAGAAAAAAAGAAAACGTCATAAGTTGAAAACACACCTTTAACTTATGTTCAATTTATGATGGATTTATGGGATGAAATTCCAGCATAAGTCAAGGAGCATCTATAATTGTGTCTCTTAACCTGCACAGCAACTTTCTGAAGGGAACGACATACCGCTTTCATTTTGTAGCTGGAGACACTGTAGCTCCAAGAAGTTAAGTGACTTCACAGGCTGGGTGTGGTGGCTCATGCCTGTAACCCCAGCACTTTGGGAGGCTGAGGTGGGTGGATCACTTGAGGCCAGGAATTCAAGAACAGCCTGGCCAACATGGTGAAACCCCATCTCTACTAAAAATACAAAAATTAGCCAGGTGTGGTGGCAGGTGCCTGTAATCCCAACTACTTGGGAGGCTAAGGCAGGAGAATCACTTGAACCTGGGAGGCGGTGGTTGCAGTGAGCTGAGATTGTGCCATTGCACTCCAGCCTGGGCGACAGAGTGAGACTCTGTCTCCAAAAAAAAAAAAAAAAATGAAAGAAGTTAAGTCACTTCCCAAGGTCAAACCATTAGTGTAGTGGAAGTTAAGGCCATTAGTGAAAGATACATCACTTCTTAGGTTGAAGATTCTTTTTACTACCGAAGGCCATCTTTCAGGAGAGGTCATCAGTTTACTTTTGGAGTGAGGGAGGCAGTGATTAAGAATAGAAGCATATTGCTAACAAAGGGGAGAAAGAATAAAAAGGAAGTGGACTGCCATGGAAGGGAGCCTTAGGGAACTGGTCTGAGTGATGTTCTCTTTGGAGGTAAGTAAGGCTTGTCTCTGTCTGGCGCAGGGACCAATCCCCCAGAGGTGGGAAAATGTGGAGGAGCCAAACCTGGATGAGCTGCTGGTCCGATTGGAGGAGGAGCAACAGAGGTGATGGACCCCAAACTTTCTGACCTGGGTGATTGGCCAGTTGGTGGAGAAGGCTGATGAGAAACTTCTGCCCTGAGGGCTAATGTGGACTTCAGCCATAGCCCTCTAATTCCCGCAATGGAAAATTTCAGTGGTTACCATCTTACTCCCAGGAGGTCCAAGGGTTGGACTAGACCTTTATTTTGCACCCACTTTTACCCCTCCCCAGTGCAGGTGTGAGAGTCTAGCAGAGGTGAACACCCAGCTTCGACTGCACATGGAAAAAGCTGACGTGGTGAATAAAGCCCTTAGGGAAGATGTGGAAAAACTGACAGTGGACTGGAGCCGGGCCCGGGATGAGCTAATGAGGAAGGAGAGCCAGTGGCAGATGGAGCAGGAGGTAGGAAGAACGGGGACTGGAACTGTGAGAGGAAGCCTGTGTATTCTGGATGCTGCCCTGGTCAGTACTGGAAGGGGTTAACTTCAGGACTTGGATGAAAACTGAGCTGTTGCTGTTAAAGTCCCTGACCATCCTTACCTGCGCATGCTGGCAGCCTCAGCCTTCTTGGGCCTTCAGCTTAGACCTGCCACTACCCGCCTAGTCTAGGTTCTGCTGGGAGGTAGCATGACACTCAGAGCAACTCTGTTCCTGCAGCAGTGACGAGCTTAGGTTTTTGATGGATCTGAAAGCTTACTGATTCCTGGTCTGGAGGTCTTGCATATCTAGATGCTAAGGAGGTAGATATGAAACTGAATGGGAAAGAAAGAGCAGTTATGGGCCCTGGGGAATTTTCAGGTCCCAGCTGAAGGAAACAGATGTTTCCTGCATTTTTGCTTTGTGCTCAGTGGTTTATGTATATCATTGACTCCTCCTTAGAAAAGTCTGTGGTAATAGATCCCATTTGTTAAGCAGCTACCGTGTATCCTTTTCTAATCTGGCCCAGAGGAAGGCGATATACCATCCTAGGCCCTCTGACCTCTCGAATCCCACTGCCAACTTTATTAAGCCCTTCACCATAACCTGGATAGATACCCATTCATAAACTATCTCCTGTAAGTCCCTCCTTCCTAACCTCAGTAGTCAGGAGGAATCCAAGACTCTTGTGTTGGCAAAAGATAGCCCTCTGCCTTTGGGTATGACCTGGGTTTCTGAACACACAGTTCTTCAAGGGCTACCTGAAAGGGGAGCACGGTCGCCTTCTCAGTCTATGGCGGGAGGTTGTGACGTTCCGACGCCACTTCCTGGAAATGAAGTCAGCTACTGACAGGTCAGTGTGGGGAGAAGAAGGGAGGAGGTTTGCCCCTACCAATTCTGGACTAATAACAGTGGGCTGCTATAGAAGCGGGATCAGCTGTGGGGGTGGGGTGGGTGGGGGAGTTGGTAGTGTTGGAAGCAGATGATTTTTCCCAGCCCTGCTCCTCAGGCTTCACTGGGCCTGATCACCACACTCCTTCCCTGGTTCCTAGTGGAGTCTGCTGTTTTCCTTGCTTGTACTCAGAGATCTGACGGAGCTAAAAGCTGAGCATGTGAGGCTTTCAGGGTCTCTGTTGACCTGTTGTCTGCGCTTGACTGTGGGAGCACAGTCTCGGGAACCCAACGGATCTGGAAGAATGGATGGGCGGGAGCCGGCCCAGCTGCTGCTGCTACTAGCCAAGACCCAGGAGCTGGAGAAGGAAGCCCATGAAAGGAGCCAGGAGTTAATACAGCTGAAGAGTCAAGGGGATCTGGAGAAGGCTGAACTTCAGGACCGGTGAGATGGCCTGGGGTCCCAGGAAGGGTTCGCTGAGAGAGAGCTGACTCCTTTAGAGGGTTAGGGACAGGCAGGGGAGGTGCCAGGAACATTCCTACCATGGAGGGGGAAGAAGATGTGCCCAAGGAAATCTACTTTGAAACCTGATGCCACAGTTGGGGCTTGTACTGACCTCTGCCCTCAGCCTGTCTTTTAGCCCAGTTTCTTTCCTGTTGATTTATGGAGCTAGCTATGACTCCATCCTCCATCAACACCAAAGTGCTTGCCATTCCCAGAACAGCCAAGCTCTTCCCCCTCCCTGTCTTTGTACCTGCTGAATTTAGTCCGGAATGCCTCCCTCCCTTCTCTCTCTGCCTTAGCCTCTAAGATATAGTTCAAATATTACCTCTTTTTTTTTTTTTTTTTTGAGACGAAGTCTCATTCTATCGCCCAGGCTGGAGAGCAGTGGCATGATCTTGACTACTGCAACCTCTGCCTCCTGGGTTCAAGTGACTCTCCTGCCTCAGCCTCCCAAGTACCTGGGACTGTTTACAGGCACACGCCACCACACCCAGCTAATGTTTGTATTTTTAGTAGAGACAGGGTTTCACCATGTTGGTCAGGCTGGTCTCAAACTCCTGACCTCAAGTGATCCACCTGCCTCAGCCTCCCAAAGTGTTGGGATTACAAGCGTGAGCCACTGCAACTCGCCGAAATGTCACCTCTTCTATGAAGCCTTCTCTGACCTCAGTAGCCTGCTAAGTTACTGTGCCCTTGTAGTCTTTTGACCTCTTATTACAGCATTGATCTCACTGATGATTTCGTTTCCCCTACCTTCTTTTTTTGGTGAGGCTGTTTTACTTTTTGGATTATAATGAAGTAGGTTTTTAAAAAATAATGACGTAGAAGGGCAGGGAAATGAGCAGAGAGCCCCATTGAATCTCAGGACAAAGTTCATATATGCCCATGACGAGGGTTGTGTCTTCACCTGTTGGAGGTACATACATAAAATGCAGGGCTATTTTGTTTTGTTTTTGCTTTTGGAGGCACTGAGAAGTACAAAAGCAGGCCATGTCTTCGTAAGTTTTTATTTATAGTACTTTCTACTTCACCTGCCATATACTAGACACTCAATACATTTTGTTTCTTTGTTTTTTGAGACAGAGTCTAGCTCTGTTGCCCAGGCTGGAGTGCAGTAGTGTAAACACAGCTCACCGCAGCCTTGACCTCCTGGGCTGAAGCAATTCTCTTGCCTCAGCCTCCAAAGTAGCTGGGATTACAGGCACGCACCACTATGCCTGGCTAACTTTTTAATTTTTTTGTAGAGGTGGGGTCTCACTATGTTTCCCCGGCCGGTCTGGAACTCCTGAGCTCAAGCAGTCTTTCCACCTTGGCCTCCCAAAGTTCTAGGATTACAGGTTGAGCCACCGTGGCTGGCCAATGAATGTTTGTTGAGTGATGCAATACTTAAACAAATGACCATACAGTGCGTTAAGGTTCTTAGAGATGGTATAGAATAAAATTATTAAGACTTTTGCTGAGTGAGGAGGATCACTTGAGCCCAGGAGTTTGAGACCAGCCTGGACAACATAGTGAGACCTTGTCTCTACTAAAAGTAAAAATAAAAAAAGAATAGCCATGTGGTGGCATGCACCTATAATTCTAGCTACTTGGGAAGCTGAGGCAGGAGGATTGCTTGAGAGTGAGCTATGATTGCACCACTGTATTCCAGCCTGGGCAACAGAGCAAGACCCTGTCTCAAAAAAAAAATTGGAAAAAAAATTGGAAAAAAATTTAAACTTTTAGATAGCATTCATTCAAGAAATATTTATTTAGCCACTCACATAATAGCAAGCAGTAAGCTCTAAGATACAGTGTTAAGTGTTTGGTGATTTTGCTGGACTTTGAGATTAATATCAAGAAGGTTGAACATAATCTTCCCCAAATTGCCCTTCCTTTTTCCCTATCAGAGTCAGAACCTCGGGCTGGAGGGACCTTGGGACTATCCCAAGTGCAATTCTGATGTTCTTATTGGCTTCAGGGTGCTTGACTTCAAGATTAAGCGAGGCCTGGAAGGGCCTGGGCCAGGGCTTTCCTTCAGCTCTTGGGCCCCCAAACACGTGTTCCAGCCTTGAGATGTGGTAAATCCCTGCATGTGTCTGAGTGGTTTTTTGCTTCCCCACTTCAAGGCTATAGCATCATGTGGTATTCAGGGAGTGCAGACGGGCTGGGGGTGCCTAAGGGATTTGGGGGAGGCTGCAGTTGGGAGTGGCTGGGGTTGGGGCTGGGGCTGGGGTGTGCTGCATCGTAGCTCTGTCCACATCCATGGGCTGTTCTGGTGACAGTGCTATGCTCTTCTCTTTAGGGTGACCGAGCTCTCTGCTCTGTTGACCCAGTCTCAGAAGCAAAATGAAGATCATGAAAAGATGATAAAGGCTCTGAGAGAGACAGTGGAGATCCTGGTACATGATCCTTTGCTCTGGAAAGGAGTTGGGCATGGGCTTGTAGATTCCTTGTGCTTTATGGACAGATAGTTTAGGATACCAGTTACATATTCCGTGATGAAATCCTCTAAAGCTAAAAAATAAATTTTGGCTGAATCTGAAAATTAATTAACTCATTCATTTATTCATTGAATAAATACTATTGACTGTCTACTATCCCTACTGTATTCCTGGGGAAATTGCAATGGCATATGTATGCAGTGTGTCCTTACCAGAGAATTGGCACATACATTCAGAGACACATTGGCAAATTAGTGAGTTACCAGGAAGCGGATATGTGGAGAGATTTAAAATCTAGTCACATGGGAAACAACTGAGGAGTATGGCAATGTTTAGCCGGGAGAAGAAAGAGCTTGAGGCCCGTTGAAGGCCCTTGAAGACATGATAGCTGCCTTCACATATCTGAAGGACTGACACTGGGAAAAGAGAGTTTATGAAGGGCCGGGCGCGGTGGCTCACGCCTGTAATCCCAGCACTTTGGGAGGCTGAGGCAGGCAGATCACCTGAGGTCGGGAGTTTGAGACCAGCCTGATCAACATGCAGAAACCCCGTCTCTACTAAAAAAATAAAAAAATTAGCCGGGCATGGTGGCACATGCCTATAATCCCAGCTGCTCGGGAGGCTGAGGCAGGAGAATCACTTGAACCTGGGAGGTGGAGGTTGTGGTGAGCCGAGATTATGCCATTGCACTGCAGCCTGGGCAACAAGAGTGAAACTCCGTCTCAAAAAAGAGAAAAGAGAGTTTACATATTTAATGTTTTCCAGGGCAAAACCAATGTCAATAGCTAGAAGTTAATAGGGGAATAGATTCTGGCTCACAGCTAGAGCTGTTCAGTAGTTGAACAGCCTGTCTTGTGAAGGAGTAAGGTTTTGGTCATTGGCTTAACATCTGCCAGGGATGTTATCAGAGGGCTTCTCTAAGGTTGGATGTTAGAACCCTCTGGCTTAATACCATGTTTCATCTCTATAAGTTTTCAGATCTCTGATTTTAGGTGGCTCCTGAACCCCTATTCATATGCACACCCCTAGTCTTCTCATCCAAGCTGAGATCAACAGGAATTGTAGCTTTCTGATTCCCTCTTTTTTTTTCAGGAACTTGCCAATTCAGAATATCCACGGGACTCAGATAATGTAAATAAATGAAATGGGTTCAGTTGTAAGAATTCTGGTTTTCCAGTGCTGTTTGTTGTATTTAGTTTTCAGTACTGCAGGGGACACTTGAGCTCAGTATTAAGGAAGCCATGAGGAGCAATAGGGATTGTGGGACCCTCAATAATAAATGTCTCATCTAGATGAGGCATCCACCATTCAACTTCAGTAAATCGTTTCCATGTAGGAATGGGGGCTGGGTGTGGCCCATTTGTTAACTTTTTGGGAGAAGCCAGAAATTTATATTTTTATGTAAAATCTTTCCATTTATAAATGTTGATTCAAATTTTGTATAAGCCAAATAAAACATAGTTGCAAGTCTGTGTCTTTAGGTCTTCACTAACACAAATAGGAAGGAAGAGAGGAACTCTTGAGTCTTCAAGATTATGTTTAGCTTTGGGGCTAGAGGATTCTCTGGTTTAGCATTAGGTCTCAAGCATCCATTTACTGTTCAGAGACAGCACCCATCCCCTATCTAATAATAGTTTACATTTATTGAACATTTGCTTTGTTCCAGACACTATATTGAATAATTTACATGCATTTTTCATTTAAGCCTCAAAACAACTTGTTGCTGTTAATTATTTCTATTTTAAAGAAAAAGAAGTAAGTGATAGAAGCTAGTAAGTGATAGAGCAGGAATTCTAATCTGTGAAGTCCAATTTGGAACTCGTAATCACTTAATCTAAACTTGTAATCACCACATCACATTGTCTTCAGACTCTTCAGACAACATTAGCATTGACATATGGTCAGGGAAAAAGTGGGACTGATAGAATAGACAGAATGAGACTTTGGTTGTTTGGGGTCCTGGAATAATAAATTCACTTTTGAGAGTTTGGCTCTGAGGCTCTATTCTATTCCCTGTTCAGGAGACGAATCACACAGAATTAATGGAACATGAAGCATCTCTTAGTAGGAATGCGCAAGAGGAGAAGTTGTCTTTACAGCAGGTGATCAAGGATATAACCCAGGTACTGGGAAGCCTCCTGTTCATGGTAACCAGGTTATGCCTCCACTCCCCAGGTCTCCATGTCCTTTCAGCCCTGCCTAGATTTCTAGTCTCTGAGGTTCGGGTGCTTAAAGTCTTGTGGGGATGAGTTTTGTGTGTTTGAAGACCAGAACCCTAAGAGATAGCTAAGCATTCACGTCTTAGCACTACCTGATGGGACAGGCCCTCTTTCCTGTTTCTAGCTGCAGTTCTCAGGCTGGAGGCTCGATTCTGGTATTCAATATCTCAATCGTTTCTTCTTTCATTTTCTCATTTATTGTTACCTCAGACAGTGTTCTAGCCTTGTTGTTAGTCCTAGACTTGGGTGACCAAAGGTGGAGAGTTGAAGGAACCAGACTTTTATGCTCAGATACTCCCCTCCTTCCCCCAAGGGAGAGGACCTGAGAAGGAAAACATCAGGTTTGTCCAGGCTATAGGGTTAAGTCCCTCTATAGACTCTAGGCTTTGGTCAGTAGGGTGGTGACCTTGCTGTATTGGGTTTCAGGTCATGGTGGAAGAAGGGGACAATATAGCCCAAGGCTCTGGTCATGAGAACTCTTTGGAATTGGACTCTAGTATCTTCTCCCAGTTTGATTACCAGGATGCAGACAAGGCTCTCACTCTGGTGCGTTCAGTGCTGACTCGGAGACGCCAGGCTGTGCAGGTAGGAACCCTCAGCATTCCACCTCAGTCACAGGGGTGTGTGTCTAAACTGGTTTGTGCCTCAGATACCTCCCTAGCCCGGACTATCCCTTTCACTTTTTTGACCAGTCATGAGGTGTTCTGTCAATATCCCAGAGTAAATCTGCCTCTGTCTGCTGAATTGTGCTTGTGAGTAGCAGGCACATCCTCCACGCCAATGGCGTGCTTCACTTTGTGTACAATCTTTGCATAACAGTATGCAAAGATTGGGAACCAGAGCCCTGGGAGATTACTGGGTCAACGTTCTTCAACTCTGAGAGTCCTAGGCACACTTACCACTCCCCCATGCCACTGTACATTTGGAGATGACGAACTCTAAGAATCTAGAGCCACAGAAGCCCAATGACCTCTGATGGCCTGTCTTCTTGAATAGTTGCATCTCCCTTCTCAGCTTTTGTTGCACCAGCCCCCGACCCCCTTCTCCAGCCCCACTTTCGGGGTTCTGACATCCCTCCTTTGCCCTTGTTCATCATCTGGTTTCTCTTGCTCTCCCTCCACAGGACCTAAGGCAGCAGCTTGCAGGCTGTCAGGAGGCTGTGAACTTGTTGCAACAGCAGCATGATCAGTGGGAGGAAGAGGGCAAAGCCTTGAGACAGCGGCTGCAGAAGCTCACTGGGGAGCGGGACACTCTGGCAGCGCAGACTGTGGACCTCCAGGGAGAGGTGGACTCTCTCAGCAAGTGAGCAGACGGGCTGTTCATCCCACCCTCCCAGCCTGGTCTCAGTCTCAGTCATCATCCAGCCATTTACCCATTCCCATCAGGTTTCTGGGGTGCTGATCCTGTTCTCCTTGAGACTCAGGGCTGTTTTGCCCTGTGTTTCACTTGTTTCTCCAAAACAAGCTTTTGGGGTTGGAGTCTTTGTGATGATAAAAAAGTTTCACACTAGAAACAGAAGATGGGATGTTGAAACAGGGTCTTTTGGCCCTGTGATGCCCGCTTCCAGAAAGAATTTTAGGTCCTATGGTCTCTGCTCATCTCTGATTCCCTTCTTCTAGAGAGCGAGAGCTGCTGCAGAAGGCCAGGGAAGAGCTGCGGCAGCAGCTGGAGGTGCTAGAGCAGGAGGCATGGCGCCTGCGAAGGGTAAATGTGGAGCTTCAGCTGCAGGGGGACTCTGCCCAGGGCCAGAAGGAGGAACAGCAGGAGGAGCTGCACCTGGCTGTCCGGGAGAGGGAGCGTCTGTAAGTGAGACTAGTCTCCTCCTCGCTGGGCCCTGGTCTTCCTTCAATTCTACACCCTCCCCACCTACTCCCCTCTGTTACAAAGTAGAGTATGTAGAAGTCTGGCATGCAGTGGGTTCAGATTAGCTTGCTGCTTCTTCCTTTGCAGAAAGATGAATATGGAAAGTTCCTGGTTGGTTAAGTCTTAGTTGAGCACCCATATGGGATGAGACACTGAGGGGGATACAGAAGTGAATAAGACAAAAGCCCTGATTTCAGGGAACTTGCCAGAAGACAGACAACTCACTGTGACATGAGGCTGGATGAAGTATGAGTTAAATAGAGTTTCAGACTAAGTCCTTTGGGAGCACAGGAGTGACAGCTAATTATTGAAGACTAGGAAATGCTTTATGGAGGAGAGAGTAGACTTTGAGCTGGGCCTTTACCTATTTGGTTAGCAGAGAGTGGGAGAAGAGCTCAAGGAACAGATTAGCAAAGAAAAGGTGGCAGGAAGGTTCATGGCATGTTCAGAGTAGGCTGGGCTGGCTAAAGGGTAAGACTTATACAGGGAAGTAGTGGGAAATGTGCTAGCTGGTCAAGAAAGGGAAATCCAGAATCAATGGCCCCAGCTAATCTGTAAATTCCCCTATATGATGTCACAGAAAAAGCAAGGACTTTGAGCTGGGCAGAAGCTTGGTTTGAATTATGGCTCTGTCACATGGACAGATTATTTGTAGAATGATGATGATAATATTTACCTTGAAGGGTTGCTGGGAAGATGAGAGCAATGTTTTGGAAAACGCCAGCATAGAACCTGGCGTATGGTAGGTCTTTAATAACTGGGAGCAGGGATATATCTTCATCTTTGCTGTATTTCCCTCCTCTCCTGTGCCCCAGTTCCTTGTACCTGGTAGGCATGAATAGTGGAAGCTTGAAGGGCTGCCATAAGGGTCATGACTTGTGCTAAGAATGATCTCCCTGTACCAAGGAGAAGGGCAGACAACCCCTAACAACAAAAAATTAGCTGAATGTGGTGGCATGTGCCTGTAGCCACGGCAAGGTGAGATGGGAGGATCACATGAGCCCCCAGGAGTTTGAGGCTTCAGTGAGCTAAGAAGATACACAGAGAAGTCTCACTCTCATTTGTGCTTTCTCCATCCCATTTCCCTTCCCCCTTTAGGCAACCATTTTAGCTGACTTCTTGTTTATCTTGCCAGTGCTCCTTCATGCAAATATGGGCATTTATTCTTTCTTCCCCCACTTTCTTGCATAAAAGGTAGTGTATTATGTATATACTGTTCTGCACCTTGATTTTTTTCACTTGACATGTCTTAGAAATCTTTCCTTATCAGTGTTTATAGACCATCCTCATTCTGTTGCATAGCAAAGGTGATTATATTCCTGTTACCTTTGGGGTTATGGCCCATCCCTAAGAGTTCCTCTAGACCCCTCTCTTTCCCATCTTAGTCAGGAGATGCTGATGGGCCTGGAAGCCAAACAGTCAGAATCACTCAGTGAACTGATCACTCTTCGGGAAGCCCTGGAGTCAAGTCGCCTGGAAGGGGAGTTACTGAGGCAAGAGCAAATGGAAGTGACTTCAGCGCTGGCTAGGGTGCGTGGCCTCCTCTCCTCACTTGCTGGGTGGGCGGCTTCGAAAGTGTGTTCCCATGCAGCCTGCCTCATTCTTCACCTTCAAGCCAGGATCCCTCATCTTTCCTCAATCGTTAGTCTGCTTCTGGGTTCTCTATTCCAACATACCCTCTATATTGGAATTAGAACGGGCTTTCTAAAATATATACCTGGTTATGTCAGTCTCTTAAAACCATTCAACGGCTTTCTAGCTCTGTGGTGCCACATTCAAAGCTTTTTGTCATGTGCCTCAAAGTGTGTTTTAGCCTCCCCTTCTACTGCAAAACCCATCCTAACACCTCATATCCTTTGCTCCTGCCACAGCAGTAATTGCCTTCTCAGTTATTCCATGTTCTTCATGACTCTAATACTCTGCGTATACTTTTCCCTTTCTCTGCACTACTTCTTTCCTCCTCCTTTATGCGCAAACTGTTCCTCATCTCTCAGTACACAACTTAATCGTCAACTCCTCTACCAAGCATATTTGACTCTTCCAAACTATATTAATATTTTTTTTAGTTCCCAGAGCACTTTGTGCTTACATTTTCTGTGGCATCATTACAATCATAGTCATTTCTCTATCCTAACATTGGTATCTCTATACTGTGAGGTCCTGTCTCACTCCTTAATGAATGAATGAAGGGAAAACTTGTTTAGAATGCAGGAGAGGGAATGGAGTATTAACTGATCTCTGTACCAAAAAGCAGCAGTGTTGGGAATGTGAACTGTTTACTGTTCCAGGAAAATTGGAAATATGAAACTCTTTAACCCTTTTTGTTTTTTAGGCAGAGCAGTCAATTGCAGAGCTGTCGAATTCTGAAAACACCCTGAAGACAGAAGTAGCTGATCTTCGGGCTGCAGCTGTCAAGCTCAGTGCCTTAAATGAGGCTTTGGCGTTAGATAAAGTTGGGCTGAACCAGCAGCTTCTCCAGGTGAGCAAATATTTTCCTGGTCCCCACAGAAGGGCTGGGCCCTAACTGAGAGCAAGACGGATCAGCTCCCAAATGTAGGTCTTAAATGAGCAAAAGGAACATTTACAATGCAGAGGAGAGCAAAGACTAAGGATTGGGGTTAGCCATTATAAATATTCCCTTCCCACACCTCCAGCAGAACCACCTCTGGACTTTAGGGTAAGACACCAAGGTTGGGAAGGGGCCCATGTCCTCTGGAAGGAAGACTAGGTTTTTGCTGGGGTTTTTTGGAGATGGATCTCCCTCTGTCACCTAGGCTGGAGTGCAGTGGTGCGATCTTAGCTAACTGCAGTCTCCATCTCCTGGGTTCAAGCAATTCTCCTGCCTCAGCCTCCTGAGTAGCTGGGATTACAGGCATGTGTCACCACACCTGGCTAATTTTTTTTTTTTGAGATGGAGTTTTTCTCTTGTTGCCCAGGCTGGAGTACAGTGGCACGATCTTGGCTCGCTGCAACCTCTGCAGCCCGGGTTCAAGCAATTCTCTTGCCTCAGCCTCCTGAATATCTAGAATTACAGGCATGCACCACCATGCCTGGCTAATTTTGTATTTTTAGTAGAGACAGGGTTTTAGGATGTTGGTCAGGCTGTTCTCAAACTCCTGACCTCAGGTGATCCACCTGCCTCAGCCTCCCAGAGTGCTAGGATTACAGGCGTGAGCCACCGCACTTGGCTGCCCTGGGCTAGTTTTTGTATTTTTAGTAGAGATGGGGTTTCACCATGTTGGCCAGGCTGGTCTTGAACTCCTGGCCTCAGGTGATCCATCCACCTCAGCCTCTTGGAGTCCTGGGATTATAGGCATGAGCCACCATGCCCGGCCTAAGTCTAGGTTGTTAATCCTGTTGGGTGAGATAATAGCAATCACCAGAAAAGAATCTGCTGAAGAGCCTAAGTCCCAAAGAATCTTTTCTATAGGTTATAAATTTAACCTATAATTATAGCGAGGGAACCTCCTTGCAATCTCTGTTTCCTTGAGTGTTCTCTGTTCCATTATTCTGAATTATTTGAGAGCAGGACTTTGCCTTGCATATCTCCGTCCCCAGCATCCAGCCCATCTAGTACCTGGAATATAGGCACTAGATCAAATGAATGGATTTTCCCCCATCTTATAAACACTCCTTTGTTCATCTTTGGAGAATAGATTCATATCTCACTTGGATTTCAGTCTTAACATTTGATTCCTAAACTAACCATTTGTCTTTGATGCCTGTACTCCCTTCCCTTTTTGGCCAGTAGTTAGAGGAGGAGAACCAGTCTGTGTGCAGCAGAATGGAGGCCGCAGAGCAGGCGAGAAATGCTTTGCAGGTGGACCTGGCGGAAGCAGAGAAGAGGAGGGAAGCCCTGTGGGAAAAGAATACTCACCTGGAGGCTCAGCTGCAGAAAGCTGAGGAGGCTGGGGCTGAGCTGCAGGCAGATCTCAGGGACATCCAAGAAGAGAAGGAAGAAATTCAAAAGAAACTAAGTGAGGTGAGAAGCCAAAATGGACACCATCATGTCTAGGTGTAATACATGCTCATTATAAAAAATTAAAACACTACAGAAATTATCTGAAAAGTGAAAAAGTCTTACTTCCTAGAAATGACCAGTGTTACTAGTTTGCAGTATATCTTCCAATTTTAAAAAAGAATGCCTATAACAATTCTTCACTGAGGCTGGGTGCAGTGGCTCATGCCTGTAATCCCAGCACTTTAGGAGGCCGAGGCGGGCGGATCACGAGGTCAGAGGTTCGAGACCAGCCTGACCAACATAGTGAAACCCTGTCTCTACTAAAAATACAAAAATTAGCCCAGCATGGTGGCACATGCCTGTAATCCCAGCTACTCAGGAGGCTGAGGCAGGAGAATCTCTTGAACCTGGGAGGCGGAGGTTGCAGTGAGCCGAGATTGCGCCACTGCACTCCAACCTGGGCGACAGAGCGACACTGCTCAAAAAAACAAAAAGAATTCTTCACTGATTCTCCACTACTTCACACCACCCAGTTTGAATTAGAAGCTTCTCCTTATACTCTGATAGCACCTCATGCTTATTTTAACTACCACATTCCTCATGCTATAATTATCTGTTTGTATGTCTCTACCATTAGACCAAAAGCTCCTTGAAGGCAAAGCTATATCTTATTTGTTTTTATTCCTCCAGCTTTTAGCATAGTGCCTACCACATAACAGGGGCCAAGTAAATTTTTTTCCTGAGCCAATGAATAACCTGGCTCAAAGGTCATCTTTCTCCTCTACAAAACCTCTCATTGTCCTAATAATTGTACAGACTCTCCCTTCACAGAGTCCCTTTCTCGGGACATTGATGACTTTCTTCCCGGTATTATGTGTGCATCTTCTCAAGGCCAAAACCTCCTTAGGGGCAGGTCTTCTGCTGTCCCTAGCACAGGGTCTTGCTCACAGGGGAGCATTCTTCCTGGGCTGGGGGCTCTGTGGGCTGATCAGGGAAATAGATAAATGCCACGTGCTATTGGGTAAGCAATCCGGGCTCACAGAGCTGGGTCCAGAATCTCTGAAGAGCCAATGACCCTAACCTGGTGGTAGCGGCCCCAGGGGAATCCAGCCTCTGCTCCATCTCTCACCACATTCTTCCCCTCAGTCACGTCACCAGCAGGAGGCAGCCACGACTCAGCTGGAGCAGCTACATCAGGAGGCAAAGCGACAGGAAGAAGTGCTTGCCAGGGCAGTCCAGGAGAAGGAGGCCCTAGTACGAGAGAAAGCGGCTCTAGAGGTGCGGCTGCAGGCCGTGGAGCGTGACCGGCAGGACCTCGCTGAACAACTACAGGGGCTCAGGTAGGGCCCAGACTCAGTTCAGCCAAGCACAGAGAGAGCTTTGCAAGGCAAAGGCGTGAAGCTAAGCTCCCTGCCATAAGTATGCAGGTCCTAAATTGATTATGAATTTATAATTGCCCCCCTAACTTCTCCAGGTAGCCAATACTTAGAACCCAGCTCCTCTTGAGGAAGGGTAAGAGGCTTGATGGGTAAGAAACTCTTCTGATTCTTGAACCTCACAGCTCAGCCAAGGAGCTACTGGAGAGCAGTCTGTTTGAAGCCCAACAACAAAATTCTGTGATAGAGGTCACCAAGGGGCAGCTGGAGGTCCAGATTCAAACTGTCACTCAAGCCAAGGAAGTAATCCAAGGTGAGAACCCAACTGGGATGGGGTGCACTCCATTCCATGGAGATGTTGAAAGGCAGGAAGATGGTGGGAGACTATTAGAGATCCTTCTCCAGCAGGGTGCAGGGCCTCTGAGATGGGAGTTGCTCATGAGGTCAGGGGAGAGGGAGAATTTTATTAGGTAAAAGGAGGGGGCAGAGGCCTGATCCTGTCCCTGGCATGTTAGGGGAAGTGAGGTGCCTGAAGCTGGAATTGGACACTGAACGGAGTCAGGCAGAGCAGGAGCGGGATGCTGCAGCCAGACAGCTGGCCCAGGCTGAGCAAGAAGGGAAGACTGCCTTGGAGCAGCAGAAGGCAGCCCATGAGGAAGAGGTGAACCAGCTCCGGGAGAAATGGGTAAGTGGTCGATGTGGCCGGGTATGGCCTCCCTTCCATGAGTGTTCCACCTGCTGCCTCTTGGTCCAGTTATTGCTGCTCGTATGAGTGAAATTTTGTCACCAAGCTGTAAAATCCAACTTCCTGCTATTAAATGAGTTAATATAGGAAAAGCACTAAGAGTAGTTCCTAGCATATAGTGGGCTCCCTATATGTGTTAGCCATTATTATTGTTGTTGTGTTGATGTGTACAGAGAATTGAGAGTGGACCCTGGGATTTAGGATTATTAAACTGGCCTCAGGATGAAAACGGGGGAGAGGAATATCTTGGATGCATTCTTGTGCAGTTCAGAACTGTGTTTTGTCTTTTAATTATGTAATTTAGTCCATTTGGTTTGATTGTGGTTTTAGGTGTATTTGGATTTATTTGTGCCATCTTATGTTATTTGTCTTGCTTTTTTATATCTTTTTTTTTTTTTTTTTTCCTTGAGACAGTCTCACTCTGTCCCTCAAGCTGGAGTACAGTGGTGCAATCTTGGCTCACTGCAACCTCCGCTTCCTGGGTTCAAGCGATTCTCCTGCCTCAGTCTCCTAAGTAGCTGGGATTACAGGTGTGGGCCACCACATCTGGCTAATTTTTGTATTTTTAGTAGAGATGGGGTTTCACCATGTTGGCCAGGCTGGTCTCAAACTGACCTCGTGATCCACCTGCCTCAGCCTCCTAAAGTGCAGGGTACAGCTGTGAGCCACTGTGCCTGGCCATTTTTATATCTTTTAGGGAGGGGAAATCTCCTTTCTTAACTTCTTTTAGAGGATTAAGTTGGGTGATTAAGTTGTATTCTTTTCTCACCTCTTTTTTCTCTCTACAACTGTGGATGATATATACTTTATTTTAAAAATCCTGTTAGTGGTTACCTTTAATATTTTTAAACATATACTTAATAAAATCTCAAGGTTCAGTAGTTTTACCCTTTTCCTGAACGATACAAGGGTCTTAGAACATTTTACCTGGGCCAGGGACAGTGGCTCATGCCTGTCATCTCAGCACTTTGGGAGGCTGAGGTGGGCAGATTGCTTGAGCCCAGGAGTTTGAGACCAGCCTGGACAACACGGCAAAACCCCATTCCCTACAAAAAAAAATACAAAAATTAGCCAGGCATGGTGGTACACACTGTAGTCCCAGCTACTTGGGAGGCTGAGGTGGGAGGATCACTTGAGCCTAGGAGGTTGAGGCTGTGGTGAGCTGAGCACCACTGCACTCCAGCCTGAGTGACAGAGTGAGACCCTGTCTCAAAAAAAAAAAAAGAACATTTTACTTGTTTCACTCCTCCCAAATTTATAGGCTATTTTGTTCAGTGTGTTCAGTTCTAACTAGTTTAACACCACAAATTATGATTTTTTTATTGTTTTATACAGTCAATATTTGTTCAGATACAATGAATTGATACCTTTTCTGTTCACCATATCTTCTTGCATGTCAGACTTTCTATTCAGATTTTTTTTTTTTTTTTTTTTTTTTTTTTTTTTTTTTGCCTGAAGTAGGATTTTCTTTGGTAAGGGTCTGTTGGTAGTTAATTGTCTGAAGATGTTTATATTTTATTTTTATTCTTTTATTGAGGCAGGGTCTCACTCTGTCGCCCAGACTGGAGTGCAGTCATGTGATCATGGCCTACTGCAGCCTTGGCCTCCTGGGCTCAGGTGATCCTCCCGCCTCAGCCTCCCAAGTAGCTGGGATTATAGGCATATGCCATCATACCCAGCTAATTTTTTTTTATTTTTGGTAGAGACGGGGTTTCACCATGTTGCCCAGGCTGGTCTCAAACTCCTGGGCTCAAGCGATCCACCCGCCCTTGGCCTCCCAAAGTGTTGGGATTACAGAGGTGAGCCACCATGCCCAGCCTACTTTTATTCTTGAAAGATAGTTTCTGGCTTTGTTCAGGGTTAAAAAATAGATAGATAGATAGATAGATAGATAGATAGATAGATAGATAGATAGATAGATTGATTCACTAAGTAAAAAATTCAGAAATAAGTTTCTAGGATGACAATTATTTTCTCTCAACATTGTTGGTATTGAGAAGTTAGCTTTCATTTTAATCATTCCACAATTTCTTGTGTTTATTATTATTTTTTTGTTTGTTTGTTTTTTGAGACGGAGTCTCGCTCTGTTGCCCAGGCTGGAGTGCAGTGGCACAATCTTGGCTCACTGCAAGGTCCTCCTCTGGGTTCACGCCATTCTCCTGCCTCAGCCTCCCAAGTAGCTGAGACCACAGGCGCTCACCACCACGCCCGGCTAATTTTTTGTATTTTTAGTAAAGACAGCGGTTCACCATGTTAGCCAGGATGGTCTCGATCTCCTGACCTCATGATCCACCCGCCTCGGCCTCCCAAAGTGCTGGGATTACAGGCGTGAGCCACTGTGCCTGGCTATTTATATATATATATATATATTTTTTTTTTTTTTTTTTTTTTTGAGACAGAGTCTTGCTCTGTCACCCAGGCTTGAGTGCAGTGGTGCAATCTTGGCTCACTGTAACTTCCACCTCTTGAGTTCATGCAGTTCTCCTGCCTCAGTCTGTAGAGTAGCTGGGATTACAGGCACGTACCACCATGCCTAGCTAATTTTTTTGTATTTTTAGTAGAGATGGGGTTTCACCATGTTGCCCAGGCTGGTCTCAAACTCCTGGGCTCAAGTGATCCACCCACCTCGGCCTCCCAAAGTGCTGGGATTAAAGGCGTGAGACCACACCTGGCAATTTCTTGTGTTTAGATGTGTATTTCTTTTATTTGGTTGGAATTTCTTAGACATCCTGAATTTAAGATTTCATGTTGAAATATCAATTCTGGAAAATTCTTATATATTACCTCTTCAATATTACCTCTTTCCTACTGTCCTGCTTTTATTTATTTACTCTTTAGAAAAAATTTTGTTTTGGCCGATTGCAGTGTCTCATGCCTGTAATCTCAGTAATTTGGGAGGCTGAGGTGGGCGGATCACCTGAGGTCAGGAGTTCGAGACCAGCCTGACCAACATGGAGAAACCCCGTCTCTACTAAATATACAAAATTAGCCAAGTGTGGTAGCACATGTCTGTAATCCTAGCTATTAGGGAGGCTGAGGCAGGAGAATCGCTTGAACCTGGGAGGTGGAGGTTGCGATGAGCTGAGATCGCGCCATTACACTCCAGCCTGGGCAACAAGAATGAAACTCCGTCTCAAAAAAAAAAAAAAATTTTTTTTTTAATTTTTTTTATTTTTTTTTTTAGAGACAGGGTCTTGCTCTGTTACCCAGGCTGGAGTATAGTGATACAATCATAGCTCACTGCAGCCTCAAACTCCTGAGCTCAAGTGAGTCCTCCTGCCGCAGCCTCCAACGAACTGGAACTGCAGGCACATGCCACCATGCCCAGCTAATTTTTTAATTTTAATTTTAATTTTTTTTTTTTTTTTAGAGATAGGTCTTGCTATGTTGTCCAGGCTGGTCTCGAACTCCTGGGCTCAAGCTGTCCTCTTGCCTCAGCCTCCCACATAAGCTGGGACTACAGGTGCATGCCACCATACCTGGCTCTTTTGCTACTTTCTTCTCTCTTTCTGTATTCTGGTTAGTTGTATGTCAAGCCTTTTTACTCTATCCTTCATGTATCTTCACTGCCTCTTGCATTTTACATGTTTACTTTTCTCTTTGTATGCTGTGTTCTGGATTATTTTTTTCAGATCTCTCATCTAGTTACTGATTTTCCTTTTCAGCTGTGTCGAATCTGATGTTTATTCTATTCACCAAGTTTTAAATTTGACTTTTTAATTTTTTTATTTCTAGACATTTTATTTGGTTATTTTTTCATATCTTCTTGGTCATTTTTTTCAGTCTGTTTTCCCTAATTTGTATTTTCAGTCCCTTCTTTTAAACATATGAAACATACTTGTGTCCTGTCTAGTAATTCCAATAACTTTTAATTAACGTTTTGGGGTCTAGTTCTGTAATTTGTTGTTTCTGTTGGCTCTTACTCATGGGCTTGTTTCCCTGTGTTTTTGTGATTCTTGTCTATGAGCTCATGTCTTTGGAAATTTTCCTTTTTTTTTTCTTTTTTCTTTTTATGTTTTCTTTTTTCCCCCAGAGACCTTTGTTCTGAGGAAGGTTTTCTGTGGGAATCTTTTTAGGCCTGAGGCAAAGGAGTTTTTCCTCAGAGGATTTGTGCTTCTGTCAGGAAGCTGGAGGACTAGCATCCCAGGACCACCTTAAAGTAAATTTTCTGTTTAAAGTTTTTTGACCCACAGTCAGGCCCAGACCCCATGTGCAGCTCAGCTTGTGGTTATGAATTCTCAGAGGAGACTTTTTTCCTACCCCGTATCAAAGTTGAGATAAGCATATTTCCTTGATAATTTCCTTCTATAGAGTTTATTTTGTTTTGTCCCCTCTCCACATCCCTCCAGTTTCTCTTTTTCTCCCTTCCTCCCCATGTCTTCCTTCTTTTTGCCTTTTCCCCCTTAAGCTGAGGTCACTACAGCCCAGAGATAGGCATTTTTTTTTTCTTTCTAGAGATGGACTATCACTATGTTGCTCAGTCTGATCTTGAACTCCTGGGCTCAAGGGATCCTCCTGTCTCAGCCTCCTGAGTAGCTGGGACCACAGGCACAGTCCACCATGTCTGGCTTTTTGTTAAGGACTATATGCTAGGCTTTGCAGACCATATGGTCTCTGTTACAGTTATCTAACTTTGCAATTGTAGTGCAAAAGCAGCCATATATAAACAAATGAGCATGACTGTGCTCAGATAAAACTTTATGTATAGATACTGAAATGAGAATTTCATATAATTTTCGCATGTCACAAAACATTATTGTTTTCTACCATTAAAAATGTAAAGGCTGGGTGCAGTGGCTCGTGCCTATAATCCCACCACTTTGGGAGGCTGAGGCAGGATGATTGGTTGAGACCAACCTGGGCAACATAGCAAGACCCTATCTCTTTAAAAAAAAAAAAAAAAGGTAAAGGCTGGGCGCAGTGGCTTACGCCTGTAATCCCAGCACTTTGGGAGGCCTAGGTGGCCGGATCACCTGAAGTCAGGAGTTCAAGACCAGTCTGGCCAACATGGTGAAACTCCATCTCTACTAAGAATACAAAAATATTAGCTGGGTGTGGTGGCACATGCCTGTAGTCCCAGCTACTTGGGAGGCTGAACAGGAGAATCTCCTGAACCTGAGAGGTGGAGGTTGCAGTGAGCCAAGATCACACCATTGCACTCCAGCCTGGGTGACAGAGTGAGACTCTGTCTCAAAAAAAAAAAAAAAGTAAAAACCACTCTTAGCTCACAGCCACAGAGCAACAGGTGGTGAGCCAGATTTGGTCCACATACTATAATTTGTTAACCCCAGTCCAGATTTTTGTTTGTTTGCTTGTTTTGTTTAGAGATAAGGTCTTGCTCTGGTCACCCAGGCTAGAGTATAGTGGCACAATCATAGCTCACTGCAGCCTCAAACTCCCAGGCTCAAGTGATCTTCCTGCCTCAGCCTCCTAAGTAGCTAGGACTACAGCGTCTGCCTGGCTTTTTTTTTTTTTTTTTTTTGAGACAGGGTCTTGCTCTGTCACTCAGGCTACAGTACAATGGTACAAACATGGCTCACTGCAGCCTCTACCTCACGGGCTCAAGTGATCCTCTCCAGCCTCCTGAGTAGCTGGGACCACAGGCATGAACCACCATGCCTGGCTAAGTTTTGTTTTTTTTTTATAGAGATGGGGTTTCGTCATGTTACCCAGGCTGGTCTTGAACTCCTGGGCTCAGGTAATCTGCCCACCTTGGCCTCCCAAAGTGCTGGGGATTACAGGCGTGAGCCACCACGCCCAGCCACCTGGCTTATTTTTATTTTTATTTTAAATTCTGAATTACATTTGCATTGGGTGAAAGATAGTGGATTTACTTTTTTTTTTTTTTTGAGACACAGTCTTGCTCTGTTGCACAGGCAGTGGTGCTGTTTCAGCTCCGCCTCCTGGGTTCAAGCAATTCTCGTGCTTCAGCCTCCCAAGTAGCTGGGATTACAGGCGCATGCTACCACACCTGGCTAATTTTTGCATTTTTAGTAGACACTGGGTTTCACCACATCAGCCAGGCTGGTCTCGAACTCCTGACCTCAAGACAAGGTCTTGCTATTGCCCAGGCTGGAGTGCAGTTGTACAACTCTAGCTCACTGAAGCTTCAAGCTCCTGGGCTTAAGCAATCCTTCTGCCTCAGCCTCCAGACTAGCTAGGACTACAGGCATGCACCATCATGCCTGGCTAATTTTTTTTTTTTTTTTGGTAGAGATGTGATCTCACTTTGTTGCCTAGGCTGGTCTCGAACTCCTAGCTTCAAGCAATCCTCCTGCCACAGCCTCCCAAACTGCTGGGATTATAGGTATGAACTACCACACCTGGCCTACACCACAAGTCTTGCTTTGCTTTTGGCTTCTGTGGAATTTTTATTATTTCCTGCTGGTTCTGTGATACATTAAAATACATATTTAATATTTTATCCAGCATTTTTTGCGATTTCGTAGCTGGAGGGTTCAGAGATCTTGTTTATCAAGTATCTGGAAATGGAAGTTGACTTGTGCTTTATGTGTATTTGTAATTTGATTGTTATTATGAGGCAGGCTTATTGGCAAGATGATAACCAGAAGTTTGCTTATTTTTGGAATTCTGTGCCTAGTCTATAGTCGGTGCTTAAAAGTATTTGTTGAATGAACACTGATTCTAGCAGGAATCAGATGTATACCATGTACTGAAAACTCCATAAATAAAAGATGCTATAAAACTTCTGAATGATAAGCCAGCTACCTACGTGGCCTTGGTTTCCCTAAAAGGATTGACTATAGTGGCCGTATCTGGGTCATGAAAGGGCCTTTTCTCTCTTTTCCTTTTCTGTCATTCGGCTAATCCTCCTGACTTCTGATTGTCCCACTTTATTGTTTCTCTATGATTGAGCAGGTTAACTGCCCTCTTAAAACTCTCGACAGCCTGTTCGTTTTAACAGTGACTGCCTTCTCCTGGAATCCTGGCAATTAGAAGCACTCTTGGGAGGCTGCGCGTGGTGGCTCACACCTGTAATCCCAGCACTTTGGGAGGCCGAGGTGGGCGGATTTCCCGAGGTCAGGAGTTTGAGACCAGTCTGGCCAACGTGGTGACACCCCGTCTCTACTAAAAATACAAAAAATTAGCCAGGCGTGGTGGCATGCACCTGTAATCCCAGCTACTTGGGAGGCTGAGGCAGGGGAATTGCTTGAACCAGGGAGGTGGAGGTTGCAGTGAGCCAAGATCACACCACTGCACTCCAGCCTGGGCAACAGAGTGAGACTCTGTCTCAAAGAAAAAAAAGAAAAAGAAACACTCTTGGCAGTTGTATTCTTTATTCTTCCATCTACTTACTGTCTTGTCTCCCCTTTAAGAGTAATGATATTGGACACTTGTTAAGCACTTCCCCATGCCAAGCACCATGCTGAATGCTTTATTCACACAATAAAGGTGAATAAATGCATAGAGAAGTCACTCAGGGCTGGGCGTGGTGGCTTACACCTGTAATTCCAACAATTTGGGAGGCCAAGGCGGAAGGATTGCTAGAGGCCAGGAGTTCGAGACCAGCCTGGGCAACATAGCAAGATCCCCATCTCTAAATAAATAAAATATAAAAAGAGAAGTCACGGTTACATGGCTAATAAGGAGTAGAAAAGGGATTCAGGGCCCAAACTCCTAACCATTTCTGCTTTATCCACCTCTGTAATGTCCCTTCCAAATGGTTGCTTAGCTGCTATTGTATTCCATCACTTGGCTGCCCATTTATTTTAAATAGATCTAGTTATTAGGAAATTCATGTTGAACCAAAACCTATTACCAGGAACAAATGAGCCTTAGATTTGCTTGAAATACCCCACCAACATGGTTGCTTTCTTCTAGGCATGTTACAACTTACTCATGTCCCAGTGGTGTAAAGGTGGCACTTTGAACTGGGCAGAATATTCTGTTCATGGTCATACCAGCAATGCTGGACTGTTACTTCCTACACATCACAGAATTAGCTCTTCTTGTAGCTATAACACACTTCTAACTCACATAGAGCAAATAGATCAGTTTTTTTAACACTTGCAACTGCTATTAACATTCATCTTTTTCATATTTTTACAGTTGGCTTTGGCTTTTTGTAGTCACACACTCTGCCACTGAGCTATACCCACTGTCTTTGGCTTTTTGAACAAGAGGGTAAAATAATTTGTCATTCATGACTGTCCTGTAACTGACATTACACATTGCCGGGTTTTATAAGGAAGAACAAAGGAAGACCTCTTTTTTTTCTTTTTATTATTATTATTTCTTTTGAGACAGGGTCTTGCTCTGTTGCCCAGGCTGGAGTGCAGTGGTGTGATCAGGGCTTAACGGCAGCCTCACCCTCAAGGCCCTCCTGGGCTCAAGTGATCCTCCTACCTCAGCCTCCCAAGTAGCTGGGACCACAGGAGTGAACCACCACACCTGACTAATTTTTGCATTTTTTGTAGATAAGGGATTTCACCATGTTGCCTAGGCTGGTCTCAAACTCTTGGGCTCAAGTGATCATCCTACCTTGGCCTCGCAAAATGTTGGGATAATATGCGTGAACTACCACGTCCAGCCAGACCACTGTCAATTGTATGGTCTGGGAAGGCTTCACCAAGGAAGTGTTAGTTTAGGCGTGAGGAATGATGGAGTAGGCGGGAGAAGGGCTTTCCAGGTAGAAGGAAGCACGAGTAAAGGCTCTAAGGCATGAACATGTTGGCTGGGTGCAGTGGCTCACACCTGTAATCCTAGCACTTTGGGAGGCCTAGGCGGGCAGATCACTTGAGGTTAGGAGTTCAAAACCAGCCTGGCCAACGTAGTGAAACCATGTCTCTACTAAAAATACAAAAAAAAATAGCTGGGAGTGGTGGCGGGCGCCTGTAATCCCAGCTACTTGGGAGGCTGAGGCGGGAGAATCACTTGAACTTGGGAGGCAGAGGTTGCAGTGAGCCGAGATCACCCCACTGCACTCCAGCCTGGGCGATAGAGTGAGACTCTGTCTCAAAAAAAAAAAAGTGTTTAGTGTGCTCAAGGACCTGCAAGGAGGCAGGTGTGTGTAGCCAGGGTGTAGTGAATGAGGGGGAAAGCTGCACAGGATGACACTGGGAAGGCTGAAACACTAGAGGCATTCCCATTACATGAATAAGCAACGACAAACTTACAAGCATTTTAAAGGAAAAGTGCAGGGAATACTAATGTGATGATGATGCTGGCTGTTGTGTATTGCCCGCTTTCTGTGTGCTAAGCACATTTAAAGTGATTCACACGACTTATCTCCATCCTCAATACAACCTGAGGAGAATGACACTGTTGTTATCCCCATTTTAATAGATGAAGAAACTGAGGCACAGAGTTGTTTAGAAATTGAGATCATGCCAGTAGTGTTAGATTAAAGATTTTCCACCCAGGCAGCCCAACTCCAGAGCCCTTCACCTCTATCCTGTACACCTAATAGAGGGTCCTGAACTAGTCAGAGAGCTTGGGAAAGCTTTGGTTGCTGGAAGACCGCTAAGACAAGCAGCACCCCTATCCTAATGCTCTTATATAATACAGGGAGACATCCTCACTGGGCCAGGCCTGATTCTTCAGGGGCTAACTCTGCAACTCTGAGTAGAGGAGAGCAGGCAGCAGACAGCCAGAATTGGCCGCCTCAGTTCATTGTTACAACTGTCAACCACAATGTGGCTGCTTTAAAGATAACAAATACGGAGCTGTGTGTGGTGTCATGCCCCTGTGGTCTTAGCTACTCAGGAGGCTGAGGCAGGAGGACCACTTGCGCCCAGGAGTTCGAGTCCAGCCTGGGCAACATAGTGAGACCCCATCTCTAAAAATAAAAATGCCTAGGCTAGGCACAGTGGCTCATGCCTATAATCCCAGCACTTTGGGAGGCCGAGGCAGGCAGATCACTTGAGGTCAGGAGTTCATGACCAGCCTGGCCAACATGTTGAAACCCCATCTCTACTAAAAATACAAAAATTAGCCGGGCATGGTGGGGGGCACCTGTAGTCCCAGCTGCTAGGGAGGCTGAGACAGGAGAATCACTTGAACCTGAAAGGTGGAGGTTGCAGTGAGCGGAGATCATGCCACTGCAGTCCAGCCTGGGTGACAGGGCAAGACTCCGTCTCCAAAAAAAATTAAAAATAGAAATACATTTTAAAACCCAGATACTTGTAGCATATATAAGGGACAATTGCAGTTTGGAAGGTACTTCCACATGTATTATATAATTTTATTTTTTAAAATGAATCTCATTTGGTTGTCATGAAATTTAGTAAGATAGATAAGGCAGGTACTATTAGCCTTGCTTTACAGATGAGGCAACAGGCTTAGAGAGGTACCAAGGTCACCCCACTAGTGAGTAGTAGAGAGACTTTGTTTTTCCAATCCAGTACTCCTGCCTCCCCTCCTCACCCATTTGGTTCTAATGGTGTTTCCTTCATGTGGCCAGGAGAAGGAGCGCTCCTGGCACCAGCAGGAGCTGGCAAAGGCTCTGGAGAGCTTAGAAAGGGAAAAAATGGAGCTGGAAATGAGGCTAAAGGAGCAGCAGACAGAAATGGAGGCCATCCAGGCCCAGAGGGAAGAAGAACGGACCCAGGCAGAGAGTGCCCTATGCCAGGTGGGAAGCTAGGAGGATTGGAGCTGCACGTCCAATCAGCGATCTCCTTACCTTGACCACTTCCTTTTCCACTCCCAAGAGGAGTGCTGCAGAGGGGCTTCCAGAAGAGAGGGTAGCTACCCACTTTGCTACCAGTGAGCAGGGTGGTCCGCACCATTAGCCACAGTTCCGGCAGTATGTCATACTTCCTGAGGGAGGGCTGACATGTACCACATCCTGTCAGCTTGCAAACCAGTGGTAATCTTTGCACTTCCTTGTTCTGAACCCATGGGCTCAGATCTTCCTTTGCCCTCAGCCCCTTCCCATTTGCTAGGAGAGCCCTAGGGCAGCTGGGATGTGCTTGTGGCCTCGTTGGTGAGCATGGTAACCCTGGGCCCACAAACTGTTACCCCCCTACCCCTCCACAGATGCAGCTGGAAACAGAGAAGGAGAGAGTATCCCTCCTGGAGACACTGCTGCAGACGCAGAAGGAGCTAGCAGATGCCAGCCAACAACTGGAACGACTGAGGCAGGACATGAAAGTCCAGAAATTAAAGGAGCAGGTATGGAGGGTGGTCTCGGGAGTAGGGGAGAAAGGGGCACTCATTTACCCATTCGACCATGAAGAGTTCTTGGGCACTTCTTATGTGCCAGGCCCTGTGCTAAGTGCTGACACATGACAAGTACATAAAGGTATGGCACAGGCTGGGCAGGGTAGATCACGCCTGTAATCCCAGCACTTTGGCAGGCGAAGGTGGGTGGATCACCTAAGGTCAGGAGTTAAAGACCAACCTGGGCAACATGGTGAAACCCATCTCTACTAAAAATACAAAAATTAGCCGGGCATGGTGGCGGGCACCTGTAATCCCAGCACGTTGGGAGGCCGAGGCGGACAGATCAGTTGAGGTCAGGAGTTCGAGACTAGCCTGGCCAACATGGTGAAACCTCATCTCTACAAAAATACAAAAATTAGCTGTGTGTGGTGGCATTTGCCTGTAATCCCAGCTGCTTGGGAGGCTGAAGCAGGAGAATAGCTTGAGCCCAGGAGGCGGAGGTTGCAGTGAGCTGAGGTCACGCCACTGCACTCCAGCCTTGGTGACAGCGAGACTCAAAAAAAAAAAAGGTGTGGCACAGCAGTCAGCATAACAGACATTGCCCCTGCTCTCAAGGAACTTACATTCCTGTGGCAGAAATGGATGACAAATGAGCAGACACAAAGTAAATGAGATTATTACAGTTTGTGATAAGTGCTATAAAGGAAATAGAATGATACAACTGAGAGTGATTCAAAGGAGGTTCACTTTGCACTTAGTGGTCAGGGAAGACCTCACTGAGAAAGTAACATCTGAGCTGAGACTTGAAGGTTAAAAAGAAACCAGCTCCGTGATACAACATAGGTGAACCTTGAAAACATCAGGTTAAGTGGAAGAGCCAGACACAAGAGGCCATATATTTTATAGGATATGCTTCCATTTATATGAAACACCAAGAATAGGCAACTCTATAGAGGCAGAAAGCAGATTTATGATGGGGAATGGGGTGGGGAATGGGGATTGAGTGTGAATGGGCACGGGGTTTATTTTGGGATTGATGGAAATGTTCTAAGATTGATTGCGATGATAGTTGCACAACTCTGTGAATATCCTAAAACCCACTACACTGTATACGTTAAATGAGTGAATTGTATGGTATATGAGTTATATCTCAAGCCATTTGAAAAAAAAAGAAATGCCTGCCATGTGAAGAACACTTTAGGCAGAGGAAACACCTGTCGCAAGGGCCGTGGGACACAGAAGAGGGCTTGGGAAGTTCAAGGACAAAAAGGAGGCAGTGTGGCTCCAGCTTGATAAACTCAGGGGCGAGTGGAGCGGTAGCCAGAAGCCCTGTGTCAGCCATTGTAGGAGCTTGGATTTTGTTCTAAGAGCAATGGGAAACTGTTGGATGGTATGTATGTATGTATTTGTTTGAGACTGAGTCTCGCTCTGTCACCCAGGCTAGAGTGCGGTGGCACTATCTCAGCTCACTGCAACCTTCGCCTCCCAGGTTGGAGCAATTCTTGTGCCTCAGCCTCCCAAGTAGCTGGGATTACAGGTGCCCGCCACCATGCTTGGCTAATTTTTGTGTTTTTAGTGGAGAAAGGGTTTCACCATGTTGGCCAGGCTCGTCTCAAACTTCTGACCTCAAGTGATCCACCCACCTTGGTTTCCCTAAGTGTTGGGATGACAGGCATGAGCCACCGCGCCTGGGCAGTTGGGTGGTATTTAAAAAGCAGGGATGGGATATGATTTATCTATATATACGTATACATATGTATATACATATATGTGTATGTATTCTCTACTCTCCTGAGTAGAGAATAGTGTGTGTGTGTTTTTAGGGGATCATGGCATCAAGTGGAAGTAGGGATATGGTTAGGAGACTGTTCCCATGGTCTAGGTGAGAGACTATTACCAATTCATGGACTCTGACCAAGAAACCTGGGTGAGCCAGTGCACTTTGTGAGGGAGGAGAGGGACTAGGAAGTGAGAAGGTGAGGTGGAAACAATGTGGATTGCTGGCTCCTGCCTCAGCTTTTGCCACCCCACCAAAAAAACCAGTATTTCTATGACACAGATTTCCTCTACTCAATGATTTCTTATCCCTCTTCAGGAGACCACTGGGATACTACAGACCCAGCTCCAGGAGGCTCAACGGGAGCTGAAGGAGGCAGCCCGGCAGCACAGAGATGACCTTGCTGCCCTCCAAGAAGAGAGCAGCTCCCTGCTGCAGGATAAGATGGACCTGCAGAAGCAGGTCCCCTCCTCCTCCCCACCCAGTCCCATGGTCCTTCCCCAACACAGCCAGGCTTTCCCACTTCCTCTTGCAGGACAGGGAGAACCTTGGCCCTGCTGTCTGGTTTGGGAGGGTAGATGGGTGGGCCACAGTACTGAGTGGAAAATTAGAGGGTGCTCAGAGTTGAGCATGTGCCTGGCAGAGCCCTGGGATAGTAATCTCTTTCTCTGTAATGGTCGCAGAGCTTTTGTTTTCCCTGGCTGTCTCAGTTTCAATTGTTCTTTCCGTCCTTGCCAAAAATCTAATATTTTTACATACTAGGTTGCTTCTCCTCAGAATCCTATATCAAATGATGTTCTGACTTTTCATTTTTAAAAAAACAATCACAATACATGTTTTGCCTTTGGGAGTAGTTATAGTCAGCCTTTTTTTCCTTCATTTTGGTGGGGGAGACAGGATTTCACTATGTCGCCCGGGCTGAAGTGCAGATCATAGCTCACTGCAGTCTTGACTTCCCAAGCTCAAGCAATTCTCCCACCTCAGCCCCCTGAGTAGCTGGGACTACAGATGTGTGCCATCACACTGGCTAATTTTTAAATTTTTATAGAGACAGGGTCTCACTATGTTGCCCAGACTGATCTCGAACTCCTGGTCTCAAGCAGTCTGCTCGCCTTGACCTCCCAAAGTATTGAGATTACAGGTGTGAGCCACCGCACCCAGCCCAGCCAAGATTTTTATTTGTGCCTGCCTCTATGCAGCATATGTGAGGCTGGGAGGCAGATGACCAGGCTGAATTGTATTGAGGAAGGGGGTGGTTAAGAACAGTGTGTAGGGATTGGTGGAATCACCAGAGCATTGGAAATGGCCACTGACTATGGTAAACCTCGAAGGACCCTGAAGCCCTAGGTGAGGAGCATCTTCCCACCGGCCCCCTGCCCTGCCATCTTGGTCTTCATGCCCTTAATTTTCCAGGTGGAGGACTTGAAGTCTCAGCTGGTGGCCCAGGATGACTCCCAGAGGCTGGTGGAGCAGGAGGTTCAGGAGAAGCTGAGAGAGACCCAGGAGTATAACCGAATTCAGAAGGAGCTGGAGAGAGAGAAAGCCAGGTAGGCTAGATAGGCCATGGAGGTGGCTTTTGTCTGTCTGGCTGCCATGGTCACTGTGATATTGACAGTTGTTTGCTCAGGCCACCTTGCCTTTCATGTCTGCAACTCTGGGATGTACATGTAGCCATGTGGAGAGGACATGGTTCCTGTCTTCAAAGCTTGAACTTCATTTATTTAGTAAATATTTCGAGAACGCCCGTTATGCACCAGGCACCATGCTTGGGGATACAGTGATAAACAAGACTGTATGGTCCCTACCCCAGTAGAATTTATAGTTTTGTGGGGAAGACATTAATCAAATAATAACTCAAATTATTACAGGTTATGACACATGGAGGAAACAGGGTGAGAGAGAAGAGACTTTAGAACCGTTGTTAGGGAAGGCCTTTCTCAGGAAGTTGCATTTAAACTGAGCACTCAGCATGAAGTGGAGCTACCCATGTAAAAGGGTGAGGGGGAGTTCTATTCTGTAAGAGGAGAAATAATATGCAAAGGCCGTGAGGCAGATAAAAGTTCACAGTGTTAACTGAAAGAGTGGTTGGAGCCTGATTGGATTGTAATTGGAGCCTGGTGAATGAGGAGAGTGGCATGAGCTGGGCAGGTCCACAGCATTCAAGATTCGGTAGGCCACAGCAAGGAGTTCGTAGTTTGAGTAGTTTGAGTTTCATAGGAAACCTCTGGAGAATTTTAAGCAGGGAAATTGATACAATCCAACTTATGATGTATTTGAAGGGATTGTAATGCCATGAGACATCAGGAGTGAAAGAAGACCATTCAGAGTGAAGAGCAGCTTGTATTCTTAGTGCTGTGGGAATTTGAGAAGGGGATGGGCTGGGTGCGGTGTCCCACGACTGTAATCCCAGCACTTTGGGAGGCTGAGGTGGGCAGATCACTTGAGGTCAGGAATTCGAGACCAGCCTGGCCAACATGTCTACTAAAAATACAAAAAAAATTAGTTGGGCGTGGTGGTGGGTGCCTGTAATGCCAGCTACTTGGAAGGCTGAGGCAGGAGAATTGCTTGAACCAGGAGGTGGAGGTTGCAGTGAGCTGAGATCACACCACTGCACTCCAGCCTCAGTGACAGAACGAGACTCCATCTCAAAAAAAGCAAAAAACAACAAAAAAAAGACACAGTTTGAGAAGGGACACATTATTTTGGTGGTGAAACTAGAGGCAGGAAGACAAGTTAGGCTGGTACAGTTGTCCTGATGAGAGATCCTAAAGCTAAACCAAGGTAGGGTAGTGGGGAAGAGGAGGAGAGAAGAGAAGAGGTTTAAAGGATGTTAAGGGAGTTAGAATCAATTGTATATAATCATAGATTGGATGTAGGTAGGTTGAAGGGAGAACTCTGGAGTAGTCAAGGTTCTACGTTAGGACACCGTGTGGATGGAAGTGCCATTCACTGAGCTAGGGAATATAGTAGGAGATGATTGGGTGGACAGGGGAGGAGAGGAAAGGGATGGGGAAGATTTGGACATGTTGATCGTGAGGTACTAATATAAGGTATATGTGAAATTTGCCAGAGAAGAATAAGGTTGATAGCTAGGCATGGTGGTGCATGCCTGCAATCCCAGCTACTCTGGAGGCTGAGGCACGAGAATCATTTGAACCCGGGAGGCAGAGGCTGCAGTGAGCCAAGATCGTGCCACTGCACCCCAGCCTGGGTAACAGAGCAAGACTCTGTCTCAATAGAAAAAAAAACAAAAAAACCTGTGAGGTTGAAATGGGGCATCATCTGCAGGAAGTACCTAGGAGCACTTATTATAGTAAGTGCTCAATAAATGATAGCTTTTATTGTTACATCATAATCATTATCATTACTATTTCTATTTTGATTATTAATGCTATGTTTAGAATACTCAGATGAGAAGGTAATTTTTCATTCCCTAAGAGAATGGCCCAGCACTCTGACCCCTCTCTTTTTAGCCTGACTCTGTCACTGATGGAAAAGGAACAGAGACTCCTTGTTTTACAAGAAGCTGACTCTATTCGACAACAAGAGCTGAGTGCCCTGCGCCAGGACATGCAGGAGGCCCAGGGAGAACAGAAAGAGCTCAGTGCTCAGGTACTTCCCACTCTGGTTATGAGCTCTGCATCCCTGGCAGAAGCCTGATTCTGAAGCGGTGGATTGATTGCTCTGAGTCCTCTCATGGAGAGGACCCATCTATTTTTCCTGATTACAGGATAGGCTGGTGCCTCAACACCCCTACAGGAGGGGGAAGCCAGGACTAGACAAGGCAGGGGCTTGGGAATCTGACCCAGAGATGGGCATGGCTCCTGTGGGAAACCTGACAGCCCACAGCAAAGTGCACACAGGGGTGTAGCCCTTGCAGGCCTGGTTCCAGCACACCCGCTTCAAAGTATGCTGGGTCTGGTTGGCAAGATGTAGCAGGGAGAATGAGCAACCAGAAATACTCCAGATCAGGCAGGCAGCAGCAAGACTTCCAGGGACTCAGTCTGCCCCCATCAGAAGCCCAGATATTGTATACAGAGAAAAGATGGAACTAGGAGGGAAGGAATGGGGTGTAAGAGCCAGATAGTGGATTGCAGGGGTTAAGGGCACACAGGTTTGACTGTTGAACAGTCTTGAGTTTGAATGTAAGCTTTCTAATTGTGTGAACGTCAGCTTCTTCATCCATAAAACAAGGGTGAACAATAATTGTTCCTAATTCCTGTAACCATTATAGGAATATATAAAGTGTCAGGAACACAATAAGCATTCAATACATGGTAGCTGTGTTATTGTGACTGGTCTTACTAGGCGCAGCGTCGAGGTTTCAGGGCAGAGTTCTGATCATAGCAAGGAGCCAGCCTATCTGCCCAGGAAGCCAGGGCTGAAGCCCATTAGCATAGCAGCCTGGGCCCATGTGTTCAGTAGTCGGCAGGCAGCCAGGTGTTAGATCTCGGGTAACACTCATTTCAGAGCCCCTCTACCTGCCTGAGAGCTGAGCTGAAATCCTCCCAGCCCTGATCAGAGTTTGTACAAGGATTGAGTGGGGTCTGGCCTGGGAAGGCCTGAGGAGAGGGTATCTGCTTCCTGCTTATATTATGTAAAATTCTTCCTTGACAGATGGAATTACTAAGGCAAGAGGTGAAGGAAAAGGAGGCTGACTTTCTGGCCCAGGAAGCACAGCTGCTGGAGGAGCTGGAGGCGTCTCATATCACGGAGCAGCAGCTGCGAGCCTCCTTGTGGGCCCAGGAAGCCAAGGCAGCCCAACTACAGCTGCGACTGCGCAGCACAGAGAGCCAGCTAGAAGCGCTGGCCGCAGAGCAGCAGCCCGGGAACCAGGCCCAGGCCCAGGCCCAGCTAGCCAGCCTCTACTCTGTCCTGCAGCAGGCCCTGGGGTCTGTTTGTGAGAGCAGGCCTGAGCTGAGTGGTGGGGGAGACTCTGCTCCTTCCCTCTGGGGCCTTGAGCCAGGTGAGACAGCCTCCCCAGAACTAGGTCCTTTGGGCCAAAGCCAGGCCTGGCTCCCAGGGGAAAGGGAGAGGAATGCTATTTGTTAGACCATATTGCTTCAGGGTTAAGATTACATACTTGGGAATTAATTCTGAGTTTAAGCCCCAGCTCTACCATTTGCTAGCTATGTGTCCTTGGGCAAGTCACCTGTCCTCTCTGAGCTTGATTTTCCTCAACTACAAAATGAGGATGTTAAAAGTACTTACCTTATAATTTCACCAAGGAGTTATGAGGTTGCAGATGTGAATCACTTACACGGTTCCTGGCACTTATTAAGTGCATAATAAGTGATAGCTCGCATTAATCTAGCACCCACCATAGTGCCTGGCCCATACTTATGGAGAAAATATGTGATGAGTAAACTGCTGAGAAAGGGGTTCTTTGCGGAGAGGAGGGACCAGTAGGAAGGACAGGGCTGTGTCTGGAGAGGTCTGGCTGTTTCTTTTCATAGTGGCAGCCAGGTAAGGAGGTTTTCCTTATTTTTTCAGACCAGAATGGAGCTAGGAGCCTCTTTAAGAGAGGGCCCCTGCTGACTGCTCTCTCCGCTGAGGCAGTAGCATCTGCCCTCCACAAGCTTCATCAAGACCTGTGGAAGACTCAACAGACCCGGGTATGTTTCTCTGCTCCCCTTTCCCGAACTCTTTACATCCCTCGAAAAGCATGAGGCAAAGAGGTGTGAAGCAGTTTGACCTGTTTTATTCCTGAGATCAAGTTGGGATGAGTTTCACCTCTATCACTTACCACCTGGCAACCACAAATGAAGCATTTGAAGTTCCTGGGCCTTGTTTTCCCTTGCAGAGTAGGGCAGATAGTGCCTGCTCAGGGTTTTGAGGATTAGATGAGAGAGGATCTTGAATGAGCCCTGTAAACCAAAAAACCCTGGGTAGGCCAGGCACGGTGGCTCACGCCGTGAGCTTTGGGAGGCTGAGACAGGTGGATCACCTGAGGTCAGGAGTTCAAAATCAGCCTGGCCAACATGGTGAAACCCCATCTCTACTAAAAATACAAAAATTAGCCAGAGGTGGCGGTGGGCACCTGTAATCCCAGCTACTCAGGAGGCTGAGGCAGGAGAATCACTTGAACCCGGGAGGTGGAGGTTGCACTGAGCCAAGATTGCGCCATTGCACTCCAGGTTGAACGACAAAAGTGAACCCTGCCCATACCCTGGGCAGATGTATGGCATTGTTTTCCATCGTTTTCCACTCAGCTATGAATTAATTCTAGGTACCCAGGCTTCCAAGAGAAACCCTAGAAATCAGTGACCACTGAGATTTGAGGTTGGCATTTATAGGCGTGTTCTAGGCCTAGGTCTGAAAGAGCTCATAAATTCCACCTCACAGTGAACCTATCAGTCAATACAAATTGAGTGTCATCCATATGTCAGCCACTCTGGGCTGGGTATACAAAAAGGAGAAAGACCTGGTCTCTGCCTAAAGAAGGCTTGTGACATGGTGGAGGAACCAAACTGCATTCTACTGGAAAGCAGAACTGAGAGAATTAATTGGATCAATAACAGACGCAAGTGATGCACTGTTGGAACTAGGAGTAGGGGGCAATTCATCCTGATTTGGGAAGGGTCAGAAGGAAAGAAGAGATGACCTTTGGGCTGAGCTTTGAAGTAGGAGTGTTGAGAGGGAAGAGGTGACCCCTGGGCTAACTTTGAGCAGGAGCTCTGTTTCAAAAGACATAGATAGGTCAGAAGGGGATGGATTCTCACACTCCATCCAAGTGGAGCAGAGCCTGTCATCACTTCAGGGAGCTAAATACACGTGTTCAGAGGAAGTAACCCGGCAATCTGGGAGTAGGTCCACAATGGCGGCCCACCACAGAGGCTGAGAATGAGGAGAGAGCTTGAGCCCCACATTGTTTTGTGGAAGATGAGGAACTCACGTTTAGCCATGCCCTTCCTTTCCCAGGATGTTCTGAGGGATCAGGTCCAGAAACTGGAAGAGCGTCTAACTGATACTGAGGCTGAGAAGAGCCAGGTCCACACAGAGTTGCAGGATCTGCAGAGACAGCTCTCCCAGAATCAGGAAGGTGAGAAGCTCAAGACAGGCAGGGAGATTGAGAGGGAGAAGGGATAGGTGGGGAGCCCAGAAGTGGCAGGCACAGGCCTAGCAGCCACTCTGTTTATTTTATTTTATTTTTGAGACGACACCTCACTCTGTCACTCAGGTTTGAGTACAATGTCACGACTTCGGCTCGCTGCAACCTCTGTCTTCTGAGTAGCTAGGATTATAGGCATGCGCCACCACGCCTGGCTAATTTTTTTGTATTTTTAATAAAGACGGGGTTTCACCATGTTCACCAACCAGCAGAGCCACCGGGGTCTCTAGGAGCTCCTGCACAATTATAGGATTGGGGGCTAGAAGGGACCTCCAGTGTCATCTGGCTCAACCCTGTCTGGAATTGAGGGCCAAGGCTCTCTGTGATGAGGATGAGGACATATTGGGATGATTACCAGGCAGCGCTGGGGCTGGCAGCAGCAGGGAGTGCTTGAACTCCTGGCCTCAAGTGATCCGCCTGCCTCGACCTCCCAAAGTGCTAGGATTACAGGCGTGAGCCACCGCGCCCAGCTGCACTCCATTATTTACCCAGAAATGTGAGGTGAGATCTAGATGCACTTCCAAAGGGGTGCTGACCCCCTTGAACTATTTTTTCAGCTTTGCTTGGCCTTTGAGGCCCATCCTGGAAGAAGAGATTAGGAGGAACAGATTTGATGAACTGAAAGAAGGAAATGGCTGGGCTTCCATTTTCTGTCTCTGTAGATTTAAAAATTAAAAAAATTGGAGACCCAGGGCCAGGACAGTAAGAACATTATAAAACTGCATCTTTTGTCATCCATGTTACTTATTTTTATCATCTTCAACTGTGTCCTCCAAGTTAGCCTTTGGTAGCTGAGGGATTATGAGCTTATTTGGGAGAAAGCAAGGAGAGGGGATCTGGGGAGGATATATCCATGTGCCAGCCAAGGACTGGAAAGTGTCATGACTCCTTACAAAGGATAGGAGAGGAAGGGTCTTGAAGCTCAAGTTTCTACTGTAAAAGAGAAGAGTTAGCCGGGTGTGGTGGTGGGCACCTGTAATCCCAACTACTCGGGAGGCTGAGGCAGGGGAATCGCTTGAACCCGGGAGGTGGAGGTTGCAGTAAGCCAAGATTGTGCCACTGCATTCAAGCCTGGGTGACAGAGCAAGACTCCATCTCAAAAAAAGAAAAAAAGAGAAGAGGACACCTTGGGTCTGGGCCTTTTTTGAAGCCATTTGAGGGTTCCCTGAGAGCCACAAAAATAATGGGATTCCAACGCCTGCTGCAGAAATGGTGAGCAACCAGCAGAGCCACCCGGGTCTCTAGGAGCTCCTGCACAATTATAGGATTGGGGGCTAGAAGGGACCTCCAGTGTCATCTGGCTCAACCCTGTCTGGAATTGAGGGTCAAGGCTCTCTGTGATGAGGATGAGGACATATTGGGATGATTACCAGGCAGTGCTGGGGCTGGCAGCAGCAGGGAGTGCTGCCAGGCAAATAGAAGCAGCTGGCATCTGCCAGCTCTTGATGTCCTTGATATCTCTAGGACACTGGATATAATTTTCTCCTTCTTGGCCTTCCTTCCCTTTGAATCTGTTCCCCATCCTCCATCTGCCTCTATATCCCTCTATATCCCAAACATGGGTCTTACTCCACTACCTCTCCTCTCCTCTCCTCTTCTCAAAGAGAAATCCAAGTGGGAAGGAAAGCAGAACTCCCTAGAATCTGAGCTGATGGAACTACATGAAACTATGGCATCCTTACAGAGTCGCCTGCGGAGAGCAGAGCTACAGCGAATGGAAGCCCAGGTAAAGTGGTACTGGTTTCAGGGAGGGGTTTGCCTCAGGAGTAGTCCCTTGGGCCCACCTTGGCCTGTGGTCATGTGTCCCACTTCCTTCAGCAAGTCTATCAGTTCCTCTGGCTGTCTCCATGTCCCTGGGGGCCATTATTCAGGTTCCAGTGAATCCTCCTTCAATTGCTTTTTCTGAATTGAGGTTGATATTTTTGCCCCTTGTCCTGAAGGACCAGCGTCTCCCCTGGGCATAGCAGAGTCCTGGAAGGTGGTAGGGATGCCCTTTTACAGTATCAGCTTAAGTGGAATATACCACCACTTTTTTTTGCCCAAGTCCTTATCACTGCTAGTGCCACAAAATAAGAAAGAGAAGGGTCGGTGTTGGGGTGACAGTAGCAGGGAAGTGTAGTCTAAAGTGGCTTTTCATCTTGTCTTCTAGGGTGAGCGAGAGTTACTTCAGGCAGCCAAGGAGAACCTGACAGCCCAGGTGGAACACCTGCAAGCAGCTGTCGTAGAAGCCAGGGCTCAGGCAAGTGCTGCTGGCATCCTGGAAGAAGACCTGAGAACGGCTCGCTCAGCACTGAAGCTGAAAAATGAGGAGGTGGAGAGTGAGCGTGAGAGAGCCCAGGCTCTGCAAGAGCAGGGCGAACTGAAGGTGGCCCAAGGGAAGGCTCTGCAAGAGAATTTGGCCCTCCTGACCCAGACCCTAGCTGAAAGAGAAGAGGAGGTGGAGACTCTGCAGGGACAAATCCAGGAACTGGAGAAGCAACGGGAAATGCAGAAGGCTGCTTTGGAATTGCTGTCTCTGGACCTGAAGAAGAGGAACCAAGAGGTAGATCTGCAGCAAGAACAGATTCAGGAGCTAGAGAAGTGTAGGTCTGTTTTAGAACATCTGCCCATGGCCGTCCAGGAGCGAGAGCAGAAGCTGACTGTGCAGAGGGAGCAGATCAGAGAGCTCGAGAAGGATCGGGAGACTCAGAGGAACGTCTTGGAGCATCAGCTTCTAGAACTTGAGAAGAAAGACCAAATGATTGAGTCCCAGAGAGGACAGGTTCAGGATCTGAAAAAGCAGTTGGTTACTCTGGAATGCCTGGCCCTGGAACTGGAGGAAAACCATCACAAGATGGAGTGCCAGCAAAAACTGATCAAGGAGCTGGAGGGCCAGAGGGAAACCCAGAGAGTGGCTTTGACCCACCTTACGCTGGACCTAGAAGAAAGGAGCCAGGAGCTGCAGGCACAAAGCAGCCAGATCCATGACCTGGAGAGCCACAGCACCGTTCTGGCAAGAGAGCTGCAGGAGAGGGACCAGGAGGTGAAGTCTCAGCGAGAACAGATCGAGGAGCTGCGGAGGCAGAAAGAGCATCTGACTCAGGATCTGGAGAGGAGAGACAAGGAGCTGATGCTGCAGAAGGAGAGGATTCAGGTTCTCGAGGATCAGAGGACCCGGCAGACCAAGATCCTGGAGGAGGACCTGGAACAGATCAAGCTGTCCTTGAGAGAGCGAGGCCGGGAGCTGACCACTCAGAGGCAGCTGATGCAGGAACGGGCAGAGGAAGGGAAGGGCCCAAGTAAAGCACAGCGCGGGAGCCTAGAGCACATGAAACTGATCCTGCGTGATAAGGAGAAGGAGGTGGAATGTCAGCAGGAGCATATCCACGAACTCCAGGAGCTCAAAGACCAGCTGGAGCAGCAGCTCCAGGGCCTGCACAGGAAGGTAGGTGAGACCAGCCTCCTCCTGTCCCAGCGAGAGCAGGAAATAGTGGTCCTGCAGCAGCAACTGCAGGAAGCCAGGGAACAAGGGGAGCTGAAGGAGCAGTCACTTCAGAGTCAACTGGATGAGGCCCAGAGAGCCCTAGCCCAGAGGGACCAGGAACTGGAGGCTCTGCAGCAAGAACAGCAGCAGGCCCAGGGACAGGAGGAGAGGGTGAAGGAAAAGGCAGACGCCCTCCAGGGAGCTCTGGAGCAAGCCCATATGACACTGAAGGAGCGTCACGGAGAGCTTCAGGACCACAAGGAACAGGCACGAAGGCTCAAGGAAGAGCTGGCAGTGGAGGGACGGCGGGTCCAGGCCCTGGAGGAGGTGCTGGGAGACCTAAGGGCTGAGTCTCGGGAACAGGAGAAAGCTCTGTTGGCCCTCCAGCAGCAGTGTGCTGAGCAGGCACAGGAGCATGAGGTGGAGACCAGGGCCCTGCAGGACAGCTGGCTGCAGGCCCAGGCAGTGCTCAAGGAACGGGACCAGGAGCTGGAAGCTCTGCGGGCAGAAAGTCAGTCCTCCCGGCATCAGGAGGAGGCTGCCTGGGCCCGGGCTGAGGCTCTGCAGGAGGCCCTTGGCAAGGTTCATGCTGCCCTGCAGGGGAAAGAGCAGCATCTCCTCGAGCAGGCAGAATTGAGCCGCAGTCTGGAGGCCAGCACTGCAACCCTGCAAGCCTCCCTGGATGCCTGCCAGGCACACACTCGGCAGCTGGAGGAGGCTCTGAGGATACGAGAAGGTGAGATCCAGGACCAGGATCTCCGATACCAGGAGGACGTGCAGCAGCTGCAGCAGGCACTTGCCCAGAGGGATGAAGAGCTGAGACATCAGCAGGAACGGGAGCAGCTGCTGGAGAAGTCTCTGGCCCAGAGGGTCCAAGAGAATATGATCCAAGAGAAGCAGAATCTGGGGCAGGAGAGAGAAGAGGAAGAGATAAGGGGCCTTCATCAGAGTGTAAGGGAGCTACAGCTGACTCTAGCACAAAAGGAACAGGAGATTCTGGAGCTGAGGGAGACCCAGCAAAGGAACAACCTGGAAGCCTTACCCCACAGCCACAAAACCTCCCCAATGGAGGAACAATCTCTAAAACTTGATTCTTTAGAGCCCAGGCTGCAGCGGGAGCTGGAGCGGCTACAGGCAGCCCTGAGACAGACAGAAGCCAGGGAGATTGAGTGGAGGGAGAAGGCCCAGGACTTGGCACTGTCCCTAGCGCAGACCAAGGCCAGTGTCAACAGTCTGCAGGAGGTAGCCATGTTCCTACAAGCCTCTGTCCTGGAGCGGGACTCAGAACAGCAAAGGCTGCAGGTAAGTCACTCCATGGGGAGTAAGGGCCAGGGGACACACCCCTGTCTGGCTGAGCTCAGGGACTGCCCACTACCCTGGGCCGTGTGGCACCTCAGGGGTATGAGAAAGCTGAGATCATGAGCACCTCAACATCGGTGGGATTCAGGCTACTGTGCTAGTCGGGAGATACAGAGAGGATAAGACCCCCACAGTCCCTGCCCTCACAGAGTTCACAGTCTAGTGGGTAAACAATGATAATGCAGTGTGGTTGGTGCCTAATGGGGGAAGTTTAGTATGCCCCAGGCATGCTGGAGGGATGGCCACCCTTTCCTGGGAGTGGGTCCTGAAAGGCTTTCTGGTAAAAGTGGTGTTTAAGATTAGACCTGGGCCAGGCACGGTGGCTCACGCCGGTAATCCCAGCACTTTGGGAAGCCGAGGCAGGCAGATCACTTGAGGTCAGGAGTTCGAGACCAGTCTGGCCAACATGGTGAAACCCCGTCTCTACTAAAAATACAAAAATTAGCCAGGTGTGCTGGCATATGCCTGTGATCCCAGCTACTTGGGAGTCTGAGGCAGGACAATTGCTTGAACTCAGGAGGCGGAGGTTGCAGTGAGCCGAGATCGCACCACTGCACTCGAGCCTGGGCAAAGAAACGAGACTCCATCTCAAAAAAAAAAAAAAAAAAAAAAAGACGTGAAGGGACCAGTAAGGAACTAGCCAAGCACAGGTTGAGGAGGAGCATTCACAGGAAGAGGAAAAGAGGGCGAGAACAAGTGTAGTATCTGTGTAGATGGTTCAGGTTGCATGGGACAGAGGGAGGATTTGGGAAGAGACCGGAAGACAGCAGGGGCCACACCTGTCAGGGCTTACAAGTCATGCTGAGGACCTGGGTGGTGGGAAGCAGATGAAGTTTTTGCGGCAGGGGAGTGATGTGATCAGACATACAGCTCACAAAGATTGCTCAGGCTGCCGTGTGGAGCAACAGCAGGTCTGGAGAGACCCACTGGGAGGCTGTACTGGGAAGTCCAGGGGAGAGCTTGTGCCCTAAGATGGAAAGTGTGAATGGAGACATTTGGGTGGGTCTGAGAGGTAGGACTTGATTGGCTAAGAGGTGGGAGGAATAAAGAGAGGGCAGAAAGGAGTCAAAGATGACACTCAGGTTCCTGTTCATGAAGATGAAGAGAAGCAGGTGTGAGAAAGAGGAGTGGAATGAATGATGAGGTCAGTTTGGAAATGGAGGGAGGAGCCTGTGGGCAGGTCAGTAAAATGGTCTGAAGTTGAAGGATGGAGTTGAAGCCAGAGACACTTTGGAGTCATCAGCAGTTAGAACAAATGGGTTTCTTGTAGGCAGAATGTTGAGTGAGAGAGGAAGTGGGCTTAGGAGAGGACTTCAGGGTGTATTATTTAACCTCAAGGTCAAGCACCGTGTCTTAGTCACCTTTGCACCCCCTGTACTGAGCACAAGACCTGCAGAGAGCAGGCAAACAGGAAAGCCAAGTTGGCTCAACAGAGAGAGGCATCATCTCTTTTTCCAAAAGACGCCCAGTCCAATTTTCCAGGGAAATAGACTCTACATCCTGGTCCCTTGACTGGGCCCCAGAGAACCCCAGACACACAGTCCCCCAGAGAGTTCATTCTGGGAACTCACAAAGCTCTGCTCTTGGTGAAGGGCAATATGAGGAGAAGGAGGTCCATCTGTGAACTCCAAAGTTCACAGGGTTTGAAATACAGTAGTGCGGCTTATCAGCGGTGTGACCCCGGGTGAATGCCTTCACTCTGATCTTCAATTTCTCATCGGTAAAATAGGCATTGGTGGTATGACATGGCATGATACGTATGAATTGCTTAGGAAGAAAGCACTAAGTGGACCTCCTTTCCTATGTTCAGGCCCATTCTTACAGGCACAGCAAAAGTAAGGTATGTAATTGGGCAGGAGGGCACTTCCCACCCATACTCTTGGGTTACTGAGCAGTATTCACTCAATAACATAACTCTGGTTAGAGTCACTTCACCCACTGCCACCTCCAAACACACAGGGTGAGACTCTTGTCTCAAAAAAACAAACTCATAAATGGCAGGACTGGAATGAGGTCTGAGTCATCTGCCTCTAGAGCGCAGGCTTTCTATCACCAAGCTCTTCCTCTCTCCCAGGCAACCCACATCCACCTGCGTACGCTTGTTTTCTCTTGTTCATCTCTTCTTGACTGTTATCATTTATGAACCACAGGGCACCTAGAAAGTATCTAGCATGAGGCTTCCCAACTTATCCAAAGGGACTTAACCTAAGGACTTGATCCATGTTTCATGGTGCATGTAGTCATTTTATAAATGAGGAAATTGGGGTTTGGGGAGAGCTTGTGCTTTGACCAGAGTCATATAGCCACTGAGTGGCTATATGGGCCACTGGGTACTCCACAGGGCACCCAGCCCTGTGTGACTCGAGAGTCCATGCTGTTCCCACAGCACATCAGTGCTCTGAGTCATTGCTCAGCCTTCTAGGAGATGTGAAGTGAGCTGGGGGCTCTGATCCTAGCTTCCTTGCTAGCTCACCGCATATCTTTGAGAAGAGCCCCTCTGCTCCTTTGTTTTACCTATCTGTAAAATGAAGGTTCTGTACTAGAATGACTCAGAGCCTCTAGGAAAAATAAGACAAAAGCCTGAGGAGAACATTGAACCTCTGTTTGTGTGGAGGATGGGTTGGTCTGGATATGAGGTTGGCAAGGTGTGATTTTGCTCCATACCTCCGTACCCTAGGATGAACTGGAGCTCACCAGACAGGCTCTGGAGAAGGAGCGGCTACACAGCCCAGGTGTGACCAGCACAGCACAACTGGGGTCCAGAGGGGAGCAGGGTGTGCAGCTGGGAGAGGTGAGCTGGGGGCTCTGGGGGAACAGGTGACCCAGCAGGGAGCTCCTGTCCAGGGGTTTGTCCCCTTCCCTTGGGAACTGGGTTCCTGAAGCTTAAACCTGCCAGATTGGTCTGTGTGTCCTCTATCTGTTCCCTGCCTGTCTTAGGGGCTGCCCAGGTGAGATTCACAGGTCTTTCCCACAGGTCTCAGGAGTGGAGGCTGAGCCTAGTCCTGCTGGAATGGAGAAGCAGTCATGGAGACAAAGGCTTGAACACCTGCAGCAAGCAGTGGCCCGGCTGGAGATTGACAGGAGCAGGTTGCAGCGCCACAATGTCCAGCTGCGGAGTACCTTGGAGCAGGTGACCCCTCTTCTTGTCCAGTGGGCATGCATCTCCACTTCTCGTGTGGTCCCTAGAGCATAGGCTCAGTAAATTACAGCCTGTGGGCCAAATCCAGCCTGCTGCCTGTTTCTGAAAATTAAGTTTGTTTTTTTTTCCCGAGACAGAGTCTTGCTCTGTCTCCTAGAGCTGGAGTGGAATGGTACGATCTCCGCTCACTGCAACCTCCACCTCCCGGGTTCAAGCAATCCTCCTGCCCCAGCCTCCTGAATAGCTGGGATTACAGGCATGCACCACCATGCCTGGCTAATTGTTGTATTTTTAGTAGAGATGGTGTTTCACTATGTTGGCCAGGCTGGTCTTGAACTCCTGACCTCGTGATCCGCCTGCCTCAGCTTTCCAAAGTGCTGGGATTACAGGTGTGAGCCACCACGCCCAGCCCTGAAAATTAAGTTTTATTGGAATACAGCCATGCATTGTCTATGGCTGCTTCCCTGCTATGCCCCACAAAGCCTACAGTACTTACTGCAGGAGAACTTTGCTGGCCTTTGCTCCAGAGGTCTGAGAGGCTGGCCCTGCCTCTTCTGCTTCAGGAGCACTTCTTTGCACTGAGGCCTGCCCTAGCTGTGCCTTCCTCAGCCAGGAGTTCTCTTCCCATGGTTACTGTCCCCTCATATACCTGCACAGGCACTGGCCACGTCTGGAGAAAGGCAGCTCTGCTCCAGCCACAGAGCCAAGCCGAGCCCTGATTTCTTATTTGCACCTTGGCAGGTGGAGCGAGAACGGAGGAAGCTGAAGAGGGAGGCCATGCGTGCGGCCCAGGCAGGGTCCCTAGAGATCAGCAAGGCCACAGCTTCTTCACCCACACAGCAGGTTTACTCATTTTCCTCAACTGCAGCCTTAGAGAGCCCAACCCCAGCCACCAGAAACTCAGCCCTCCTCATTGCATATCCCGGGCCAACAGCACTTCAGCTAGTCCAGAGAGCCCCTCCTGACTGCATTCTGCCCTGCTTGGCACAGCTCAGTCTGTCCCTGCCCTGAGAAGGAGGCCCAACATTGGGGTGGGGGTTGGGGTGGCTAGTGGCCCTGCCTTCTGAGGGACTTAGATCTGTGCACTCCCAGACCAGTGCCACAGGCTGGCCCGGGAGCGGGGCTCATGAGGCTCTGCTTAGGATCCCTGGTGTATGGGGGTTGTGTGGTGCTTGCCAGCTCCTGAGGAGCCTAGGAGCTTGATCACAGCTTGATCTCTTAGACCTTTTTACAATGTTGAGTTTACAGGCTTAGGGTCCATGGTCTTTCCTGGAGCCAGTGTCCCTTTTTTGGGTAAGAGGCTTGGGGAAGACTCCCCAAACCACTCGTTTAGGTGAGGTATCCCTGCCAACAGACACAGGCTTGCAGCCTGACAGGGAGGCGCTGTTTATGGTGGCTGAGCACTAGATCTCCATCCCTTGTCCTTTATTGAAAGTTCTCAAGGGCAGGCACCGTGTCTTCCTCTCTGCATCCTTAGCTCACAGCCCAGGGCTAGCACAGAGCAGATACATGGTGTACTTCTGTTAAATTAAAACATGCCTCAGAGAAGCAAATGCCATCCAGGCCTTTTGGATGTTTTGTGTCAGGTCTCCATGGCGTTGCCCATTATGCTGGTGTGGGGCCTCTCCTTGCTGCAGGGCCTGCTGCCCCATAGAGGTCCAGTCTGAGTTCAGATGCTTCTGGCCCATAGCCCTTGCCCAGGCCCCTAAGATTGTGATGAGGTTCTGCAAGGAAACTTGCAGAAACCCCAGAGTGGGAAGGCCTATTCCAACAAGAGTGCTGTTTGTCTTCCTTAGGATGGGAGAGGACAGAAGAACTCAGATGCCAAGTGTGTGGCTGAACTGCAGAAAGAGGTATGTTCTGGATTTTCTAAGCCCATATTCCCTCCCTTGCACTCAGGCCCTTTGTGCACCTCCAGCAGGGAGAGGGGAAGTTCCTGCCTTCAGAGAACTTCAGTCTCCATGGGAGGCAAAAATAGTCCCAGTCCCAACCCCATCTCTCGTATGCCTAGGGTGGGAGTGGGGAAGAAAGCGTGATCCTGGCCCCCGACTTCCAAATCCATACTTAGAAAGGGAAAGGAGTAGGAAGAGGGCTGAGGAGCAGGCAGAAGATTCTAAGAGGACAGGTGGGAGCAAGGGAAGCCATCCTGGCCTCCCTGCCCTCAGAGGTGCCCTCGCAGCCAAGACTGTTGCCAGTGCCCCAGACAGAGGAGCCAGGCACCAGCACAGGCTCCAGGCCACACAGCTCAGCTCAAGCCGCCACTCGCAGAGAAGTGACTTGAAGAGCCTTCCTGCCTCTTAGGCCTCAACTAAAAGTCCACTCTCCCTTTCAAGGTGCAGGAATCATAAGTGTTACCTTTTTATTTCTGAGCCTATTTCAGAAATCAGTAGTCACTACTGGCAGGGCCTGACTCTGTAGCTAGACCTAAGCTATTACTTTGAATTCTATTAAACTCAGAATGTTTTTCTATTTTATTAAAAAGTCAAAGCAAGTGCAGTAGCTCACACCTGAAATCCCAGCACTTTCGGAGGCCAAGGCGGGCGGATCGCTTGAGGTCAGGAGTTTGAAACCAGCCTGGCCAACATGACGAAACCCTGTCTGTACTAAAAATACAAAAATTAGCTGGACGTGGTGGTGCACACCTGTAATCCTAGCTACTCAGGAGGCTGACACACAGGAATCACTTGAACCCGACGGGGTGGAGGTTGCAGTAAGCCAAAATTGCATCACTGCACTCTAGCCTGGTCAACAGAGCAAGACTCTGTCTCAAAAAAAAAAAAAGTCAGATAGTGGTTATACTTGAGTATATATTGTTATCAGCCTCATCAAAATGTACATTTAAAATTGGGCATTTTTCACATGTAAATTATCTTTCAGTGAAGTTGATGAATAGCTTTGTGGTTTTCAAGCGCCCTATTTGAGTCACATGTGCAGCCAGGATTGAGAATCACTGGATTCTAGAATTCCTAAGGGCCCTTCCTCTAAACTCTCTAAAGCCTGTTTCTGAGATTCGTGTATGTGGTAGAGTTGATTCAGAGGCTCAGCCAACGAGCTTCAGAGAATGCAGAGCAGGAAGAGCTGGGACAACTTCAGGGCCCTCAGCTGCTCTCCCTTTTTTTTTTTCCTGCCCACCAGGTGGTCCTGCTGCAAGCTCAGCTGACTTTGGAGCGGAAGCAGAAGCAGGACTACATCACCCGCTCAGCACAGACCAGCCGTGAGCTAGCAGGCCTGCACCACAGCCTCTCACACTCACTTCTTGCCGTGGCCCAGGCCCCTGAGGCCACTGTCCTGGAGGCAGAGACCCGCAGGCTGGATGAGTCCCTGACTCAAAGTCTGACATCCCCAGGGCCAGTCCTGCTACACCCCAGCCCCAGCACTACCCAAGCCGCCTCCAGGTAGCAGCCACAGCCAGGAGCACACAGACAGAAGACTGTGTCATGGGTCATGGCCCCTCTGCACACCTACAGGTTTGCCAAAGGAAAAGCCTGGCTCTGTTAGGCACCCAGGAGCCCCAGGTCGTCAGGTGTTCCCAGGAAGAGGAAGTAAATCTGCAACCCTGGGGAGGGCCCCAACTCACCTGGGAATGAGGCAAATTGCATTTGCTTGCTCCCTATGGAATCACCCAGAGGGGTGCCTCGCCCTGGCTGAGGGACATGTACTGCCTCTCATCTAGAATTTATTTTCCTAGCACTTCACCACCTCCTTCAACTTCTCCTTCAACAATAAACCCTGGGATCTTTGCATTCATTTTCTGCTGCTGTCTCCACTTGTGCAGCTGGGTGGCAGCACCACATCAAGGGAGTTTATCAGGGAAGAACTTGCCAAAGATTCCTATTGAGGTAGCATGCATTTATTGTACACCATGCACTGTGATAGGGAAGGGTTACAGAGAACACACAAGATAAAGCCCCTGTCCACAGACAGCCTACAGTCCAGTTGATGAGAACAGGCTAACACTCATTTATGAGTCAGAGGCAATTCTGTGTACTGACTAGAAGAACTGTAGAAATTCCAGGGGCTGAGGAAGGGAGGCACGAACTGGCCTTGAAGGATGGAGTGGGGTTGGAGGTGTTGCCAAGCACACAGTGAGAAGACTGGTCTGACTGTGGCAGGGGGTTGGGGCTGAGCTTGGGTGGGTTGAGCGGGGAGATTTTGGAGGGTTAAAAGAAGTTCTGGGGCCTCAAAAACACAGCGTTGACCTTTAGCTAAAGTCAGAGTCTCTGAGTTCAGAAGCTCCACATGGCCTCATTCCTCTTCTACTCTGGGTGAATGTCCTTGAGATGTCCCTTCCTGGGCATATCAGCTGGAACTGATCTGGTCGCCTGTAGTCCAACCATGTGTCAAGCCAGTCAGAAGGATGGACTATGGCGGAACTTCTCACCCATGGACTGGTCCTAGTGGAGGCTGGACAGAACCCAGCTCACAGGCTTAAGACCTATTGCAGGCAACCTCCTCAAAGCCTAAAAATTGTTTAATTTTTTTAAGAGACAGGGTTTTATCCTGTCTTCCAAGCTGGAGTGCAGTGGCACAATCACGTCTTACTGCAGCCTGAAACTCCTGGGCTCAAGTGATCCTCCCACCTCAACCTCTCAAAGTGCTGGGATTACAGGTGTGAGCCACCATGCCCAACCAGAACAGTTTTCGTTAAAGAAGCAGGCCATTACCTTCCTCTGGCACTCCCACCATAATCTGGAATTCCTCTTTACTAAGCCTGGGGATGGAACTGAGACCTAGCCAAGAATCTGGGAGGGGTAAGAGCAGCACCCACTCACCCAGACCTCCTAATTTGGGGCTCAGCCCCATTATGTCTCATTGCACCACACAGAGTGGAAATGGGGCTGTTCACAGCGACTAGAGCTTTGTTCCAGAAACCTACACATGCAGCTCAGCAACAGATGCTTAGTGAAAACTTCTGAAACCCCAGAAACAGATCTGGGGCCCCAGAAATGCTGTCCTGGTCCCTACTTCCAGTCAGATTCCCTGTAGCTCAAAATCCTTACCTGGCTTTTAGCCCATTTCTTTCTTTTTCCTTTTTTTTTTTTTTTTTTTGAGACAGAGTTTTGCTCTTGTTGCCCAGGCTGGAGTGCAGTGACGTAATCTCGGCTCACCAGTGGCAACATCCACCTCCTGGGTTCAAGCAATTCTCCTGCCTTGGCCTCCTGTGTAGCTGGGATTATAGACACGTGCCACCATGTCCGGCTAATTTTGTATTTTTAGTAGAGACAGGGTTTCTCCATGTTGGTCAGGCTGGTCCCGAACTCCCGACCTCAGGTGATCCACCCACCTCGGCCTCCCAAAATGTTGCGGTTACAGGCATGAGCCACCACGCCCGGCCCTTTAGGCCATTTTTATGCTAGGAGTTGTCAGAGACAAGACTTCTCTTGGTTGTTCACTTGTTAAATCCTCCAGCCCTGGTTCAGGCTCGGGCTGACAGAGGGTCCCTGTTTTTTACCTTAGAGTTTCTTCTCAGCATCATTTTCTGTAGGTCACGAGCCAGGGCCTCAGGCCCCACATACCTTCTGGGCCTCAGAGGTTCCAGCAGCTGAAAGACATCTTAGAGGCTGCCAAGCAGGGTCTTTATTCAGGACTAGACTAATCTGTATTTGCTCTTCTCTTTCCATCCAACCCTCAAGAGCCCCCCAGCTCCATTATAGACCTCGGCCTAGGGTCTCCCCTCCCCACCAGATATTCAGAGCAGGGTTGGCCTTCAGTTCAAGTGTAGACCGTGCTCTTGCCCTCACACTCAAGCTGTGGATGATCTTCCGCTCCGGATTTCTAAAGTACACTTTCCTTGCCCAGTAGCAGGATTACCTCTCTGGAGTGTCCCACCAATAATGGTGACAACTGCTGTTTTCATCAGCTCCAGACCCAAAGAGACCTGAAGTGGGGAAGTGTGAAGGAAGGAATATGTGTCATCCAGGGGGGACCCAACTTTGCCTAAGGGCATGAGGCCAGAGCCTCCTTTCCTGACCTTGTCACATGTGGCAGGGTATAACCAGAATGGTGAATCCAGCGGACGGGAGGAGTCCCTGGCAGTCCAGCCAGTTCTCGTGGATGTACTTGAGGAAGGTGCAGTTGGTCACCAGAACATGCAGGAGTAGAGGTTAGAGCTCAGCCACAGAGATTATCTTCTTGCAGAAAACTTTTTCCCCCCCTCCTAATCTTGTCTGCTTTGATAGAAGCTGGTACTGGCTGGAAAGGCCTGAAAGCAGGAGGGGACAAGAGTCGTCAGAGGCTGGGCAATGTTCTTGTTTCCGGGGAGTGCTGAGGTCTGGCGGGTGCTGCCCCTGTTCTCTCAAGGATCCCACGTGCTTTGTGTGTTAGAGCAGTGACCATCACCTCCCAACCCAAGGACCTTTGCTGCTCTGCTTCCCACATGGGACTGCCAGCACCCTGAAGGCAGAAAAACTGCCTGGCATGAATGTACCCATTAAAGGAGGAGAAGCTGGTGGTGTATGTTGAGATAAGGAGGGTGGGGAGTGTACAGTTACAGGCTGCACAGGGAGGGCAAGATCAATGTTGACACCAAAGTGCCAAAGGCTGTCTGCGGCAGGTCTGGGATCCCCACTGGTCATACCACCTGATAAAACCATTGCAGTCCACACTAGGTCTGGAGGCTTCGACACCCACAGCATGTGGGTGTTCTCATGCAGGCCATGAGTATTCGGGGTGCTTTAAGTGCAGGGGAGTTCTGTTGTCCACGTTATTCTCAAAGCCCAGAATAGGCCCTGTTTTATTCTACAGAGATAGGAAGGCACTGGGGCTCACAGAGTGGTGCTGCTTCCCACCCTCACCCTCCTGCCCTCACCTGAGCACAGTGTGGTGCTCAGTGATGGTTATCCTATATTCCAAATACGCATGGCCCAGGACTGGCAGAGTCGGAGCTCGGGGTCTAGCTGTGACCTGGGGATCGGTTGGAGTAGCTTCTTGACCAGCTGGAATTGGGTTAGGTGTCCTAGCATTGGTGCCTATGGAGAAGAACACAGACTGTTTATCACTCACCCCTGGTTCCAGTACCAAGGAAAGGCTGGAGCCATTGCAACTGGAGGCCCAGCGGAGGAAGGGATCAAGGAGAGGATGCAGCCCAGAGCCCAGGACCGAGCATCCACCAGCCTCTGGAGATGGCATGGTCTCCAGTTGCATCGGGGCTTCAGGGCCCATCTGAAGTGCTGATCAAACCAGGCAGACACACCATGCTGGTGAAGGCAGGCTTTGTAGATGCGGGGCTGAATTGAGCAGCCACAGAACCTCTGCAGCTCTGGGGCCAGTGGCAGAACTTCTAGAAGTACCTGTGGGGTGGGAAACCCCAGCCACAAAAGCAGTGAGCTGACCTCCAGGCCTGAGGCTTTGCCTGCAGGCCTCATCTCAGCCCATGGGACAGATTCCTGGTTTTTTTAGTTTGGCCTTGGGGTAGATGATACCTTCAGCTGTCCACCCTGCAATAGCTCACCTCCTGCCTTCTGACCCAGTACCCTGCAGAGTGGGGGAATGGGGCCAGGGGACAGGGGCAGGGAAGAGGAAGAAGCAAGAGCTGCCAGTGTGCTCCAAACCAAGAGAGCCCTCCACATGATTCTGGGCACAGCTGAGGAGGAGTGCAAGCTCAACTCTGCTCACCACACTTAAGAAGCAGGCAAGGGAGGCTGAAGGGCAAAAACATGGGGTCCTGAGGCCCTTTTACTCCCTCTACCCTGCTGGAGGTGAGGATGAGAGGTGAGACTTCGTTGGACTGTGCTCCTGGCCAGTTGATCTCACCCAACTCATTACATCAGTAGCCTGGTCACAGGGTGGACACTCTGACCTCTTCTTAGCCTTTCATTGGCAATACTACCAGCTCTATATATGCCCTTATAGGGCCTGAACCTTGGCTCAGGTGGGTGGGCTTAGAGGTAAAATAATTGAATGGGTCAGGGGTAGGAGGAGAGATGAGTCTCTGCCAAGGCTGTGTGATGTGTCATCTGAGAGAGTGGGTAACCCCTATTCCCAGCACATGGCCATTTATTTAGAGCCAGGGAGGGGGATGAGAATTCATACTCAAATGTGATTCTTTCTTAATTGCTACCAGTTGTTCAGGTGAGGGAATCAGGGAAGGCTGTTACTCAGTGCCAGATTAATAATCCACACATTGCCCTTGCACCTCCTGTCTTGGTTTCCTATCAAAACCTCTCCCGTATCTATGAACATTCCAGCCCTGCAGGTCAGATTGCTGGCCAGGAGTGGTCTCCCATTCTAGCTGACTGATGGCCTCGGCTTCTGCTGTTGCATGTGGTTTGATGATTCATGCTGGAGCCTTTGGCTATAACTCTCTTCCCTGTATAAGGGCCATCTGAAGTTTGTCTGCCTGACTCCATTACCTGGTGAATGAGATTGGCTAGCTGCTGCTCCTGCCCCAGCTATTCAGTCATTTGGCAAATACTCATTTAAACAAAGCTCCACAGGGAGCTCTGAGAAGGAGCTCACCTCTAGGCACACAGAACCTGGACACAGATGAAAGTTTGCAGAATGACCCAGTTGTGCAGAAGAGACCCACTGGCTGCTCTCAGTGAGGCCAGGGAGAGTCAAACAGAGCATCTTGGACAAAGAGAGGGCTTGAAGGCCCTTTCAAAGTGTCAAGCCAGTTGGATGCACGGGTTGTGTGGAGTCCAGGGGTACATCCAGAAGCAATGGCAGGTGTTATCCATTCATTCAGGTTAGACCTCTGAGCAGACAGCAGAAACGTCAGCCACAGGTGAGCATAAGCTCAAACCCCCCCATTGAAGGCTACATTCTTGTCCCACAGGGCAGAGCACATGGCAAGTGGCATGCTGACTCAGACACCGGGCACTGACAAAAGTGGAAAGCCATGGTCACAGACTCTACATTCCCCTCTCCTGTTGGCCTCCATCCCTTCCTCAACTGTCCGCAGAACACCTCCTTCCAGCACCTTAGCTCCTGCCTCCCTCTGGACCTGTTCAGTCCTCAAGGGTGCCCTGCTAAAGGCTGGGCTGAAAGCTAAGAGGAGAGGTGGCATTCAATGTGTCCTGTGTCCTCCCTGGGGTTGATGAAGGGGTCGATGCCCAATAGAGTCCTTCATCTTGGCGTTCAGCCCAGGGTCCAGCTGCCAAGGGGAGGCTTGGCAATCAAGGGTGATGGAGATAAGAATGAAAAGGGGCACCACCCTGTGCCAAAGCTGGCATGTTGTATATCTGAGAGAGGAGCTGCCTATTCACAGCATAGGGTTGTCAAGCTGGAGGCAGGGAGAGAAAAGCAAGAGCTTTTTGGTTCCTCTTGAGGATAGAATCTATAGGAAAACGTAAGAGGGTTAAAAATAAATTTCCCATGCATCCAAACTTTTTTCTTTGGTAGACTTTCTTGTCATCTATTTAAAATGAAACAAGTGCATGTACGTGGTTAAGAAATTTTAGCTAGGAATGATGGTGCGTGCCTGTAGTCCCAGCTACTTGGGAGGCTGAGGCAGGAGGATCGCTTGAACCTGGAAGGTCAAGGCTGCAGTGAGCCGAGATCATACCACTGCACTCCAGCCTGAGTGATAAAGTGAGACCCTGTCTCAAAAAAAAAAAAAAAAAAAATTAAGTTAAACAGTGCCAGGCTTGGGGGCTCACGCCTGTAATCCCAGCACTTTGGGAGGTCCAGGCAGGCAGATTGCTTGGGCTCAGGAATTCAAGACAACCCTAGGCAAAAAAATATAAAAATTAGCTCAGTGTGATGATGTGCCTGTAGTCCCAGCTACTTGGGAGGCTGAGGTGGGAGGATCACCTGAGCCCAGGTTGGTCGAGGTTGCAGTGAACCATGATCATGTCACTGCACTCACTCCAGCCTGGGCAACAGAGCAAGACTGTCTCAAAAAAAAAAAAAAAAAGGAAATTAAATAAAAAGAAGATAGCAGTTTCCCACCTCATTCTTCTCAAACTCCTCTTCAGAGGCAGCGGGTTTTTTTTTTTTTTTAGACTATGTTTTTCTACTGGCTCACTTTATTCCTCTAAAATAGTAACTTGTCTATGTGGTGCCATAACGGGTCCAGTATCTGGACACGAGGCCGCACTGCCTACACCTTTGGGGATTCTGAGATCCTGACTCTGAGCTACCTCATTCCTAGACACCTGGTACACCACAATGTGTCAGGGAGGTCGGTTTATGTGGGATATTTGCATTTTGTTAGGTTGTGTGTGGTAGTTGAGCAGCCAAGGGGGTAGCATGCGGTGGATATTTGTTTTAGATACACAGTAACTGGAAACTCATTTACTGAGGCTATTTGGTTACCCTGAACTACTGTTTCTACCAAAAAGGCAGGATAAATGCTCCCTCAACACACACCTTTAATTACCAATTTTCGGAGTAAGGGGTTGAGGTAATAGCCACCGCCAGTTTTCCCTTTCTCTTTGAGTATCATTATGAGCTCAAAGCTTTTTATATATTCACTATGATTCAATCATGACAGTTGCTATTTTTGATGCTCAAATTGCCGCAAATCTAATGTCCAAGTGTTCTTGTACTTATCTAGGCCTAGAATCTTTTAGTGAAGAAAAAGTATTTAGAAGACAAAAATCAGGCTGAGTGCAGTGGCTCACGCCTGTAATCCTAGCACTTGTGGGAGGCTGAGGCAGGCGGATTGCCTGAGCTCAGGAGTTGGAGACCAGCCTGGGCAACACGGTGAAACCCCGTCTCTACTAAAATACAAAAAATTAGCCGGGGGTGGCGGTGTGCACCTTGTAGTCCCAGCTACTCAGGAGGCTGAGGCAGGAGAATTGCTTGAACCCACGAGGCAGAGGTTGCAGTGAGCTGAGATCGTGCCACTGCACTCCAGCCTGGGTGGCAGAGCAAGACTCCATCTCAAAAAAAAAAAAATACGAAAAACAAAAAACATAATCTGGATTGCAGGGCTGATCGTTGCTAATGGGGTGTTATGGCTGTTCAGATGACAGAGGGAGAAAATGTACTTTGTAAACTGTTAGTTCAATGAGGTTATGATTGCACAACAATGTGAACATACTTAATGCCACTGAACTTTATTGCCATTGATAACTTTTAAATGGTAAATTTTGTGTATTATTTTGTCACAATAAAAAGTTTGAAAATCGAGTTCATAGTATTTCCAGTTTGGGCCGACCACGGTGGCTCATGCCTGTAATCCCAGCACTTTGGGAGGCTGAGGCGGGTGGATCACAAGGTCAGGAGTTCGAGACCAGCCTGACCAACATGGTGAATCCCTGTCTGTACTAAAAATACAAAAATTAGCTGGGCGTGGTGGTGCGCGCCTGTAATCTCAGCTACTCAGGAGGCTGAAACAGGAGAATCACTTGAACTCGGGAGGCGGAGGTTGCAGTGAGCCGAGATCGCGCCACTGCACTCCAGCCTGGGCGACAGAGTGAGACTGTCTCAAAAAAAAAAAAAATTCCAGATTGAATTTAATGTCACAGAGTTTTTAACCTGTCCACCTGCCCAATTTTGTATTGTTTCTTTTTTTTTTTTTTTTTTTTGAGATGAAGTCTCACTTTGTCACCTAGGCTGGAGTACAATAGTGCAATCTTAGCTCACTGCAACCTCTGCCTCCCAGACTCAAGTGATTCTCCTACTTCAGCCTCCCAAGTAGCTGTGATTACAGGCGGCCTCCACCACACCTGGCAAATTTTTCTATTTTTAGTAGAGATGGAGTTTCACTATGTTGGCCAGGCTGGTCTTGAACTCCTGACCTCAAGTGATCCACCTCCCTTGGCCTCCCAAAGTGCTGGGATTACAGGCGTGAGCCACCACGCCTGGCCTGTGTCTAGTTTCTAATGTTGTTAATATAAGTAGTTATTTACTTATTCAAGACCAGCCTGGGCAATATAGTGAGACCTCAACTCTACAAGAAAATTTAAAAATTAGCTGAGGGTGGTGGCACGCACCAATAGTGCCAACCATTCAGAAGGCTGATGTGGAAGGATCACCTGAGCCTAGGAGGCAGAGGTTGCAGTGAGCCATGATCATGCCAGTGCACTCTATCCTGGGTGACAGAGTGAGATCCTGTCTCTAAATAATAATAATAATACGAACACTATAATGAAAATACTGAGTCAAGTTTAAAAAAAAATTTTTTTTTTTGAGACAGAGTGTCACTGTCACTGAGGCTGGAGTGCAGTGGTGCGATCTCGGCTCACTGCAACCTCCACCTCCCAGGTTCAAGCGATTCCCCTGCCTCAGCCTCCTGAGTAGCTGGGATTACAGGCACACACCGCCACGCCTAGCTAATTTTTGTATTTTTAGTAGAGATGGGGTTTCACCATGTTGGTCATGCTGGTCTTGACCTCCTGACCTCATAATCTGCCCGCCTTGGCCTCCCAAAGTGCTGGGGTTACAAGTGTAAGCCATCGCGCCTGGCCTAAAATTTCTTCTTAGTTCTTTTTGTCCACAGAGACTATCCTACAAAGAATATACAATCAAGGTGTTGAGTTTAAGGAACTTGAAATAAATTATTTCTCTGGTGTTTATATTATCAGTTAAATATAGTTAGGTCCATTTGATGTGTTTTCAACTTCAGGGTTCACTTTTTTCTCATTTATTTTTTGGTAAGATACAGCATAAGAGAGTCACATGGTGATAAGACAGAATCAGTAATAGAATGTAGCCCTTTAATGCCACCAGAAATCCAGAGAGAGAAATAAGCTAGGGTTTTATTCAGTAGCAGAGTAATCTCCATCCAGGGTCTGCTTGAAGCCCTAGTCCCTCTCTGACACCACAAGGTCCCCTTGGCTACCTGTCAAGCCTCCTGGGGACTCCACTGGAAACATCTCAGCCGTAGACAGCAATCTTCCTCTCACACTGCAGTTTCAAGATGATCTGGTATTCTGCTGGGAAATTTTGCATGGTGTTCTCAAACCAATATTTGTCATTCCAGTAATGGGACCACCTTTTGCAATGTCTGCCCCAAAACCAAACGAGGATACCTGAGAGATTGGATAAGACAAAAGATGGTGGTGGTGTAACGGGCTGGATCCTGCCCTGCCCCCATGGAACACCTATCATGCCTTCAGCACCACTCACTCAACCACTAGTGTGCCAGGCTTCCTCTTGGAGCTGGGAGGAGAATGGAGTTCACCTTCTTCAAGGAAGACAGACTCTAAATACTCATAGTGACCCCAGAGCCCAGAAAAGAGAGCACCAACTAGTTGTTCTTCATTATATATTGAGAGAAGAGAGGATTCCCCTGGGAGACAAGGGAAGGGCATTCCAGGCAGAGGGAGCAAGGTGTGAGAAGGCGTGAGGCAGCTGGTATGTCTGGAGAACCCCAAGAAGTCCAGTGCGGGAATCTGGGAGAGAGGAGAGGGAGAGAGGAGAGGGCTCAGATCATGTAGGGTGTTGAAAGCTAGGCAGAAAGTTTTAGATTTAAAGGGAAGTCCCTGGGAAGACAGATTTTTTTTTTTTTTTTTTTTTTTTGAGTTGGAGTTTTGCTCCTGTTGCCCAGGCTGGAGTGCAGTGGCATGATCTTGGCTCACCGCAACCTCCGCCTCCCAGGTTCAAGCGATTTTCTTGCCTCAGCCTCCCAAGTAGCTAGGATTACAGGCATGTGCCACCACGCCTGGCTAATTTTGTATTTTTAGTAGAGACGGGGTTTCTCCATGTTGGTCAGGCTGGTCTCGAACTCCTGACCTTAGGCGATCAGCCCGCCTCAGCCTCCCAAAGTGCAGGGATTACAGGCATGAGCCCCCATGCCCAGCCAAGAAGACAGAAATTTTGAGTGGCAGAGGAGTGAAAGTCTGTGAGTTGCAGGAGATATCTTACCTGGTCACAGGTATGCAAGGCATACAACAGAGCCACAAACTCCAAGGACGGATACTGACCATGGTTCTCCAGCCAACTTTCCTGGATATACCTGAGGAAGTAGAGGCTGATCACCAGCACCTAGGAAGATGGAGAAAGGGACTGACCTGAAGCCTGTCCCATGGCTACCCACTATCATGTTGTCCTACCACTTTCCCCTTTCCTTCCTGGGACCCTCACCTTATCTTTGCTGTCTTCGGTTCCACCAGGAACCTGAACCGTCTGAAATCTAAAAAGAAATTGAGGTTTGGGAGGATTTCAGAGTCATTTGACAATGAGACTTCAGCCTTAAGTAAGCCTTGGGGGTGCCCCAGTATCCAGCCAGGGTCTCTTTGGAGTTACCTCTGTCACTCCCTACAGTGACCTCCCTCCCTGACATACCCAGGGTTTTTTTTGCTTCCACATGCTTGTCTGTTTATGCAGTACACTTATGAACCACTCCAGACCAGATGAATTCAACGGAAGCAGCAGCAGTTGGGTACCGGGGTCCTGAGGGCTGGCAATCCCAGGGTACATAATGCGCATGGTGGTCCTGTTCCCCACATCTGCCTCAAAGCCTCGGGCAGGGGCCTGGTTCATCCTGAAAAGGAAGTTAGGATGGTCATTTAGAGGAGGAAAAGGCTTCGGCTTGGTCTTGGTCTCCACCTCCTACCCTGCACCCACCTGAGGACCACTTCATGTTGATTAATCCTGAAGCCAAGGCCAGAGCTCCGTAGAGACCTTGAGTTTCCCACCACTGCACAGACCCGGCAGTTGGACACCACATGGCCCAGTGGGCACAGGTGAGGTGCTTTAATCAGCTGCTGCTGCTTATTCTCAACCTCCTTCTCTGACTTGACCCTCTCGAGTCCCTAGGAGCATAGGAGGGAAGAATTTAGGGGCTTGACCCAGGTTCCACCTACCTGTGGAAGAAGGTTAGAGCCTGGGGCCTTGATGGAGAGATGGCTAGGACCTGGGGTTGGGTCAGGGACTGGACAAAGACCAAGTTTGCGCACTGACCAGCCACAATATCAGAGCATCATTGGACGTGGGATCTTGTGGCCTCTGTAGGGGTTCAACGGTACTGTCGAAGCGTCTGTCAAACCAGTCAGACTCGCCAGGCACGTGGAGGCAGGCAGAGCATGTCTGGACCTCAGATGAGCAGTTGCATTTTCTGGAAAAGTTGCTGGGACAGTGGCAGATTCCTGGGTGTATCTTGGCCATATTACGGAGGTCCTTCTGGCTGGAGTGCTGGTGTAGGAAGGAGGTGATCAGCCACAATGAAAGGACATAGGCAGCCACCAGGCCCAAACTCCTGTATCGAATCATGATCTCTGGCCCTGACGATGGTGCCCCTGGCAGACAGTAGATTGGCCCCAACACCTGGCACCGGGAAGGAGAAGAGGCTGGGGCCACAGACGTCCCCAGCATCCCCCATCTTAATGGCTTCCATCCCTCTCCCAACCCTTGACACTACACCTCCTCCCAAAACCTCGCTCCTGCCTCCCTGGCCACCTACTGATCACTACCAGAACTGCCAAAGCCTGGCCTAGAGGCAGAAAGAAAGGGAGAGAGGACACTTTTTGTGTTCTGTGGCCTCCCTGAGGAAACTGATTCCTAATGGGGTCTTCTGTGCCAGCCCAGTGATATCAGGGACTCATCACAGAGGCCACATTGTGACCTACTCCACCAAGGCCCCTCCTTCACCTTGGCATTCAGCCCAGTGCCCAGATGACCAGGGAGGTGTGGTAGTCAAGGGTCCAGGGAACAGGAGGGCACAGAGGGAGAGGTTGTATCCAGGCTGGGGTGGGTGAGCAGGAGGCAAAGAGGGAAACAGAAGGGCCACCTTGGCGATGGCTCACACCTGTAATCTCAGAGCTTTGGGAGGCCAAGTCAGGGGGATCACTTGAGCCCATGAGTTCAAGAAGGGCCACCTGGAATCTTCTGAAGAGAATTTACTATACTGATGAAAGAGAATATTTGATACCTTTAGCCCTTAACACCTCTCAGGGGTCGACTTTTTCTTTTTAAGAACTGTTTTTTTGTGTTTTTTGTTTGTTTGTTTTTTTGAGATGGAATCTTGCTCTGTTGCCCAGATCTTGGCTCACTGCAACCCCCGCCTCCTGGGTTCAAATGGTTCTCTTGCCTCAGTCTCCCAAGTAGCTGGGACTGCAGGTGCACACCACTGCGCCCGGCTAATTTTTTTTTTACTTTTAGCAGAGACGGGGTTTCACCATGTTGGCCAGGCTGGTCTCAAACTCCTGAGCTCAAGTGATCTGCCTGCCTCGGCCTCCCAAAGTGCTGGGATTACAGGTTTGAGCCACTGCGCCCGGCCAATCCAGTGTATATCTTACACTTATAGTGTATCTAAATTCAAACCGTTTTGTCAGAAATACGTGATTTATAAATTTGATAAAATTTTACAGTCAAAACAGATTTACATACCCAAGTTACAATAAGCATAGTGAAAAGTTTTCTAAGAACTGAATTGTTTTGAAATTTAGGTTAATTAAAATAAATTTAAAAATTCCTTCCTCACTTGCACTTGCCGCATTTCAAGTGCTCATCCATCATATTGGATGGTACAGAACTACAGGCTCATTTAATTCTAAAAGTCAACAATCTACTATCAGTGTTTACATTATTGTAACTAGATAAATATTTCCTATAGAGTTTGTAAATGAACTAAGACTACCTTTTTTTGTTCATGATAACTTTTTTTTTTTTTGAGACAGAATTTCGCTCTTGTTGCCCAGGCTGGAGTGCAATGGCATGATCTCGGCTCACTGCAACCTCTGCCTCCCGGGTTCAAGCAATTCTCCTGTCTCAGCCTCCTGAGTAGCTGGGATTACAGGTGTGCACCACCATGCCTGGCTAATTTTTGTATTTTTAGTAGAGACGGGGTTTCATCATATCAGTCAGGCTGGTCTCGAACTCCTGACCTCAGGTGATCCACCCACCTTGGCCTCCCAAAGTGCTGGGATTACAGGCATGAGCCACTGCGCCTGGCCTTTTGTTCGTGGTAACTTTCTAAGAAAGGGTGTGTAGGAGATAAAACTTCTAAGTTTGCATGTCTAGAAACACCATTATTCTGCTTGCAGGAGGTAGAATTGTGTTACTTAAAAAAAAAAAATCTTTAAGTTCTCACCCCTGATACTTATAAATGTGACCTTATTTGGAAATAGGGCCTTTGCAGATACAATGAAATTAAAATGAGATCATGCTGGATGAGAATGGGCCCTAATCCAATGACTAGTGTGTTTATAAGATGAGGGAAATTGGCCGGGTGCGATGACCCATGCCTGTAATCCCAGCATTTTGGGAAGCCAAGGCAGGCAGGTCACTTGAGGCCAGGAGTTTGAGACCAGCCTGGCCAACATGGCAAAACCCAGTCTCTACTAAAATACAAAAAATTAGCCAGGCGTAGTGGCGGGCACCTGTAATCCCAGCTACTTGAGAGGCTGAGGCAGGAGAATTGCTTGAACCTGGGAGGCAGAGGTTGCAGTGAGCTGAGATCATGCAACTGCACTCCAGCCTGGGTGACAAGAGCAAGACTCCATCTCAAAAAAAAGATGAGGGAAATTTGGAAACAGAAGACACAGGGGAGTATGCCATGTGAAGTTGGAGGTAGAAACTGGAGTGATGCCTCTGATGCAGGGCAGGCAATCCCCAAAATTGGGGCTTAGCCTGAGAGGGTTCTTGGCTTTGCCCTGATGCAATCCAGTGGTGTTAGCAACCTGTATTGAAGCAGCATTGCACAGCAGCAGCAGAGGTACACTGCTTCTTGTGGACAGGGCTACCCCATAGGCAGTGTGCCCAGAGTTAGCAGCTCAGCAGCAGCTCTGCAATCCTATTTATACCCACTTTTAACTACATGCAAATTAAGGGGTGAATTATGCAGAAATTTTCCAGGCACAAGCAGTCCTCCTGCCTCAGCCTCGCAACATGCTGGGTGTGAGCCACTGCGCCCAGCCAAAAGTCTGATTTTTTATTCTTTGTTAACTGTAGCAGTTGGATTCTTGGTCTTGGTCAACAGACTGGTAAACTTCAGAGAAAAACAATTCGCCGGCTAAATATTTAGTAGTTTACAGGATGATGCAAAAGCTAGAGAACCAGGCTCAGTCTATTATGAGATGCAAAACATGGCCAAAGACTACCCCAGGAATGGCCCACCTGGAATGCCACCACTGCTGCCAACACAACTGGGCCCTTGACACTGTGGTAGTCTTATTATGGCAGATTCTTTTCAGCTCTTTCCATTAGGAAGAGCAGTTCATTTCCCCACTTCTTGGATCTTGGATCACTTTATGACTTGATCTGACCAATGGAATGCTGCAGAAGTGACACGGTAAGGGCTAAGCACAGTGACTCACACCTGTAATCCCAGCATTTTGGGAGGCCAAGGCAGTAGGATTGCTTGAGCCTAGGAGTTCAAGGCCATCCTGGCCAACATGGCAAGACCCCCTTTCTACAAAAACAAAAATTAAAATTAACTGGGTGTGGTGACATGCATTTGTAGTCCCAGCTACTCAGGGGGCTTAGGTAGGAGGATCACTTGAGCCCAGGAGGTTGAGGCTGCAATAAGCCATGATTGTGCCACTCCATTCCAGCCTGGGCAACACAGCAAGCTCTTGTCTCAAAAAAAAAAAAAAAAAGAAAAAGCAAATTGGAACTGAGGCACCTAAAAAAACTGGGAACCTCAAAATGCTAAACCTTCTGTGAAAAGCTGGGCAAAAAAACAAAAAACAAAAAACAACCCTCACCCTCCGGCATGGGTGAAACAAGGAGGTTTACTTCTTTAATCGAAGTGGGTAAAGAGCCTCCCTCAACAACTCAAAGTCTGGGTTTGCACTTGGCATGAAATTGAATCTAAACTTATACCTCCTACATGATCCAGGGCACTAGGCAAAGAAATCAACTCAAATATTGCCCCTGAGATCTGGAAGGCACCTCTGGCCCATCCCTCCCAGACACTGTGGTTGCAGGTAAGACAATCAGGCCAGGATTTTATTCAGTACCAGACTGATCTTACAATTTCCTCCTGCCCTTTACCCACCCAGAAATAGGATTTGTATGGACTCAGCTAGGCTGAGCTTGTGTGAATAGTGAGCTTGTCCACACGCTAGCTGATGGATGACTTCGATTTCTGCTCCTGCACTAGACGTGGGCAGTATTTCCTTGGAGCCCTTGGTCTGATTATCCTCCTTCCAGTGATAGAAACACTTTCCTTGCTATTCTGATCCAAATCCAAAGAGGGTGACCTAGTGGATAAGAGAGGGACATGTGCGTCAGCAGGCAGACTCCTGTCCTCACCCCTGCCTCCCTTCACTCAGCATCTAGGATGACAGGTTGTCCCTGGGAGCTGGGAGGAGACTGGAGCTCACCTCCGGGAAACAGACTCTGGACACTCTCCTAGAGTCACTGAGGATCCCAAAAAAGAGAATGTCAACTCGCTTTTCCTCATGATATTGGAGGAAGAGAGGGGAACCCCCCAGGACATAAGAGAAGGGCATTCCAGGCAAACGGAATGGTGCGTGAGAAGGCATGAGGCAGCTCATGTGTCTGGGGAATTCTAAGAGCCCATTATGGGAGCCTGGGAGACAGGAGGCAAGGGGAGGAGTCAGAACATGTAGAGTCTTTTTTTTTTTCTGAGATGGAGTCTCGCTCTGTCACCAGGCTGGAGTGCAGTGGCGCAATCTCGGCTAACTGCAACCTCTGCCTCCCGGGTTCAAGCGATTCTTCTACCTCAGCCTCCCGAGTTGCTGGGACTACAGGCATGCCTGGCTATTTCTTGTATTTTTAGTAGAGATGAGGCTACCACCATGCCTGGCTATTTTCTGTATTTTTAGTAGAGATGGAGTTTGACCATATTGGCCAGGCTGGTCTCGAACTCCTGACCTCGTGATCCACCCGCCTCAGCCTCCCAAAGTGTTGGGATACAGGCATGAGCCACCACGCTTGGCCTACATGTAGAGTCTTGAAAGCCAGGCAGAAAACTTTAGACTCCATGCTGAAGGCATTGCGGAGCAGGAATTTTAAGAGAAGAAGATATAAGAATCTTTCCTGCCGGGGCACAGTTGTGCAAGACACAGAACAAAGCCTTGGGCCCCAGGGATGACCCTGACCCTGGTAAGACAGCCAGTTGTCCTGGTTGCACCTGGGGAGGAAGGGGGAGGGAACTGACCTGGGGCCCTTCCCACAGCAACCCACAGCCACATCCTACCCCTTTTCCTATTCCCCCTCACCGTGTCTTTGCTATCTTCTACTCCACTAGGGAACCAGACCATCTTCCAAAATCTGAGAAAGAATTGGAGGTGGGGGAGTTTGGGCCACAAGACCTGGGAAAGTCCTGCAAGTGTCCCCAGTAAGCCAATAGAAGGTCTTCCCAGAGCCCCTGCTGTTACTCCCTGCAGTGACCTCCCCTCACCCCCACACAGAGAATGTCTGGGGACACCTCCTCCATCACCTCATCACTTAGAGCATCTGAAGTCCACACCAGGTCAGAGAGCTTCCGCAGTAGCATCTCCAGCTGCATCCAGGAGCCCTGGTCGCTGGCATTCCTGGGATAGATGAAGCATTGTGTGTGGTTTGGTTCCCCACGTCCATCTCAAAGCCCTGGACTTGGGGCCCGCTTCATCTTGGGAAGGGGAGCAGAAACTGATGGAACTGTGGGGCAGGCCTGACCTTCCTGCTCCCGCCCTCTCCCCAGCACCCACCTGAAAACCACGGGGTATTGGTCGATGTCGTTGCCAAGGCTGGAGCCCTGCAGGATCTGTGGGCGCCCCAACAGCACACAAGTCCCACAATAGAAATCAAAATGGCTCACTGAGAGCCTGGGAATCCCTTTAAACAGCTTCCTCCACAATTTCCCAAGCTCGCTCCCTGAGTTCATGCCCTGGAAACAGCAAGAGGGAGATTGGGGGCTGGGCCCAGGGGAGAGAAAACAGAGCTGGGTGGGTGAGATCTCCATCCAGAGGCTGTGAAGACAGGGCCAAGGGCAGGGATTTGGGCGGAAAGTGGGAGATGGGTGAGGCCCGGGAAGCATGGGGGATATGGCCGGGCCCAGTGTTGACCACTGACCAACCACCAGAGCACAGTGTCAGAGGTCATAGACTCTCTTGTCCTCATCAGGTACCCCATAGTCTTCCTGGAGCACGCATCAAGCCAGTTCCATTCGTCGGCTGTGTGGTGGCAGGAGGAGTAGTTGAGGGTCTCAGAAGGGCAGCCACACTTCCCGGAACTGAACCAAGGGCAGTCGCAACGCCGTGGTACCAAGTACATTCGTTTTTCCTGGGGTGCTGATTCAGGTGTCAGATCCAGATAGGGGGTCATCAGCCAGAGGATGAGCACCCAAAAGACCCACAGGACAAAAATCTGCCAGCGCTTCATGTCTGGCCCAGGCGGTGGCTCCCGTGGTGGGCTGTAGACTGGCTTGTCTACCTGTAAGGATGAGGGGCTGAGGCCACAGACAGCACCAGCTTCCCTCTGTCCTGTCAGCCTCCACAACTCCCCATCCCACCACCCTCCACCTCCTTCCAACCCCTCCTCTCCTGCCTTACTGTCCATTTGCTCACCCTCAAAACGGTCTCTGACTGGGCATGGGGTGGAAGAGGCCAGGGCAGAGAGACAGCATGTGGCTAGTCCTGAGAGGGGAAGGAATACCTCAGTGGGGGCCTTGCTGTCATCCCAGTTATATCATAGATCTCATCACAAAGTACACATTGTGACCTCCCTCCTTTAGCCTGCCTGAAAAAAGCCACCACCCTACCCTTTCTCTGACACCGAAATGACCTCCACTGGATGTAAGATTCATGAGGACAGGGGCTGACCTAGTCTCTCTTCTTCACCTCTGCAGCTCTAAGACTTAGAATCATTTAATAAATATTTATGGGATAAATAAACAGGGGTTGAGAGGGAACTTTTTTTTTTTTTGAGATGGAGTTTTTGCTCTGTCGTCCAGGCTGGAGTGCAGTGGCGTGATCTTGGCTCACTGCAACTTCCGCCTGCCTGGTTCAAGCGATTCTCCTGCCTCAGCCTCCCAAGTAGCTGGGACTACAGGCATGCGCCACCACGCCTGGCTAATTTTTATATTTTTAGTGGAGACAGGGTTTCACCATATTGGCCAGGCTGGTGTCAAACTCCTGACCTCAAGTGATCCGCCCACCTCAGCCTCCCAAAGTGCTGGAATTACAGGCGTGAACCACCATGCCCAGCCGGGAACTTTATTTTTAAATTATTATTATTATTATTATTATTATCATTATTATTATTATTATTATTATTATTATTATTATTATTTTGAGACGGAGTTTCACTCTTGTCGCCCCAGCTGGAGTGCAGAGGCATGATCTCGGCTCACTGCACCCTCTACCTCTCGGGTTTAAGTGATTCTCTTGCCTCGGTTTCCCAAGTAGCTAGGATTACAGGTGCCCGCCACCACGCCTGGCTAATTTTTTTTGTATTTTTAGTAGAGACGGGGTTTCCCCATGTTGGTCAGACTGATCTCCACCTTCTGACCTCAGGTGATCCGCCCGCCTTCGCCTCCGAAAGTGTTGGGATTACAGGCGTGAGCCACTGCACCCCGCCCCAGCTCGGAACTTTAAATATACTTGTGTGTGATGCCCTCTCTGGAGTTGTGTGACATCAACTCAATCCTCTCTTGTAGTCTCTAGACCTCATATCCAACAGCCTACTGAATTGCCACTTAGATGGCTCAGAGACATCTCACCTGAATAAGCCTGAGACTGAACCCAGGATTTTCCCTGTAAACCAACCCTTCCCAAAACTTCTCTGTCTCTTTTGTTCTGTTTGAGACAGAGTCTTGCTCTGTCACCCAGGCTGGAGTGCAGTGGCGCAATCTCAGCTCACTGCAACTTCTGCCTCCTCCGGGGTTCAAGCAATTCTCCTGCCTCTGCCTCCTAAGTAGCTGGGATTACAGGTGCGTGCCACCAAGCCCGGCTAAGTTTTTGTATTTTTAGTACAAACGGGATTTCACCATGTTGGCCAGGCTGATCTCGAACTCCTGACCTCAGGTAATCTGCCCACCTCGGCCTCCCGAAGTACTGGGATTACAGGCGTGAGCCACTGCACCCAGCTTCAAAACTTCTCTATCTCAATAAATGGTTCCACCATGTACCCAGTTATTGAAACCAGAACTCATGTATTATTAATTCCTCCTACTCCTATGATACCCAAATTCTTTTTTTTTTTTTAGGACTAAGTCTCACTCTGTCACCCAGGCAGGAGTGCAGTGGCACAATCTTAGCCCACTGTAGCCTCTGCCTCCAAGGTTCAAGCAATCCTTTCACCTCAGCTTGCCAAGATGCTGGGACTACAGAAGTGTGCCACCACGCTAGGCTTATTTATTTATATAATTTATTTTTGAAACAGAGTCTCACTCTGTCGCCCAGGCTGGAGTGCAGTGGCACAGTCTTGGCTCACTGCAACCTCTACCTCCCAGGTTCAAGTGATTCTCATGCCTTAGCCTCCCAGGTAGCTGGGACTACAGGCGCACAACACCACACCTGGCTCATTTTTGTATTTTTTTGGTAGAAACGGGATTTCACTGTGTTGACTAGGCTGGTCTCCATTTCCTGGTCTCAAGCAATCCGCCCACCTCGGCCTCCCAAAGTGCTGGAATTACAGGCGTGAGCCACCGAGCCTTGCTGATTTTTTTTTTTAAGTAGAGATGGGGTTTACTGTGCCAGCCCTGTCTCGAACTCAGCTCAAGTGATCCACCCTCCTCGGCCTTTCAAAGTGCTGAGATTACAGGCATAAGCCACTGAGCCTGGCCTGAAATCCATTTTTTAATTCGTTTCTATTTCTAAGTCATCTTCTTCATCTCCACTGCCACCCCCTTAATTCAATTGTAGTCTTGTAAAGATAGTAAAAAAATGAAAATTTTTGAGTTGTTTTTAAAGTTTAAGAAAAAAACAACATTTTGGTTTTTTAAAAAAATAAAAACATTTTATTCAATGGGGTAAGAACAGTAAAATTATTCATTTTAACTAGTGGAAAGCTGCACTGGATATTGTATAGCTTTTAAATCAATTCACCCAAAAATCTGAGTAAGGTCTGTAGGCTAGTTAATTATATCATACCAACGTCAAGTTCCAGGTTTTGAAAAAGTACCATATGGGCTGGGCACGGTGGCCCACGCCTGTAATCCCAGCATTTTGGGAGGCAAGTTGGGCAGATCACCTGAGGTCAGGAATTCAAGACCAGCCTGACCAACATGGAGAAACCCTGTCTCTATTAAAAATACAAAATTAGCCAAGTGTGGTGGCGCATGCCTGTAATTCCAGCTACTTGGGAGGCTGAGGCAGGAAAATTGCTTGAACCCGGGAGGCGGAGGTTGCGGTGAGCTGAGATCGCGCCACTGAATGTGATTTTAGCTGGGCAAAAAGAGTGAAACTCTGTCTCAAAAAAAGAAAAAGAAAAAGAAAAATTACTATATGTACTATATGGTAAGACACTACCATTAAGAGAAAATGAAGGCCAGGCACAGTGGCTCGTGCCTGTAATCCCAGCACTTTGGGAGGCCAAGGTGGGGTTTGAAGCTTGAAGCCAGGAGTTTGAGACCAGCCTGGGCAACAGAGCAAGACCCCTTCTCTACACACACACCCACACACACACACACACACACACACAAAATTAGCTGGGCTTGGTGGTGTGCGCCTTTATTCCTAGCTATGATAGCAGCACTGCACTCCAGCCTGCATGACAGAGCAAGACTATGTCTCTAAAAAAAAAATAAAGCAAAAATAAAGAATAAAATGGGAAAATGGATGATGGGTACATGGGAATTTTCTGTACTATTTTTACAATTTCTTGTGTGCCTATGGTTGTTTCAAAATAAAAAGGTTTTAAAAATTATCTACCAGCCTGGGCAACGTAGGGAGACCCTATCTCTATAAAAAATATAAAAATTGGCCATTGTGGTCCCAGCTACTGAGGAGGAGACTGAGGTAGGGAATACTTGAGCCCAGGAAGTCAGGGCTTCGGTGATATGTGATTGCACCACTGCACTCCAGCCTGAGTGACAGAGTGAGACCTTGTCTCAAAGAAAAAAAAATCATTTAGGAAAAGATGCATAGCAAGTTTTATTGCTATTTCACTTACATCAACTGCTATAATTTTTTTTTTCTTGAGACGGAGCCTTGCTCTTTTGCCAGGCTAGAGTGCAGTGGCATGATCTCAGCTCACTGCAACCTCTGCTTCCCGGGTTCAAGAGATGCTCCTGCCTCAGCCTCCCGAGTAGCTGGGACTACAGGTCCGAGCCAGCACGCCCAGCCAATTTTTGTATTTTTAGTAGAAACAGGGTTTCACCATGTTGACCAGGATGATCTCGATCTCTTGACCTTGTCATCTGCCTGCCTTGGCCTCCCAAAGTGCTGGGATTACAGGTATGAGCCACTGTGCCTGGCCAACTGGTATAATTTTTAAAATTTTTGTAAACTCATAAAATTTACCATTTTAACCATTTTAAAAAATATTTTGGCCGGGTGTGGTGGCTTATGCCTGTAATCCTAGCACTTTGCGAGGCTGAGGCAGGCAGATTGCCTGAGCTCAGGAGTTCAAGACCAGCTTGGGCAATACGGTGAAACCCTGTCTCTACTAAAATACAAAAATTAGCCAGGCGTGGCGGTGTGTGCCTGTAATCCCAGCTACTTGGGAGGCTGAGGCAGGAGAATTGCTTGAACCCAGGAGGCAGAGGTTGCAGTGACCCGAGATCGCACCACTGTACTCCAGCCTAGGCAATGGAATGAGACTCTGTCTCAAAAAAAAAAAAAAGAAATCTATCTATCTATATATATGTGTGTATATATATATGTTTTTTTATTTTATATAATATATATGAAATTTTATTTTAAGTTCCAGGATACAGGCCAGGAGCAGTGGCTCACGCCTGTAATCCCAACACTTTGGGAGGCCAAGACAGGGGGATCACAAGGTCAAGGGATTGAGACCATCCTGGCCAACATGGTGAAACCCCATCTCTACTAAAAATACAAAAATTAGTTGGGCATAGTGGCGCGTGCCTGTAATCCCAGCTACTCAGGACGCTGAGGCAGGAGAATCGCTTGAACCCAGGAGGCGGAAGTTGCAGTGAGCTGAAATTGAGGCACTGCACTCCAGCCTGGTGACAGACTCCGTCTCAGAAAAAAAAAAAAAAAGAAAGTTCCGAGATACATGTGCAGGTTTGTTACATAGGTAAATGTGTGCCATGGTGGTTTGCTGCACCTATCAACCCATCACGTAGGCATTAAGCCCTGCCTGCATTAGCTATCCTGATGCGCTCCCTCCCACTGGCCTGCCCACCAGGCAGGCCCCAGTGTGTGTTGTTCCCCTCCCTGTGTCCATGTGTTCTCATTGCATTTTATCCTTTTTTTTTATGTGCAACCATCATCACTATCTAGTCTCAGAACACATTCATCACTCCAAGCATACTCTAGTGAATAATACATTGAATAAGACTAGAATCAATTACATGACATTCATATCCCCACTACCCATTTTTTCCAGATCTTAACATTTCTTTGCTTTTGCTGTTCTGGTGTTTAGGTATGAATATATGTTCATTTATCCTGTTACAGTACATTCAGGCTTCCTAAATATGAGAACTCTTGCCTTTCATCAATTCTGGGTAATTCTCAGCCATTTCTTTCAAATATTGCCTCTCCCTTATTCTCAGTATTTCCTCCTATTAGGAAACTCCTATTAGGCAAATGTTGGATTGTTTTTCTTTCTATCCTTCAAGTATCTGAATCTCTCTTTTACATCTATGATTTTATTTCTCTATATTACATTATGGGTAATCTTTTTCAGCTCCATCTTTCTGTTCAATATTTCTCTCTCTCTCTCTTTTTTTTTTTTTTCTGAGATGGAGTTCTCACTCTGTTGCCCAAGCTGGAGTACAGTGGCCCCATCTCAGCTCACTGCAACCTCCACCTTCCAGGTTCAAGCAGTTCTCCTGCCTTAGCCTACCAAGTAGCTGGTATTACAGACGTTCATCACCATGCCTGGCTAATTTTTGTATTTTTAGTAGAGACCGGGTTTCACCATGTTGGCCAGGCTGGTCTCAAACTCCTGACTTCAGGTGATCCACCTGCCTTGGCCTCCCAAAGTGCTGGGATTACAGGTGTGAGCCACTGCACCCGGCCAATATTTCTGTCTTTAACTGTGCCTAATTGGTTGTTTAGCCCTTCTACTGGTTTTAAAACTTAAATGACTATTTTTCATTTCTAGAAATTCTTTGAGATGTACTTTCACTTTTTTTTTTTTTTTTTTTTTTGCTATGGAGTCTCGCTCTGTCGCCGAGGCTGATGTGCAGTGGTGCAATCTCGGCTCACTGCAACCTCCACCTCCCGGGTTCAAGCGATTCTCCTGCCTCAGCCTCCTGAGTAGCTGGGATTACAGGCGTGCGCCTGCCATCTTGGGAAAGTCAGTTCACCTCTTGGCTTCCTCATCTATAAAATGAGACTCGAAGTAGCACCTAGGCTGCGCATACGCTGGCTCATGCCTGTAATACCAGCACTTTTGGAGGCTGAGGCAGGTGGATTGCCTGAGGCCAGGACTTAGAAACCAGCCTGGCCAACGTGGCAAAACCCCATCTCTACAAAAAATACAAAAATTAGCTGGGCATGGTGGTGTGCACCTGTAATCCCAGCTACTCAGGAGGCTGAGGCATGAGAATTGCTTGAACCTGGGAGGCGGACGTTGCAGTGAGCCAAGATCACGCCACTGCACTCTAGCTTGAGTGACAGAGCGAAACTCTGTCTCAAAAAAAAAAAAAAAGCACCTAACTCCCACGTTGTTTTGAGGGTGAAATGGATTACAGCAATGGGCATATTGTCCATGTTCAGTTAGTATTAGTTTCTCCTTGCCTTTGCTCCTTCCTTGGTGAGCTGCGGTCAGGCTGCCACAGTCACCCAACTCCAGGGTCCCTCCTCTTCCTTTTTATGGAAGCATTCCCTAACCCGGCATGTTAGTCACTTTCTCTTACAGACTCCCATGGTCCCCTGTGCCACCTCTTATCAAAGTTTTGATCTTAAGTCATTGAATGATTTGAGCTATGCACTTTGAAATAAAACAGACTGGAGTTTAGATATTAGCTTATTAGCCACTCAAAGCTTTTAATCAGGGATGATAATAGCAGTTAGCCTCTAAGGTTGTTGTTTTTGTTGTTGTTTTGTTTTTAGAGACAGGGTCTTGCTATATTGCCCAGGCTGGTCTCAAACTCCTGGGCTTAAGTGATCCTCCCTCTCCTGCCTCAGTCTCCCAAGTAGCTGGAACTATAGATGTGTACCACTGTGCCCGGCCTAAGGTTGTTGTGAAGATGAACTGACATGATATAGGTGAAGATAAAAGAGTTTACAACAGGGCAGGTGCGGTGGCTCATGGCTGTAATCCCAGCACTTTGGGAGGCCAAAGCGGGCAGATCATTTGAGGTCAGAGTTCGAGACCAACCTGGCCAACATGGTGAAACCCCATTTCTACCAAAAATATAAAAAATTAGCCGGATGTGGTGGTGGACGCCTGTAATCCCACTACTCGGGAGGCTGAGGCATGAGAATCGCTTGAACCGGGGAGGTGGAGGTTGCAGTGAACTGAGATTGCACAACTGCACTCCAGCCTGGGTGACAGAATGAGAGTCTGTCTCAAAAAAAAAAAAAGAGTTTACCACCATATTTGCCACATAGTAGTGGCTTGATAAATGCTAGCTATTTTTTTTTTTTTTGAGATGGAGTCTCCCTCTGTCACCCAGGCTGGAGCGCAGTGATGCGATCTCGGCTCACTGCAACCTCTGCCTGCCGGGTTCAAGCCATTCTCCTGCCTCAGCCTCCCAAGTAGCTGGGACTACAAGCGCGCACCACCATGCCTGGCTAATTTTTTATATTTTTAGTATAGACAAGGTTTCACTATGCTGGTCAGGCTGGTCTCAAACTCCTGAACTTGTGATCCTCCCACTTCTGACACCCAAAGTGCTGGAATTACAGGTGTGAGCCACTGCGCCCAGCCAATGCTAGCTATTTTAAAAAATTATTATTATTAGCTATTATTTTTATTTTTACTATCTTATTAAGGGATATATTAATATCCATAATTAGGACTGTAACTTTCTTTCTTTTTTTTTTTTTGATTCGGAGTCTCGCTGTGTTGCCCAGGCTGGAGTGCAATGGCGCAATCTTCAGCTCACTGCAACGTCTGCCTCCCGGGTTCAAGCAATTCTCCTGCCTCAGCCTCCTGAGTAGCTGGGATTACAGGCGCCCACCACCATGCCCAGCTAATTTTTGTATTTTTAGTAGAGATGGGGTTTCACCATATTGGCCAGGCTGGTCTTCTGGCCTGGCTGGTCTCAAACTTCTGACCTGGTGACCCACCCTCCTCGGCCTCCCAAAGTGCTGGGATTACAGGCATGAGCTACCGTGCCCAGCCAGGACTGTAACATTCTTGAAGGCAAGAACTGTTCTAATTCAACTCTCTCTTCCCAGGACTCAACACAGGGTAGGGACACAGTGTGTGTGTGTGTGTGTATATTTGAGTGTTGCTTGCATACATGGATATTACATTTTAAAATCTGAATTTAGTGCAATTTTTTATTTTTATTTTTTAATAATTTTTATTTTATTTATTTTATTTTATTTTATTTTGAGACAAAGTTTCACTCTTGTCCTCCAGGCTGGAGTGCAATGGCATGATCTTGGCTCACTGCAACTTCCCCCTCCTGGGTTCAGGTGATTCTCCTGAAGTAGCTAGGATTACAGGCATGCGCCACCACGCCCGGCTAATTTTTTGTATTTTTAGTAGAGATGGGGTTTCACCATGTTGGCCAGACTGGTCTTGAACTCTTGACCTCAGGTAATCTGGCCTCCTCGGCCTCCCCTAGTGTTGGGATTACAGGCGTGAGCCACCACCCCTGGCCTTTTTTTAAAAGTATTTTTGATACAGGGTCTCACTCTGTCACCCAGGCTGGAATGCAGTGGCATGGTCTCGGGTCACTGCAACCTCTGCCCCCCACCCCTGGGTTCAAGCGATTCTCGCACCTCAGCCTCCCGAACAGCTGGGATTAGAGGGACCCGCCACCACATCCAGCTAAGTTTTTGTATTTTTTGGTAGAGATGGGGTTTTGCTATGTTGGCCAGGTTGGTCTGAAACTCCTGACCTCAAGTGATCCACCTGCCTCGGCCTCCCAAAGTGCTGGGATTACAGGCATGGGCCACTGTGCCTGGGCTTAGTGCAATATTTGAGGCACTCAGATTTTTTTTTTTCCTGTGCTGCTGGTTTTGGTCCTATGTGGGCAATAAAACAAGGAACCTTTCAGGAAAGTACTTCTCACACTTTAATGTGCATGCTAATTATCTGGAGAGTCTTGTTAGAATGCAGATTCTGATTCTACAGGTTTGGGGTGGGGCCTGGGATTCTGCATTTCTAACAGGTTCCCAGATAAGGCCAATGTTTCTGGTTCAAGGATCACACTTAGGGTAGCAGAGCTTTAGACTTAATTCCATCAGCAGATTCCTTATTACCTATTTCTGATCGAATTCTTGGTCCTCTCAGGAATCTGAAGCCCAGATAATAGAGGGAGATCCCAGGTGTCCTCTGCCACCCTGTTAGCTGAGGGAGACCCAAAAACTTTGGCTTCTGTGAAAAGTCCTCCTCCAGTTGTCCCCAAAGGTGTAGCATGAGTCCTTCCAAATCTTTTCTCATGATTATACAAATACATATTCCCCCATATAAGATTAAGATTGTTATATATATACAGATGTTTTATTTTTTTATTTAGGTTTTTTTTTTTTTTCTTTTTGAGACGGAGTGTGGCTCTGCCGCCCAGGCTGGAGTGCAGTGGGGCAATCTCGGCTCACTGCAAGCTCCGCCTCCCAGGTTCACGCCATTCTCCTGCCTCAGCCTCCCGAGTAGCTGGGACTACAGGCGCCCGCCACTACGCCCAGCTAATTTTTTGTATTTTTAGTAGAGACAGGGTTTCACCATGTTAGCCAGGATGGTCTTGATCTCCTGACCTCGGGATCCGCCCGCCTCGGCCTCCCAAAATGCTGGGATTACAGGCGTGAGCCACAGCGCCCGGCCTATGTTTTATATATATAACAATTTATATATAACTATATATAAAATATATATAACAGTTTATATATATATAACATATATAACAGTTTATATATATGTAATATATATAACAGTTTATATATATAATATATATAAGTTTATATATATATAATATATATAACAGTTTATATATATAATATATATAACAGTTTATATATATTATATATATAACAGTTTATATATATAATATATATAACAGTTTATATATATAATATATATAACAGTTTATATATATAATATATATAACAGTTTATATATATAATATATATAACAGTTTATATCTATAATATATAACAGTTTATATCTATAATATATATAACAGTTTATAATATATATAACAGTTTATACATATAATATATATAACAGTTTATACATATAATATATATAACAGTTTATACATATAATATATATAACAGTTTATACATATAATATATATAACAGTTTATACAGATATAATATATATAACAGTTTATACAGATATAATATATATAACAGTTTATACAGATATAATATATATAACAGTTTATACAGATATAATATATATAACAGTTTATACAGATATAATATATATAACAGTTTATACATATATAATATATATAACAGTTTATACATATATAATATATAACAGTTTATATATATAATATATATAGCAGTTTATATATATAATATATATAGCAGTTTATATATATAATATATAACAGTTTTTATATAATATATATAACAGTTTTTATATAATATATATAACAGTTTTTATATAATATATATAACAGTTTATATATATATAATATATAACAGTTTATATATATAATATATAACAGTTTATATATATATAATATATGTAACAGTTTATATATATATAATATATGTAACAGTTTATATATATATAATATATGTAACAGTTTATATATATATAATATATGTAACAGTTTATATATATAATATATGTAACAGTTTATATATATAATATATGTAACAGTTTATATATATAATATATGTAACAGTTTATATATATAATATATGTAACAGTTTATATATATATAATATATGTAACAGTTTATATATATATATAATATATGTAACAGTTTATATATATATAATATATGTAACAGTTTATATATATATAATATATGTAACAGTTTATATATATATAATATATGTAACAGTTTATATATATATAATATATGTAACAGTTTATATATATATATTATATGTAACAGTTTATATATATATAATATATGTAACAGTTTATATATATATAATATATGTAACAGTTTATATATATATAATATATGTAACAGTTTATATATATATAATATATGTAACAGTTTATATATATATAATATATGTAACAGTTTATATATATATAATATATGTAACAGTTTATATATATATAATATATGTAACAGTTTATATATATAATATATGTAACAGTTTATATATATAATATATGTAACAGTTTATATATATAATATATGTAACAGTTTATATATATAATATATGTAACAGTTTATATATATAATATATGTAACAGTTTATATATATATAATATATGTAACAGTTTATATATATATAATATATGTAACAGTTTATATATATATAATATATGTAACAGTTTATATATATAATATATGTAACAGTTTATATATATAATATATGTAACAGTTTATATATATAATATATGTAACAGTTTATATATATATAATATATGTAACAGTTTATATATATATAATATATGTAACAGTTTATATATATATAATATATGTAACAGTTTATATATATAATATGTAACAGTTTATATATAATATATGTAACAGTTATATATATAATATATAACAGTTATATATATAATATATATAATATATATATAATATATATATTATATATATATATTATATATATATGTTATATATATATAATATATATAACAGTTATATATGTAATATATATAACAGTTATATATATATATAACAGTTATATATGTAATATATATAACAGTTATATATGTAATATATAAACAGTTATATATGTAATATATAAACAGTTTTTATATATGTAATATATAAACAGTTTATATATATGTAATATATAAACAGTTTATATATATGTAATATATAAACAGTTTATATATATGTAATATATAAACAGTTTATATATATGTAATATATAACAGTTTATATATATGTAATATATATAACAGTTTATATATGTAATATATATAACAGTTTATATATGTAATATATATAACAGTTTATATATGTAATATATATAACAGTTTATATATGTAATATATGTAACAGTTTATATATGTAATATATGTAACAGTTTATATATGTAATATATGTAACAGTTTATATATGTAATATATGTAACAGTTTATATATGTAATATATGTAACAGTTTATATATGTAATATATGTAACAGTTTATATATGTAATATATGTAACAGTTTATATATGTAATATATGTAACAGTTTATATATGTAATATATGTAACAGTTTATATATGTAATATATGTAACAGTTTATATATGTAATATATGTAACAGTTTATATATGTAATATATGTAACAGTTTATATATGTAATATATGTAACAGTTTATATATGTAATATATGTAACAGTTTATATATGTAATATATGTAACAGTTTATATATGTAATATATGTAACAGTTTATATATGTAATATATGTAACAGTTTATATATGTAATATATGTAACAGTTTATATATGTAATATATGTAACAGTTTATATATGTAATATATTTAACAGTTTATATATGTAATATATTTAACAGTTTATATATGTAATATATTTAACAGTTTATATGTAATATATTTAACAGTTTATATGTAATATATATAACAGTTTATATATAATATATATAACAGTTTATATATATAATATATATAACAGTTTATATATGTAATATATTTAACAGTTTATATGTAATATATTTAACAGTTTATATGTAATATATATAACAGTTTATATATAATATATATAACAGTTTATATATATAATATATATAACAGTTTATATATGTAATATATTTAACAGTTTATATGTAATATATTTAACAGTTTATATGTAATATATATAACAGTTTATATATAATATATATAACAGTTTATATATATAATATATATAACAGTTATATATATTATATATATATACACACACAAAGAGAGAGAGAGAGAGACTCGCTCTGTCACCCAGGCTGTATGTAGTGCAGTGGTGTGATCACAGCTCACTATGAGGCAGGAGAACAGGGAATCAGGGTAACCGGGGTTTAAGACATAAGCAAATGAAGGGGTTCAGCCAGTTCTAGGCAGCAGACAGGCCACATCTTCAATCCTATGATAACAAGACAGAAGTTTCCACTTCCGCCTCCGATTGATCGTGGGGCCAAATCTCCACTTCAGCCTCTGATTGGCTGTGGGCCAAGTCTCCACTTCAGCCTCTGATTTGGTCGCAGGCCAATCCTTCATAGGTGTAGCCAATTGGAGGCTTCTAAAGGGCACCTAGGGGTGTTGCCAGGTCCCTTTAGCTTAATACAAACCCTGATTGAGGAGGCTCTTGAGCAGCTTGCTCTAACCAGCTGCCGCTCTGAATTGTCTTCAATAAATCTATGCTTTTGTTATTCCGTTCTTCTGTTGCTGTTTGTCTTTCGTTGCCCTTCTGTTACTTTATGCGTTTTGTTCAACACGCCAAGAACCTGGACAACTCTATCCTGGTAACAACTGCAGGTAACCTGGTAACAACTGCAGTTTCAAACTCTCCTGGGCTCAAGCCCAGCCTTCCAGGTAGCTGAGACTATAGACGCATGCCACCACACCTGGCTAATTTTTTAATTTTAATTTTTATTTTTGGAGACAGAATCTCACTCTGTCGCCCAGGCTGGAATGCAATGGCATGATCTCGGCTCACTGCAACCTCCGCCTCCCGGGTTCAAGCGATTCTCCTGCCTCGGACTCACGAGTAGCTGGGTTTACAGGAGCACACTACCACGCCTGGCTAATTTTTGTATTTTTAGTAGAGATGGGGTTTCACCATGTTGACCAGGCTGGTCTCAAACTCCTGAACTCAAGTGATGCTTCCTGGCTCGGCCTCCTGAAGTGCTAGGATTACAGATGTAGTTTTTAAAGTTTTTGTAGAGTGGGGTCTTGCTGTGTTGCCCAGGCTGGTCTTAGACTCCTGGCCTCATGTTATCCTCCTCGGTCTCCCAAAGTGCTGTGATTACAGGTGTGAGTCATTGTGCCCAGCCCAATTTTTAATTAAAAAATGGAATGATAGAATGCACATTACTTTGCATCTTTTCCCCCCTAAAAATACATTCTTAGTATACCTAAAGGAGTAAATCTACCTCATTCTTTTGAAAAGTGGCCTAATATTCCATAGAATGGGTGTATCGTGATTTATTCAATTTATTTAATGTATCAGTGGGCATTCTGGCTGGTTCCAGATTTTTGCCATTGAACAATCTCATGCATACATCTTTATGATGTGGTGCACTTAAAATCTTTAAGAGACAGATTCAATATCTTAAGGTGTAACAACCACCCAGATCATGGTACTTTTATCCTTATATTAAAATTTTTTTCTGTTAACCTTGGATAGCTGCTTACATATTTTTTCTTTTTTAAAAATTTTCTATTAACCTTGACATGGTGCTTTTATTTCCTAAAGTGGAATTCCTGTATGAAAGCCTATGAGCTTTTGTATCTTACTCATTGCAGCTGCATTACTGTGGGAGCTGTCCCTCTAGAGACACTGGGCTGCAATGGGAAGTGTCAGGGAGAGCTTAAGCTCCACATCACTTGAATCTAAACCTGGAGGGATAGAGCGTGTCCGTGAGGATCCCAGGGCCTGGAGAGCAATTTAGGGTAATATTCAGAAAGCAGCTCTCAGGAGAAGCACTGGGACGCTGTTTAGGTAAAATCAACCCAAAAGACCCTTATTCCCAGAGTACTTTGAGGTCCAGAAGAACTGGGCTGGAAGCAGGTCCTGCTATTAATTGGCTGTGATCTTGGGCAAGTTATTTAACTTCTCCAGGTCACAGTTTGCTCTTTGGAAAACGGAGATAAGTCACACCTGCTTTCAGGGCGGACACCCTTACTTTACATCAGAATCATCCGGATGCCATTCCTAGCGTTTCGGCTTCAGTAGGTGGGAATCAATTATTTGCATTTCTAATAGGTAATCAGTTGATAATGATGCGGCCGGTCCGGTACACTCGAAAAACCACTGTTCCAGGATATTCCAAGATGTTCCAAGAGTCTTAAACACCTGGTGCAGTTCCGAGCACAAGGCACACGAACGGTGCTATTAGCATTTCTAACCCCGCAGAGAACTCCTCGCACCCCGGTCCTCAAAAAACCAGCCCCGAACAGCGGAGGCCCGGGAAATAGCTTCCAGACCCAATTGCCCGCGCAAGGGGGCGTGGCAGCATCGTTGGGCGGGGCCGCCTGTAAGAGAACGCGGCTAAAGGTGGGGCCAAGCGTGCGGTTTGCTGCGCCTGCGTGAGGAAAAAGAGGGGGCGTGGCTCCAGGCCGGAAGAGGGAGTCTGTAGGGGCGGGCCGGCTGGCGTCCCCTTTCCGGCCGGTCCCCATGGAGGCGCTAGGGAAGCTGAAGCAGTTCGATGCCTACCCCAAGACTTTGGAGGACTTCCGGGTCAAGACCTGCGGGGGCGCCACCGGTAGGCCGCAGCGGGGCCGGGGTCGCGTGGAGGGGGGCATCCTAGAGCTTAGCCCGGGCTCCTGGACTCTGACTGGCCTGCCGGTGTCTGAGGGAGCGGATTGGAGGCCATTCTGACCCTCGCCCCTTGTCCTGCAGTGACCATTGTCAGTGGCCTTCTCATGCTGCTACTGTTCCTGTCCGAGCTGCAGTATTACCTCACCACGGAGGTAAGGGGCGGGGCTTAGTGCGTGGGCGGGGCTTGGCATTCTAGGAGTAGGACCTTTAGGGGTGGGAGTGGGGAAGGAGAGGTTTGGGGCCAAGTCTTACTGAGGTAGCGCTGCCCCAGGTGCATCCTGAGCTCTACGTGGACAAGTCGCGGGGAGATAAACTGAAGATCAACATCGATGTGCTTTTTCCGCACATGCCTTGTGCCTGTGAGTACCTCACCATGGGTGGGACTGGAGAGACCCAGGGTTCTCATGTGGGCTGCCAGATTCACACCTCCACCCTTAGGTTCTGGACTGGACCCCAGGACAACCTCCTTCTCCTAATCCCGTTCTGCCCCAAGACAGGCCCAGTATCCCCTTCCCCTCCAAAACCCACATCCGCTTGTCGCTAGGGTCCCAGTACCTTAGCCTGATTTTCCTGCTTCCAGATCTGAGTATTGATGCCATGGATGTGGCCGGAGAACAGCAGCTGGATGTGGAACACAACCTGTTCAAGCAACGACTAGATAAAGATGGCATCCCCGTGAGCTCAGAGGCTGAGCGGCATGGTAACCAGGGGAGGGGGCCGGGTCTCAGATCCCAAAGCTGGACGTACCCAAGCCTATCTGCTAGCAAGTGAACTGTGGCAGGCATAGTGATACATTAAACAACTAAGAGCTAGAGAAGTCAAGTGACTTGCCTAGGGTCCCCCAGCTAGTAAGAGTCAGAGTGAGCTAAAATCCTCTATACATATCAAGTCAGGTAATCTACCTGGCTATTATTCTCAGAGGTCCTCAATACCTGCAGATGGTAGTTTGAATACCAGAGGTTTGAAGATAGGTCTTATGTGCTCTTGCCTTGGTAGAACTGTCTAGATGGACCCAGGCTTCTCTGAGTGTTTGCTTTCCCAGCCCATTGGCTTAATTCAGCCCTTAATGCTCTTCCCCTTTGGAATGCAGGTGGTTTAATGAGAATTTAGGTTCTCAAGTCAGATTGCCTGGGTTCACATCTAGCTTTGTCTCCTGCAGTCTGTGAGCTTCAGCTAGAAAGTGGTGATAAAACAGTAGTACCAACCACATGGAACTGTAAGATCAAATGAAGTCATATGTGTAAAATGCCTAGTACAGAGTGGGTACCCACTTTTACCTTCCTTTCCTTTATCTTGGTGGCTTCCCAATGCCTCCGTTAACTCAGTTTCCCACTACAGCAAACTGTCCTCAAAGCTGGGATTTCTAACACCTTAGAGATTACTCTGGTGGGGAGTTTTATCATTCGTTGTTTCAGCAGATTAATGCAGGACACCAGTGGAACCAACATAATTTGCTATAGGATTGGATGTGGAGTGGAGGAGAGCAAAGTCATGGTTGTTGATTCCAACGCTTTCGGCCTGAGCAAATGAATGACTTGAGATGGAGATGACTGGAGGAGAAGGTTTTTTTGGTGGGAGGGAGGAGTGGCTATTGGATATCCACTGCTGTGTAACAAAGTACTCCAAAAGTTAGTAGTTTGATACAATGAAAATGTGTTTTTTCAGTTTCCCTGGGTCAGGAATTTAGGAGTGGCTTGTTTGGGTGATTCGGGATTAGTGTATCTCACGAGGTTGCAGTCATCTAAGGATTGATGGGGCACTGCAGAATCTACTTTCTATTTATCTATCTATCTATCTATCTATCTATCTATCTATCTATCTATCTATCTGTCTATCTTGAGACAGAGTCTCACTCTCGCCCAGGCTGGAGTGCAGTGGCGCGATCTTGGCTCACTGCAACCTCCGCCTCCCAGGTTCAAGTGATTCTCCTGCCTCAACCTCCCGAGTAGCTGGGATTACAGGCCTGTGCCACCACGCCCAGCTAATTTTTTGTATTTTTAGTAGAGACGGGGTTGCACCTTGTTGGGCCAGATGGTCTTGATCTCTTGACCTCGTGATCCACCCGCCTCAGCCTTCCAAAGTGCTGGGATTACAGGCATGAGCCACTGTGCCTGGCCTACTTATTTGTTGTTTAAATTTATTTTTTTTCTGTCAAGGTGTTCTTTATTTCAGAGACAGGGCGGGACAGGGGGCTCAGTCTTTCTTGGCATCAGCTTTCCTCATGATGGCTAGGACATTGCTCAGCTCCTCCTGCCTCCTCTTAGTGCGGATGTGTGTCCCCACTCTTTTCTTGATGAACTTGAGGGCCCGTTTGTCCTTGGAGACCTTGAGTAACACCATGGCGTGCCGCTCATACGGGGCGAAACCACACACCTCTCGGATCATGTCCCACATGAATTTGGTGTGTTTGGTCAGGCGCCCGCGGCAGCCGCTGTGCCTGGGCTTGCTCATGTTCTTGGTCATCTTGTGGCCCTTGTCAAGGCACACGGCCATAGTGGGTAGCACAGAGCCATGGCTGCTGCTCTCCAATGGCAGCTGTGGCAGAAGGGTTGGTGCCGCACGGGGATCTACTTTTTTTTTTTTTTTTTTGAGAGTCACTCTCTGTCACCCGGGCTGGAGTGCAATGGTGCGATTTCAGCTCACTGCAACCTCTGCCTCCCAGCTTCAAGTGATTCACCTGCCTCAGCCTTCTGAGTAGCTGGGATTACAGGCGCCTGCCACCACACCCGGCTAATTTTTGTATTTTTGGTAGAGACAGGGTTTCACCATCGTGGCCAGGCTGGTCTCAAACTCCTGACCTCAGGTGATCCACCCGCCTTGGCCTCCCAAAGTGTTGGGATTACAGGCATGGGCCACCACGCCCAGCAGGGGATCTGCTTTTAAAGGGCTCTAGGGCTGTTGGCAGGATGCCTCAGTGCCTCACCACATGGGCCTCTCAATAGGGCTGCTTGTGTGTCCTTATATCACGGCAACTGGCTTCCCCCACTTGGATCTTGCAAGTGAGCTGAGAGAACAAAGTAGAAACCATAACCTTTGGCCAGGCATGGTGGCTCACGCCTGTAGTCCCAGCACTTTTGGAGGCTGAGGCAGTTGGATCACCTGAAGTCAGGAGTTCAAGACCAGCCTGGCCAACATGGTAAAATCCCATCTCTACTAAAAATACAAAAAAAAAAAAAAAATTAGCCGGGTGTGGTGGTGGGCACCTGTAATCCTAGCTACTCAGGAGGCTGAGGCAGTAGAATCACTTGAACCAGAGAGGCAGAGGTTGCAGTGAGCCAAGATCACGCCACTGCACTCCAGCTTGGGCAACAAGAGTGAAACTCCGTCTCAACAACAACAACAAAAAAACATGTAACCTTTTTTATGACCCAGCCTCAGAAGTTGTACACCATCATTTCTGCAATATACTAGTGCTTACACAGGTCAGCCTTACTCATTGTGGGAGAGGACTACAGAAGGGTGTGAATACTAGGAAGTGGGGATCATTGAGGACATCTTGGAAACTAGCTTCCACAGAGTAAGGTCAGGATTTGCAGGAAAGAGGAATCTCAGGTTTGGGGTATGTTAAATTTGGGGTTCCTATTTTATACTCTGGTGATATTAAAAGGTAATTAGATGTACCAGTCTAGAATTTAGAGGAGTTATCAGCAGGTACAGGGTAGTTTAAACAACTGGACTAAGAAAACCTAGGGAGTCAATGTAGGTAGAGGATAGGTCTATGGCCTGTACCCTGGGTATCTCCAATATTTAAAAGTCAGGACAGGAAGGAAGATTGAGACGGATTAGCCATTGACGTAGAAGAACCAAGAGGTGTCCCAAAAGACAAGTGGAGAGAGTTTCAAGAAGAGAGAGTGAGCAGTTGTATCAGAAGCTACTGATAGTCCAGTAAAATGAGGAGTGAGAATTGACCATTGAAATTAGCAACAAAGAGATTCCTGGAGACTTTGAAAGGAACAATTTTGATACTGTTGAGGATGAAAATCGGATCAAAGAGCAATAAAGGAAGTGGAGACATTACCTATAGGTGACTTGGGAGTTTCACTGTAAGGGAGAGCTGAGGAATGGAGTGGGATCTGAAGGAGAAAGTGGTGAGATGGTGGGTTTGGTGGTGAGAGCAAGTGAAGTTCTGTTGCTTCTCTTTTCTTAGTGGAAATTGAAAGCAAGGACATCAGCTAAGTGAAGAAAGAGGAGGGGGTTTTGGGAGCCTAAGGAGAGAGGAGAAGGTCTAAGTCACCTTAGAGAGTGGGAGAGTGAACTGATTAGAGAAATGAAGTGGAATTGCCAGGCAGTCCTAAGGGAGCTTCAGGAAAGAAGTAGGTACAGAGAGTTGAATGGAACCAGGGTGTGGGTTTTGCTGGATTTGTAAATGAAAGACGAGAGGAACAGGGAGTTGTGGTTATGTGCAAGAGAATAATTACAGTGGACCATGGGATTTCAGGAGGGAAGTGAGGACGTGATAGTGTCAGCAGTGTCAAAGAATTGGTGGATTTCGGGTACTAAATAGTGAACTTGGGAAATAAGGGTAAGTAGTTGAAGACTCAGACACTTGAAGTTGAATTTTGGAAGATTTGCAGTTATTGGCAGTGACAGGATCTAGGTATGAGTATGAAAATGGGTAGCTGAGGTGAGATGGCAAAATCAAAAGATTATCATGAGTCGGGAGGTCAGTATTCATTATTGAAATCACCAGTTATGATGGGGTGATAGAGTGAGGCAAGGAGCCGGTGCAGAGGGAGAGGTGTGAGGAGAAGCACCATGGCAAGAGGTTAGTGGGATACATGTTGGAATTAGCTGAAATCTGTTTCCTCGGTTGCATTGGGCAAAGTCACTTCTCATCAGTGAGCCTCAACATCTTCTCAATAAAACAGGGTTAATTACCGCCACCCTCAAAGAGTCATTGTGGGGATGAAATGAGATGATGGTTGTGAAGTACAGTGATCTGTACCCAGCTAATGTTCAGTATTTACTGTTGACTGTTTTCTTACTGTTTCTTTTATTAAAAGAATTGATATGTGTGTAGAAGTGCTTAATGCCTGACCCGTAGCATGTACTATATGAATATTAGTTATTATAACTTTTATTATCCCTAAGCAAAGGGCTTGTGCAGACTGGGGCCACCGATTTCACTGTGTCTGGCCCCAGCTGATGCCTCTGCTTCTCCCCTCCCCTTAGAGCTTGGGAAAGTCGAGGTGACGGTGTTTGACCCTGACTCCCTGGACCCTGATCGCTGTGAGAGCTGCTATGGTGCTGAGGCAGAAGATATCAAGTGAGCTGGGGGGGAGCGGGAGCAGGGTTCCCATCAGGCGCCATCTGTCAGTCAGCCTCAGCCTCAGCCTCAGTCAGACTGTGGCAGGTGGGGAGGTCAGACCAAGAATCTAGGGTGGGCGGGGTATGTTTCTCTGTCATTGATCCTGGTGCAAGTGACTGAGGCTTTGTAACCAGGCCCTGTCTGGGAGCTGCAGACCTAGAGATGAAGCTGAAGTGGTCTCTGCTCTTCCACCTAGAGAAATGGTTCAGAGGTGGTCTCTGGAGTCCAGTTACCTGGGTTCTACCCCTGTTTTCTTGGGTCAAGCCATGTAACCTCTCTATGTGAAGAGGGATGATAATAACATCTTCTCGTAAGAGTCACATGTGGATTAGCTGTATACTGTGTGTAAAGCACTGAGGTGGAAGGCCCGGCCCAGATTATTAGACCCTCAGTATCTGATAACTGCTGCTGTTTCCCAGACCCTGACTTCTGCAAGACTGATTCAGCAGGTCTGGAGTGGGGCCTGGGAATGTGTACTTAAATTTTTTTTTATTGTGGAAAAATATGTGACATATAATTTACCATTTTAACCATTTTTAAGTGTGCAACTCAGTGGCATTAGGTATCTTCACAGTGTCATGCAGTCACCACTCTCTGTCCTAAAACTTGTCATCGCCTCAAACAGAATGGGAATATGTATTTTTCACAGTCCTAGTCTGGGCACAATGGCTTATACCTGTAATCCGTAGCACTTTGGGAGGCGGAGGTAGGTGAATCACTTGAGCTCAGGAGTTTGAGACCAGCCTGGGCAACATAGCAAGACCCTATCTCTAAAAAAATTTTTAAAATTAAAAAAAGAAAACAGTCCTTCTGCCACTGAGGAAACACATTTGGAGAATGTTTGGTGGTCAGGGATGAGGCTAGCAGAGCCTTAATTAGCAGGCAGAGCTTCTCGGGCTCTATTTCCCCAGATGCCAGCACTGGCCTTATGCCTCTTTAACACTCTCACCATCACTCCCTGCCCTACAGGTGCTGTAACACCTGTGAAGATGTGCGGGAGGCATATCGCCGTCGAGGCTGGGCCTTCAAGAACCCAGATACTATTGAGCAGTGCCGGCGAGAGGGCTTCAGCCAGAAGATGCAGGAGCAGAAGAATGAAGGCTGCCAGGTGTATGGCTTCTTGGAAGTCAATAAGGTATCAGGAGGGATCAAGACAAGATAGGGCCAGCTGGGCTGGGCAAGCTCCACTGGGAACCGAGGGCCCACTCAGGCCCTGAGTTAGGCAAAAGGAGGACACAGCCAGTGAATGAGAGAGAATGTTCCTTACAGGTGGCCGGAAACTTCCACTTTGCCCCTGGGAAGAGCTTCCAGCAGTCCCATGTGCACGGTGAGTGATCTGTACTAGCCGGGGAGATTTAGTTGCTGGCCACCTTCTTGGTGAGCTTGAGTGGTCCTCTTCTGCCTGCTGCTCATTTGTCTTGGGCAACCATTTGGCCAGAGCAGGCCTTCATCTCAGGGCAGCAGTTTGGCACAATGGCTAAGAGCACAGGCCGAGGAGCCAGACTGCCTGCATTCAGATACCAGTTTCAGACCTTACTGGCTGTGTGACTTTGAGAAGGTTTCTTAATCTTTTTGACTCCTGTTTTCTACTTTATAAAATGGTGATGAGGGCACTTATCTCACAGGGTGTGTGTGCAGGTTAAAGATGATAGCACGGAGCCTGGCTTGTGGTAGGTGCTTGTTGAAATGGTAGCCCCCCGTGTCCGACGATGACCTGTGCATGAGGCTTTGGGAGAAGCAGAGCTAGGTTGGAGCACAGGTTCTGCCACACCTGAGCTATGTCATATTTGGGCCCTATTTAGTTGCTTCTTCTGTAAAATGGGGATGATGATAATAGTACCCACTCACAGGGCTGTTGGGGTGAACAAATGAGATTTATTCTCATTCATTTGTTCATTCATGCACTCACAAAATATTTAGTAATCACCTACTAGTCTAGTTGCTAAGGGTACAGTAGTGAACAGTCTGTGCCCTCAGAACATTCTAGTAAAGAAATAGACAATAAGTATATAAAATATAAATAGTCCCCAATTAACAATGGTTCAGCTTGCAATTTTTAACTTCATGATGGGTATTACATGCATTTTTCACTTAACGATATTTTCTTTTTCTTTTTTGAGACAGAGTCTCACTCTGTCGCCCAGGCTGGAGTGCAGTGGCATGATCTTGACTCACTGCAACCTCCACCTCCTGGATTCAAGTCATTCTCCTACCTCAGCCTCTTGAGTAGCTGGGTGTACAGGTGCGTGCCACCACGCCCAGCTAAGTTTTGTAGTTTTAGTAGAGATGGGGTTTCATTATGTTGGCCAGACTGGTCTTGAACTCCTGACCTCAAGTGATCTGCCCGCCTCGGCCTCCCGAAGTGCTAGGATTACAGGCATGAGCCACCGCACCTGGCCGACTTACAATATTTTCAACTTGCAATGGGTTTATTGGGACGTAACCCCAGTGTAGGTCAGGGAGCATCTGTATATGGTATATCAGATGCTGTTAAGTCATATGGACCAAAACAAGGCAGGATAAAGATGGTAATGGGGAGGGGCTAGGGTAGGGCAGTGAGGGTCCTATTTTAAATATGGAGGTCAGGGAAAAACTCTTTGATGAGGTAATATTTTAGCAAAGACCTGAAGACAGTGAGGGAGCCAGCCATGTGGATGTCTGGGGAGGAAGTGTTATAAGCAGAGAGAACAGTAAATGCAAATTCCTAAGGCTAGAATGTGCTTGGCAAGTTCAAGATACAGTAAGAAGGTTAGGGTGGCTGGAGCAGAGGAGCATGCTTAGAAATGAAGTGAGAGAGGCCGGGTTCAAGACCAGCCTGGCCAACATGGTGAAACCCTGTCTCTACTAAAAATACAAAAATTAGCTGGGTGTGGTGGCACCCGCCTGTAATCCCAGCTACTCGGGAGGCTGAGGCACGAGAATCTCTTGAACCTGGGAGGTGGAGGTTGCAGTGAGCTGAAATTGCGCCATTGTACTCCAGCCTGGGTAACAGAGTGAGACTCCATTTCAAAAAGTAATAATAAATAAAGAGAGGTCACAGGGCCATATCATGCAGGGCTTGCAGGGGCATTGTAGGGACTCGGGCCTTTACTCTGCATGAGATGAGAAGCCATTGTAGGGCTCTGAAGAAGGTGAGGCATGATCTGACTTAAAAGCTCTCCAGCTGCTCTGTGGACAAGACTGGGCAGGGGAAAGGACAGAATCAGAGAGGCCCATTAGGAGGCGGTTGCAGTGATCAATCCAGGCAAAAGATGGTGGGGCACGGCCCAGAGTGGCAGTGGAAGTGGTGGGAAGTGACTGGCTTCTGGATGTATTTTGAAGGTAGAGCTGAGAAGAGTTCCTGATGGGCATGAGGGATAAAGGAAAAAGGAGTCAAGGATGCCTCCAAAGTTTTGTACCTGAGTAGTAAGAAGGATGGAGTTGCCTGTAATCCTAGCACTTTGGGAGGCCAAGGCAGGTGGATTGCCTGAGCTGAGGAGTTTGAGACCAGCCTGGGCAACATGATGAAACCTTGTCTCTACTAAAAAATGCAAAAAATCAGCCGGGCGTGGCGGCGTGCGCCTGTAGTCCCAGCTACTCGGGAGGCTGAGGTAGGAGAATTGCTTGAACCCAGGAGGCGGAGGTTGCAGGGAGCCGAGATCGTGCCATTTCACTCCAGCCTGAGCGACAGAGTGAGATTCCGTCTCCATTAAAAAAAAAAAAAAAAAGGATGGAGTTGCCATTTAGCAAGATGAGGGAGACTCAGGGCAGGTTTAGATGTTCGGAAATGGGATCGTACAGCTGGTATTCGGCTTTTGACGTGTTCAGACCAATAGCATCTGGGTGTCCTTCTAGACACCCAAGGTGTCAAGTAAGTTTTCCATTCAAGCCTGGAGTTCAGGGAGAGGACTTGCCTGGAGATGCAGATGTTGGCATCATCAGCATGTGTATAGAGCCGTGGGACTGGATGAAATGGAGGTGAGGGCAGATGGAGAAGAAGGGAAGCTCAAAGGGCTGGGTGCCAGGCCTCCCACATTAGAGGCCAAGGGTGTCAGGGGGAATTGGTAGGGGAGACTGGAGGAGGAGTGTAAGCCGGGAGTGTGGCATCCTGCCAGCCACGGATGGGTGTTTCAAATACCACATCAGATGCTTCTGGATGTCGAGCGGGAATTGACCATGGCATGTACATGCAACAGTCACTTATAGCCTTGACTGAGTCATTTAAGGGTGTGATAGGACCACCCTAGAGTGGGTTCGGGAGGGAATGGGGGAGGAGTTGGAGCGAGTATTGACAGCTCTATAGTGGAAATTGCCTAGGGGAGGAGAGAGCATGAGCTGAAGCTAGAGGGAAATGTGGAGTCGAGGGAGGCTTTTCTAAGGAGGGCGATGTAGCAGAATGTTAATATGCTGTTGGAAATTATCGACTAAAGAGCATAAGTGATGCTCCAGAGACGAGACAGTGACCGGAGTGAAGTCCTGGAGAAGGAGAAAGAAGACAGAATCCAGTGCCTTACACATGTGGAAAGTCCAAACTTAGCACCAGGAGGAAGGGCAGGCTCTGTAGGTACAGGTAGGGTGGTAGCTGGGGTGGCAGAAGTACATGGAGAGTCTCTTCTGAGTCTTCCCGTCTTCTCCGTGTTGTAGGAAGGAAGGTCCTCAGTTGAGAATGAGGAGAGAGGGAAGGAGGTGTTGGAGATTTGAAAGAAGAAAAGATGTGACTGGTCACTTGGGGGTGGAAGAGTGCGTGGACTGGGGAGATTGAGTAGGATTGATGCAGCACTAGGGCCTCCCTGGAGTCCGCGGCTGTGAATGCAAAGAGAGCGGTCAGCGTGGTTGTCTGTGTGCGAATGGACTCAGTCAACAGAACATTGCAATTGCCTGGGGTTTGGTGTTGCCAGGTGCCTGCAAAGGTGAGGGAGTCAAATATGTAAAGAACTCATCTTGATTCTGGACCACAGCATATGAGCTAGGAAAGGAGGAAAGACAGGATGTGGGGAAGCCAGTGAGGGGGCAGGAGGAAAAAGGGACTACAAGTCCTGAGTGTAGTGTCAACAAGTTATTGGAATTGGGGAACTGGAGGAAATTAGAAAGCTGGTGGAGCATGAGTTGCTTGAAATTGAAGTCACAGAAGTGGCTTTGTTAATGACAAAGTTTAGGGAATGGCCAACAGAGCAAGTGGCTCAGGTAGGCAGAGCACAAGATCAGGGAGGAAAGGATGTCCAGGAACTGGGAGGCCCGGGTACTGGAAGGATCATCTACGTGGATATGGAAATCACTAGAAAGTGTGACAGAGGTAGTACAGGAGAGAGTGACAAGCAGTTGCCCAAGCTGTTGAAAAATGGCATGGGAAAACTGTTCTGGAGGTTCCATATCGATATCTAGGTGACTGAAACAAATAGGGCTGCTTTGCCCTGAGCTTCAAAGCTGGGGATTTTTTGTTTGTTTGTTTGTTTTTTGAGGCTGGAGTGCCGTGGCACAATCTTGGCTCACTGCAGCCTTGACCTCCTGGACTCGAGATCCTCCCACCTCAGCCTCTCAAGGAGCTGAGACCACAGGCACATGCCACCATGCCTGGCTAATTTTTTTTTTTTTTTTTTTGCAGAGACAGGGTCTTGCCATGTTGCCCAGGCTCCTGGGCTCAAGTGATCCTCCCGCTTGGCCCCCCAAAATGTTGGGATTACAGATGTGAGCCATTGTGCATTTTTAAGGCAGATAAAGGGAAAGTGATCTGGAAGTGGCAGTAAGGAGCAAGAAAGACTTCTCTTTAGGCCAGGGAAGAGGTTGTGTATGGAGAGAAGATAGTCGCGCGTTGAGGGGATGCCAGGGAGTTAGTGCCTGAAAGGAAGAGCCAGGCTGAAGCAAGAAAGTGAAGAGGAACCCAGGGGTTGAAGGCAGGGCTGGGGAAGGTGGGAGTTGGTGTCACAGTAAAGGATGGACAGAGCCGCACAGTGACAGAGCCCAGGGTATGAAGATGGCCTCTCAGAATGGTTGAAGTGAACAGGAAGAATGGGCCCCCTGGAGGGTAGCTCTGCTGGTCTTCAGGGCAATCTGAGGGGGTGGGGCTGTGTTGGGGAGGGGCCAGTGTGGGGGCTGGAGGACCCTGCAGAGCTCTGGGACCCCCTCTTCACTCTGGAGGAAGCTGGGAGAAAAGGGTCTTGCTGGGAGGGTAGGAAGATGATCAGTGTCAAGCTGTTGGCACAAGGTCTGGCGGGCACTCAGTAGACACACAGCCAGAGTGGCAGCCTCTTGGCCTGGGACTGTTAGACTTGTGGATCCCCAGGCCAGGGGTGCTCTGTATTTGGAAGGATGTATAAATGCAAAGGTACAGTTGCCGAAGGCCAGAGATCTGGCTGAATAGAGTCCTGGGAGTGAGTTTCTAACATCCTTGTTGATTGGGGCTGGGGTGGGTAATAATCTCTTACAGTGTAAAGTTTACAAGTATTTTTCCATCTTAGATCCCACGTGATCCTTAGGACAGCCCTTTGCAAAGGAGAACATTGAGGCCCAGAAAGGGCAAGTGATTTGCCCAAGGCCACACAGTCAGGAACTTGGCTCTTTGAGCTCTATGCCTCTTGTCCTTCCTAGGCCACTATCTTGCTCCTCTCTGGCCAGATTAGTTCACTCTTGAGGAGGGGCCCAGAAGGAGGCTTGTTAGCTGGGGCCAGACTGTGTTGCTGAGGCTGAATGTTCCAGTCTTCTCTCCTGCAACATATCTTGCTCTCATAGTTCTCATTGTGAAGCTCTGAATCTTTCTTCTCTCTCCTCCCTCCCCCATGCTGCAGTACATGCTGTGGAGAGTAAGTGGCCCTGCCCCCACGGAGGCCAAGCCCCTACTTCTGGGGCAGCCTGCCCTACCAGAATGGGGGGAGGTTGGATGGGGCTGTGATTGGGTCTCCTCTGACCTGGCTGCTGGGTGACTGTACAAAGGTCTGGGATGTATCTTTGAAGTATGGTTCCTTGCAGCAGGAGGGATTGAGGCTAGAGGGCAGGAATAAATTGTTCTGGAACAGTTGGTACAGGGTCCTCATGGGATTTCTTCTGGGGAGCTTTGAGGGTGGAGGCAGGGAAAGTGTGGATGGCATTCTCAGGTCCCACCTCACTTTGAGGTTCAGTGATTTGCCGTCAGCTCTAGTTAGTGAGAGCCCATAGTCAGTGGGTTTTGTTTCCGGAGATGCAGGCAGGGCCATGGTGGTAGTCAAGGCATAGAGTTCCCTGTGGATGTCAGGGAGGAACCAGGGTCTGTTCTAATGACTCCTGAGGAGGGCATGAACTCTCACACAGGCCCAAGGCTTGCCCTTTCTGGCTGTCCTTAAGCAGGACCAGGAGGTGCCAGGCTGGAGAAGGAATGAGGGATCAGAGAAGACAGGTGGTTTGCAGTCCAGGGGGAAGAAGGAGGAGGCCAGTGCTGCTCCTACTAATGACGCCTTCTCCCTTGCCTTCTCCCTTCTCTCCTAGTCCATGACTTGCAGAGCTTTGGCCTTGACAACGTACGTACCAGATGGAAACCGTGGAGGGCAGGTGGGGGTGGGAGGCTTGGTTGCTGCCTTCGTTTCCTTGTAGGAACATCCTGGGATGGGGTAGTGCATATAGAAAAATACACCATGTTCTGAATGGGGATCCAGCCTGAGGGTTAAGCGAGAGTGACTTTTGAACTGAACTCTGAGCAGGCTAGGGGCAAGATTGGGGTTGGATAAGAGCATCTTAGACAGACAGAGCCTCAGCGCAAGGTCAGGCGGGAGCATGGCCCTTCTAAGGAACTGCGGGGCAGGTGTGGATGGGTGAGGCTGGAGAAGTCGGCAGGGACCAGACCACACCGGACTCAGAGGCCATGCTGAGGAATCATGTCTTTCTCATGAGAACAGTGGAAAGCTGTTGGCCTTCTTTAAGCAGGATCACGACATAATCAGATTTGCATTTTTGGAAAGATCCTTCTAGTGTCTGAGTCTGATACACAAGGGAGCAGGAAGGGAGTGCATCTGGGGGTTCACAGCCTCCAGCCTAGGCCTCCAGGCAAAGCCAGCACCTGCTACTCTGTGTGCCTAACGTACAAGTGAAGCTGGTATTTTAAGAAATCTGGAACCTGGCCAGGCATGGTGGCTCATGCTTGTAATCCCAGCTACTCAGGAGGCTGAGGCAAGACAATCGCTTGAATAAGGCGAGGCTGCAGTGAGCCAAGATCATGCCACTGCTCTCCAGCCTGGGCAACAGAGTGAGACCTTGTCTCAAAAAAAAAAAAAAAAAAAATCTGGAACCCCAGGAGTTTGCAGGCTGTGGAAGGAGGAGTTTCTAGGTAGGGAATGGGGGATTCTTATCTCAGGGAGGTTGTCCCCTTAGGACCATAGCCTCCCCTTCCTCCCACATCTCCGCAGACGGACCCGGGTGTCCCTGTCTGCTACTGTCATCAGAGCTTTGGATGAGCTCTGGATGGTGTTGTTTGCAGATCAACATGACCCACTACATCCAGCACCTGTCATTTGGGGAGGACTATCCAGGCATTGTGAACCCCCTGGACCACACCAATGTCACTGCGCCCCAAGGTACCAGCCCGGGAGGCAGCCCCCAGCCGCAGAAGGCCGGCCGGGCACCCATACCCAGTGCTTTGTTTTCCCCTCAGCCTCCATGATGTTCCAGTACTTTGTGAAGGTGGTGCCCACTGTGTACATGAAGGTGGACGGAGAGGTGAGTCAGGGAGCTCCCTACCAGAGTCTCCTGCGCGGTGCCAAGCACTGGAGTGCCTGCATTTCGTTCCGTCAGCCTGGGGAGTGAAAGCTGCCTCGTCCTCACATGGCGAATAAAAGACTGAGGCACAGAGAGGGTGGGGGGTTTGCCCTCCCAGGCAGAGTGCAGGCCTGGGGCTGTCAGATTTAAAGCGCCTGCTCTTTCTGCTGCCCTCCCCGCTTCTATCCGTTCCTCCGGTGCCCACCGTCTGCCTGCCTCACTGTTCTCTGTGGTCTGCCTGGGCTGGGGGTTAGGCAAGGCAAGTCTCTGTGTACCCGCTCCCAAGGCTGCCCTGGCCTGTGGAGCAGCATCTCAGCAGAGTGGCAGGACGCGAGGGGCTGAGGGCAGAGGAAGTCAGTTCAGCCTTGGTGCGTCTTTGGAGAGCTGCTTCTCAGCCTGGACCCCCGTGAGAACACCCACCAAATGCTGCCAGGATCGGTAAACTGTAAAGAGCTGGCACCTGGAGGGGAAGGCTGAGGCCAAGACTAGGAGAGGGGGTCTGGCGGGCCAGGCCTTGCAGTGCGGGCCACTAGCACGGTGCTGTGTTCTCTCCCTACACGGCCAAGGCTCAACAGGAAAGGGGAAGGAGCAGGGGTGGGGCTGATGGTGGCTGGAGCCAGGTCCTAGCCCTAGCCCTAGCCCTGGCCCAGGCTCCCCTCCCACCCCAGGTACTGAGGACAAATCAGTTCTCTGTGACCAGACATGAGAAGGTTGCCAATGGGCTGTTGGGCGACCAAGGCCTTCCCGGAGTCTTCGTCCTCTATGAGCTCTCGCCCATGATGGTGAAGCTGACGGAGAAGCACAGGTGAGGATGGGGGCAAAGCGGCCTCTGGGGGCCTGGGCCTGAGGGAGGAGGATGCCTGCTGAGCCCACCCTCTCCTTCTACCAGGTCCTTCACCCACTTCCTGACAGGTGTGTGCGCCATCATTGGGGGCATGTTCACAGGTAAGAGGCCCAGGGCATCTGTGAGCTGTGGGGTGGGGTGGGGTGGGGAGGGTAAAGCCTGGGTGCCCCAGGTTTGGTTGGGGGTGAAGGGGCAGATGCTGGCCTGGCCAGTTAAGTGACAAGGCTCTCAGCGTCAAAAGCCAAGGCCCCCGCTGGGCCAGTGCCAGCCCTTGTCTCTCTCCCAGTGGCTGGACTCATCGATTCGCTCATCTACCACTCAGCACGAGCCATCCAGAAGAAAATTGATCTAGGGAAGACAACGTAGTCACCCTCGGTGCTTCCTCTGTCTCCTCTTTCTCCCTGGCCTGTGGTTGTCCCCCAGCCTCTGCCACCCTCCGCCTCCTCGGTCAGCCCCAGCCCCAGGTTGATAAATCTATTGATTGTGATAGTACTCACTGGTCTCCGTGTGATCCTTGCCATGGCCAGAGCCTCATCCTGGCCACTCATTGAAGGCAATTGTGACTGACGGATCGGGGCCCAGAGCCCTCGGGAGCCCCATATGGGCATCCCCTAGTTAACCAGGGTTTATTCAAACCAAACTCACTCATGTCCAGCCCACAGCCCTGTCCTGGGTCCCTCCTCCACTGTGGTCCTCAGGCCTCTCGGGTTCAGCCCCAGGGCTCAGATGGACCTTTTCAGCGTGAGCTTCCTGGAGCCACCATGGCCCCCAGGCTCATGAGTGATCAACCCCAGGCCACTAATTCAGGGCCCTGAGTGCACATTGGGGCTTGCCACTTCTTCATTGATGGGTAAAGCTGGGGCCGCTCTCCGCCACCCTGTGCTCAATACACCTGATCCTGTCACACTCACTGATCCCACTCTATGCCAAACCCTGCGCTGGCTCTCACTGCGGAGAGGAATCCCTCCAGGTCCTCCGCAGTCTCCTAGATGGAAGCAAAACTGAACACTGAGGTGCGAAAGTAGCAGTGGCCATTCTGGAGCAGGGCCAGCACCAGACCCCTGGCTTGGAGCCTAATCAGGGTTTCCCATCAGAACTCTGGATCCATGTGGAGAACCAGGGCCCAGCAACCTCACCAGTCTACAGCCTAGGGAACCAGGGGTACCTAAACAGCCAGTCAGTTTATCAGATCATGTCTCGAATGTTGATGCAAGACTGTGGCAGGGGAAAAGCAAGAGAGAGGGGAAAGGAAGCGAAGTCAGGTAGTGACAGCAGAACTTTTGGAGTCAGACCCGAGATGATCCAGCTCTGATGGAAGCCTCTCTCAGGGATGGTGAGGAATGGACAGGTTAATGGAGTCCGTCAGGTCCTTAGCTGTCCTGGAGTGGTGGAAGCCAGAAACAGATTAGGTGAGAGGGACCTGGCCACCAGCAGGAGCAGGAGCAGTGGTGGAGTGGGTGTGATAACTCGGCTGCCGGGGCCTTTTTCTTCCCTGTGGTGGGGATGGGGGCAGCCTTCCATCCCTGTGCATTCTTCAAGTCCCCAGCACCTGAGGTCAGCTAAGAACATCTCTGTTCTCTGCCACCTGGAGCCGGCCTTGCATAGCACGTGATCACGGGTCAGTGGCTGTGATAGGTTTATTCAGAGGAAGCACTAGACTCTGGGTAGCTCACATTGGTAAGAAAGACTTCCAGGAGCAGGCATTGAAGGGTTGGCACCCTGGGTGAGTGTCCAAGGTCAGCGAGTCACTTGTGGAGGGGACGGAAGATGACCTGGCTGATCTGGCCAGGGATGGTGTAGAAGACCAGGAGGAGGAAGACAGTGAGCAGCACCAGTAACAGCAGCAGCACCAGGATGCGCCAGTACCGGCGCCAGATGAAGAAGACAAAGGTCTTCAGCGGGTTCACAAACCAGTTGAAGGAAGTTTTGGGGCGGCTGTTGAGGAGAAGAGTGGTGTCAGGATGAGGAGGAAGCCCCTTGACCACCCCCACCTCCCCATTGGCCCAGGCTGTGGCCCCAGCCCCGGTGCCTGACTCACCTGGGTTTCTCCAGAGGCTCTGGCTGCTTCCGCCCCTTCCCCACTGGCCGTTTCTCAGCCTCCTCCACAGTCAGCAGCTCAAACTCTGCCTCCACCTTGCCCTAAAAAAGACACTCCTGCATCACTGGGAGCAGAGGGCGGGCTCAGGCCCCAGCTCAGCCTGGCCTCTGCCCACGGGCACCCACCGTGAGGATGTACACATTGCCACCCGTGTCTGTGAACTCCAGGTCTTCCGGCCGGCCCTTCCTCCTCCTCTGCTTTCGCTTCTTGCCAGCCTGAGCCTCCTGCGCCTCCCGCTCCACGTCCTCTGCCTCCTTCAGCTTCACTACCGGCCACCAGCCCCTCAGGCGGCGGCAGCGAAACAGATTGCACCTCGGCCCGGCCCCATCGCGGGCCAGCCGCACAGAGCAGAGCTCGGGGCCCCGGGCCCCACGCACCATGTCTGGTAGCTGCAACTCCAGGGATCCTGCAAGTCCAGAGCACACCAGATTAGGCATGGGATCAAAGTCTCATTGTGCCAGGGGTGAGGAGACAACACACCAAGGTTGTAAATTGGGGCATTAAAAGTTGCAGTGTGTGGTCAGGCCACAGCTATAGACCACCCAGACCACAGCCCAGTGGTCCACCCATTGCCCAGTGGAAGAGGGCCAAGGGTCGGGATCAGAGTGCCAAGGACCAAAGGCTGTGGAGTCGGTGTCAGGGTTGGACAAGCTAGGGTCAAATCAGAGTTGAATCAAGAGACTCTGGGTGGGAATGGAGGTTACTGTGGTCTAGGCCTAATTAACTCAGTAATTAGGCCAGAAAGCAAAGGTTTCACACCTCGGGTCCAAAATCCCAAGATTCAAGGTTGGGTCAGAGTAGGGAACTGGGGGACGGAAGTGAGGGCTGGAGGCAGGGGCGGAGGTGAGGGCTGGAGGCAGGGGCTGAGGGTGGGGAAGGCTAAGCAGTGTAATACCAAGGAAGTCATTGGCAGAGATGCGGTCATAGTCCCAGACCTGCAGGACCAGCACTGCAGGCTGCCGGAACTCAGCCTCCTCCAGGGCAAAGGGTCCAGACCTGCGCCGGACGCTCACCTCCCGCTCCGTGGGCAGGTAGTCAAAGCGGAACACAAAGCGCCAATTGAAGTTCCCCTCCCCAGTCAGGGAGTTGAAGTGAACGTCTGTCTCCTGCTTGTCATGCTCCAACCCCTTCACCCAGCTGGGGCCGGGGTGGGTGAGCGTCAGGGCTGGAGCTACATGGAGAACCCACTCCTCACCCCGCTCTCAGCACCACGGAGGGCCTGGGGTCGGGGCTCTGGACTCAGCCCGAGGGCCCACACCCATTTGCAATCCCCCTAGTGCACCGCCGTTGCCCCGCCCGGCCGGCAGCCTACCTCTTCACATAGATGTCACTCGACATCTCTCCAGTGAGTGGATTCTCGTCATCCAGAACCACATCCTCCGTGTTCCAGATGACAACTCTGAGCTCATAGCTGGGGGGCACATTAGGGGGTGGCTTCAGACTCTCGAGTGGGGCCCTAAAAGGGGCTGCAGGAAGCAGGAGGGACCTGGGCCGGGGCCACTGACATTCACTGGGCACCTGTGTACCCAGCAGGGGAATCCAATGCGTGTGGTCCCATGAAGGGAAGCCCCAGGTGTCACTGACCACCCTGGCCACAGCAGATGGCCCCAGGAATGGTCTGTGGGGCCAGCGAGGTTCTCCTTCCCGTGAATTTAGAATCAGGGCCCTGCACTGTTGCATGGTGTGGCATCAGATGCAAAGCTGGAGCCACCACAAGCCAGAGTTTGGGGATGTAGAAAAGTGAGTGAACAGAAAGCCAGTCTGCAGGGAGAAGAGGGAGGATGAGAGATGGGGGACGGGAGCATACAGCGCCTGAGGGACAGGAGGGCTGCGACACTCTGGACCCTACCCGCATATAGCCCTGTCTTTGGGGGCCATGGGGTTGCCTGGATAGCTGTTTTCTCCAGCCCAGCATCAATTTCCCCTCATTTGTTGACAGCACTGTGATTTTCTGCTGGTGACCCACCCCCACCCCAACCACCCCTCCCCACCACCACTGTCAATCTATGGAATTCTGGTGGGGCAGGCCCCTCCCTCCCTGGCTGGACGGGGTGGGGGAGACATCACTGGACTGGCCAATTCGAGTATTACAGCCCCCTGACCACAGTGATTGGTTCTTCAGGGCACAGCATTTGACCCAAGCTGGTCTACTGAGTCAGCCCTGAGGCTTTTGCTGTAACTGGGAAAGAGGTGTTTGTTTCTGCTCAAGTGGCCTGGCTGAGATGTAAGCCTCGCACTGTTAGATGCCACTTTGCCCCCAGCCCTGCAGAGGGCTCCCTGAGAGTGACACCAAGGAAAGCAGAGCCCAGAGGCAGAAAGTGACAGGCAGCTGATATCCGAGCATCTGCATTCAGCCCTGTGTGAAGTGGCTGTGCCCCACACAGAACTCCACTCAGATGAGCTTAGGTGGGAAGGGGGCTTACCAAAAGGTACTTGGACTCAATTTACAAGAGACACTCAACTTGCAATGCTTATGAATAACAGGGAATTTAATGACACCTAACTGAAAAGCCTGTGATTAGCAACCTCTGCCTGCTTCACTGGGGACCCGGGTTTTCAGAGGATCCTTGTACAGGTAGACCAGCATGTGCACCCGCCTTGGGAGGAGGCGACAGAACTCTCACCTGATTGGCTGCCGAGGCTTGATGTCAACTGGGGGTGGAGCAGGCACATCTTGAGGAAAGATGTCAATCCACATGTGAAGAGATCCCTGGGGGGACAGGACCAGGCTGGAGGGTCTTGCCAGGCTCCCAACCTTCCCTGACAGCCCTATGGCCACAGGCTGTGCCTTGTCCCCAAGTGGAGAAAAGAGCTAGGGTCAAAATGACAGGGTCAGGTAGATCCTGGGGGATGAGGATGAAGGTGCAGTCTGAAGTGTGGGTTCCAGGATCAAGGTTAGATTAGGGGTTCAAGGATGAGGTCCAGGCTGGGCGCGGTGGCTCACGCCTGTAATCCCAGCACTTTGGGAGTCCATGGAGGGTAGATCACTTGAGCTCAGGAGTTTGAGACCAGCCTGGGCAATATGACGGAACCCTGTCTCTACAAAAAATACAAGAACTAGCCGAGTGTGGTGGCAGATGCCTGTAATCCCAGCTACTCCGGAGGATGAGGTGGGAGGATCACTTGAGCCTGGGAGGTGGAGGCTGCAGTGAGCCGAGATCATGCACCTGCACTCCAGCTTGGGCAACAGAGTGAGACCCCATGTCAAAAAGGAAAAAAAAAAAAATGAGGTTCCAGAAGGGGAAGTTGAGATTAAAAGTAATATCTGGTGTTCCAAGGTCCAGATCAGATCTTAGGGATCTGGGGGGAGGTCAGGTTAGGAATCCCACATCTGAGTCTTGGGGCCCAGGGGTGGGGATCCTGTAGCACTAGGGTCAGGGTGAAGGTGTGGTCCAGGATGGAGGTCCAAGATGAGCAGGGACACAGGAACCAGCAACAGGAGCTGCAGTCAGGAGCTGCAGGTGGCACCCAGGTGGACATCTTGGGGAAAGGCTGTCCTGGGGGCCCAGGGTCCAGGATCAGGTGGGTGTCCTGGGATTCTAAGAGTCTTGTGATTCTGGGCCTGGGTGCTGAGCCCTCCCTCACCTGCAGCAGCCCTGGGCTGTGGGGATGGTAGAGAGGCCTGGTTTCTACATGCTCGGGTACCAGCTGGATCCCAAAACCCGGCATTTCCTGCCAGCGCCGCAGCACAAGCAATGCCTGGGCCTCTTCAGGGTCCCCGCTCGCCACTGTGGGGCTGCTGCTGCCTGAAACAAGAGGCGTGTGAGCTTCGGGTTCCACACAGTTTCCATCTCTCCTCCCCCCCTCCCCCCCGACAGAAGCTCTAAGCTGGGGAAGCCACTGTGTTGGATAAAGCCCTGTGGACTAGGACAGCAGCTCTGTAATGCACAAAAAGTGGGAGACGCTGCTATAACTTTGCCCAGTGAAAAGCCAGCAGTCAGTGGGACAGTGGGATTGGAGGTACTGCCACCTTTGCCTAGACCCTATTTAGAGAATAAGCCACCAGAGCAGGCACACTGGCTCATGCCTGTAATCCAGGCACTTTTGGAGGCCAAGGTGAGAGGATTGCTTGAGTCCAAGAGTTTGAGACCAGTCTGAGCAACATGGTGAAACCTCATCTCTACCAAAAAAAAAAAAAAAAAAAAAAAAAGAAAGAAACTTAGGTGGGCGTGATGGTACGTGCCTGTAATCCCAGCTACTCAGGGGGCTGAGATGGGAGGATCACTTGAGCCTGGGAGGTCCAGGCTCCAGTGAGCTGAGATGGCACCACTGCACTCCAGCCTGGGTGACAGAGCAAGACCCTGTCTCAAAAAAATAAATAAATAAAAAATAAGCCTCCAGCCATTTAATTCTGCAGCCACATTCTGTTATATGGGACGCTCTATGGGACCTCTGTGTTCCGGGAACTTGATTAGTTATGGGTCCACTTTGGCTCTTTGGGGGAATCTCACACTCACCAATAAAGACTGTTTTCTCCCTAATACCCAAGAACCTCGTCCTTACTCAACCAAATTCACATCTACTTGCTGAAGCAATGGGTTATTTTGGGGAGCACACAAGACTGGGCCCCCTGTACCTTGTTCCACTGACATCTTGCTTGAACAGAAAGGGGCTGATACCTGGGGGCAGGGTCTCCGGTGGTGTCAGGAAGACTTTGCTGCCCACCTTGACAGCACCGGCTCGGTATTCAGGGGCAGGGAGGCCACAGCGTTGGCACAGCCCCGCCAGGATCTGCGAAGGCCGGAATGCATCACGCCAGGCATTGTAACCATCTCTACAGGCAGAAAAGGAAGATGCATCAGCTGGTGCTGGTGTAGGGACACAGTTGGGCCTGGGGCAGTGATGACGTCATGAAGACATGAGGTCTAGGTTCAAAACTCCCAACGGGAGACAGGTTAGTCCTCATTTGTGATAACAATGAATGAAAAAAATGTAGTCCAGGTGCTTCCATTAAGAAGATACTGATCTTATTACCTCTGTTTTGCAGATGAGAAAACAGACTTGAAGAGGTTAAGTGGGCCTGGCATGGTGGCTCACACCTGTAATCCCAGCACTTTGGGAGGCAGAGGTGGGTGGATCACTTGAGGTCAGGGGTTCAAGACCAGCCTGGACAACATGGTGAAACCCTGTCTCTACTAAAAATATAAAAATTAGCTGGACATGGTGGCCCATGCCTGTAATCCCAGCTACTGGGGAGGCTGAGGCAGGAGAATCGCTTGAACCCAGGAGGTAGAGGTTGCAGTCAGCCGAGATCATGCCACTGCACTCCAACCTGGGAGACAGAGCGAGACTGTTTCAAAAAAAAAAGAAAGCGGTCAAGTGACATTCGTTACAGGATCCTGACTCCCAAGCCCAAGTCTTGACCACTGAGCTATGTCTTGGTTGGCAGTGGCGGTGGGTAGGAGGGTCCCCTTCCATGAAATCATAGGATCTGGAGACACAAAAGGGAATGTGAGCTTGAATGTGTTTGGCCAGAAACTTAGAATGGCTCCTGTGAGCCCTGCTGGACCCACACTTCATACTGGGAGGCCAGCCCACAGTTTGCTCTGTGGTGGCTATAGAATCGGTTTTCCAGATCAATGTGGGTCTCCCCGATGAGGTCGTCAGAACCCACGAGGTCATGATCAAATACGGCAACCGTCAGCTCCGTCTCAGCTGGGAGAGAGATGCTTAGCTCCAGGATCCTGGCAAGGAGGGAGAGGGACTGAGGTCACTTCCATGCTCCAGGAGGTGGTCTGGGGAGGAGGCGGGTGTGTCAGCAGCCCCTGTCCATTCCCTTGCCATCCCTAGGCCAGCTGCCACAAGGCCACAGGGCTGGATGCTCCTGCAGCTACCCCGTTTCCACCCCACAGGGCCCAGCCTCACTCTCCAAAGATGGGGTTGAGCTGCTTGGGGATATAGCGTTCCTTGGTGTCCTGCCGCTCCCGGCCAGCGCTCACCACCACGTAAGGGTCTGCTTTGCCACTGGGGTCTGCAGGAGCCAGGTTGGTAGCCTAGGGGAACAGCATGGAGTGGAACTGAGAGAAACGTCATTATGATAACCCAAGGTTACCTTTGTAGGATCTAATTTCCCATTGGGTGAAAGCAGGAAGTTATCAAGGAGAGATCTCCCACTGTGAGGAGCTCATGGAGAGGTTGGACAAGATGACTTTTATTTTCAATTAGTTATGAAATAGTTAAGTCATACAAATAGGTATAACAAAAAGTGTAATGAAACAAAATATTTTGAAAGATGTATAACGGACTTACTATTCAGCTCATAACTTTCTATATGGTTTGACTTATTTTTTAATTTATGAATTTTTTTAATAGAGATGGGGTCTCACTATGTTGCCCAGGCTGGTCTCAAACTCCTGGGCCGGGCGCAGTGGCTCACACCTGTAATCCCAGCACTTTGGAAGGCCAAGGCAGGTGGATTATTTGCAGTGAGGAGTTTGAGACCAGCCTGGCCATCATGGAAAACCCCATCTCTACTAAAAATACAAAACTTAGCCAGGCATGGTCGCACACCTGTAGTCCCAGCTACTCAGGAGGCTGAGGCAGGAGAATGGCGTGAACCTGGGAGGCGGAGCTTGCAGTGAGCCGAGATTGCGCCACTGCACTCCAGCCTGGGCGACAGAGCGAGACTCCGTCTCAAAAAAAAAAAAAGAAAAGAAAGAAAGAAATTACATCCTGTGTAGTTTCCCCCCCCCCCCTTTTTATAGAGACAGGGGTCTCACACTACATTGCCAAGGCTGGTGTTGAACTCCCGGCCTCAAATGATTTTCCCACCTCGGCCTCCCAAAGTCCTGGGATTACACAGTGTGAGCCACTGCACCTCCAGCCCTGTATAGTTTCTTGACTGAAAGTTGTTGGGTGATTTTTTCAATTGTTGTTTGCCTAAAGAGGTCTTTCATTTTTTTCTCTCTTGAATGAGTGTTTCCTAGGACACACAATTCAAGGGTGATAGTTATTTTTCTCTCAGTGCTTTGAAGATATTATTCTATTTTTCTTCCAGCACTTTTGGTTGCTGTAGAGAAGTTGATGGGCTGACTGTCATTCCATTGTGGTAATCTGTACGTTCTCTCTGATGATCTTTACATCTTTTTAATTTAGAGATTGGGTCTTGTTCTGTTGCCCAGGCTGGTCTCGAGAACTCCTGGCATCAAGCAGTCCTCCCACCTCAGCCTTCTGAGTAGCTGGGGTTACAGGCATGAGCCACTGTGCCAACTTGATTATTTTTTTGGTATTTATATTTTCCATAGCACTTACGCTTTCTTCTTTTTTTTTTTTTTTTTTTCCTGAGACAGAGTCTCGCTCTGTTGCCCAGGTTGGAATGCAATGGCATGATCTCGGCTCACTGCAACCTCTACCTCCCAGGTTCAAGGGATTCTCCTCCCTCAGCCTCCCGAGTAGCTGGGATTACAGGCACATGCCACCACACCTGGCTAATTTTTGTATTATTAGTAGAGAACGGGTTTCACCATGCTGGCCAGGCTGGTCTCAAACTCCTGACCTCAGGTGATCCGCCTGGCTCAGCCTCCCAAAGTGCTGGGATTACAGGCGTGAGCTATCACGCCTGGCCACACTTATGCCTTTCTAACGCACTGAAACATTTACTTATTTTGTTAATGTTTGTTTCTCCTACTAGAATGCAGTCTTCATAAAGGCAAAGCTTTTTTTCTCCTTGTGATTACATATTAATTTTATTCTTTGAAATCTCTTTCTTCTCTTGTCCTGTCCAAATCCTACTTAGAGATACTCAGTCAAGCCTTAATTTCCTGTGCTGGCTCGGCTCAGTGGTTCATGGCTATAATCCTAGTACTTTGGGAGGCTAAGACAGGCAGGAGCTCAGGAGTTCAAGATCAGCTTGGGCAACATAGTGAAATCCTGTCTCTACTGAAAAATAGAAAAAATTAGCTGGGTGTGGTGGCATGCGCCTGTAGTCCCAGCTACTTGTGGGGGCTGAGGTGGGAGGATTGCTTGAGCCTGGGAGGTCAAGGCTGCAGGGAGCCGTGATCATGCCACTGCACCCCACCCTGGGCAACAGAGTGAGACCCTGTCTCAAAAAAAAAAAAAAACCCGCGAATTTACTGCAAAGAGACAGTAATAAAGGAGTATGGTAGTGGCATAAACATAGATCAGTAGAATAGAACTGAGAGTCCAGAAAGAAATCCACATATCTATGGTCAATTGATCTTCAACAAGGGTACCTAGATCATTCAATGGGAAAAGAACCATCTCTCCAACAGATGGAGCTGAGACAACTGGACAGTCACATACAAAAGTATGAGGTCAGACCCTCACCTCACACTAGATACAAAAACTAACCCCAAATGGATCACAGACTTAAACATGAGCATCAAAACTCAAACTCACAGCAGAAAACAGGCAAAAGTCTTCATGACCTTGGATTTTGCAAAGGTTTCTTAGCTATAACCAAAAAGCACAGTCAATAAAAGAAATAAAAATAGGCTTCATCAAAATTAAAATCTCTTTTGCTTTAAAGGACACTATCAATAGAGTGAAAAGACAATGTAGAAAGTGAGAAAATATTTGCAAGCCATATAAAAATCTAGTAGCCAGAATATACAAAGAACTCCTACAACTCAACAACAAAACAACAGTCTAATTTTAAAATGGACAAAGGACTTTAGACATGTCTCCAAGATATACAAAGGTCTAAAAACCACATGAAGACTGTTCAGTGTCATTAGGAAACAAATCAAAACCACAATTAGATACCACTTTATACCCACTAAGATGATCTTAATTTTTTCTTTTTTTTTTTTTTTTTTTTTTGAGTCAGAGTCTCGCTCTGTCACCCAGGCTGGAGCGCAGTGGCGCGGTCTCGGCTCACTGCAACCTCTGCCTCCAGGGTTCAAGCGATTCTCCTGCCTCAGCCTCCTGAGTAGCTGAGATTACAGGCGCCTGCCACCACGCCCGGCTAATTTTTTGTATTTTTAGTAGAGACTGGGTTTCACCATGTTGGCCAGGCTGGTCTCGAACTCCTGACCTCGTGATCCACCCACCTCAGCCTCCCAAGGTGCTGGGATTACAAGCATGAGCCACTGCGCCTGGCCTGACATTCATTTTTTTAAAAGGACAATAAAGGCTAGGAGCAGTGGCTCACGCCTGTAATCCCTGCACTTTAGGAGGCCTAGGCGGGTGGATCACCTGAGGTCAGGAGTTTGAGACCAGCCTGGCCAACATGGCGAAACCCTGTCTCTACTAAAAATATAAAAATCAGCCAGGCATGGTGGCGAGTGCCTGTAATTCCAGCTACTCGGGAGGCTGGGGCAGGAGAACCGCTTGAGCCCAGGAGGCAGGGGTTGCAGGGAGCCAAGATAGCACCACTGCACTCCAGCCTGGGTGACAGAGCGAGACTCTGTCTCAAAAAAAAAAAAAAAAGAAAATGTAAGTTATATTCTGGCACTCCTTTGCTCAGAACCTTCGTACTGCTTCCCATGTAATTCAGAATAAAGTGAATAACAAAACCCAACATGATCTGCTTCCTCTGCCCATCGCTGCTCCATTTCCTCTGAAGCCTTAATTCCTAAAACCCATTCATTTATCCTGCCTGCTATGGCCACAAGGGGCCCCTTGTTTGTCACACACATGAGTCATGGTTCCACCTGATGGCCTCTGTACCAGCTGTTCTGCCTGGAATGCTTTCTCCCTCAGGTAACCACCTGGATAACTCCTTGGCCCCCTCCTAGTGTATATTTGAGAGACAGGGTCTCACTCTGTCACCCAGGCTGAACTGCAGTGGTGGCATCACAGCTCACTATAGCCTCAACCTCCCAAGCTCAAACAATCCTCCCAACTCAGCCTTCCTAGTAGCTGGGACTACAGGTGGAAGCCACTGTGCCCAACTCTAGTATTTGTTTAAATAACACTTTCTCAGCCGGGCATGGTGGCTCATTCCTGTAATCCAGCATTTTGTATTTCGAGACCAGCCTGGGCAACATAGCAAGACCTCGTCTCTACCAAAAAAAAAAAAGTGTTATTGAGGTCTATCAACTCCGACCATCCATTTGCAACCCACCCCCAGCACTCCCCCATCCCTTTATCCTGACATATTTTCTCCACAGCACTTATAATTTTCTAACATATAAATAAGATATATAACTTTTTTTGTTTTGAGATGGAGTTTCGCTCTTGTCGCCCAGGCTGGAGTGCAGTGGTGTGGTCTCAGCTCACTGCAACCTCTGCCTCCTGGGTTAAAGCAATTCTCCTTCCTCAGCCTCTTGAGTAGCTGGGACTACAGGCATGTGCCACCAGGCCTGGCTAATTTTTGTATTTTTAGTAGAGACGGGGTTGTTGTATGTTTAGTAGAGACAGGAGTTCGGGCTGATCTCGAACTCCTGACCTCAGGTGATCTGCCCCCTCCTCGGACTCCCAAAGTGCTGGGATTACAGACGTGAGCCACCATGTCCAGCCCGTAAGCTATATAATTTACTTATTAATTATGGTTATTGTTCATCTCTTTTCACTAGAATGTAAAGTTCACGACGGCACTGATCTTCATCTGTTTTACTCACTGCTTTTTATCACCAGTATGCAGAACACTGCCTAGTACCTCATAAAAAATGCAAGAAAGGCCAGGCACGGTGGCTCTCACCTCTAATCCCAGCACTTTGGGAGGCCAAGGCGGGCAGATCACCTGAGGTCGGGAGTTTGAGACCAGCCTGACCAACATGGAGAAACCCTGTCTCTACTAAAAATACAAAATTAGCTGGGTGTGGTGGTACATGCCTGTAAACCCCAGCTACTCGGGAGGCTGAGGCAGGAGAATCGCTTGAACCCAGGAGGCAGAGGTTGCAGTGAGCCGAGATTGCGCCATTGCACTCCAGCCTGGGCAACAAGAGCGAAACTCCGTCTCAAAAAAAAAAATGCAAGAAATACCTGTGGAATAAATGTTTGTGAGTGAAACTGGCCTAGAGTTATACTTTCTCATGTCATTCTTCTCAGGTTTTGCATCAAGATTATGCCACCCTCATGGAATTAACTGGGGTATTTCTTTTTATATTCTCTGAAATGGTTTGTGTAAGATTAAAATTGTTTCATCCATAACTGGTGGAAACTGCTGCTGAGACCATTTGGTCTGGAGTTTCTGACACAATTTCTTTTAATACTTATAGTACTATTCAGGTTTTCTGGCCAGGTATGGTGGCTCATGGCTGTAATCCCAGCACTTTGGGAAGCCGAGGTGGGTGGATCACTTGAGGCCAGGAGTTCGAGACCAGCCTGGCCAACATGGCAAAACCCTGTCTCTACTAAAAAATAGAAAAATCAGCTAGGCGTGGATGCAGGCACCTGTAATCTCAGCTACTCAGGTAGCTGAGGCAGGAGAATTGCTTGAACCTAGGAGGTGGAGGATGCAGTAAGCCAAGATTGCACCACTGCACTCCAGCCTGGGTGACAGAGCAAGACTGTCTCAAAAATAAGTAAGTTTTCTTCCTTTTTTTCTGGCACACTGCATCCTCAGTGGCTCAAGCAATCCTCCCACCTCAGCCTCCTGAGTAGCTGGGACAACAAGCAGGAACCACCACGTCCAGGTAATTTTTATTTTATTTTATTTTATTTTATTTTTTTATTTTATTTTATTTTATTTTTTGAGACAGAGTCTAGCTCTGTCGCCCAGGTTGGAGTGCAGTGGCATGATCTCAGCTCACTGCAACTTCTGCCTCCCAGGTTCAAGCAATTCTCGTGCCTCAGCCTCCCCAGTAGCTGGGACTACGCACATGACACCATGCCCTGCCAATTTCTGTATTTTTAGTAGAGCATTGGGGTCTTACCATGGTGGCCAGGCTGGTCTCAAACTCCTGACCTCAGGTAATCTGCCCACCTTGGCCTCCCAAAGTGCTGGGATTACAGAGGTGAGCCACCGCACCTGGCCTAACTTTTAAATTTTTTTGTAGAGATAGGGTCTCGGCCGGGCACAGTGGCTCATGCCTGTAATCCCAGCACTTTGGGGGGCCAAGCGGGGGGCGAATCATGAGGTCAAGAGTTCAAGACCAGCCTGACCAACATGGAGAAACCCTGTCTCTACTAAAAATACAAAAAATTAGCTGGGTGTGGTGGCAGGCGCCTGTAATCCCAGCCACTCAGGAGGCTGAGGCAGGAGAATTGCTTGAACCCAGGAGGCGGAGGTTGCAGTGAGCCGAGACTGTGCCACAGCACTCCAGCCGGGGCAACAGAGTGAGACTGTGTCTAAAAAAGAAAAAAAAAGTGGATGTTGTAGTGAAGGGATTGGGAGGAGATTCATGGATGTAATGAAGATACAGCTTAGACTACAGGCTATATCTATTTTACAGGAGAGAGCCAAGGGATAAGACAGCTGGGAGGAGCTCTGCTGGGGTTAAAACAAATATCAAACACTAACCTCAGAAAGTATTCATTGGAAAGAGCCACCATTTGATTAGATTTATTTGTAGAGGATTTTATGCTCCCAGGATACTACTGCAAATGACAGAGCAATAAGTAGAGCTTAACTGGGTGTGGTCAGGGAAAAGAATGCAAGAGGGCCCTACCAGTACCACGGTTATCCTAGGGTGACAGTGGTATATCCAAAGCTGCACCTGCCAGAGTAGCAACATCAGTGATCTAACACAGGGGATGGGAAATAGACTTTGCTAAAATAATCCAGCCAGTCACTAAACAAATAAACAAGCAAATAACAAGAAACCTCAGTACCCAGAGTTGCTACCATATATTATCTAAATGCCGTTTCCAACAAAAAATTATGAGGCCTGCAAAGAAATAGAAAAATTATTTTTCCATCCACCCCCCAAAAAATGCCCACGAGAGCAACACAATGTTGAACCTAACAGGAAAGTATGTATGTGTGTGTGTGTATCTATCTATCTATCTATCTATCTATCTATCTATCTATCTATATACTTTTTTTTTTTTTTTTTTTGAGACAGAGTCTTGCTCTGTCGCCCAGGCTGGGGTGCAATGGCACAATCTCGGCTCACTACAAGCTCCGCCTCCCGGGTTCAGGCCATTCTCCCGCCTCAGCCTCCCGAGTAGCTGGGACTACAGTGCCCACCACCATGCCCAGCTAATTTTTTGTATTTTTAGTAGAGATGGGGTTTCACCATGTTAGCCAGGATGGTCTTGATCTCCTGACCTCGTGATCTGCCTGCCTTGGCCTCCCAAGTGCTGGGATTACAGGCATGAGCCACTGCGCCTGGCCGAGTGGAAAGTATTTCAAAGTAGCCAGTGTAAACATGTTCACAGAACTGAAGGAAAGCTTGATCAGAGAAGTAAAGGAAGGTATGATGATAACATTGCATCAAATAGAGAATATCAATAAAGAGATATACATTTTTTTTTTTTTTTTTGAGAGAATCTCACTCTGTCACCCAGGCTTGAGTGCAGTGGTGTGATCTCAGCTCACTGCAACTTCTGCCTCCCAGGTTCAAGCAATTCTCCTGCCTCAGCCTCCCGAGTAGCTGGGACTACTGGCACATGCCACCACACCCGGCTAATTTTTTGTATTTTTTTTAGTAGAGACGGGGTTTCACCGTGTTAGCCAGGATGGTCTCGTCTCCTGACCTCATGATCCACCCGCCTCAGCCCCCCAAAGTGCTGGGATTACAGGCATGAGCCACCACACCCGGCCAAGCCATACATTATTTTTAAAAGAACCAAATGAAAATTCTGGAGTTGAAAAGTATGATAACTAAAATTTAAAATTCACTAGAGAGGCTCCATAGTAGATTTGAACAGAAGAAAGAATTGGCAAACTTGAAGCTAGATCAAAAGCGATTATGTAAGCTGAAGAACAGAGAGAAAAGAGAAAAAAGAAAAATGAAATAGAGCCTCAAACAAATGTGGAACACCATTAAGTACACCAACATACATATAATGGGAGCATTAGGAGGAGACAGAGAGCTGGGTGCAGTGGCTCACGCCTGGAATGAGGCAGGCGGATCATTTGAGGTCAAAACTTTGAGACCAGCCTGGCCAACACGGTGAAACCCCATCTCTAAAATTAGCCAAGCATGATGGTGTGTGCCTATAGTCCCAGCTATTCCGGAGGCTGAGGTGGGAGAATCACTTGAACCCAGGAGGTGGAGGTTGCAGTGAGCTGAGATTGTGCCATTGCAGTCCAGCCTGGGCAACAAGAGTAAGACTCCATCTCAAAACAACAACAAAAAAAGAAGGCAGGCTGGGCACGGTGGCTCACACCTGTAATCCCAGCACTTTGGGAGGCCCAGGTGGGCGGATCACCTGAGGTCGGGAGTTTGAGACCAGCCTGACCAACATGGAGAAACTCTGTCTCTACTAAAAATACAAAATTAGCAGGGTATGGTGGCACATGCCTGCAGTCCCAGCTGCTTGGGAGGCTGAGGCAGGAGAATCCTTTGAACCTGGGAGGCAGAGGTTGCAGTGAGCCAAGACGGTGCCATTGCACTCCAGCCTGGGCAACAAGAGCGAAACTCCGTCTCAAAAAAAAAAAAAAAAAAAAAGAGCTAGAGAGAGAGAAAAGAAGAAAAAAGAAAGTCTGAATATCCAATACTATCATTACTTTTGTTGTTGAGACAGAATCTTGCTCTTGTTGCCCAGGCTGGAGTGCAATGGCACAATCCTGGCTCACTGCAACCCCCACCTCCCAGGTTCAAGCAATTCTCCTGCCTCAGCCTCCCAAGTAGCTGGGATTACAGGTGCCCGACACCACACCCAGCTAATTTTTGTATTTTTAATAGAGACAGGGTTTCACCATGTTGGCCAGGCTGGTCTTGGACTCCTGGCCTCAGACTCCCAAAGTGCTGGGATTACAGGCGAAAGCCACTGTGCCCAGCCTCATTACTTATTCTGTTGCCCCAATTTTTCAAGTCTTAACCATTAGGAGCTCCTTCAGGTTGGCTCCTGTATTCATTCTTTCATCAAGCCCCCATCCTTTTTTGAGCACTTCCTTACTCCTGCCCCACAAGATGCTCCAGATTTGACTTATATTTTCCCAGTCCTAGTCCTGGAATCAACTCCAAGGAGTCCTCAATCCTTTTATTAAATAATGGTTTTTAGAAACCAAAATCTGGGCACCTGGTTTGCTCACTGCTACTAGGATGTTGTTGATTCTAGGCCTTCTCAGCAAACAGAGATAGCAAACATGAACAACATAGTCCACATATATATACACATATCTATATTTCTGTATCTTTCCATCTGTGTATATTTAAAAACATGAGTTTATACAGCTACTTCTGTTTCTGATCTAATACCACAGCATTCATTTAATCCCCTTTCCTTATTTGTAACTTCTTTCTCCAACAGTAAGAAACCTGGTTCTCATTATCTACAATATAGTTTACTTATTCATGTATACCAGTATACACATAATATAGCTTCAGAATTGCTAACACATACTTCTAACTAGATGACAGCATTTATGTTCAGCTCTCTTTATCTTTAGTTTAGTTGGTTTTTTGTTTTGTTTTTGTTTTTTGTGACAAGCTCTCTCCCTGTCATCCAGGCTGGAGTGCAGTGGCACAAGCTTGGCTCACTGCAACCTCCTCCTCTCAGCTTCAAACAATGCTCCTGCCTCAGCCTCCAAAACAGCTGGGACTACAGGCACGTGCCACCATGCCCAGCTAATTTTTGTATTTTTAGTAGAGACGGGGTTCACCCTGTTAGCCAGGCTGGTCTCAAACTCCTGACCCTCAGGCGATCCACCCAGTTTAGGCAATCCACCTGCCTCAGCCTCCCGAAGTGCTGGCATTACAGGCATGAGCCACCACACCCAGCCACATCCAGCTAGTTTTTTAATCTTTTGTAGAGATGGAGTCTCACTTTGTTGCCCAGGCTGGTCTTGACCTCCTGGGCTAAAGTGATCCTCCTGTCTTGGCCTCCCAAAGTGCTGGGATTACAGGTGTGAGCTACTGCACCAGGCCCATCTTGAGTTTTATAGAGCCCTGTCAAATTACTGTTTTCCAGAGTTACTTGGTTTTGTTCTTCACTTCCTTCAGTGTGGTTATATTGTTCATTTGTAATACAGTGAGAGTCATTTGTTAGTGTTTGTATTCCATGTTAGGTTTCCTCAACACTGTGATTGCTTTTAATTTTTTGTCTATTGTAGGGGCATGTGAAACACTGCTACGGTTCTAAGAGTCAGAGGTATACAAAAAGATCTACTTTGAGAAGTGTTATTTTTGTCCTCATTCTCGCAACCCTGACCCCTTTCCCCGTTTCATTCCATCCCTTTGCCACTCACTTTCTTTTTTGTTTTTTTTTGGAGATGGAGTCTCGCTCCGTCACCTAGGCTGCAGTGCGGTGGCGCAATCTCGGCTCACTGCAACCTCCGCCTCCTGGGTTCAAGTGATTCTCCTGCCTCGGCCTCCCGAGTAGCTGGGACTACAAGCATGCGCCACTATGCTCAGCTAATTTTTGTATTTTTAGTAGAGATGGGGTTTCACCATGTTGGTTGGCCAGAATGGTCTCGATCTCTTGACCTCGTGATCCACCCGCCTCGGCCTCCCAAAGTGCTGGGATTACAGGCGTGAGCCACCGCGACCGGCTCCGAGATATCTTTAAGAATACTTCAAGGCCCTGCTGAACTCAGTATGAAAACTGCACCAATGGACAAAGTTGGACAAAGTTGGACAAAGGTATTTGGTAACAAGCCTTCTGAAGCCTGAGATTCAGCCCTGCTCTCATCCTAGAATTATACTCGCCATTCTACAGGACTAGAACTACAAACAGGGGTCAGGAGACCAACTCCCAATTCTGGTTCTGCCATGAACATGCTTTATAACCCTAGGGGATCTCCTAAATTTGTGGATTAGATTTCTCACCTGAAAAATGAAGAACTTGAACTCTGTGATCCCGAGGTTCCTCCCAAAGCCTTCCTTCTGTAGGTTTCGTGTACATTACCTTAGCTATAGTTGGAGGCGTGCCAGGGCTATGGAGACTCACCTTTACAACGTACACTCTGACCAGGAGCTTGATGGGCCGGTTCTGTGGGATCCCCCGGGAGATCTGGGGCTCAGAGAACGACACTGCCTCTGATTCAGGGTAAATGAGGAAGGAGCCCTGAGTTGGGGGGAGACAGAAAAAGCTCTGGTAAGATAATTGTCCTCCTGAATCCCCACCTGGGCTCCCTGGTTCCGCTTTCCTTCCCCAAATGTACCTTGAACTTGCCCACAAGGTGTCCAGATCCTTCCTCTTCTCCACCTCCATCCTGGCCCCCTTGCCCTTGGTACAGAGGAAACACATTCAGCCAGTCTTCAAAGTGGTTAAATTCTTCCTCCAGGGACCTGTTGTAGATCTAAAAGGCAAGGACTTCAGCAACAGCCCGATGTCCAGAATCCAAAGGACACTTTCCTCTTCCCAGTACCCAGTCACCTTCAGGGTGGCAACTGCTTTTTTGGGGGACACAGTGCCTTTGACTTCAGCCTCACCCTGGTCTTGGATCTCCCCAACCATAGAAATGAGGTTGACCCCATCTGGAAACAGCAAAAATGCCCCAGTCAGAAATATCTGGGTGGGTACGGGATGGGCAGATGGAACCAGAGCAAAAAGCCCAATCTGTTACCTGAATCTCCAGGATCATCCATTTCATCTTCATCAAAGTTGTGCTGAAATTAAAGAGCAGATCCAGAGATTCTTCCCCATCCCCTTCAACCCCTTAGTCTACCCCCTTTTCCAGGAGAGTTGGGAAACCTTCACTCAAGTTCCCGCTGTGTATGCCACTTGCATTTTTAAAGCTCCAATTTATCATCCAGCCTGCCCTGTCTAGGGCAGTCACCACCAGCCACACGTGGCTACTGAGCACTCAAAACGTGGCTAGTCTGAATTGCAATGTGCTATAAGTGGCCAGGCTTGGTGGCTCATGCCTGGAATCCCAACATTTTGGGAGACTGAGGTGACTACTTGAGGCCAGGAGTTCGAGATCAGGCTGAACAACACAGTGAGAACCTGTCTCTATGAAGTAAATGCTTTTTAATTTTTATTTATTTATTTTTGAGACAGGCTCTTGCTGTGTAGCCCAGGATGGAGTGTATTGGTGTGAACATGGCTCACTGTAGCCTCAACCTCCGAGGCTCAAGTGATCCTCCCACCTCAACCTCTTGAGTCACTGGGACCACCAGCGTGTACCACCATGCACAGCTACTTGTTTTCATTTTTAGTAGAGATGGTGTCTCAGCATGTTCCCCAGACTGTTCTCAAACTCCTGGCTTCAAGTGATCCTCCCACCTCAGCCTCCCAAAGTGCTGGGATTACGGGCATGAAACACCACACCCAGGAAAAAAAAAAGTTTGTAATTAGCTGAGTGTGGTGGTATGTACTTATGGTCCTAGCTACTGGGGAGGCTGAGGTGGGAAGATCACTTGAACCCAGGAGTTTGAGACCAGTCTGGATAACAGATAAAGACCCCATCTCTAAAAATAAAAAGAAAAGAAAGAAAAAGATGTGCGATAAGTATAAAATAAAAACCGGATTTTTAAATACTTAGTACAAAAAACAAGAATGTAAAATAGCTCAGAAATTTTATGATTACTTGTTGAAGTTTTTTTTTGTTTTTCTTTTTTTTTTTTTTTTTTTTTTTGAGACAGAGTTTCACTCTGTCACCCAGGCTGGAGCACAGTCTCGGCTCACTGTAACCTCCACCTCCCAGGTTCAAGCGATTCTCCTGCCTCAGCCTCCAGAATAGCTGGGATTAACAGGTGCCCAGCACCACGCCCAGCTAATTTTTGTATTTTTTAGTAGAGACGGGGTTTCGCCATGTTGGCCAGGCTGGTCTCGAACTCCTGACCTCAAGTGATCTGCCTGCCTCAGCCTCCCAAAGTGCTGGGATTACAGGCATGAGCCACTGTGCCCAGCCTTGAAATGGTATTTTGAATATATTACTAAAATTAATTTCACCTGTTTCCTTTTACTTTTTTTTTTTTTTTTTTGAGAGGGAGTCTCGTTCTGTTGCCCAGGCTGGAGTGCAGTGGCGCAATCTCGGCTCACTGCAAGGTCCACCTCCCAGGTTCACACCATTCTCCTGCCTCAGCCTCCTGAGTAGCTGGGACTACAGGCACCTGCCACCATGCCCCGCTAATATTTTTTGTATTTTTAGTAGAGACGGGGTTTCACCGTGCTAGCCAGGATGGTCTCAATCTCCTGACCTCGTGATCCACCCGCCTTGGCCTCCCAAAGTGCTGGGATTACAGGCGTGAGCCACCGCGCCCGGCCCATTCTACTTTAATGTGGCTACTACGAAAGTTAAAATTACGTATGTGGCTCGTATTATGTCTTTTGGACAACACAGCTCTAGATAATGGAGTTAATAATCCCCAGCTTCTAGAATTGTGAAGAAAAGAGGACTATAATGAAGAGCTCTGAAAAACTGTAGAGCTCCACCTTCAATGAGATCATTCTTGTTTTTTGTTTGTTTTTTGAGACGGAGTCTCACTGTCACCCAGGCTGTTGTGCAATGGCATGATCTCAGCTCACAGGAGCCTCTGCCTCTGGGTTCAAGTGATTCTCCTGCCTCAGCCTCCTGAGTAGCTGGGACTACAGGTGCGCGCCGCCATGCCTAGCTAAGATATCATTCTTTTTACCATTTACACCCCAGCCCCCTCCCTGGGACCCTTCTCTGCCCCCACCTGCCCCTGGAGCTCCTGCAGCGACGCGTAGTACTTGGACCACCAGTCAAGCTCTTCTGGATCTGGGATGTCCTCCTCCAGCCCAGGGCCTTGTTTTAGGAGGCCTCCTAGTGGGAGCTTCTTCAGAGGAGGCTGAGGAAGAGCAGACTTTGTCCCTCTAACCCAGCACCATCCTAAGTACTGCCAGCCCCTTCCCCATCTATCTCCTCTACCCCATCACCTTCAGGAGCTGTCTGGATATACCCGCTTCAGCCAAGAAGGGATCCAGGGACTTCTGTCCTGGGAGGGGGAAAATGGCAGCATGAGGAGAGTGGGTAAGTAGAAGTCAGATTCCACACCCCATCGGAGGGCCCTCTGGAGCCACGTCCACCAGGAATCAGAGGGGCTTCTGTCTGGTGTCCCTGAAGGAGAAGGTTCCTAACCTTGAGGTCCCTTGGGCATCATATCCCCTGTCTCCTCCATCTCTCCTTCCTCCTCAGGAGGATCCTCATGACCCCGAAATGTGAATCGCAGCATGTGGGGGACAATGTGGGAACCCACAAGGACTGTGCGGCCAAAGGCCCGGCGCTCAATCACCAAGATGCTGAGTGGAGGCTGCAAGTAAGGCTGCTCCGGCAAGTCCTGGGGGTGGAAGAGAGGAGCTGTGTCTTTGAATACCTGGGGAAGAGGGAAAGGTAGCCACAGAGACAGGTAGGAAAAAAAATACATCTAAACCTGCATTCTAAGCCCAGCTCTGCCATAGCCTCACTGTGTAATCTCTGGTAAACCACTGCCTTCTCATCCTGTTTCCTAGCTAAAAAAGGGACACAGGCCGGGTGCAGTGGCTCATGCCTGTAATCCCAGCACCTGGAGAGGCCAAGGTGGGCAGATCACAAGTTCAGGAGTTCGAGACCAGCCTGGCCAACGTAGTGAAACCCCATATCTACTAAAAATACAAAAATTAGCTGGGCGTGGTGGTGGGCACCTGTAATCTCAGCTACTCGGGAGACTGAGGCAGGAGAATCGCTTGAAAACAGAAGGTGGAGGTTGCGGTGAGCCAAGATCACACCACTGTACTGCAGTCTGGGCAACAAGAGCAAAACTCCATCTCGAAAAAAAAAAAAAAAAAGGGACACAATCCTGGATTCAAAAGACTGTTGTAAATATCAAATGACATAATAGAAACATAAGTACTTTGGAGCCTACAAAGTGCTGTCAGAAGCTGGGCATGGTGGCTCATGCCTGTAACCCAGCACTTTGGGAGGCTGAGGCAGGCAGATTGCTCGAACTCAGGAGTTCGAGACCAGCCTGGGCAACATGGCAAGACACCATCTGTACCAAAAATACAAAAAAATAGCCGGGCATAGTGGTGCGCACCTGTGGTCCCAGCTACTCAGGAGGTTGAGGTGGGAGGATCACTTGAGCCCAGGGGGCGGAGGTTACAGTGAGCCAAGATTGTGCCACTGCACTCCAGCCTTGGTGACAGAGCAAGAGACCCTGTCTAAAATATATATGTGTATACACACACACACACACACACACACACAAATATATTTTTTGGCTGGGCATGGTGGCTGACACCTGTAATCCCAGCACTTTGGGAGGCCAAGGCAGGCAGATCACTTGAGGTCAGGAGTTTGAGACCAGCCTGGCCAAGATGATGAAATCCTGTCTCTACTAAAAATACAAAAAAATTAGCTGGGTGTGGTAACGGGTGCCTGTAATCCCAGCTACTTGGGAAGCGGAGGCAGAAGAATAGCTTGAACCTGGGAGGCACAGGTTGCAGTGAGCCGAGATCGCGCCACTCCAGCCTAGGCAGCAGAGTGAGACTCTGTCTTAAAATATATATTATGGTTTATTTTATTTTATGGTTAAAGGCTATATATATATATATATACATATATATATATATGGAATTCCATATCTATCAATGGATCCTAAGGGAAACAATTTTACTACTGTATTGGTGGGTTTATTTTATGTATTTGTAGATATATACATATATACACATATATATGACAATTTTAGCACAAAAGAGAGGACAAATAGAGCTATACCACAGAAAAGTTTGTATATTTTACTGGAATTAAATTAGTATTAATCTGAAGTAGACTGTGAAACAGTAGTATGTATATTGTAATCCCTACAGCAACTACTAAGTAAAACTCAACAAATTAAAATAGTACACTAATAAATATCAAAATATAATAAATATCTATTTAACACAAAAGAAAGCAGTAAAAGAGGAACAATAAGTCCACAAGACATAGAAAACAGACAGCAAAATGGCAGATGTAAATTCAGCCAATAATATCAACAGCATCAAATGTGATCATATTAAATACCAATCAAAAGTCAGAGATTGTTAATTGGATTAAAAAAAGCGATGTGACTCCATGCTGTCTAAGAGATACTCTAGATTCAAAGACACATAAAGGATGAAGTATAGGAAAAAAATATATCATGCAAATAGTAACCACAGAGAGCTGGAGTAGTTATACCACCAGAGAAAATAGACTTTAATACAAAAAATATTACTAGAGACAAACAGATACTTTATAATGGTAAACAGGTCAATTAATCTAGAAGATATAACAATTATAAACACATATGCACCTAACAACAGAGCCTCAAAATACAAAAACTAAAAAGTTATAGAATTAAAGAGAGAAATACACAATTCATTAGTAATAGCTGGAGATTTTAATACCCTATTCTCAATAATGGATAGACAGAAAATAATCAAAGAGGCTTGTTCAAGAGGTCTGAATAACAGTAACGCCTAGAGAGCACCACAAGTCCATGAATTAATCCAGGAATCAGCAAACTACAGCCCATAGACAGAGTCTGGCCTGCTGTCAGTTTTTGTAAATATTCATTTACATATTATCTATGGCTGTTTTCATGCTACGATGGCAGAGTTGAGTAGTTGCAACAGACTGGATGGCTCTCAAAGCCTAAAATATTTACTATTTGGCCCATTATAGAGAGTTTGCTGACCCTTGGATCATCTAAGATAACCAGGTAGAAAGTCACCATCCACTGCCCTCTTTCATTATTCTGCCCCCCTTGTCCCCTAGCCCGTGGCCTCACCACTGTCAGATGCCTGACAAGCTCAGTGAAATTGGGGCTCTCACGGTAGCTGGCCAGGACCTCAGACTCCACACGTTGTCCAGCCACCTCCAGTACAACCTGGGGCTGCTCCACCTCGAACAGATGCACACGACCAAGTCCCCTAAGACCCCAGAACAGCACCTGGGGTCAGAAAGTGGGAGATTCAGGGGCCTGCACCAGACAAACGGGCACCCGGATGTTGGGGAACAAGGGGGCTTTGAGTGCCTGGTGATACCTCAACACGGAACTCCCTGAGCACTGGGCACACGTTGGGTGGAAGGGACAGGCGTCCAGAGTGGGGCTCAACCAGGGGTGCCAGATCCTGGGGCTCCACATCACTGGGCACTGAGGGCTGTAGGAGGGAAACAGTCAGAGGGCGAAGAGGAATCAGGCCAAAGGAGGAAAAGCCTAGGTGTGGGGAGGGGATATGGAGAGGTACTGGTGAAATATAAATGCACAGGAACCAACCAAGGCTGGATTGGTGGAAGGGAGGGGGTCTCGGGAAGCAGCTTCGTGTAGGAAGGGAGCAGGGTGTCTGAGGCATGCAGGATGGCCCAACAAGGTGAACCTAGCACATGAATACTTGCAATGTTCCTTGGGGTCAAGTGGTCCAATGAGGTGACCTCAGGACAAACCTGCAGTCTGTATTCTCTGGGGAAAAGAGACCTGGAGGCTGGTCCTGGGACATATCCATGTTTTATATTCCGTGGGGCTGGATGGCCTGATGGACTAACAAGTTGGGCTCACAGCCTGTGCTAGCCACGCCAGGGCATGCTGACCTCAAGTCGGCCACTGTAGTCTAGTTCAATGAGTTCAAAGGCGGCAATGAGCTCTCCGGCTGCCCGGGGTCCCTTCCTCAGGGGGAAGAACTGCAACTCCGGGCGTTGGTATGGGTCCTCCATCAGCTTTACCCTCGGGGCGGCCAGTGCCCTGCCCAGGAACACGGGGGGGCCCTAGGGGGAGCAGGGCAGTGAAGACAAAGGGGAAGAGGCTCAGGAGCCAGGGAAGGTGGGCATCAAGGGGGAAACTCCTGGCCAGGAACCCAGGGAGGGCCCAGGCCACACTCACAAACTTATTGTGGTCAAATACATTGATGATCACTAATGGAGGCTCCTCCTGCAGGTGCTCCCTCTTCCCGTCCACGATCAACTGCTCAAATACCAGGAGTTCATCCCACAGAGGGCTCAGCGTCTGCTCCAGGACCTTGGGGGCCATACAGAGAAGCAGGTAGCAGCAGGTATCAGGAGAAGGCTCCCAACATGCATGCCATGTGGGCACCCCTGCTCCGAAGGAATACTTTAAGTAAACGCTCATCACAAGAAGAGTGAGATGTGAGGAAGACGAAAGCATCTTCAGTTGGTGTTGCAGCCAGCCCCTCACAGCCCTGCCTCCCCATTGCAATTGGCCACCCTCAGAGTCCAGGCCTAAAGTCAACCCCAGAAAATGACTCCTCACCGCTAAGACCTCCAGTTCTACATCACCTGCTAAGTTAGGGCCATCTAGTACCCCATCCTGATACCCTGCTCTGCAAACCCAGAGTGGGAGGAGAGGGGCCTTGGGGAAAAGCTCAGACCCACCCTAACTTGTCTCCTGGGTCCCTTCCACCCACATGTCATCCCAGCCCTCACCCGTGTGGTCTGGCACTGGGTAGAGATGAGGACTCGAGCAAAAGGGTCCGAGAGGCCACTGTCATCTGCTGCCAACACACCTCGGGCCTGGTACAAGTGAGCCCGGAGTTGGAAGTAGCTAAAGTCTGGGGTGAGGGGCAAGGAAGGTGTCATGTTTGCCCAGGGGAACCACTGAAGTCCCCTGACTGAGCCCCACACCTTGGGCAGATTGCCAGGTGGGCCTTATACCTGCCCTGCCCACCCTCTGCACTCACCATCCCGGTGTAGGCTGGAGGGCAGCCCGGCTGAGGGCTCGGGCAGCAAATCCGGGGGCAGCTCAGAGGTGCAGGCCTTGGCTTGCTTGCCCAGGCCCAGCCACAGGAAGAGCTCCAGCTTGGCACAGACCTCACCAGGGGCTGCCCCGGGTGCCTGTGTGTGAAGAAGGCATGTCAGGGCCCCGATGCCTCTTCTCATGACCCCAGCTAGACCTAGCAATCCTGCTTCCCCAGGGCACACCTCTACTGCACATCGCCACACCATGCCAAACTCCCAGTCCACTCCCTACCTTCCCAGCCTTACCCTCTTCCTGCCCTCCACCCTACGCCATGACCCTCACACTCTCACTCCCTATACCTCTTGCCCTAACACTGCCACTTCCTGTACCCCACTCCCCAGACCCCTAACTACACTCTGAGCTCTGCTCTCCCACCTTTGTCCCCTCCACCCCCCACATGTTTACATTCCCTGTCCCCAACCCCAAGGGTCACGGCTTCTCCCTCCTAGGGACCCTTTTCAGTTATCTTTTCCAGGGACACCTCATTTAGAAATCTTTGGCCCACAAACCAGCTACACTTTTTTTTTTTTTTTTTTTTTTTTTTTAAGATGGAGTCTCCCTCTGTTGCCAGTCTGGAGTGCAGTGGCGTGATCTCTGCTCACTGCAAACTCTACCTCCTGTGTTCAAGAGATTCTCCTGCCTCAGCCTCCCTAGTCGCTGGAATTACAGGTATACACCGCCACACCTGGCTAATTTTTGTATTTTTAGTAGAGACGGGGTTTCACCATGTTGGCCAGGCTGCTCTCCAACTCCTGACCTCAGGTGATCCGCGTGCCTCAGCCTCCCCAAGTGCTGGGATTACAGGCATGAGCCACCACCCCTGGCCAGACCAGCCACACTTGTAAGGGGTGAGTCACACTCTCTCGTTTTTGGTACCCTGCCTATCTGTCAGGGCCTAGTCAGCAAAATGGCCCATGCAGTCCCAGAGCTAGGGAAGATTTGGGGTTTATCTGATTTCAAAGCTGCCCCAGGCAAAGGCACAATCCCTTTCTGGTGTTTTGGACAATTGGAAAGTGTTCAGGGGCCCCTAGCTGGGAAGCACAGGCCTCTACCCAAGGCCTATCCTACCCTTGCCCTATAAGCTCCACTCCACTTCTCCCGGCCCGTCACCCGTGGGTCCCCTCACCGTGAGCATTAGACTCTGGATCTTCCCACAGTCTCGGCCCCGTTCCTCCTCAACCACAGAGAACAGCACATCCTGGGCAGGGATCCGGGCCCAGGCCACACGGCGCTGCCCGCTGAGCATCCAGACCAGCACGTCGGGGAGGGGTGGCTGGGGCTGCGGGTGGATAACTGGTCACGGAGGTGGATCTGGAGCCGACCTCTCCTGCTCTCACAGCTTGAACTGAATGGACCAAATAGCCATCCAGCTCCTATCTCCCCGAGACAGGGTCTCATTCTGTCGCCCAGGCATGAGTGCAGTGACACTATCACGGCTCACTGCAGCTTGACCACCCAGGCTCAAGCATTCCTCCCACCTCAGCCTCTCAAGGAGCTAGGACTACAGGCACGTGTCACCATGCCTGGCTAATTTTTTATTTTTTGTAGAGATGGGGTTTGGCCACGTTGCGCAGGCTGGTCTCGAACTCCTGGGCTTAAGAGATCCTCCTGCCTTGGTCTCCCAAAGTGCTGGGATCACAGGCATGAGCTACCACACTTGGCTTCTTTTTTTTAATTGTGGAAAAATACTTATAAAATTGACCATCATCCTAACCATTTTTAAATGTACGGTTCAGGGGCATGAAATATATTCACAATGCCAGGCGCGGTGGCTCACGCCTGTAATCCCAGCACTTTGGGAGGCTGAGGTGGGCGGATCACGAGGTCAGGAGATCGAGACCGTCCTGGCTAACATGGTGAAACCCCGTCTCTACTAAAAATACAAAAAATTAGCCCGGCGTGGTGGCGGGCGCCTGTAGTCCCAGCTACTCGGGAAGCTGAGGCAGGAGAATGGCGTGACCCAGGAGGCGGAGCTTGCAGTGAGCCGAGATCACGCCACTGCACTCCAGACTGGGCGACAGAGAAAGACTCTGTCTCAAAAAAAGAAAAAAAAAGAAATATATTCACGTTATTATGCAACCATCCCCATCATTCATCCCCAGAACATTTTTCATCTTGCAGAACAGAAACTCTGCCCATTAAACCATACCTCTCCATTTACCGCTCTCCATCCCAGCCCCTGGCAGCCACCATTCTTCTTTCTGTGTTTGGATTTGACTACAACAAGCCCTCCATATGAGTGGAATCATACAGTGTGTGCCCTTGTGCCTGGCCCAGTTCACTAGGCGTAATGTCCTCAAGGCTCATGCACATGGTAGCTGGTGCCAACCTTGTCTCTTCACCTTTCCCTCCTCCCCAGTTTTATCTTCCCCAATGTGCACAGTGTGCACATGTGGTGCCCATCACATCAGCCAAATACCTGGGCTGGTGACACACTTCTCCTCCAACATCCAATCACCCATTCCTGGCAGTTTCCCCCTTCTCTCCCTTTCTCCCTGCCCCACTTCAAGACCATCTGCTTTTTTTTTCTGTTGCCGAGGCTGGAATGCAGTGGCACAATCATAGCTTACTGCAGGCTCAACGTCCTGAGCCCAAGCGATCCTCCCACCTCAGCCTCCTGAGTCTCTGGGGACTATAGGCACACACCACCATGACTTGCAATGTTTTCATTTTTAAATTTTTTTGTAGAGATAGGGTCTCACTATGTTGTCCAGGCTGGTCTCAAACTACTGGACTTAAGCAATCCTCCCACCTCAGCCTCCCAAAGTGGTGGGATTACAGGTGCGAGCCACCATGCCCAGCCAAAAGACCACCCACTCTTGGCTAGACAATTGTGACAGGCTCCTAAGCAGTCTTCCTGCCTTGAGTCCTCCCTTCCTACCCACTCTGCCATAGCTGGCTGGCTTCTCCCCATCCTCTGGGTGTCAGCTGCAATGTTGTCTTTGCAGAGAAGACTTGCCTGACCACCTTACCCAAGCAGGTTCTCCTCCACCCCCTCAGCCTCTGTAACCTCTTTCTTACCAATTCCTATAGATCATAATTATTTTTCATATTCATTTACAGATGTATAGTCTGTCTTCCTAGGACATTAGCCTCAAAAGGGCAAGGAATATGGCAGGGGCTGACCCCCAGGGCCTAATACAGAGCCTGGCACACAGGAGGACTTGAAATATCATTGAGAGGCCAGGCGTGGTGGCTGAGGCTGGGCATAGTGGCTCATGCCTGTAATCTCAGCACTTTGGGAGGCTGAGGCGGGTGGATCACCTGAGATCAGGAGTTTGAGACCAGCCTGGCCAACATGGTGAACCCCATCTTTACTAAAAATACAGAAGAGTAGGCAGGCAAGGTGGCACGCGCCTATAATCCCAGCTACTTGGGAGGCTGAGGCAGGAGAATCACTTGAACTCAGGAGGCGAAAGTTGTAGTGAGTTGAGATCACACCATTGCATTCCAGCCCAGGCAGCAAGGGCAAAACTCCATCTCAAAAAAAAAAAAAAAAAACAAGAATATTCATAGCAGCTTTATTCATACTAGCTAAAAACATGAAACAGCACAGCTGTCCATCAATATGAGAATGAATAAACAAACTGTGATATATTTATACAATGGGAAATTGCTCAACAATAAAAAGAAAGAAACTAGATATCTGCAACAACTTGGACGCATCTTAAAACAGTACACTGAGTAAAGGAAGCCTCTCACAAGAGAACACAGTCCTTCCTCATTATTTGTGAATTCTGTATTTGCAAATTTGCTTACTAGCTAAAATTTGTAACCCCCAAATCAATACCCCTGGTGCTTTTGTAATCACATGAGTATGGGCAAAGAGTCAAAAAGTTTGAACGGGTCAGGCATGGTGGCTCGTACCTGTAACCCCAGCACTTTGGGAGACCAAGGTGGGAGGATCACTTGAGCTTAGGGGTCCAAGAGCAGCCTGGGCGACAAAGTGAGACCTCATCTTTATTAAAAAAAAAATTAAAAAAAAAATTTTTTTGAGACTAAGTCTCGCTCTGTCACCCAGGCTGGAGTGCAATGGTGCAATCTCGGCTCACTGCAACCTCTGCCTCCTAGGTTCAAGCAATTCTCCTGCCTCAGCCTCCTGAGTAGCTGGGACTATAGGCATGTGCCACTATGCCCAACTAATTTTTGTATTTTTAGTAGAGATGGGGTTTCACCATGCTGGCCAGGCTGGTCTCAAACTCCTCACCTCGGGTGATCCTCCTGCCTCAGCCTCCCAAAGTGCTGGGATTACAGGCATGAGCTACCGCACCCATCCTCTACTAAAAATTTTTAACCCTTCTTTGGTTGAAGCCGCAGAAACAAGATGACAAAGGAAACGTCATCGTTTGGAAAGCATCGCGATAAGACACATACTTTGTGCCGCCACTGTGGCTCTATGGCCTGCCAACGTCAGAAGTCGACCTGTGGCAAACGTGGCTACCCCGCCAAGCACTAGAGGAAGTATAACTGGCTAAAAGACAAAATACCACTGGGACTGATCGAATGAGGCACCTAAAAATTGTATACTGCAGATTCAGGCATGGATTCTGTGAAGGAACAACACCTAAACCCAAGAGGGTACCTGTTGCAGCATCCAGTTCATCTTAAGAATTTCAACAATTGGCCGGGTGCGGTGGCTCATGCCTGTAATCCCAGCACTTTGGGAGCCCGAGGTGAGTGGATCACGAGGTCAGGAGTTCGAGAATAGCTTGACCAACATGGTAAAACCCCGTCTCTACTAAAAATACAAAAATAAGCCGGGCGTGGCGGCGCTCGCCTGTAATCCCAGCTACTCAGGAGGCTGAGGCAGGAGAATCACTTGAACCTGGGAGGCGGAGGTTAGAGTGAGCCGAGATCGAGCCACTACACTCCAGCCTGGGCGACAGAGCGAGACTCTGTCTCAAAAAAAAAAAAAGAAAAGAAAAAAAAAATTCAACGAGTCATGCAAAAAGTGTTCTGGTTTATTAAAAATACAAAAAGAAATTTTTTAACCTATTTCCTGTTTGCCTTGAGAATACTCTTGCCTGTAATCCTAATGTAACATCATATATACTTCTGTTACATTAGGATTAGAGACAAGTTCTGTTTAGAAATAACTCCAAGTAAGGTTTTTATATTTTATTTTCATATTGAAAATCAGTCATAATTTCTTCAGCCTCAAAGAGTGAGTTTATGTAAAATTAAATGAGTGCTGGCAGTGAGCTGCACTTTTTTTCTCTAAACGGGAAATGGGTTTAAATTTTTTTTTTTTTTTTTGAGATGGAATCTTGCAGTCACCCAGGCTGGAGGAATGCAGCGGCACAATCTCAGCTCACTGAAACCTCCATCTCCCGCATTCAAGCAATTCTCTGGCTTCGGCTTCCTGAGTAGCTGGGATTACAGATGCATACCACCACACACACCCAGCTTTTTGTGTTTTTAATAGAGAGGGGGTTTCACCTTGTTGGCCAGGCTGGTCTTGAATTCCTGACCTCAAGTGACCCACCTGCCTCGGCCTCCCAAAGTGCTGGGATTACAGGCGTGAACCACCACACTTGAGACTTAGATTTAAAAAAAAAGTTTGAAGGGCCCTGAGTTGGAATAAAGCAATACTCTGCCTTTGTGAGCTCTGATACTGTAAGCATTTTGTTTTTGTTTTTTGAGACAGAGTCTCATTCTGTCACCCAGGCTGAAGTGCAGTGGCACAATCTCAGCTCACTGCAACCTCTGCCTTCTGGGTTCAAGTGATTTTCCTGCCTCAGCTTCCAGAGAAGCTGGGACTGCAGGCACTGGCCACCACACCTGGCTAATTTTTTATATTTTTAGTAGAGACGGGGTTTCGCCGTGCTGGCCAGCCTGGTCTCAAACTCCTGACCTCAGGTGATTCCACCCACCTCGGCCTCCCAAAGTGCTGGGATTACAGGCGTGAGCCACTGCAATGGCCAACCATATATTATATTAAAGAAAGTATCTTTAAACAAACACACATAAAACAAGGTTTTGTACTGATCAGTTGACAAAAAAAATGTGACCATCGCCCACTAGGAACCTAACCCTGTATTTCTCCGGGGGCAGTGATTCAGTATTTGCTAATTCAGTGTTTGCAGCAACTTTACAGACCACCAATAACAAGAATTGACTATACATGTGGCATGATTGCATTGTATTAAAATCTAGTACAGGCAAAACTATAATGAAAAAAATCAAAATATATTGAAAAAATCAGTAGTTATCTGTATGGGGGTGAATGGAGACTGACTGGGAAGGAACATAAAGGAACAACTCTGGGGTGAAAGTAATATTCTAGATCTTGATAGGGATTTGGGTTACACAGATATATGTATTTGCCAAAATTCAGCAAATGTGTGTTAAGATTTGTACACTTGGCCAGACATGGTGACTCACGCCTGTAATCCCAGCACTTTGGGAGGCCGAGGTGGCCAGATCGCTTGAGTCCAGGATTTCAAGACTAGCCTGGCCAACATGGCGCAACCCCATCTCTACTAAAAATACAAAAATCAGCAGGCATGGTGGCGCATGCCTATACTCCCAGCTACTCAGGAGGCTGAGGCAGAAGAATCACTTGAGCCTGGAGGCAGAAGTTGCAGTGAGCTGAGATCTTGCCACTGCACTCCAGCCTAAGTGACAGAGTGAGACTCTGTCTTAAAAATATATATATATTTGTACACTTCATTATATGTAAATTGTACATCAGAGGAAAATACTGTAATTTTTTTTTTTAAATCAGTGGAGGGCCGGGCGTGGTGGCTCTCGCTTGTAAGCCCAGCACTTTGGGAGGCCGAGGCAGGTAGATCACGAGGTCAGGAGTTCGAGACAAGCCTGGCCAACAAAACGAAACCCCGTCTTTACTGAAACCCCATCTTTACTAAAATACTAAAATTATCTGGGCATGGTGGCAGGCACCTGTAACCCAGCTACTCGGGAAGCTGAGGCAGGAGAATCTCTTGAACCCAGGAGGCAGAGGTTGCAGTGAGCCGAGATTGCACCACTGCACTCCAGCCTGGGCGACAGAGCTAGACTCTATCTCAAAAAAATAAAAAATAATAAAAAAATAAAAATCAGTGGAGGGGTCCACTATTAGTTTGGATGTAGAAAGACTCACTCCCGGCCTGGCGCAGTGGCTCACATCTGTAATCCCAGCACTTTGGGAGGCCGAGGCAGGCAGATCACCTGAGGTCAGGAGTTTGAGACCAACCTGACCAACATGGTGAAACTCCATCTCTACTAAAAATACAAAAATTAACCAGGTATGGTGGCACATGCCCGTAATCCCAGCTACTAGTGAAACTGAGGCAGGAGAATCGCTTGAACCTGGGAGGCAGTGAGCCAAGATTGCGCCACCACACTCCAGCCTGGGCGACAGAGCCAGACTGTGTCTCAACAACAACAAAAAGACTTATACCCTAACAACCAAAATAATCCAAATAAATTGTAAAATTATACACACACACAATTTTTTTTGGATATAGGATCTCGCTTTCACCCAGGCTGGAGTGCAATGGCACAATTATGGCTTACTGTAGCCTCGAACCCTGAGGCCCAAGCAGTCCTCCCGCCTCAGCCTCCCAAGTAGTTGGGACTACAGGAGCTTGCCACCACGCCTCGTTAGTTTTATTTTTTGTACAGATGGGGGTCTCCCTATGTTGCCCAGACTAAAAATCGTATTTTAAAAAACACATCAGAGAAGTGGGAATTGAAAGAAACCTATATCAACTAAACTCCAGAAAATGATGAGTTCTTCATAATCAAGGAGAGACCTCCAGCTGCTACTCCCACCTCTGGCAGAACAGCAGTAGTAAAAAGGAACATCAGAAGTGGGGACAAGGAGAAAGTATCCACTTTTAAGAGACTTTTAATGACTATGTGTGAGGTAGCATGCCACATGAGAATCCCAGGGACCACAGCCACAAAATATGTCTTTCCGTACCTCCGAACTCTTTCCTATGGATCTTCGCCTAGAGCTAAGGGGCAGTATGCAAAAAGCTGGGAACAGGGAAGGAGAGCTGAGATCTTTCTGAGGTATGTAAAGTTTCTTGAAAGTGCAGAGTAGGCCGGGCACTGTGGCTCACGCTTCTAATCCCAGCACTTTGGGAGGCCGAGGCAGGTGGATCTCTTGAGATCAAGAGTTCGAGACCAGCCTGACGAACATGGTGAAACTCCATCTCTAGTAAAAAAAAAAAAAAAAAAAAATACAAAATTAGCCAGGCATAGTGGCGCATGCCTGTAATCCCAGCTACTTGGGAGGCTGAGGCAGGAGAATTGCTTGAGCCCAGGAACTGGAGGTTGCAGTGAGCTGAGATCATGCCATTCCACTCCAGCCTGGGCAACAAGAACAAAACGGTCTCAAAAAAAAAAAAAAAAAAAAAAAAAGCACAAAGTAACCACCCTTAGAAGGAGGTGGTAGGGAAGAGAATTTAAAAACCCAGAAGTGGATCTCTGGGATTTCATCTTTTGAAGGCTGAGGGTGAGGTAGGAGGGCTGAGAGAAACCTCCCCCACTAGGCTTTCAGCTATCAGATGCTACAGGCTCAGCTGGAGAGCCAAGAGAAACCTTCTGATGCATTCTAGACTTTTACAACGTAAGGTGGAGACCCTCCAAAGGCCAGAGGAGGGAAAGCAGGACTAACAAGGCACAGAGGAAAGGAAGCAGACTCAAAAAGCACAGAGAATGCCCCAGCAACCCAAACACCTGGTTGGTGGTTTATAAAGCAGGGAGAGCTTACCCAGAGTTGGAGAATTGGCAGTTTGGGTGTGAACAAGAAACAGATTTCTGGAATCTTGCCAGTTCTCAGTTCTAAGCCTGGATGAAAGGACAATCGTGATCCTTCAAAAAAACATTTGAAGCCCAAAGTGAACTGAACCAAACCAAATTCACAACTAAGCCCATTTCAAATACAAAGCATAATGACTTGGTCCTCACTCTCTAGAGTAAGGCCTAGTGTAAGAAGAGAAATGCCATTTCCTGGACATATATATTATTTTAGTCACTAATGTTTTATACAAATATCCAGGCATATGATAAAAAAAATTACAGGATGGAGTTAAAGCAAAACTCATGGTCAAGAGGAAATAATCAATAGAAGTAGACGCATAGATAACCCAGATGTTGGAATTATTAGATAAGCATATTAAAATAACTGTGATAGAAATCTAAATGATCTAGTGAGGAAAGTACACAAGAATTAAAAGATGGGTAATTTCAGCAAACAGTTGAAAACTGGAACCAAAAGGAAATAATAGAAATTTTAAATATATCAGGCAAACAGTTCTACAATAGTTGGAGTCTTCAGTATACCACTTACAATAGCAGATGGAACATCTATACAGAATATTATTAAGGAAATAGACTTAAAACAACACTAACCAACTATACCTAGAAGACACATACAAAATACTCCATCATAACAGCAGAGTACACATTCTTCTCAAGCACTCATGGAACATTCTTCAGGATACATCATACGTTAGATCACAAAACAGTAAATTTAAAAAGACTAGGCTGGCCGGGCATGGTGGCTTACACCTGTAATCAGGCAGAGATTGCAGTGAGCCGAGATTGTGCCACTGCACTCCAGCCTGGTGACAGAGAGAGACTGCGTCTCAAAAAAATTAAAAAAATAAAATAAAAAATAAAAAAAGACACAAATACCTAAAATCAGAAATGAAAGGAAGGACGTTACTAGCAACCTTATGGAAATAAAAAGGATTGTAAGAGAATACCATGAACAAGTATAAAATAACAAATAAGATTATCTAAGATGAAGTTATAAAATTCCTGGAAATACAAATTATCTAAACTGACTCAAGAAGAAATAGAAAATCTGAACAAATCTATAACAATTAAAGAGATTGACTCAGCAGTCAAAAACTTCCCAAAAAAAGTCAAGACCAGATGCCTTCACTGGTGAATTCTACCAAACACTTGAAGAAGAATTAACGCCAATCCTTTTCAAACTCTTCCAAAAAAATAGAAGAGGGAGGAACACTTCGTAACTCATTCTATGAGGCCAGCTTTACCTTGATATCAAAGATAGATAAATCACAAGAAAAGACATCAAATCATTACATGCCGGGCGTGGTGACTTAGGCCTGTAATCCCAGCGTTTTGGGAGGCCGAGGCATGGAGGATCCCTTGAGCCCCAGGAGTTCACGACCAGCCTGGGTAACACAGGAAGACCCCATCTCTACTTTTTAAGTACTTTTTTTTTAATCAAAAAAGAAAAAAGAAAATTACAAAACAATATCCCTTATAAATACACAGATACAAAAGTCCTGAAGAAAATCCAATGACATATTTAAAAAATGGATATACACCATTGATAAAAGGAATTCATCTCATAGAATGCAAGGATAGTACAACCTAAGGAAATCAATCAGTGTAATACATCACAGTAACAGAACAAAAAAGAAAAAAACATGATCATCTTAATAGACACAGAAAAAAAGTTCGATAAAATGTAACACCCTTTCATAATAAAAACACAAAACTAGGAATGGAAGAGAACTTCCTCAACCTGATAAAGGGCATTTATGAAAAACACTGCTAACATCAAACTTAATAAAGAATGAAAGCTTTCCCCCTAGAATCAGAAACAAAGCAAGTGAAAATTACAACTTTGGCTAGTTGCGGTGGCTCACACCTGTAATCCCAGCACTTTGGGATGCTGAGGCAGGAGAATCATTTGAACCCAGGAGGCAGAATAAAATTACAATTTCAGAAAAAGTATGTGTCTTGTATCTGCCATTGTGAGCTTGACAGCTTGCCAACACTTGAAGATTTTTCTGACTGGACGTGGCGGCTCACACCTGTAATCCCAACACTTTGGAAGGCCAAGGCAGGAGGACTGCTTGAGCTCAGGAGTTTGAGACCAGCCTGGTCAACACAGCAAGACCCCATCTCCATTTTTTTTTTTTTTTTTTTTTTTGAGATAGGGTCTCTGTCACCCAGGCTGGAGTGCAGTGATGTAATCTGAGACCTGTCCCGAGACCAAAAAGTTTGAGAACCACTGCCATAGAAAAGCACCAGGACATGTACCAAAATGGTCTCGGAAGCATTGTTTCTAATCACAACCCATTGGGAACATCTCACATACCCATCAGCAGCACAATATGTTATATATATATATATATGTATATATGTATATATTTAGTGCTTCAGACAAGGGAGGTCATGCTCACGGCAGCCTACTCTCAAATCTTCATCCAAAGAAATCCTGAATGTTCCCTGGGTCTCTGCTGGATTCTAGAACTCTCGTCCTCACCCTTAGCTACTGCAAATGGATCTTGGTCCTATGCCCACAGCAATTAGTCCCAGCCCTGGCATCATTCCAAAGGAAAAATGTTACGTCACACCTGCCCGAGGCCTCTGGAATGGTTCAAAAACTTAGGGAAAAGGGTGTACAGGGTAGGAAAGTGGGGTGGGTGAGGCATTACCTCCTCAGCCAGAAAGCGCAGTTTTGCCAGGAGCTTCTTGGCCAATGCCACCTTCTTTTGCACATTGCCCCGTCTCAGGCCGCGTAGAAGTCGCAGTCCTTGCTTAGCCAAAAGGTTCTGGGAGGGCAAAAAGACAGCATGAGCGGAAGGCCCCAGCTAGGCGCCCCTGAGTCCCTTCCCGAGGCCGTACCAGGCTGTGCACCAGGAGTTTCCCTCGGCATCGATCCAGGGCATTGGGCCGGGTCATCGTCCTGCGCTCGGCACCGCGGCAAAACTGTCTGCAGTGAGCAGGGATGTGCACAGCAGACAGGAATCAAAGGAAAGGAGAAGGACAGTGACCTTGGGGCCACTTCCCTCTGAGCTGACCTCCCACCCCCAGCCTCCCTCATAGCCCTCTCAGTCTTGGGCTCTGAAGAGGCACCCTTTCTCCTGCAAAGCTGGCCTATCTCTATTTGGACCACTCCCAAAAATCATCAAGGCCAGCCTTGCTCTTGAGCTCCAGAGCTCGCTAATACTTAACCACCTACTACCCTGGTTACCCCAGGTGTGGTCCGTGGACCAACAGCACTGGTATCACCTGCAGGCTATTTAAAACTGTAGGACCTCAGCCCCACCCCAGGCCCTGCTGAATCAGAAGCTGCGTTTATGCCCTCGGGGATTCCTAAGCACATTGAAGCCTCAGACGGCGATGGTGTGGTTTAGTCTCCACCAGCTTGGCTAACTTATAGCTTGAACATTACATGCCCAAGCCAAATGCATACTTTCCAATGATCCCCCCCGCAAAACAAAACAAAACAAAAACCCTATTTCACCTCAGAACTTTCGAGTCATCTCTCACTGCTCTTTCTCTCTTATTCCACATCAATTCATCAGCAAATTCTTTATGCTCTACCTTCAAAAAATATCCAGAATCTGGCCAGGTGTGGTGGCTCAGGCCTGTAATCCCAGCACTTTGGGAGGCCGAGGCGGTGAATCACTTGAGGTCAGGAGTTCGAGACCAGCCTGGCCAACATGGTGAAACAACTGTGTCTACTGACGCTGAAAGGTTGAGCATGGTGAGAACAGAAAAGTGACCACCTACAGCCTCCTACCTCACTGCCTCTCCTGATCAGGGTCCTTGGCTGAGTCCCTGCTTCCTCCCTGCCTTTAAATGCTGGAACGCTCCAGGTTCTCAGATTTCTCTTTTCTGTGCTCTGTTAATGCTGTTATCCAGCTCCATCTACATAATGACAGTTCCCAAATTGACATTTCCAGCCTAGAATTCTCCCCAGAACTCAACTCATATAGCTAACTGCCTACCACACATGTCCACTTACAATTCAATAAGAATTTCACAGTTAACACGTCCAAAACTGAGCTCCTACTATCTGCCTTCCCTCAGATCCCACCTCATCCCTGCTTCCATCAGACCTTCTCCTTTGTTTTCTATTGAAAACAGATTTTTTCTTTTTTCCAAAGAAAGAAGATTTTGGCTTGCATAACTATGTGGTTGGTGCAGCCTTAACCTCCTGGACTCAAGCCATCCTCCCATCTCAGCCTCCTGAGTAGCTGGGACTACAGGTGTGCACCACCACACCCAGCTAACTTTTGTATTTTTCATAGAGACAAGGTCTTCCTATATTGTTCAAGTTGGTTTCAAACCCCTGGGCTCAATTGATCCTCCCACCTTGGCCTCCCAAAGTGCTGGGATTCCAGGTGTGAGCCACCATGCCCAGCCCACAAGCCAAAATCTTAGCAAGTCCTGAGGTATCACCCCCAATTCCAAATTTTCTCTTGAATCCATTCACAGCACTCCATCTCCACTGCAACCATCCCCTAGATCAGTTCATCGCCACCTGTCACCTGGATTATCACAATAGCCCCTTTACTAATCTCCCTGCTTCCTCCCCCACTGATCCCTTTTAAGGATCTATGTGTTAGAGTGTATCTTTTTCCTTTTCAAAACATTCACTGCCCCTCCCCCCCCATTTCACTCAGAGAAGAAGCCATAGTCATTAAAATGGCTTGTGAGGCTCCCACAGGCTCTGTCCCTCCCCACCATCATCCTCCTTCCCCTGGCCTCCTCCAGCCTCTTCTACTATGTCACACTGCTGCAGTCACACTGGTTCTGTGCTCCTCCTCAAACACTCCAGGCATGCTGTCCCCTCCACCTGGAACACCATTACAGGCAGGCTTTCTCCTCCATCTTCATGTCACTTTCACGGTGGCCTCCCCTCCACACCCTTTCTGAAATTGCAGTACCTCTTTCTAATGCTTCCTTGCTTCGTGTTCTTTCTTAACACTTATCCTATTTAGTATTTTTCTATCTGTTTACATGCTTATTTTACATGTCTCCACCCATCTCCAACCTCTACACCCAAATGTAAGCTTCAGGGTTTTTTTTTAAAGTCAGGGTCCCATTCTGTCACCCAGACTGGAGTGCAGTGGTGCAATCATGGTTCACTGCAGCCTTGAACTCCTGGGCTCAAGATCTTCCCACTTCAGCCTCCCCCAAGTAGCTGGGACTACAGGCATGAGCCATTGTGCCTGGCCAACTTCAGGGATTTTTGTGGGCAGGAATGCTTTTTCACTGATATTCCTGTGCCTAAAACAGTGTCTGGCATAGTAAGTGCCATAAATAGTTATCAAATAAAGAACCCTTTTGAGAAGAGGATCTGAAAATCACTTAAGTACCTGGAGCAGGTAATGGAATTCAGGGCAGTAGTGAAGGTCAAAAATGGAAGTAACTAGAACTTTTTTTTTTCTTGTTTGTTTGTTTTTGAGACGTACTCTTGCTCAGTCACCCAGCCTGGAGTGCAGTGGCGCAATCTTGGCTCACTGCAACCTCCACCTCCCAGGTTCAAGTGACTCTCCTGCCTCAGCCTCCCAAGTAGCTGGGAGGTACCCACCATTATGCCCGGCTAATTTTTGTATTTTTTTGGTAGAGACGGGGTTTCACCATGTTGGCCAGTCTGGTCTTGAAATCCTGACCTCAAATGATCTGCCCGCCTCAGACTCCAAAAGTGCTGGGATTACGGGTGTGAGCCACCGCACCTGGCCGAACATGTTTATGTGGTTACAGCAATGACCTGGTAACTAGGGACCAATCAATGATGAAGGGGAGAAAATTGACAATTACAGAGCTACTTCCTCCAGTGATGAAATCCAGATCACAGCTGTGGTCACTGGAGCAGGAAAGGAGGAGAGCAGATGGATGCAGAAGCCGGCAAGGAGGTAGACTGGGTGTGGGAAGGTGATTAGCAGGAACAAGTGTGAAAGAAAGGAGGCGAGGTTTGAAAAGAGACACGGGATAAGCCTCTAGGAGTGTGGGAAAGGGAACTCATGGAGATGGAAAACAGCTGAGGTGCCAGAGAATCAGGGGAAGCCTAACCCCCAGTAATCTCATCAGCTCCCTGGATAGGAATAATTGTCTTCTCGTTTTTCTGTAAGGTGCTGAGCAAATGCAGCTGCAAGCTGCCCTTGGGTCCAGACAGCCACCGAGACTCTCCCTTGCCCTGGAGTTGGCCCAAGTACAGGCAGCAGTAGGAGTGGCTCTCAGCTCACCTGCTCCCAGCCACCAGCATTTCCAGTGCCTGCTTGAGCTGTGCACAGGCGCCAGGCCCCGGCCTGCGCTGCAGTCTCTCAACCTCCTGCAGCCCCTGGTCCTGTGCAACGTGGGAGAGGGTCAGAGTCTTGAGGGTCCCTGACTCAGACCTCTTGTAGACCACACCCCCACCCGAGGCCCCACCCACTCACGACCACACCTCTTGGCCTGCCCTTCTTTGGCTCCATCAGGTTGATGGCTCCATCTTTCTAGCCCGCTACTGGCTCCACCAAATGTGCGGCCCCACCATCCGTACCTCTACCCATCTCCTTCATCCAGTCCCTTCCTGGGTCCACCAATTCTGAAACTCTGTCCTCCCACAACTCCTGGCATCCTCAGTTCGCCCAGAAGCTGTGCTCTTTGGCCCTTGCCCCTCTGGCCTTTCACCAACAAGGTGCTGGCTCTCTAGTGCCTGCCCATTAGCCCCACTGCAGAGCTTCCTTCAAAGGCTGCAGTGTCCTAGGCGTCCCTACGGCCCGGTCTCTCCCTGTGGGCGCCAGCCTTGCCCTTACCAGCCTTGCCCTTACCAGCCTCTCGGCCACTTTGTGCACGCAGTTGCTGCTCTGCAGGCGCCAGGTGTGGTCCTCCCAGCAACTCCACACATGCATGCATGGCTTGCAGTGACGGAGGGGCAAGCAGAAGTATGGCCTGGCAGATGGAGAGGAGGCTTCGCGGGCATTCTGGGCTCCTGGAGACCTCCCAAACCCCCCCTTCCAGCCACCGGCAGCACTCACCCGCTGCCGTCCATGGGCTCAGGCCGCTGAGCAGGGGTCCCCAGTTCTTCCTCCTCTTTCTCCTCCTCTGGCCTGGCTCCCAGCAGAGGCTGAGCCTCCACAGCTGCACCCTCAGTTCCCTCCCCGGCCCTGGACCCTCGGCCCAATTGCTCCTCCAGACGGCCTGCGCGACCTGCCCCAGAGCAGCAAGGGTCAGTAGGCGCCAGGCTGAGGGCTGGAACCCCCCCTCAACCACCTCTGCCTCAATAGAAGTCAGAACCCACCCCTTACTGAAAGTCAACACCCCTTCCAGGCTTCTAAGGTCTGAAATGAGATTGCCCTCCCTCAAACCCATGGCACTCAGGGGTTTGGCTAGGCCACACACCAATGGAGATCTCGAAGCTGATGGGCTGGGAGGCCACGGCGGGGTCGATCATGGTGGCCTCGAAGAGCACACCGAAAAGCAGGAAATCTTCACAGGGCGCCAGGACATTCTGGGGGAGGCCATCAGGCTGGAGTCAGCACCTACTCTCCCAGGGAACAGCCTGGACTATGCTTGGCCGCATTGCCCACAGAAAGAAGTGCGACCAAGGCTTGGAAGTCACTGCAGGTTTCTTACTCGCTCTCCCTCCTCCCGGCCCCAGCATTGGCCCTGGGTGTGGGTCCTCTCTCCCACAACATGTGTGCATATACCAGAGCCCATGTGGGCACACACCTCACTCTTCGCCCAGGCCCCCAAATTGAGACCCCTGTCGTGGTGTTTAATGCCTGAGAGTGGATTCCACCTTCCAGAGCTGAGGTGACCCCGCCCCCTTTGCTACCCCCCAGCCCCCACCTCTGGCAGCGGCAGCAGCTCCTCCACCTCCACCTCCATGGCACGGGGGATCTCAGGTCCCTCGGCACCGGGGCTGGCGTTCAAGTGCTGCGGAACCGCCTTTGGGGTCTGATCCCTTCTGGCTTTCTTTTTCTTCTTTCGGGTGAGCCGGGACAACGTGGACCCCTGCTGGGCCTGGGGAGGCTCAGGTTCAGCTCTCCCTTCCAACACCTGCATGGACACAGCCAGCAGAAGGCGGCCGCGGAACCAAATGCCTTGGCCAACGCCTTCGTTGAGACCTTGAAGACTATCCCGGAGCCCCGCGCCGGGGGGCGAGCCATAGAGGGGCACCCAGGCCGGGCCGAAGGTAGGGTTAAACCCCGCTGTGGGGAACAAGAGCAGCGTGTTGGAGGGGAGCGTGGGGAGGGCGAGTGCTGGTAAATCTCTGCACCTCACCCTGATCTCCTCCAAGTATTCGGGGGTGAGGGCAGGGGAGGGGGGCTAAGCCGCTCTGAAAGGGAAGAAGTTGGCCAGCAGCTGCGGACGCGCCGCTGTGGAACACGACCTGGGGCGCCTCCAAAACAGCTCAGCGCCCCAAGGAGCTGGAAATCGCAGAAGCCCGGGCTCGGGGGACGCAGCCTGAGCCCTGGGGGCGGAGTCGGGATTGATTGGGGCGGGGTCGGGATTGGGGTGGAGCTACGGGCGATCGGCCGGGCCTGGGGGTTGGGGAAAGGAGTGGACCGTCAGTGTCAGCGCGTGCACAGCTGTAGAAGGGTGGGACTGGGCTGGTTACTGGACAGGCGGCTGTGGTCAGAATTTTGCCAACGGAGCCAAACCGATGGTGGGGTTCACAGTCTGGGGGCGGCTTGAAGCAGTTTGTTTTGCGGGCGGACCAGCCCTCCTAGGCGGAGCGGGGTCGCGAGGATGGGGCTTGCGGTTGGGAATGGGCCCTATGGAGCCCTATGGACCGAGGCGAGTGAGACCGGATTTGCCGCGGCCAGAAGCGCTCACCCGCGCGGCCCGGATGGGAGATCCGCCTCAGGTCCAGCACGTGCGTAGCGAGTGCCGCGTCGACCAGGGGCGCCTCGTCCCGCAGCTGCAGGCGGAGGCTGCGCGTCAGCGGCGGGAAGAGCTCCACGAAGCTCAGCTGCTCGTTCCATTCGGGCGCCGCCGCCTCGGCGCGCACCGACGTCTCGCCCTGAAGGTGGCGTTAAAGACAGGAGAAGGGAGATCAGCGCGGAGTCGGGGCCGGAGCCGCGGCGCCGTGGGCCCCGGAGGGACTTACCTCCTGCCCCAGGAAAGACACCCGCACATAGGGCTCCACCAGGACGCGCTGGTCGTGCAGGGCGCGGGCCAGGCTGCCCAGCAGCCCCGGGCGCATCGCGGGAAGCCCCTCGGCGCGGTACAGGCGCACGCGGAGCCGCGCCCATGGCCTCTCGGCGGGCACCCCGCGCGGCAGGAGCAGGTTCCTAGGGGAGGGGGCACCGAGCGGGGGGGAGAAACTGGGATCTCGGCCCCTCCCCTTATCCGCGCCCCACGTCCACCCCCGGATCCATGTCCTCCTCCCCACCTCACCCCGGCTCACTTCTCGATGTCCGAACAGTGCCCTGGGGCCGGGGGTAGCATTGGAGGGGGCAGGTCCCCGCGCACCCTCACGGACAAGGTGACCTTAATGAAACCCTTGGTCCCGGCGCGGGTGTCCCGGGGATCATGCAGCGGAGCCCATCTTTGGTAGAATTGGCCATCTAAGGGCGAAGGGGCGAGCCAGGGGTAAGGGGCGACCGGCGGGACGCACAGGGTGGCCGTGAGGCTATCGGAGTGACGGACAATGGCCAGGGCTTCTCTGGCTCAGCAGGGAATGGCGGAAGTGCCAAGAGTTCAGCCTCCGCCAGAGATGGCCCTCTCCGAAGTGAGTGTATAGGGGTCCATGCAGAGTCACTGCGGGGTCAATCTCTAGGGCCCTTGTCCGTGCAGAGTCTCAATAAGGGGACGATTCCATACCTGGCTGGTCCAAGATGATGCCCAGGTCCATCCTGAAGGTGCCTATCCGGGTGGCCATAAAGGGGAGGGTCTGCGAATGGAAAGCCTGGGGGGAAGGTGGTGTTAGTCCTGCAGCTTTCGCATCCCCCCTTCTCTGAAGGACACTGGTCACCCCTACCCCACTCACCGTGATCTCCAGCAGCAAGTCTTGGAGGCGAAGCCGTGTGTCATGAAATTCGAACAAGAAGTACTGAATTGAAGTGGGGATGAGAGGTTAGATGTGAAGGGCTCCTGCCAGCTTACCCAGGTCTCTTGCTCAGAAGACCCTCCTTCCCCCACCACCAACCCTCTCACTGCAAGCTTTTCCTGGATCAGCAAGCCTCCAACCCCAACCCATAGGCCCAGCATCTGGCTCCATTTCCACCTAGGCCTCACCCGCTTCGGGAATAGTTCTCACGTCAACCCCTCCCATTCTGTCAGGCTCGCCCTCTTCTGTGGTGGCACCCACCTCATTGTAGAAGGGGCAACTGGTCCCACGCTGTGTGGCGGTCACACGGCGCTGCCCCCCCACTTGCACGGCCACATAGGGGTTAATGTTGACTCCCACCAGTTTCTGGGCTTCCAGCACAGTGACTCCCACCTGAGAGGTACAGAAGGATGAGGAAAGGAAGCCAGACCTGCCTGGGTGGAGGGAAAGAACATGCGTGCCAGAAGAGGTAGTACTCCCAAGGGTTAGGCCCTGGAAAAAGAGCAGTACCTGGAAGTCTTGAGCTCTGGACACCTGGAAGGGATCCCCATGGGCCAGGGCCCTGGCGCGACTGGAGAGAAGCTTAAGGTTAGCACTCACTTGGTCCCTCCCCTGCACACGCACGCATGCACACACACACACACTTGCTTGGTGCTGGGAATGATGTTTTCTCTCCCTCTGAATTTTTGGATTCCGGGTCCTTCAGGTCATGTCTTGCTGCCTCCATCTCAACCCTACACCCACAATTTGACTCATTCCTGGAGCCCGAAACCATTCATTCATGCAACAGAGGTTTATTGAGTACCTACTACGAGCTAACACTGTCCCAAGCACTGGGACGCTGTAGTGAAGAGACAAATCTTGCCCTCATCAAGCTTTCATCCCCTGCATGTGTGTGAGCCACTGTAACTATGTGTATGAACATGGCAGTGTCTATGCCTATGAGCAAGTGACCGGAGAATCCACCCTTCCCACACACCCTGGGACTGTGTGTTTGTGAGGGCAGATGGGTGTGGGAGCAGGTGTGCCATGGGTACAAGTTACCTCTTGAGGGGGCTGAACATAACACCAGAAAGTTCCACGTCAGGCTCATCATCCAGGTCCTGCTCCAGCTCAAGCTCCAGCTCATTCTCTTCATCGTCCTGCTGGCCTAGACTTCGAGCTAGCCTGCGGCCTAGAGCCACTGCCCGCCGCTCCAGCTGGGCCTCCCCAGGCCTGATAGGAAAGACCCTCAAGGGACATGCCTGGAACCCATCACCCATCTCTGGGCAATCCCTTGACTTGCTGGAGCCTTGGACTGACCCCTGACCCTTGAACTGATCCCACTGATCCTAGGACCAGTTATTGACCTTGTGGCTGACTTCACTGATCCCAGGACAGACTCTTAACCCTGGGACATTTCTAATTCCAGAACTGACCTCTGATTCTAGGACTGACCTCTGACCCTGGAACTGATTCAGTTCTGACCCAAGACCCTGGGGCTGCCCCCATATCACTGGCTCCTAACTCCAAGACTGACTCAGTGACTCCAGGTCATCCCGACATACTTACGCCAGTTCCTGGAAGCCCACATTGGGGATGATTAACTCGAAGCTGGGGAAAAATAAATGAAAGGACTAAGAGGAACATTCCTAACTACAGAGCGGCACCTGCTCAGCACATGTCCAAGGGTCACTGAATCGGCAGATCCAGAGTGGAACCGGGCACTACTTCTCCCTTTCCAGGGTCTGCCTGGGCTGGGACCACCAGGTCTTGCTTCAGTTGCTGAGGGGATTACCTGTCCTGGATGGGTGCCCCAAAGTCCTCCTCTGACCAGGCTCCAGTAGCGCCCTCTGGGGGCTGGTACTTCAGGTCAAGCTCCACCTGGATCTGAAACCAGATACAGTATCCCCTAGGGCCCCCCATCTAACTGCCCTGGGTCTAAGAGAGGCCCAAGGACAATGCCAGTGCCTTTTACTACAGGCGGCAGAGATCTTTCTGGCCAGCATCCGTGGTGCCTTGTGGTTCCTCTCTGATCATTAATAATGTAAACTACTCATAACCTATTAAGAACTAAGTAACTAGGCAAGTTTCCTCGTTATTTTTTTCTTTTTTCTTTTTTTTTTTAGTATTGATGAGGTCTTATTATGTACGTTGCCCAGGTTGGTCTTGAGCTCCTGAGCTCAAATGATCCTTCTGCTTTAGCTTCCCAAAGTGCTGGGATTACAGGCATGAGCCACTGTGCCCAGCCGCAAGTTACCTCTTGAGGCCCAACAGGATTCCAAAATTGTCTCATTTTTGTTGGAAATCCCTTACGGTGGCCTTCACTACTCTGCCTGGTCTGGCCCCACCAACCTTTCCAGCTCCATCTCACTCCAGGCACCCCAGCTGTGCTCCTTCAAGGCGCTGGACTTTTGCATATGCCTTTTCCTCTGCCTGGAACATTCTCTCCTCCCAGTTAACATCTGTTATCCTTCAAGTCTAAGTTCAGGTACTATTTCCTCAGGGAACCTTCTCTGGCCCCCAAGTAGATCATACTCCCCTGTGGTACCCTCTCCCAGCCCCTACCAGCTTTCTTCTAACACCTGCCAATTCCAGTTTCACACTTACTTGTGTGAATATTTGTTTAATGTTTGCCTCCCTTCCAAGGGTGTGAATCTTTATCTGGTTTTGCTCACCACGGAATCCTCATTGCTCAGCTCAGCATTTGGCTTATCATAAGAGCTCAACAAATGATGACGGACTGAACAAAAGAACTCCACATTATATAAATGAGAAAATAGCTTCCAGGCCAGGCGCGGTGGCTCATGCCTGTAATCCCAGCACTTTGGGAGGCCGAGGGTAGATCACAAGGTCAGGAGTTTGAGACCAACCTAGCCAAGATGGTGAAACCCAGTTTCTCCTGAAAATAAAAAAATTAGCTGGGTGTGGTGGCGGGCGCCTGTAGTCCCAGCTACTTGGGAGGCTGAGGCAGGAGAATCGCTTAAACCTGGGAGGTGGAGGTTGCACTGAGCCGAGATTGAGCCACTGCATTCCAGCCTGGGTGACAGAGCAAGATTCCGTCTCAAAACAACAACAACAAAAAGAAAACAGCTTCCAAATGCTAAAGAAAGTGTACAAGTTCCCAGACGGGAAATGGCAGATCTGAGATTTGAAGTTAGGTCCATGTCTACTAGGCTAAGAGCCCTTCCATGAAACACCAGGAAAATCCAGCCAGGTTCATCTTGGTCTCCCAAAAGAATTGATTGCTGAAAGGAATCCTGGCTGGAGGCCTTGTTACCACTCCTCTCTGGGTCTTAGGTTTTCCCCTGTGAGAAATGGAACCCTTTATCTAGAGGTACTTGAGGGTGGCAGCCTGGGGGCCAGAGGGGCTCACCGGGGACACTCGAAGATTCTCATCCACTAGGGCTTCCCGTAGCACCAAATGCCCAGCATTCTGTAGCTGCTGCAGGGAGATCACCAGGGTCCCTAGAGGCCTAGAGGAGTGGCATAGAGCAAAAGAGTGACCCAGGAGAATGGCTCTAAGTCACCCCCAGCCCGACCTGCATCCTTGTCTCCCCAGGCCTACTCACCTAGGGGTGAATACACGGCTGCAGTTGACCACCTGCACAGACAGACACTCCCCAGCCAGTGGAGCCCCATAGTGGGGCCATCGGAACAGCTGGGGACAGGAGGAAGCTTGTGACACCCATGCTGTGCTGACCCTAAACTCCAATCCAAAGCCTATTCTTGGCTGGGCACAGTGGCTCACGCCTGTAATCCCAGCACCTTGGGAGGCCAAGGCAGGCAGATCACTTGAGATCAGGAGTTCAAGACCAGCCTGACCAACATGGTAAAACCCCTTCTCTGCTAAAAATACAAAAATTAGCCAGGTGTGGTGGTACATGTCTGTAATCCCAGCTACTCAGGAGGCTGAGGCAGGAGACTCGCTTGAACTTGGGAGGTGAAGTTTCCAGTGAGCTGAGATTGTGCCATTGCACTCCAGCCTGAGTGACAGAGTGAGGCCCTGTCTCAAAAAAAAAAAAAGAAAAAAAAAAAGAAAAAAAAACAAAACCCTATTCCTAACCCTCAGACAGGAGCCAATCCTCCAGACTTAGAGCTAACTTTAGGACTAACGTCCCCAAACCTGGAAGGGATCCCTGCACATGGGTTTGAATCTGAGTGAGGGCTGATCTGGGGCTAACTAGTGATCAAGAATGAATTCCCCCAGTCTTGCAACTAATTTGTTCCAATCTGGGTCTGATCTCTCAGGCCTCAGACTGACCCCACCTCCCAAGACTATACTTCCCCAAACCCAGGAATGAGCCCCTGAACCCCAGGTTGGACTTGGATGGGAGACAGATCAGGAACCAACTGTACTGACCTCACCGATATCTGCTTCTGGACCACAGTGAATTTTTCTTGTTTTCTGGGTAAAGCCTGCTCAGAACTGAAACTAGTCAAATATCAGCCCCTCCCCCCACACATAAAAAAATAATTTGCTTCCCCCACCCTTGGCCCAGTGTCAAGTCCCTCCTGGATTCAACCTTAAAGAAAGGTAGACAATGGGAAGGAAAGAGGCAGAGGGTTGGAGATACCAGTGTGGGTAGAGAAAAGAAATGGGCTGTAGAGATGGGAAGGCATTGGGTCAAGGGCCCAGGGAATGGAGGATCCAGAGCCCCCAGTTTCAAATATCCTTAGGGCGTCCCTGCAAGCCTCACCTCGAAAGGTGAGCTTCACTTGTCGGTCGTGGGTGCCGGTCAGCCCTGTTAGTCGTTGCACGCGTACCGTCAGAGCCATGGTCCCAGTGGCACTGGCACTTCCTCTGCCCGTCTGCCCTTCTGCCCACCAGCCCGCCCACCTGAATCGCCTCTGACTCACTGGACTCACCCAGCAGGTTTAGCAATCCCTGCCCTTTAGTCAAACACACAGGGAGCAGGCCTGGGGGTCATGGGTGGGGAGGGAGGAGAGGACCGACAGATAGGGGTAAGGTCCTGGAGGTCAATTCAGCCCTCCCTGCCTCCACCAGCTGCAAGCTGGCAGGACTGCCTCAGCCTCCATCCTGCATCCTCAGGGAGTGAGAGCTGTGATAGGGTGGGAGGGAGGCGAGGGGAATGAACGGGACCCCAGTCTGCTCCCTGCCAGCCGATGAGGCCTCAAGGACATGGACCTCATGCCTTTTCATTTCTTTTTTCTTTGTTTTTTTGTTTTTTGTTTTTTTTGAGATGGGGTCTTGCTCTGTCATCCAGGCTGGAGTGCAATGGCACGATCTCAGCTCACTGCGACCTCTGCCTCCTGGGTTCAAGCAATTCTCCTGTCTCAGCCTCCCGGGTAGCTGGAATTACAGGTGTCCACCACCACAGCTGGCTAATTGTTTGTATTTTTAGTACGGACAGGGTTTCGCCATGTTGGCCAGGCTGGTCTCAAACTCCTGACCTCAGGTGATCTGCCCACCTCAGCCCCCCAAAGTGCTGGGATTATGGGCATGAGTCATTGTGCCCGGCCTCTCCTCTTTTCTATCTCTCTGTCGCTCTCTTTTATTATTATTTTTTTTTACTTTCTTCCTTCTTTCTTTCTTTTCTTTTTTTTTTTTTTTTTTTTTTTTTTCCTGAGATGAAGTCTCGCTCTGTCGCCCAGGCTGGAGTGCAGTGGTGTGATCTTGGTTCACTGCAACCTCTGCCTCCCGGATTCAAGCAATAGTCCTGCCTCAGCCTCCCACACAGCTGAGATTATAGGTGCCCGCCACCATGCCCGGCTAATTTTTTTTTTTTTTTTAGATGGAGTCTCCCTCTGTCGCCCAGGCAAGAGTGCAATGGTGTGATCTTGGCTCATGGCCACCTCTGCATCCCGGGTTCAAGTGATTCTCCTGCCTCAGCCTCCCAAGTAGCTGGGATTACAGGCATATGCCACCACGCCCGGCTACTTTTTGTATGTTTTTAGTTGGGACGGGGTTTCACCATATTGGCCAGGCTAGTCTCAAACTCCTGACCTTGTGATCCACCTGCCTCGGCCTTCCAAAGTCCTGGGATTACAGGCATGACTCATTGCGCCCTGGCTAATTTTTGCATTTTTAAGTAGAGACGGGGTGTCACCATGTTGGCCAGGCTGGTCTCAAATTCCTGACCTTCAGTGATCTGCCCATCTCAGCCTCCCAAAGTGCTGGGATTACAGGAGTGAGCCACCACGCCCAGCCCCTTCCTTTCTTTCTTTTTCCTTTTTTTAAGGCAGGGTCTCACTCAGTTACCTAGGCTGAAGTTCAGTGGTGCAATCAAGGCTTACTGCAGCCTCAATCTCCCAGGCTCAGCCTCCCAAGTAGCTGGAACTACAGGCATGTGCCAGTGGGCCTGGCTAATTTTTGTATTTTTTGTAGTGATGGGGTTTTGCCATGTTGCTCAAACTGGTCTCAAATTGCTGGCCTCAAGTTGTCCTCCCACCTCGGACTCTCAAAGTGCTGGGATTACAGACGTGAGCCACTACACCTGGCCTCATGTTGTTTCTTGTTCATCTTCCTGTTCTCAGTGCCCAGATCAGGGTTTGGCACATGGTAGACCCTTAAAACACTGAACAAATGGATGAACTAATAAATGAATCCCTTAGCCCTCAGAAGTAGTGCTGTAGGCATTCAACTCATTTATTGAATTAAAAAGTGATTAAATGTGTGTTCCTAGCTTGCAACATAGTAAGCATTCAGCTGGAAGCCAGGTGTCCTTAACTTGGGGTCCTAGGATCCTAGTGGGACCATAGAATGGCTCCATGGAGGCTGCAAATCTTTGAAATTTTCTGCAAAATGTTGGGCATGTGTACACTTTTGTGGACTAAGAGCTCATCACTTAGGTTAATAACCCTAAAACAGATGTACAGTACTTTTGCTGAGTGAAGTCATGAATGTATCTTGAAATCTGAACCCATAATATGTGAAAGTATGTATTCACTGGAGTTCACAGCCAGGCCCTTTAATTATATATATATATAATTTTTTTTTTTTTTCAGAAAGGGTCTTGCTCTGTCACCCAGGCTGGAGTGCAGTGGCACAATTACAGCTCACTACAGCCTCAATTTCCCAGGCTTAAGTGATATTCCTGACTCAGCCTCCCTAGTAGCTGGGTCTACAGGCTCATGCAATCACACCAGCTAGTTTTTTTAAGAGGTGGGGTCTCACTATGTTGCCCAGGCTGGTCTCCTGGGCTCTAGCAATCCTCCTTCCTTGGCCTCCCAAAGTGCTGGGATTACAGGCATGATCTACCATGTCCTGCACCTTCTATTTGCAGGACTTGTGCTATGGCACCCTGCAGGGTGTGCTGTCAGAGAGAGGGGAATCACATGTGTCCGTCTTCCAGTAACTTCATGACTCCAATAACACAGCCTAGAAAGACTGGGATTACCCTGAGAGCAGAAAGGGTCAGGGCCCAGGAGCTCAGAGGAGGGAGACCAGAGGCGCTTCCCCAAAAAAGGAATGTTTAAAATGGGTTTAGGCTCCCAGGAGGTGGAGCTTGCAGTGAGCCGAGATTGTGCCACTGCACTCCAACCTGAGTGACAGAGTGAGACACTGTCTCAAAAAATAAAAATAAAAATAAAAAATGGGTTTAGGCTCAGCACAGTGGCTCATGCCTGTTGGGAGCCCAAGACAGGAGGATTGCTTGAGCCCAGGAGGTCGAGGCTGCAGTAAACTGTAATCATGCCACTCCACTCCAGCCTAGGCTATTCATAGAGCAAAACACTGTCTCAAAAAAAAAAAATTTTTTTTTTAAAAGAAAAGAAAGCGGCCGGGCATGGTGGCTCACTGCTGTAATCCCAGCACTTTGGGAGGCCAAGGCAGGTGGATCACAAGGCCAAGAGTTCAAGACATCCTGGCCAACATGGTGAAACCCCATCTCTACTAAAAACAGAAAAATTAGCCGGGCATGGTGGTGTGCACCTGTAATCTCAGCTACTCAGAAGGCTGGGGCAGGAGAATCACTTGAACCCGGGAGGCAGAGGTTGCAGTGAAGCAAGATCAGGCCATTGCATTCCAGCCTGGGCCAACAGAGCGAGACTCCACCTCAAAAGAAAAGAAAATTGGCTTAGAGCAGTAGTCCCCAACCTTTTTGGGCACCAGTGACCAGGGACCGGTTTCATGGAAGACAATTTTTCCATGGACAGGGTGGGGGGCAGGGGCGGCGGGTGGAGAGGATGGTTTGGAGATGAAACTGTTCCACTTCAGATCATTAGGCATTAGATTCTCATAAGGAGCACACAACCTAGATCCCTCACATGCATGGTTACCAATAGGGCTCCCGCTCCTGTGAGAATCTAATGCTGCTGCTGATCTGACAGGAGGCGGAGCTCAGGTGGTGATGCTCCCTTACCCACTGCTCACCTCCTGCTGTGCATCCTGGTTCCTAACAGGCCATGGACTGGTACCAGTCCATGGCCTGGGGGTTGGGAACCCCTGGCTCAAAGGACAGGAGCTAGGAGCAAAGACAGAAACCCAGGCAGTGGGAAGAAATGCCGAACGTGTTCTGGGCCATGTAATGTGTACAGTTTGGCCTGAACACAAGGAATGTACTGGGCGGCGGCGGCAGCAGCAGCAGCAGATAAGATTAGACAGTCAGAGGAGCTGGGTCTTGCTGTGTGACCTTGAGCCAGTCATGGTCCCTTCTTGTGCTTCAGCTTTTCTGTCTCAGTACTGGGTTGGAAAGCCCTGTTCTGCCTATTTCTCCATTGTTGTTTTGAGATGGAGTCTCACTCTGTCACCCAGGCTGGAGTGCAGTGGTGTGATCTTGGCTCACTGCAACCTCCACCTCCTGGGTTCAAGCGATTCTCCTGCCTCAGCCTCCCGAGTAGCTGGGATTAATAGATGCGCACCACCATACCTGGCTAATGTTTTTATTTTTAGTAGAGATGGGGTTTCACCATGTTGGCCAGGCTGGTCTTGAACTCCTGACCTCAGCTGATCCGCCCTTCTAGGCCTCCCAAAGTGCTGGGATTACAGAAGTGAGCCACTGCACCTGGCCAGTTGTTATGTATTCAAATGAGTTTGAGGGTCTAAAACACATCAGACAAGAGGGACAGGCTGTTCTGTTTTTTAAAAAGGCCCAGATTAGACCTGAAACCCTCAGATGCTGGAGGAAGGCTTCACCTCCCCACAGTCTTTTTTTTTTTTTAAGACAGTGTCAGCCAGGCACAGTGGCTCACACCTGTAATCCCAGCACTTTGGGAGGCTGAGGAAGGCGGATCAAGAGGTCAGGAGATCGAGACCATCCTGGCTAACACGGTGAAACCCCCTCTCTACTGAAAATACAAAAAATTAGCCGGGCGTGGTGGTGGGCACCTGTAGTCCTAGCTACTCGGGAGGCTGAGGCAGGAGAATGGTGTGAACCTGGGAGGTGGAGCTTGCAGTGAGCCAACATCGTGCCACTGCACTCCAGCCTGGGTGACAGAGCAAGACTCCACCTCAAAAAAAAAAAAAAAAAAGACTGTCTTACTCTGTTGCCCAGGCTGGAGTACAGTGGTGCGATCTCAGCTCACTGCAACATCCACTTCCTAGGTTCAACCAATTCCCTAACTCACCCTCCCCAGTAGTTGGGATTACAGGTGTGCACCACCACGCCTGGCTAATTTTTGTATTTTTAGTACAGAGACGGGGTTTCACCATGTTGGTCAGGCTGGTCTTGAACTCCTGATCTTGTGAGCCCGCCTCAGCCTCCCAAAGTGGTGGGATTACAGGCGTGAGCCACTATGCCCGGCTCACCTCTATTAAAAGGACCCAAAGGAGTTAACGGACAGAAAACGTGGCAGAGGCAGAGATGGGGTGGTATGGACCAGAATTTGTAGTTTGCAGTGATTTCGCCTTCCTCTCCCTTCTTCCGTGTGGGCCCTGTGGCACCTAATGAAGCAAGGTATTGGGATCATCCCTCTGGAGCCTGGCATGGGCATCTCCCCTCTGGGCTAGAACATAGCTTAACAGATTGTCCGTGTGCCTCAACCCCTCAAAAACTGCCACTTCCAGTTCCTAACATTCTTGTTTTGTTTTGAGATGAAGTCTTGCTCTGTCACCCAGGCTGGAGTGCAGTGGTGCAATCCCAGCTCACTGTGACCTCCGCCTCCCAGGTTCAAGCGATTCTTCTGCCTCAGCCTCCCAAGTAGTTGGAACTACAGGCACACGCCACCACACCCAGCTAATTTTTGTATTTTTAGTAGACATGGGGTTTCACCATATTGGCCAGGTTGGTCTTGAACTCTTGACCTCAAGTGATCCACTGCCTGGGTCTCACAAAGTGCTGGGAGTACAGGTGTGAGCCATCATGCCCGGCCCCAGTTCCTAACATTCTAAGGAAGTTGTGAGATGGCAGTTAAGAGGACTGCACTCGAGGGCAGGATTTGGGAATTCTAATGTGATGCAGTGTTATTCCTCTACCTGGACCTGTTTGCCTAGCTGTGCAACTTGTGCATAACATACTGCATTGTCTTTCAAAATGTGGTTGTTGTTTTTCTTTTTTCTTTTCTTTTTCTTTTTCTTTTTTTTTTTGAGACAGAGTCTCACTCTGTGGCTCAGGCTGGAGTGCAGTGGCACAATCTTGGCTCACTGCAACCTCTGCCTTCTGGGATCAAGTGATTCTCCCGCCTCAGCCTCCCAAGTAGCTGGGACTACAGGCATGGGCCACCACGCCCGGCTAATTTTTGTATTTTTAGTAGAGATGGGGTTTCACCATGTTGGCCAGGCTGGTCTCAAACTACTCACATCAGGTGATTAGCCCACCTCAACCTCTCAAAGTGCTGGGATTGCAGGCGTGAGCCACCAAGCCTGGCCCCAAAATGTGGTCTTTAATCAGGATCACAAATGTGGTTGTTAAAAATGCACACTCCAGCCGGGCACAGTGGCTCATACCTGTAATCCCAGCACTTTGGGAGGCCGAGGTGGGCGGATCACCTGAGGTCCCGAGTTCGAGACCACCCTAGCCAACATAGTGCAACCCCGTCTCTACTAAAAATACAAAAAAAAAAAAAAAAAAAAGTTAGCCAGGTGTGGTGGCACATGCCTGTAATCCCAGCTATTTTGGAGGCTGAGGCGGGATAATTGCTTGGACCCAGGAGGCAGAGGTTGCAGTGAGCCGAGATCGTACCATTGTATTCCAGCCTGGCCACAGAGCAAGACTCTGTCTAAAAAATAAACAAAAACAAAACAAAAGCACATTCCTGGGCCAACTCAGAAATCCTGCAGTATCTGCAGTAGAATCACAAGGTGTGCCTGGGAAGCTGAATTTCTATAAGCTGCACTGATATTCTGTTACATAGCAAGAGTTTGGGGACCTCTCGTCTTCTGGCTGTGACCATCTGATTCCTCATTCTTTCCTCCATGGCTCAGGTGTGCAGCCTGAGTGTGGGTATGACGATTGGTGGGTGCTGAATTCTCAACCCACAGACCCCTGGGAAACATGGGTCTGGAGGAGGGACCCACAGATCCTGAATGAGCTCTCTGACCTGATGTCTAGGATGAGAGGAGGGGGCTGAAGGGCTTGCAGAGCAAAGGGGACTAAGTATTTAGAAGTGCCCTGAGTGATGCCCTGCTCCTTCTTAACATTCATTATTTGCAAATATTTGAGCACCTACTACATGCTAGGCTTATCTAGGTGCTGGAGGATACAGTAATGAATGAAAATCTGTGCCCTGATTAAGTTTATGTTCTAGTGGGCATGGCAGGCAATAAGGAAATAAATAAATGGGCCAGGCATGGTGGCTCACATCTGTAATCCCAGCACTTTGGGAGGCAGAAGTGGGTGGATCACTCGAGCTCAGGAGTTGAAGACCAGCCTGGGCAACATAGCGAGACCCCATCTCTACAAAAAATACAAAAATTAGCTGGGTGTGGTGGCGCAAGCCTGTAGTCCCAGCTACTCGGGAGGCTGAGGCGGGAGGATTGCTTGAGGCAGGAGATGGAGGTTGCAGTGAGCTGAGATCATGCCACTGCACTCCAGCCTGGGCAACAGAGCAAGACTCCATCTCAAAAAAAGAGAGAAATGAAATATATAGCATGTTAGTGACACGTGCTGAGGAGAAAAACAAAACAGGGAAGGGGGATAGAAACTGGTATTTGCTAAGTGCAGTTTTAGATGGGGTTTTCTAGGAAGTGCTGTGACGTCATCACTTGCTTTAAAAGAGGCCAGGCGCAGTAGCTGACTCCTGTAATCCCAGCACTTTGGGAGCCCCAGGCAGGCGGATAACCTGAGGTCAGGAGTTCAAGACCAGCCTGGCCAACATGGTAAAACGCCGTCTCTACAAAAATACAAAAATTAGCCAGGCATGATGGCAGGTGTCTGTAATCCCAACTACTCGGGAGGCTGAGGCAGGAGAATCGCTTGAACCCGGGAGGCGGAGGTTGCACTGAGCCGAGATTGCACTACTGCCCTCCAGCCTGGGCGACACAGCAGGACTCTGTCTCAAAAAAAAATAAAATAAAATAAAAATAAAAATGCTGGGCGCAGTGGCTCATGCCTGTAATCCCAGCACTTTAGGAGGCCGGGGCGGGTGGATCACCTGAGATCGGGAGTTCAAGACCAGCCTGACTAACATGGAGAAACCCCGTCTCTACTAAAAATACAAAATTAGCCAGGCATGGTGGTGCATGCCTGTAATCCCAGCCACTCAGGAGGCTGAGGCAGGAGAATCGCTTGAACCCGGGAGGCGGAGGTTGCAGTGGACCAAGATCGCGCCATTGCATTCCAGCCTGGGCAACAGAATGAGACTCCATCTCAAAAAAAAAAAAAGAAAGAAAGAAAGAAAGAAAAAAACTGTTATAGACTGAGTGCCATTTTAGATGGGGTTTTCTGGGAAGTGCTGTGACATCATCGCTTGCTGTAAAAGAGGCCGGGCGCGGTGGCTGACGCCTGTACTCCCAGCGCTTTGGGAGGCCGAGGCGGGAGGATCGCTTGAGCCCAGGAGTTCGAAGTTACAATGAGCTATGATCAGGCCACTGCACTCCAGCCCGGGCAATGAGAAAGACCCTGTCTCTTAAACAACAACAAAGTCAGAAGGAGAGGCTGCCATGGCTACGGCTCCTGGTGACGTCACGGCCAGCTCCGTGACGCGCGGCCAGGGCAGCCCGCGGAGACCGAGGCTCCTCTGTGACGTCAGCAGCCGGCCGGGACACAGCGGGAGGGCAGGTGCGGCCGCGGGGCCTGCCGACTTCACGCAGGGTCCGTGGGGTCCCCGCGGCGCGCAGCGGCTGAAGGAGGCCCCAGGGCCTTGGCGACCGCGGCGGCGGCTTTAGCGTCAGTGACTAGGCAGCAGGGGGTCAGGATGCGGCGAAGCTCCCGCCCGGGCTCGGCCTCGTCCTCGCGCAAGCACACGCCCAACTTTTTCAGCGAGAACAGCTCAATGAGCATCACCTCGGAGGACAGCAAAGGGCTCCGGTCAGCGGGGCCCGGGCCTGGGGAGCCCGAGGGCAGAAGAGCCCGGGGCCCGAGCTGCGGTGAGCCCGCCTTGAGCGCGGGAGTGCCCGGAGGAACCACATGGGCAGGAAGCTCTCAGCAGAAGCCGGCGCCTCGGAGCCACAACTGGCAGACAGCCTGTGGCGCGGCAACCGTGAGGGGCGGGGCCTCGGGTGCGGGCGGGGTCGACCCCGGGTGAGCCAGTGGAGGGGGCGGGGCCTAAAGGGCGGTGCTGGGCGGGGACGGGGCTAAGATGATATCTGGGCACCTCCTACAAGGTGGGTCCTGTAGGGTAAAGGGATGGTGCTATATGAGATCCCTTAAGGGGCGGAGCCTCGGTGTCCTGGACGGTTATGGGAAAGGGCGGGGAAAATCTTGTGGTTGGGTGCCACTGAGGGGGCGCGGCCTCAATGTTAGCGTGAGTGGCTCCCAGGACAATTGGGTTCCACCAAGATCTAAGGCTGGGGGCGGGTCATCCGTTTGGGGGTGGGACCAACTCTTTTTTCTTTTTTTTGCAACGGAGTTTCGCTCCTGTTGCCCATGCCATGCAATGGCATGATCTCGGCTCACCGCAACCTCCGCCTCCCGGGTTCAAACGATTCTCCCGCCTCGGCCTCCTGAGTAGCTGGGATTACAGGCGTGCGCCACCATGCCCGGCCAATTTTTGTGTTTTTAGTAGAGACGGGGTTTCTCCGTGTTAATCAGGCTGGCCTCGAACTCCCGACCTCAGGTGATCTGCCCGCCTCGGCTTCCCAAATCGCTGGGATTACAGGCGTGAGCCACCGCGCCCGGCCAGGAGACCAACTCTTGACGGAGCCTCCCTGAGGGGCGGGGCTTCAGAGGGCGGAGCTGGAGCCGGGATAGGGCTGCTGTGGGACCAAAGCCTGTGAGAGACTTCCCAGCTGTCTGGCTTGTGGACTGAGCAATCTGCGGCCGGGTCTCGAGGGGAAAATAGGTCTGTGGTCCGCAAGGCCCCAATGGAGCCCTTGGGTTCCCGCAGAACCGACTGGGTCTCCAGTAGTCTCTGAGGAGCCGCTCGACCTTCTCCCGACCCTGGATCTGAGGCAGGAGATGCCTCCCCCGCGGGTGTTCAAGAGCTTTCTGAGTACGGCCAGGCCAGCTGCTATCCCCTCTGACCCTCGGGTTCCCCTCTCCGAACTCCAGTTCTCTCTGAGCCCCCGGCCCCCGTTTGGGTATCGAGCCCCTCTCCGAGCCTCAACTCATTCTCCTAGCCCCCATCTAATTATCCTAGCCGACCCTCTCTTCCTGAGCCCCAGGCCCACCCCCGGCCCCTCCCAAGCCCCTTCTGAACCCGGACACCACGCTGGCTGAGCCCCCGCCTCTCCCTGCCGTGGGCCCCTCTCTGACCCTCTGTCCTGGCCTCAGGCCTGCTCTTCCAGGGGCTGAGCGTGTTGTTATCCCTGGCAGGAGACGTGCTGGTCAGCATGTACAGGTCAGAGGAAGGGACGCTGGCGCCCCAGGAGCCGCTCTTTGAAGGGGGTGGGGAGCAGGGCCGGAACCTTGCTGGCGCTTGAGCCGATTCAGATCTGATTGAGTCATGTTGGCAAGAGCTGGGTCTAGGACCCTGGGGTGGGGACTGGAGGGTTGAGCAGGTCGGGGCCTCAGCCTCCCTCCGGTTCCCCAGGGAGGTCTGTTCCATCCGCTTCCTGTTCACGGCTGTGTCGCTGCTGAGCCTCTTTCTGTCAGGTGAGGGGCAGTGAATTCCCTGGAGCCCCTGCCCTGGGTGCTTTGGAGGCAAACCCAGCTCATTTTCTCCTACATCCTCGCTCCTGCAGCTCCTGGCGTTCCCCTGCAGAACCCCCTAATTCCCCCTCAGACTCCCACGGTCCTCCCCAGGCTTAACCCCCTCAAGCCTCTTTCCACTGTCGCCCTATGCCGGGGAAACCCATTCTCTTCCTTTTCCTTCTCCTGAGACCCCTCCCTCTCTTTCTCCAGCATTCTGGCTGGGGCTTCTGTACCTGGTCTCTCCTTTGGAGAATGTGAGTTGGGGAGACTGTCCTGGGGTAGGGGGTTGGCAGGTTGTGAACCTGGAGATTGTGGGGGTCCCCTGGACTGTCGGTCTGCTGGGGTGGGGGTAGTGCCAGAGGCTACAATCCTTAAGAAAAGGCTGGATATAAACAGACTTATGAGGGATTGTGCTTGAGGGTCTCTTGGGGGCTCTGATACTGGGAGGTCAAGGAGGAGTCGAGGAAAGGGGACACAGTCTTCAAAAAGGAAGCCCTGGCCGTTTCCAGGCTGAGGTAGGAGCAAGGACGACCGGAGCTGAGCGGCTCTGTGTTTTGTCCCTCCATCCAACAGGAACCTAAGGAGATGCTGACTCTAAGGTGAAAGAGGGCACCTAGGGTGGGAAATTGGGGGGCTCAAAGTTGCTTCTTTGAGAACCTTGAAGGCGTGGGGGCCTTTGGGAGGTGTCCAGGGGGACAGGGAGCCAACCCCACGGCGCCCACCTCCCACCTCCAGTGAGTACCACGAGCGCGTGCGCTCCCAGGGGCAGCAGCTGCAGCAGCTCCAGGCCGAGCTGGATAAACTCCACAAGGAGGTGTCCACTGTTCGGGCAGCCAACAGCGAGGTGAGCCCCGGCCCACCTTGGAAACCCCTGACGGATCCCTGCTCCCAGGGTCCTGAGACTTAAGCTCCGCCCAGAGCCCTGCGGGATTTCTCCCGGTGCCCACGAAGTCCATCCCAAAGCAACCAGCTCCCAGAGGTCCCGTCCACCTGTAAAAGCAGCCCGCAAGCCTCGCCCCTCCAGGCCTCGCTCTCCCTCCTTGCAGAGAGTGGCCAAGCTCGTGTTCCAGAGGCTGAATGAGGACTTTGTGCGGAAGCCCGACTATGCCTTGAGCTCTGTGGGTAAGACCCGGAGACACTGGAAGACAGAGACGCAGACAGGAAAGAGGCCAAGACACTGACACAGACAGACCCATGCACCTGACCGCCCGAAGACAGAGCCTCGGACAGCCCCCACCCGACCCCGACCCCGCGCCCCGACTCCCGGCAAGGCCTGGGAGCCTCTGAGGGTTACTTCTCACTGTTCCAGGAGCCTCCATCGACCTGCAGAAGACATCCCACGATTACGCAGACAGGAACACTGCCTACTTCTGGAATCGCTTCAGCTTCTGGAACTACGCACGGCCGCCCACGGTTATCCTGGAGGTGAGTCTGGAAACATCCAGGGATGGGACCCCGGGCGGGACGCTGGGAAAAGCACCAAAACCCCGCCCTACAGGCGGAGCTTGGCTGAGCCGAGGGCGTGGCGCCAGGCGGAGCCTGGCTTGTCCTGGGTCGGGCTCTGGACGAGCCCGAGGATGGCGTTTAACCCAAGGAGAGATCTGGCATTGCTGGGGACTGGGGCAGGCTGGAGGTGGAGCTCTGGGCGGGTCGATGGATGGGGTCGAGCTGAGGACCGGGCTGGGGAGCGGCAGCAGTCGCTCTGTCCGACGGTTCTGATGGTCCCTCCGCCCGCCTGCAGCCCCACGTGTTCCCTGGGAATTGCTGGGCTTTTGAAGGCGACCAAGGCCAGGTGGTGATCCAACTGCCGGGCCGAGTGCAGCTGAGCGACATCACTCTGCAGCATCCACCGCCCAGCGTGGAGCACACCGGAGGAGCCAACAGCTCCCCCCGCGATTTCGCGGTCTTTGTGAGTGCGGACGAGGTCAGGAGGTGGGGGATTTTGCCTAGAGAGCCCAAGCAGTCTTGAGAACTGGTGCCGTTATCTGCGTCTTCGCTTGCTCATCTATAAAATGAAGATACTACTATTTGCCTCTCAGAGCTGCTGTAGGTTATAGTCATAACCATATCCAGATATTAGTTATTGCTTGCAAAGCACTTACTCCGTGCCAAGCAGTTTACAGCCATTCTTATTTTGTTGTTGTTTTTGGGACAGAGTCTCGCTCTTGTCACCCAGGCTGCTGGAGTGCAGTGGTGCGATCTCAGCTCACCTACAACCTCAGCCTCTAGGATTCAAGCGATTCTTGTGACTCATCCTCCCGAGTAGCTGGAATTACAGGCGTGCGCCACCATGCTCGGCTAATTTTTGTATTTTTAGTAGAGATGGGGTTTCACCATGTTGGCCAGGATGGTCTTAAACTCCTGACCTCAAGTGATCCGCCTTCCTCGGCCTTCTGAAATGCTAGGATTACAGGCATGAGCCACCGTGCCTGCTTTGCACCCACATAACAACCTATGATGTACTGTTATTATCTCCCCCTTTAAAGATGAAGAAAGTAATGCTCAGAGAGGGTAAGTTATTTGTCCAAGGTAACACAACTAACAGTTGGCAGGATTAAATTTAAAACCTGGTTTCTTCCCGGGAGGCGGAGCTTGCAGTGAGCCAAGATCTCACCACTGCACTCCAGCCTGGGTGACAGAGCAACACTCCGTCTCAAAATAAATAAATAAACAAAACCTGGTTTCTTAGAGCCCACATTCTGAATTACAGTATACGACCATCAAAAAATACATGAGAACATGCATATAGCTATTGAATACATAGAAGATCCTCAGCAAAGTTTTCTTCTCCCCACCCCACCTGTCCCCCTCATAGTTCCTCCTTTCACTCTTCACCCACCAGGGCCTCCAGGTTGATGATGAAACTGAAGTTTCCTTGGGGAAATTCACCTTCGATGTTGAGAAATCGGAGATTCAGACTTTCCACCTGCAGGTGTGTTTGTCTCTAGGGTGAAGGTGCCAAGGGAGTGGGGCAGTGAGGGATGAATGACCCAGGAGGAGGGCAGCCCTTGGCATGATCCATTTGTCTCCCCAGAATGACCCCCCAGCTGCCTTTCCCAAGGTGAAGATCCAGATTCTAAGCAACTGGGGCCACCCCCGTTTCACGTGCTTGTATCGAGTCCGTGCCCATGGTGTGCAAACCTCAGAGGGGGCAGAGGGCAGTGCACAGGGGCCCCATTAAACATGCTGACTGTTGGAGTAGAATTGAGTTCTGCTGAAGGATACTGGATCAGTGCTTTGGGGGGCTCTGTTGGGAGAGCTCTGGCTGCCGTTGCATCTAAGTATGGAGGGGTTGACTTCCCAATGCACCCTCTTTTCTTGGAGAAGTCTAGATCAAGATCGTAATAGCAGCTCCTGTTTATGGAGTGCCTACCATGTACAAGAAACAGTGCTGTGGACATTACACACATTACCTAACTTCATTCTCACAACCAGAAAGGGAAGCTGCTCAGGTCAGGAAACTTGTTCAGTGTCACACAGCTAGTGAAAGGCAGTGACAGAGCAGTACCCAGGCCCACCTTCCTCCAGAGCCAGTCCTCTAACTGCAGAGCTGCAGGCAGCCTGAACCCACCTTTGTGCTCAATTCCCAGCCCCAGTGGGAAAGTCCCCAACTCCTGCTAGGTACAGGTGGAGGGGTAGCTACCCACCTTCTGCAGGCACACACTCAAAAGCTAAGGAGACTTGATAACCTCTAGGAAGCTTCTGAGTCACAGAGCTGATGCAGGCCTGGTAGCCCCTACATAGGTTGTCTTACTGAGACCTGAGTTCCCAACTCTGTGTGAGGCACAGCATAGATGATTTAGTGTTCACCAGTCCCTGCCCTCAAGGAGCCTGACAGGGGAAAGAAGAGGCTCCAGGAAACAGGACAATGCATTTACAGATCCAAGAATTCTTCACTCTAAGGGTCAAAAGTGGAATTGCAGGGAAAAAAGATGGAGGAGAAGGCAACAAAGGATTAATGAGTTCTACCTAGGGGTAGGAAAGGAGGACCAGCATGAGCAAAGCAACACGCACAACATGCACCATCTTGGAGGGCAATGTGCAGTATCTATTAAAATTTTAAATATACCCTTTGATCTAGCACTTCCACTTTTAGGAACAAATTCTTCAGAAACATTCCTGTTAAGTGCACAAAGATACATGTACAAAGATGTTCATTATAGCATTGTTTGAAAAAAACTGGGATTCAAATCTCCATGAATAAGAGACTGGTACGCTCCTACAAAAAAGTAAGATGTAGGCATTAACACCTTCCCAATGTGCTCATGCTTTAGAAGAATATACAGACTATTAATAGTGTTTATACTTTTAAGAAGTGAAATTCGGCCTGGCATGGTGTCTCATGCCTGTAGTCCCAGCACTTTGGGAGGCTGAGGAGGGTGGATCATGAGGTCAGGAGATCAAGACCATCCTGGCCAACATGGTGAAACCCCATCTCTACTAAAGATACAAAAAATTAGCTGGGCGTTGTGGCATGTGCCTGTAGTCCCAGTTACTTGGGAGACTGAGGCAGGAAATCACTTGAATCGGGAGGCAGAGGTTGCAGTGGGCCAAGATCGTGCCACTGCACTCCAGTCTGGCGACAGAGTGAGACTCCGTCTCAAATAAAATAAATAAATAAATAAACAATCTGGGGGATTTTTTTATAATTTGAAGATGAAAAAGACCCCACTGAGTGCTCTCAAGGCCTATTTTTATTTATCAAAGCCTAAGTTTAGAATTATGAACTAATGCAGCTTTTCTGGAGGGCAGTTTCACAACAGGAACCAAAAGCCTTACAACTTTTTGTACTCTTTACTCACAGCAATTCCATTTCTAAGAATGTATCCATAGAATACATAGATATATTCAAAGGTAATATTTATAAGGAAATTTAACAGTGTTGTTTATAAATTGGAAACTTATTAACCAAGTAGATAAACCGTTATAAAAAATAAGCAGCCAATAGAAATGGTAATATAAGAGAATGTCTGAAGCCACTGAAAGTAATTAATGATATATAGGCCAGGCATGGTGGCTCACGCCTGTAATCCCAGCACTTTGGGAGGCCGAGGTGGGCGGATCACCTGAGGCTGAGAGTTTGAGACCAGTCTGGCCAACATTGTGAAACCCCATCTCTACTAAAAAAATACAAAAAAATTAGCCGGGCATGGTGGCAGGCACCTGTAGTCCCAGCTACTCAGGAGGCTGAGGCAGGAGAATTGCTTGAACCCGGGAGGTGGAGCTTACAGTGAGCCGAGATCGCGCCACTGCACTCCAGCCTGAGCGACAGAGCTAGACTCCATCTCAAAAAAAAAAAAAAAAAAAAAAAAAAAACCCAAAAATTAGTTGGGCATACTGGTGCGCGCCTATAATCCCAGCTACTAGGGAGGCTGAGGCAGGAGAATCGCTTGAACCTGGGAGGCAGAGGTTGCAGTGAGCTGAGATCGCACCACTGCACTCTAGCCTGGGCAACAGAGCAAGACTCTATCTAAATGGTAATAATAATAAATGATATATGGATAACTTTTTAAAAAGCAAGTTAAACTGGCATAAATAATATGTCCATATTAAAAGAATTCTATATGCCAAAGGACACTATAAATAAAAAGACAACCTGGGAAGAAATATTTTCAACATGTATGAGATGAAGGGGCTAATAACCTTAACAAAATAAAAGCTATAACACATACATACAGACTATGAATAGGCTATTGAGAAGAACTATAATTTACAAATAACCATATAAGATACCGATCCTTCATATTTAAATAAATTCAAGCTGGGCGTGGTGGCTCACGCCTGTAATTCCAGCACTTTGGGAGGCCGAGGTGAGCAGATCACGAGGTCAGGAGTTTGAGACCAGCCTGACCAATATGGTGAAACCCCGTCTCTACTAAAAATACAAAAATCAGCCGGGTGTGCTGGCGCATGCCTGCAATCCCAGCTACTCAGGAGGCTGAGGCACGAGAATCACTTGAACCTGGGAGGCGGAGGTTGCAGTGAGCTGAGATTGTGCCACTGCACTCCAGCCTGGGCAACAGAGTGAGACTCCATCACAAAAAAAATAAATAAAATAAAAAATAAAATAAATTCAAACTAAAAATGATTTTTTGCTTTTTTTTACCTGTCAGATTAACAAAAGGTGTAAGTTTGACCATAATTTTTGTTATGAAGAATAATTTGCAATATCTATTAAAATTTTAAATATAACCTTTGATATAGCATTTCCACTTTTAGGAATAAATGTTTCTTCAGAAACATTCCAGTTAAGTGCACAGACATATATGTACAAGGATGTTCATTACAGCATTGAAAGAAACTAAGACTCAAATCTCCATAAATAAGAGATGAGCTAAATAAGGTACACTCCTACCAAAAAAAAAAAAAAGATGGCCGGGTGCAGTGGCTTATGCCTGTAATCCCAGCACTTTGGGAGGCCAAGGTGGGCAGATCACCTGAGGTCTCGAGTTGAAGACCAGCCAACATGGTGAAACCCCATCTCTACTAAAAATACAAAAATTAGCCAGGCATGGTGGTGCGTGCCTGTAGTCCCAGTTACTTGGGAGGTGGAAGCAGGAGAATCGCTTGAACCCAGAAGGCAGAAGTTGCAGTGAGCTGAGATCGCGCCATTGCACTCCAGCCTGGGCAATACAGAGCGACTACGTCTCAAAAAAAAAAAAAAAAAAAAAAAAAAAAGGAATGAAGCAATAGGTTCTGATAGGTAAGACACCAAAATGTATTAAATAAAAAGGTCCAAGTAGTATGTATAAATAGCCCATTGATAAAAATCTATTTTTCAGATCTAGGAAAAACGGGCCCTTACCTGCTCCACTATTTGTACAATGTGTTTTTGGTTTTTTTTGAGAGGGAGTCTCGCTTTGTCACCCAGGCAGGAGTGCAGTGGCGCCATCTCAGCTCACTGAAAGTTCCGCCTCCTGGGTTCCCGCCATTCTCCTGCCTCAGCCTCCCCAGTAGCTGGGACCACAGGCGCCCGCCACCACGCCTGGCTAATTTTTTATATTTTTTAGTAGAGACGGGGTTTCACCCTTTTAGCCAGGATGGTCTCAATCTCCTGACCTTGTGATCCGCCTGCCTCGGCCTCCCAAAGTGCTGGGATTACAGGTGTGAGCCACTGCACCTGGCCTATTTGTACAATATTTATATTTGAAATAACTTCATACTAACAAGCACGTATTTTAAAATTAGAAAAAACAAATTTTAACACATGCTAAAACAGTATGTGTAGACAGAAAGTTATGTGCCCAATATGTTTTATCAGGACATGGGAGTTTGAGTGGTATTTTTTCTGCACTTAAAATTTTTTTCTTTTCTGAGACAGAGTCTCGCTCTGTAGCTCAGGCTGGGGTGCAGTGGTGCAATACCGGCTCTCTGCATCCTCCGCTTCCTGGGTTCAAGCGATTCTCCTGCCTCAGCCTCCTGAGTAGTTGGAATTATAGGCACCCACCACCACACCAAGCTAATTTCTGTATTTTTAGTAGAGATGGGGTTTCATCATGTTGGCCAGGCTGGTCTTGAACTCCTGACCTCAAATGATCTGCCCTCTTCAGCCTCCCAAAGTGCTGGGATTACAGGCATGAGCCACCACGCCCAGCCAGAATTTTTCTACAATGAATACATGTATTCCCTATTAAGAAAAAATTAGCTGTTAAAAAAATTCAGGATTTTCACCTGTCTTTAGGACCAAAATTACCACTACTCCCTCCCCTCCAGGAAGTCTAACATAGCCTTTGCTCCACCTTAAAACTCATCCATCCTTCTCCTTTTGCTGCTTTTTATGAGGTCTGACACTTTCCATCTTTGTATTCCCAGCCCAGCTCTGCCCTGAGGGAGGGAAGGCGAAGGCTGGGTGTTTAGCTTACTTTCAAACTTTGTATTTCCTTTTCTTGTGTGTGTAATGGGGTCTTGCTATGTTGCCCAGACCTGCTCTGGAACTCCTGAGCTCAAGCAGTCCTCCCACCTCAGCCTCCCAAGCTGAGGACTACAGGTACATGATACCCACCCCTGGCTGTACTTTCAAAAACAGTGAGTCAGTGTCTCTAGAATGAATAGATATCTGCCCAGAAATACTCAACTTTGAGTGGGGCTTTACACCAGAGACATCCTTCACTTAACAACCCCTAAGTCAACAAACTAAGGTGTGGAGAGGGGATGTAAACATTGCTCATAGCAGCCTCCTACCTAAAAACACACAGAGAGTGGTGGCAAAGCACTGGTCTTCACTGGTCTTTATTGAATGAGGGTTGTCAGGAGCAAAGGTGGGATCAAGAGCAGCAAAAGCAGAAACAAGTATAAAAGTATCAAAAAATACAAAGTGCTAGCACTGAGGAGAGTGAGAAGGGTTGGGCTGTGGCCCAGAGGGACCTCTGGGACACAGGATTGAGGACTTGCCACAGCCTCCAAGGGAACCTAGGCCTGGGGGGCCTGTGCAGGATCCTTGGCTGAGGGTGGAAGTGGCTTGAGCGGGGCCCAACCCTGGGCCCTGAAGTATGAGACCAGTTGTGTGGGCACTTCTGCGAGCACGGTCTGTGCCAATGCCTCCCGAGGGGCCTGCCAAGAAAAGGGAAAAGTCAGTGGTGGCCCAGAACAGCTGCCCAAAGTCTGTATTTCATACCCAAGAACCCAACCATACCCCAGGCTTAGAGGAAAAGGTGAGCATCCCTTGGGCCTCAACCCTACTCACATCAGGGAAAGGTGAAAGGGTAAACTCCCAGATCAAATTTGCACCTACTCACATTCTGGAACCGGCGGTAGGGTACAAACTGCACAATGTCGCGGGCAGCGGCCTGCCCAGAACGTGTATGCAGGGGTCCACCATCAGCGTCCAGCTGCTCCATGGCCTCAAAGTCAGCACCACCCACACCCACAATGATCACTGACATGGGCAGGTTCGAGGCATGCACCACAGCCTCACGTGTGGCTTCCACATCGGTCACAGCACCATCAGTCAGCAGCAACAGCACGAAGTATTGCTGGGGACAAGCCCATTCATGTCCTGAAGCAGATCCTCCTCCTAAACCCCTGCAAACACCCCAGCCACACATCCCCACACTCATAAGAAGTCCCTTGTTACAGGCTGGGTGCGATGGCTCATGCCTGTAATCCCAGCACTTTGGGAGGCCAAGGCAGGCGGATCACTTGAGGTCAGGAGTTTGCGACCACCCCAGCCAACATGGTGAAAGCCCATCTCTACTAAAAATATAAAAATTAGCTGGGCATGGTGGCACACGCCTGTAATCCAAGCTACTAGGAAGGCTGAGGCAGGAGAATCACTTCAACCCAGGAGGTGGAGGTTGCAGTGAGCTGAGATTGCATCACTGCACTCCAGCCTGGGTGACAGAGCAAGAGTCCATCTCAAAAAAAAAAAAAAAAAAAAAAAAAGTCCTTTGTTCCATAACCCTCAAGGAAGCCCTTGATTGCCACCACTGCCACTGCCACCCACGACTCTCACCGAGGCAGTCCCCTGATGTGCAGCCTGGGCTGCAAACCTGGCCACATGGTTGATGATGGGTGCGAAGTTGGTAGGGCCATAGAGGCGAACTTGGGGCAGGGCTTGGCGGTAGGCATCCACAATGCCCTGGATGCCTGCAGAGGAGAGCAAGAAATACCGTAAAATCCTGGACCTCTCAGGACTACACCAGTCCTGAAATCACCCCATCCCAGCCCAGGAGATCTCGGAACCTGGGTGCATTTCATTCATTCACCCTTGTAAACCAGGGTACTTAACTGTCTCCTACACATGAGGAAACTAAGGTTCAAAGAGAGGAGGGGACTTGCACTAAATCACAGCTTGAATTAACCCAGATGAGAGGGATTCTCCTGGACAAATCCAGGAGAGGTTGAGCATCAGATTATAACCTATTTAATAATGATCCATTTGATACAATAAGGATCCATACTATGGATTAATTACTGAGGGAGAAGGGAAAGCTCCTAATAAATGTAAAAGGAAGAATTACACAATCATTTGACAATCACAGAAATGACTGATTCAGGCAAGGATCATCAATGGATGTTAAAACTAGAGAGTATAGCCAGGCACAGTGGCATGTGCCTGTAGTCCCAGCTACTCACGAGGCTGAGGTGGGAGGACTGCTTGAGCCCAGGGGTTCAAGGCCAGCTTAGGCAACATAGTGAGACCCCCATCACTTAAAAAATAAAAAACTAAGGCCGGGCGCAGTGGCTCAGGCCTGTAATCCCAGCACTTTGGGAGGCTGAGGCGGGCGGATCACAAGGTCAGGAGATTGAGACCATCCTGGCTAACACAGTGAAACCCCGTCTCTACTAAAAATACAAAAAAAAAAAATTAGCCGGGCGTGGTGGTGGGCGCCTGTAGTCCCAGCTACTCGGGAGGCTGAGGCAGGAGAATGGCGTGAACCCAGGAGGCGGAGCTTGCAGTGAGCCAAGATCGCGCCACCGCATTCCAGCCTGGGTGACAGAGCAAGACTCCATCTCAAAAAATAAAAAACAAATTAAAAAAAAAAACTAGAGGGGAATGTTGATGCGTATGTGATGGGTATTTGTATAGTCTCTTCCCAGAATATACTTACTAAATAGAAAGGAGAAAACAGTACTTGTATAGTGGAGAAACCTGGTAGATCTTACCTTAACTAAGTGACCAAAGTTAACATGACTGGTAATAGGACAAATCAACATCATGTTCCTCTGAATATGATGCACTGAGAATATACAGCATCACTTTGGTGGTATTCCTGCCAAAAATGTACAACCTGAATCTAATCCTGAGGATTTATCAGGTAAACCCAAACTGAGGGACATTCTAGAAAATATCTGGCCTATACTGTTTATATCATGAAATGTGAATGTCATGAAAGGCAAGAAGTCTTCCATATAAAAAGATATGTGCTAACTGAATGCAATGTGTGATCTGAGATTTTCTTTTGCTGTAAAAGACATTAGGACAATTGGCAAAATCTGAATAAATGCTATAGGCTGGTAATAGCATAGATGTTCATTTCCTGATTTTGAGGATTGGTCTGTGATAATGTAAGAAAGAGTCTTTGATTTTAGGAGATACTGAAGTACTCAGAGGTACAAAGCCAGGTGGATAATGATGGGTACAAAGCTGGTAGGGCCATAGAGGCAAACCTGAGGCAGGGCTATTCACTACAGCATTCTCCAACACACGTATACATGTGTGTACATACATAAACACATATTTTTAATCTTTTTTCCCTTGAAATGTGTGAATGTGTGTGTATATGTATACATGTGTACACACACACACATATACACACACACATACACACTGTATACATGTATGAGAAAAGAGAAAACAAATGTGGTAAAATGTTATGTTAGGGTAATTGGGATAAAGGTGAAGAGCCCCTGTGAACTCAGGCCCTGACCCCTGAGTTCCAAGGGACTGAGCTCCTATGACTATTCTTGCAACTTTTCTCTAAGTCTGAACTTATGATGAAATACAAAATTAAAATTTTAAAACCCAGATCAGATCAGGTCAGGTCAGATTTTCCACTTCAGCTTGTGCCCACTTGGGGGTACTGGGGAGTCAAAAGGTTTGGCCCTAAACAAAAGGGCTTGGTGGACTCTGGCAAAATGCACCCTGCAAGGAGGTAAACAAGGCTTCCACTGATGCTCAAATAAGTACCTGTTAGCTTCTAGGCAAAGATAATAACGATAATATAACAGATATCATTTTTCGGAGAACGCTTAATAAGTACCAGGCTTACTGCTTTACTTGTATCTTCTCCTTGAGTACTCAATTTCCTATGTTTAGTCTTATGAAACCAAAGCACACAGAGATTAAGCAACCTGCCCCAAGTCATGTGGCATAATTTTTTTTTTTTTTTTTTTTTGAGATAGGTTCTCACTCTGTCACCCAGGCTGGAGTGTAGTGGCATGATCATGATCATGGCTCACCACAACCTCAACCTCCTGGGCTCAGGTGATCCTCCCACCTCAGCCTCCTGAGTAGCTAGAACTACAGGCGCCTACCATCATGCTCGGCTAATTTTTGTAATTTTAGTAGAGACGGGGTTTTGCCATGTTTCCCAAGCTAGTCTCAAATTCCTGGGCTCAAGCGATCCGCCCACCTTGGCCTCGCAACTGAGTGCTAGGATTACGGGCGTTGAGCCACCACTCCTGGCCTGGCATGACGATTTGATTCCAGAGGCCTAGCTCTAAAATCCACCCTCTGGGTCGGGCGCTGTGGCTCAATACCTGTAATCCCAGCACTTTGGGAGGCCAAGGCAGGTGAATCACCTGAGGTCAGGAATTCGAGACCACCCTGGCCAACATGGCAAAACCCCATCTCTACTAAACATACAAAAATTAGCCAGGCATGGTGGCAAGCGCCTGTAGTCCCAGCTACTTGGGAGGCTGAGGCAGAAGAATTGCTCGAACCCAGTAGGCAGAGGTTGCAAGTGAGCCAAGATTGCGCCACCGCACTCCAGCCTGGGTGACAGAGCAAGATTCTTTCTCAAAAAATAAATTAAACTAAAATTAAATAAAATCCACCCTCTGGACAATGAAGGCAGGTATCTGCCCCCACTCTCCCTTTTACTCATGCAGGCTTGCCCCTCTTTGTGTGGACAGACCTGCCTCAGGGTGGATGCGGAAACTTACCTGCACAGTAGGGGTTACTGGGGTTGAAATTCAAGGCAAATTCATGCGAGACCTGGAGACAAGAATGAAAATGAGGTTCTTTCCCCATGACCTCTGCTAAGAATGAAAAAGGACACTGGCGTGTGCCAAGATTCCTACAGGAGCTATGGAGTCCTGAGCACTTGCTGTCTACGTGCCTGCAGGAATCCATCCCTGCATCATCTCCTCTTAAAGCTGAGTGCCAAGTAGCAAGTAAATTTACCACATCCCCCAAAATCAGGACCCTGAAACTGAAAACAGGAGTGGCAGAAAGAGAGGGAGCTCACCTGCCAGTCAGGGGGAACCTGGGCCCCAAATCCAAATGCAGGGAACAGCTTGTCTCTGTGGGAGGACAGTGTATTGGGCAAGAGGCAGTGAGGGGACTGTAAGCTCAGAGGCTGAAGCATCTGCAGGGAGTGGGTACAGCCCAGAGAAGCAGGTACTCACGAGTCATAGTCCTGAACCACGCTGCCCACACTCCACAGTGCCATGAGGTACTCATTGACCCCTGTTGGACTCAGGTAGTGTAGGGAGTCAGGTGAGGAGGGGTCTCCATTGGAGCCAGTGAAGTCCACGCCCACCTGGGAGGAGGTGAGGAAGGCAGCTAAAGACCACCCTGAGCCCCAGACCTGTTCTCTTGCCCTTGGTAAAGTAACTTACAGTGAAGTTGATCTGACAGCCTCCCATCACATAGTCCAGAAAGGAGTACTCTGTTTCTACCTGCAAATGAAACCAGGGTCATGCCTGGGGTGATAGCAGTTGGTGTCATGGAGCTCAGGAATCAGAGCCTTGGTTACATGGGCTTTTGTCTCACCCGACAAATCTTGACACGGATAGTTCCAGAGTTCTTGTAGCTTTTCTTTTTCTGCTGCTTCTCAGGGTGGATGCATTCAAACTCAGCCTGGTGAGGACAGAAAAATTAGGGTAGGAAATTCTCAGAGCATCAGTCAAGGACTCGAGCTGCCTTCTCCTTCCTCTCTCCCACAAGCTTCAGCTATCTAGGCCCATTTCCACACCCCTGGCAGGACCAGCACTCACCGGGACTGCCTGCAGCTGGGCCAAGCTGGTGTGGAAGGTACCGATGAGATCATGTGACCCGTCACTGTCATAATCGGAGCATCGCACCTGAGGGAAAGGTGTGTGTGGACGTAAACAAGCCAGGTGGCAGATGAGAATAAGTCCCTCCCCAGGTTCTCTTCTCCAGCACAGTCCACTTAGGGGGTAAGCTCCTCACCTGGATGGGTGTGCTGGGGTTCCCACCACAGAAATGCTGAACGGGGACTGAGAAACGCTTCCATGTAGGGTTCAGGTTGTTCTTGATGACCTGAAGGTGGAGGCCAAGGCCTCCAGTGAGCTCTGGCATGGCCCTTGAGGAGCTGCCACACTTCTCTACCCACCTGCAGTCTCTTTCTGAGTTCCAAACCTTGCTAGTCACAGGCCCCAGGAGATTATCTCCTACTCCAGCCCACCCAATCCCAGGGGTCTCATACCTCAGATCTGTACACCAGGTGCCATTTCCCATCACCCTGGCGGAAGAACTCCAGAAATGGATCCGATTTTCCCAGGAAGTCCTGCCAATGCGAGACCCCAGTTACAAGACTCAGGAACAAACAACCACTATGCCATCCCTCTGTCCACACCCCCATCCCCCATACACCATCCTTGGCCCCTTAACTCTTGGATTACCAGGGCCTACTTCCAGACACACCTTCTTATCTAGGTTTCTGGCCTCTACCTCCATGGTTACTACACGATTGTCCTTCAATTCCTGAGCTGAGACCTAGGTAGGGGAGACTACATCACCTCATGAATTCATTGATGTTAAGTCCCTCCCCAACCCTTGCTGGGTTCCTTACCGTGATGGTCCCCCGCCCAGCAGGTTTTCCAGGCTTCAGCATCAAGGGGACAGTCAGTACCTGGCTGGACACAATCTGGGGAAAAGCAGGGAAGGGAGTTTCAGGATAACAGGCAGGGTTAGGTCCTGCTTGCCCCCTACCTCCAGGCAGGCTAGGTTGTCTCACAGACCTGCATCTGAAGGATCCTAATCCCCAGCCCTACATACCTGTCCTAGGGAACACTCAGCACCCCCTAGGAAGTCATCATCCCTCAGCTCTGGCGTCTTGTTGTCTATGTCATAGATTCCAAAGCGTAGCTTCTGGACTGTCTCAAAGCGGTACTCAAGCTGCAGAGTCTTGGAGAACTCAGGGCTTGAGCAGTTCCGCACCTGTTCAGTCCGGCCAAGCTGTGGGCAGAGGCCAGTAAGCATCACAGTCACAGCCTCCACCCCAAAACACAATCCTAGCCTCCCTCCACAACCTTAACCTCCATAATCCACCTCACCTCAGCCCAGCTGCCCCCTCCCACATCCTGTAAAAGGACGCAGAGTGGGTCAGACTTGGAGCCGATGTCCTTGTCAATGAGATGGTCACAGGAAATGGACAGCTGAACCAAGGTCACGCAGTGGGCCATCTGAGGGAAAAGGAGCTGGGTCAAGCACCAGGGAGCCTTCTCTCCCCTTCCCCGACTACAGGTCCCAGCTTGGGAAGGCCAGCAGGCGTCACCCAGGCAGGGCTGAGCATACGTCCACCCCCGTGACACCCAAGGAAGAGAAGGCCTTATAGCCTCCAAACCCCTCCACCCCTAGGTGAGCTCACTGGCACAGAAGATGGCAGATACAACCAACCCTGGTCTGAAGATATTGAAAAGGGGTACTAGCCTCCATCTACAACTGTGACCCCAAACTATCCTCACCCTAAAATTTGTCTTAATCCCAATAGGGCTGTCCAAACCCAGACTCTAATCTTGGTCTTTGCAAAGACCAATAAATCTTTCTGACCCCCTTACTGGCCCCAGGCCAGACCCTAATCCAAGTTCTGATCCTAACATAACCCCAAATATAACTATGATCCAGATAATATCCTCCACAAATTATCTTCTTCCAATAATTTCTCACTAACCCTGGGGACCTAACTCTTGTGGTGGAGTTATGATCCCCCTACTAATTCTCCTCACCTCTACTGCTAATGTCCAACTCCTCACTATTTCCACTGCTGCTGCCCAATCTAAGCCATCACTGTTTCTCACCTGGCTTACAGCATTAGCCTCTTCAACTGGTCTCCCTTATTCTATGCTGTCTCCACCTCCATTCCCCCATCTCCACCCCAACAGGCTATTCTAAATACAGCAATCAGGGCGATCCTATTAAAACATAAGTGAGGCCGGACACGGTGGCTCATGCCTGTAATCCTGGCACTTTGGGAGGCCAAGGTGGGCAGATCACTTGAGGTCAGGAGTTTGAGACCAGCCTGGCCAACATGGTGAAACCCCGTCTCTACTAAAAAAGAAAAATACAAAAATTAGCCAGGCATGTTGGCGTGTGCCTGTAATCCTGGCTACTCAGGAGGCTGAGGCAGGAGAATTGCTTGAAGCCAGGAGGTGGAGGTTGCAGTGAGCCGAGATTGTGCCACTGTACTCCAGCCTGGGCAACAAGAGCAAGATTCCGTCTCAAAAAAAAAAAAAAAAAAAGGCCGGGGACGGTAGCTCAAGTCTGTAATCCCAGCACCTTGGGAGGCCAAGGTGGGCAGATCACGAGGTCAGGAGATCGAGACCATCCTGGCTAACATGGTGAGACCCTGTCCCTACTAAAAATACAAAAAATTAGCCAGGTGTGGTGGCGGGCGCCTGTAGTCCCAGCTACTCGGGAGGCTGAGGCAGGAGAATGGCGTGAATCCAGGAGGCAGAGCTTGCAGTGAGCCGAGATGGCGCCACTGCACTCCAGCCTGGGGAACCGAGGTTGACTCTGTCACAAAAAAAAAAAAAAAGTGAGGTCATATCACGCCTCTGCCTGAACCCTCTAGTATTTCCCATTTCCCACTGAGCTTAGAAAAACTCCAAACTTGGCCAGATATGGTGGCTCACTTGAGGTCAGGAGTTCGAGACCAGCCTGACCAACATGGTGAAACCCTGTCTCTACTAAAAATAAAAAAAATTAGCTGGTATGGTGGTGGGCGCCTGTAATCCTAGCACTTTGGGAGGCTGAAGCAGGAGAATCGCTTGAACCTGGCGGGTGGAGGTTGCAGTAAGCCGAGATGGCGCCACCGTACTCCAGCCTGGGCAACAAAGCTAGACTCCATTTCCAAAAACAAAAGAAAAAAGTCCAAACTATACCATGGCCTATAAGGTCCTGGAAGGTCCAGATTTCTTTAATCTGATCTCGTAATATCATCTCTCTTACTCACTCCATTTCAGCCACTTTGTCACTCCTCAAATAAGCCAAGTTTGTTTGTTCCTTCTTTCGTGAGACAGAGTCTCACTGTCACCCAGGCTGAAGTGCAGTGGTGAGATCTCAGCTCACCACAACCTCTGCCCCTTGGGTTCAAGCAATCCCTCCCACCTCAGCCTCCCAAGTAGCTGGGACTACAGGTGTGCACCACCACGCCCAGCTATTTTTTTTTTTTTTTTTTTTGTAGAGACAGGGTCTCACTATGTTGCCCAGGCTGCTGGGCAACTCCTCGGATCAAGCAATCCACCCACCTCAGCCTCCCAAAGTCCTGGCATGATAGTGTGTGCCACCACACCCAGCCAACCAAGTTTGTTTCTACCCCAAACACTTTGCAGTACCTGGAATGTGTTCTTTCTCTGCATTATATCCACATGGCTCACTGCTCCCTTTCCCCACAAGTCTTTACTCAAAATAATCTTCCCTGTTTATATATACATATATATATAAAGGCTCTCCCTTTTAGTCCCTCTAAAATTTCAACCCCACTGCCCCTGGCATTGCATACCCCTTTTTTGCTTTTTCTCAATGTCTAACATTATATACATGTATATACTGTTTCCCCCACTAGAATATAAACTCTGTGAGAAAGGAATATTTAGCTGTTCTGTTTATTGCTCTATCCCAAGCACCTAGACAATACGTATTTGCAGAATGAAATCTGAAAGTTCATCTCCAGCCCCAGCTCCCTGCCTAGCCAGCTCCAAACTAACTGATGTCTCACCCTTGTAATCAGGCAGCACCAAGCTTCTCTGATTCACCCCTTCCCTCTGCTGGGAACATTATTTTCTTGCATGGATCACCACGACAACACCTGGGTATTCCGTCCTCCTGCAGCCACCATAACAATCACCCTCAGACCTCTTGTTATCCCTGTGTCCCCCTTGGCCCATATACCTGAAGACCACTCCACCAGCAGTGCACACGAGGTCAGATCTTTCACTGAGCGTCACTCAGCATTCCATGTTTCCCAGAGCTATACCCTGAGATGCCTCCAGCATCAGCCCTCCCCTATACTGATCCTCAAGTCAATCGCTCCTCCCTTGCAGCCCACAGCACCCCATCTTGGTCCCTCATAGTCTCCATCTGGAATGCTGTTATCAAAGTTGGAATGCTTCAGAGTTCAACTTGCTTCACATACTGCCCCTCCACAGCACCCTGGCCCCTGCATGAACACTCCCAGTGATAGAAAACCCAGTCTTACAATCCAATCATCAGAAAGTCTAGGTCCATACAAATCCTACCCAAACTGACCTAACTCTGTGGAATTCTTACTTCTACCTGGTAGTTCTTCCCCAGCCTAGGGCTCCATGGGAAGGCCTTACCCTATCTCCCTATGAGAACTCATCTGATACCTGGAAGCTGTGAACAGTCCCAGCTGAAATCTGGAGAAACAGCCGCAGTTCTTTTGACTGTTGCCCCTAGAATGTGGCCTGCAGACTTCTGACCATCCTGATCACTCCCTTGGGGGTTCCCCAAGGACAGACCCAGAGCAGAACACATGCTCCCTCAAGGGATCAGGATCACAGCTTCCCCCAAGTCACAATCTGAACTCCATGCATGTCACCTCACATGCTCTCCAAGGCAGTGTTTACACAGTACAGAGACAAATAAAAAAGAATGCTCATTTCACTAATGCTGGGAATAGTGAAAAATCTAAGGCAGCTTAAAGGTCTATCAACTAAATATGATAAATCTGAACAACGGAATGCTGAATAGTGGCTAAAAAACAAGCCAGAACTATATTATATTGGTATCCTATGAAAAAATCAAAAATAGCCCGGGCGCAGTGGCTCACTGTTGTAAACCCAGCGTTTTGGGACGCCGAGGTAGGCGGATCACTTGAGGTCAGTTCAAGACCAGCGTGGCCAACGTGGTGAAACCCAGTCTCTACCAAAAATACAAATATCAGCTGGGTGTGGTGGTGCACACCTGTAGTCCCAGCTACTCGGGAGCCAGGAGAATCACTTGAACCTGGGAGTTGGAGGTTGCAGTGAGCCGAGATCATGGCACTGTACACGAGACTCCATCTCAAATAATAATAATAAGAAGAAGCAGAGTATGACCATTTTTTACTTCAATTGTAAACTTCCATTTTAAACTTCAATTGTAGGTGTATCTTTATAATAGATTTGAATACAAAGATAAAATAAATAAATACACACACAGAAAAATGGAAGATACACCAAATGTTTTAGGTAGCTCAAAGGAGTGGAAGATAAGAATTTTGTGAACTCCATACTTCTGTATTGTTTCAATATTTTATACTGTTTTGTATTTTTTAAAAGCCCTTATATGAAATAAAAAACAAAAACAAAACAAGCAAAATAAATAAAAAGGCCTCATTAGCTTTCCCCCCCCCAATCCACACCTCAAATCTTCTTGACTGTTCATTCTAAGCCCAAAGCCTCCACTTCCAGTTCAACAACCCCTACCTAACTTCAGGCCTTATTAGTCTCTTGCGTTCTGCTTGGTTTCTGTCCTAGCACTGCCCCACCTGGTCATCCCAGATGCCAGCTTCCAGTCTCTATCCTAAGTAAAAGCCCCGTATAGCTGCCTTTAGGTTCGGAGCCAAACTCCCTAGCAAAGCTACCTTGCTGCACAACTCCAAAGGACATACCTACATAGAATTTGGTAGTTGTGCAATTTGGTAACCCTGCATCCCTAGATCAACCTTCAAAGCTCTTCCCAGTTTGCCATCAGCTCTACCTCCTGCCGCTCACTCACCCACACACCCAACTAGTCATCCAAAGTTATTTCTGGTTCATCTAACACACATGCCTGACTTTCCTGCCTAGCAAATGTCCTGTCATCCATGGTTCTAATATGACATTATTCCTTTATGAACCCTTGCCTGTTTTCCCCAAGAAGGATTTTCTTGTCTCTGCTCTGGATGACTGCGATGTTTCCTCATCAGTGCTTCTGCGACCACATACACACATTTCTGGGTTTATTAGCCAAACAGAAACCTGATCATGTCATTTTTCCACTGAAAACTCTGGAATGCCTTTCCAAAACACTTAAGATAAAACCCAAAGTTCTTACCATGGTCTTCAAGGCCCTGCAAGACCTTACCCTTGCCTAACTAATCATCTAGCCACTCAACTATCCTCCAGCCAGGTTGGCCTTTCTGATCCACATATACCTAACACCAACCTTATTTACCACCTCAGGGCTTTTGCACTCTGTCTCCCTCCTTATACACTACAGAAAATAAGCTATACTAGAGTAGGAACTCTGGCTAGCTCCAGGACCCACAGCAGTATCTATCTATCCTACAGTAGATACTCATCAGTAAGTATTTAGTGACTGACTTAACATTGAAGCCATACCATAATTTTTACTTTTGTCTGTCTACCCTGTAAACTATGGGGTCCTTGAACTAGGGCTGGATATTATCTCTGTATCACTAGTATTAGTACTTAGTATATAGCTGGTACTAATAACCATTTGATGAACAAATGGTGAATGTGCTTTTGCTCAAGTCACACTTCAGGCCTTGAAGTGATTTGTAACAATAAATCTCCCCTATCCTGATCTTGTACAGTTCAACTTTGCAATTTAAATGCAGGACTCCTACAGCTCAATATTAAATGATAGTCAATTAAAATGGGCAAAAGATTTGATCAGGCACTTCATAAAGGAAAATATGTGAATCAGAAATAAGCAAAGTGATCCACAGCGTTAGTTATCAGGGAAATGAAAAATAAAACCACAGTGAGATACTGTTACATATCCACCACAATGGCTAAAAGTATAATTAAAAAGACCACCACCACCAAATGCTGGCAAGGATATAGAACTCTCATATATTGTTAGTGAAAGCATTAAATGTACCACTTTGGAAAACAGTCTGGCAGCTTATCAAAAAACCTAACAAACACCTAGCCCAAGAGCGATTCCACTCCTACATTTTTAGCCAAAAGAAATGGAAACATTATGTCCACAAAGATTTGTATAAGAATGTTCACAGCAGCTTTATTCACAATAGCCAAAAACTTGAAACAGCCCAGGTATTCACCAATATGAGAAGCAACTGTGATGTTTATAGAAAACTATTCAGCAACAAAAAAAATCTATTAGTATCTGTAACATGAATAAAAATGAAGAATAAAGTAAACAGATTCCATTTATGAAGTTTCAGAACAGGCAAAAAGAATCTGTGATGTAAATATTCAGAACACTGGTTGTCCTCCCTTCTCCCCCAGGGGAAGGGCAGGTATTAACTGAGCAGAGGCAGAGAGCTCCCAGTGGGAAGGGAAACGTTCTTAGCATTCTAAGAATGTGGGTCACAGGAGTGTGTGCATTTGTCACTTCCATCTAAAGGAACACTGAGTGTACACATCTGATTGTAAAATTTTACAAAAAAAAACAAAAACAAAAGAAAAAACACAAAAAAACCCAACCACCCATAAACAAATATTGCACTAAAGTTAAGGCATGTTGAAATGTTTACAAGCGTACTGATGACTGAAACTTTTTTGAAATCCACCAAAAAATAAAAGGAGTTGTTGAAGAAATGTGATAAAACAAGATTTTAAGTTGTAGGATCTGAAATGGCGGATATATGGGTATAATTTTTTTCAACTTTGCTACATGTTGAAAATTTTCATAATAAATTGTTGGGGAAACTATTATTTTTTTTTTAGACAGAGTCTCACTCTGTTGCCCAGGCTGGAGTGCAATGGCACCATCTCGGCTCATAGTAACCTCCGCCTCCTGGGTTCCAGTGATTCTCGCACTACAGCCTCCAGAGTAGCTGGGATTACAGGCACCTGGCCATCATGCCCGGCTAATTTTCATATTTTTGTAGAGACAGGGTTTCACCATGTTGGCCAGGCTGGTATTGAACTCCTGACCTGAGGTGATCCGCCCGCCTTGGCCTCCCAAAGTGCCGGGATTACAGGCATGAGCCACCGCACCCAGCTAGGGAAATTTTTAATTGGAGAACTACAGGTCCTCCCCCTGGTAAGAGGTTGTTGTGAATGACAAAAGCATTAGCAGTGATTATTGGGGTGGTAAGATTACAGGCAACAACTGGAGCTGCTGTCTTCTCACTCCACGACTTCTCAAATGTCCCCAAAAGAGATGCCCTTGGTCTGGGCCAAACACGTGTAGTGGGCTACGATTATCATCTTCCTGTGTAGGCCTCAATTTCTGGTGGACTATTCCTTCCTAATCATTACCATTACACCACTTTTCCTGGACTAAATCCTTTTTCAGTTTGTTGAACCCAGAATCAAACCCCAGCCATACTGTTGTGGGCTCATGTGTGCCTCAGTAGCATAAGGGGCTGAACTCTCACTGATGTGAAGCCCCTAAGGTGGCCTGGCTTCCATTCTGAGGTCAGAGCTTCCTGTGCAAGCAGTTTTGTTCACAGATTTGTCTCCTTTTCTTTCTCATTGGAATCACAACTCTTTATAAACAAATCTTTTCCATCTGTAGTTTTCTATCCTTTGAGCAACATTTCCTGGCCGGGCGCGGTGGCTCACGCCTGTAATCCCAACACTTTGGGAGGCCGAGGCGGGCGGATCACGAGGTCAGGAGATCGAGGCCATCCTGGCTAACAGGGTGAAACCCCGTCTCTACTAAAATACAAAAAATTAGCCGGGCGAGGTGGTGGGCGCCTGTAGTCCCAGCTACTCGGGAGGCTGAGGCAGGAGAATGGCCCGTGAATCCGGGAGGCGGAGCTTGCAGGGAGCCGAGATCGCGCCACTGCACTCCAGCCTGGGCGACAGAGCCAGACTCCGTCTCAAAACAAAAAAAAAAAAAAAAAAAATTTCCTTTAAATGATCTATAAACCATGGGATTATTACTCTCTTCCAAAACATGTTTAATCTCCTTTGAAATCTACCTCTAAGCCTATCTCTGCTTAGAAATCTGTGATTAAAACTGTTCATGTCACTCTTCTGTCCTACATCTCTTGAACAACTACCTACTTTAAACCAGACTCATGTATTTTTCATATACTGCCATTATAATTAACCCCATGGACTTTCAACCTCCTTTTTAGGACCAAAATCTTCCAGAACCGTATTAAATATCACATTTGAGTCAATAAAAAAAATTTATCATTTATTTTTGTGATATTTGTGCACTCTTTCATCACCAAGCACATCTTGGCTCGATGTCTCTAACAGTCTAACTGGTTTTACCATTTCCACTCTCAGTCCCCTCCTATCTGTTATGTTGAAGTCACAGACATTCCCTGACTCTAATTCAACAAAACCCCAATTCTTATAATCCTACCAAAATGTGTAACTTGCTTATTATGTATTTCTCCTCTTGGACTGTAACTTCAACAAGCAGAGGGACCAGATTAGTCCTGCTTCTGTGCCAACGCCTGGAACACAGCAGGTGCTCTATTGATATCTGTTAAATTTATGAATGCTAGGAAAGGAGTGATACTCAAGCATCCTCAGAAATGACCCAAATCTAGCTCTGACCTGCTACTGAGACACCGAGAGAAGTAGGCTTTCTAGGAACACCCAACACAAAACACCAGTTTATCTTCTCTGTTATGTCCCCACCCACCGACCCTTCCATTTGGGGCTAGTCGGGTGTTGCGAATGGAACAGCTGAGTCTACAGCTCCAACATTTTTCTGCCTCTGCTTTCTACCACTTAGGAGTCACCCTTTATAGTTTGTTTTCTTCTGTTTACTCCCTCTGCCAACCTCAATGTGCCCTAGCAGGGCACATTCTCTCAGTGTCCCTTAAGAAAGGCATACTCATTCCCATTTTTATAACTTAAAATTCACAATATGTCAAAAATAAAAAAGAACTGAGTGGCCATCTAATTCAAGTCCCTCAATCCAAGGCATAGAGGGAAGATGTGGTTTGGCTAAGGCCACATATATGGCTAAGTGAAATGAAGACTAGAACTCAAATATTCTGATTCCTACCTAATCTCAAACCTTGGACTGTTGTTAGACTTTTTTCCTCTCTTTGAAAAGCCCCCCTTTTTATATTCAGTTGCAATCTGATGCAGTGGGCAAGAGTGTGGGTTCTGCAGTGAAGTGACCAGGCTCCAAATACTGGCCTTATTCCTTCCTAGCCACAATAATGACATACTACAACACTAAATTGATGTCATATCTATATAACTTGGGCAAATACTTAATCTCACTAAACTTCAGGTTCCTCAGGTGTAAACTGGGGGATAGTATCTATTTCTGAAGATTAATATAAATAATGTATGCATGATGCTTAGTACAGAGTCTGGAACTGCTATGACCACATGTTAGCTATTATCGTTATCCTTCAGGCCTAGCTTATATATGCTCCCCTTTTCATGATCTTTCCAGCACTCAACTTCTCACTCTGGACCACTATATTCAATTCATGCCACACGACTGTATTCTGTCGATGTTTCTCCAGCTTCTTGCCTGTCAATTAAATGACAAAGCTCTTCAGAATAAACACTGTTTCAGCATCTCCTGCCACACAGCATATACCTGAGCACATAATGGGAATTCAAATACTTGAGGGAAGTCTGCAGCAGTGTGCTGGCGCAAGCTTGTATGGCTTGCAAGAGCCAACTGTTACATATTAGGAAACTGTTTAAGCAGGTGGCCTTGGTAAGTTTAAAACTATAGAAATTGGGCAACTGCAAAAAGTCATGGCTTCCTTCACCCTGCCAGCCAGTTTACCAGCATACTACTGTCGATAGGGAATCCCATTCTCTGCTACAAGGGAGTAACTTGCCCTTCATTTTCTATGGCCACCCTTCCCTTGCCTTGGGAGGTTCTAATTTTCCTATTCATAACCAATAACAGATTTCTCCTGGGTCCAGTGGGATCTAATTCAGTGCCAAATGAGCTGAAATTCATTCATCAGTCCTTAACACTTCCCTCTTCCACTTCCAAAGTCCTAACCCAGAAAGGCACCAGCCTGCAATTCCCAATTCCTTATCCACCCCAGGTAATGACCAGAAGTTGTACAGAGGCTGCAAGAAGGTGGCATAGAGGGCTGAAGGTCTGGGTGGCAGGGTCACTCCTTTAATAAACCAATGTCATGCTCACACTCCTGTTGCCTACCTTGGCATGCTGGATCAGCTCACAGATGCAGGATCAAGTCTTGAAAGCCAATCAGAAAATCCTCCATAGGCTTACAAAGGACCACCCATGGAACATTGTTTCCCGTAAGACTGAAAAGACAAACTACACCAACCACCACCACTCTTCTTTTTCCTTTTTGGCCCCATCAAAGGACATGGAGAAGGTAGACAAGTTTTCTTATCCCTACTTTTCCAACTCGGAGATTCTCCAAATTTACATCAGCAGCTCTAAGGATATTCCTCACAGGTCACAAACTGAACCAAAAATGAAAATCCTTTCTATAAAACTACACATTCCTTATTCATACATATGACTAAGGGCTACTGAATGGTACTCATAAACTGAAATTTTCAACAATAAATTTGGTTTAGATCCATATACTACTAAGGAGTCAGGCTGACACAAAGTATTTGGCAACACTACAAAGCTTAACATGTGCACACAAAAACTAAAAGGTGGGAAAATATGAAAAAGAAGATGGCCACAAGGTTTCCCACTTTACTGTACTGGGTGAAGGTCAAAAACAAAAAACCAAAGCCACTAATCTAACCCCAACATCCCCAAAGCCTTATCCAAAAGTTGAACAAATCTAACCACTGTACAACTAACTCTTCAAAAAGAACCTAACTTGACGACAAAACTGGATATGGAGAAGGAAAGAAGCAAACTGAGGAGGACTACATGGTCTTCAAAAGCAGGATAGGGAAGTGAGGGCCATCTGGCTGCGACATCTGTCACCCCATTGATCACCAGGGTTGATTTGGCTGATCTGGCTGGCTGGGTGGGTGTCCCCTTCCTCCCTCACCGCTCCACATGCATCTGTCCCGAAGCTGCATGCTCGATTGAAGAGGACGACCATCCCTGAGAGAGGAGGACTGGTCTTTGGTCAAGGATATACGAGTGCTCCCCTGCTAGAACCTGCAAACAGGCTCTCAAAAGCAGGATAGGACTGTAGCCGAGTGGGTGTTTTTCTCTGCCCAGAGACTCTGAACACACTAACACAAAGTCGTCACGTGAGTACTTCAAAATAAGTTCAGGCAGGGTGCAGTGGCTCACACCTGTAATCCCAGCACTTTGGGAGGCTGGATCACCTGAGGTCAGGAGTTCGAGACCAGCCTGGCCAACATGGTGAAACCCTGTCTCTACTAAAAATACAAAAATTAGCCAGGTGTGGTGGTGCACACCTGTAATCCCAGCTACTTGGCAGGCTGAGGCAGGAGAATTGCTTGAACCCAGGAGGCGGAGCTGAGATCACGCCACTGCACTGCAGCCTAAGCAACAGAGTGAGACTCTGTTGCGAAAACAAAAAAACAACAAAATAAATTCAGGTCCCCCTCTGCAATCATAAGCTTGACCGTGGAGGCCAAGAAGCCCTACCAACAGGTAAGGGCCCTCCACACTATAGCTGGAGTTGGCAAACTGAAAAGGCTCCTTCCCCAGCAGCTCAGAATCCATGACAGAAGACTGCTGCCAGTGGCCTCCCACTTTCCCTAAAAGTCAGGGAGGGGCTGGGGATAGTTGAGGGAGGGTTTCTATCTGAGGAGTCATACAGGCATCCATGATTAAAACATCTTTGTTTTCCCCTTACTATTAATTATTTTTCTCTGCCTGGATTACCCCACCTGTAAAGTAGGGATAATAATGTTAACTTTACAGGGTTATTTGTGAGGATTACATGAGGACAGTCATAGAAAGTATCCCCTGCCCGGCACAGAGTAAGTACCCAGTGTCAACTGTCCCTGTAGGTGCTCACAAACAGGGAAGTGCACCTATGGGTCCTTCTGCAGTATCATTAACTCCTTCTTGGTTAATTGGACCAAGAAGGAGTGGATCCAGGAGGAATGCCTCTGGTCTACCTGCTCCAGGATATAACTAGCAGGACAGGGACAGCCCCCAAAAGGAGAGATAAGACTCTTCCCCTTTGAATTTCTCAAGCTGCAGTGTAGAATCACTACCACACTAGGGAAACCAGGAGAGCAGTACCCAGATCAAAATTTGGAGCTCCATTCCTGGTCACTTTAGTTTAAGATCCAAACTCAGTACAGATTTCCAGAAACCGAATGGCTAGGTTCATACAATCACAGAAGCTTAAAACTGGACACAAGCTTATCTAATTTAATCCCATATTGTAAAAGAAACACTGAGGCCAGAGGGAAATCATCTGTCCTAAGTCACATAACTGATGGAACCACGAACCGATTCTGAGAATGTTATTTCTATATCCAACCATTTTAGCAACAGTTCACATTTTGTAATTCACCCCAATCTGAAATCTACCCTGCCACTACAAGAGCAGTGAGACTCATATGCTCTCCCCTCATGATCTATGCTAATGTTAGCCTTGCACAAACATGGAATATAATTCTCCCTATTTGTCTGACTGCTGGGGCAGGAAGGTAGGAAATCCTGGACTCCACATTTACAGGACTTGATCAAAGGAATAAATTTTAAGTAGCAAGCATGCATAGTGCAAATAAGGTAGAACTCACCTCTAAAAAATGTGATCTGTATCAAAATTTTCAAAGGACATCTATAGGGTAGTCAATTCTGCCCCCATCCCTCCCGGCTGAAATCTACATTCTTTTAATGTCTATCACCTGTGGGGTGTCTGAGACAACAGTACTATACCGCCTTCCTGATGATCTCCAGGACTGAGGCATCACCAAATACCTGTGCATCTACAGTGTGCACAAAAGGAGTGTATATCTCCTACAGCACAAAATGAGATGAGTAAATGAACAAAAGCAGACCAGAGCTCTTGGAAAAGAAACCTACCTATTGTTCATAATGCAAGCCCCCTACCCTTCACAGGAATAAATTCATTTGGGACACTGGGGAGAGTTTAAGATGGGTCTTCAGAATTTACATGTTAGGGAAGCCGAGAAAGCAAAGGAATATTTCAACAACAGGAAACTACACTACGACAAAGACTAGTTTACACTTGTTCCTGTCTAACCATGACTTAGCAAATGGCCAGGAAAGCCACTACCTGGTTCCCGTGGTATAGGAATGTACCTAGTATAAGCACAACCAAGCACTTAGTTGTGACTTAAAACCCTCAACTGTTGAAGAACAGGAACCTTATTTTGCTTTTCCGCCAAAGTATAAGTGCTGGGTGCACACCACTGCAAAAATCTGTTAGTATGAGATACAGCTATGGCTAAGCTGTACATTCATGTGAAGTTGTCTTAAAAGCTTGAAGGTGACAGGTGTTTCCAATTCCAATCTGTCAATTCAATGGTCATAGAAATAAAGCAGCTCATCTACATCAGTAATTAGTAGTTGCATTAATGTCCATCACTTCAGTCAGAGTTACAGCACAGGGACCCTACTGGTCCCACAGGCCAAACCACAGAAGGGAGTTATGTATAAAGGTTGGGCCACTCTCCAGCCCCCACTGCAATCTAATGTGTGGAGTATAGTGGAGTGTGGCATTAACAAACTTCCAAGTGGGATCAAAGAAAAATCAAGGCAATCAGAGGCACTGGTACCAGTTGGTGTGATTTAAAACCTCTTAAGAAACTGAGGCCAGGCATAGTGGCTCACAGCTATAATCCCAGCACTTTGAGAGGCCAAGGTGGGAGCATCGCTTGAGCCCCGGAGTTCAAGACCGGTCTGAGCCACACAGTGAAACTACCCCTCCACTCCACCATCACCCCTACCCCAGCAATTACCTCATCTCTACAAAAAAAATTAAAAAAAAAAAAATTAGCTACTTAGGAGGCTGAAGCAGGATTGCTTGAGCCCAGGACATCGAGGTTACAGTGAGCTGACTGTACCACTGCACTCCAGCCTGGGCGGCAGAGCAAGACCATCTCAAAAAAAAAACAAAAAACAAAAAACAAAAAACTATTTAACCTTCTTAAATCCTTCCCACTGTGTGACTTGTGGTGTAGCACAATGTGGTTGTTATCATTTGATATGAAGCACAAACTCTAAGTGGCTATGAATGAACTACTCCCACCCATTAGGAGGCTGAGGCTAGAGACAGCAGTGAAGGGGCTTCAATCTAAGAGTTTTAAGTCCTGGTTACTAGCAGGTTTACTATATAAGCAAGCAAAGGGAGGAAATGACCAGCAGCAGAATGGAGGGAATGAACCATCAAGTAGCCCATTTGAATACAGTACAGCTCATTCCTAAAATGAGTCAAATACACTCAACACCTTTGACTGTTCATACTGAATTATGTTCTCTTGCTGGTCATTGCCCCACAACGAAATAGTCATCTCCTATCATGAAATGGCAAGCCATTAATTAAGCAAAATGACTTGAAACTAGTAAGTTACTAAGGTCAATATCCAGATGTCTGGAACAACTGGGGAGCCAATTCCAATGCTCAGCTGTGCCATTTACCACTTCTCTATGACGTTTGCTGAGTCTCCATGCCTTAACCTTTAACATTTTAATTTAAAAAAAAAAATAGGGCCGGGCATGGTGGCTCATGCCTGTAATCTCAGCACTTTGGGAGGCTGAGGTGGGTGGATCACCTGAGGTTAGGAGTTCGAGACCAGCCTGGCCAACATGGTGAAACCCCATCTCTACTAAAAATACAAAAAAATTAGCTGGGCATGGTGGCAGATGCCCATAATCCCAGCTACTCGGGAGGCTGAGGCAGGAGAATCGCTTGAACCCGGGAGGCGGAGGTTGCAGTGAGCTGAGATCGCACCATCGCACTCCAGCCTGGGGGACAAGCGTGAGACTTTGTCTCAAAAAAAAAAAAAAAAAAAAAAAAAGAGCACTTCACAAATTGTGTGTCATCCTTGTGCAGGGGCCATGCTAATCTTCTCTGTTTAATTCGTTTTTAATATGTGCTGCTGAAGCAAGCACACCTTAAACATTTTCACTGGAAGGAGGTCCGTGGGGCTATTGACAGAATTCAAGGGATTTGATTGTGATTTTTCCCAGCACTCTTTCCTGCCCTTAGACTTTTAGAGTGCTGTCCTTCTGTCCCTGGGTCTGAAATGTTTATGTCAGGTGGCTTTCTTCTCCTTCTGGACTCCAGTGATAGAGCAGTATGTAGAGTAGCATGCCACCGTGGCTACTCACTGCTAGTTAACGTTGATCCAGAAAAGGAGTCATACTCTAGGATGCTTTTGAGACTCTAACACAAAGCAGCCAAAGCAACAAGAATAAACCCAAGAACAAACCCAAGAACAGCATGGTAAAGAATTACCATTTACCAGCTGGGCACGGTGGCTCACGCCTGTAATCCCAGCACTTTGGGAGGCCGAGGTGGGCGGATTACGAGATCAGGAGGTGGGGACTATGCTGGCCAACATGGCAAAACCCCGTCTCTACTAAAAATGCAAAAAAAAAAAAAAAAAAAAATAGCTGGGCATGGTGGCACGCACCTATAGTCTCAGCTACTGAGAGGCTGAGGCAGGAGAATCGCTTGAACCCAGGAGGTGGAGGTTGCAGTGAGCCGAGATCGCACCACTGCACTCCCGCCTGGGCGACAGATAGAGACTCCATCTCAAAAAAAAAAAAAAAAATTACCATTTACCTGAGCAGGTAACTTGCTTATGTTGTTGAATAGAGAGGGGTTTTCCCAGAAAAGTCACTGTAACATCAGAGAATTGTGCTACTACCAGAGTACACTCTTTCCAGAACATTTCACAAGTCAAAATGATCAGATTCTATACTAAAAAGATGAGACTGAAATAAAGCCATTTTTAATAAAAAAGGAAAGCCGTAAGTTTAGATTCTACCATACCCTGTAAAAGCTCTACTTTTGGGAGATTAGTGATGATGCACATAGTTGATAAACTATTTCTTGCTGTAAAACACTGGAAAGCAGGTAACAATGAATTACATAACTGATCTCTCCTGAACAAGAAAAGGAGACATATTATCACACAGTCCACCCCTTTCAGATGGTAAAAGTCATTTTGGGTATCTGTAGGCAGCTGATTTCACTCAGTGATTTGTCCATTGCTTAGTCAAATCCTTATTATTTAATAATGGCTCAGCTACTACCTGGAATTATGTTATGTCTAGCCCCCTCTAAAACACACTGGTATCCAAATTCTAATACAAGCTAAACTCTTTCAAGATAAAAAGCTTTCAGCATTTAAGGGCTTTGTTTGCCAACACATCATACACATAAAATTCTGAAAAGGTGGATACTATGGACTTGAATCAAGTTTCCTCCCTGCTGTTCCAAGTATCCTCTTCTCTTGACACTTCAGCATTAGCAGGCAAGGATAAGCAACAATTTTTACCTCTCCAAGATTACCAAATCTACCTCTCCAAAGGCACAAAATATTTTCAGGTTTAAAAACAAAACAAAACAAAAACCCTGACAAGATAATATCATAGCTCAGTAAAGTACTTTTGTGCAGTTAAAGCATTAAAAGCATCAGCCTGTTTTATTTTTTGACAAGTTTATTGAACAGTATTCAAGACTTCATCTTTATAAACAAAAACCTCTGCTGAGTGATGCCAAAGGCAGTATTTGCTGGCAATGTTGTGGCCATATTGGCAACAAGCCATTTTGTTGTGTTTGGTTTCTAAAGTCTGGACTACTATAGAACTGCCAGTAAAACAGTTTAAATGTGGCAATTTTGCAAGGGTGGAAAATAATTTTTAAAGTGACCACTTCCAGAAATTCTTTCCAAAAGATTTGACTAGCAGCAATTTTACATTTTCTTTACTCATTTCCCGAGTGTTCTTAAAATTGATGAGATTTTACACTTGGCCCATACCTGTACACAACCACAGACTCCAGTAAAAGGGAGCTGGAATTTAAGGCTTTCACGCATCCTTGTTTTTATGCAAGGCTGACTATTTCCACCTAAAAATGTAATGTTTGCTTACTTCCATACAGTCCTAGATTTTCATCCAGTGGATTAAGACTGGCCTTAACTACACTGAATATTACTACCTGAAATTTTAAATAAAGTTTCCTAATCGAATTTTCATTGTTGATGCTTTGACAACTTGGAGTACAAAGCTAGGAACTACATTTCACTTAACACTGTTTCATTTTTTAAAAAGCCACTAATAATAATTGTACATCCAAACTACTGTGTAAACACAGAACACACCTCCAAATTATGCTTGTGAACTAAATGTTTCACTAAAGTTCAGAAAAGTTTACAAATTTGCTTATTTATGACATACATTCGTAGATTTCTCTAATCCTTTAAATCAAAAGAAAAATGAACACCAATAAAAAAAATCAGAAGGGAGAGGAAAAAAAATTAAATCTAATGGAAAATATTCTCTTCCATTAATGTCAGAATCACCAAAAACAGACAATAAAATTTACACATAAAATTGAAAATATCATGATAGTGTTTACAAATGCACACAACTTTGAGCAAAGCTTTACAAATCCTTCATACCATACAAAGCAAATGAGAAAATAATGTCAATTAATTTCTACCCCAAACCTAGTTCTTAGGAGAAAATTCGCAGGAAGAGAGGTATGAGTAGTTTCACAGAATACATTTTCAAGAATTTTTTAAAAACTGAAACTCCAATGCCCAGAACAAGATAAACAGTATCCTTAGCAGTTAGCACTGTTAATAAATCTCAGATACACAAAAATCAAGTTCCAGAGGGCAAAGCATTTAATTACAGTCCACAACGAGCACTGTTGTGATTCATATAAAACATAGTTCTCTCCAATTTCTACACAAACCGCTCTTTTATTTAATTAGATGAACAATGAAATCGTTTTCCTTTTCAGCATTTATCTAAGATGTAGAAATAACAAAGTAGTTGCAATAAAGTGTATGAAATATTTAATAAGAATGTACGAACATATAACCAAAATAAATTGTGAAAAAAGATAAAAGACTTTCATCTTCAAACAACCCATTTTTCTAAAATGAAAATAGCTTTCCAATGGAGAAAATATCTGTGGCTGAAATACAACTCTCAAGCAGTGCTGAAGTTTTTTGCATTGTCTTTGGAATGAGAAATGATTACTTAACATTAACTTAAATTAAACAGCATATACAAACGTTATATTGCTTTTGAAATTGAGGAGGCAGTATCTAGTGATCGGTCAAAGCAAATCTGTATTCATGAATTATCAAAAGACCCACAACAGTCACCTCTTGAGTCTAAACAATCCTTCTCTTAAACAAAAATCCTGTACTGTCAATCCTCTAAGATTGTAGTGATAAAAAGCCTTTTCAAATCTTATCAAATGAAACTGTTGCCACTCTTAAATCTAAATTACACAACCGCTGTATTTCAGTGTTCCACTGACTCACAACACCAAAAAGGCACTGTATATATATAGTTTAATAGGAAATACTTATTTTAAAAGACTGACCCCTTTGTAAGTACACTGATTTGTAGGAAATGTTGGGGATGTTTCAAACGAAGACAAAGGGGCCATGTAAAAGATAAAATTTGGTTTTCATGATCTCTCAGCTATCGCTCCTTCTGTATTGTTTATAATGTGACACATTTTCAGAGCATTGACTAGGGAAAGTAACCATAATTAGAGCCTTGTAAGGCCAAGTGTTTTCATCACAAGGAAAGTAACCATAATTAGAGCCTTTTATGACAGTGAGAAAATTTGTTTTTCATTATCATCTCACCTATCTCCCCTTCCGTATTGTTTATAATATAATGTGACACATCTTCAGAGCACTGACTAGGGAAATCATAATTACAGCCTTGTAAGGCAAGTGTTTTCATGACAAGGACACTTACCAACCAGAACTCATGTGGTCCTCCTGCCTTAGTGTCCTGAATACCAAAGAAAAGAGTATGAAAGGGTCAAGAATCTCAATTTTCTCCTCTGGCGGCTGCACTTGTACTCTGCATGAAGACTTTTAGTAAACAGGCTCCTGATCGAACAACTATGCCAAAAAGCCTCCAAATAACAGGACTAACACGTATCAATCTATGAACCAGCATACGGATCTTTTATTCTATACTACTACTGCTAACAAAGATAATTTCAACTTCAGTTTTAAAAACCTAGATATAACACTTTCTTATGAATGGGCCCCTCTTTGTTTAAAGGCCAAAATTTCACATAATCGGGACAGGAGGAAATTGATACTACAATTAGTCCATCATGAAAAGGACTTCAAATCAAGTATCTTAAACACATTATTAAAAGTGGTTTCTGGTTTTCGATACCATCCAAACAACATGAACAATTTTTAAACTGACTAACCTAAATCGTGGCGGTCAAACCAAAAAGGCTCTGGTAGATAAAGCACTCCATAGTTTATTTTTATGGCAAAAGTCTTATTCCACACAGTTTTAAGTGTGACATTAGAAATCAAAGTTTGAGGTTATAGCACAAACGAAGTGTGGACTTTTATATTTAGGGAAAAAAACCAACAAAACAGTTCTGCTCATTTACAAATGAGTCAATTAGACAAACAAAGCAGCAACTTCTGAAGCAGGACTGTCTATACAGCAAGGACCCTTAAGAAGCAATAAAGGTACATACAATGAATCTGTATACAGAAATTTTATTCAATTTTAAAAGAAAATGAAGACTTTAGACAAAGCTTTACCCTATAACAAAGCAAATCTGTCCAGCTTTAAACCAAATTCTGAGAGTAGCCAACTTCTATTTTCAGCAGCTGGCAAGAGCACCCTCAATGAGTTCTACTGACATTTCTATTTTCTTCATCCCATATGGTATAAAACAAAACCAATCTAGACTCCTTGATAAGCTTTATGTGGTCATTTGAGTTTTACAAATGGTTTCTCTAATGGTATGCCAAAATCACTTATGTGTTCTCTCCAGATAGCTTTACTGTAACATACAGCAATGTTTATCCTGGTGAGTGAGTCTTCTGTAAACAGTCAACCAATGCTCTATGTTATGGAAACCAAGCTATATGCAATTGAAACAATCCACAGGTTCTAACCTGGAAATACTAGGAAAACAATCTGGATGCATTAATCACAGCAATATGAAGATCTACCCTATAAAAAATGATGTGAATGGCTACCCTAATACAAGTTTTACTTTTCTTGAACCTATAGGCCTGTCATTTAAGTCAATGACAGCAGCTGTGGCTTCATCCCGAGACTCAAAGGCCACCATGGCTTCACCTGTGGGCATACCTTTTTCATTGTATTTTAAACACACTGAGCCTGGGATTACTTGATAGCCATAAAAGAAATCTAAAATCTCATCAATAGACACAGTAAAGGGCATGTTTTGCACTTTAATTACTGTCGGTCCTGGTTTTCCAGAACTAGATGCAAAGCCAGGGGGACCACCAATATGGATTGGGCCAGGGCCGGGGCCAGGGCCAGGGCCAGGCCCAAAAGCTGGTGGCCCACCCAAATGCCCAGGGGCACTTCCAAGACCAGGAGGGCCACTTCCAAACCCCGGGGGACCACCTAAGCTACCAGGGCCATTTCCAAAATTCTGAGGGCCCCCTCCAAATCCCGATGGCCCACTTAAATTGTTTGGTCCACCTCCAAAACCCGGAACATCCAGTCCTAGACCAGGCAAACCACTGTTTCCAACTGAAGGCATACCAGGCCTAGCATCACCAAAGGCCCCGCCTCCTAATCCTGGAGGAGGGATTGGTGGCCCAAAGGCATTTGATCCACCAAAATTACCAGGAAAGTTAAATGGAGGCCCATTGTTGGCTTCCTTTGATCCTACAGTCAGGAAGGCATGCTCTTCACCTCCTGCACTAGGTATTCCTGCACTGGGCATTCCCGCACCAGGCAGTCCTGCACTGGTTATTGCTGAACCAGGCAGTCCTGTGCTGGGCAGGCCTGCACCGGGAAGTCCTGCACTGGGCAGTCCCACACCGGGCAGTCCCGCATTGGGCATTCCTGGAACTGCAGGATTACCTGGCACAGGCATCTTTAATCCCTTTTTTCCTTGGGCAGGGGGATTTTTCTCAATCTCTCTCATATCTTCTAGGGTAACTACATGAACAAAAGCTTCTCTCCCATTAAGTTTTTTACGGTGTAAGCGTTCAGACTTACGTGCATCATCTTCATTTTTAAACTGAACCAATGCCTGTCCTAGACCTTGCCCATTGTTATCAACAAGAACATGTACAGCATTTTCATCCACTGGGATTCCTTCTAGGAACTGAAGAACATCCATCTTTGTAATGCTGAATGGAATATTTGTTATGTGGGCACAGACTTTGGCAGAGTTGACATCCCCCTCTGGATTTAGTATCATTTCCCTCTGGTCATAGCTGAAGTTCTGCAGTCTTTTTCGAATCATATCTATCTTTTCTAGCATACCTTTCTTAGTAATTGGATGAACTTGAATAAAGCGATTGCCCATGTACTGTTTATGACGACACAGAGCAGCCTTATAGTCAGCCTCATTTCTGAACTCTACAAAGCCTTCGCCAGTTGCTTTCCCATTGGGTCCATAAGCTATATAAATACTATCTTCCACAATATCCAGCTTTTTAAAAAAATCAATGACATGTTTGTTTTCTGCTTCAAATGGTAGCCCTTTCAAGTAAACACAAAAACCAGCCTCATGTGGTGATCTTGACCTTGATCTTTTCTGCCCACTGGGCGATTTTGACCTGGGAAGTGTCTGAGGAGGGGGATGAGTTTGTCCAGAAGGTCCCATATTTTGCTTAAAAGTGATATGGCCTCCAGCAGCTACCCACTGTCTTTCTGTGGCAGGGCTAACTTCCACATAGCGTTGAATCATCAGCATTCTGTTTCGTTTCAAAGCTTCAAATGTATCTTGAGGGGAGAGAAACTTAACCAATCCATTCCCATTATTTCGACCTACATGATCTTTCAACAAATGCACTGCATCAACACGGAGCCCATGAAAAAAATCTCTGACATCATTTTCCATTGCAGAAAAGGGCATTCCATGCACACTGACATACAGATCATCAGGGTTGATGGGGAGTGGCTTCACACTGCTCTGAGAATTCATCTGGATAGGGTTAACAGGATTCAACGGACCAAGAAACATAGGATTCAGGTTATTGTTCAAATTCATAGGTGCTCCAGAGCCATTCATTCCAGCAGGTAGAGGTGCCACAGGTGGCGGATTCAAGGGCGGCATGCCCGACATGGGTGGCAGTGGGGTCATGGGTGGCACAGAAGGAACTGGGGGAATCGGGGGCACAGGAGGCACAGGAGGCAATGTAGGTACTGGAGGAGGAACTGGAATTGGGGGAATGGATGGCATTGGTGGCAGAGATGGCATCGCTGGAATTGGAGGAATTGGTGGCGGCGGGACTGTGTTCATTGGAGAGGCTGTGCTTGGAACAGTTGAGCTAAACGCTGGGCTCCCAAAGGAAGCCCCCATATTTGGAGGAGCTGTTCCTATGCTGGCTGTGGAAAATGTCTGTATGTTTTTGTTGCTTTCATGAACAGAAGTGGTGGCAGTAACTACACTGGGTGATGGATTATTAAAGTTGGATACTGTTGTGGGCAAGTTTACCCTGCTACTCATTCCTGAGCTAGGTGGTGGTCCTGATCTACTGGCATTTGCTGGTGGTATATCTAAGTTGGCAGTTTCAAAACGCCTACGACTCAGTTCAATCATATTCTGCATTTCCGTTTTACTACTCAACAATAGTGTTACTTTTGACCCTTTAATTGTACCACCTGTGCGCATCATACCAAGCCTTGCATCTTCATCAGTGGCAAAAACGATGAAAGCCTCACCCAGTTCACCCCCTACAATATGCACGCCCCCATCAGGAATGGTCAATCCAGAGAAGAAGTGGCGAATGTCCATGGTCCCCGCCACAATTGGGAGACCTTGCAAACGGATGACCACAGCCATGCTGCGCTGAAACCACACACACCTGCAGATGAGAAAAGGCAACGGCCAGGTCAGACTCCTGTTTATCACACCAAGTTTTTAGCTACAAGAATGACCAGCTACCATATTAGGCCCTCAAATAGTCCCTCAAGCTATCACAGGCAATGTCTTTAATTTAGATATTCTAAACACTGAACATTACGTGCCATTTACAATGTAAAACGTAGACAATTTCAACTTCCAGAAGGCATTAATTTTGGAAACAGTTCAGTCCCAAGACTCAAAAAGTTCAAGAAAAAACAACTGTAGGACAGTAAAATACATATACATCATTCAGACCACTAATCATTCAGTAAGATTTAAAAGAAATGTCTAAGTCAAATCAGGAAACAAAGTTTAACAATCTATACGGAAAAAACATGCAAAGAATATATAGAAGTTAGTATTTAAAACTGGCTTAGCATCTTCCCTATATACTTGATAATTTCATAGAATTATCAAGAGTGTGATTTTATAGAGCTCAGTCTCAAAATCCATCCAACAGAAGCAAAAAACTAGAATACTAATGAATTGTAAATAATACTTAAGACTAAAAGTAGACTCAAGTCTTAAATGAGAACTGGTTCCATTATTTTATTCATCCTAAAACTTTTCAATCTGCCTTGTACATTACAAAAAACTACATATGGAATTATTTATTATAAACAAGGTTAAGACATACTAAGAAGCCAAAAGAACTACTGAATAGGACAGCCAAAATCTGAGTTACCTTGATTCATTACCCCCAAAAGTAGAACCTGGTTATAGTCCCATTCACTGTGACTATTTTAATTAAAACTCAGGTCCAATGACTAATAACCAAATCCTCTATTTAATAAAATTTTTTTAAGTATTATTTTCCCCTAGGAGAGGGCTGACAATAAAAATATTTTTTGTTTTTGTTTTAGAACCAGAGTGTGAATTACTCAGTGGTTGTTACAGTCTTGGACCTACACAACTCCTGTAGGATCTCTGTGATCTCCTTAGATCATGCCTGTTTTGACATAATCAAAAAAGAAATGTTCCCCTCAAATTTCAGTATTTCAGTTCCAAAGGCTTCTAAGAGCAAATCCAAGGGCAGCCCTTTGGAAAGTGACACAAGCCGAATTATTGGGCCTGGGAAACATACTACTTTGAAATTAAGGTGGTCAACAACATAGGGTGTTTTCCAACCCATCTGAAAAGTCAACTTTTATTTATTTATTTATTTTGAGACAGAGTTTCACTCTTGTAGCCCAGGCTGCAGTGCAACGGCACGATCTCGGTTCACGGCAACCTCCACCTCCCGGGTTCAAGTAATTCTCCTGCCTCAGCCTCCCAAGTAGCTGGGATTACAGGCATGCGCCACCGTGCCTGGCTAAGTGTTTGTATATAGGAGAGATGGGATTTCACCTGACCTCAGGTGATCCACCCTCCTCAGTCTTCCAAAGTGCTGGGATTACAGGCGTGAGCCACTGCGCCCCACCTGAAAAGTCAACTTTTAAATATAAGCCCATAAAATCAGCTCATGACCCTCAGAAAGGTTATAAATTAATGAAGAGATTTGGTTTTATCACTTCTCAAGAACATTAGAAGGGGCAAGATTTTCTACTATAAGCTCTAAGAATTCTGTAACTTCACTGTCAAATATTATATAAATACTAATGCAATGCAACAAAATCTGTAATTATATCTCAATATTACAACTGCCGTATACAAACAAGAAACAAACTGCTTGGCTTTGACAGTTTTCTCACAGACACATACACAAAAATAAAAAGCCACCTTCAAATTTAATCCAGAAAAATGGACTAGCAAACAGAAAATGCTTTTTGTGAGGCCATTATAAAGCACTAGAAATTTGGGAAGTGTGGGGGAAGCTTTTCATTTACAAACTTCAAGAGTCAACAAGAAAAATTAATGCTAAAAAACATCACACCAACAGTCTCTTTTCTCATTTACTATTTAGCAGCCTATAAGGAGGTTCATCAAGCAGTTTCCAAGTCATTAAATCAAATTCACATTCCTTGCTCAATCTAGAATACGTGGCTGTATGCAAAATGTGATAGCATTTCCTGTTCAACTTCAAAAAACGGTTAATCACTTTGTATAGGGGAAACATCATGGGCAATCCAGGTACTCAAAACAACTTGAGAGAGAGAGAGAGACTAGTTTGCACTGGGACAATCAAACAGAAACTTGATATAGTCCCAAGAACACAAAAATTAAACACAGGGCTAAAGTGACATACACAGTTAAGTCTTCAAGCCATTTTCTGTTAAGAGCAGGGATTTACTGAAAGTTTGTACAAGGTACACATGAGAATATGCTATTGAAAATCTGCCTCAGATTACCAGCTGGAAAGGGCTGAATATTAAACCAAAGTGGAATACAAGATTTATTCATAAAGCCATCTGATGAGGAAAATTGTTTCTAGCTTCCAAAAAATATGAAATAATATCTGCAGCCAGGTGCGGTGGCTCACACCTGTAATCCCAGCACTTTGGGAGGATGAGGTGGGTGGATCACCTGAGGTTAGGAGTTCAAGACCAGCCTGGCCAACATGCTGAAACCCCGTCACTACTAAAAACACAAAAAATTAGCTGGGCATGGTGGCAGGTGCCTGTAATCCCAGCTACTAGGGAGGCTGAGGCAGAAGAATCACTTGAACCCGGGAGGCGGAGATCGCGCCACTGCACTCCAGCCTGGGCAACAAGAGCGAAACTCTGTCTCAAAAACAAATAAATAAATAAAAGAAATAAAAATTTTTTAAAAATTTTAAAAAGTATCTGCTTTTCTGTTACTAAGTAACTGTTCGACAGCTAAGTCATTTCAACCTAACTTGGGCCTATCTTAGTTACTTAAACAAGAGGATTAGATTCCACTTGCTAAGGTTCCATTTAAAGTCTAAAATTTGTACTCTAAAACATGTGACCCATTATCTATACTTAAACTCTGAGGAAATATAAATAAACATATCAATAACAAGCATCTGTATTTGTAATTAGTCTAAAATGCTACTAAGAAATAAAACTTACTGCCTATCAGGAAAATCGCAAGATAAATAGATCCATATAAATGAAATTGACCCCCAAAGGAACAACTGTTCAAAGCACCCATCTACCCCACCCCTATCCCTCAGATAAACTTGTAAAAAACCACACCGGCCTGGGCGGCGGCTCATGCCTGTAATCCCAGCACTTTGGGAGGCTAAGGCAGGTGGATCACAAGGTCAGGAGTTCAAGACCAGCCTGGCCAAGAGGATAAAACCCCATCTCTACTAAAAATACAAAACAATTAGCCGGGTGTGGTGGCAGGCGCCTGTAATCCCAGCTACTCGGGAGGCTGAGGCAGAGAAGTGCTTGAACTCGGGAGGCGGAGGTTGCAGTGAGCCAAGATGGCACCACTGCACTCCAGCCTGGGCAACAGAGTCTAGCCTGGGCAACAGAGCAAGACTCCGTCTCAAAACAAAAAACAAGCAAACAAAAAAACACACACACACACAATATAGTTGCTACATATATTTTCATATTTCTTAATAAGCTATCTCATTTTATTTTGTATAAAAACGAACTCTCTATTCAAAATCTCTTACCTGATAAAACAAGAGATGTATTTTCTTAACAAGAAGTAGAGGCCAAGTCAATCCTGTGGGCAACCAATTAAAACCAACTTTTAGACTGCAATAGAGAATAAACGGAGGCAAAAATCAATGCAGGAAACACAAAACAACACGCACAGGCCACACTGTACATTACGAAGGCGAGTCTGAAACCACCAGAGTACTTCATTAGAATGCATATCAAAAAAAAAAAAAAAAAGAAAGACACCGTAACAAAATCCCGCACATGCTTTTTAGTTGGTATTGCTTTCAAATTTGAGTATCTCAAAATATTTATATATTTACATACATCAAGAGTGTCATAACTTAGCCCAATAACGAATCCATTGAAAATTAAAACAGTCATAAAGCTCAGCTTCACAGCTAATTGCTTTGATCACTTTATAATTAAACCAGTCCAGAAAACTCCGTAACACAAGTCTATTTCCCCAGGTTCTCACCAAATTTGTGATGAAAAGGCACAAGTTCGCACAATAACAATTCTTGGACAACTTAAGATAGCAATTCAAGGGTACTCATGGAAATTACTGCAATTATTCTTTCAATATATTTTATTTTGCACAAAATAGCATCCAACATCACAAAACAAATGAAGTATGAGTTCTTGCTATAAGGACTAATTCCACTGGAGCTCAAAATATTAACAAAATATTAAGGGAAAGTGTTTTTTCCTCTGGCACCACAACAGTTCTCAAAAACTTGTAAAATTTAAATAAATAAAATAAAATAAAATTTAAAAACACCCTAAAAATGCCTGACATATTAAGAGTATATCCCAAAATAAAAACAGGTCACTCATCTTTCACTGTCATTTCTTCCAAACTGGTGAAGTTATTAACAAGTCACAAGCATATATGACCAAATGTCTAGACAACTATATTCAAAGGTCATTTTTTACTTTTTTTTTCAAAGGTCATGTTTTAATTCGGACAGAGAAGAAATTTGCCACTGTTCAGTATTAAGATTACCTATGACTACTTTTCCAAATGATGCTCATCTTATAGTATCTTCCAAGACCAAAATACAACTAATGACCTTAATATTCATCACCAAAAAGTAAAACATATTTCAAAAATTCTGTGTGATTTTCTAAAGGACAAACTATTCATCGTCTAGTCAACTACTCAAGTTGCTAAAGAACAGTGAGATGGTTTTACCACAAAGAGCTATGCAAATATGTAATCAATACAATCAAAAGTCTAGAGCATTGTATTAATCTTTTACATGTTGTAGAAATCTAGCCTAACTCATTTTTTTTTTGAGACAGGGTATCGCTCTGTCGCCCAGGCTAGAGTGCAGTGGCGCGATCTAGGCTCATTAGGCTCATTGCAACCTCCGCCTCCCTGGGTTCAAGCTATTCTCATGCCTCAGCCTCTGGAGTAGCTGGGACTGACTACAGGTGTGCGCCACCACCCGCAGCTTATTTTTGTATTTTTAGTAGAGACAGGGGTTTCATTATGTTACCCAGGCTGGTCTCTTAACTCCTCACCTCAAGTGATCCACCCGCCTCAGCCTCCCAAAGTGCTGAGATTACAGGTGTGAGCCACCACGCCTGGCCTAGCCTAACTAAGTCTAAGGAGTTTAAAAATTCTTCATTTGAAAGCCATATCTAGTAGTTTAACAGGTCACAAAGGAAAATGTGAAACAGAAAAAAACCTGCTTCAAGTAAAGCAATGAGCAAGAGCATGAAGTACTGTAATATTTATGTACAGGTCTGACTCCAGCAGCCACATAACAGGGTAACGTTCTAGTTTCTAGAACTTGTAATAAACATCTGATCCCTACTGGAGATTCCAATTCAAAAGGTCAGGTATGGGGCCAGGGCATATGCCTGAATATAAGGTAAGAAGGTTCCTCTCAGCCTCTTCCCTTGCAAACTCAAAAGATACCGTATGTCTATCTTGAGAAGGACAAATCTGGGGTCAGCCAGTTAAGCTCAAAGGGAACTCACCAGGTCTACTCTCAAAAATTTCTAAAAGGTTACCAGAAATTACCTTTAAAAGGAAGAAATTTCTCATTCCACAAGGCAAGGCTGAAAGGCCCAGCTGAATTTGACAAATGCCTAGTTCAAGTTTTATGTGTACAACTTAAAGCACAAAATCAATCCAGATAGAAATTTATGATTCTCTTCTATTTCAGCAAAGAGGAATACCCACCCCACCCCATACCAAGGAAAAATATGCAGAAAGTTGATGCTACAAGTCAGAACTTCACAACCCTTGGTATTATACCTCTTCAAAAGGGAAAGGTAAATGGAAATAGAACTGAAATACTTTTGTGTTGACACCTCACTTTGTAAAAACCACAAGAATTTAACATAAGTGTCACTGTTTTCCAGGAAACTACTATTCCTGTATTCTAAATGTCAGCTAGCGACTGAATGCAGGATTTCAAAAATCCATGCCATTTACCTAAAGCTTTGCTGAACTTTAGAAGGATAAGACTAAAATAATAACAATAAAACATCTAAAATACATATTCTATCTATACATACAGCATAATGATAGGAAAGGAGAAAATGGGCCTGATTTGTCATTAAAGCCACTGATATACTTCAGAAGATCTAAGACAAGAAGCTGGCTTTAGTATTTTCCATTCATATTATCAGGAATTAGCCCTAACATAAAGGCTTGCTTCAACTTGACAAAATACCAGATGCATGCACAAATCACAAGTATCTGCTACAAAAATTTAACATGTTATGACAAGACAGACTTTCATATTTACTAGCCATTCTAATCACTTGGAATTTCAGAAAAAAATGTCTGACAACAAATCTCTTCAAGAAGTCAAGGCACAAACTAAAACGACTATTTTCACTCTTCATCTGGTAGTAAACATCCAAAAGTGAACTTCAACTTTGTTCAGTTATCACTCTTTAATCAACAAGAACCAGGGTACAGCAGAGCTAGGTTCTTCAGATCCAAAAGAAACAATTAAACTCTCAAATGTTCACCTCAGAGATTAGCAACAGAGAACCAATCACAACGGGCACAATGCTAAAAACAGTATAATCACATTATAATAAACATTATGAAACAACCACAGTTTCAGCCACTTGATTTTGTTCCCCATTCCCAAATGGACCATATATCAAAGTCTAGGATCACTCTTAATGAAAAAATTATTCTGACACTGATGGAGATGTATACTTTTTATAACGCATTACTCAATTTTTCCATTAACCTCCATTCCGTACTCAAAGGCAGCAAATCAGAAGACATTTCTAAATAAGATATTCCTCCTGTCAAAGATATTAAGTTATGTTTCAATCCCCCCAAATGCCAACAAAAATGTTGCTACCTTCATTTTCACTTGAGCAAAATTATACTTCCAACCTAAACAACCACATTCACTCTGTTTTTGAGTCTTAAAAGCTGGCTTTAAACTTAATTAAATTTTGTGCAAACCAAAAGGTATATGGGTGTGGTAGTAAAATCTGATAAAACTGTAGTTTAGATAAAATTATCTTTTCTGTTTAGTTGAAAACATTTAACAATATTCCTTTACTCCATGAACATTTACTATTAAGCACTTGTGGGCCAGACAAAAGATATAAAAGTGGACATCATCAGTCTCTGCATTTTAGGGAGGGACATCTAAAAGCATCTTTCGTGCAACCAACTACTGACACTTGGTTCTTCCTACAACATCTACAGAAGAAAACATACATTCATACAATGACAGAGTGGCTCTCTGCAAAATGGAGTAAAAACTATCAACACTGTCACTGGATTCCAGCACCTGGAACACACTGGCCCACAAAATCAAGTTTCACACCTAAAGATTGTACTAACAACTCCCAAACTCTCAATACTCAATCATCAAAACATTTGACGTGTCAAAGAAGGTGAAAGAAGCCCAAAGAGTACTGGTATTAGCATGTAACAATACGTTGCAAGTAACCACACAATTATTTCTAAAGCTTCACATTTTTCATCTAACAGATTTGAACATAAAGAAAATGAAAATTATACATTACAATCCATAAGCAAAGTAATCAACATTTAATCGAGCATATATAAAAATGGATTCCCTGTTTCATTAAAAATCTGTCCAATAATATATACTAAGCACATCTTCATTGTCTGTTTTGTATAAACACGCCAAACATTTCACTTTCTTCATAAATTACCATAACGTTATTTGAACCACCTGTAACAGTTCTTCCCAATTTTTTATACTCTTTGAAAATGTCTGCACACACTTTCCACTAAATCCAGAAATCCTCCATTCTTATCAAAACTGCCAAATTTCAGAAACAAGTACAACCAGTCTTGTACTGTAGTTCTATAATTTAAAAAACAAGATTTCCCTATGTGTCCAGACTTGAGGGATTTTTCTCGACTGCAAATGCTCTGAGATGCAGTAACAATATACACTAGTTAACAAGGTCCCAGACAATTCTTGTTGCTAAGACTGCATTTTGCAAAAATTACACCATTTCAAACCATTCAAGCAAGAAGTTCTAAAATACTGCAGTCACAAGCCTAGCCTCTCCCTTCAACAAACCTTCAGCTGCCATCACAACTTTTTCCAGTGGGTTATACTGACTCTATTATTGAATAATATAAAACGGTCCCTACCAACTTCCTCAATTTATATTAGGTTATCTCTGAGAATCCTGGAGCCAAGGAGGGTTTTAGGGCCCAGAAATCTCTTAAAGTCTGCAATTCTCAGCATGACACCACGCAGATGAGTAAATGTTTAGCACTTAATACTGAGTAACCCTCACAAGAGCCCCTCAGATTTGTCACTATAAAGCACACGTTGGAGGCACACAAAAAGCCCGTACGTTTACAACCTAGCAGCTAAGCCTGCTGCACTGGCGTCCAACCCCGTCACTAACCTGTAGATCCTCAAAGTCCCTCCCACCACCCAATTCACGTGGCTGCAAACTAATGCAGCCAAGCTTCAGAGAAACTAAATTAACTCTCCATCAAAAGCACCCACCCTCCGCAGCCCACTGGATCTCGTCCTCCTGAAATGCCACAGGATCCTCTCCCGAGGGAGCCGTAAATGTGCTGCTCACAGCAGCCCCTTCCCTACTGGGGGACCAAAGGCCTGGCATCTTACTACAATTCTCAGAGCCTCGGGAGGCGTACTCACCCCACCCCCTCACTTCCTAGCTTCAGACGCCGGCTTCTCAAAACTGCTACACCCTCGAGTAAAGCCCCTCCCCAGCAATGGACCTCGGAGGCATTTCACTGCAACCCCCTCCACCTTCAGGCCACGAAGGCGGCCGGTTGTGATACTTCCTTTCTGAACTCACAGGAGTGTACCGACTACAGCTTCCTCCCCACAGGTGTGACCTGGGTCCCCTTTTGCTGGTAGGCCACAAAGGCCTCCTTTCCATTTCGGGTTGAAGGAGTGTCCTCACTACGATTATCTCCCCACCTCCAGGCACAGAGATGTAGTTATAACCTCTGCTTCATTGGCGGAGACAAGAAATCCTCCGTACTCGGGATGTAGGCGTGTTTTTACTGCAGTCCCCGTTAGCTCGCAGGCCGCTGAGCCAGCCAGCTCTGGCCTGCCCCCTCTCAGACCACGGGGGCGTCCTCGCTATGGCCTCGTCCCCACTTCGGTACGCAGGCTCATCCTCTTGCGTCCTCCTTGCATCCTCTCAGATCTCAGAGGCCTAAGTGGCATCCCACTCCCCCTGCAGCCCTGCCTCGACCCTTTGTGTGGGGCGCTAGTTGCCGCGGGCTCGAAGGCCTCCGAAGGCCCCGCCCCGGGCCACCAAGGGGCACCACGAGCCCCGCACAGCCCCGCCCGTTCAGGGGCTGCGGGAGTCTTACCGGGGAAAGCTGCGCGGCACCAGAACCCAGACCCCGAATTACCCCCCGCGCGAGTGCCTCCGCCCCGCGGCCGACAGCCCCAGCCCGAACGGCTTCCCGGAGCCCAACGCAGCCACCACCTCCTTCGCCGCTTCACAAAATGGCCGTCGGCCCGCTCAGCGGCTCCGCGTTCCAGAAGGGGGAGGAACGGCGTGGTTGACGTCAAGGGGCCGCGCAAGCGCGCTGACGGTCTCGGGCGATCTCCCGGAAGTTACTGGGTTTTGTGCTAAGAGGGGGATATTCAGTCCCTGCTTGCGACTGTTTGCGCACAGGACCGACCTTGGGCTAGTGGCCCTGCCGGGTGGGCTGGGTATGAGTGTCTAGCTTGGCCCTTCACTGCAAGACTGTGCAAATTGCTTCACGTCTTCCAGTTTCCGCGGAAGGAGCAAATTGTGCTTACCTCTAAGTTTTTTGAGGATTAAATGGACCACAACGTGGTGGCTAGTTATTATATCCTGACAAAACAGCCAAAACCTGATTCTTTTTTCCCATTTAAAAGTTTATACAGGCCGGGGGCCGGGCGCAGTGGCTCACGCCTGTAATCCCAGCACTTTGGGAGGCCGAGGAGGGCGGATCACGAGGTCGGGGAGATCGAGACCATCCTGGCTAACACGGTGAAACCCCGTCTCTTCTAAAAAATACAAAAAATTAGCCGGGCGTGGTGGCGGGCGCCTGTACTCCCAGCCACTCGGGAGGCTGAGGCAGGAGAATAGCGTGAACCCGGGAGGCGGAGCTTGCAGTGAGCCGAGATTGCGCCACTGCACTCCGGCCTTGGCGAAAGAGCAAGACTTCATCTCAAAAAAAAAAAAAAAAGGCCGGGCGCGGTGGCTCACGCCTGTAATTCCAGCACTTTGGGAGGCCGAGGCGGGCGGATCACGAGGTCAGGAGATCGAGACCATCCTGGCTAACACAGTGAAACCCCGTCTCTACTAAAAAATACAAAAAATTAGCCGGGCGTGGTGGCGGGCGCCTGTAGTCCCAGCTACGCGGGAGGCTGAGGCAGGAGAATGGCGTGAACCCGGGAGGCGGAGCTTGCAGTGAGCCGAGATCGCGCCACTGCACTCCAGCCTGGGGGACAGAGCGAGACTCCGTCTCAAAAAAAAAAAAAAAAAAAAAGTTTATACAGGCCGAGCGCGGTGGCTCACGCCTATAATCGCAGCACTTTGGGAGTCCGAGAAGGGCGGATCATGAGGTCAGGAGTTCGAGACCGGTCTGGCCAACAAGGCAAAACCCAGCCTCTACTAAAAATACAAAAACTAGCTGGGTGTGGTGGCGGTGCTTGTGGTCCCAGCTACTTGGGAGGCTGAGGCAGGAGAATCGCTTGAACCCGGGAGGTGGAGGTTGCAGTGAGCCCAGATGGCGCCATTGCACTCCACCCTGGATGATAAAAGCGAAACTTCGTCTCAGAAAAAAAAAACAAACAGTTTTAATCTAGGGCAGGGCGCAGTGGCTCACGCCTGTAATCCCAACATTTTGGGAAGCCGAGGCGGGCGGATTACCTGAGGTCAGGGGTTCAAGACCAGCATGGCCAACATGGCAAAACCTCGTCTCTACTAAAAATACAAACATTAGCTGGGCGTGCTGGCTGGTGCCTGTGGTCCCAGCTACCAGGGTGGCTGAGGCAGGAGAATCGCCTGAATCCGGGAGGTGGCGGTTGCAGTGAGCCAAGATAACGCCATAGCACTCCAGCCTAGGCGACAGAGCAAGATTCCGTCTCAAAAAAAAAAAAAAAAAAAAAATTCAATCCATCGTGACCCCTCCACGGCTTCACTATAGTATTATTTTATTATAGAAAAAGCTATTCTCTGGCTGGGCGTGGTGGCTTACGCCTGTAATCCCAGCACTTTGGGAAGCCGAGGTGGGAGGATCACGAGGTCAGGAGATGGAGACCATCAGGAGAGCAAGACTACATCTCAAAAAAAAAAAAAAAGAAAGCTGTTCTCAAGCTGCTTTGGGCCTAGCCCCCCGAACTTCATGCCCCTGCTAATTAAAAGCTGGATGTGGTGGCTTAAGTCTGTAGTCCTAGCTACTTGGGAGTTAGAGGCAGGAGGATCCCTTGAGCCCAGGAGTCCGAGGCTGCAGTGAGCTATGATTGCACCACTGCACTTTAGCTCAGGTAACAAGAGCAAGACCCTATCACTTAAAAAAAAGAAAAAAAAAGGTTGAAATTATCACAATTCCAACAACCTTTCGGGATTTCTATGGCAGACTGGACTGGTGCTAGCCCAGTATGCCAAAAACAGCAAGCTGGAAAACCAGGCCACACTGTTAAACTAAACCTATGCTTTATAGGTTTTTATAGGTTTGCTCTGTGTAGGTAAAACATAGTCCATTAAAAACAAAACCTACTAAATGCAATGTAGCATCCAGGGTTGGATCCTGGAACAGAAAAAAGACAGGAAAACTGGTGAAAGCTGAATAAAATCTGAAGTTTAGGCAGGGCATAGTGCCTCACACCTGTAATCCCAGCATTTTGGGAGGCCAAGAGGCAAGAGGATTGCTTCAAGACCAGCCTGAGCAACACAGGCCCAGTCTCTATAAAAAATCTTTAAAATAATAATTTTAGAAAATCACGTTTCATTAATACTAATATACCAATGTTAACCTCTAAGTTTTGACAAATGTACCATAGTTTTCTTTTGTTGTTTTGTTTTTTTTGAGACAGAGTCTCACTCTGTCGTCTAGGCTGGAGTGCAGTGGCACAATCTCAGCTAACTGAAACCTCCACCTCCCAGGTTCAAGCAATTCTCCTGCCTCAGCCTCCCAAGTAGCTGGGACTACAGGTGCGTGACACCACGCCCGGCTAATTTTTTGTATTTTTAGTAGAGACGGGGGTTTCACCGTGTTAGCCAGGATGGTCTCCATCTCCTGACCTCGTGATCCACCTCCCTCCGCCTCCCAAAGTGCTGGGATTACAGGCATGAGCCACCGCGCCTGGCCTTGTTTTTTGAGACGAAGTCTTGCTCTGTTGCTTAGGCTGGAGTGTGGTGGCACCATCCTGGCTCACTGCCACCTCGGCTCACTGCTACTTCTGCCTCCAGGGTTCAAGCTATTCTTGTGCCTCAGCCTCCCAAGTGGCTGGGATTACAGGCACCCACCACCATGCCCAGCTAATTTTTGTATTTTTAGTAGACAGGGTTTCACCATGTTGGCCAGGCTGGTCTCAAACTCCTGACCTCACGTGATCTGCCTACCTCAGCCTCCCAAAGTTCTGGGATTACAGGCATGAGCCACAGCACCCAGCCTATTGTTGTTTTTGAGACAGGGTCTCACTCTGTCGCTCAGGCTTGAATACAGTGGTGCGATCAAGGCTCACTGCAGCCTTGATCTCACGGGCTGAAGCGATCCTCCCACCTCAGCCTCCCAAATAGCTTGGACTACAGGTGGGCACCACCACGCCTAGGTAATTTTTGTATTTTTTTGTAGAGTAAAGGTTTTGCCATGTTGCCCAGGCTAGTCTTGAATTCCTGAGCTCAAGCAATCCATCCACCTTTGCCTCACAAAGTACTGGGATTACAGGTCTGACCGACCACACCCAGCCAAATTAGCATAGTTTTATGTAAGACTTTTTAATTAGAGGAAAACTGGTAATAGATCTACAACTCTACTATCTTTGCAACTTTTCAGTAAATCTAAAATTATTCTAAGTAAAAAAGATATTTTTCAACAAGAAAAATTCTATAATTTCATCTCCTCCTTCCACTGTCCATCTACATTTACCAAACTTTAGCCCAGTGGCTTTCAAACTTTCCTGTCCCCCTGCTACTGGCAAGTATGAAAAGCAATTAAACTTTTTTGACCATTATCCACAATAAGAAATACATTTATAACCTGGTATACAAATTCAAATATATCATCAAAATATATTCTTAAAATATGCATAAATGTACTCTAACATATTATCTCCTTTTTTAAGTACTGGTAACTACCCACCTATGGGTTCAGACCCACAAATGAAAAGCTCTAGTTACAATGGCCTTCTCTGGGTTTCTAAAGTATAATACTTTGTGCTTTATCACACTTCAGGCCCTTAGCTCTTGCCATTCCTTCTCACCTCTCATTCCTAGATTAGTGAGCTCTTCATATTTATAAGCACTACCTCCTCAGCAAAACTTTCCTCAAACACCCAGCATGGTAGGTTTTCCCTGCTATGTCCTCTTACCACTTAATTCTTTCATAGCACTTATCACAATCTATAACATTGTTTATTTGTTTACTTATTTTCCATCTCTCCACTAAAATTTAAAACTCAGTGAGAGCAGGGTCTTTTTTGGTCCTGTTAACCAGTGTATTCCTAACACCCAGAACAAATCTGGCTCCTGGCAGGCATTCAAATAATTGTTAAATGAAGAGATACAAAAGCCCACTGAGTCATTTATGCAAATCAGATGGAGTGGCGGTCTTCTCCACAATTCCCAAGTACAGCTTCCACCACTTTTCCCTCAACCTCTCATAAAGTCACAGAGTAAATAGAAGGTGAGTTTATTTCTCCAGTCATGAAATTAACAATTTTCAAGAAAACAAATTATTAGAATAACTGGTGGAGTCATAGACATATTTCTAGCTCCATTAGGTCAAAGGAAAGGAAAGAGGACAAGGGTAGAAAGGAGACAAGCCCTCTAAGAAACTGTCCATTCAGTCTGTCTGCAGTCAATATGAAGAGATAGCCTTTGGAGCTACAGAAAATATTAAATTGAAGTGGATTATGCTTGCTGTTAAAGAAGCTGGTCCAGCCGAGCAGCAGCAGAAGACGAAGACTCAAATGTCCATGTAGAGCATCATGGTCCCTGACCAAAGAGACTTCTTCTGGTTCCTCTTGCTCTCCTCACCAACAGCACAGATGTGCCCAGCAGCAATATGACAGCAAATGTCTCTATGGCTTCGGGATGAAAATGTCCACACACTTTAAGACCCGAGAAGAAATGGGGAGTGCTCCACACCCAAGGAACTGAAGCTAGGGAAAGACAGTTTTCTTGTGTTTCTGTCATAGAGGTGGACTGATGCTGAAGTCAACTGGTCTATACCAATCTAGAGCATCCACTAGGTGTAACAAGGTGTCTGGTTGTGCACGGGTTGGTGAGGCAGGAGGGGCCAGACCAGCACAAAGTCAGGGCCCTATTCTTCTAGTGTTGGGTCCACTTGATGCTCTTGAGGTCAATGCCATCCTGAACCATCTCCCAGAGAGGGCTGCCAAAGAGAAGAGGCATTAAATGAGTGAGGGCTTAGATAGGAAGTCGACAACATTGGCCCCAAGGCTGTGAGCAATGGCTTGCCTCCTTCTGTCCCTGTCTGTCCTCTGCCTCTTGCCCTGGTAGACCCTAACACGGGTGGTTAAGGTCTCCTGAGCTCTCCAGCTCCCTGTAAGTCCTTGTCAGCTCTCCTGAGAGCTCTCCCCAACTGCTAACAAACAGGAATAACTAGGTTCCTCAGGCTCAATTGCAGTGGGGCCCTGAGCCAATGGACACCAAACATGGTCATATTCTTGAAGCTTTCATCCCACTGGTAAGAGGCTATGGCCATGGTTTCCCTTGGAGGAACCAAGACCCTTGAGACTTGTATAAACATCTAGTTTAAGCCTCTCTTCATATGACATGTATAAGCAGCTAGTTTCAGCCCACCACATATTACCCGCTTTTCAGCATTTGTTTCTTGGTTTTGTTCTAGTTCCCAGTTAGGGGTGGAACTTAACCCTAAATCATCTTGGTATGCTGTACCCTTACCCAGTTCTTGCCAGTTTCATCTCCCCAGAGTTGGCCTGTGCTTCCAATATCCCTGGCTCTAATCCAAAAGAATTCCTTGGATCTTAGACCTGAGCATCCCATCTCACACAAGAGCTGCTGCTAAGAAATCTCTGCTAAGCTCTGATCGATCCCCAAGCAGAAGCTTGGATATCTTGGATAATGTTCCCAGACCAGATATTACTTCAGTGTGCTATGAATATGGGATTTTACAGTTTAGATTTCACCAGGTAATTTTATCAAATTTCATTATATTCTTGACTTGTCCCTCTTCTATACACTAAACATTCCCAGAATGCCTTTCTATTCATGAGATTTTCCATGGCCCTTAAAGTTAGCCATCTCCTTCCTGTCCTTCCTCTTTAGGGAAGACCACTTATTATTATAGGCTCACAAAATAAGACTCTGAGAGCTAATAGGACCAGGCTGCATTCAGTTTGTAAAGGGTCAGAAGGAATAGGGTGCAGATGCCGAAGCCACATAGATAGGAAACGAAAGGCTTTGCTGGCCGCGTGGTCAGTAGAAATGCCTTGTGAGTATACCACAGAATACCAGAAAGTGAGGACAAAGGAAGGGTCCTGCAGTTGAGCAAGCTATAGACGCTTAAGCAATACAGCTAGACCCTACAAAGAAAAATCCAGAACACAGAAAGGCCTGGGAGAGCTCATAAAGGGAAGCAGAGTATATACCTGAAATTCCTCTCTCTACCAACTAGACCAAGAGAATCCTGAAAGTCAAGGTTAACCAAGACAAAGCCAGGCTCTGAAAAAATCTAGAGGCCTCAAGGTTCCAGGAGGAAGATGAGCTCTGTGGCTACTAGGGGAAGCCCTGGTGCCAGCTGACTGGCCAAGATTCTCATTACCTTTATAAACACATTGATTGATTGATTGAGACAGAGTCTTGCTCTGTCGCCCAGGCTGGAGAGCAGTGGCGCGATCTTAGCTCACTACAAGCTCTGCCTCCTGGGTTCACGCCATTCTCCTGCCTCAGCCTCCCAAGTAACTGGGACTACAGGTGCCCACCACGCCAGGCTAATTTTTTTGTATTCTTAGTAGAGACGGGGTTTCATCATGTTAGCCAGGATGGTCTTGATCTCCTGACCTCATGATCCGCCCACCTCGGCCTCCCGAAGTGCTGGGATTACAGGCGTGAGCCACCATGCCCAGCCACAAAAAATATATTTTTAAAATTAGCTAGGTGTGGGGGCACACAGCTGTAGTCCTAGCTACTTGGGAGTCTGAGGCAGGAGGTTAACTTGAGCCCAAGAGTCCAAAGTTACAGTGAACTACAACTGTGCCACTGCACTCCAGCCTGGGTGACAGAATGAGACACTTTCTCTAAAGATAATAATAATCATAAAGAAGAATACTACCTGGGCCAGGTGCGGTGGCTTGTGCCTGTAATCCCAGCACTTTGGGAGGCCAAGACAGGAGGACTGCTTGAGCCCGGGAGTTTGAGACCAGCCTGGGCAACATAGCAAAACTCCGTCTCTACAAAAAATACAAAAACTAACCAGGCATAGTGGCACATGCCTGTAGTACCAGCTACTTGGGAGGCTGAGGTGGGAGGATCACTTGAGCTTGGGAGGCACAAGTTGCAGTGAGGTGTGATTGTGCCACTGCACTCCAGCCTGAATAACAGAGCAAGAACTTGTCTCCAAAAAAAAAAAAAAAACTACTACCTGCATTACCTGCATTCATCTAGTTCTTTAGTTTGTTTCTTTTGTTTTTGTTTTCTTGAGACGGAGTCTCACTCTGTCACCCAGGCTGGAGTGCAGTGGTGTGATCTCGGCTCACTGCAAGCTCCGCCTCCCAGGTTCACGCCATTCTCCTGCCTCAGCCTCCCGAGTAGCTGGGACTACAGGTGCCCGCCACCACGCCCAGCTAATTTTTTTGTATTTTTAGGAGAGACGGGGTTTCACCGTGTTAGCCAGGATGGTCTCGATCTCCTGACCTTGTGATCCACCCACCTCAGCCTCCCAGAGTGCTGGGATTACAGGTGTGAGCCACTGTGCCCAGCTTTTTTTTTTGTTTTTTGTTTTTTTTTGGGACGGAGTTTGGCTCTTGTTGCCCAGGCTGCAGTGCAATGGTGCAATCTTGGCTCAACGCAACCTCCCCCTCCCAGGTTGAAGTGATTCTCCTGCCTCAGTCTCCCAAGTAGCTGGGATTATAGGGATGCGCCACCACTCCCGGCTAATTTTTTTGTATTTTAGTAGAGATGGGGTTTCTCCATGTTGGTCAGGCTGGTCTCGAACTTCTGACCTCAGGTGATCTGTCCGCCTCGGCTTCCCAAAGTGCTAGGATTACAGGCGTGGGCCACCCTGCCCGGCCTAGTTCTTTAGTTTTTAAAAACACTTTTTCATTGTGAAGACGAGTAGCCAAGAAGATCTACTTTCTTGCTTTGTGGAATCTCTAAATCCTAAGATCCAAGTACGCTTGAACTTTGGTTTTGGCAGTATAAACACATAGCCTAAGGACAAGAGGGGAGACAGTGCTAGAGTTTCTTCCAAAGGGTCTCTGATACAATATGTATACCTCATTTCTCGAAGACGCTTCACATGCTGAATGCATTTCTCCACTGTGTAGTCCACTTCCTCCTCTGTAGTGAAGCGGCCAATTCCAAACCTGAAAAAAGGCACAGGAGAATGGCTCCCCATCAGAGCTCTGGCACTGGGATAAATTCATTCCGCAAATACTCACTAAGGATCTACGACACAAAAGATATGGAGAGAAGAACATGGTCCTTCCCCTTTAGGCAGAGTTTCTCAGAACATGGTATACGGATCGGCCGGGCATGGTGGCTCACGCCTGTAATTCCAACAGTTTGGGAGGCCAAGGCGGGCGGATCACATGAGGTTGGGAGTTCGAGACCAGCCTGGCCAACATGGTGAAACCCCGTCTCTACTAAAAATATAAAAATTAGCTGGGCCTGGTGGCACACGTCTGTAATCCCAGCTACTCAGGAGGCTGAGGCAGGAGAATTGCTTGAACCTGCAAGTCAGAGGTTTCAGTGCGCTGAGATCATGCCACTGCACTCCAGCCTGGGCGACAGAGTAAGACTCTGTCTCAGGAAAAAAAAAAAAAGAACATGGTCTACGGACCACCAACATTAAAATCACCTGAGATGTTTTCTACTCCTCCTCCGGACCTAGTGAATCAGAATATCTGAATGTGGGACTCAGATATCATATTTCACAAACTTCCCAGGTGATACTCAATGAAGTCTGAGAACCACTGCTCTAGAAACTTTCACAAGGTTATGAGAAGAGATAAGGAGAACTCGACTGAGAAAAACTTCAGGGTGGAAAAAGAAAAAAAACTGTAACAGGAGATGAAAAATATAAGAGGATGCCTTTCATAAATGTTGCAGCTCAACTCACTGACCTGATAGAAGAGTGCGCTAAATCCTCATCAGTGCCAATTGCTCTAAGCACATAAGAGGGCTCCAGGGATGCAGAGGTGCAGGCACTAAGGAGAGAGACACGAACCTTGTTCAGTTCATCATCAACGTCTACTTTTAGTCACAAACCCTCAGTCTTGTTCCCATCCCCCAGGGCCCTGGAGTCATATCCTGGAGAAAACAAGAGACCTTCTAATCTGGCAGAACTAAAGGACCTGATGCTCCCCTGCACATCCTAGGATGTGTGAACCTAGCTCCTCTGGCCCCCATGGTGGATGACTTCCTTGAGCAAGGACGCTGGCAAAGTGTGACAGAGCATGATACCACATGGGTTTGACAAGAAGACGCAGCAGAGGAACATGTGCTTACTTCCCCAGGACATAATACACCATCTGCACCAGCCTGAAGGGCAGCCAAACACTTAGTGGCCTTTGGAGCATCTTCAATTCTAGAGGCCTGTAACAGAACTGCTAGTGTAACCCCACAACAGACACATACATCCCCTGGGACGATAAAAGGCACAAAATTCTACCCCAGGAAGTCTTCCTAGGGTGGTAAACTTCAGTCTGTACCCAGCTACCCAGCCAACCAAAAAAAAGAGAGGCACTTACAAAATGACCTTTACCCTTAATCAAGAGGTCTTGTGCCTATCATCTCCACACTGGGAAGTTTAATAGCCTGTATGACTCTTCTAAGTGGCCCTGCCGCAGGCCCTGTCTATGCCATCCAGCTCACCTCCCTGAGGATAAGGCAACGTCCTTCAGTGCCATCAGCAGACTTTCCCCTTCCACATATGCAAAGGAGAGGTTGATACAGCCTGGAGGAAAGAAATACTGTGAGAGAGGTCTCAGAGTCTCAGCCTCTACCAGGATGAGGATAGAAAGAGCAAGTCCATACCGGGATAATGGTGCTTAGGGTCCCCATTCATCACCACATCTGGAAGGCTCTTCATTATATTCTGTATCAGCCGCTCTGACAACTTTGAGATTCGCTTGTGGTCATACTAAGGAGCAGGCAAGGAAGGATTAGGCAGTAACCATTAACCAGCTCAGAAAGACATAGTTTGAGAAGCCCTTCTCCTATAACTGGAAGTGACTATGTATCAGCCCCACCTATCATCCTATGTACTCATGGGGACCACTGTATCTCCAGTACTGAGCATAGTGCCTGGTATGCAAAAGGCACTTGATAACTGGACACAGGGTTCATTTACTTATCCAGAAATAAATGAGCTGATAACTACTAAAAGGCCATGGGTTTTGGAGCCCATAATGTCTCCCTCAGAACAAGGTGCCAGCAGCATCAGGACAAGGAAGAGTTTTCTTAAGCCCTCTCTCCCTGCAGAGATCTGCCTCAGTCACGCTGAGAAGCCTCTAAATAGGAGAACCAGCACAGGGGAAGAAGTTGTGGGAGGGAACTGCTCTCCCCATACCTCCATCTCTTGCTGTGCCACCTCACACGCAGCCCCCAGCCCCACCACTAAGGGTGTGGGCACTGTCCCAGACCGCATACCCCGCTCCTGCCCCCCTCCACTCTGCAGGGCCTCCACACGCACACGGGGCCGGCGACGGATGTAGATGGCACCAACCCCTGGGAAACAAAATTTGTTACAAAAAACAGAAAGAGAGAAAAGTAGATAAAACAAAATATTTCTTTCCAAAGGGATCAAAATATTACTTCAACTTTTCTGTAAGCATGAAATTTTTCTAAATAAAAAATGTTAAGGAAAAGAAGAAACAGCAGTAAAAGCATAGTATTTAATAAAATATTTAACATCTGGAAGATAAATGCCAGAAGGAGTAACGATCGAAATGGTTTAAAGTAGCTCCCTATGCTATATGAAATGCCATCATACATTACAGTATTATTCATAATAGCAAAAATACTGGGAACAACTTAGATGTCCATCATCAGGGTAATGGTCAAATAGATTATGGCATGTCCATACAATGAAATACCAAGCAGGTGTATAAAAGAATGAGGGGGCCGGGTGTGGTGGTTCACGCCTATAATCCCAACTTTGGGAGGTCAAGGCGGGCGGATCACCTGAGATCAGAAGTTAGAAATCAGCCAGGTCAACATGGTGAAACCCTCTCTCTACTAAAAATACAAAGATTAGCCAAGCGTGGTAGCAGGCACATGTAATCCCAGCTACTCAGGAGGCTGAGACATGAGATGAACCCAGGTGGTAGAGGTTGCAGTGAGCTGAGATCAAGCCACTGCATTCCAGCCTGAGTGATGGAGCAAGACTCTGTCTCCAAAAAAAAAAAAAAAAAAAAAAAAAAGAAGAAGCTTGTTCTGAACTGACACCGTAAAATCTCCAAGATACATTGTTACAAAACTGGTGAAATCCAAAAAAAAGTCTGTACTTTAGCTTGAAAAAACAAAGATGTATTGGCCGGGCGCAGTGGCTCACGCCTGTAATACCAGCACTTTGGGAGGCCGAGGTGGGTGGATCACCTGAGTTCGGGAGTTTGAGACCAGCCTGACCAACATGGAGAAACCCCTTCTCTACTAAAAATACAAAATTAGCCGGGCATGGTGGCACATGCCTGTAATCCCAGCTACTAGGGAGGCTGAGGCAGAAGAATTGCTTGAACTCGGGAAGCAGAGGTTGCAGTGAGCTGAGATGGCACCATTGCACTCCAGCCTGGGCAACAAGAGCAAAACTCCGTCTAAAAAAAAAAAAAATGTATTATGGGCCGGACACGGTGGCTCACACCTGTAATCCCAGTGCTTTGGGCAGCCGAGGCGGGCAGATCATGAAGTCAGGAGTTCGAGACCAGCCTGACCAACATGGTGAAACCCCGTAATTATTAAAAATACAAAAATTAGCTGGGCGTGGTGGCACGCACCTGTAATCCCAGCTACTCAGGAGGCTGAGGCAGGAGAATCACTTGAACTTGGGAGCCAGAGGTTGCAGTGAGCCAAGATTGCGCCACTGCACTCCAGCCTAGTGACGGAGCAAGACTGTCTCAAAAAAAAAAGATGTACTATTAGGTGAAAAATGCAAGATTGAAACAGTGAGTACAGTATGCTATCATCTGGATAAAAAAGAAAGCTGGAGGAGAAGTATATATTTGTTTGTAAACACATAGGATAATTGTAGAAAAACCCAAGAAATTGCCTCCCAATAACCAGAGAAAATCAGAAAAAAAAAAAAAAAAAAAAGAAAGAAATGACCTCCCCAGAAGGGAACTGCATAGCTGGAGGTCAGAGGTGAGAGGTAGACTTTTGTCTGTGCCTTTTTTTTTTCTTTTTTTTTTTTTTTGAGACAAGAGTCTTGCTCTGTTGCCCAGACTGGAGTGCAATGGCATGGTCTTGGCTCACTGCAACCTCCACCTTCCCGGTTAAAGTGATTCTCCTGCCTCAGCCTCCTGATTAGCTGGGATTACAGGCACCCGCCACCACGCATGGCTAATTTTTGTATTTTTAGTACAGACGGGGTTTCACCATGTTGGCCAGGCTGGTCTCAAATTCCTGGCCTCATGATCTGCCCGCCTCGGCCTCCCAAAGTGCTGCAATTACAGGTGTGTGCCACTGCACCTGGCTGTCTGTGCACTTTTTTGTAGCTTTTGAATTTTGAATCACATGAATATTACTTTTTCAAAATAAAATTTAAATTTAAAAAAAATTTGGTGGAGCACGATGGCTCATGACTACAATCCCAGCATTCTGGGAGGCCAAGGAAGGAGAATCACTTGAGACCAGAAGTTTGGGACCAGCCTGAGAAAGACAGTGAGACCCCGTGTCTACAAAAAAAAAAATTAAAATTTAGCTGGGCATGGTGGCATGCACTTATAGTCCCAGCTACTCTGGAGGCTAAGGCAGGAGGATCACTTGAGCCTAGGAGGTCGAGGCTGCACTGAGCTATGATCATGCCACTCACTCCACTCCAGGTTGGGCAACAGACTGAGACCTTGACTCAAAAAAACAAAAAACTTAAAAATGCGTATAACCTGTGACTAAACAAGCCGAATTACAGAAATTTTGTGCCAAAATATGAGCATGACCGTGCAAAGTTATTCACCAAGTAATCAGGGCTTCTGAATAGAATTGGCACTTGACAGTTCTTCTCCCACACAGAAAAACTGTTTATGCTGAGAATGGAGGTACTATAAAAATTAAGGCAGTGGTTTCCAAATCTATTATGAAGGACACCAGATTTTAAATAATAAGCTGGGTGCAGTGGGTCATGCCTGTAATCCCAGCACTTTGGGAGACTGAGGCGGGAGGGTTGCTTGAGGTCAGGAATTCAAGCCTGAGTAACATAGTGAAACCTCTATCTCTACAAAAACTGTTTTAAAAATTAGCCAGGCATTGGGCCGGGCACGGGATTACGCCTGTAATTCCAGCACTTTGGGAGGCCAAGGGGGGCGGATCACCTGAGGTCAGGAGTTCGAGACCAGCCTGGCCAACACAGTGAAACCCTGTCTCTACTAAAAATACAAAAATTAGGCCGGGTGCGGTGGCTCACGCCTGTATTCCCAGCACCTTGGGAGGCCGAGGCGGGCGGATCATGAGGTCAGGAGATCAAAACCATCCTGGCTAACACAGTGAAACCCCGTATCTACAAAAATACAAAAAAAAAATAATTAGCCGGGCGTGGTGGCAGGCACCTGTAGTCCCTCCCAGCTGCTTGGGACGCTGAGGCAGGAGAATGTCGTGAACCCTGGAGGCGGAGCTTGCAGTGAGCCAAGATCACGCCACTGTACTCCAGGCTGGGTGACAGAGCGAGACTCCGTCTCAAAAAATAAAATAAAATACAAAAATTAGCCAGGCGTGGTGGCAGGCACCTGTAATCCCAGCTACTTGGGAGGCTGAGGCAGGAGAATCGCTTGAACCCAGGAGGCGGAGGTTGCAGTGAGCCGAGATCTCACCATTGCACTCCAGCCTGGGGGACAAGAGCGAGACTTTGTCTCAAAAAAAAAAAAAAAAAAAATTAGCCAGGCATGGCCGGGCACGGTGGGCCTATAATCCCAGCTACTCAGGAGGATGAGGGATGAGAATCCCTTCAACCCGGGAGGCAGAGGTTGCAGCGAGTCGAGATCACACCACTGCACTCCAGCCTGGGCGTCAGAGTAAGACTTTGTCTCAAAAAAAAAAAAAAAAGAAAAAAAAATTAGGCGTGTTGGTGCACACCTGTAGTGCTAGTTACTGGTGAGGCTGGGGTAGGAGAGTTGCTTGAGCCCAGGAGATTGAAGCTGTGGCAAGGTAGGATAGCACCACTGCACTCCAGCCCGAGCAACAGAGTGAGACCTTGTCCCTATAAAACAAATGAATAAAATAATGTACTAAACTGTATTTATTAAGAATTATTTCATTTCTCCATTTAAAAAAATTCAAGAATCTTATACTATCTGAGTCTATACAGTTCCCAAATTCAAACAGCAAGTGCTCAAATACCATGTCTGAACAGTGAAGAATGCCACATTATCTAAATCTATTTAGATTCTGGACTTGGAAAGCAGGAGGTTGGATAATGAGGGACACCTGTACACATGTAAGTGTTGATCAGAGCTTCTGATCAATGAGTTCATTGGTTTTTCGTTTTTAAAATTTTTGTGAGTACACAGGAGGTATATATATTATGGAGTACATGAGATTTTGTTTTTGAGAGGGAGTCTCGCCTGTCGCCCAGGCAGTGGTGTGATCTCGGCTCACTGCAACCTCTGGCTCCCGGGTTCAAGCGATTCTCCTGCCTCAGTCTCCTGAGTAGCTGGGATTAAAGGCACATGCCACCATACCCGGCTAATTTTTGTATTTTTAGTAGAGACGGGGTTTCACCATGTTGATCAGGCTGGTCTTGAACTCCTGACCTCGTGATCCGCCCGCCTTGGCTTCCCAAAGTGCTGGGATTACAGGTGTGAGCCACCATGCCCAGCCCATGAGATGTTTTAATACAGGCATATAATGTGAAATAGGCACATGATGAAGAATGGGGTATCCAGCCTGAGTTCATTGGTTTTTATCAAAAAGACTTATCTACAATAAAAGCCAATAAAAGCAACATTTTATTAAAAGATAGAACGCTTACTGGGCTTTTTGAAATAATAACTCACAAAAAACACTCTACAACCTCTGGGAACCCTTAGAAGACGCCATCTTCCATAATTCCAGAAGCTATTACACCTACTTCCACAAGGTATACACCCAGATAACACACCCTGCAGACACAAAAAGGGTACCAGCACAGACATCAACCCAAAAAAGGCCCTCACTTGAGAAAGAGGAGTTATATTTTATATTTATATTTTATGGTTACCTTCACAAAACAGAGGACAACAGTCTATTCCCGAGGGTTAAGGGAAAGAGGCATAACTCAAGCTTGAACACATTCCAATAGGACCATAGGAACAAACATGTATCCTTGAGAGACTAACAGGATAACAGACTATGAAGTCTTCTAAGAATAAACACAAAGATAGCTGGGCTTGGTGGCTCACATCTATAATCCCAGCACTTTGGGAGGCCGAGACGGGCGGATCACAAGGTCAGGAGATCAATACCATCCTGGCTAACATGGTGAAACCCCGTCTCTACTAAAAATACAAAAAAAATTAGCCGGGCGTAGTGGCAGGCGCCTGTAGTCCCAGCTACTCGGCAGGCTGAGGCAGAAGAATGGCGTGAACCAGGGAGGTGGAGCTTGCAGTGAACCGAGATTGCGCCACTGCACTCCAGCCTGGGCGACTGAGCGAGACTCTGTCTCAAAAAGAAAAAAAGAACACAAAGAGATGTCAAATCCCATGCAATCTTCCCCTGAGCTATAGCAAGACACTGGGAATGAGGGACTCAAATAGTTGCTCTGCACATCATAGTGGGGAAAACAAGATAGCTGGGCCTATCTAGATAAATTTGATTTGACAAAACCCATTTTTCCTCAACCAAATTAAGATCTACATGCTTGCTAAGGATTTGTTAAAGAGAGCAAGAAAGAATGGCCTGATGTATAGTAACTGCTAAGGTCTACAAACAGGCAAGTGTTTCTGGCTATTGCTAAATGACATTTGCATTCTACAAGGGACTCTGAATGTACAACTTCCTCTGAGAGCAACAGTAGTCTCAAATGACTGTGACAAACATCTATCAAAGGTCTTGCTGGAAGGTACAGAGAGAAGGAACTCTAGAAGGGGCTGGTACCTTTGGGACCGTAGATTTTGTGACCACTAATGCTCATGAGATCAATTTTCATGTCATTGACATCAAGTGGGATTTTTCCAACAGCCTGGGCTGCATCAGTATGGAAATATACCTTTCTGGAACTGCAAATCCGCCCTGAGGAAACAGAGGGGAAGACCCACAGCACAATGTTGGAAAGTCATCTGTCAGAGTCTCACAGTGCACTGTGAATTATCTCCAATAGTAAATGACCTGTCAATATTAAACTCCTCCCCTCCCTCCTTCTACCCCTTCTCCTTCCTCTTTTCCTTCCCTCCTCCCCCTTCCCCCTTCCTCCCTCTCTGTGTCTCAGTAGCTTCCCTTCTTTAGAATAAAAAAGATGAAGGGCAAAGCACCAGATCGAAACACTCGTGATATTCTTATGCATACAATTCTTACCACCTCATTAACACCAGCCTTTCAAAATGTCAGATTACTTTCTAGATCCCTTTTGATTAAAAAACAAACAAAACAAAATAAAAAAAAAAACAAGATTAACAGATCTTTGTGCTAATGTGCCTAAAGAAATTACAGGGCGAGCTCTATGTGGGGAGAATAGAGATGTTCTAAAAGGAAAAAGAGTAGAAGGCTTTTTTGTTTTGTGGTTGGTTTTGGCAGCAACTGCAATAAAATTAAAAACCATAAAAGGTGCTAGACCTGGCCGGGAGCAGTGGCTCACGCCTGTAATCCCAGCACTTTGGGAGGCCGAGGCAGACGGATCACCTGAGGTTAGGAGTTCAAGACCAGCCTGGCCAACATGGCAAAACCTCATCTCTACTAAAAATACAAAAATTAGCCAGGCATAGTGGTACACACCTGTAGTCCCAGCTACTTGAGAGGCTGAGGCGGTAGGATCATTTGAACCCAGGGGGAGGAGGTTGCAGGGAGCTGAGATCACACCACTGCACTCCAGCCTAGGTGACAGAGTGACACTCTGTCTCAATAAAAAAAAAACGGTAATAGACCTGGATTCAAATACTGCCTATGACACTTCCAGTGTCCTTGAACAAAGTACTTAGGCTTTCCCTTGATTTCCTAACTACACTCCATAGAGTATTATAGCTCTCAGTATACTACCTCATACAGACCCCCATGGTGGGCAGGGATCAGGGATAAGCCATGATACTCACCTATTTCTGCAATAGGCTGCTTCACTCCAATCTCATTGTTCACAGTCATGACTGACACCAGGCTAGTATCTGGCTGGATAGCAGCCTCTAGTTCCTAGGGATATGCAGGAGTAAGGTGACTAGATAGTACAAACAAAGTCCTCCTAAATCAGAATATAGGCAAACTTAGTCATGAAAAGGAGTCTCATACTACATACCTATCTGAATAGTTAACTAAAAACAGTGACAACACAAAATGTTGGTGAGGATGCACAGACTCTGAATGGTTCATACATTGTTAGTGGGAATGTAAATGTCACAGCCACTTTGGAAAAGAGTTTGACAGTTTCTGTTTCTCATCAAACTAAACACGAAATTACCATACAACCCAGTAACTGTACGCTTGGGCATTTATCCCAGAGAAATGAAAATTAAATTTACAAAACATCTAACACAAATGTTCACAATAACTTTATTCATAATACCAAAAACCTAGAAACTACCCAGATTCCTTCAACAGACGATTTTGGTACATCCATAACATGGACTACTACTTATCAATCAAAAGGAACAAACTACTGGCACACGCAGCAGTGAATGAATTCCCAAAGACTTACGATTAGTGAAAAAAGCCAATCAAGGCCAGGCGCAATGGCTCACACCTGTAATCCCAGCACTTTGGGAGGCTGAGGTTGGTGGGTCTTCTGAGATCGGAAGTTCGAGACCAGCCTGGCTAACAAGGAGAAACCCTGTCTCTACTAAAAATACAAAAATTAGCTGGGCCTGGTGGCGCACACCTGTAGTCCCAGCCACTTCGGAGGCTGAGGCAGGAGAAATGCTTAAATCCAGGTTGCAGTAAGCCGAGATTGCACCACTGCAATCCAGCCTGGCTGACAGAGTGAGACTCTGCCTCAAAAAAAAAAAGAAAGGCCAGGTATGGTGGCTCACGCCTGTAATCCCAGCACTTTGGGAGGCTGAGGCAGGCGGATCGCAAGGTCAGGAGATCAAGACCATCCTGGCTAACACAGTGAAACCCTGTCTCTACTAAAAATACAAAAAAGTAGCTGGGTGTGGTGGCAGGCACCGGTAGTCCCAGCTACTTGGGAGGCTGAGGCAGGGGAATGGCGTGAACCTGGGAGGCGGAGCTTGCAGTGAGCGGAGATCACACCACTGCACTCCAGCCTGGGCAACAGAACAAGATTCCATCTCAAAAAACAAAACAAAACAAAACAAAAAACAAAAAAAAAAAAATAAAAAAGCCAATCCCAGAAGGTTACATACTGTATGATTCCATCCACATGACAGTATGAAATGACAAAATTAAAGAAACTGCCAGCCGGGTGTGGTGGCTCACGAATGTAATCCCAGGACTTTGGGAGGCGGAGGCGGGTGGATCAGAAGGTCAGAAGTTCAAGACCAGCCTGGCCAAGATGGTGAAACCCCGTCTCTACTAAAAATACAAAAATTAGCCGGGCGCAGTGGCAGGCACCTGTAATCCCAGCTACTTGAGAGGCTGAGGCAGGAGAATCGCTTGAACCCGGGGGGCAGAGGTTGCAGTGAGCTGAGATCAAGCCACTGCACTCCAGCCTGGGCAACAGAGTGATACTCCGTCTCAAAAAAATTTAAAAAAAGGCCAGGCACGGTGGCTCACACCTGTAATCCAAGCACTTTGGGAGGCTGAGGTGGGCGTATCACAAAGTCAAGAGATCGAGACCATCCTGGCTAACATGGTGAAACCTTGTCTCTGCTAAAAATACAAAACATTAGCCAGGCATGGTGGCACACGCCCTGTAGTCCCAAGCTACTAGGGAGGCTGAGGCAGGAGAATCGCTTGAACCTGGGAGGCAGAGGTTGCAGTGAGCCGAGACTGCACCACTGCACTCCATGCACTCCAGCCTGGGCAACAGAGTCAGACTCCATCTCAAAAAAAAAAAAAAAAAAAGAAAGAAAGAAATTGCTGGGTATGGTGGCTCACACCTGGGTATGGTGGCTCACGCCTGTAATCCCAGCACTTCGGCAGATCACCTGTGGTCAGGAGTTCGAGACCAGCCTGGCCAACATGGTGAAACCACCGCTCTACTAAAAATACAAAAATACCTGGGCATGGTGGCAGGTGCCTGTAATCCCAGCTACTCGGGAGGCTGAGGTAGGAGAATTGCTTGACCTCGGGAGGCAGAGGTTGCAGTGAGCCAACACTGTGCCATTGCACTCCAGCTGGGGCGACCAGAGCAAAACTCTGTCTCAAAAATAAAAGAAAATAGGCTGCGTGTGGTGACTCACGCCTGTAATCCCAGCACTTTGGGAGGCCGAGGCGGGCGGATCAGAAGGTCAGGAGAGCGAGACCATACTGCCTAACACAGTGAAACCCCATCTCTAAAAATACAAAAAATTAGCCAGGCGTGGTGGCGGGCGCCTATAGTCCCAGCTACTTGGGGAGGGGGCTGAGGCAGGAGAATGGCGTGAACCCGGGAGGCGGAGGTTGCAGTGAGCAGAGATCGCGCCACTGCACTCCAGCCTGGGCAACAGAGTGAGACTCTGTCTCAAAAAAAAAAAAAAAAATGTAGGTTACCACCAAAATGTTGTATAAAACCAGTATTACCCTGATAACAAAACCAGACAAGGGTATCCAAAAAAACTACAGATCAACATCCCTGGCTAGGCACAGTGGCTCATACCTGTAATCCTAGCACTTTTGGAGGCTGAGGTCCTGGTGTCAAGTCCAACCCTCCCACTTCGGCCTCCTAAAGCACTGGGGTGTATTGAATTTTCACAGCGATGCCAGGACTATTCAATAGGGAAAATCAGTCTTTTCAACAAATGGTGCTGGGACAACTGGATAGTCACAAGCAGAAGAATGAAGTTGACTATTATCTAATACTATATACAAAAATTAATTCAAAATGGATCAGAGATCTAAATGTAATAGCTAAAACTATAAAATTCTTAAAGGAAAACACAGGCTGGGCACGGTGGCTCACGCCTGTAATCCCAGCACTTTGGAAGGCTGAGACAGGCGGATCACCCGAGGTCAAGAGTTCGAGACCAACCTGGCCAACATGGTGAAACCCCGTCTCAACTAAAAATACCAAAAATTAGCGGGGCGTAGTAGCAGGCGCTTGTAATCCCAGCTACTCAGGAGGCTGAGACAGGAGAATCATTTGAACCCGGGAGGTGGAGGTTGCAGTGAGTCAAGATCGTGCCATTGCACTCCAGTCTGGGCAACAAGAGCGAAATTCAGTCCACCCCCGCAAAAAAAAAAAAAAAAAAAAAAAGAAACACAGGGGTAAAACTCCATGACCTTGGATTTCAAAATGAATTCTTTATTTTTTTTTTTGAGATGGAGTCTTGCTTTTGTCACCCAGGCTAGAGTGCAATGGCACGATCTCGGCTCACTGCAACCTCCGCCTCCTGGGTTCAAGCAATTCTCCTGCCTCACCCTCCCAAGTAGCTGGGATTACAGGCGCCCTCAACCACACCCGGCTAATTTTTGTATTTTTTAGTAGAGACGGGGTTTCACCACGTTGGCCAGGCTGGTCTTGAACTCCTGACCTCAGATGAACTGGTCACCTCGGCCTCCAACCCCCGACCTCAGGTGATCCGCCTCCCAAAGTGCTGGGATTACAGCTACTCAGAAGGCTGAGGCAGGAAAATCGCTTGAACCCAGGAGGCGGAGGTTGTGGTGAGCAGAGATCATGCCATTGCACTCCAGCCTGGGCAATAAAAGCGAAACTCCGTCTCAAAAAAAAAAAAAAAAAAAAGTGCAAATGACAAAAGAAAAATACATAGCTTTCTTTTTTGAAGTGATGAAAATGTCCTGGAATATGACAGTGATGATTGTTGGAAACTGTGAATACATTAAAAGCCGGTGAATTGTATAATTTCAAAAGATGAATGTTATGGTATGTGAATTATATCAGAAATTTCTAAGTGCTTAAAAAAGCACCATGTAAAGAACTTTGAATATCAGGCAAAACGAAGTTATAATTCATGTCAAAGGAAATAGGGAATCTCTCAAGATTTTTGAGTAAAGTGAGAAAAGGCCAAATAAGCACTTTAGAAATAAAGTCTGATGAGGATGTGCAGGACACACTGGAAGGTTGTTGCTAAAGGTGTGGGCAGCAAGCCACCCAGGTGCCGAGGCAAGAGACCAAGCACGAGCTGTTCCAGTATAATAAAATATATAAAATAAGAATAGTTATACTATAGATCTTAGATATGATTATATATGAATATCATTAATCATTAGTTTGTAGTGATTACTCTTTATTCTAATATTATAATAATCCTCGCTCTACAATCATAACCTAGGAAAAACCAGGCCATACAGAGATAGGAGCTGAGGGGACATAGTGAGAAGTGACCAGAAGACAAGAGGCGAGCCTTCTGTTATGCGTGGACAGGGCCACCAGAGGGCTCCTTGGTCTAGCGGTAACGCCAGCATCTGGGAAGACGCCCTTTGCCAAGCAGACCATGGTCTAGCGGTAGCGTCAGTGTCAAGGAAAAAACATCCGCTACTTAGCAGACCAGGAAAGGGAGTCCCCCTTTCCCCCGGGGGAGTTTAGAGAAGACTCTACTCCTCCACCTCTTGTGGAGGGCCTGACATCAGTTAGGCCTGCCCGCAGTTATCTGGAGGCCTAACCATCTCCCTGTGATGCTGTGCTTCAGTGGTCACACTCCTAGTCTGTCTTCATGTTCCATCCTGTACACCTGGCTCTGCCTTTTCGCTAGCAGTAGCAAATTAGTGAAAGTACTAAAAGTCTCCGATAAGCAGAAATAATGGCGTAAGCTGTCTCTCTCTCTCTCCTCTCTCTCTCTCTCTCTCTCTCTCTGCCTTGGCTGCCAGGCAGGGAAGGGCCCCCTGTCCAATGGACACGTGACCCACGTGACCTTACCTATCATTGGAGACGGCTCACACTCCTTACCCTGCCCCTTTGTCTTGTATCCAATAAATATCAGTGCAGGCTGGCATTCGGGGCCACTACCGGTCTCTGTGCCTTGGTGGTAGTGGTCCCCTGGGCCCAGCTGTCTTTTCTTTTATCTCTGTCTTGTGTCTTTATTTCTACGCTCTCTCGTCTCCGCACATGGGGAGAAAACCCACCAACCCTGTGGGGCTGGACCCTACAAAAGGACTAGTTCAGGCAACAGAGATTAAAGTCCAGAGGCAGCTAAGATGCAGGATACAATCCAAACAAAGAAATGAGAGGAGGCCGAGAAAGGTGGCTCACATCTGTAATCCCAGTGCTTTGGGAGGCCAAGGTAGGAGGATTGCTTGAGTCCAGGAGTTCACCACCAGCCCGGAGAATGTACTGAGTTGCTGCCTCTATAAAAAATGTTTAAAAATTTAGCAGGCTGGCCAGGCACAGTGGCTTACGTCTATAATCCCAGCACTTTGGGAGGCCAGGGTGGGCAGATCACCATAGGTAAGGAGTTAGAGACTAGCCTGGCCAACATGGTGAATCCCTGACTCTACTAATAATACAAAAAAATTAGCTGGGCGTGGTGGTGGCACATGCCTGTAATCTCGGCTACTTGAGAGGCTGAGGCAGGAGAATCACTTGAACCCGGGAGGCAGAGGTTGCAACGAGCCAAGATCGTGCCATTGCACTCCAGCCTGGGCGACGAGAGTGAAATTCCATCTCAAGAAAAAAAAAAAATTTAGCCAGGCCAGCTGCAGTGGCTCTTGCCTATAATCCCAGCACTTTGGGGGGCCAAGACGGGTGGATCATTTGAGGTCAGGAGTTTGAGACCAGCCTGGCCAAGATGATAAAACCCTTTCTCTACTAAAAATACAAAAAAATTATCTGGGTGTGGTGGTGTATGCCTGTAGTCCTTGCTGCTCAGTAGGCTAAGGTGGGAGAATCGTTTGAACCCAGGAAGCAGTGGTTTCAGTGAGCCAAGATCGTGCCACTGCATTCCAGCCTGGGAGACAAGGCAATATTCCATCTCAAAAAACAAAACAAAAATAAAAATTTAGCCAGGTGAGGTGAGCCCAGGAGTCTGAGGCCACAGTGAGCTATGAGCCCAGAAGTCTGAGGCCACAGTGAGCTATGACCATACCACTGCACTCCAGCCTGGACAACTCAGCAAGACACTGTCTCCAAAAAAAGAAAGACAGAGGGAGAGAGAGAGAGAGGGAGGGAGGGAGGAAAAGAGGGACGGAGGGAAAAGAGGGAGAAAGGAAGGAAGGGAGGCAGGGAGGGAGGAAGGGAGGGTGGGAGTGAGGGAGGGGAAAGTATAATTCCAGAGACATTATAAGGAAATGGCCATAGATATAAATGTTACTGATTGATGACTGAATGTAAATAAGATGAAAAAGGGAGGAAATAATGAATGATGAGAACACTTTGGAGTTTGGATTGAGGGGTCCATCTACAAACAGCATGTTAGGATTTGTCTAGGAATGCTGATATCCAAAATCTGGTGGATAAGATTCAAGAAAATGACACTTCTTTAGCAGGATGAGAAGCATCAGTGCAGGGAAGGAGGAGGCCAGAGCTTTGCCATGGTGAATGTGAGTCCCTGGCATCCTGCACATGTGGCCAGTGGCTCCCATACAAACCAGAAAACACCAACAAATGCAAGAAACATGTCCTCCAGGCCAGGTACAGTGGCTCATGCCTGTAATCCCAGCACTCTGGGAGTCCGAGATGGGTGGATCACCTGAGGTCAAAAGGTCAAGACCAGCCTGACCAACATGGTGAAACTCTGTCTCTACTAAAAATACAAAAATTAGGGCCAGGCATGGCAGCTCATGCCTGTAATCCCAGCACTTTGGGAGGCCGAGGCAGGTGGATCACGAGGTCAGGAGTTCGAGACCAGCCTGGCCAATATGGTGAAACCCCGTCTCTACTAAAAATATAAAAAATTAGCCAAGTGTGGCCGGGCACGGTGGCTCACGCCTGTAATCCCAGCACTTTGGGAGGCCAAAGTGGGTGGATCACGAGGTCAGAGATAGAGACCATCCTGACTAACATGGTGAAGCCCCGTCTCTACTAAAATACAAAAAAACACTAGCAAGGCGTGGTGGTGCATGCCTGTAATCCCAGCTACTTGGGAGGCCGAGGCAGGGGAGTTGCTTGAACCCGGGGGGCAGAGGTTGCAGTGAGCCAAGATCGCGCCACTGCACTCCAGCCTGGCAATACAGTGAGACTCTGTCTTTAAAAAAAAAAAAAAAAAAAAATTAGCCAGGTGTGGTGGCACGTGCCTGTAGTCCCAGCTACTCAGGAGGCTGAGGCAGGAGAATGACTTGAACCCAGGAGGTGGAGGTTGCAGTGGAGTGCCACTGCACTCCTGCCTAGGTGACAGAATGAGACTCTGCCTCAAAAAAAAAAAAAAATTAACTGGGCCTGGTGGCATGCGTCTGTAATCCCAGCTACTCGGGAGGCTGAGGCAGGAGAATCATTAGAACCCAGGAGGCGGAGGTTGCAGTGAGCCAAGATCGCACCACTGCACTCCAGCCTGAGTTATAAGAGCCAAACTCTGTCTCAAAATAAAAAAAAGAAGTAACAAGTCCTCCAGAGGTTGCAGAGAGCCGAGATCAAGCCACTGCATTCTAGCCTGGGCAAAAGAGTGAGACTCCATCTCAAAAAAAAGAAAAAGAAACAAGTCCTCCAGAGAAAAGGAGGACAGTACACACTCAAGGGGAACATGATCTCGTTCTCTGCCAGGCTTATTTCTCTAAACTTCATCCTAACTGTTAGATCTATTCCTTCAAGCTCCAGCTAGGGCCCAAGAGAGAAATTTACAAGCTTAAGCCAGGCTCCTCCATTTTTGCTCCTCCTGCCAATAGCCACTCCTACCTTTAGGTCAATGATCCCACTCTTCTGCACTGGGAGGTAGGTGACCTGAAAGCCCTCAGCTTCCAGTGAACGGCAGGAGTCCAAGACACATTTGTGTTCTGTCTGGGTGGTAATCAAGTGCTTTTTCCGTGACCTGTAGAATCGGGCCACCCCCTAGAAATTGGTGGTGACAGATGGAAGGAGAACATACTCAGAGAGACAGCAATGACTTCAATCTCATTTGTAAAGGAAAAGTGGGCAAGAACAGTATGCTCCAACACCAGTTCTCTCATACCAACTGAGTATCCTATAATTCAATTCTGAGGCTAACTCTCCAGACTTAGTGAAAACCCCATGGGTTAAGGGCTCAATCGTACAAGACTGCCCCTAGTTCAGATACCAGACATAAGTCCCAGGGGTCTCAAGCTACCCATACTTCTGCCCAGTCAAATACAAATTCAGGGCTTCCCGAAGCCCAGTCAAGTTCAATAATTCACTAGAATAAATCACATTTGTCCAAACCCATAGAATGTACAACACCAGTGAATCCTAATATAAGCTATGGACTTTGGGTGATAATGATGTATCAATATCAGGTCATCAATTGCAACAAATGTACCACTTGATGGAGGATGCTAATAATGGCAGAAGGCTGTGCATACCTGGGGGCAGGGCATATATAGGAAATTTCTATACCTTCCTTTCAATTTTGCTGTGAATCTAAAACTGCTATAAAAAATAAAATCTATTAAAATAATAATAGTATACAGATTAATGTAGGTATTTAAAAATCTGGAGAAATATACAGCAAATTAGCAGTGAAAATGTGTTTAGAGTTGTACTCTATATTATTGGAACTTATGATTCATTCATTTAACCAATATTTAGCACCTCCAGTATCCCAAGTAATTTTCTAGGTGCCAGTGATATAACAGTAAACAAGTCATGAGTAGGTATTACTGTTAATATCACAAGAAACAATAAAGGTACATTTTAAAATTCCTGGAATTTCAACTATTACAAGAAACTAAAAAAAACATTTATTTCATTGAAGAAAAAAAAAAAGCGGCCAGGTGCAGTGCCTCACGACTGTAATCTGAGCACTTTGGGAGGCCGAGGCAGGTGGATCATCTAAGGTCAGGAGTTTGAGACCAGCCTGGCCAACATGGGGAAACCCCATCTCTACTAAAAATTAAAAAATAAGCCAGGCCCGGTGGCACGCACCTGTAATCCCAACTACTCAGGAGGCTGAGGGAGGGGAATCACTTGAAATCAGGAGGCAGAGGTTGCAGTGAGCCAAGAGTGCTATTGCACTCCAGCCTGGGCAACAGAGTGAGACTGCATCTCAAAAAAAAAAAAAAAAAAGAACGCCAGGTGTGGTGGCTCATGCCTGTAATCCCTCCACTTTGGGAGGTTCAGGCAGGTGGATCACGAGGTCAGGAGTTTGAGACCAGCCTGACGAACATGGTGGAACCCCGTCTCTACTAAAAATACAAAAATGGCCAGGCGCGGTGGCTCACACCTGTAATTCCAACACTTTGGGAGGCCGAGAAGGGAGGGTCACCTAAGGTCGGGAGTTCAAGACCAGCCTGACCAACATGGAGAAACTCCGTCTCTACTAAAAAAAATACAAAAATTAGCCAGGCGTGGCAGTACATGCCTGTAATCCCAGATACTCTGGAGGCTGAGGCAGGAGAATCGCTTGAACCCAGGAGTTGGAGGCTGCAGTGAGCCAAGGTCACGCCATTGCACTTCAGCCTGGGCAACAAGAGCAAAACTCTGTCTCAAAAAATAAATAAATAAATAAAAATAAAAATACAAAAATTAGCGAGGTGTGGTGGCACGCACCTGTAATCCCGGCTACTCAGGAGGATGAGGCAGGAGAATCGCTTGAACCTGGGAGGCAGAGGTTGCAGTGAGCCGATATCATGCCCCTACACTCTAGCCTGGGCGACAGGATGAGACTCCATCTCAAAATAAATAAATTAATTAATTAATTAAAAAAAAAAGGGGCTGGATATGGTGGTGGCTAATGCCTATAATCCCACCACTTTGGGAGACTAAGGCAGGAGGATCGCTTGAGCTCAGGAGTTCAAGACCAGCCTGGGCAACATCATCTATACTAAAAAAAAAAAAAAAATTAGCCCGGCGTGGTGGTACACATCTGTAGTCTCAGCTACTCAGGAGGATCACCTGAGCCGAGAAGGTCAAGGCTGCAGTGAGCTGAGATCTGGCTACTGCACTCCAGCCTAGGTGACATCAAGACTCTGTCTCAAAAAACAGAAAAAAGAAGAAAAAATGGGCCAGGAGCAGTGGTTCACACCTGTAATCCCAGCACTTTGGGAGACTGAGGCAGGTGGATCACCTGAGGTCAGAAGTTTGAGACCAGCCTAGTCAACATGGCGAAACCTCGTCTCTACTAAAAATACAAAAATTAGCTGGGCGTGGTAGCAGGCTCCTGTAATCCCAGCTACTCAGGAAGATGAGGCAGGAGAATCGCTTGAACCCTGGAGGCAGAAGTTGTAGTAAGCCAAGATTACGGCACTGCACTCCAGCCTGGGTGACACAGCAAGACTCCCCCTTGGAAAAAAAAAAAAAGAATTAACAGTATCAACTTTGCAGAACAGGATCAGGGACTGGGGTCCTTGGGGAAGGAGAGGAAGATTTACACTTCATTTTATTTTATTTTTGTTTATTTATTTTTTGAGACGGTCTCATTCTGTCACCCAGGCTGGAGTGCAGTGGTGTGGTCTCGGCCCACTGCAACCTCTGCCTCCCGAGTTCAAGCAATTCTCTTGTCTCAGCCTCCCGAGTAGCTGGGACTACGGCCACCACACCCAGCTAATTTTTTGTATTTTTTAGTAGAGATGGTGTTTCGCCATTTTGCCCGGGATGGTCTCGAACTCCTGAGCTCAGACAACCTGCCTGCCTCAGCCTCCCAATGTGCTAAGATCACAGGCTTGACCCACTGCACCCGGCCTACACTTCATTTTAAATCTTTCCATTGGTTTTAAAAAAACACACCATATGTGACAGAATTATTTTTCAAAAATTAAAAACTTGAAAGAAAATGTGCATCTCTCCCCAGAGCTTATAAAAGACTATTACCTTTAACAGCAGAATAAAAAGCCAGGTGCAGTGGCTCAAGCCAGTAATCCCAGAACTTTGGGAGGCAAAGGCAGGAGGATCACATGAGCCCAGGAGTTCAAGACCAGCCTGGGCAACATAATGAGAGCTGCATCTCTACAAAAATTAAAATAACAGGCCGGGCGCGGTGGTTCACACCTGTAAAACCAGCACTTTGGTTGGCCAAGGCAGGCGGATCACAAGGTCAGGAGATCGAGACCATCTTGGCTAACATGGTGAAACCCCATCTCTACTAAAAATAGAAAAATTAGCCAGGCGTGGTGGTGGGAGCCTGTAGTCCCACCTACTCAGGAGGCTGAGGCAGGAGAATGGCGTGAACCCAGGAGGCGGAGCTTGCAGTGAGCTGAGATCACGCCACTGCACTCCAGCCTGGGCGACAGAGCCAGGCTCCATCTCAAAAATAAATAAATTAAGTAATTAAAATAACAAAATTAGACAGGCGTGCTAGTACACGCCTGTAAGCCTAGCTACTTGGGAGGCTAAGATGAGAGGATTGCTTGAGTCCAGGAGTTCAAGGCTCCAGTGAGCTGTGATTGTGCAACTGCACCCCAGCCTAGGTGACAGAGTGAGACCATGTCTTTTTTTTTTTGAGACAGAGTTTCGCCCTTGTTGCTACAGTGCAATGGCGCGATCTCGGCCCACTGCAACTGCAACCTCTGCCTCTTGGGTTCAACTGACTCTCCTGCCTCAGCCTTCCGAGTAGCTAGGACTACAGGGGTGTGCCACCACAACCAGCTAGTTTTTGCATTTTTAGTAGAGACGGGGTTTTACCATGTTGGTCAGGCTGGTCTCGAACTCCTGATCTCAGGTGATCTGCCGGTCTCAGCCTCCCAAAGTGCTGGGATTATAGGTGTAAGCCACTGGGCCCGGCTGAGACCCTGTCTTATAAAAAATAAATACATAAATAAAATAAAAGCAGAATATTAAACCATACAGGACAAAATTATAACTATGTAAAAATGGTCTGTTCATGAGGACAAAGAACATAAATGAGAAACATTTATAATTGATTTATACTCTATTTTATCCTAAAAAGTATTTACATCAGTAAGTAAAAATGGTTCTGGGGCACTTTAGGAGGCCGAGGAGGGCGGATCCCGAGGTCAGGAGATCGAGACCATTCTGGCTAACAGTGAAACCCTGTCTCTACTAAAAATACAAAAAATTAGCCGGGTGTGGTGGAGGGCGCCTGTAGTCCCAGACACTCAGGACGCTGAGGCAGGAGAATGGCGTGAACCCAGGAGGCGGAGCTTGCAGTGAGTCAAGATCGTGCCACTGCACTCCAGCCTGGATGACAGAGTGAGACTCCGTCTAAAAAAAAAAAAAAAGAAAAAATGGTTGTGGGATGGTGATGATAGTTCAAAATGTTACAGTTGTTTATAAAAATTTCATTTAGATGATATTTCACCACCCACCCACCTTATTTTATCTCAGTTACCCATGATGTAGATTTCTTTAACAACTTATAGATTATTTTACTCTATCAATCATGGAGATTAAAAGAAACATCATCACAGGTACTCTTAGCGATCCTTGACCTGTTGGTTTGGAATCTGTGGAGACTTCCAAAGAAAATATTTTCAAAGTTTTGAAAATGCTCTCCATTTCAGAAACCATCTCCACCTTTGGAGGAATCTTCACCCCGACTCTCTGGTCTCTGCAGTCCCAAGGAAGGATGCCTTCCTGCTAACATGATCAGGCAGAGTGCTGATGACCCTGAAGCCCGTCCTAGGCCTCCTACATTCAGGCCAAGGTCAAAGAAACCAACACTGGCAGCACAGTTCAAAGACAAAGATGAGAGCAAGTGGAGCCAGAGTTCAAACTACAGCAAGCCACAATTTCTCAGAGCCTTGGCATTTACTCACATAATCCTGGCAACCAGGCCCAGTGAAATCTGACTATGTTCTATGAAACACCAACGTGACTACTAAAAGTACCTTTTCCTTGCATTAGCACCAAAGATCTTTTATGTACCCAGGACAAAATGACTGATCCCAGAATGGGTGACCATGTGAATGCCTGCAGAGGGCACCACAAAGACAAGCACTTCAAAATGGAGATATCTAAAGAAACAGGAGGAACTTGTTGCAAATAGATCTGATCAGAAAGAAAAAGGAAGGCTGAGAGGAGGGCAGCCCTGAAATCACATATATAACTTGTTGTTACTAGATAAAAAGAATGGAGAAAGGCCGGGTACGGTGGCTCACACCTGTAATCCCAGCACTTTGGGAAGTCGAGATGGGAGGATCATCAGGTCAAGAGATTGAGATCATCCCGGCCAATATGGTGAAACCCCATCTCTACTAAAAATACAAAAATTAGTTGGGCATGGTGGCGGGCACCTGTACTCCCAGCTACTCTGGAGGCTGAGGCAGGAGAATCACTTGAACCTGGGAGGTGGAGTTTGCAGTGAGCTGAGATTGCGCCACTGCACTCCAGCCTGGCGACAGAGTGAGACTCTGTATCAAAAAAAAAAGAAGAATGGAGAAAAGGTTCAATCACCATTATCCACTCTCTGAAGTAACTGCCAGACAAAAAAAAACAAGTGGTTAATGGCCTGAGGGCCACCTCCTTTGCTATCCAACTACCTCACTCAACTCAGACCAACAGCAGCAAAGACTTAAGAAAGAGTAGACTGCAAAGGGTTAAAGGAAGCAACAAATCAGAAAGACTGCAAGCCTTCTCTTCACAATGGGGTGGGGATGGGTAGCTGCGAAGTCCAAATGATGGAGGGACACTATCTCCTAGGTCAGGAAAGCCCACATACACCCTCTGGTTCCCTTCTCTTACCTTAATTGCTATGTTGTTGGATTCAGTAGCACCACTAGTAAAAATGATCTCACGAGGATCAGCTCCAATCAGAGATGCTACTTGCTGCAAGCCAAGAAACAGAGATATATAACATCAGTTCCCCAGGCAGAAATAGAGCTGCAGACACAGGTGGGACAGCCCTGGAGCAAGAAGAGCTCCACTGCATTCCACCAAATTGCCCTGGATGAAGCTCTGCACCTACAAGAATCAGATTCTAGTCATATCCCAGATCCCAGGCTCTTTTCCAGCCCAATGCAAAATAATAACTTTTTTTTTTTTAATGAACTATTGGCCAGGCGTGGTGGGTCACTCCTGTAACCCCAGCACTTTGGGAGGCCGAGGTGGAAAGATCACCTGAGGTCAGGAGTTCGAGACCAACCTGGCCAACATGGTGAAACTCCATTTCTACTAAGAATACAAAAATATTAGGCCGGGCATGGTGGCTCAAGCCTGTAATCCCAGCACTTTGGGAGGCTGAGGCAGGTGGATCACCTGAGGTCGGGAGTTCAAGACCAGCCTGACCAACATGGAGAAACCCCGTCTCTACTAAAAATACAAATTTACCCGGGTGTGGTGGCACATGCCTGTAATCCCAGCTACTTGGAAGGCTGAGGTAGGAGAACTGCTTGAACCCGGGAGGCAGAGGTTGCAGTGAGCCGAGATCGTGCCACTGCACCGCAGCCTGGGTAACAAGAGCAAAACTCTGTCTCAAATAATAGTAAATAAATAAATAAATAAAAATACAAAAATATTAGCTAGGCGTGGTGGCGTGTGCCTGTAATCCCAATTACTTGGGAGGCTGAGGCAGCAGAATCACTTGAACCCGGGAGGCAGAGGTTGCAGTGAGCCAAGATCGTGCGCCACTGCACTCCAGTCTGGGCAACAAATGTGAAAACTCCATCTCATAAAAAAAAAAAAAGAACTATTGAGCTCTTACTATTTATAGTACTTCTTACTTACAGATGTTGTGGTAATAAACACTTTATCAGCATTGTCTTATTTAATCCACCCCGTAACCCTACAGAGTAGAAACTACCACAATCTCCGTTTTAAATGAGGAAAATAAGGCTCAAAGAAATTAGATAACTTGCCCAAGTCATTTAGCCAGGAAATATGGGAACTAATCAAATGCCTGCAGTCAAACTCCAAGGCTGCTCTTTGAATCTCTTCCAGAAAGAATCCAAAACCATTTCTACCTCCATGCACACCTACCAAGAAAGAAATGCCTCCCACAGGCCACTGCCCCTCTTTGACCTTAGAACCTCCTAGACTCCTGTGTACTAACCTGACGAGCACGTTCCATGGCTGCCTCACTCTCCCAGCCATAAGCATGTGTCCGGGAGTGTGGGTTCCCATAGTAGTTGATTAGGTAAGGGAGCATGGCATCAAGCACCCGGGGGTCCTGAACACAACAGAACAGATCATTTTCCTTGAGCGCATCGTCAATTCAGGTCCCACTCCACCCCTCAGACCTGGCCACCCTGCCTTAAGACACTCTCAACCCCTCAGGCACTGCCTGCAGGAGGCCTCAAACATTCTTTTGTTCCCACAAAACTACCCACCAAATATCAACCTAATACACTCCCACTCACAACCCATCCCAACTCGGATTGTTCTGCCTCCCTTCAGGTAGTCTACAAACACTGCCTTGTTCCGACATCTGTTTCTGCTGGTGTTTCCATTCCTGCCAGGTAATGTGATCTATAAGGGGCTGGGACAGGACAGGGCCTAGGCAAACACCCCTGGTCACACAATGGTGAAAACTTGCATTAGTCTTTTAACCCGTTTAATACTTGTCCAAGTTCACACAGTTACTAAGTGGCCGTTCTGCTCATTCCAGAGCCCATGCTTTTAACTACTACTATGGAGCCTGCGCTGAAGTGATCTGACCAAGGTCAATTGCTAGTGAGTAGTAAAGCCAACGCCAGTGGCCTCGAATTTAAGCCTCCCGACTCCTCGCTCAGTGCTTTTTCCAGCACACCTTCACGGCTCTCACTTCTCCAGGGATTCAGCCATTTCTTTGCGTGATCACGCCCATCATTTACTTCCTATAAGCAGCCTTGGGAAAAGCTTCATCCTTACCAGAGGAGTTGTAGCTTGCACATCCATATAGAGAGGTCGCAGCACTGGCCCCGCCTCCGGGGCAGCGGCTGTATCTGCGGGAACCGCAGACTGAGGAGCATGGTCTCCAACTGATAAAAAACGGAACGGAGTAGCCAAGTAAGACCGAAGGCAACTATGAACGCATGGAATCCAAAGGGCAGAAGGAAAAATCTGGCTGGAGGTGAGATAAGTGTAAGGGATACTGAGGTCGAATCTCAATGGAAAGAAAACACCAGATACCTGACACGCTGTAAAAGGAGGTAAGGGAGAGGGAGAGAGGGTTCCTGGAGGGGGTGTTGAGTTGATATTCAAATGGTGTCGTAGGAAGGAAGGCTCTAAAGGGCAAAGACGTTTAGAAGGAACGTGGAGCCAGAGTAGGTGCAGTCCCTTCTGACCGAAGGTAACGGTCTGCACGGGAGCCCGGAGCAGCATCTGTAACTTGGCCAGGAGCGGTCTGAAGGACGCGCCTCCACGGCTCTGGGGGCCTGTCGCGCAGGGTGCGAGGGGTGGTGCGCCGGGGTCAACCGTTCGGGGACCCGCCTAAGAAAGTTTGAGGGATGTGTCATTTGAGAGAAAGGGTCAGAGGGTCTGGGCAGCAGGGTGGACAGGAAGGCTCCGCCTGAATATTCATTCAGTTGCGTCGCCGCGCGGAGGGGACAGGTCCGCGCCTCCCGGAGAGCGGGACCCGAGCGTACCGCGCAGGCGCAGCCCCCGAGTGGGCGCCGCGGGCTTCGGCCCTGGAGCCGCTGTCACCGCCACTGCCGCCCGCCTCCAAGCGGCTCGGAGCAGCATGGTCCCGCTGGCAGAGCCCACCTTCCGAAGCCGCTGCAGTCCTGGGCCCCAGGATCCCGGAAGTGCTGCCCGGCGCTCCGGAAGCGATTCATCGGGCCGCGAGCGCCCTCCCCGTTGTTTTCCGTGAGAGACGTAGAGCTGAGCGACCGAGGCCGCGAGCGAGGTAAGGTAGGCGCCGGGCGACGCGGGGCCGGAACGCGAAGAGGGTGGTGGAGTCGGGCTACCCACTGATTTTCCTTCCCTTACTTCCCCTGAGCCCTTGGGCCCACTTCCCAGCCTACCGCTTCCGTCCCCGCCCGACTCTTGGGCTAGCGCCTGGGCCCACACTTTCCTATCCCCCGCAGATGCCGGTGGCCGTGGGTCCCTACGGACAGTCCCAGCCAAGCTGCTTCGACCGTGTCAAGATGGGCTTCGTGATGGGTTGCGCCGTGGGCATGGCGGCCGGGGCGCTCTTCGGCACCTTTTCCTGTCTCAGGTGAGGGGCGCGGGCGGTGATCTCTGGGCAGGACAACCAGACCTTCCGGCCCTACCCCATTCGGCCTGGAGCCTGAACACAGCCTCCTTCTTTCGACTTCCCTGTCTGTCCCCTCGCGAGCCAGACTCATTCCAAACCACCTTCAATCTGTAAAGTCAGGTTGGAAGCGTCAGTGCTTAAGAATTTGAGCTTTAGAGTCAAAATGCCTTCTGGCCCTTTTCTTACTGGTTCGGTGACTTTAGGCAAGTTGGAGACTGGGTTTCCTTAAGTGTAGAATGAAGACAGTAGCATCTAACTTATAGAGTTGTAAAAATTCGATCAGCACACTTTGCACAGCATCTGGCACATATTAAGTGCTCAGTAACTAGTTACTACTGTTGCTTTTATTTTTTTTTTCCAATTGCGCATAAGGAGAGAAACTCGTTCAGCGGTTTTACTATTCTGGATACAGGATACAGAGATAAAGCAGTTAAACTTTACACTCTAAAGGTCATTTTCACATTTAGAGGCTGTTATTGCCATATCCCTAGATTGTAAATTACCATTTACAGAGCACTTACTCTATGTTAAGCACTGTGCTAAATACTGTAGTTTTCAAAATCCTGTAAATAATGTTGAGATGCCCATTTTACACTCGACACTATGTGTAAATTATAGAGCTGACTCTTGAACCCCAACCTTACTCCAAAATCATTAACACCAAGAAATTAAAAGACAGATGTCTTTATTGGGTCTTAAACTGCAGGCAACACCAGTCCAAAAAGCTGGTTTCTCTATGTATTTTACACTGCATCTGCTGCCTCCCACGAACTGAAGGCAGTTAATACGACATCCACCAGAAAAATACCCTGGAGACCCAGATGGATCTTTTTCCTTCTCATTACCCACCCCAGGTAGTAAGATAGAATATCCAGTAAGTGGTAAATCAGATGTAGGGGTTGCTAGACTAGTGTTAGCAAAAAATTGGAAAGGAGCAGTTAAAACTCTTTCTGATATTTTTGTTACCAAATAGCTCCATCTTGGTTTCCTCCTCAGGATCGGAATGCGGGGTCGAGAGCTGATGGGCGGCATTGGGAAAACCATGATGCAGAGTGGCGGCACCTTTGGCACATTCATGGCCATTGGGATGGGCATCCGATGCTAACCATGGTTGCCCACTACATCTATCCCTTCCCATCAATCCCAGCCCATGTACTAATAAAAGAAAGTCTTTGAGTAGTCAGTGTCCCTCTCTTAAAGGAATATTCTTCTCTCAGCCTATTATCCAGCTTTGCCAAGGATCTTCTGCACTAAAGAGATGGACTAATGTAATGACTAGGGTTAGTATCTCTCTCACAAGGCCTGCCTCTCTTAATCCAAAATTGGAAAACTTGGGAGTGTCTAGTATTTTCCATAGATACTATTCAACTAATTACTCAGTACAACTCTGTGCTTGTTACTACGGTCACCATTTTAAAGGAGAAAAACTACTTCAAAAAATGGATTTATAAGCCGAAATTTCCTCAAGGTCACGCATTGCATTATTTCCAAAGCAATGTTCATCCTGAGGTTGGTTGTTTCCTTGGTCGCCCAGGTTGGAGTGCAGTGGCACGATCTCGGCTTACCGCAACTTCTGCCTCCTGTGTTCAAGCGATTCTCCTGCCTCAGCCTCCCGAGTAGCTGTGATAACAGGCACGCGCCACCATGCCTAGCTAAATTTTGTATTGTTAGGCTGGGCGCGGTGGCTTATGCCTGTAATCCCAGCACTTTGGGAGGCAAAGGCTGGTGGATCACAAGGTCAGGAGATGGAGACCATCTTGGGTAACACGGTGACACCCCGTCTCTACTAAAAATACAAAAACTTAAGCCGGGTGTGTTGACACGCGCCTGTATTCCCAGCTACTCGGGAGGCTGAGGCAGGAGAATCGCTTGAACCCAGAAGGTGGAGGTTGCAGTGAGCTGAGATCGAGCCACTGCACTCCAGCCTGGGCGACAGAGCGAGACTCTGTCTCAAAACAAAAAAAAATCTGTACTCTTAGTAGAGACGGGGTTTCACTGTGTTGGCCAGGCTGGTCTCCAACTCTTGACCTCATGATCCACCCGCCTCCGCCTCCCAGTGTTCACATTTACAGGCATAAGGCACCACGTCCAGCCCGAGGTTGTTTAGATATACCTAGTGGCTTTATCAGAAAAAGCAGAACAGTTCATCCACTGTAAAAAAAAAAAAAAAATAGAAACAGCAACCACTTCTGTAGCTTCTCAACTGGCTAAATTCCAGATGATTTTCTAACCACTCATCAACAATCTGTATAGCTTGCCCTCCACAAAACTTATTAGTTTGATGATAAAAAGCTTCTGTAATGAGGCAGTTGTCCATCTCACCTGCCTAGGCCACGAAGACCCTGGAGTTACTAACCTGCATTGCCCATTAAGCATCTCTTAAACAGAACTTTCAAAGATGGTAGTAATTATTATAAAGATAAAAGAAAACTATATGAACACTTTGGAACACTGACAGGCAGGAGGAAATTAAGGACATTACCAGATTAGTTACAGATTTTCGAACCAGTGGGATGCTGACTCAGGAACTGATTGGACATAAACAGTTTCACTCAGAATGAGCTGTTTTCTATGCACACTATTCAAGTTACTACAACCACATTTCCTCTGAACATTATTTACACACCAAATTTCATTCTGTGGTAGCAACTAAATTTTGGCACAGATGAGATTAACCACTAAAGGCCACATTTGCTGGTCCAGTTCCCTAGAAAGCAATGACGCAACAAATTTGTTAGGAAGACTTGGTTCAAGGGGAAAAACTGATAGCAGGAGATACTTTGGAAAAAGAGAACACTGACGGAGTGTCTCTGCCCCAAAGAACTCTGCAGTCTGGTATTGAAAAGTAAATTTTCAATGAGGCTGGGCGCAGTGGCTCATGCCTGTAATCCCGGCACTTTCGGAGGCCAAGGCGGACAGATCACTTGAGGTCAGTGTGAGACCAGCCAGGCTAACACCGTCTCTGCTAAAAATACAAAAATTAGCTGGGCACGGTGGTGCGCACCTGTCCCAGCTATTCAAGAGACTGAGGTGGGAGAATTGCTTGAACCTGGGAGATGGAGCTGAGATCACATCACTGCACTCCAGCCTGGGCCAAAGAGCAAGAGTCCATCTCAAAAAGAAATTGAACCTTGGGAGTTTCCATACAAATTAAATCACTAGAACAATTATTGGGATAATTAGAGCAAGAGTCCATCTCAAAAAGAAATTGAACCTTGGGAGTTTCCATACAAATTAAATCACTAGAACAATTATTGGGATAAATGTCAAACAAAACGACTGATATGAAATTCTGAATAAGCCTGTAAAACTTGTGCTTCAATGCTAACAAAAAAAAAAAAAAGTTGAACAAATGAGGTAAGGAACTCAGTATTTGAAGATAAGTTAGGAGCAGCATTTCCTACTCAAAAGATTTACCAAGATATAAACAGTTGAAGAGAATTGAGTATAAATGGTGACAGCTTGCTTCCCAACTAGTATGAAAGCTCAAAACCCCTTAATACAGTAATATATGCACCTTATTTAATATATTAATATATAAATCAATTTTGGAAACCAGTTTGAAGTTAAGCCATTTTGTTAAGTATGTATTGTAAATGGTGAAAATTTCTTCACAAATATGCCCAGACAATGCAGGAGACCAAGAATGCCCAGGTTTTAAGGCCAGGCTGTTTACTTTTCTTTTTGGTAAACCCCTCAGTTTTGATACATTCTTCTAAAATACACAGGGCTAGACTCTAATGGAATAAAGGAATTCATGGGGGACAACGTGAGGGCAAGTTTCCGCAGACTCGGAACATTTTCCCCCCAAGAGGCAAGTACTGAATTGAGACTAAAGCTAATTCTATTCTCAAATTTCTGTAACTTTAAAACATTTGAAAAATGAAGATCTCCTGTGGCCTTTTTAAGAGACTTTTATTTGAGTGGTTCTTACAAAGATTGTTGCAATATGAAAGTCATTTGTTTGATAGAAATATCAAGCTGTCTTGTCAAACACACTGAAGTAACCCAAAAATATATTTCAGAGCTCACAGAGCTTAAAAAGAGCAAAGATTATATGCAACCAGACAAAACCTATTTCTGCATTTCCTATTTCTTTCTCAGACTGCTTTGCCTACCAGACTCTCACGTTTAAACATCTTCAGGAAATGCAGGGATCATTTTGTTTGGAATTTTAAGACACACCAGAACACATAGTATTTACAAAGAAACTTTTACAGATACATTAATTGAAAAGATACCATCAAGAAATATTATAATTTTGAAATCTCCCTTTCTTGCCAATTGATCAGAATGCCAGATGAGATGCTAACGAAACAGCCCTTTAGCTGTCTTGTATTTCCATACACTAAATGTGTATTTCAGAAACTGCTCAACCATCAGCCAAATATCAACATTAGTGAAATGTGAAATGTAACCACTGTGTAAAAAGTTAGGCTTCTGAAACATTAAAAACATTACATCCCTGGTCTGCCTTTTTACAGAAAGCACATTTGTTCTCCTAGAGCTATTCCTATAGTTCATTAATTTTCTACATGAACATTTTAAAAGGCAGAACAAGAGAACAGTTTTGTATACAGTGGGATTTACTATTTAGGGAGAATGAGCACACTGCATTCCTGTTAACATTTTTATTTTTTCAAGGTAACAGGAAATTGTATACAAATGACAGTAGATCCTTGCCTCTTTATTTTTATCTAAATAAAAGATAACTCAAGATGAATTCTCAAGAAAGAAAAAAAGCTATATACATAAGGGACTATATCTTCCTTCATCGTCTACTTGGAACCAGTAGTTGTGTTGCTGTCATAGAATCAGGAAACAGGTTGTGGTAAGTTGGAAGAGGTACATATGCTGCTGTTATCATTTTACCTATTAAAAGAAACAGACATGTTGGGTTTAGCATCTTCATTATAGAGCCTTAATAACAATCAGTCAAAAAAATAAATTCAAACTCACCAGCAAACCACCTGCCATGCAATGCATTGACAGCAGCAATAGCTGCAGCAATTGATGGGCACTTCACATACACATTGCCCTACAGAAAAAATGAAAAAAAAGGTAAAGATGTTGCTGTATGCAAAATGGACCCAGGTTATGTTTATTCAAGTTGCCTGTAGAAACCTAGTGCTCTATAACCACAAACTGGTTTACCATAATTGTTCCACTGGCTAATAGGTATACTAGAATTTTATTAAAAAATGACTTCTACTCTCAAATTTGCCGTTTTATCTTTTCTCTATGATTTGTATGCAGCCTAAGAATGAATCAAGATGCCAAGATTTCATGGCAAGCTTTGAGCATTACTAGAAATCCTCTCATGCCCTGATCAAATTGTTACTGATTTTCTTTTATTTTGGAGGGTTTATTTAGCCACTGTATTAAAGCTACTTTCAGGCACACACACAAAAAAACTATAATGGAAGACGGTGACCATAACATGCACCACATATGTGTGAAGATTAAGGTAGAGACGAACAACCTAACATCATTTATAAAAAAAGATGAAAATACCTGAGCTGAATTTTTGTCAACATAAATATGAATAACTCCTCCATGTTTATTACATTCTTCAATCACATCATCCTTAATCTCGGTATCCCATCCCACTTCTTCTTCTCTGTAAGAAAGTATTAAGGACTCTTAAATACTACTGAAACTAACAAACTGTATATATTTACAAATGTATCAAAAAATTTAAATATTCTATGAATTTAAAAAAATACTTTGGAAAAAAAGCACATTGACAGAACGTCTCTGCCCCAAAGAACACTGCAGTCTGGTATTGAAAAATAAATTTTCAATGAGGCCGGGTGCGGTGACTCATGCCTGTAATCCCAGCACTTTGGGAGGCCGAAGTGGGCAGATCACCAGAGGTCAGGAGTTTGAGACCAGCCCGGCCATGATGGAGAAATCCGGTCTCTACTGAAAATACAAAATTTAGCCAGGAGTGGTGGCAGATGCCTGAAATCCCAGCTATTCAGGAGGCTGAAGCAGGAGAATCGCTTGAGCCTAGGAGGCTGAGGTTGCAGTGAGCCAGTATCAAATCCCTGCACGCCAGCCTAGGTGACTCCGTCTCAAAAAAAAAAAAAAAAAAAAGTTAAAAGATATAGATAGGGCTCTGGGGAAAATCAAAGCAAAATAAGATAGAAAATATTGATCCCATCCTACTTTATGACTCTGCATAACTTGAAAGTGACTTTTAAATAGTTAAATGGGCCAGGCGCAGCAGCTCATGCCTGTAATTCCAGCACTTTGGGAGGCTGAGGCGGGCACATCACTTAAGGTCAGGAGTTCAAGACCAGCCTGGCCAACATGGCGAAACCCCAGCTCTACTATAAAAATACAAAAATCAGCCAGGCATCATGGCACACGCCTGTAATCCCAGCACTTTCGGATGCTGAAGCGAGCAGATCACTTAAGGTCAGGAGTTCGAGACCAGCCTGGCCAACACGGCAAAACCCTGTCTCTACTAAAAACACAAAAGTAGTTGGGCGTGGTGGTGTGCACCTGTAATCCCAGCTACTCGAAAGGCATGAGAACTGCTTGAACCTGGGAGATGGAGGTTGCAGTGAGCTAAGATAGAGCCGGTGGCGCCACTATACTCCAACCTAGAGTGAGACTCTGGCTCCAACAAAAAAAGTTAAATACTTCAATGCTATCAAACGATACTTACAACGAAACTTTATCACCATTTCATAGATAAAACTAAAGTAAATTTGGTACTGGGAAAACAAAAGAATTCAAGACTCTTTGGATGAAACAGTCATACAATTGTCATTATATGAAATGTAACTTATCGAAATCGAAACAAAATCTACATTTTGGATGTACTATATTATAAATACGATTTATAAAACCAATGAGAAGAGTTAAAAAATAGCATTCTAATCACTAGCTAGGCATAGTTACTAGCATTCTAATGCTAATAGTTATTCGCATCCTAATCACTAGGTAGGCATAGTTTCCGCGCCTGGCCGAAAAATTATTTTAAAAGGATCAAAACTATGCAGTTTCAAATGAAATACGGAAATACCAGGCCGGGCCCGGTGGCTCATGCCTGTAATCCCAGCACTTTGGTAGGCTAAGGTGGGCGGATCACCTCAGGTCGGGAGTTTGAGACCAGCCTGACCAACATGGTGAAACCCCATCTCTACTAAAACTACAAAATTAGCCAGGTGTGGTGGCGCATGCCTGTAATCCCAGCCACTCGGGAGGCTGAGGCAGGAGAATCGCTTGAACCCAGGAGGCAGAGGTTGCAGTAAGCCAAGATCGCGCCATTGCACTCCAGCCTAGACAAGAGCAAAACTCCATCTTAAAAAAAAAAAAAAAAAAAAAAAGAGAAATATATAAAACAACTCTACTGACGCCTTGATAGGAAATACAAGAATAAAGTCCATTACTTACGTTTGAGGGTTAAACATGTTAGAGAGTTGGAAACATTGTGTTGCAAGTGGCTGAACAGAGGCAGCTGCAGCTAAAGCTGAAGCTAAAAAAAGAGAGAGAAAAATTAGTTTCATGGAAAATGCATGAAAGTATCCCTCATAAATACTTTAAAACGAAACCAAAAACCCACCCCAAGCATGTAACTAGGATGTCACCGGAGCTATTTTACCTTATTTAATATTGCTACTAGTGTATGTATCAGTAGCTTTTAGGTGCCAGAAAACTGAGGTAACCTAATACTTGAAACAGACATTCAGAAATTTGGGAGTCCTATTTTAACAGGGAAACTTTATGTGTTATCAAAATCAGTTCAATTAGACAAAATCTCAATACACATCAATCCAAACAGACAAAGGATAAAATAGATTTGAGTTGATACCCAAATAAGAGGGGATAATAAAACAAAATCCTTTGAAATGCCAAATAAATCTATATCCTTTCCTATTTCTTCGCTTTCTGCCCACGAAGTTTTTTAAATCTACAAATTATAAAAGAATTAAGACATATAAAATCATCCAAGTGTTTAAAGACAATGTCCTAGAAAAATAAATCCTATTAACAATCCTATTTAAAATAAATCCTATTAATAAATCAAATGTTTTAAAAATGTTTTCGCACAATAAAAACACTGAAAAGAGCAGCATATATGTGTAATATCCACTACTACCAAAACATACTGCGGTTTGAAGTTTAAAGAGCATTTTCCAAGACAGTTGCTCCAATGCTTTCACGTGATTTACAAAAATATTACCAGTAGCTGTTACAGAACTCACCGTAATCATATTATCTGACCAAATTTCATTCCAAAACATAATAACAAACAAAGCTAAGGATAAAACAGTGCATTAGAAATTACGGTAATTAAAATAAACGATCACTTAAAGTATCAGAAATATTACACCGAGAAATTAGGGCTGTGCATGAAATATATCATAAATGATAACTTTCTGGTAGCATTACAGGTGCTTTAGCTTCTCTGTAACATATAAGTTTTTTCTTTCATAAAGTTTTATTTTAAATAAAACAAAATTTTAATATAACATGTCAAATTCTGCTGGAAAAAAGTTAAAGATTCGAGAGTGTATTATAACTGTGCAAAAATGAAGCTCACTGTGTAGCTTACAGAAGATATGGAAGTATCCTTTAAAAAAACTAGAAAGTCTAAACAGAACTGAGAAAGACTTGATTCTTCCAGTTTCTCAAGTTTAGTATGATTATATACTATGAATACTAAAAAATATTAAGAAAACGTACTATACAAACATTCACGTTCAAGCTAGATCAATGCAGAACACAGTAAATCTAGGAAAATCTTTTAAAAATCTCTTAACAAAACAGCACTGATTAGAAGCATCTTGTTTGTGAAAAAATTTAATTCTTGACTATGATGGAACATGACATATCTTTCTCATAATCATTTCCCTAAACATTAAGCATACTCCTACAAAAGATATAGAACTTACATTAACAGCAAAATGCTCATGTCAAGCAACAGAGATTTAGTGATAACTAAAAACAAGAAATCATAGCCTACTTAATGAATGGTTTCTCTGAAATGTACATGTAATTTAAGTATGTATAAACCTCTTATTGCTTGGTACTGGCTTAAATAAATCACTGAGTACTATGTCTTAAGCAAAAAAAGGTGAGTTTTATAGCATGATTCACAACTCTATACTAAGAAAACTTCCAGATTCCAGGTTCTAAAATACTTGCCTACTTGTTAATAAGAGAATACTTCATTTCCTGACTTCTATATGCAACTTATCAACACTTAGAACACACAAGTAGGCATAAAACAAAAACAAGGTTGAAAATTTTAAGCAAACTAAAGCAAAAAAAAAAAATTGTTATTTTGATTTTTTTTAAGTCCATTAATTTGGGTTAGGTCTTCTGAAATACAGACAGATTACTATGAATATACCACTATGTGTCACTGTGTCAAAATTCGGTCCAAATTACTGGTATAAAAATGACAATAAATATAGAAAACTGTCTTACTACATTTAATTCTATTTCAAAGACAAAAAATATGAACACTTCAACTCACCTTCAGTCTGCTGGGAAAGTCTTGTTTGCAAATCTATAACAAAAGAGAATTCTACAGCTCAGTGCAGGAACAATGAAGAGCCTCAACTAACAGGGTAAATGTCAGGAAAGCATTAATAAAAGAGGACTACAATAGCAGGGTTTATTCAAATGCACTTAGTAAAACCTGGCAGCAAAACCTCCTTCCCCATTCCTCATTGAGAAGGCTTTGGGGCCTTTTTTTCCCCCTCTTATCCTGGGAAACTTACTTTTCCCTCTCTCTTCCTAGACTAGACTACTCTTCCACATCTCAAGTGATTTTCACTACACTACTATACAGCTGGGAATAATGGGAAATGGGGAAAGGGAAGCACACCGGTCAGAAAATGAGTGAAAAACCCTGATCTTGAGAATTCAATTCCAAGTACTTGGGAAATACAAGTATTTATATTTTTAGTGGCCATAGTACTTAACACTTTAAAAGGATATTATAAAATTGTAAATACTGCACATCAAAAAGCTGTAACAGTTTCAATGATTTCCCAATTTAGGAAGAACATCACCATTGGGAAATACACCATTCCAACAGTATGCATATATTATTTTTTTAAGGACTTTTCAAAGATTTAACTTGTCAAATCTAGCCCACAATGGGACAACTTGATTACTGATTTCCTGGCCTAGTGTAAAAATTTAGCAAGGCAGAAATAAAAATCTCTGGAGTTTTCTTAAAAGCTATGAAGTTTAGGAAAATGAAAACATCTAATCAGTATTAAAAATAAGAGGGATGTGACCAATATATTTTCTCATATAATCGTTAGATTTCTACAGTGGACGCCATCTGAAAGCTGCTAGAGTGAAACAGTAGCAAGTCTGAACAGTAAGTCTGCCACAGTGCTATAATGCTCTCTTGAAGTTCTTTTTATAGAAATATATGACATCAAAATTTTGATTCAGTAACCTGATTTTCATTAAAATTTGATTCAACTGCAACACTTTATTACCACATATATGGGTTTCTTGCAACATGGGCAAAAATGTACAGGGATCTGCAGCCCAAGTTATATTGGGATAAAATACCTGGGTCCTAGGTGCTCAAAATTGGCATCTCAGGGAGCTGAAGAAATGTAACTGGTGTATACTGAAGGAACTTGAAGATATGACCATGTGAACAGTGTCAATAAACTTTAAATAATAACAGAATTTGTCTTTTTTTTCCTAAAATGGGAAAAAATGTATAGATATCAGAAATCCATGCTATTTTGTCTACCAACCCAATCCTAATTTCAAAAATGATTTGTCATATCATTTGTGACAAAGTAAAAAATAAAGCATGGTTTTCATAAAGATAAGGACTCTAACCTATTTTAGAAAGGGCCTATCAAACTGGCAGAATAAAATAATGTGGATATAGTGATGACCCATCCCTAGTTTCACCCAATAGCTTTAAAAGACTTAGGGGACAAGCACCTCAAACACAGTAAACACTCAACAATTTTATTTCAGCAAGTTATATGTAATATTTTAATGACCACCATCTGGAGAAAAATATCCAGTTACACAGATATTCACCTAAAACATGAGTGTTATTAATGCAGAAGAAATTTATAGCAAGTCTAATAAAACAGAATGATCTTTAAAATCATCTCTACCACCACCAGCACTAAAAAAGGGAATGTAACTAGATACATAGATAAAGGGTAGGGACACTATTGTCAGGAATCCATATGGAGCTCTAGGATTTTAGCTGGCTACATTCAAACAATCTTAATATATACTACACGATGAGAAAGAACCCGAGAGGTACATTCATACATAATAAAATAAATAAAGGCTAACGGTAGAACTGATATTTAACACTGGATAATCTTCAGTTAACTGAAGATATTAAGAGCAAATCAACGTATCTGATACAGCATCCAGGGTGTAAGAAAATTGTCTATAAATGACCCCTTTGTCACTGTATCAATTCCCTGAAGGCAGGAAGAAATCTTTCACCACCCTTTAGTGGAATACCTAGAACATGAACTAAAAATCTTCTAAGTTGTCAAAGAACAATATGAACAATGAGAAGCAATACAGGTAAACAGTTTTCTGGTTAAAAAAAAAACCTTTCAAACTGTAATAATAAACTCTAGGTAATGAGTTTACTATCAATTAGAGCAAGTAGCAATCGACAATTATTCACTGTAAAGGATCGAACAGCTAACACTGTAAGCTCAAAATAAATTATGTATTAATCCAATGGAATAAAGATACTTGAGGAGGGATCAAATGACTGTTAAATACACAAATGCCTTACTGGTTCTGATTCTTGTAAGTATAAACTGGCTTCGCTGTCAGAAATTCTAGTGAACAACTGCTTGTCAAATTTCAAGATAAATCATACAATTTATAGAAAGGAAATGAAACCAAATGCAGGTTTTCTAAAGGTACTCACACACTTAAGAACAACCACTAAGAAGGCAAAACAGTGAAAAAATAAATGTAAAAACAAAAGTCGTCTTCTACTTTAATTGAATATTAAGCTTTCAATTTAGAAGAAAATCATGAAGCAACCACAGGACCTCTTCGTACTTTCAGATGCGGTACTACCAGGGTCTAAAATATATCTTCGCAGTTACAGTCTCACTTCGTATATATATATAAGGTCAAAGGACCAGCCAGGTGAGGGGGCTCATGCCTGTAACCCAGGATTTTGGGAGGTCAAGGCAGGCAGGTCTCTACTAAAAATACAAAAATTAGCTGGGTGTGGTGGGAAATGTCTGTGATCCCAGCTATGTGGGAGGCTGAGGCACCAGAATTCCTTGAACCCAGGAGGAAGAGGTTGAGCCACAGAGTGAGACTCCATCCCCCACCAACAAAATAACAAAAGGTTCTTCTTATAATGTTCTAAAAGCACGTCTTTGACATTTCAAAATTAGATCCTATCCTATCTCCTAGATTTCGGTCAATGTAAAAGTTACAGGTAATTAAATTAAGAAATGAGGGCCGAACACAGTGGCTCACATCTGTAAGCCCAGCACTTTGGGAGGCCAAGGTGCGCGGATCACTTGAGGTAAGGTGTTTAAGACTAGCCTGGCCAACATGGTGAAACTCCATCTCTACTAAAAATATCCCTGCTACTCAGGAGGCTGAGGCACGAGAACTGCTTGAACCCAGGAGGCACAGGTTGCAGTGAGCCGAGACTGCACCACTGGACTCCAGCCTGGGCAACAGAGCAAGTCTACCGTTATCCAAAAAAAAAAAAAAAGAGGGGTTGGGGGGCACAGGGGAATGAGTGTTTTATGAACTAAATCCCTTTTTACACAATTGTAAAAATGTCAATTCACCGTTCTTTTCCTGTTGTCTCCAAAAGCTCCATCTCCCAATTCATGATCTTAAATTTTTATGTACTATAAAGAAAAATAACTGTCTCAACACTCTTACTACTACAATAGTTTTAAGTAAAGCTTTTTTAAGTGCCTCTGGTATTTTCTGAATTCAAATATTATAAATATTTTTTCGATCAAACAATATACACCTTGTAGTATTCAATAAAACTGATATATTTTAAAAGAAACTTATGACAATGAATTTCGGCTAAAAACTGGGGTGGAGGGTTTAAAACTATCCTGACAACTCATTTTGATGCATGGTTAATTCTACCCTATGTCTCCACTTCCTTAAATAGAAGACTACAAACTAACAGGCTGTAAGTACTTGATGAATTGAATTCTCAGTAAGTCCTTTTAAATGTAAAAATTTGGAAAATTTTCGAATTAGATGAAAAAACGATTTAAAATTAGAAAAGATTCAATTCCTACCTGCCACAGCACCAAATGCCAAAGAGCCACTCATCTGTAGAGCTTGCTGTGCTGCTGGCGGAATCTGCAAACCTGTACCTGTAAAAGAATAGTCTTAAAGTTCTTACTATGTTGAGAGCTGAGAAACGAAGTTTCCTGGGTCATTAATATCATGATCACTTCACTAAAATAAATTGCAAGGAGGGCCAAGTGTGGTGGTTGACGCCTGTAACTTAGCTAGCACTCTGGGAGGCTAAGGGAGGTGGTTCACTTAAATCCCAGAGATCGAGACCAACCTAGGCAACAATTGTGAAACTTTTTTTTTTTTTGAGACGGAGTATCGCTCTTGTTGCACAGGCTCTTGTTGCACAGGCTGGAGTGCAATGGCGCAATCTCGGCTCACTGCAACCTCCCCCTCCCAAGTTCAAGTGATTCTCCTGCCTCAGCCTCCTGAGTAGCTGGGATTACAGGTATGCGCCACCATGACCGGCTAATTTTTCATTTTTAGCAGAGATAGGGTTTCTCCGTGCTGGTCAGGCTGGTCTCGAACTCCTGAACTTAGATGATCCACCCGCCACAGCCTCCCAAACTGCTGGGATTACAGTTGTGAGCTACCGCACCCAGCAGAAACCCCATCTCTTAAAAACAACCAACCAACCAACAAAAAAAAAAAAAAAAAAAAAAAACACAGAAATTAGCCAGGGTGGTGGTGGTGGTTTGCAACTGTTAGTCCCAGCTATTTAGAGATTAGGGTGGGAGGATGGCTTCAGCCAAAGAGGCAGAGGTTGCGGTGAGCCAGGATCGCACAACTGCACTCCAAATTGGGCAACAGAGCCAGACCCTGCATCAAAAAATAAGAAATTACAAAAAGAAAAACTTATAACATTATAGTAGCTGCAACTAAATTTATTCCTAAGTATGACATATAAACATTACATAAAGGAAAAGAAATCTTGCAAATTATGCTGTGGCATTCAAAACACATAATATAGATTTCCATACATTAATACAAGGCACATCATCTATAAAATAATATGCAGTGTGACCAAGGATAACGCCAACTACAAAATAAGATAAAATCTTTTTCCTTTCTTAGTTTACATGACTACCTTTCTTTTCCACTACAATACCCATAGTAAATCATTCGTAATAGCAAGAAACACTTACCCTCTGCAAGTCTTGCCATTAACTGAAGACGACCAGTTGTTCCCAAATCAATTCCAGTCCTTTCCAGTTCATCACTGTCCAAAAATGAACTAGCACTCGAAGCATCAGTACGTTCAGTAACATGACCAACTTTCATTGGTCTTCCTGCTAGTTCAAATCCATTAAGTTGTTCCAAAGCCTTTTTGGCACATTCTGAGTCAGAAAACTACATGATAGGGGAGGCAAGGACAGGAGACAGTGCTTTAATTTTTAAAATATAAACTATACTTAAAAATATAAACATATTTTTAGCATATTCAATAATTACTTCTGAATACTAAGGTAGAAACTGCAAGCTGTAAGTAGCAAACACAACATACATGATGACGACGCTAGCTAATGCAAATTAGGCTTGTTGATGTGGTAGTTTAAATAAAAGATATTACAAGTAATGACAGCTTTATATTTGAGAACATGGGGATTGTGGTTAGAAAATGTGAAAACTGGCTGGGTGCAGTGGCTCACACCTGTAATCTCAACACTTGGAGAGGCCGAGGCAGGCAGGCCACCTGAGGTAGAATTTAGTACTTTTCTAATAAAAATGTGCCCAGGGACAAAATAGTCAATATAATCCTCATATATAAAACACTAAATACTTCATACACAAGCAAATAAATACGTAACTTGATATAAATTACATATATATAAAATTTTGGTTTACACGTATACCCACAATGGCTTATCTGGAGAAAAAGAAAAGGTGGAAAATATCCACACTAAAGTTACTAGAATAAAAAAATAAAATTGGTGAGCTATGTTTCATAAATTTTCTCCTTTCACCAGTTCACTGACGTATGAAACAGCCTAATGACCAATAAGTTAAACAGCTTTGCTATCAACATAGCAACAGGCTTACATTTTATTGAAATGTAGACATAAGCTAACAATTTTAATTTCCTGATAGAGATATATAGTGTACTTTTAAAAATACTATGTTTCCAGGACCTTAAAAGGTTACAGAGCTCACACATCTGAAAAAAGTTCCACCATGTATGAGTTTCATATACATGAGTGGCACCATCTCGGCTCACTGCGACCTCTGCCTCCTAGGTTTAGGCAATTCTTCCTCATCCTCCCTAGATGCTAGGATTATAGGCGCCCGCCACCACGCCCGGTTAATTTTTTATATTTTTAGTAGAGACAAGGTTGCACCATGTTGGCCAGGATGGTCTTTGATCTCCTGACCTCAGGTGATCTACCGCTCAGGTGATCTACCGCTCTCAGCCTCCCAAAGTGCTGGCATCACAGGCGTGAGCCACCACGCACAGCCCAAAAACACTTTTGACAAGACAATTCTGGTCTTGGTTGTGAGGTATGTACATTAAAAAAACGATCTTTAGTAAAAAAGAATCGTTAACAGACCTTCATTTATTTAACTGTTAAGAATGTGTCAAAAGGTTATCAGAGATGAACGTATAAAACATTCAATTATATGAATAGCTGGCTGACCCCTATATGTATATATAGCACATAGTAAAGGAAAATAGGAACACAGTAATATAGTCTGGATCCTTGTCCCCTCTAAACCTCAGGTTGAAATGTGATCCCCACTGTGGAAAGTGTGACTTGGCAAGAGGTATGACAAGGCAGATCCCTCATGAATGGCTTGGTGCACTCCCCCTGCTAATAGGCGAGGGTCTTTGCTCTGTTACTTCACAGGATGTCTTCCTCTCTCTTCCTCTCCCTCTCTCAAAGTGACACACCTGCTCCTCCAAGCAATAACAAGTAAAGGCTTTGCGAAGCACAAGTAACAGCTTCCTGAGGCCACCACAGAATCTGAGCAGCTGTTAGTGTCATGTTTGCATGGCCTGCAGAACCTAATAAACCTATTTTCTTAAATTATTTTATATTTATTTATTTATAGTTTTATTTTTTTTCAAGGCAGAGTCTTACTCTGTTGCCCAGGCTGGAGCACTGCAGTGCAATAGCACAATCTTGGCTCACTGCAATCTCCATATCCTGGGTTCAAGCAATTCTCCTGCCTCAGCCTCACGAGTAGGTGGGATTACAGTTGAGCACCACCATGCTCGGCTAATTTTTGTATTTTTAGTAGAGATGGGGTTTCGCCATGTTGGCCAGGCTGGTCTCGAACTCCTAATCTCAGGTGATCCACCCGCCTCGGCCTCCCAAAGTGCTGGGATTACAAGCGTAAGCCACCGCGCCCGGCCACAAAAACTAATTTAAAGCACTTGAAAATATTAAACATGCCACCTTCCCCACCATTATTAACTATTATTGTACTTCTACTATGCAACTTGGATCAAAAAATTTTAGGAGTACCTAAGTGTGATGATTTGGTTTTCACATTCATGTGTGAGCTGTGCCTGCCTTTTGTTACAAGGGCATATTACCCTTTGCTGTGAAAAAAACTTTTTTGATTGGACACAGAGGCTCAGTCCTGTAATCCCAGCAGTTTGGAAGGCTAAGGTGGGACATCATTTAAGGCCAGGAGCTAGAGACTAATCTGAGCAACATAGCAAACGTAGTTTAAAAAAAAAAAAAAAACCCTAAGTAATATAATTATGGTAATTACTTACTGTAATAAATCCATATCCCTTGGATCGACCAGTTTCACTGTCCATCATCAGCTGGATACTTTCAATCTATAATTGAAAAGCATAATTACTATAACTCAAAAGCAGAGTACAAAACTACTTTATTCCCTGAGACATGGTTTTTAAAATCTACCAGTCTCCTCATCCTCCAAAATAGAAGACTTATCACAAAACCTCATCACCGAGAAGTCTTTTTAAAGTCTAGAAACTATAATTTTATATTCAAAATGAAAAAAATTAGGCTGGGCGTGGTGGTCGGTGCCTGTAATCCCAGCATTTTGGGAGGCTGAGAGAGGCGGATCACCTGAGGTCAGGAGTTTGGGACCAGCCTGGCCAACATGACGAAATCGGGTCTCCACCAAAAATACAAAAATTGTCTGGGCTTGGTGGCGCATGCCTGTACGCCCAGCTACTTGGAATGCTGAAGCAGAAGAACTGCTTGAAACCGGGAGGCAGAGGTTGCAATGACCCCAGAGCACGCCACTGTACTCCAGCCTGGACAACAGAGCGAGACTTGGTCTCAAAAAACAAACAAACAAACAAACAAACTCTAGAAACTTCCCAAGCGAGAAATTATGCACTGGGGAGCAGAGGGGAGAAAAAAAACTATGATTGTAACCTAAGATTAATTTTTATATCAATACTAAACCACTGAAAACCAGAAATCCTTCGTAAATTACCATTAGAAGGTAGAAACAAAATCAACGTTTCCTTCCACTGTGCTAAGAACACCAAGCAGTAATTTCCAATTATACCAGACAGAATCGTAAAAATGGAATAACTAAAAGTTATTCCAATGAATTTGGCAATAACTGCACAATTCTGTGAATTGCACTAACTAAAAACCATTGAGTTTACATTCAATCAGTGAACTGTAACACAATCTCCCGATTTAGCTGTCCATTTAAAAAAAGGTATGAAAAATTAAAACAGAGCATCCAGCCAGGTGGGTTGGCTCAGGTCTGTAATCCGAGCACTTTGGGAGGCAGGAGGATCGCATGTTAAGGAGGTGGATGCTACACAGTGAGCTTGCATCATGCTGTTGCACTCCAGCCTCAGTCACAGAGGGAGACTCTGTCTCAAACAAGGAAGGAACTTTTTTTCTTTTTTGAGACGGAGTCTCGCTCTGTGGCCCAGGCTGGAGTGCAGTGGTGTGATCTTGGCTCACTGCGAGCTCTGCCTCCCGGGTTCACACCATTCTCCTGCCTCAGCCTCCTGAGTAGCTGGGACTACAGGCACCCGCCACCACGCCCAGCTAAATTTTTTGTATTTTTAGTATAGACGGGGTTTCACCGAGTTTGCCAGGATGGTCTTTATCTCCTGACCTCGTGATCCGCCCGCCTCGGCCTCCCAAAGTGCTGGGATTACAGGCGTGAGCCACTGCGCCCAGCCCAAGGAAGGAACTTTTAATGTTAAGTATATTTTACCAAAATTTTAAAAAAGAGACAAAGTTTATTTGCTAGTATTTGCTAAGCCACAGAAAGTCTATGGAAGGATATAAAAAACAAAACACAACAAAACAAAAAACGGTTAAGGGCTGCCTCTAGAAAAGGAGTAGTCGTGGATGAAGTGGGACTATGATAGGGATAAGATATTCTAGGAGCATTAGCTAGCAAAAAATAAACAATATAAACATTTAGGCTGGGCTCGGTGGCTCACACCTGTAGGTGTGAGCTGACGTGGGCAGACTATCTGAGCTCAGGAGTTCGAGACCAGCCTGGGCACCACGGTGAAACCTTATCTCTACTAAAACACAAAAAATTAGGTTGGGCTCGGTGACTCATGCCTGTAATCCCACCACTTTGGGAGGCCGAGGAGGGCGAATCACCAGAGGTCGGGAGTTTGAGACCAGCCTGACCAACATGGAGAAAAACCCTGTCTCTACTAAAAATACAAAATTAGCAGGGTGTGGTGGCGCATGCCTGTAATCCCAGCTACTTGGGAGGCTGAGGCAGGAGAATCGCTTGAACCTGGGAGATGCGGGTTATGGTGAGCTGAGATCATGCCATTGCACTCCAGCCTGGGCAACAAGAGCGATACTCCATCTCAAAAAAAAAAAAAAAAAAAAAAAGCCAGGCATGGCGGCATGCACCTATAATCCCAGCTGCTAGGGAAGCTGTAGAAGAATTGCTTGAACCTGGGAGGCAGAGGTTGCAGTGAGCTGCCGCACTCCAGCCTGGGTGACAGTGCAGGACTCAGACTCCAAAAAAAAATAATAAAATAAACCTTTAAAAAGGGCTTCTTATTAAAGTTGCTACATTATGTTTACTGGAGTTGGGTGCTTAATACATACTAATTGTTCTGGGGCAAAGGTAAGCAAACTACATATACCCCATGAACCAACTCCAGCTTGACTTGTTTTATAAATCTTTCTCCTGTCTGAGCCTCCAGAGTAAGCTGGAACTACAGGCATATGCCACCCAAGACCGGCTAATTTTTGTATTTTTAGTAGAGAAGAGGTTTCACCATGCTGGCCAGGCTGGTCTCGAACTCCTCACCTCAAGTGATCCACCCGACTCGGCCCCCAAAAGTGCAGGGATCACAGGCATGAGCCACTGTACCTGGCACAAACTCAATTTCTTAATAGCTTACAGCTGTTTGGAAGAGAGTTGAGTACTTGCAACAAGACCATATGGCACTGAAAACCTAAAATGGGTCCGGGCGCAGTGGCTCACGCCTGTAATGACAACACTTTGGGAGACCCAGGCGGGTAGATCACCTGAGGTCAGGAGTTCGAGACCAACCTGACCAACACACTAAAAATTAGCTGGGCGTTGTGGTCAGAGCCTGTAATCCCAGCTACTCAGGAGGCTGAGGCAGGAGAATCAATTGAACCCGGGAGGCGGAGGTTGCAGTGAGCCGAGACTGCACCATTGCACTCCAGCCTAGGCGCAAGGAGTGAAACTCCCATCTCAAAATTTAATAAACAGTTTGACAAATCAGACTCTAGAGTAATAAAAATAATTTAAATATCAACTGTTTCCTGATGTTCATTTTTATATGGTACACAGATTTCTCAAATATCCATGATTATTCTTTTTCTCTTCTTTCGGAGACACTCTGGCTCTGTTATCCAGGCGTGATCTCGGCTCACTGCAGTATCTGCCACCCGGGTTCAAGTGACTCTCCTGCCTCAGCCTCCTAAGTAGCTGGGATTAGAGGGATGTGCCACCACACCCACCTAATTTTTCTATTTTTAGTAGAGACAAGGTTTTACCACGTTGGCCAAGCTGGTCTCAAACTCCTGACCTCAAGCGATCCACCTGCCTCGGCCTCCCAAACAAAGAGATGGGATTACAGGTGTGAGCCACCGCACCTGGCCGGTGAATATATTTTTAAAAGTTAAATTTTATTTGTTCTATCTAGCTCCTTTTACATTTATGCCTTTTGCTAAAATTATTGAGTGGAAAAGGTTCATTCCTCACAGTGACAGGACAGTCTTGGCAACTTTCTCTCCTCAACACAGAACTAGTTGGACACTCTTGGTTTAGGTAGATAGCACAAAGTCCTCTAGAACAAAAGCCAAGCTGCTCTGAATTGAGCTCAAGACCACAATGCCAGACACAAGGCCTCGTGGAGCCTGGGAAGCAGATCAAGTTGGTTCCTCACTTTGCCATGTAACAGCTCATGTGGCCCCAACTGCTCTGAACTTCATTTCTCCATATAGCACATAATGGCATGTCAACCTCCACCTAAGATCCATGTTACTGATAGAAAAGTCAATGGAGGCCAGGTCCAGTGGCTCACACCTGTAATCCCAGCACTTTAGGAGGCCGAAGCAGATCACCTGAGGTCAGGAGTATGAGACCAACTTGGCCAACATGGTAAAGCCCTGTCTCTAAAAAAAAAAAAAAAATTTAGTCGACCGTGACGGCAGGCACCTGTAAACCCAACTACTCGGGAGGCTAAAGCAAGAGAATCGCTTGAACACAGAGAGGAGGAGTTTGCAGCGAGGCGAGATTGTGCCACTGCGCTCCAGCCTGGGCAGCAGAATAAGACTCTGTCTCAAAAAGTCAATGGAGAAAGTACCAGAGTGGATCAGAAGTGGGTCACATACTGTTAGGCAGAACAGCCTTGCCAGAGGGGCATTCACCCACTGAAGATTTCAACAGACAGAAAAAGGGCAAATCTAATCAGGCTACCAAGGCCTGGAACTGAGCACATAACCAGGGAGACAGAGTAAAGTCTTTTTAAAGGTAAGAGTCTCGCCAGGCTGGAGTGCAGTGGTGCCATCTCAGCTCACTGCAACCTCTGCCTCCTATATTCAAGGAAGAAATTCTGCTGCCTCGGCCTCCCGAGTAGCTGGGAACACAGAGACGCACCACCACACCCAGCTAATTTTTGTATTTTTAACAGAGACGTGGTTTTACCATGTTGGCCAGGATGGTCTTGATCTCATAATCCGCCCACCTTGGCCTCCCTCCCAAAGTGCTGGGGTTACAGGTGTGAGCCACCGCACCCGGCCAACAGAGAAGAATCTTAAGATATTCAACTTTCTTTTAAAAACAATCTTTTAAAAAAAAAATCCTACTAAAAAATAATAGTCTTCGTATGATTTAACAATTTTCTTTCTTTTGACACAGGATCACACTGTTACCCAAGGTGGAGTGAAGTGGCATAATCATGGCTCACTGCAACCTTGAAATCCTGGGCTAATGTCATCCTCCTGCCTCAGCACACCAAGTAGCTGGGATTACAGGCATGAGCCACCATGTCCAGCCAATGTGGACTTTTTATTAACTCTAATACCCATTATGCATTTCACATGGCATTATGAGTAACAGTAACATTCTTTAAGAATCTATCAAGTGACCTATTTTAATCTATGTTGTCACAGAAATTTTTATAAAACCAGCCCTTATCCTCTTAATATTAATCTCACAGAAAGATAACAAAGCAAGACATACAGAAATTATGTAGTTATACTCAGATCAACAACCTACTGAAGATTCATTGAAGAACCTGGACTTACTCTTCCAAAAGGCTCAAAGATCCCACGAAGCATATCTTCAGTTATGTTGAAGTGTAATGAGCCCACATAAAGCCTCATAGGTCCAGCACTTCCCTTTTGTAAATTGTTTGCCATTGCTGCAGCTCTGTTTTTTTCTGCCTAGAAGACAAAATACACGTCACACAGAGATAACACACAGCAGTTTAAAGACATACACCTTCCATTTGCATAACAACTAATGTTAAAGTTTCGAGTGATAAAAATACTACCCTACGTAAGTCAGATACTACATATCAACTTAATAGGAGGCATCTAGAATATGCAAAATTCAGAGAGAGGAGGTAGATTACATTTTACCAAGGGCCTGCAGGAAATTAGGAAGTTACAGCTTCAAGAGTACAGTTTTTGGCCGGGCACGATGGCTCACACCTGTAATCCCAGCACTCTGGTAGGCTAAAGCAGCCAGATCACGACGTCAAGAGATCGAGACCACACTGGCTAACACAGTGAAACACCATCTCTACCAAAAATACAAAAAATTAGCCGGGTGCGGTGACAGGCACCTGTAGTCCCAGCTACTCAGGAGGCTGAGGCAGGAGAATGGCATGAACCCAGGAGGCAGAGCTTGCAGTGAGACGAGATCACACCACTGCACTCCAGCCTGGGTAACACAGTGAGACTCTGTCTCAAAAAAAAAATAAAAATAAAAATTAAAATTAAAAAAATAAGAGTTTATTTAGAGGTTTTTTTTTTTTTTTTTTTTGAGACAGAGTCTCACACTATGTTGCCCAAGCTGGTCTTGAACTCCTAAACTTAAGTGGTCATCCTTCCTTCTCATCCACTAGAGACTGCCAAGAACTACAGCACACCCCACATCACACCCTGCTTATTTTAGAATGTTTTCAGAGCATATGCCAGTCACATATAAAGTAAGCAGGCTGGCCGGGCGCAGTGTCTCACGCCTGTAATCCTAGCACTTTGGGAGGCCGAGGCGGATGGATCACGAGGTCAGGAGATCAAGACCATCCTGGTTAACACAGTGAAAGCCCGTCTCTACTAAAAATACAAAAAAATTAGCCGGGCGTGGTGGCAGGCGCCTGTAGTCTCAGCTACTTGGGAGACTGAGGCAGGAGAATGGCGTGAACCCGGGAGACGGAGCTTGCAGTGAGCCAAGATCGTCCCACTGCACTACAGCCTGGGCGACAGAGCGAGACTCCGTCTCAAGAAAAAAAAAAAAAAAAAAAAAAGTAAGCAGGCTACATTTCACACCTAAAATGAATCATGAACCTACATTCTTGACAACAATCTTAAGATGCATTCTGATACCACAAATACTAAATACAGAGAAAAATGCTTCCTGGAATTGTTAGACACAACCAACATTCACTAAAATACTCTTGAGATTGGTATAACCGAACGTACAGTTGTTTGTGATAAAATAAGGTGTATATGCCATAACATAAAACTGTATCACCAAGCAAACATTTTGAGTCAGCTGTCATCCCTCCATAACCAAGATCGCCTCAAAAAAAAAAAAAAAAAAAGAGAAGTTGTCCATTTGCATTCTAACACAGGCTTCTCTTGTAACAAACTAGAGTACATTGGATAGTACTGCCCTACAACAGGTTGTTGCATTAATTAAAAACCTCACTTAATATGCTACTTCTCAGCCCTGGGTCCCGCCAATGCACACCCAGCCACTAAAGTTTGTCTTCCAACATAGGAAATAATTTGAGTAGCTCTTTTTTCTTTTTGAGACACAGTCTTGGTTCTTGTCGCCCAGGCTGCAGTGCAATGGCGTGATCTTGCCTCACTGCAACCTCTGCCTCCTGGGTGTAAGCAATTCTCCTGCCTCAGCCTCCTGAGTAGCTGGGATTACAAGCGCCTGACACCATGCCCAGCTAATTTTTGCATTTTAGTAGAGACAAGGTTTCACCATGTTGGCCAGGCTGGTCTCGAACTCCTGACCTCAGGTGATCCGCCCGCCTCGACCTCCCAAAGTGCTGGGATTACAGGCATGAGCCATCGCGCCCAGCCAAAATACTAAAATACTAAATGCTGTCAAAGTGCTGTGCGGCTCAAGTGATCCTAACACTTCAGGAGGCCCAGGCCAGAGGATCACTTGAGCATGACAGTTTGAAACCAGCCTGAGCAACATGGCAAGACCCTGTTTCTTAAAAAAAATTTAAAAATTAGCTGGGAGTGGTGGCACGCACGTGTAGACCTAGCTACTCAGGAGACTGGGGAGAAAAGACTGCTTGAGCCCAGCAGGTCAAGGCTACAGTGAGCTGTGATTATCTCACTGCACTCCAGCCCTGGCAACAGAAGTAAGACCCTATCTCAAAAACAAGGCCAGGTGTGGTGGCTCACAACTGTAATCTCAGCACTTTGGAAGGCTGGGGCAGGTGGATCACCTGAGGTCAGGAGTTCAATACTAGCCCGGCCAACATGATGAAACCCCATCTCTACTAAAAACACAAAAAGTAGCCGAACGTGGTGGCAGGCTCCTGTAATCCCAGCTACTCAGGAGGCTGAGGCAGGAGAATCGCTTGAACCCGGGAGGTGGAGGTTGCAGTGAGCAGCGATCATGCCATTGCACTCCAGCCTGGTGACAGAGACTCCATCTCAAAAACAAAACAAAAAAAAGGCAAAATCATTACATTTCAAACACAAGGAGAAACGACAGGACGACAGTCTTGAGAAAACTATATCAATGTTAATAAACGCAAAGTTAAAAAAAAAAAAAAGTCCTGAAAACATCCGACTCAACGTAATGAGTAGCAGTCCCAGAACACAACAGCACTATACCATGCAACAGGAGGCTTTCAACACCATCAATAATCAACAGGAGGCTTTCAACACCATCAATAATCAAACTCTTAACCAACAAAAAAATTACCTGTGATGCCTGTACTATGATTGGCACGCCTAAAACTCGTTGGCCAGTTAATCCTATTGCTAGAGGCACTGAGCTAACATCGACGAACTCCACATAAGCAATTCCTTTGGAACGTCTTGAATTTCTGTCAGAAATCATCCTCACATCTCGAACCTAGAAAGAAAACACAGTTGTTTGTGCAACCATCCATTGTAACACATGTAAAATTATTTCAAGAGACATTAATGTTGAAGGATGAAAGTATTTTTAAAAATTTAATTTAAAAAGTAAATCTGTAGGACAATTCCTATATCCTATCTTTATCTTTGAACCAATTTGTAGTAAATTTATCAACTCCAATACTATAAGAGGCAAAATGGAAACATTACCACAAACAAATACTGCTACTAAATCAAATGAAGTATTTGATGTTTACATGTTTTCTCTTGCAATTTCTACCTACTTGACCTCCCTAAACAGGTTAAGATTACCTTTCCTACTGTAGAGAAAAACTCTTCCAAATCCCTTGGTCGAATTCTTGCCGCCAGCTGCATACAGAAGACTGTCCTTGCATCTCTTTCCTCAGGAGTTAAATTATCAATAGGTTCCCTAATAGGAGTAAAACATATAAAATTAATTTCATAACAGATTTTAAAATAATTTTTATCTTTTTTATTTCTTCATATAGTTCAACAGGTTTTCAGGTACAGATGGGTTTTGGTTACATAGATGAGTTCTTTAATGGTGAATTCTGAGATTTTAGTGTACCTGTCACCTGAGCAGTATATACTGTACCCTCACTCCTTTCCCAACTCCACAACAATATTTTCATCTTTAGAAACCAGGTCTTGCTATGCTGCACAAGCTGGTCTTGAACTACTGAGCTCAAGCAATCCTTTTGCCCTAAACTCCCCCACAGCGACGGCATTTCACCATGTTAACTAGGCTGGTCCCGAACTCCTGACCTCAGATGATCCGCCTGCCTCGGCCTCCCAAAGTGGTGGGATAACAGGTGTGAGCCACTACGCCTGGCCTAAAATAATTCTCAAACATGTTCAGTAAACAGAGTAAGCTGTGAAACTGGTTTGTCATAATTCCCAAACCCATTTTCTTTTTTTTTTTTTTTTCAGAGGAAGTCTTGCTCTTGTCCCCCAGGCTTGGAGTGCAACGGCGCCATCTTGGCTCACTGCAACCTCCGCCTCCCTGAGTTCAAGCAATTCTGCTGCCTCAGCCTCCTGAGTAGCTGGGACTACAGGCGCCTGCCACCACACCCAGCTAATTTTTGTATTTTAAGTAGAGATGGGGTTTCACCATGTTGGCCAGACTGGTCTAGAACTTCTGACCTCAGGTGATATGCCCGCCTCGGCCTCCCAAAGTGCTGGGATTACAGGCATGAGGCACCGCACCCGGCCAACCCAAGCCCATTTTCAGTAAGATCTATTGACAAAAAATGTGCATAAAACTATTCAATGTAACTCAATTCCTTCTAAAAACTAAGGTTTACTGTTTCTTGTAATCACATCTTACATGGCATTAGCACAGAAGTCTACTGGCCTTACCATCTCAAAAAAAGTAATTTTTCTTTTCTTTTTTTGTTTTTGAGATGGAGTCTCACTGTCACTCAGGCTGGAGTGCAGTGGCGCAATCTCGGCTCACTGCAACCTCCACCTCCAGGGTTCAAGCAATTCTTCTGCCTCAGCCTCCCGAGTAGCTGGGACTACAGGTGTGTGCCACCATGCCTGGCTAATTTTCTGTATTTTTAGTAGAGATGGGATTCCAATGTGTTAGCCAAGATGGTCTTGATCTCCTGATCTCGTGATCCACCCGCCTCGGCCTCCAAAAGTACTCGGATTGTAGGCGTCAGCCACCACGCCTGGCCCAAAAAGGGTAATTTTTCTAAAACAAGGGTCAACCAGAAGCCTGACAGTTTAATCATAGTCATAAAACATATCACCAGACCAATCACAAATGCCAGACTGATCCAAAATCAGTGTAATGGATGATTCTTTACAACAAAACCATGTAATTGTAAAGTCAAATTAAGTTTGACAATCACAAATGGCAAACTTGCAGTGAAACCCCAAATGATTCTACAAATTCTACTTTACAAATTCAGATACAGTGTCTATTAACATCATCTCTGTTACAAAATATCGATTAAGGTTGTAAGTCATCCTTTAAGATGTAAGCCTAAACACGCTCTTTTCCATTTTTTGGACACTCTCAGGATGTACGGGGGTTGGGGTGGTCGCTCCACCTGTAAGATTTGTCACAAAAGCTTTTTTTTCTTTTTGGAAACGCAGTCTAGCTCTGTCACCCAGGCTGGAGTGCAGTGGTGTGATCTTGGCTCACCACAACCTCCATCTCACGGGTTCAAGCAATTCTCCTGCCTCTCTTCCCGAGTAACTGGGATTACACGCACGCGCCACTACATCCGGCTAATTTTTGTACTTTTAGTAGAGATGGGGTTTCACCATGTTGGTCAGGCTGGTCTCGATATCCTGACCTTATTGTTACAGGCGTGAGCCACCACGCCAGGCACAAAAGCTTTTAAGGCCAGGAGTAGCGTGCAGATTGCTTGGCCCTGGATTTTCAGACCAACTGAGCAACATGGCAAAACCTTGTCTCTACAAAAAAAATAGAAAAATTAGCAGGGCATGGTGGCTGCACCTATAGTCCCAGCTACTCGGGAGGCTAACCTGGGTGGGATTGCTTATGGCCGGCCATTAGAAACTGCAGTGAGACATGATTGTGTCACTGCACTATAGCCTGTGTGACAAAGAGAAACCCTACCTCAAAAAATAAAAAATAAAAATAAAAAAGCAAATGCTTTCTAGCCGGGGGTCTCAAAAAAAAAAAAAAAAAAAAAAAAAACACCCACAATGCTACCACCTGACAAAATATTCCTTGAACCGAAATCGTAGACTGAACAAATACAGTTCCTTTTTTTTTTGTAGACAGTCTTGCTCTGTCACCAGGCTGGAGTGCAGTGGCGCAATCTCAGCTTACTGCAACCCTCGCCTCCTGGGTTCAAGTGATTCTCTTGCCTCAGCATCCCAAGTAGCTGGGACTACAGGTGCACACCACCATGCCCAGCTAATTTTTGTTTTTTTTTTTTTTTTGAGACAGAGTTTCGCTCTTGTTGCCCAGGCTGGAGTGCAATGGCGCGATCTTGGCTCACTGCAACCTCCGCCTCTCGGGTTCAAGCGATTCTCCTGCCTCAGCCTCCCAAGTAGCTGGGATGACAGGTGCACACCACCACGCCCAGCTAATTTTTTGTATTTTTTAGTACAGACAGGGTTTCACCATGGCCAGGCTGGTCTTGAACTTCTGACCTCAGGTGATCCGCCTGCCTCGGCCTTCCAGAGTGCTGGGATTACAGGCGTGAGCCACCACCACGCCTGGCCTAATTTTTGTATTTTTAGTAGAGGCAGGGTTTCACCATGTTAGCCAGGCTGGTCTCGATCTCCTGACCTTGTGGATCCACCCACCTCAGTCTCCCAAAGTGCTGGGATTACCCGCGTGAGCCACCGGGCCTGGCCTACAATTCTTATTTTTAAGAGTAAAATAATCCATGGAAACTTCATTGAAGAACCTAGGAGTAACAATTCAAATCACTAAGACTTTTGAGATGAAATAGTTTTCCTCAGGACAGCCAAATAGTAAAACTTACTGTTACAACTACTTCTCCACATGAGGCTATTTCAAATAACTCATTATTTATTAATTCCAAAGTTAAGTGTAAAGTTTGATATAACTGCTACATTGCCAACACAAAGAAACATTTAACACGAATAAGCTAATTACCCGATTTGATCATTACACTGTATACATGTATCAAAACATAACTGTATTACCCATATACATAATCATTACATGTCCATTAAAAATAATAAATGCAAAAAGTTTATTTTAATTAAAATAGGAAAATAAGATTACATTAAAATAACTTTAGGCTGGGAGTGGTGGCTCCTGCCTGTAATCCCAGCACTTTGGGAGGCTGAGGAGGGCAGATCATGAGCTCAGGAGTTCAAGACCAGCCTGACCAACATGGTGAAACCCCATCTCTACTTAAAATACAAAAATTTGCCGGGCATTGTGGCACATGCCTGTACTCCCAGCTACTCGGGAGGCTGGGGCAGGAGAATCACTTGAACCCAGGAGGCAGAGGTTGCAGTGAGCCGAGATCCCACCACTGCACTCCAGCCTGGAGGACAGAGGGAGACTCCATCTCATAAATAAATAACTTTTGTGGCCGGGTGTGTTGGCTCACACCTGCAATCCTACCACTTTGGGAGGCCAAGGTGGGTGGACCATCTGAGGTCCGGAGCTCAACACTAGGCTAGCCAACATGGTGAAATCCCATCGCTACTAAAATAAAAAAATAGCCAGGCATGGTGGTGCATGCCTGTAATCCCAGCTACTTGGAGGGCTGAGGTAGGAGAATTGCTTGAACCCAGGAGGCGGAGGCTGCAGTAAGCCAAGACTGCACTACTGCACTCCATCCTGGGTGACTGAGTGAGACTCTGCCTCAAAATAAATAAATAAATATATAAATATATAACTGTTGCTTTAATTATATGAAATTAAAGTGAAAACTACTGAAAACTCAGTAGAAATTCACTTGACTTTAAAGTACTGGAAGTGCAAAAGAAAGCAAAAGCAAGATTTAATATGGTCCAAATTACTAAATATCATCAAATTTAACAGTACCATAAGCTGCAAAAACTTTTTAAGAGCTAAAGGCTTTAAAGAAGTAAACTACCTCACAGGGCTCTTGTCTTTTCTGAATGGACTTTTGCTTCGGGAACGTCGTCTGCTGCAAAGTTAAAAAGTTTCAGAAGTTATCCAAACAAGTACAGCATGTTAGTTCCTTGAAAAACAATTTAAACAATTCAGAAGTATGTTTAAAAACCTTAATTTGATGCTATGAGGCAACCCAATCTTTCCTCGGATGGCACTGTTAAATTTTGGTCCGGAGCTAAAAAGGAAACACAAAATTACACTAGTTACAGGTTTAGGGTCTTGCTAAGATCGCATTCATGCGCTCTCCAGCAAGACTAACATTGTTTAGGCTACTGCTTTTCCACCTCAGTTATGAAGAGGAAACAAAAATACTTGTCTCTTAACTTTATTCCCAGGCAAGCTGCCCTTGTATTTATCCATCCTGGACCACTGAGAGGTGCCAAGACCAAAGGTTACAGCCTCAAAATTTTTAGATTCTGAAAATGCACACAGCCATTTTCAGACTTTAGATATCTTTATAAGCTACATATATATATAGTCTTGAGAATTAAAAAAAAAAATAACCACACACACACACACATATAAAAAATAAATCCCTCTGAACTTCCCTCACACCAGCAGTAACTATGGTTAACAATTTGGTGTGTATCTTTGCAGATCCTCTCTTGGGAATATATGTGTGTACATGTACATATACAATTTTCATATACGTCTTCTTTTTGAAAGACTTCTTTTAAAAACTAAAGTGAATTCTTTAGTCATGCAACTTAGGTATTTCCCCATTCACCAGTAACTCTTAAGACAGCATGACACCACTTAACACACTACATACTTCAGTTGTTTGTTGCAAAATATTCCATTGTGAACATGTGAAGGTAATTTACCAATTCTCTAGAAAAATTTTGTGAGGACTTGTCAGGACTAACAGAGTGTTTTCACAAAGATCATAAAGGTAATTATTCTGTAGTAACAGTTTTTGTGACTTTTTAAAGACCAGGCTAACTTAAAGGGACTAGCCAGTTGTCCATTAGTGCTCATCCCGCTAACTTATTCCAGAAGAACAGCGAAATAAATAAATACATAGTGGCCTGTGATCCACACATCTGAATTAGTTTTCATGAACACTATGCCTACCTACAACAAGCAAGTATTTCCAAATAAAACACTTTATATTAACTTGACCCTTTGCAATTCAGACTAATGCTGATGACTGAGAATCATTTACTGGATGTATTACAGTTCTCAAATAATTAGTTATAAGCTATTTTCTTTCCCCTTTAATTACAAAATATTCTGAGTTACAGCCTCAAACCCAACATTAAGAACTAAGTAATTTTTTATTCAAGTTAAGCCATGATCCCAGCAAACAAAGTATCCATCACTCAAAGGAATTAAGCTAATTCCTTTCCCCTCATTTAGTTCATCCTGGTAAAAAGATTTAACATAATCCCATTTTAAGAATGCTCAGAATCTTGATAAATGGGACAAAAGCAGAGAATTTCCTAATGTTGTACAGCATTCGAAATTAAAATAGCATTGTGGTCCCATTTTCAGCTATTAAAAAGTTAATGAAATAAGCAGGTTGGAGGAAACCAGCATCACGGAGTTTAATTCTTTTTATTTTAAAGATAAAAGAGCCAGAATCGGAATTCATGTAATGCCAAAACATTTCATGAATCCATTAAGTGCTCTGAGCACTTTACATTTTCTTCTCATTCATTACTCATTAATAGCTTATCTGAAACTTATTATCTCCTTAAAAGGTTAGAAAACAAATGCTTAGCTTAGGGGGTTAAGTATCTTGCCCAAGTGATTCGGGTCTGTTTGTCTTTGAATTCCATCCTTAACCATTCAAATCTTAAAAGTTAGAAGGGTTATTTTTAATATATCCCAGAGTTTACAGCACTGTGTTTATTAAGAGGAATTAACCTCATAAAGCATTAAAGATTGCTAGATGCAATCCTTAGAATTGTAGGTGGATAATATAGTAATTTAATAACCATAATAAATTTGTTTCCAACTTTAAATATCCACATCCAAATTTCTAGTGATCTAATCTTCAAAACACTTTTAGTTTGGAATACCTTTTACTATTATTAACAAACCTTAAATACAGATGAGCCCAAAAAAGGATCTTTATCAATGAGCATACACAACAAATTCACAACTGGCCTGACATTTCAGCTGAAAACAGCCACGGTGACAAAGACTTTTTATTTATTGTTAACTAATTATACATGTGTAACTTAGTATTCATCAGAACTTTACAATTTTAAGTAAATATGTATTTAGCAAATACTGTAACAGCCCAGACACTTGTTAAGCTTTCTTAGGTATTTGGGCACTACAATGTCATCTTTTTCAAGCACTCTAGTGCTTTCATCCAGTTTGCGTTGATTGGCATACGATTTAGAAACTCTGATAGTTTAACAGAAAATAGTAAGTATGCCTAGTAAAAGCAAATTTTTACTTATTTGTCTATGCACTGTATTTTCACTTTACTAGTATTCAATGCCAATATCCTTAATTCAATACTTTTTAACCAATCATCAAAAAAATAAAATTTCACAATTCAAATCACTCAAGTTAAACTGCCATCTGAATACCCAGAGAATAACCCTCAAACCAAAATCATAACTATAGTTACATACTAAGGACTTCTGTAGCGGCCTCTAAATCTTCGATCTCGACTTCTTGAGCGGCTCCGTCGCCTCTCTTTGCTTCTACTTCGCTTTCTTTCACGGCTTTTGCTCTTTTTCCTTTCTCTGTCTCTACTTCGCTTCCGTTCCTTACTTTTGCTTCTCTTTCGTTCATGACTACGACTTCTGCTCTTGCTTTTTTTCCTCCTGAGAAGAAAAAAACTCGCCATTATCATGCTGGCTTAAGAACCAACCAAAATATACTACCGTTTATGGCCAGAATCATTTTTTTATCCTTTCATAAATTTCTTTGGCTAGTTTTACTATGATACAATGGTACATAATCATACTTAAAAAAAAAAAAAATCCTGTAATCTCAGCACTTTGGTAGGCCGAGGCAGGCAGATCACAATCACAAGGTCAGGAGTTCAAGACCAGTCTGGCCAAGGTGGTGAAACCCCGTCCCTAATAAAAATACAAAAATTAGCCGGGCATAGTACCGTGCGCCTGTAGTCCCAGCTACTTGGGAGGCTAAGGCAGGAGAATTGCTCAAACCTGGGAAGCGGAGGTTCCAGTGAGCCAAGATCCCGCCACTGGTACTCCAGCCTGGGCGACAGAGTAAGACTCTGTCTAAAAAAATTGCTACGTATAGTAAACAATATCCCTTTTGCCTTATATTAACATTACTGAAAATCAGCAGACAAGACATTATTTGAAAGACACCATCCTCTAAGAGTAGAACTGCAATTATCTCCTGAGAGTTAGCTATAGCTTTAACAAGCAAAAGGGCTTGTTGGCAAATACAAATCAAAATGTGAACCTTTAAATAGTTTGTCATACAACAGGCCAACAAAAGCATTACTGTAATCCGCAAGATAAATTAATAAAACAAACTTACAATAGAATATGTTCACATTCAAGTACTAGTACTGGTTCATTTATAAAAATTTTCATCAAATATAGTAATTTACCATTAAGTCAATTTTGCCCCCATTTACATATGGAAATATTTAACACGTTCAAAGGGTCACATAGACATCAACATTTCGGTTTTCATGGGCAAAACCGTAATGACAAAGGACAATAAGAACTAATGCAGGCCAGTGCAGTGGCTCACGCCTGTAATCCCAACCCTTTGGGAGGCCGAGGCAGGCAGATCACTTGAGGTCAGGAGTTTGAGACCAGCCCGGCCAACACGGTGAAATCCCCCCTCTACCAAAAATACAAAAATTAGCCAGGCCTGATGGTGCACGCCGGTAATCACAGCTACTTGGGAGGCTGAAGCAAGAGAATTGCTTGAACCCGGGAGGTGGAGGTTGCAGCGAGCTGAGACCATGCCATTGCACTCCAGCCTGGGCAAAAAGAGCAAAACTCCATCTCAAAAAAAAAAGCCAACTCCAAGGGCGGTGGCTCACACCTGTAATCTCAGCACTCTGGGAGGCTGAGGAAGGCAGGTCACCTGAGGTCAGGAGTTCAAGACCAGCCTAGTCGACATGGTGAAAACCCATCTCTACTAAAAAATGCAAAAAGTAGTGGGTCGTGGTGGCACAGGCCTGTAGTTCCAGCTACCGTGGAGGCTGAGGCAGGAGAATCGCTTGAACCTGGGAAGCGGAGGTTGGAGTGAGCCGAAATCACGCGCCACTGTACTCCAGCCTGAGCAACAGAGCAAGACTGTCTCCAAAAAAAAAAAAAAAGAAAAAGAAAAAGAACTAACGCATTAAAATACATTTTGACATTCCTAGACTTTAATGTGACCATTTCAAATACTTCCTAAAGTTACAATGAATACACCAGAAAATGGAGTATGCCATTTTTAAGCCAGTTTATAGAAACCTGTGGGATGCAATCAAAACCAATGATCAACTTGACCTTCACAGACCTTTTTAAAATCTCTAACTAAAAACCAAAAAAGCCAAACATATCTTTCTGCTCACTTCCGTAGTCTTCACAGTATACCACCCATTCATAATTAAATCTTATAATCTATACCTCTGTATCATCACCCAAATTTTAGAGGTGCCTTCAGATATTTCAATATAAATTGAAAGACATTTCAAAATCAATTTATTCCACTAAAATGTCTACTTGTAGTGGCTTAATGATTAAACATTTTGACAATTCTGTATCATTATCTGGATATGTAATTGTTTATTCCTTATCAAAGCAAAGTTACATATCACAAGAGCAACCGAGGTCTGCCTCAGAGAACCTGTAAGCAGGTCATCTTTAGAGTGCATTGAAAATAGAAAATGAAGACACCCACCTTCTGGAATCTTGAAACCCACACTCCAATCACAAGGAGATGTAGAGCTTTCCAAGGAGGCAGAAAGTTTGTCTAAAATTTCAAGATAATCCACCTGACTGTCAGAAATGTATATGCTAGGTAGCACATGACAGAAAATTAGGCTACACTCATTATTTATATAGAACTCATCAAAGCCATGCCCAGATGGGCAATAGGTAACACTCCAATTTTGTTGCCTAAGAAACCTAACACTATCTCTGTGACACTATTCCAACTATAGAACTCTGAGATTTCTAAAACCAAAAGTCCTAAATATATTCAATTAGGGGACAAGGTAAAAAGTAACTCCATCCCCCTCAAAAACAAAGTTTTTGTTCTGCTCATAGATGGGCTACAGCAAGAGAGGCAACCAACCTATTTACCTCTCATAGGACCCAAAACTTATTCTGCCAAAAGAAAATACTTGAAAATTGGAGAGCTAATTTTAACTTAAGGTCTTCTAGGACTTTTTGTAAACAAGTCCTCACCCACATCTGAAGGCAACCCCAGGCAGGTAAAAAGACAGCAACATACTAAGACATTCAGAAAATACAATCTTTTGCATAAAAGCCCAGAGAAAACTATAAGGGTGCAAGAAACCAGTATATTTCCAGCTTCAAAGAGCATTTATTATATTAACTAAAGAAGCGTTATCGAAATCCACACTAATAGTCAAATCCTGTTACAACTTAAAAGGGACTTTCCAAAGTCTTTAATGGCAGTGAAATTTTGTACTGAACATCACTGAAGTAAATGGTCCACTGGGCTGGGCCTTTGGACTTTTTGGTTATATGGCCTCTGCAGTAAAGGTGTTTTGCTATAACTGGATTTGACCTCTTCCATGTAAGAAGATCTAAATTTTTAATGCAAAGTATTCTGGAAAATAAGAAAAAAAAATAGAAAAGTCATTTATTCCAAAATTTATAGATAATCCACACCACAGTAGCCAATATATTTCAACTGTGTCATTTTAATGTTATCTTTTATTGAGTAATTCTCTAAAGAGCTTAACGGAATGGACGCTGATTTAGACTTTGCAAAACTGGTTACTTTAACAAATAATATTCCCACGAGGGCAAGCTCAAGCACTTAGGATGCATACCTTGACATATGCAAAAACTCAGGTTTACAGCTCTTCAGAAAATAGGTTGACAACCAGTCTGTGTCACAATAAACTTTGTTCCTTTTACTATTCTAGGATACTATGAAGTGTATGTTAAGAATCAGAATTAAACAATTAAAAAAATTTATACTCAGTCAACTGTTTCTCAGAACATGCCATTTTTCTACTACCTAACAAACTATAGCTCAATGTGGCTTTTAAGACAATGAAGTTTTAGAATGAAAAATGCAACACGGCACTTTCCTTTGGTTAAGAAATTTAATTTAGTACTAAAGGTTTAAAGCAGAGTGTTCTATATGTTTTATATCTATTCCTAAATACAAAAATTTTCTTCCAGGTAACTTTAAAATTAATTTGAAACATAAAGTTCCTTCAGAAAATCAAGAGTCCTGATTGAACAAGGGAATCATTTATTTATCACCTATAATTGACGAGAAGTCTGACTGGAAAGTATTTTAAGATTACCAAAGTGTTTTGAAAGGATCTTCCTTTAGACAATCTCATGGTTAAAGAAAATTGTCCATTCTTCTATTTAGTCCTGTGGTTCTCTACATTAGATAAAGGCCACCGAATATCACACATGGAGAACTTGATGCTCAGCTTCCTTGTAAAAGCTTGTAGCCTTAATCAGCTTATACACAGGATAAAAACAAGTAGACACCGGAGATGAACTTAGTGGCAAAAAGCGACATGAGAGAATGGTACAGTAACGAAGGTCTGTACCCAAAAGTGTACGTTCTTATCCTCCTGGCACTTGAAGCGAAATCTTTAGCCACTCGGCCTGACACCTAAATTGGATAATTTATGTCAATTTATATGGATACACCTTCCTGGGTTTTCTTTTGATTAGAGAATTGCAAAACAAAAACATTAGGAAACCATTACTGTGGCAGAAAGTCTAAAACCAGATGACATAAACCATACCTCTGGTTGGTTGCCTCAGATCCCACATCAAGACTAAACCCAACCTGATCCCCACAATTCCTTGTGATTGGTGAGGAACTATAAATGACTCCCATCCAAGCTTATACCAGAAAAAAGGAGCACATTTTCTACAAATTATATCATTTTTAATCCATTACCACATTATTTTAGGGGAACTACAAAAAAAAAAATAGTGGCTTATTAACAAGCCCTGAATAACATTATATAAAATTTTCTCATCTGTTTTATGAAATTTTATCAACCTACCTAACACAGTTGTAGTGAGAATGACTGACATACTTACTATGAAGCATTTAGGGATCTTAGGGGGAAAAGAGCCAAAAAGAAATCAAGTAAATGGCTATTTTTCTCTCATTTTTCAGTAACATAAGGTCGTAAGTATGACAGATTTTTATGTTTGTTTGAGACGGAGTCTCGCTCTGTCTCCAGGCTGGAGTGCAATGGCACAATCTCAGCTCACTACGACCTCTGCCTCCCAGGTTCGAGCAGTTCTCCTGCCTCAGCCTCCCGAGAGTAGCTGCGACTACAGGCGTGCACCACCACGCCCAGCTAATTTTTGTATTTTTAGTAGAGACGGGGTTTCACCACGTTGGCCAGGATGATCTCGATCTCCTGACCTTGTGATCCGCCCGCCTGAGCCTCCCAAAGTGCTGGGATTACACGTGTGAGCCACCGCGCCAAGCCCAGATTTTTTTTTTTAAGACGGAGTCTCAGTTGGGTCCATGTCTCACGCCTGTAATCCCAGCACTTTGGGAAGCCGAGGCAGGCGGATCATGAGGTCAAGAGATGGAGACCATCCTGGCCAACATCGTGAAACCCTGTCTCTACTAAAAACACAAAAATTGGCTGGGCATGATGGCTCACGCCTGTAATCCCAGCACTTTGGGAGCCCAAGGCAGGTGGATCACGAGGTCAGGAGTTGAAGACCAGCCTGGCCAGGATGGTGAATCCACATCTCTACCAAAAGTACAAAAATTAGCCAGGTGCGGTGACAGGCACCTGTAATCCCAGCTGCTCGGGAGGCTGAGGCAGAAGAATCGCTTAAGCCCGGGTGGCAGAGGTTGCAGTGAGCCAAGACTGCGCCACTGCACTCCGGCCTGGGCAACAGACTGAAACTCCATCTCAAAAAAAAAAAAAAAATTAGCCAGGCGCGGTGGCGGGCACCTGTAATCCCAGCTACTCGGGAGGCTGAGGCAGGAGAACTGCCTGAACCCAGGAGGCAGAGGTTGCTGTGAGCTGAGATCGCGTCATGGCGCTCCAGCCTGGGTGACAAAAACGAAACTCTGTCTCAAAGAAAAAATAAAGACAGAGGCTGGGTACGGTGGCTCACACCTGTAATCCCAGCACTTTTGGAGGCCAAGGCAGGCGGATCACGAGGTCAATCCTGGCTAACACAGTGAAACTCTGTCTCTACTAAAATTACAAAAAATTAGCCAGGCGTGGTGGCAGGCGCCTGTAGTCCCTGCTACTTGGGAGGCTGAGGCAGGAGAATAGCGTGAACCCAGGAGGCGGAGCTTGCAGTGAGCCGAGATCACACCACTGCACTCCAGCCTGGGCAACAGAGCAAGACTCCGTGTCAAAAAAAAAAAAAAAAAAAAGGCCAGGCGCAGTGGCTCACACTTGTAATCCCAACACTTTGGGAGGCCACGGCAGGAGGATCATGAGAGGTCAGGAGATGGAGACCATCCTGGCTAACACAGTGAAACTCCCTCTCTACTAAAAATACAAAAAAAATTAGCCAGGCGTGATGGCGCGCGCCTGTAGTCCCAGCTAATCGGAGGCTGAGGCAGGGGAATCACTTGAATCTAGGAGGCAGTGGTTGCAGTGAGCCGTGATCGAACCACTGCACCCCAGCCTGGGCGACACTGCCAGACTCCATGTCAAAAGAGAAAAAAAAAAAAAATCACCTGAACCCAGGAGGCGGAGGTTGCAGTGAGCCCAGACTGCACCACTGCACTCCAGCCTGGGCTATAGAGCGAGACTCCGTCTCACAAGAAAAGAAAAAAAAAAAGTGGATCTCATCATATCTGTTACCTAAGACTTTTCGTACACTGTTTTCTGTACTAGTCTATAGTACAGTTCTATTGAGTCACTCATCTTACCCAAATAAAGTGTACAGATATATTCATAATTTCCAAAATCCCCACCCTGTTAAGTCTAGAGTTTATAAGGCCTAAGATAATGAAAGCCACCTTTAGAAGTACTTAAGTACTCTGTTGCATCACTTCCAAAAGGGCCTCTGAGCAGCAAGTTGCAGAAATAATTCACAGCTTTGACTCCTTCGGCAATTTAGGGCAAACAATACTTTCCATGGCCTAGTTATCACCTAATTTAACTCTTTCTACCTTTTAAGATCAATGCATATATAAGTTTTATCAGTAAGATAACCAAATATTAAACCAAAGTTAACAAATTTAAAACAAGACAACCTCTAATACAGAACTTGCCACCAGATTGTCATGATGGACTTGGAGGGGAAGGTATCTGAAACTATATTCTGAAATCTAAGCAAAAAAATCCACAGTTCCTCCAAGAGTTTGTCTCAAAAGGCAAAGAACCAATTTTCTAAAAGCAGCAAAGAAAAGCTTCAGAAGAGAATTTTGTATACTTTAGCCACAGGAACACAACTTAAGGTCTAAAACCACAAAAAAGCTCACCACCCTCCCCCAAGCCCCTTCTTAAAACTCACTTTTTGCTACGTTCTTCATGGCCGTTGGCACTGCTCAACTTGTTCTCATCCTAAGCAGGGTTGATAGAAGAACATCATGAGGACGAAGTGGTAACATTTCAAGTTGTCAAAGGGTAAAGGGAACAGGAATAAGAAAATACAAAACAATTTTAAAACTAATTATTTACTTATAGTTTAACATGGAAGGCTATAAAAAAATTTAGATGGGTATGTGTTTAACCACTTTGTTGCTTACATTTAAGTCATCAAGATACAAAAATAAAAAAATTTTCCATATTAACATGTTAAATTTTACTTTCTTATATAGTTTAAGATATTAAGTTATCCAGATTTACAATGTTGAAGTGGTTAAATATAATTTCCATAAAACATGAAGTCCTGTTTTGAGTTTTATTCCATGTGCTATGGTCCCTTTGGTCAGTACCATGGCTCTATTTCTGCCTAAGCCCCAAGTGGCCATGCTAGCAGCCAGCCACTATCGATTTCCTGTGACCGATGCCATTCCTGAGATCTTCGCCCATTTCCGTTGGAGGGTTGGGACTGTAAGAGCTTGATGCCACCTCTGTCACACATCTCGCCCTGAAGCAAACAGGGATTCACACTGCTTTAGTAATGTTGACTCCCAAGAACCCAAGAAAGTCAATTAATAATCCACCAAGTCCAGCCTAAACATTTCCTACTTCCATACCTGTTTACATGGAATTACATCCATGTTAAAAAAAACTAAGACACAAGAATCTTAACATTAAAACAGAAAGTAGCTCTTCAAGAGTCTAAGCATTACAAAATTATACACTATTTAAATCTATCAAGAATTCATCCAAATTGGTACCACATGGTCGTGCTATACAATCCAAAACAAATGTATTATTTTTAAAAGGTTTAGTGAAATGTTTATTTTAAAGTTTGATTACATCAGCTATAGGAGTAAAGTGCTAACTTACAAAGCTTACAGTTTGTGACACCAGTGATAATGCATGCATACTGCTATTTTCACCACCAACTGGTGAAACAATGAAAAGACAGTTTACTTTTACTGAGATACCGAAATGAGTCAAAGACTATATTAGCCAATATAATTCCTTTGTTTTTAGTGTGAAATACTATGGTAGGGCCTAATTAAAAATAAAAACAATATGGAGAACAGTAAAACAGTCATCAAGTGACTCTAAGCTGTGATACTGCCTCTTGTATTTTTTTTTTTTAATTTCTATTCAGGGATCCAAGAATTTTAGTAATTATTAACTGAGCAGCAGATTGCCACTGGACTGTTTTAAGATTTACTATTACCAGTCTTACATAGATACATAAATTTTAAAATCTCACCCATTTCTTCTTATAAGACTATCAGAAGATTTAACTTGCCACAGACTGGTTATGCTTTGTTATTCTTGGACCCCTGCTTTTTCCCAAACCACTACATTCACCTTTTTGCTATACCAAACTGGAGGTGGTAATTCTTAGTTGAGTCATTTTACCTAGGGGACCACGGTACAGCGATAAGTCACTCAATTACTACCTTATGATTGACAGTTCACACTGGAATCAAAGGTGAATTCATGGGAGTAGAGGTGAGATATCGTTAGGCAAGTCTACAAAGAGAGATAGATGGGCATTTATTCATCACGCTGAAGTGAAACTACTGCACAATATTATTACATCAATAGCATATATTTACTTTTGTAAGTTACACGTAATGCATCTCTGATAAGATAAATCAAGAGGGCTCCGGGGAGGTTAGTTTACATTTCAGCAGTAGTTTCGTGAATAATGCTAAATTAAGAAATATATAAACCTCACCGACATGTTTTTTCTCACCTTCTTGTAAGGAGCCTCAAGCATTGCTTCAATATCAATATCGTCTGCCATTTTCTCTAAACGCCTAGGAAAAGAACAAGACAATTTCTTGAATAAACATTTTTTTGAGATGGAGTTTCACTCTTGTTGCCTATATCGTCTAACATTTTCTCTAAACGCCTAGGAAAAGAACAAGACGATTCCGTGAGTAAACATTTTTCTTTTTCTTTTTTTTTTTTTTTTGAGACGGAGTTTCGCTCTAGTTGCCCAGGCTGAAGAGCAGTAGCGCGATCTCGGCTCACTGAAAGCTCCGCCTCCCAGGTTCCAGCGATCCTCCTACCTCACCTCCCGAAAAGCTGGGATCACAGGCGCCTGCCACCACGCCCGGCTAATTTTTGTATTTTTGGTAGAGACGGGGTTTCACCATGTTGATGAGGTTGGTCTCGAACTCCTAACCTCAAGTGATCCGCCTGCCTCTGCCTCCCAAACTGCTGGGATTACAGGCGTGCCACGTTTTTCAAATCGACTGAATTTTTTTTCTCAGCCGACACACTCGAAAACTTAAGAAAAACCTCCAAAAGCCCTACAATTAATGACTAAAGTGACACGCACTTTAAGCCTAACCAGGTTTGGCTTACGTAAGTAAATCCAAAACGCCTCTTACACGAAACACACGAAAATGAAGACTTCAATATCCAATATTTAAAACTCTGCTGTCAACTCCAAAAACAGAAACTGGGAGACCCGAACGAGAGCGCCTCTTTCCGCGCAAAAACCCGCGCTGCCATTTTAGGGGCAAAGGGAAACTCCCTCCATTGGGAGGGGTTATGAGCCAAGGCAGCGTTCAACTGGCGCCATGTTGGGAGGTCGCGGCCGGCCCAGGCCTCGAGGGAGACAGATCACCATTCTACCGCGGCCTCTCGGGGGTCCCTACCGCCCCAAGAATCCAGACTATACCCGACCGGAAAATAAGGGTGCGGTCACTGAAACAGGGCCGATTTCTCGAAAACCACCCCCCACCCCGGTCGCTAAAGACCGCCAAAAGCGCCCCTCAGCCCAAAATGAAGCCAAACCTCGAGAAAGCTGAGATAATACGCGGGTCCGCAACGCCCCGTACCTGTTCCGGCCTTCGGGCGCCTGTGGTGCTCGTGTTCGGGAAGAGATTGCTGCTGCTGCTGCCGCCGCCGCCGCTTCTGTTGCTACTGTTAAGCCCCTAGGCCCAGGCCGCGGAACCGCCCAGCCCGAATATCGGGTTCCAAGGACGGCTAGGCCCGAGAGAATCTAAAAAAAACAATGGAATTAGAGAAGCCCACGCGGGAGAGCAGGACGGCGGCTTCGGCAGCTCAGGATCCACCCCTGCGACAGCGTCGACAAGCTCCCTGAAATGGCGGCCGCTGCTTCCCTGTACTCACATTCACCAGCACACATACACACACACAAACACACGGGGCCTCACAGAGCCCTCAGCACGGGCTCTCGCGAGAAGCTGCCCCAAGCTCCAAAGCTGAGCGGCCGAAGTATCGCGAGACCTAAGTATGGCTCCGGCGACCGTAGCCCAATCTCGCGCAATGATTGCGCCATAGATATTCCCATCCCCCATTCAGTGAGGCGCCTTTCACTCCCTCTCCGCGTAAGCACCCAAATCTCGCGAGACAGAGCGGGTCTCTAGGGCAAAGACAGTTGGTAGGCTGCCTGTCAATCTTTCAGAGAGCTCCTCGCTGAGTGGAGCTCAGCGGTCACCTCCCCCTCGTGGCGCCTCCTCACGGCCATCTGAAGATTCCTCCCGCACAGCCGATCGCCCCCGCTCCGGCCTCCCACACAGATGGCTGTCAAGGTCGCCATAAGGCAACCTAGTCCTTATGGCGATAGGATAAAACGGCCATATTCAGATTATCCGCTGAGGGTGGAGACGAAGTGGAAAAGTGTATCAGAAGGCCAGAAGAAGAGATCTTTAGGGGTAGGGGGAGGGGGGAGATAATAAAAATAGATTTCCCTGTCATTTGGAGCCAATGGCGCGGCCTCCACTGTCGAGCTTTGAAACAACCTTGGAAATAGTGGAGAAAAGCAAAAAAAAAGGTGGAAAAAATAAACTCTTGCTTCCCTTGGCATGGGATCAGTTTTGTGCCCCGAATTTAATCAGCTCTTGTGTCAGGGTTGCTACCGTTCCTTCAAAAATGTTCCCCTTCCTGAATATTGCTGAACGATTTGGTGAAAAAATAAGACACCCCCCCAACAAAAAAAGAAAGGCCCCCTTCCCCCTGGGACCTGGCTCCTCTCCCCTGAAGTCTTCTAGATGCCAGGTAATTAGAGTATGAATTAGCCATTTGTTCTTTGGTCAGTACTGTGTGAGGTTTCCTCCTAGATGCTGGGAAAAAAACCTGGAAAGAAGTCTTCAAAGCAAAAATCTTACCCTCTAATCTTAACAGTCTAATGATTGAGGGCAGAAAAGATTGGAAATGAGACGCCTTGATTAGTGTAACTAGCTGCTCCAACACTGTGTGACCTTGGACAAGCAAATTAACTTCTCAGAGGGGATCTTTCATTTCCTGATTTAAAAGAGGACGTACTTAGTAGCTAGACTAAGCTACTTGAGACTGAGGAAGGCAGGTAATGCTCAGTACTGAATGTTTAGAGGTTAGCAGGGCATGTCTGCCCAAGTGGACCCTCAGTAAATTAATGAATGAAGGCTCAGAAGGGCTATAGTGAAGATTAAATGATATAATGTCTGTAAAACGCCTGGCAAATATTTGATTTTCAAAACAGCTAACTTCTGTTTCTGCTAAACAAAATTATTTAGAGCAAATATAGATGTTAAGTGGTTTTGCCTCTCAGGTTAACTTTACACACAGGTTAGGATTTATCTTAGAGGATTATTAATAACAGTTATTTTGTAGTTAGAATACTCCCTTAATCCTTTTTCTGAAAATTCAGATCCTCTTTTTATTTTATTTCTGAGACAGTCTCGCTCTGGACGCCGGGCGCAGTGGCTTATGCCTCTAATCCCAGCACTTTGGGAGGCCGACGCGGGTGGACCGCCTGAGGTCAGGAGTTCAAGACCTGACCAACATGGCGAAACCCTGTCTCTACTAAAAATAAAAAAAACCTAACCAGGCATGGTGGCAGGCGCCTGCAATTCCCAGCTACTTGGGAGGCTGAGGCAGGAGAATCACTTGAACCTGGGAGGCAGAGGTTGCAGTGAGCTGAGATCATGCCATTGCACTCCAGCCTGGGTGACAGAGATCGAGACTCCATCTCAAACAAAAAAAAAAAAAAAGAAAGAAAGAAAGAAAAAGAAAGAAAAGAAAACCGTCACAGGAAATTGAAGCATAATATGTCAGAAATAAAGCAAGCTAACCTCTGCTATCTCTTCCTGCCCCTCGGTAATTCCAGTATTATGACTTGTGCAAAATGAAAGCATGAAGATGGCACTTGGTTTTTCTTGTTTGTTTAGGAACATGACATGACAGAATTTGACCTTAACCGCTAGACTTCTTGTTTGGGAAGAGGAAGGATTTAAGCTCTAAGTCGCTTGATGATTTAAGATCCCTTAAATAGTTTTCTGCTCAAGGACCATCAGAGGCAATATGGCAACTTAGCAGATCATCAAGAAATGCCGTTTGGAAAAATCAAGTTTCTGAAACAAGTATTTTTTATGTTTAAAAGAAAATATCCCCAGGCATGGCGGCTCATGGCCTGTTATCCCAGCACTTTGAGAGGCCAAGGCAGGAGGATTGCTTGAGTCCAGGAGTTTGAGACCAGCCTGAACAATATAGCAAGACCCTGTCTCTACAAAAAATTTAAAATTAGCCAGACGTGGTGATGCATGTCTGTAGTTCCAACTACTCAGGAGGCTGAGATGGGAGGATAGCTTGGGCCCAGGAGTTCAAGACTGCAGTCAGCTGGAATCACGTGCCACTTCACCCCAGCCTGGGCTACAGAGCAAGACCCTGTCTCTTAACACAAAAGAAAATATCACGAACATAAGATACTTTTCATTCACTTTACAAAACTTCACTAACTCTGGTTCATGAACTTTCTATGTAAATTAATTCCCCTTTCATCATTTTGCTTTCAAAAGATGGAGGAATAGAGCTTGAAATAGAGCCAAAAAGGTAATGAATATACTTACAGAATTTAGCTGAAAACTAAATGTATTTTACCAATGTGGATTTTTAATTTTTTAATTATTAAGGGTACATTTTAAATGTATATGTTTATCAGATACATGTGGTTTTGTTTTGTTTTGTTTTTTGTCCCCAAAAATCTACAGCAAGTAGAATTGTTTGGTTTTTTAATTGAGACAGGGTCTCACACTGTCCCACAGTGTGCAACATCATAGATTACTGTAACCTTGCACTCCTGGGCTCAAGCAATCCTCCCAGCTCAGCCTCCCAATTAGCTAGAAAAACAGGTGCACATCACCATGCCCAGCTTAATGTTTTAAAAATTTTTTGGGCTGGGTGTGATGACTCACTCCTATAATCCCAGCACTTTGGGAGGCCAGGATAGGTGGATCACCTGAGATTGAGGGTTTGCAACCAGGCTGACCAACATAAAGAAACCCCGTCTCTACTAAAAATACAAAATTAGCCAGGCGTGGTGGTGCATGCCTGTAATCCCATCTATTTGGGAGGCTGGGGCAGGAGAATCATTTGAACCTGAGAGGCAGAGGTTGCAGTGAGCCGAGATCACGCCATTGCACTCCAGCCTGGGCAACAAGAGCGAAACTCTGTCTCAAAAAAAAAATTTTTTTTTTGTAGAGATTTGGGCTTCAAATGTGATGTTTTGATAAAGGCATATTATGTGTAATAATCAAATCAGAGTAATTGGGGTAATCCATCACCTCAAGCATTTAACATTTCATTTTTTTTTTTTTTTGAGACAGAGTTTCTCTCTTGTCGCCCAGGCTGGAGTGCAATGGCGCGTTCTTGGCTCATGCTCTCGCTCTCTCTCTCTCTATATATATATGTGTGTGTGTGCATGTGTGTATATATATATATATATATATATATTTTTTTTTTTCGAGATGGAGTCTCACTCTGTCGCCCAAGTTGGAGTGCAATGGCACAATCTCAGCTCACTGCAACCTCCGCCTCCCAGGTTCAAGCAATTCTCCTGCATCAGCCTCCCAAGTAGCTGGGATTACAGGAGCATGCCACCACACCCGGCTAATTTTTTGTATTTTTGGTACAGATGGGGTTTCATCATGTTACCCAGGCTGGTCTCGAACTCCTGACCTCAAGGGAATTGCCTGCCTCGGCCTCCCAAGGTGCTGGGATTACAGGCGTGAGCCACCTCGCCCGGCCTTTTTTTTCTTGAAACAGTGTCACTTTGTCACCCATGCTAGAGTGCAGCGGCACAATCACAGCTTACTGCAGCCTTGACCTCCTGAGCTCAAGAGATCCTCCCATCTCAGCCTCCCAAGTAGCTGGGACTACAAGCACATGCCACCAGGCCCAGGTAATTTTAGTATTTTTTGTAGAGTTAGGTTTTTGCCATGTTGTCCAGGCTGGTCCCCAACTCCTGGCTCAAGGGATCCTCTCCTCTGTGCCTCCTTAAGTGCTGGGATTACAGGCGTGAGCCAGCATGCCTGACCCTTTTTTTTTCCCCCATATCACTAGGACAATGGGAAACTTAAGCCCATTTCATACAGATGTAATTAATTTTTTTTTTTTTTTTTTTGAGACGGAGTCTCGCTCTGTCACCCAGCCTGGAGTGCAGTGGCGCGATCTCCGCTCACTGCAAGCTCCGCCTCCCGGGTTCACACCATTCTCCTGCCTCAGCCTCCCGAGTAGCTGGGACTACAGGCGCCTGCCACCACGCCCGGCTAATTTTTTTGTATTTTTAGTAGAGACGGGGTTTCACCATGTTAGCCAGGATGGTCTCCATCTCCTGACCTCGTGATCCACCCGCCTCGGCCTCCCAAAGTGCTGGGATTACAGGCGTGAGCCACCGCGCCCGGCCAGATGTAATTAATTTTAACACTCGTGACCTTTGCCTGATTTAGGCAGATGAAATTGTATCTCCCCACCCAGGTTCCTTCTGCACTTGATTATCTCATCAATCTACTGACTGATTGAATTGTTTTAAATACTTGCCTGTCTATTGGCACAATGTCAAGGTTATTCTAGTGACATATCCAAAGGTTTTAACTTACATTTGTGAATCATGTTTTTTGAGACAGTCTTGCACCATCTCCCAGGCTGCTTGGAGTGCAGAGACTTAGTTATGGTTTACATGGTTTACTACAGGCTCAAACTCTTGGCTTAGCTTCCCGAAGTGAATCATTAGGTTTTTGTTTTTTGTTTTTTTTTGAGATGGAGTCTCGCTCTGTTGCCCAGGCTGGAGTGCAGTAGCGCAACCTTGGCTCACTGCAACCTCCACCTCCTGGGTTCAAGCAATTCTCCTGCCTCAGCCTCCTAAGTAGCTGGGATTACGGGCACCTGCCACCATGCCCGGCTAATTTTTTTGTAGAGATGGGGTTTCACCATGTTGGCCAGGCTGTTTTTGAATTCCTGATCTCAGGTGATCCGCCCGCCTTGGTCTCCCAAAGTGCTGGGATTACAGGCATGAGCCAACATGCCCGGCCTGTTGCTTGTTTTTTTTGAGACGGATACTCACTCAGTCCACCCAAGCTGGAGTGGAGTGCAGTGGCTTGATCTCAGCTTACTTCAGTCTCCTCCTCCCAGGTTCAAGTGATTCTCCTGCCTTAGCCTCCCAAAGCAGCGGGACCATAGGTATGCGCCACCACTCCCGGCTAATATTTGTATTTTTAGTAGAGACGGGGTTTCACCATGTTGACCAGGCTGATCTTGAACTCCTGACCTCAGGTGATCCGCCCACTTTGGCCTCCCAAAGTGCTGGTATTACAGGCGTGAGCCACCGCACCCAGCTTGGTTTTTTGTTTTTTTTTTAATAGTCTCACTCTGTTGCCCACGCTACAGTGCGGTGGCAAGATCTCAGCTCACAGCAACCTCCACCTCCTGGATTCAAGCAATTCTCATGTCTCAGCCTCCTGAGTAGCTGGGATTTCAACCAAGTGGGCCCAGGTAATTTTTGTATAGTTAGTGCATATGGGGTTTTGCCATGTCGACCCAGCTGGTCTCAAACTCCTGGCCTCAAGTGATCAGCCCTCCTTGGCCTCCTAAAGTGCTGGGATTACAGGTGTGAGTCGCCGTGCCTGGCAAAATGATTAGTTTTTAAGAAGAAATCTAGGCCGGGTGTGGTGGCTCAAGCCTGTAATCCCAGCACTTTGGGAGGCCAAGGTGGGCAGATCACCTGAGGTCAGGAGTTTGAGACCAGCCTGACCAACATGATGAAATCCCGTCTCTACTAAAAATACAAAAAATTAGCAGGGTGTGGTGGCGGGCGCCTGTCATCCCAGCTACTCGGGAGGCTGAGGCAGGAGAATCGCTTGAACCCGGGAGGCAGAGGTTGCAGTGAGCCGAGATTGCGCCATTGCACTCCAGCTCGGGCGACAGTGGGAGACTGTCTCAAAAAAAAAGAAGAAATCGTTCAAGGGTACATCCCTGGCCACTTACTTGAGGTTGATACCACATTAACTTTGCTTGGGATCACTGTCAAAAATCCTGTCCTCAAACTCAAGATAATTTCGTTAGATCCGATGTGAACTAGATAGGGAAATAACTGATGCTTTCTGTCAGAGTTTCATCTTTGGTCAAAAAAGTAAAATGTTTTGAACTCATCATAGTTACGGCAATGAAAAAAATTAAGGGGCACTCATAATAGCCCATGTGTCCATTCCATGGCCAAAAGGGTTGCCCAAAATGCTACTTTAGATTAAAAATAAAAGCAAAAAGATTCAATACACGGTAACATAAAATGTAATTTACAGCCCGGCGCGGTGGCTCACGCCTGTAATCCCAGCACTTTGGGAGGCCAAGATGGGCGGATAACAAGGTCAGGAGATCGAGACCATCCTGGCTAACACAGTGAAACCTCGTCTCTACCAAAAATACAAAAAAATTAGCCGGGCATGGTGGCGAGTGCCTGTAGTCCCAGCTACTTGGGAGGCTGAGACAGGAGAATGGTGTGAACCCGGGACGTGGAGCTTGCAATGAGCCGAGGTCATGCCACTGCACTCCAGCCTGGGTGACAGAGTAAGACTCTGTCTCAAAAAAAAAAAAAAAAAAAATGTAATTTAGAACACTCATTTAGAACTTATCAGTGAAATATACTGTTTACTGATTCATTCAGTGTTTATTTAGTACATCAGGTAGGTGAAATACTCATTAAGACAATTTGTGGCCAGGTGCGGTGGCTGATGCCTGTATTCCCAGGACTTTGAGAGGCTGAGGCAGGTGGATCATGAGGTCAGGCGTTGGAGACCAGCCTGGCCAACATAGTGAAAACCTATCTCTACTAAAAATACAAAAAATTAGCTGGGCGTGCTGGCGGGCGCCTGTAATCCCAGCTATTTAGGAGGCTGAATCCCTTGAACCTGGGAGGCAGAGTTTGCAGTGAGCCGAGATCGCATCACTGCACTCCAGTCCAGGCGATGGTGTGAGACTCCAATTCAAAAAAAAAAGAAAAAAAAAGAAAATTTGTGAGCCCACAACTAATCAAAAGGATAATCCTTTTTCCTTCAAGAGTTTTCAGTTTATTGAGAACACCTGAAGGAACATAAAACCATATTCGAGATACTGTTTTGCATTGTACTAATAAGATTTTGCATAAACTCAATGCTTTAAACATCAAAAGTCAGGGTCTCGGCCAGGCACGGTGGCTCACACCTATAATGCCACCACTTTGGGAGGCCAAGGCAGAGGATCACTTGAACCCAGGAGTTTGAGACCACCCTGGTCATCATAGCAAGACCCTGTCTGAGAAAAAATATGGAGTCTGGCAGTGTCACCCAGCAGGCATTGTTTGGTGGCATGATCATAGTTCATTGCAGCCTCAAACACCTGGGCTCAAGAGATCATCCCACCTCAACCTACCAAGTAGCTAGGACTACAGGCACATGCCACTACACCTGGCTATTTTTTTGTCTTTCATAGAGACAGGATCTCTCTGTGTTGCCCAGCCTGGTCTTGAATTCTTGGTCTGAAGCAATCATCCCACCTCAGCCTCCCAAAATGCCGGGATTATAGGTGTGAGCCACCTAACCTGGCTAATAGTATTAATAATAGCATATTTACATAACACTTCACACATTATAAACCTTTTTCTATATAAAATCCCATTTATTCCTCTATATCAATTTATTTCCTTTTTTTTTTTTTTTTTTTGAACCAGAGTTTTGCTCTTTCACCCAGGCTGGAGGGCAGTGGTGCGATCTTCACTCACTGCAACCTCCTGGGTTCAAGGGATTCTCCTGCCTCAGCCTCCCAGATAGCTGGGATTACAGGTGCATGCCACCACGCCTGGCTAATTTTTGTATTTTTAGTAGAGACGGGGTTTCACCATGTTGTCTGGGCTGGTCTCGAACTCCTGGCCTCAGGTGATCCGCCTGCCTCGGCCTCTCAAAGTGCTGGGATTACAGGCGTGAGCCGCCGCTCCCAGCCTTGTTTATTTCCTTGAATGAAATACATTGAAATGATCAGACTATAATGGAAGTGATCACAGAATCTGCTTCTGAAAGTAGCTGATTTATGTATTTTATCAGAGCAGTTAGGGAGATTTTTTTTCAACATTTTATTATGAATATTCTCAAACAGAGGTTGAGAGAATAGTACAGATGCCCACCATCTATTTTACATTTAACATTTTTCAATGTTTGCTATATCACATATTCATCTATCCCTTTGTCCATCCATTCATCCAACTTAAATTCTGTGTGCTTTTCAAAGCAAATTGCAGACATCAGTATACTTTATTTCTAAACATTTCAGCATTGCATAATATTAACTAGAGTTTTTTTTTAAATCTTAACTAGAGTTTAATAGTGTTCACAATATTTTTAAATGACATAATATTTACATATGGCAAAACGCACAAATCTTAAATGTACCAATAGATTAGTTCTGACAAATGCTTACAAATCGGGTAATGTTCTGTTAACTTTATTAAGTAAAGAAATAGCAGACACAGGCACAGAGGGTCAGAGAAAGCAGTATATTTTGTCCCAAAATATCCTGATTTGACAACCGGAGAAATGGATAAACCATTGCAAATTAGGAGGCAGAGTATTGTTTAAAAACATCTGCTAACAGAAGCAAAAATAATGCAGTCGGGCACAGCATTGCAAAAGATTTAGGAATTAAGCAAATCTAGCAATAGAGAGGAAGATTCTGCTGACAAGGCATCACAGGATGGAGATATACCTTGAAAATGAAGGATGGCAAACAAAAGAAGCATCAACTCAACAGTGGTTTTGAATGAAAGGCATGTGATTTCATGATGTGAATGAATGACCTTGTACAATGAATAGCCCAGAAAGACACGGCATCTCTGAAAGGATGTAGCTAATAAACTCATTCTTTTGGGGTTTGAAAAAAATAGGTTCTTAACAGTCATTTTCTGTAAGAGGTCTACAGACATACATCTTGCCCAAACATCTCTAAATAACCAGCTCCCTAGCCTACCTAGGTGGCAGGAACCTATAATCTCAGCTACTCAGGAGGCTGAGGTGGGAGGACTTCTTGAGCCCCGGAATTCATGTACAGCCTGGGAAACACAGTGAGACTCCACCTCTAAAATAAGTGAAATAAATAACCAGGTGCCATCTCAATATATAAATGAAACATCAGAGTTGGAATATGTGCATCATAGACATGAATTGTATGCTATTGTTGTAAAAGAGCAAGGGATGCCGGGCGCAGTGGCTCAAGCCTGTAATCCCAACACTTTGGGAGGCTGAGGTGGGGGGATCACGAGGTCAGGAGTTCAAGACCAGCCTGACCAACATGGTGAAACCCCATCTCTACTAAAAATACAAAAATTAGCCAGGCGAGGTTGTGCGCACCTGTAATCCCAGCTACTCGGGAGGCTGAGGCAGGAGAACTGCTTGAACCCAGGAGGCGGAGGTTGCAGTGGGTGGAGATTGCGCCACTGCACTCTAGACTGGGCAACAGAGTGAGACTCCATCTCAAAACAAACAAACAAACACAAAAAATCAACATGGGATTTTGGTAAGAATGTGGAGAAATTGGAACCCTTATAGTTCATTGGTATCAATGTTTACATATTAATGATATAGCTGCTATAGAGAACAGTTTGGCAGTTACTCAAAAAGTTAAACATGGAGTTACCCTATGACCCAGCATATACATTCCTAGGCATAACAAAATAATTTAGAACAGACATTTGGCTGGGCACAGTGGTTCATACCTGTAATCCCAGCACTTTGGGAGGCTAAGGCGGGCAGATCACTTGAGAGGAGTTCAAGACCAGCCTGATCAACAAGGTGAAACCCTGTCTCTACCAAAAATACAAAAATTAGCCAGGCATGGTAGCGTCTATAATCCCAGCTACTTCGGAGGCTGAGGTGGGAAGATCACTTGAACCTAGGAGGTGGAGGTTGCAGTGAGCCAAGATCACACCACTGCACTCCAGCCTGGGAGACAGAGCAAGACTCCATCTCAAAACAAAAAAACAGATAGTCAAATAATCACTCATACACAAGTGTTCATTGCCGCACTGCTCACCATAGCCAAAAAATGAAAACAACCCAAATGCCTATCAACTGATGAATGGATAAACAAAATGTAGTATATTCAGACAATGGAATATTATTCCGCTATAAAAACGAAATACTGATACATGCTATAATGTAGATGAACCTTGAAAACACTATGCTAAGTGAAAGAAGCCAGACACAAAAGGTCACGTATTGCTTGAAACCATTTATATGAAACATCCAGAGTAGATAAATCCATAGAGACAGAAATCAGATTGGTAGGCCGGGTGCAGTGGCTCACTCCTGTAATCCCAGCACTCTGGGGGGCTGAGGTGGGCAGATCAGGAGGTCAGGAGATCGAGACCATCCTGGTTAACACGGTGAAACCCCATCTCTACTAAAAATACAAAAAATTAGTTGGGCATGGTGGCAGGTGCCTGTAATCCTAGCTACTCAGGAGGCTGAGGTAGGAGAATCTCTTGAACCTGGGAGGCGGAGGTTGCAGTGAGCCGACATAGCACCACTGCACTCCAGCCTGGGTGACAGAGGGAGACTCCGTCTCAAAAAAAAAAAAAAAAAAAAAGAAACCAGATTGGTCTTTGCCAGGAGCTGGAGGGAAGGAGGAATGTGGGGTGACTACTTAATGGCTATAAGGTTTCCTGTTGGGGTAATAAGAATTTACCAGAACTAGATCTACCTAGTTAAGAGTTCCAGGTAGTGGTAGCGATAGATGCTCTTGATCGAGTTGTAAAGCCCAAAATGAAAAGAGTCAAGAGATTCCTTGAGAAGAGAGAACCAAAACTCAATGAAAATATTAAAAATGCAATACTGATTAAAGGGGGAAATGCAAATGCAACAGTGACACAAGTACTTAAAGATGTGTGTGCACTGAAAAAACCATACGGTGTACTGTATAAAAAGAAAAATGTTACAAGACCTTTTGAGGATCAGACGTCACTGGAATTACTTTCAAAGAAGTCAGATTGTTCTTTATTCATGTTTGGCTCCTATAATAAGAAGCGGCCAAATAATCTAGTAATAGGTCATATGTATGACTACCATGTGCTGGATATGATTGAATTAGGTATTGAGAATTTTGTCTCACTAAAAGACATTAAGAACAGTAAATGTCCTGAGGGAACAAAATCCATGCTAATATTTGCTGGTGATGATTTCAATGTAACAGAAGATTACAGAAGACTAAAAAGTCTTCTTACTGATTTCTTCAGAGGCCCCACAGTATCAAATATCTGCCTGGCTGGATTAGAATATGTTCTGCACTTCACTGCACTGAATGGGAAGATTTACTTTCGAAGATATAAGTTGCTGTTGAAGAAATCTGGTTGCAGAACACCATGGATTGAATTGGAAGAGATAGGACCCTCATTGAATCTGGTTCTGAGGAGGACACACCTGGCACCCGATGACCTTTATACATTATCTGTGAAAATGCCAAAAGCTCTCAAGCCAAAGAAGAAGAAAAATATCTCCAATGATACTTTTGGTACAACTTATGGAAGGATTCATATGTAGAACCAAGATAAGCAAACTACAAACCAGGAAAATGAAGGGATTGAAGAAGTGACCTGCAGAAAGGATAACAGAAGACCAGGAGAAAAAGTCAAAAAGAATTTAAAAGAAATTATGGAAAAAAAAAAAAAGAATTTACCAGAACTAGACATTGGAGAAGGTTGCACAACATTGTGGATGTAAATGCCAAGAATTGAACACTTTAATATGATTAATGGTTAATTTTATTTTATGTGAATCTTATCTCAATAAAAAGAGAATAGACTGGGTGCAGTGGTTCATGCCTGTAATCCCAGTACTTTGGGAGGCCAAGGAGGAGGATGGCTTGAAATTAGGAGTTCTCAAGGCCAGCCTGAGCAACAGAGAGGAACACTATATTTTTTTAGTTGTTGTTGTTGTTGTGGTTTTGAGACAAGGGTCTTGCTCTGTCACCCACGCTAGATTGCAGTGGCCTGGTATGATTGATCTCACTGCAACTCTGCCTCCTGGGTATAAGCAATCCTCCCAGGGGTGGCTGGGATGACAGGTGTATGCCACCATGCCCAGCTAATCTTCATATCTTTTTTGGTAGAGATAGGGTTTTTCTGTGTTGCCAAGGCTGGTTTCAAACTCTTGGGCTCAAACAATCTGCCTACCTTGGCTGCTTAAAGTGCTAGGATTACAGGGGTAAGCTACCTCTCCTGGCCTTGACCCTATCTTAAAAAAAAAAAAAAAAAACCTAGCAGGGCATGGTGACATGCACCTGTAGTCCCAGCTACATGGGAGGATGAAGTGGGAGGATTGCTGGAACCCAAAAGTTTGAGGTGGCAGTCAGCTATGATGGCACTGCTGCATTTCACCCTGGGCAGCAGATTAAGACCCTGTCTCCTAAGGGAAAAAAAAAAAAGATATTTTAAAAAAAGGAAAGAAACAAGGGACCTTCTCAGAACCTCTAGAATCAAGAGCGAGATGCTGGATGATCAGTGAAATGAAAACCCTCGGCCAGGCGCAATAGCTCACGCCTGTCATCCAAACACTTTGGGAGGCAGAGGTGGGCAGATCATGGGGTCAGGAGTTTGAGACCAGCCTGGCCAGTATGGTGAAACCCCGTCTCTACTAAAAATACAAAAATTAGGTGTGGTGGCGCATGCCTGTAGTCCCAGCTACTCGGGAGGCTGAGACAGGAGAATCCCTTGAACCCTGGAGGCAGAGGTTGCAGTGAGCCAAGATCGTGCCACTGTACTCCAGCCTGAGTGACAGAGCAAGACTCCATCTCAAAGAAAAAAAAAAAACCCACACACAAAAAAACCAAAAGAGACTCAAATCCCTGCTTTCTTCTTCTTCTTTTTTTTTTTTTTTTTTTTTTTTTTGAGACAGAGTCTTGCTCTGTCACCCAGGCTGGAGTACAGTGGCGCGATCTCGGCTCACTGCAACCCCCGCCTCCTGGGCTCAAGCCGTTCTTCTGCCTCAGCATCCTGAGTAGCTAGGATTACGGGCACGAGTCACCACGTCCAGCTAATTGTTTTCTATTTTTAGTAGAGACGGGTTTCACCATGTTGGCCAGGCTGGTCTCGAACTCCTGATCTCAAGTGATCCGCCCACCTCAGCCTCCCAAAGTGCTGGGATTACAGGCATGAGCCACTGTGCCCAGCCAGATCCGTGCTTTCAAATACCCACCTCTTCTCATGCCATGGCTACATTCTGCACTTGCAGAATATTGAAGTAATTCCATATATATATATATATATATACACACACACATATATATGTATATACATATACATGAATATATGTATATTTACGCATATATATTATATATTTACTACATATGTATTTTATATATATACATATATATATATTTTAATTGGGACAGAGTCTCAATCTGTCTCCCAGGCTGGAGTGCAGTGGCGCGATCTGGGCTCACTGCAACCTCTGCCTCCTGGGTTCAAGCAATTCTCTGCTTCAGCCTCCTGAGTAGCTGAGATTACAAGCCCCCACCACTACGCCCAGCTAATTTTTTTGTATTTTTAGTAGGAATGGGTTTCACCATCTTGGCCAGGCTGGTCTTCAACGCCTGACCTTGTGATCCACCCGCCTTGGCCTCCCAAAGTATTGGGATTACAGGCATGAGCCCCCATGCCCAGCCATATATTCTATATGTATATACGTGGCAGTCTACTATGTGCTAGTCACTAAACTAGGCGCTGGTAAAACAAACAATGGAGTGCAAAAAACAGTCATGGCCCCTGCCCTCCTGGAGCTAACAAACCTTCTTGGAAGAGGCAGGCATTGATCAAAAGACTATATGAATAGGGCTAAGCACAGTGGCTCAGGCCTGTAATCCCAACACTTTGGAAGGATGAGCTAGGTGGATCACCTGAGGTCAGGAGTTCAAGACCAGCCTGGCCAACATGGCAAAACCCTGTCTCCACTAAAAATACAAAAAAATTAGCTGAGCATGGTGACACATATCTATATTCCCAGCTACTCAGGAAGCCGAGGAAGGAGAATCCCTTGAATCCAGGTGGTGGAAGTTGCAGTGAGCTGAGATCATGCCACCTCACTCCAGCCTCGTAGACAGAGCGAGACTCAAAAAAAAAAAAAAAGAGAGAAAAAAAGACTATATAAATAAATGAAGATGCACAACCGTGACAATTGATATAAGAGACATTTATGGTGCTATAAGAGCAAATAAGAGGAAGATTTGGGCCAAGCTCGGTGGCTCACACCGGTAATCCCAGCACCTTGGGAGGCTGAGATGGGCTGATCTCAAAAAAAAAAAAAACAAAAAAAAAAAGTAAGATTTGAGGAGCAGCGTATAACAGGTAAAGAATATTCCTGGCAAATAATAGACTGTGCAATGGCCTTGCAGCAGAATGAAGCATGGTGTCTTTAAGGACTGCAGGAAGACCATGTGGCTATAGCAAAGATGCTTAGGAAGAGCCCAACCATGTAATACCTTCTAAGCCAGGGAAGATGAGTCTGGTTTGTTGTTGTTGCTGTTGTTGTTTAGACGGAGTCTTGCTCTGTCACCCTGGCTGGAGTGCAGTGGTTGGATCTCGACTCACTGCAACCTTTGCCCCCCGGGTTCAAGCGATTCTCTTGCCTCAGCCCCTCCAGTAGCTGGGATTACAGGTACACACCACCACACCCGGCTAATTTTTGTATTTTTAGTAGAAAAGGGTTTTTACTATGTTGGTCAGGCTGGTCTCGAACTCCTGACCTCGTGATCCCCCCGCCTCAGCCTCCCAAAGTGTTGGGATTAGAGGCGTAAGCCACCACGCCTGGCCTAATTTTTATTTTTATAGACATGGGGCCTCACTTTGTTGCCCAGCCTGATCTTGAACTCGTGGGCTCAAGCAATCCTCCCACCTTGGCCTCCCAAAGTGCTGATTACAGATATGAACCTCCATGCCCAGCAGTTTTTTCAACACTTACAGAACTAGTCTCATTGCCTCTTCTTCAGAGATACCAGCACCTGGCTGCCCAATGCCCCATACTCACAAGTCTGGTTTCTACCCCTTGGGGTTCTTCCTCTGAGTTCAGAGACACGAGCAGCTGTCAATCAGTACCTCCTCCTCTGAGGTCTGAGTGTCGGCTGTGTTTGGCCCCTCCCCCTCTAAATTTCCATGTTTTAATAACTCCAACCTCTTCCTTTTGTTTCCTCAGCCCTAGGGGTGGTAGCTGTTCCTACAGTTACTACCACCATGAAATTTTAGGTTTCACCTTTTACTTCTTCAGTTACTTAGTTAACAACCCACTAAGTTACACTGTCTCTGTCCAAATGCCATGTGATTTCTACCTCCTTACAGGACCTTGACTAATATATAAGGATTGTTATTTATCCTTCAAGGTCCAGTTCAAATGCTGCCTTCTAATGTGTCTTTTCCATTATCCTCAGTTAAAATTATCCATCCAGTTAATTCATAATGTCTTTCTTGAAAAGCCAATAGGCGTTTGTTTTTATAATTATATGCCCAGTCACACTCATATGCCTACTCACATCTCTTTGTTGTCCTACAGTTATACTGAAACTTCTTTACTCAAATTAACTCTGATACAAAAAAATTGCCTACCAATTATAATAGAGAAGAGTAGGTATAGAGCAAGAAGGAACAAACATGGGTTCTAATCCATTCAATTACATATTGTAATTCTGCACAGTTTACTTAAACTCTCAGTTAAATTTGTTTCTCTAGCCTCACAGACGGCTCTGAGGATTAAGTAGAATAAATGTGGAAAGGATTAAGTAAATAACATGTGTGAAGCATTTACCGCAGTGCCTGTCTAATGCCCCAAGTATTCAATAAATATAAACTATTGGCCGGGGGCGGTGGCTCATACCTGTAATCCCAGCACTTTGGGAGGCCAGGGCGGGTGGATCACAAAGTCAGGCATTCCAGACCAGCCTGGCCAACATGGTGAAACCCGTCTCTACTAAAAATACAAAAATTAGCCGGGCATGGAAGCAGGCACCTGTAATCTCAGCTACTCGGGAGGCTGAGGCAGTAGAATTGCTTGAACTTGGGAGGAGGAAGTTGCAGTGAGCCAAGATCGTTGCCACTGCACTCCAGCCTGGGTGACAGAGCAAGACTCCATCTCAAAACAAAACAAAACAAAACAAAAAGAGTTATGCTGAGTCTTCTCTGCCTATGTTCTATAAATGGAACAATAAAGCCTGGATGACAGCACATCTGTTTACAACATAGTTTATTGAATGTTTCAAGCCCACTGTTGAGACGTACTACTCAGAAAAAAAAAAAAAAGATTCCTTTCAAACTATTACTGCTCATTGACAATGCACCTGGTCACCCAAAAGCTCTCAGGGAGATATACAAGGAGATATACAAGATATACATGCCTGCTAAAACAACATTCATTCTGCAGTCCATGAATGAAGGAATAATTTTGACTTCCATGTCTTTATCTTTATTTAAAAAAAATTTTTAATTTTATTTCTATTTATTTATTTATTAATTTTTGAGACAGAATCTCACTCTGTCGCCCAGGCTAGAGTTCAGTGGCTCGATCTTGCTCACTGCAACCTCCGCCTCCTGGGTTCAAGCGATTCTCCTGTCTTGGCCTCCTGAGTAGCTGGGATTACAGGCGCTCACCACTATGCCCAGCTGATTTTTCTATTTCTTTAGTAGAGATGGAAATTCACTGTGTTGGTCAGGCTGATCTCGAACTCCTGACCTCAAGTGATCTGCCTACCTCAGCCTCAATAAAGTGCTGGGATTACAGGTGTGAGTCACTATACCTGGCCTTTATTTTTTATTCCTCAGCGATTTTTGTATGGAGATCGGGTCCCACTATGTTGTTTAGGCTGGTCTGGAACACCTGGGCTCAAGCAATTCTCCTGCTTTAGCCTCCCAAAATGTGAGCCACCATGCCAAGCCTGACTTTCAAATCTTATTGTTTAAGAAATACCTGGACGGGGCCAGACCTGGTGGATCACGCCTGTAATCCCAGCACTTTGGGAGGCAGAGGCAGGTGAATCACCTAAGATCAGGAGTTCAAGACCAGGCTGGCCAATGTGGTAAAACAACGTCTCTACTAAAAATACAAAAATTAGCTGGGCATGGTGGCGGGCACCTGTAATCCTAGCTACTCAGTAGGCTGAGGCAGAAGAATTGTTTGCACCTGGGAGAAGGAGGTTGCAGTGAGCTAAGATCGTGCCATTGCACTCCAGCCTGGGCGACAAGAGCAAAATTCCGTCAAAAAAAAAAAAAAAAAAAGGAAGGAAGGAAGAAAGATAGATAGATCTGGCTGGGTGTGGTGCCTCACACCTGTAATCCCAGCACTTTGAGAGGCTGAGGTGGGTGGATCACCTGAGGTCAGGAGTTTGAGATCAACCTGGCCAATGTGGTGAAACCTCATCTCTACTAAAAACAGAAAAATAGGGGCTGGGCGGGGTAGCTCACACTGATAATCCCAGCGCTTTGGAAGGCCAAGGCAGGCAGATCACAAGTTCAGGAGTCCGAGACCAGCCTGTGCAACATGGTGAAACCCCTTGTCTACTAAGAATAATTAAAAAAAAAAAAAAAAATAGCCAGGCGTGGTGGCGCACGCCAGTAATCCCAGCTACTCGGGAGACTGAGGCAGGAGAATCACTTGAACCCAGGGGGCGGAGGTTGCAGTGAGCCGAGGTCACACCACTGCACTCCAGCCTGGGCAACAAGAGCGAAACTCTGTCTCAAAACAACAACAAAAAGATACTCTACATTTTCTCATATTTATTTAGTTCCTTACTTAGTTATTTTGAGACAGTCTGGCTCTGTCACCCAGTGGAATGCAGTGGCACAATCATGGCTCACTGTAACCTCAAACTCCTGGACTCAAGCAATTCTCTCACCTCAGCTTCCCAAGTAGTTGGGACTACAGGCACTTGCCATCACACCTGGCTACTTCATAAAGTTTTTTTGTTTGTTTTTTGAGGCAGAGTCTTGTTCTGTTGCTCAAGCTGGAGTGTACTGGCATGATCTTGGCTCACTGCAAACTCTGGATCCTGGGTTCAAGTGATTCTTCTGCTTTAGCCTCCCGAGTAGCTGGGATTACAGGTGTGGGCCACCATGCCCAGCTAATTTTTTTTTGTATTCTTTTAGTAGAGATGGGGTTTCACCATGTTGGCCAGGCTGGTCTTGGACCCCTGACCACCTGCCTTAGCCTCCCAAAGTGCTGGAATTACAGGCATGAGACACCGTGCCCAGCCCAACAATACATTTTATACAATGGAATAAAGATAATGTCCTTATTATTTTGTTTTATGTTACTGCTGCATAGTATTCCCTGTGTGGACATATTATAATTTGCTTAATCAGTCCCCTATTGATGGCCATGTGGGTGACTTCCAATTTTCTGCCTATAAGCTCAGCACTTTGGGAAGCCAAGGCTAGAGGATCACTTGAGCCCAGGAGTTCAAGACCAGCCTGTGCAACATGGTGAGACCCTGTCTCTACAAAAAAATTTAAAAGGCCAGGTGTGGTGGCTCATGCCTATAATCCCAGCACTTTGGGAGGCTGAGGCAGGCAGATCACTAGAGCCCAGCAGTTCAAGACCAGCCTGGGCAACATGGTGAAACTCCCTGTCTACAAAAATAATACAAAACTTAGCCGGATGAGGTGGCTCACACCTGTAGTCCCAGCTACTTGGGAGGCTTAGATGGGAGGATCTCTTGAACCCAGGAGATGGAGGTTGCAGTGAGCCAATATCACACCACAGCACTCCAGTCTGAGCAACAAAGCAAGGCTCCATCTCAAAAAATACGTAAATAAATAAAATTTTTAAATAATAAAAATAATTTAAAAATTAAAGTTAGCCAGGCATAATGGCATGTATCTGTAGTTCCAGCCACTTGGGAGGCTGAGGTGGGAGGATCGCTTGGTCAGAAAAGGTCGAGGCTGCAGTGAGTTATGATCGTGCCACTGCACTCCAGCCAGGGCTAAAAAGCCAGACTTTGTCTCTTAAATAAATATATAAAATAAAAAGAGAAGTCTTGGAAATTATCGTGATGATCTTGTGTGGGAAATATTCTGAACACACAAAAAGGACAAGATATTAAAGAAAATATTATAAATTCAAGTACATAAAATATTTATATTTTATTCATGGATATACATATACACATGGGTAGTCTCAGAAGCGTTAGGGAATTGAGACAGAATGGAAGCTAAAGAAGAGTAACAGGTCAGGTGTGGTGGCTCACACCTGTAATCCCAGCATGTTGGGAGGCCAAGGCTGGCGAATCAGGAGGTCAGGAGATCTAGACCATCCTGGGCTAACGCAGTGAAACCCCATCTCTACCAAAAATACAAAAAATTAGGCCGGGCGCAGTGGCTCACACCTGTAATCCCAGCACTTTGGGAGGCCGAGGCAGGCAGATCATGAGGTCAAGAGATCTAGACCATCCTGGCCGATATGGTGAAACCCTGTGCCTATACAAAAATTAGCTGCACATTGTGGCGCTTGCCTGTAGTCCCAGCTACTCAGGAGGCTGAGACAGAAGGGAGGCGGAGGTTGCAGTGAGCCAAGATTACGCCACTGCACTCCAGCCTGGTGAAAGAGTGAGACTCCGTTTAAAAAAAAAAAAAAAAAATTAGCCAGGCGTGGTGGCACGTGCCTGTATTCCCAGCTACTGGGGAGGCTGAGGCAGGACGCCAGTGCACTCCAGCCTGGGCAACAGAGCAAGACTCTGTCTCAAAGAAAAAAAAAAAAAAAGAAGAAGAGTAACAAAGAGGAGCCATTCATTTACTTTGTTTTCAATGTTTATATGTTTATAAACAATGTTGCAATAAATAATTTCCCTACTGATAGTCAATCACAACCTTTCCATTGTTATAAACCATGCTTCAATAAACATCCTTTTATATTCAAAAAACAAGACAAAAACCAAAAAGAAAGGAAAAAGAAAAAGTGGGGCTGTGTCTGGCTTAGTGGGAATTGGGTGCCAAGAAACAAAAGCATGATTGAGTGTTATTTGTGTAATTATGTGCATTTGAGGTTAAAAAAAAGGGGGACAGTAGAAATGTTGATAATTGCTGGGCACGATGTAATCCCAGTACTTTGGGAGGCCAAGGCGGGTGGATCACCTGAGGTCCGGAGTTTGAGACCAGCTTGGCCAACATGGAGAAGCCCTGTCTCTAGTAAAAATATAAAATTAGCTGGGCATGGTGGCGCATACCTATAATCCCAGCTATTTGGGATTCTCTTGGGATTAAGGAGAATCGCTCAAACTCGGGAGTTGGAGGTTGCGGTGAGCTGAGATCACGTCACTGCACTCCAGCCTAGGCAACAAGAGCAAAACTCTATCTCAAAAAAAAAAAAAAAGAAGAAAAAGAAATGTTGATAATTAATGCTCTGCCACCCGGACCTCTGCAAATCCCTTCTTGTCTGCTTACTGACTCACCAAGACCCTAAGGCTCTCTCTCCCTTCACTGTCACCCTACACTTACAGGTTTGAAATCTTGCTTCCTTCATTTCACCCTCCCCAGCCTAGTGCATACTTCCCTTGGGCCTAAAAAGGTATCTGAAGTCCAATCTGAATTCCAAATTCCACAGTCTAAATAGCACCACTAAAGAAAGTCACTGGAGGAACAATTATGGAAAAACAGGCACTGACAGGTACTCTCACGCCTTATTCCATTTTCCCTGCTTTCCTTGACTATGTCATTGTCCTATCCCCTCGCCCCAACCCACGACTACTTCACAAGCACCAAACTCTTTTCAGCCTTTATTCTTTTTTTTTTTTTTTTTTTTTTTTTGGGACAGAGTCTTGCCCTGTCGCTCAGGCTGGAGTGCAATGGCGACATCTCAGCTCACTGCAACCTCTGCCTCCCGGGTTCAAGCACAGGCTCCTGCCTTAGCCTCCCGAGTAGCTGGGATTACAGGCACGCACCACCACCACCACACCCGGCTAATTTTTTGTAACTTTAGTAGAGATGGGGTTTCACCATGTTGGCCAAGCTGGTCTCGAACTCCTGTCCTTGTGATCCACCTGCCTTGGCCTCCCAAAGTGCTGGGATTAGAGCCATGAGCCACTGCGTCCAGCCTTCACCCTTTATTCTTTTCAGAGTTATTTATCCTACAAGCTACATCATTGCCCCTCCTCCTCTTCCCTATCTCCTTTCATTTTCAGGGGAGCCTATTTATTAGGGGAAGTAAACTGAAGGCAGAAATCTTCAAATACCTGGCTAAAATAACAATTATTTTTTTTAGCCGGGTGCGGTGGCTCACACCTGTAATCCCAGCACTTTGGGATGCTGAGGCAGGCAGATCACCTGAGGTCAGGAGTCCAGACTAGCCTGGCCAACATGGTGAAACCCCACCTCTACTAAAAATACAAAAATTAGCCAGGTGTGGTAGTGCACGCTTGTAATCCCAGCTACTCCGGAGGCTGAGGCAGGAGAATCGCATGAGCCCAGGAGACGGAGGTTGCAGTGAGCCAAGACTGCACCACTGCACTCCAGCCTGGGCAACAGAGTAAGAATCCGTCTCAAAAATAAATTAATTAATTAATTAAAAAAATAAAATTGTATTTAAAAAACTCCAAAACCCTTCTTTTTTTTTTTTTTTTTGATGGAGTCTCTCACTCTGTCGCCAGGCTGGAGTGCAGTGGCATGATCTCAGCTCACTGCAACCTCCACCTCCTGGGTTCAAGCGATTCTCCTGCCTCAGCCTCCCGAGAGTAGCTGAGACTACAGTCACACACCACCACGCCCAGCTAATTTTTGTATTTTTAGTAAAGACGGGGTTTCACCATGTTGGCCAGGATGGTCTCGATCTCTTGACATTGTGATCTGCCCGCCTCGGCCTCCCAAAGTGCTGGGATTACAGGCGTGAGCCACCATGCCCAGCCAACATTTCTTAAAAAAAATAAAAGCCACAATCTGGGTGCAGTGGCTCATGCCTGTAATTCCAGCACTTTGGGAGGCCGAGGCAGTTGGATCACCTGAAGTCAGGAGTTCAAGACCAGCCTGACCAGCGTGGAAAAACCCTATCTCTACTAAAAATACAAAACCAGCCTGGCATGGTGGCACATGCCTGTAATCCCAGCTACTCTGGAGGCTGAGGCAGGGGAATCGCCTTGGGAGGTGGAAGTTGTGGTGAGCCAAGGTCATACCATTGCACTCCAGCCTGGGCAACAAGACAAAAACTACGTCTCAAAAAAAAAAAATAAATAAAATAAAATAATTAAAAAATTAGCCAGGTGTTGTAGCGGGTGCCTATAATCCCAGCCACTTTGGAGGCTGAGGCAGGAGAATCACTTGAACCAGGGAGGCGCAGTTTGCAGTGAGCTGAGGTCATGCTGTTGCACTCCAGTTTGGGCAAAAAGAGCAAAATTTAATCTCAAAAAAAAAATGTCCTTTCATCATGTCCTTTCACAGATTAGCTCTTATCTGCCTTTTTTTTTTTTTTTTTTTTGAGACAGAGTCTCACTCTGTCGCCCAGGCTGGGGTGCAGTGACATGATCTCCGCTCACTGCCTCAGTTCCTGCCTCAGCCTCCTGAGTACCTGGGATTACAGGCATGCACCACCACATCAGGCTAATATTCGTACTTTTAGTAGACACAGGGTTTCACCATGTTAGCCAGGCTGGTCTCAAACTCCTGACATCATGATTCGTCTACCTCAGTCTCCCAAAGTGCTGGGATTACAGGCGTGAGCCACTATGCCCGGCCATGCCCAGCTAATTTTTGTATTTTAGTAGAGATATGGTTTCACCATGTTGGCCCAGCTGGTCTCGAGCTCCTGACCTCAATGATCCACCCACCTCGGCCTCCCAAAGTGCTGGGATTACAGGTGTCAGCCACCCTGCCAGCCTCTTATCTGCCATTCTAATGGAATCTGCTCAACTCTCTACCCCACCCATGCAACTCACTTTCATACAGAATTCCTGTATGCATGAAAACATGCCCAGCCAGGCACGGTGGCTCATTGCTGTAATTCCAGCCCTTTGATAGGCTGAGGCTGACAGATCGCTTGACACTAGCCTGGCCAACATGGTGAAACCCTGACTCTACTAAAAATATGAAAATTAGCCAGGTGTGGTGGTGCATACCTGTAATCCCAGCTACTCAAGAGGCTGAGGCATGAGAATTGCTTGAACCCTGGAGGCAGAGGTTGTGGCAAGCCGAGATGTCACCACTGTACTCCAGCCTGGGTGACAGAGTGAGACAATGTCTTTAAAAAATAAAAAAATTAGGGCTGGGTGCAGTGGTTCATGCTTTAAATCCCAGTGCTTTGGGAGGCCGAGGCCGGCAGATCATGAGGTCAGGAGTTTGAGACTAGTCTGGCCAACATGGTGAAACGCCATCTCTACTAAAAATACAAAAAAAATTAGCTGGGCATGGTGGCAGGCACCTGCAATCCCAGTTACTCAGGACGCTGAGGAAAAAGAATTGCTTGAACCTGGGAGGCAGAGGTTGCTGTGAGCTGATACCTTGCCACTGCACTCCAGCCTGGGCAACAGAGTGAGACTCTGTCTCAAAAAAAAAAAAAAAAAAAAAAAAAATGCCCTTGGCTGGATGTGGTGGTTCACACCTGTAATCCCAGCACTTTGGGAGGCCAAGGCAGGAGAATTGCTTGAGCCCAGGAGTCTGAGATCAGTCTGGGCCACATAGCGAGACCCCGTCTCTATGTTAAAAAAAAAAAAATAGGAAAAAAGAAAAAAAAGCATGCCCCTGTCTATATTTTATTTTCACCGAGTAATGTGCTCTATTTCTGGAAATACTTTCATCCTTCCTTCCTCTGGCTCTCCACTGATGCATCTCCAAAGCAACTCCAATCAATTCAACAAATAGTTGTTAAACAACCAGCACATTCTAGGCAGGATGCTAGGAGCTGGGGGGATCGAGATAAACAAGAAGCAGTCCCTGTTCCCAGAGAAGTTCACAATCTGATGGTAAAAGCAAATACAATTATGTAAGAAAATAAATCAAATTAGGCCAGGTGTAATGGCTCACGCCTGTAATCCCAGCGCTTTGGGAGGCCAAGGTGGGCAGATCATGAGGTCAGGAGATCGAGACCATCCTGGCTAAAATACAAAATACTAAAAATACAAAAATTAGCCCGGCATAGTGGTGGACACCTGTAATCCCAGTTACTTGGGAGGCTGCGCAGGAGGATAATGAGGTCAGGAGATCAAGACCATCTTGGCTACGTAGGAGAATCGATAGAACCTGGGAGGCAGAGGTTGCAGTGAGCTGAGATTGCTCCACTGCACTCCAGCCTGGGTGAGAAGAACAAAACTCCATCTCAAAAAAAAAAAGAAAAAAAAATTTCGGCTGGGCGCAGTGGCTCATGTCTGTAATTCCAGCACTTTGGGAGGCTGAGGCAGAAGGATCATGAGGTCAGGAGATCGAGACCATCTTGGCTAACATGGTGAAACCCCGTCTCTACTAAAAATACAAAAATTAGCTGGGCATGGTGGTGGGTGCCTGTACTCCCAGCTACTTGGGAGGCTGAGGCAGGAGAATGGCGTGAACCCGGGAGGCGGAGCTTGCAGTGAGCCAAGATCACCCCACTGCACTCCAGCCTGGGCGACAGAGTGAGACTCTGTCTCTAAAAAAAACAAGTTTTGTTTAACGAAAAAAGTAAGGTGAACAACAACATGAATAAATGTTCCTTTTGTGTTAAAGGATCAATATAAGAACTGTATCAAAGTTTGCTTATATATATGTAAAGAAATACTGATGGTGTGCACCTGTAGTCCCAGCTACTTGGGAGGCTGAGATGGGAGGATTGCTTGAGCCCAGGAGTTTGAAGCTGCAGTAAGCTGTGATCGTGGCGCTGCACTCCAGCCTGGGCAACAGAGCAAGATCCTGACACAAACGATTCATTAAAAAAGTAAGTGTCATGTTTACCAATTGGAACTGGACCAATGAGGGACAAGAATTTCAGGGAGATTTTGTATTGTACAACGTTTATGTAATTTCCAGTATTTGAACCATGTGACAACATTAACTGTTTAAAATTAAATTACAAGAAGTTTGGAGACTGAAGTGGATTACCTGGATATTCCAAGACTGTTTGTTTAATTTACCTCTTTATAACGTCCATTCTCTTAGTCCCTGAGGCAAAAATCCTCCCCCTTTCCCTTTATCTCTAGGCTCGTAAGAATTTTAACCCACAGGAAATATTTATTAGGTATGTTTAAATTACAGGTAACAGTGACTGGAGTGCAATGGTGTGATCCCAGCTCACTGCAACTTCTGCCTTCTGGGTTCAAGCGATTCTGCCGCCTCAGCCTCCCGAGTCGCTGGGATTACAGGATGCGCCATGACGCCTGGCAAATTTTTGTATTTTAGTAGAGATGGGGTTTCACCATTTTGGCCAGGCTGGTCTCGAACTCCTGCCCTCAGGTGATGTGCCGGCCTTGGCCGCCCAAAGTGCTGAGATTACAGGAGTGAGCCACCGAGCCTGGCCCCTTTTTTTTTTTTTTTTTTTTGAGACGGAGTCTGGCTCTGTCACCCAGGCTAGAGTGCAGTGGCATGATGATCTCGGTTCACTGCAACCTCTGCCTCCCGGGTTCAAGCAATTCTCCTGCCTCAGCCTCCCCAGTAGCTGGGATTACAGGCATGTACCACCACGCCCAGCTAATTTTTGTATTTTAGTAGAGATGGGGTTTCACCATTTTGGCCAGGCTGGTCTCGAACTCCTGACCTCAAGTGATTCGCCTGCCTTGGCCTCTCAGAGTGTTAGGATTACAGGCGTGAGCTTCCGTGCCTGGCCTTATCAGCCTTTTTAGTGACTAGGACAAGAATACAAAATGCTTTCCTTTCTTTCCTACTGCTCCCTCCCTCCTTGTAATCGTGCAAAATGCAGGAAGTAATTTGGAATTCCTAGTTAATTCTCCTCCCCCTCACTTGGAGAGCAGTTAAGGCCTGGGGAGTTCGGGAACTTTCCATGGAGCCCAGACTGGAGAGACATCTGGCCAGGGGCAAGACAACCTGCTTCCCTTGGGCCTCTGGTGCCTTGTTGAGGTCTTGGACCTTTCAGATGCTACTGTGACTGTGGTTTCCGGCTTCCTGAGTTCTCACACTCAGCTTGGTGCTGCAGAGATCACACCCCAGTTCCTGCTTTTGGGGACGGACATGCTCAAGTTTGGTGATACTCAGTACATGGGGTCTGTGAGATCTAGAGGGCTTACTTTTCTGTTTTAGTTTCCCTCTTTTCCCTTAACAGACTCACTGTAAGTGCTTTAGGGTTGCATAAGGATAGAGTATAGAGGTTTGCTGGGTAGACGTTGAGAAAGATCAGTTTCCTAATTGAATATTTTATCTCATGTTGGATCTTTAATTCTGCTTCTCTTTAGCTAGGAATATTTTGAATATGCTGAATCTAGTAAAAAAGAAATTAGAAATGAAGTTGTATAGAACTTTGTAGTTCAGTACATTTTCTCACATATTATTGAACTTAAACGTGACAATTCTGTGTTGGTAGATATATATTATCCCATTCAGTAAAAAAAGTGAATATTGAAGAAAAGCGATGCCTACAGAGAGTGACAACTCTTCTATGCAGGTGGATGCTTTTTGTGCTATCCTATACTTTGTATGGATGCACACAGGGTTTCATTGTGGAGCTCTCAGCTTATGGGCTGGGACTACAGTTTTGAAATACAGTATTAGTAAGATGCTGGGGAGCATCTTAAGGCAGAAGGTAGATGTTACTTCTGGTCTAAAGTCAGTGGACTTTAGACCAAAATCTTGTAAACTGGAGCTCTCTGGCTAGCATTCCATTAATATTCAGTTCAGAAGAAGCTGGTAAGTCAAATTTCTGCAAGTTTTTACATCAGAAAGAGCTTAGCTCACAAGGTACTTTTTTCTTATCTGTATTCAGTTATTTTTCCCTGATCAGTGTCAGTCTCCTTCCAACCCTCACTTCCCATCTTGGGGAGTACCCTTAGGGGCAGGTCATTCCTCTCTTCTTTCCCTGGCAGGCTGGACTCATCCATGTGACCTGAGATTGGCCAATCGACAGTGGCTGCTGGCCAAGACCTTGCCTCTTGAGTGAGTGACTCAAAGACAAAGGGATACTAAGATTGAATCACAGCAGTGGTACGCAGTGTTGCTGGGGGCAGCAGCTGTTGCTCTTTCTTGGTGGAGCTGTCCTTGTGCCTGTTTGTTTTCCAAGCCTGCACTACTGTTATAGCTCAGGGGCCCTTGTAACATATTTCTCTTTTGCTTGCCATGATTACTTCACCAGTTTGTGAGCTCCTCGAGAGCAGGGCCTAAGTCTCATTGTGCTCTGAGTATTTGGTGCCCATCTTGAATTTGACTCTCGGTAAATGCAGGTTGAATAAGTAAAGAAACATGCTATATTTATATGGGGCTACAGAGTCTAGAGTTCTTGGCATTATTGTGGTTGGGGGGCAAAAAGTTCTTTGTGTGCTACCATAGCCACTGACATCTGAGCAATTTCATATTAATAAACATAAACCCAGAGGATCTTGGGAAGGCCCTTCCTATATGTGAGCACTTACTTGACTGAGTGGCACTGATTCTCAAATTGCTGATTTTTTAAAAAGTATGAAATGTATCATGAATTTGCATGCTTATCCTTATGCAGTGGTCATGTGAATCTTTTCTGTATTGTTACAATTTTATTTTATTTTATTATTATTTTTTGAGATGGAATCTTGCTCTATCACCCAGGCTAGAGTGCAGTGGTGCTATCTCGGCTCACTGCAACCTCTGCCTCCAGGGTTCAAGTCATTCTCCTGCCTCAGCCTCTCAAGTAGCTGGGACTACAGGCATGCACCACCATGCCTGGCTAATTTTTGCATTTTTAGTAGAGAGAGGGTTTCACCATGTTGGCCAGGCTGGTCTCGAACTCCTGACCTCAGGTAATCTGCCCGTCTTGGCCTCCCAAAGTGCTGGGATTACATGCGTGAGCCACCGCGCCCAGCCATGTTACAATTTTAATAGAATACATGTACTGCCCAAGCAAGTGTAGCTGAAGCTTTTGTCCCTGGTTCCATAGTGTCTCTACCTAAGGGCTGCTCTTTGCCCTGACTACCTCAACTGAGGCAATACCCTCCTTAGTCTCCAGCCCTGGTTTAAAAAGCACCCCTCAGGCTGGATTTGCTGGCTGAGGCCTGTAATTCCAGCATTTCTGGAGGCTGAGGCAGGGGGATCACTTGAGCCAAGGAGTTTGAGACCAGCCTGGTCAACAAAGTGAGACCCTGTCTCTAAAAAAAACAAACCAAAAAAAAACTCGGCCGGGCGCGGTGGCTCACGCTTGTAATCCCAGTACTTTAGGAGGCCGAGGCGCGCGGATCATGAGGTCAGGAGTTCAAGACCAGCCTGGCCAAGATGGTGAAAACCCGTCTCTACTAAAAAAAATACAAAAAATTAGCTGGGCGTGGCGGCGTGCGCCTGTAATCCCAGCTACTTGGCAGGCTGAGGCAAAGAATTGCTTGAACCCGGGAGGCAGAGGTTGCAGTGAGCCAAGATCGCACCACTGCACTCCAGTCTGGGCTACAGAGCGAGACTCTATCTCAAAAAAAAAAAAAAAAAAAAAAAAAAAAAAAAAAAATTGGCCAAGTACGGTGTTATTTCCAGCACTCTGGGAGGCTGAGGTGGGTGGACTGCTTGAGTCCAGGAATTCAAGACCAGCCTGGGTAACATCGTGAAACTGCGTCTCTACAAAAAAATGCAAAAATTAGCCAGGTGCACACCTGTGGTTCCAGCTATCTGGGAGACTGAGGTGGGAGAATTGCTTGGGCCTAGGAGGTGGAGGTTATGAGGAGCCGAGACTGCACCACTGCACTCCAGCCTGGGTGACACAGTGAGACCGTGTCTCAAAAAAAAAAAAAAAAAAAAAAAAAAATTAGCTAGGCATGGTGGCATGGGCCTGCAGTCCCAGCTACTCAGAAGGTTGAGCTGGGACCACAGGTGTGCACGTTCACGCCTGGCTAATTGTTGTATTTCTTGGAGAGACGGGGGTCTAGCTATGTTGCCCAGGCTGGTCTCGAACTCCTGAGCTCAAGTGATCTACGCACCTCAGCCTCTCATAGTGTTGGGATTACAGGCGTGAGCCACTGCTCCTGGTCTCATATTCTTTTGGGGTGGCTTCAACTCCGACCTTCGTCCCCAGAGAAAATATAGCTCCTTATCCTTAGCAGCAATTGGAAACCTTTCTAGGAGTTAATGATAAAGTGGGGGAGAAATGAGTGCAAAGGCTCTGAGATGAGAAGAACCTGGATTGTTAGCGGAGTTGAAGGACGCTGAGAATGTTGGGGAGCTGGATTCGTGAGGATAAGAAAGCGGCAGGTCAGGTCCAGACTTTGAAGAGCCTGGTAGATAGTCTAAGTGAAGAGTTAGATCTTAATCCGGAGTAGGGAGGGAAACGAGCTTTGAGAAGGGGATGGCGTTTTGAAAAGACCTCTCTGCCGGTGTACGAAGAATGGATTAGAACCGCGAAGAGTAATAGGGTGGAAACCATCTTCATCTTGGAGAGAGATGGTGGTCGCTTCGATGGAGAAATGGGAAGCTTTGAGACGCATTTAGGTGGCAAAATTAACGGGTGATGGATAACGTCCATTCCCCGGCTTCGGTGATCTCAGTGATTACGAGTGAGTGGGGACTTCGTGTTCCTGCTAGGGCGCGGGCCTGTTTCCCGCGCGTCAGGGCAGTGGGCGTGGCCTGCGCAGGCCGTTGCCACAGTGATCGGGCAGAGGGGGCAGGGGGCGGGGCAGCTGGGACCTTACGTCACTCGGTGGTGGCGATGATGCGTGTGTGTGGGGGGCGGGGGATACGCTGGGCGCGTCCCGGGGGTCACGTGGTGCAGAGCACGCAGAGTCCTTCTGTCGGTTGGTCCTGGAGCGGCGCAGCCGGAGTGGGGCCGTGAGGTGAGCTCGCGGCGAGGCGCGGCGAGGCGAAGCCGGCCGGCCGGGCCGGGTTGGGCCGGGCCCGCGCTGCGCGCGCGCCGTGCGGGCGGGGACGGCGACGGACGCCACCGCTGCTTCGGTCCCCTGCCCGGCCCCGCTCCCCGCCTGGCCCCGCTCGCCCAGCCTGGAGGGAGGCCCTGGGACTGCTGCTGAGAGCGTGGCGGGCGTGCGAGCAGTGCCCAATCCCCGGGGCTACCCGCAAGAGTGGCGGCGGCTGCCGCCAATCAGCGCCGCCCGAGGGGGCTGGGCCGTGGGGTGCGGGTCCGGGGCGCGGAGCGGGCCGTGTTGGGGGTGCGGGTAAGCCCTAGGGCCCGAGCCTGAGCTGTGTGGGCACCTAGAGCCTCATCAGCAGCCTCTGCTATTGCCTTGCGCTTTGCGAATATGTTTTTTAAAATTGGCTTTTTTTATCCTATTCTGGGGAGCACATTCCTTTCTCAAGACCCCAAATATGGGAGTGTCCCTTTTCTCTATAGTTTTGAAAACTGGGCGGCACACCCCCTTTCTTAAGCTCTAGCTCTGGAATTTTATCTAAATTTCTAAAAGCCCTCCCCCCCCAATTTAGGGCGTACCCTCTTCCCTCAGCCCCCAAAGTGGGAGCACATTCCTTTTTTCGGGCCTGCAATTTGATTCTGCATTTCCGTTCCAATTTAGAGGTTCACCCTGTTATCGGGTCCTCAGATCTGGGGTCCATTAGCCAAAGTTTTGGGATACTTTCTTGTATCCCCTCCACTCCAAGGAAGAATTCCCCTTTTCCAGGTCGCAAATCTGACAGCATGCCTTCTGGAATTTCTTACATTTAGGGGCCACTTCCTTTCCTCAGCCCTTCAAACCTGAGGTTGGGCCGAAAACGATGTCCAAATTTTGAAGTTTATGGGTACTTATTTCCAGTTTCACAAATAAGGGAATTCACTGCCTTCTCCCGAGACTGTATTCTTGGGGTTACACACTTTTCACGTGTTCCCCAAATCAAACTACCTTATTTCCTGAAGGAGACTCATTTTCATATCTGGGAGTATACTTGTTTCTTGTGCCCCCCAAATGTACGAGGTGAACCCCTTTTAGTTATACAACTCTCAGAGTGCAGCCACTTTCCAGATGCTTCTTAAATTTGGGGGGCACACCTTTTTGTGAGTCCTCTCATTTCCAGGTGGCGAGTGGTCTGTTGTTTTGAGCATGCCTTCCTACCCTGTTTAGCTTTTCTGTCATCCAAGACATTTTCATTCCTCAGTTTCCTTCCCTTTTTGGAGCCACACTCCCCTTGAGGTGCTCTCCCCAGTCTGGTCAGTGCACCCATTTCCTCTTCCTCTGGCGAGTGCGTATCTTTGTTCAGCACGGCACTTTTCTCTGTGCTTCTGCGGCCTTTTTTTCTGAGCACACTTCCCAGAGTCACACCTCCTGAATTCTCCTCTCCTCCCAGGGAAGGATTCCTCTCCTAAAGGGCTACCTGCACATTGTTTTTCATAGGCCTTTTATCTTTCCGCTAGCAGGATCTCTTCTCTCTTGGCTTGCCCAATCCCCAAACATTTTTCTGGTTTCTGTCTTTCTTTGGAATTGTTCTGTTTACGTAGTGGCTATAAAGATTTTCCTTGTGCTGGAGGTGGCCTCAAGTCTAGGACTGCCTGGGCCCCCAGCGCTGGATTCAAAGTGGAAACCATTTCTTTGGTTAATCACAGGACTCTGAATCCTCCTGGTGGTTTACTTCATAGAAGACCTAAGATTCTGTTTAGGTGCATACTGTTTTCTCCTTTGCTTTATCTCCTTGTGCTGGAAAACAAAAACAAACAAAACTCAGATTTTTCCAGCACTGCTTCTAGCCCATAAACTTCTTCCCTATATTGGCTTTCTTACTATCTTTTATGAAGAAAAGATGTCGTTTGGAGGAATCCCTTGGATACTCTTTTTGTTCTTGTCCCTGGGGTGTCGGTGGGGAAATGGATATTTTTCTCTCCCAATCATCCTCTTGTCAATCTTCTTCTTTTTTTTTTTTTTTTTTTTTTGAGGCAGAGTCTCGCTCTGTCGCCCAGGCTGGAGTGCAGTGGCGCGATCTCGGCTCAGTGCAAGCTCCGCCTCCCGGGTTCACGCCATTCTCCTGCCTCAGCCTCCCGAGCAGCTGGGACTACAGGCACCCACCACACCGCGCCCGGCTAATTTTTTTGTTTTTAGTAGAGAGGGGGTTTCACTGTGGTCTCGATCTCCTGACCTCGTGATCCGCCCGCCTCCGCCTCCCAAAGTGCTGGGTTTACAGGCGTGAGCCACCAAGCCCGGCCAACCTCTTGTCAATCTTTACCCCCAATCCTCACTTTAAAATCTGCAAATATCTGGGACCTCCTATCTCTTAAGAGCCTCAATAGTTCTTTCTTTTGTGTTTCCTTCTGCCTTTACAGATCTTATTCAGGGCTTCTCAGCCTGAACCCCCAACCAGATTAATTTCTCCACAGCTGGAATTCCAAGTGCTTGGGGATAATGATACCTCTGACCTTTCTTCCTTTTGGGAAGTACTTGAGTGTGCAGCTGCATGAGGCCTCAGCAGGAGAGAGATTTTAGGTCCAAGAAGCTATACCAGTAGGACAAGGCAGGAAAATACTACACTTTCAGGATCAAGCCCCTCTGACTCTCATTTGGAAACTGGATGTTTGCTAAGCACCTGCTTCTTAAGGATGCCGAGGGATTTAATGATACTCCCAGAAACCTGGAGAGATTAATGGGGCCTATGGAGAAGTGCTCTGAACTCAGTGTTGGGACTTGAATAAAATTAATCATTATCATGTTTTCAGAACAACTAAGCTGTTTTATATTTCATGTGCATGAAAGCCCTAGAACTAAGTTGTGTTATTTCCAGAAATGAAATAGATCCCACAGTTAGATCATGTGGCCATTAGGAAGTACCAAATTTATAAAAATCACTGGAGGTCTGTCTGAGCAGTACCTAATAAAATATAGTATACTGAAAGTGAACAGATACTTTGTCTCTTTCTTTGGCTGCTTGATACTTTATCTGTGTACTGCCGTACAGTGCCCCCTTAAAGTATTCTACACCAGTGCTTCTCAAACTTGAATGTGCATGTAAGTCACCCAGGGGTCTTGTTGAAATGCTGATTCTGATTTGGTAGATCTAGGATGGGACCTGAATGCATTTCTGATTTGCAGGTGATGCTGATGTTACTGAACTACACTTTTAGTAGTGAGGTTTCATACACGAAGACAAAGTTTCTCTGTGAAAATAGGAAGGTGGTGGTTAGCCTTATATTTTTTTATTTTATCTTTATCCAGACACACATCCCTTAAAAGTTTGTACAAGGCCATAGTCTCCTTTATTAGTTATACTCAGTTATTCTAGCACATAGCTTTTTAAATATTGGCCAAAACTGGCTGGGCGCGGTGGCTCATGATTATAATCCCAGCACTTTGGGAGCTGAGGCGGGCAGATCATGAGGTCAGGAGTTCGAGACCAGTCTGGCTAACACAGTGAAACCCTGTCTCTACTAAAAATACAAAAATTAGCTGGGTGTGGTGGCAGGCACCTGTAATCCCAGCTACATGGGAGGCTGAGGCAGGATACTTGCTTGAACCCAGGAGGCGGAGGTTGCAGTGAGCCAAAATTGCACCACTGCACTCAAGCCTGGGCCACAGAGTGAGACTCTGTCTCCAAAAAAAAAAAAAAAAAAAAAAAAAAAAGGCCAAAACTTCTCCAGGAGTTTGGTTTCTGTGTGTATATATATATATATGTATATTTTGGGTGGGGACAGGGTCTCATTTTGTCACTCAAGCTGGAGTGCAGTGGTGTGATCACGGCTTACTGCAGCCTCAACCTTCTGGGCTCAAGCGATCCTCCCCTCAGCCTCTTGAGTTTCAGGGACCACTGGCACGTGCCACCACACCTGGCTAATTTTAAATTTTTTGTAGAGATGAGATCTTGCCATTTTGCCTAGGTTGGTCTTGAACTTCTGGGATCAAGCAGTCCTCCACCTTAGCTTCCCAAAGTGTTGGGATTATAGGTGTGAGCTGCCATGCCTGGCTATTGCCAAATTTAAATGGTTACATATTTCTTACTTGAATGTGAACATAATTATTGATATAGAATCATTCTAATAAATACTGCATAGCCAGCTTGTCTCTCTGGTTCCTTACCTTTCATCCTACCATGAGTAGGGAGTCTGTGATACCCCAAATCAGTGGGTCACAGGTGTTGGAATTTCCAAGGAGTCCTTCTTGGTTTTCTGGGTTCTGGAAATGGGCCAGGAAAAGCCAGGATAAAGCTACATTCCCTGACCTCGAATGGAAGCTTCTGGCTTTCTCTAAATGGGTGCTCCAGAATGGCAAATGCTGGGGAGAAGATGATATTCTTTGATGGTGATCATGCTTTATGATGATCTTTCTCCTTTTGTACCCACATGTCTAATCTATTCTAAGTCTCAAGTGGGTTTCTCCTTTTTTCAAAAAATTTTTCAAAAAAATTTTTTTTTCCTTTCTAAGTGTGTTGGATCATCTGTACCTATTTCCCTGGCTGTCACCTGTCTGGCCCTCTTCCACGTGATCCTGTTGCCAGCCCTAATCAGGACAAACCTGAATGACTAGACGATTTTGTGTCCCTGTCCTCCTCCAACCCCTATTCCTCACATGAGTGTCAGATCCTATTCAGTAACGGATTTGATCTGGATTTGGCTCTAGTCCTAGCTCTTCCACTTACTGTGAGACCTCAGGCAAGTCACTTAATGCTATGGGCCTGCTTCTCCCCATTTGTAAAATGAGGGGCTGATGATCTGCAACGTCCACCCTGGCTGAATGTTGGTCGCTACCTTGCTTAGAAACCCCATTGCCTGTGGAAGCTTGTTGCAGCAGATCTGATTTCTTTCATGTGCTCCCTTGGGCAGCCTGCCAGTTATTCCCTTGTCCGAGTCACTTCTGCCACTATCTTTTTTTCTAGCTGAGGCAGCCAGCTTGTTCTCAACCCAACTTCAGCGTTCTTCTTGCTTCCATGTCTTCTTCCAGTTCCATGCTGTATTTCATTCAGAACTACCTGAAATCCTCAAAGAAGTCTTCCTGAGTTCTCCATTCAATGTTAGTGACTTCTCTGCCTTACCAAGAAGGAGTCTGTACCTTATATACCCCATATTTACTTGTCAGTTCTCTTATCTAATGTATGCTTAAAAAGGGACTTCATTTCCTCCATACCACAGCTTTGTTTTTTGGTTTGAATTAGCAGGGCAGGTGGCATGAAATTTAAAGAGGAAGCAAGCAGGTTGTTTGCCTTTGGCTGGGATTTGGGGAAAGTATGAGATGTAATGTTTTTAGTCCCCTTCCCCAAGATCTCCTGTATCTGTGGGAATCAGTTGCCTGGTATGTCTTCCTGGATTGTAAAGGTGCTTAAACTTCCTTTCTGAAGTTTGAAAGTGTATCCTAAGTGCAAATACCATTTGATAATTACTCGTGGTTGGGTGGGTGCAGTGGCTTACGCCTGTAATCCCAACACTTTGGGAGGCCAAAGTGGGAGGATTGCTTGAAGCCAGGAGTTCAAGACCAGCCTGGGCAACAAAGTGAGATTCCTGTCTCTACCCCCCGCCCCCCCCAAAAAAAGTAGTCAGGCATGGTGGTGCGTGCTTGTAGTCCCAGCTCCTTGGGAGGCTGACGAGGGAGTTCAGAGGCTGCAGTGAGCTAGGATTGTACCACTGCACTACAGCTGGGTGACAGCACGAGACCCCATTGCTTCCAAGTGCTCTTCTAGGAACACACAGCCACAAAACCTAGAACAAGGAATTGTTAGGGATAATGATAAGAAATCTGTATTTCAAATAACTTAACAAATGAATAAAACCAACAGTTCTTTGAGAGCACCTGATTATTGTCAAAGACAGTTGCTGAGGGGGCTTGGAAGTCAGGACTTAAAGGTATATTTAACCTCTGGAGTTTTCTTCTTTCATCATCTTCCTAAGAAATAATAGGGAGGATGTTTACATTTTTCTTGATAAAGTCTTTTTATTAATTTTATTTATTTATTTATTTTGAGAAAGGGTCTTGCTCTGTTGCCTAGGCTGGAGTGTAGTGGCGCAGTCTTGGCTTACTGCAACCTGTGCATCCTGAATTCAAGCGATTCTTGTGCCTCAGCCTCCTGAGTAGCTGGGATTATAGGCGCGCACCACCATGCCCAACTAATTTTTTGTAGTTTTAGTAGAGGCAAGGTTTCACTATGTTGGTTAAGCTGGGACATTTTTCTTGATAAACATTCTTTAAACCAAAATGTGTGCTTAGTCAAGATCCTTGATTGGATTATGAGCCTAGAGAAAGGGAGGGTGATGTCTTTGTCTAATCCATCTTTGCCAGTGACTGCCCCTTACAGGCTATTGACTATAGGGTAACCTAATGAAAATTGAGACAGGCACTGTGGCTCACGCCTGTAATCCCAGCACTTTGGGAGGCCAAGTCGGATGGATCACCTGAAGTCAGGAGTTCAAGACCAGCCTGGCCAACACACGGTGAAACTCCGTCTCTACTAAAAATACAAAAAATTAGTCAGGCATGGTGGCAGGTGCCTGTCATCCCAGCTACTCGGGAGGCTGAGGCAGGAGAATGGCTTGAACCCGAGAGGCAGAGGTTGCAGTGAGCCGAGATTACGCCACTGCGCTTCAGCCTGGGCAACAAGAGTGAAACTGTGTCTCAAAAAAAAAAAAAAAAAAATTGAACCCTTAATTTGTAATAATGCTTTGACAACTTTGCTAGATCTTGGGCTAGGTCCTACCTGGACCTTCCTCTCTTTTGCCAAATAATGGAACTAATGAGCTGGCAGAAATCCTGTACAATTTTAGAAGCCTAATATGAGTGACTAAATGTAAATAGGACAGTTTTAGGAAAGAGTGGTGGAGCCTGAATCAGTGAACTTTGGGGAAGGAGCAAGAGGAGGGGCTTGGGATTTAAACAAAGGGTTTTTTTGTTTTTTTTTTTTTTGAGGTGGAGTCTCACTTTGTTGCCCAGGCTAGAGTACAATGGTGCAATCTCAGCTCACTGCAACCTCTGCCTCCCAGATTCAAGTGATTCTCCTGCTTCAGCCTCCCAAGTAGCTGGTACTACAGGTGTGTGCCACCTCACCCTGCTAATTTTTTATATTTTTAGTAGAGACTGGCTTTCATCATATTGGCCAGGCTGGTCTCGAACTCCTGACCTCATGATCCGCCTGCCAGGGCCTCCCAAAGTGCTAGGATTACAGGTGTGAGCCACTGCGCCTGGCCTAAACCAAGGTTTTTATTCAATGACAGTTTATTCCATGTCAGGAGCATAATTCTCAGATTTTAAAGGCCGACTTCCAGGTATCTTAGATGGATATTTGGGGGTCTCTGTCCTAGTAGAGACCTGATTTTCAAGAGGTCTCTTTCTCATATGGAAAAAGTCCATAGCTGGTAGATTGACATTCCTTTCTTTCTTTTTTTTTTTTTGTTGAGGCGGAGTCTCGCTCTGTCGCCCAGAAGTGCAGTGGTGCAGCCTCGGCACACTGCAACCTCTGTCTCCTGGGTTCAAGCAATTCTTCTGCCTCAGCCTCCTGAGTAGCTGGGATTACAGGTGCCCACCACCATGCCTGGCTAACTTTTTGTATTTTTAGTAGAGACGGAGTTTCACCATGTTCGCCAGGCTAGTCTTGAACTCCTGACCTCAAGTGATCCACCCGCCTTGGCCTCCCAAACTGCTGGGATTACAGGCGTGAGCCACCGTGCCCGGCCAATGCCTTTCTTGCTTCTACAGGTGCACAGGTGTTGGGATTTCTAGGTTGTGGAAACTTGGTCTGGAAATGTGGGCATTTTACAATAATGATAACTATAGCTAGCATTTTTGGAGCACTGTCTTAAATGTCATTGAATCCTTACATCTGACCTATTATCCTGTCCTAACAGAGGAGGAAACTGAGATGAGTAATTTGTCCAAGGTCATTTGGCTAATAAGCAGGGCCTGGATTGGAGTCCAGGTTTCTTTGCCTCCTGTCCCAGTGCTCTTACATCCCTCTCTCTGTAGCTATCGTGCTTTTTCCTCTAGAAATTTGAGTAAGTCATTTTAACTACAAATCAAACAGGTGGCAGCCTGGAAACCAGCACTGAGGTACTTTGCCACCCTCACCCCAGATTTCATTTTTTTTTTTTTTTTTTGAGACGGAGTCTCACACTGTTGCCCAGGCTGGAGTGCAGTGGCACAATCTCAGCTCACTGCAAGCTCCGCCTCCCGGGTTCACGCCATTCTCCTGCCTCAGCCTCCTGAGTAGCTGGGACTACAGGTGCCCTCCACGATGCCCGGCTAATTTTTTGTATTTTTAGTAGAGACAGGGGTTTCGCCATGTTAGCCAGGATGGTCTTGATCTCCTGACCTCATAATCCATCCGCCTCGGCCTCCCAAAGTGCTAGGATTACAGGCATGAGCCACCATGCCTGGCTCATTCTTTTTTCTTTTTTTTCTTTTCTTTTTTTTTTTTTTTGAGACAGAATCTGACTCTGTCTCCCAGGCTGGAAGGCAGTGGCATGATCTTGGCTCACTGCAGCCTCCGCCTCCCAGTTTCAAGTGATTCTCCTGCCTCAGCCTCCTGAGTACCTGGGATTACAGGCGAACACCACCACACCCGGCTAATCTTTTATATTTTTAGTAGAGACGGGGTTTCACCATGTTGCCCAGGCTGGTCTTGAACTCCTGATCTCAGATGATCCACCAGCCTTGGCCTCCCAAAGTGCTGGGATTACAGACATGAGCCACTGGTGCCTGGCCTTTTTTTTTTTTTTTTTTTTTTTTTTTTGAGATGGAGTTTCACCTTGTAGCCCAGGCTGGAGTGCAATGGCACGATCTTGGCTCACTGCAACCTCCGCCTCCTGAGTTCAAGTGATTCTCTTGCCTCAGCCTCCCAAGTAGCTGGGATTACAGGCATGTGCCAACACGCCTGGCTAATTTTCTGTTGTTAGTAGAGATGGAGTTTTACCATGTTGGTCAGTCTGGTCTTGAACCCCTGACCTCAGGTGCTCCACCCACCTCGGCCTAAAGTGCTGGGATTACAGGCGTCAGCAAGATTTTATTCTTTTTTTTTTTTTTCTGAGATGGAGTCTTGCTCTGTCACCCAGGCTGAAGTGCAGTGACACGATCTCGGCTCACTGCAACCTCCTTCTCTGGGGTTCAAGTGATTCTCATGCCTCAGCCTCCCGAGTAGCTGGGATTATAGGCCTGCACCACCACATCCGGCTAATTTTCATATTTTTGATAGAGATGGGTTTCACCGTATTGGCCAGGTTGGTCTCCGCCCGCCTCAGCCTCCCAAAGTGCTGGGATTACAGGCGTGAGCCACTGTGCCTGGCCTTCATTCTTGACCATGCAAAACATCCTTTAATTGTAGAAGCCCAGTTCTCCCAACTCAAGCTGCCTTTCTACATTTTTCTTTCTTCTTCAATTTTTGTTGTTGTTGTTGTTGTCGTGGTCAGATACACATAATATAAAATTTGCCATTTTAACCATTTTTAAGTTATATAGCTTACTGGTATTAAATAATGTTGTGCAACCATCACCACTCTCCATCTCCATAACTCCTCAAAATTGAAACTCTGGGCCGGGTCCAATGGCTCATGCCTGTAATCCCAGCACTTTGGGAGGCTGAGGCAGGTAGATCACTTGAGGTCAGGAGTTCGAGGCCAGCCTGGCCAACATGGCAAAACCCCATCTCTACTAAAAATACAAAAATTAGCTGGGCGTGGTAGCACATGCCTGTGATCCCAGCCACTAGGGAGCCTGAAGCAGGAGAACTGTTTGAACGCGGGGGCGGATGGAGGTTGCACTGAGCCAGGATCGCTGCACTGCACTCCAGCCTAGGTGACAGAGCGAGACTCCATCTCAAAAAAAAAAAAAAAAAAAATATATATATATATATAACTCTGTACCCATTAAACACTGACTCCCTCTTTCATGAACCTCCTCCCAGCCCCAGCAGCTACCATTCTACTTTCTGTCTCCATGTTTTTGAATACTTTTCTGCCTTTCTTGAGGCTCCTGGGCATGACTGGTTTGGGTTGCTTGACTGTCCCTTGGTTCCATGGAGTATTGAATTCTGTCTAATGTGCTTTGATGAGTAGGAAATTGGTCATGCTGTGACCTATATGATAATTAGACATGTGCAACTTGTAAAGGCAAGGTAATTAAAGAGGCCACTTTTCTTTTTCTTGCTTTTTTTTTTTCTTTTTTTCTTTTTTTTTTCTTCTCTTTTTGAGACATTCTCACTCTGTTGTCCAGGCTGGAATGCAGTGACATCATCTCAGAGCTGACTGCAACCTCTGCCTCCTGGATTCAAGCAGTTCTCCTGCCTCAGCCTCCCGAGTAGCTAGGATTACAGGCGCATGCCACCATGCCCAGCTAATTTTTGTATTTTTGGAAGAGATGGGTTTTCACCATATTCGCCAAGCTGGTCTTGAACTCCTGACCTTAAGTGATCCACTCTCCTCGGCCTCCCAAAGTGCTAGGATTACAGGCCACTATGCCTGGCCAAGAGGTCACTTTTCATGTCCAGGCTGCATGGTATGTGGTGGTGAGGATGTAGGATTTGGAGGTGGAATGCCTGAGTTTGAGTGCCTGTATTTGCCACTCTCTTGGGGCCAAATGTAATTTGGGCATATGGCTTAAACCTCTTGAACCTTTCATTGTGTTATGCACATTGGAGGCAGAACTTTCCAGCCTAGCAAGTTACTTAACCTATATGAGCCTGTTTCCTCACCCAAGTATTATCATAACTGTCTGACATCAGTCATTGGAAATATCAGTAAATGTTACCCTTTCCCTCCATTTCCTAATCTGTAAAGGAAATTAAAGAAACCTGGTTTGGCTGGGCACAGGGGCTCATGCCTGTAATCCCAGCACTCTGGGAGGCCAAGGCAGGAGGACTGCTTGAAGCCAGGAGTTTGAGACCAGTCCTGGCCACAGAGTGAAACCTCATCTCTATAAAACAGAAAAAAAAAAATTAGTCTGGCATGGTGGTGCACGCCTTGTAGTCCCAGCTCCTTGGGAAGCTGAGGTGGAAGGATTGCTTGAACCCAGGAGTTCAAGGCTGCAGTGAGCTATGATCCTGCCACTGTACTCCAGTGTGGGTGACAGTGAGAGCCTGTGTTTAAAAATAAAAAAAAGAAAAGAAAAAGAAAACATAGTTTATAGAGTTTTCCTGGCTTGAAGATTTATGAGGAGTTGAGTATATGTTACCATTATTACTTTTGTTTTATTCCTCTCAGAAAATGTGTGTAAAATTCCTCCATGGGCCCTTCAGTGGGCCTTGTTAGTTTGTATTTCATCCATAACTTTATCAGTAGTGTATGCCAAAGAAAAAGACTCTTACTTTTTTTTTTTCTTTATGATGGACTCTCACTCTGTTGCTCAGGTTGGAGTGCAGTAGCACAATCACAGCTGTCTTGCAGCTTCAACCTCCTGGGTTCAAGGGATCCTCCTGCCTCATCCTCCTGAGTAGTTGGGACTACAGGTGTATGCCACCACGCTTGGCTAATTTTTTTTTTATTATTATTTATAGAGACGAGGTCTTGCTATGTTGCCTAGGCTGGTCTCAAACTCTTGGGCTCAAGTGATTCTCCTGCCTCGGCCTTCCAAAGTACTGGGATTGGCCGGGCATGGTGCCTCACTCCTGTAATCCCAGCATTTTGGGAGGCTGAGGTGGGCGGATCACCTGAGGTCAGGAGTTTGAGACCAGCTTGACCAACATGGAGAAACCCCATCTCTACTAAAAATACAAAAAATTAGTCGGGCATGGTGGCACATGCCTGTAATCTCAGCTACTCTTGGGAGGCTGAGGCAGGAGAATCGCTTGAACCCAGGAGGTGGAGGTTGTGGTGAGCTGAGATCGTGCCATTGCACTCTAGCCTGGGCAACAAGAGTGAAACTCCGTCTCAAAACAAAACCAAACCAAAGTACTGGGATTATAGGCATGAGCCACTGTCCCGCCCTTAACTTTTTTTGTGTTTTTTTTTTTTTTTTTGAGACAGTGTATCGCTCTGTCCCCCAGGCTGGAGTGCAGTGGCACAATCTCGGCTCACTGCAACCTCCACCTCCAGGGTTCAAGCGATTCTCCTGCCTTAACCTCCCGAGTAGCTGTGACTACAGGTGCCTGCCACCACGCCTGGCTAATTTTTGTGTTTTTAGTAGAGATGGGGTTTCACCATATTGGCTAGGCTGGTCCTGAACTCCTGACCTTGTGATCTGCCTGCCTCGGCCTCCCAAAATGCTGGGATTACAGGCGTGAGCCACTGCACCCGGCCACATTTTTTTTTCCCCTCATTTTCACACACACAAAACTAACAGTAATCCCTTAATATTTTTAATGTTGAAATATCCCAAAGACTTTTTTTTTTTTTTTTTGAGATGGAGTCTCACTGTGTCTCCCAGGCTGGAGTGTGGTGACATGATCTCTGCTTACTGCAACCTCTGCCTTCCGGGCTCAAGAGATTCTCCTGCCTCAGCCTGCCGAGTAGCTGGGAATACAGACGTGTGCCACTATGCCCAGCTAATTTTTATGTTGTTAACAGAGATGGAGTTTCACCATGTTGGCCAGGCTGGTCTTGAACTCCTGACCTCAGGTGATCTGCTCACCTCAGCATCCCAAAGTATTGGGATTACAGGCATGAGCCACTGCACTCAGCCCCTTGTTTTTAAAGGCAATAAAGGTTAGTGGGGGCCGGGTGCGGTGGCTCACACCTGTAATTCCAGCACTTTGGGAAGCTTAGGTGGGCAGATCACTTGAGCTGAGGAGTTCGAGACTAGCCTTGGCAACGTGGCAAAACCCCGCCTCTATAAAAAATACAAAAATGAGCAAGGTGTGGTGGCACGTGCCTGTAGTCCCAGCACTGGGGGAGCTGAGGTGGGGAGGATGGTTTGAGCCTGGGAGGCAAAGGTTGCAGTGAGCCAGGATCATGCCGCTTCACTCCAACCTGGGCCACAGAAACAGACCCTGTCTTAAAAAAAAAAAAAAGAGGGTAGTGGGTTTTGGAGGAAGGAGGTCTTGCTTCTGAAGTCCCAGCTCTTCTATCTAGCCAGGTGACTTTGGGCAAGTTGTTTATTGTTTATACTCCTTCGTAAAATACTGCTGACTTCTCTGCATTGTTGGGAATGAGATGTTTGTCAAGGATTTAGCATGTGGTAACAAATCAGTAAATGTTGAATATTTCCTGGTATTAATAATAAAGGCTAGGAATAAAAATTAATACTTAAAGGAAAAGGGACTTTTATTTATTTATTTATTTTTGAGACAGAGTTTTGCTCTTGTCACCCAGGCTGGAGTGCAGTGGCACAATCTTGGCTCACTGCAACCTCTGCCTCCTGGGTTCAAGCGATTCTCCTGCCTTAGCCTCCCGAGTAGGTGGTACTACAGGCTCCTACCACCATGCCGGGCTAATTTTTGTATTTTTAGTAGTGATGGGGTTTCACCACGTTGGCCAGGCTGGTCTCGAACTCCTGACCTCAGGTGATCCTCCCGCCTCAGCCTCCCAATGTGCTGGGATTACTGGTGTGAGCCACCACACCCTGCCAGGATAAGGGAATTAATGAATTGTCTCATAAATATCTTAGGTATTTAAAACTCCATAGGCATGAAAATGTCTCTCAAGGCCCTGTTGAGTAATGATTTCATCTCCAAATTGTTTTCCTTCGTAATATGGTGATATTTCAATTAAGAAATTCTGTTAGAATAGGTCGGGTGTGGTGGCTCACGCTTGTAATCCCAGCACTTGGGGAGGCTGAGACCAGCCTGGCCAACACAGTGAAATCCCGTCTCTACTAAAAATACAAAAAATTAGCTTGGCATGGTTGCAGGTGCCTGTCATCTCAGCTACTTGGGAGGCTGAGGCAGGAGAATCGCTTGAACCCGGGAGGCGGAGGTTGCAGTGAGCTGAGATTGCGCCACTGCACCCCAGCCTGGGCGACAGAGCGCAACTCCATCTCAAAAAAAAAAAAAAAAAAAAGAAACAAATCTTGTAAGCATAGCTGGTCAGGTGTGTTTAAAAAAAGACTTCCCAGCTGGGCGTAGTGGCTCACGCCTGTAATCCCAGCACTTTGGGAGGCCGAGGCAGGTGGATCACGAGGTCAGGATATCGAGACCATCCTGGTCAACATGGTAAAACCCCGTCTGTACTAAAAAAAAAAAAAAAAATTAGTTGGGTGTGGTGGCATGTGCCTGTAATCGCAGCTACTCGGGAGGCTGAGGCAGGAGAATCACTTGAACTAGAGAGTTGGAGGTTCCAGTGAGCCGAGATCGCGCCACTGCATTCCAGCCTGGTGACAGAGCGTGACTCCGTCTCAATAAATAAATAAATAAATAAGACTTCCCCTTGGCTGTGAGCAGTGGCTCACACCTGTCATCCCAGCACTTTGGGAGGCCGAGGCGGGTGGATCACAAGGCCAGGAGATCGAGACTATGCTGGCCAACATGGTGAAACCCTGTCTCTACTAAAATACAAAAAATTAGCCCAGTTTGGTGATGCACGCCTGTAGTTTCAACTACTTGGGAGGCTGAGGCAGGAGAATCACTTGAACCAAGGAGGTGGAGGTTGCAGTGAGCCGAGATTGAGCCACTGCACTCTAGCTTGGCGACAGAGCAAGACTCCGTCTCAAAACTCACTCCAGAGCTATAGACTATATCACTCAGAGAGTGTAGAGTATTGATAGATTGGAGCCCCCAGTGCCTGAAGAAATGGATACAGCTTTTCTTAAGCCCCGGGGATAAAATTGTGATCAGTCTTCAGTTGCTTCATTCCGCGTGCTTTGCCTTCCTCTGCACGCAAGGAGTAATAATAGTTCCCACGTTTACCTGTGGATAGCACTCTTCAAAGAACCTCCATGTGATTATCTCCTTGAATCTATATACCCATTGAGGTGGATGATATTGATCTCTTTCCTGTTTTTTTTTTTTTTTTTTTGGAGACAGGGTCTCTTGCTCTGTTGCCCAAGCTGGAGTATGGTGGTGCAGTCATAGTTCACTGCAGCCTTGAACCCCTGGGCTCAAGTGATTCTCCAGCCTCAGCCTCCTGAGTAGCTAGGACCACAGGTGTGTGTCACTGTGCCTGGCTAATTATTTATTTATTTATTTATTTATTTGAGACAGAGTTTCACTCTTGTTGCCCAGGCTGCAGTGCAATGATGTGATCTCGGCTCACTGCAACCTCTGCCTCCCAGGTTCAAGCAATTCTCCTGCCTCAGCCTCTTGAGTAGCTGGGATTACAGGGATGCACCACCATGCCCAGTTAATTTTGTATTTTTAGTCTAGACGAGGTTTCACCATGTTGGTCAGGCTGGTCTCTAACTCCCGATCTCAGGTGATCTGCCCGCCTCCACCTCTCAAAGTGCTGGGGTTACAGGCGTGAGCCACCGCGCCCAGCCTATTTTTTTATTTTTATTTTTACTTTTTGAGACAGAGTTTTGCTCTGTCTCCCTGGCTGGAGTGCAGTGGCACAATCTCTGCTCACTGCAACCTCCGCCTCCTGGGTTCAAGCGATTCTCCTGCCTCAGCCTCCCAAGTAGCTGGGATTACAGGGAGGCACCACCACGCCAGTTAATTTTGTATTTTTAGTCTAGACGAGGTTTCACCATGTTGGTCAGGCTGGTCTCGCTCTGTGCCCACCTCTGCCTCTCAAAGTGCTGGGATTACAGGCATGAGCCACCACGCCCAGCCTATTTTTTTATTTTTATTTTTACTTTTTGAGACAGAGTTTCGCTCTGTCTCCCTGGCTGGAATGCAGTGGCGCAATCTCTGCTCACTGCAACCTCCGCCTGGGTTCAGGTGATTCTCCTGCCTCAGTCTCCCTGGTAGCTGGGATTACAGGACCTTGGCACCACACCCGGCTAATTTCTGTGTTTTTAGTAGAGACAGGGTTTCACCATTTTGGCCAGGCTGGTCTTGAACTCCTGGCCTTAAGTGATCCACCTGCCTTGGCCTCCCAAAGTGCTGGGATTACAGGCGTGAGCTACCTAGCGCAGCTCTATATTTTTATTTATTTGTTTATTTATTTATTTTTTGAGACGGAGTCTTGCTCTGTTGCCCAGGCTGGAGTGCAGTGGCGCGATCTCGGCTCACTGCAAGCTCCGCCTCCCAGGTTCATGCCATTCTCCTGCCTCAGCCTCCCGAGTAGCTGGGACTACAGGTGCCTGCCACCACGCCCGGCTAATTTTTTGTATTTTTAGTGGAGACAGGGTTTCATCATGTTAGCCAGGATGGTCTCGATCTCCTAACCTTGTGATCCACCCTCCTCGGCCTCCCAAAGTGCTGGGATTACAGGTGTGAGCCACCGTGCCTGGCCTATTTTTTTTATTTTTTGTAGAGATGAGATCTCACTATGTTGCCCAGGCTGGCTTCAAACTCCTGGCCTCACTCAAGTGATCCTCTCACCTTGGCCTTTCAAAGTACTGGGATTACAGGTGTGAGCAATTGCACCTGGCCTCTTTTCTGTTTTTATTTCCATTTTGCCAGTGAGAAGGCTGAGGTTACCTCTTTTTTTTTGAGACGTAGTCTCGCTCTGTTGCCCAGGCTGGAGTACAATGGCATGATCTCTGCTCACTGCAACCTCCACCTCCCATGTTCAAGCGTTTCTCCTGCCTCAGCCTCCTGAGTAGCTGGGATTACTGGTGTACACAACCATGCCTGGCTAATTTTTGTATTTTTACTAGAGATGGGGTTTTGCCATTTTAGCCAGGGGTTCTTGAACTGACGTCAGGTGATCCACCCACCTTGGCCTCCCAAAGTGCTGGGATTACTGGCGTGAGCCACTGCGCCTGGCCAGGTTATATCATTTAACAAACATTTGACCACCATGTTAAGGGCACTGCTTGTTAGATGCTGGGGATGCCTATGAGGAGTTAATTGCCTCTTGGGAGAGATCTGCTTAGATAGGCAGTTTCAGCGTAGAGTGATGAATGCTGTGGCCCAGAGGGTAGGTTAGGTTGCCGTGGGAGAATGCAGATGTGAAGGAAGTCCTTCAGGGAGGTTCCAGTGGCTAATCCTGGTCATGAAGGACCAGGAAGAGAAAGCAGCTTGTTTGGCCGGGTGCAGTGGCTTATGCCTTTAATCCCAGCACTTTGGGAGGCTTAGTCGGGGAGGGAGCAGATCACCTGGTCAGGAGTTCGAGACCACCCTGGCCAACATGGTGAAACTAGAGACTAGCCCGTCTCTAGTAAAAATACAAAAATTAGCCTGGTATGGTGGCTTGCTCCTGTAATTCCAGCTACTTGGGAGGCTGAGGCAGGAGAGTTGCTTGAATCTGGGAGACAGAGGTTGCAGTGAGCCAAGATTGTGCCATTGCACCCCAGCCTGGGTGACAGTGCAAGACTCCATCAAAAAAAAAAAAAAAAAAAAAAAAAGCAGCTTGTTTATACAAAGGCCCTGGAGGTCAGAACTGCAGGGTGTTTGGATGTGGCAGGAGTATGGGTGGTAAGAACAGTAATAACCTTTTTTTCTTTTTCTTTTTTTTTTTTTTGTGACGCAGTCTTGCTCTGTCTTCCAGGCTGGAGTGCAGTGGCGGGATCTCGGCTCACTGTAGCCTCTACCTGCCGGGTTCAAGCAATTCTCCTGCCTTAGCCTCCTGAGTAGCTAGGACTACAGGCGTGCACCACCATGCCCGGCAAATTTTTTATATTTTTAGTGGAGACAGGGTTTCACCATGTCGGCTAGGCTGGTCTCGAACTCCTGACCTCATGATCTGCCTGCCTGTGCCCCCCAAAGTGGTGGGATTGCAGGCGTGAGCCATGGCGCCCAGCCCCCGTCCCCCCCCTTTTTTTTTTATACACAGTTTTGCTCTTGTTGCCCAGTCCGGAGTGCAGTGGCTCGATTTCAGCTCACTGCAACCTCCGCCTCCCGGGTTCAGGCAATGTTCCTGCCTCAGCCTCCTGAGTAGCTGGGATTACAGGCGTCTGCCACCATCCCCAGCTAATTTTTTTTTGTGTTTAGTAGAGATGGGTTTTCACCACATTGGCCAGGCTGGTCTTGAATTCCTGACCTCAGGTGATCCGCCCGCCTCTGCCTCCCAAAATGCTAGAATTACATGCATGAGCCACCATGCCCAGCAAGAACAGTTAGTAACCCTGGAAGCTTATTGTGTGCCAGGCTCTGCTAAATAACTTTTTTTTTTTTGACGGAGTCTTGCTCTGTCATCCCGGCTCACTGCAACCTCTGCCTTTTGGGTTCAAGTGATTCTCCTTCCTCAGCCTCCCCTGTAGGTGGGATTACAGGCGCATGCCACCACGCCTGGCTAATTCTTGTGTTTTTAGTAGAGGCGGGATTTCACCATGTTGACAAGGTTGGTCTCAAACTCCTGACCTCAGGTGATCTGCCTGCCTCAGCCTCCCAAAGTGCTGGGATTACAGGTGTGAGCCACCGGGCCTGGTCTGTGCTAATAACTTTTATCTTCACAACACCTATATGATGGTTTGAAGTAGGTGCTGGTGATATCCTCATTTTACAGATGCGGAGCCTGAAGCTTAGAGAGGAAATGACTTGTGCAAGTTTATCTGGAAAGTGGTGGGGCTGAGGTCCAACCTCAGGCACTCTTATTCCAGAGTTCTGGCTCATAACCACTGTGTCCCACAGCACCTCTGCTAAAGCTTGCCTGCTTCTCTCCTTTTAAGCTCCAAAAGAGAGTTTCTTTTGGCTTAGTTATAATGGCTAACTCACTAATGGCCCAAATGCTGTGCTGAGTACCTTGAATATGGTTCTGTAGGGGAGCCGCTGAACTGTTTTGTATTTGTTTTTGTTTTTGTTTTTTGAGACAGAGCCTTGCTCTTGTTGCCCAGGCTGGACTGCAGTGGCGCGATCTTGGCTCACTGCAACCTCCGCCTCCTGGGATCGAGCGATTCTCCTGTCTCAGCCTCCTGAGTAGCTGGAATTACAGGCGTGTGCCACCATGCCCGGCTAATTTTTGTATTTTTAGTAGAGGCGAGGTTTCACCATGTTGGCCAGGCTGGTCTTGAACTCCTGACCTTGTGATCCACCTGCCTCAGCCTCCCAAAGTGTTGGGATTACAGGCGTGAGCCACCGTGTCCGGCCTGAACTGTTTTAAAATAGAAGTCTTATGATCATACTTACATTTTAGAAATATCACTGTAGCAGCAGTGATGAAGATTGGCAACAGTGTAATTAACTGGAGTCAGCCTTACCTCGGTTCAATTCCTTGTCCCAATACCTGACTAGCCTTGGTATTTGGGAAACTTACTTTGTGAACCTCAGTTTTCACATCCATAAAATGGGAATAATCCTCATTACAAACCTAAGAGGTAGACACTAAATGGGCTGATATAGTTTTTATATATATGTATATATATATACCAGAATAGTATATATATATATATCTTAGAATAGTATATACATATATATCTTAGAATTGTATGTATGTGTGTGTGTGTATATATATATATATATCTTAGAATAGTATTTGTCATAAAATAACCACTGAGAAGATGTCATCTCATGAGACAGTATTGATTTGGATCTGGGGAAGGTGTAGCTGGAGGATTGGAGCTCTGTCAAGAGCTGCTGGAGTAATCAAGATTAGAACTGATGCGGGGCTGAACTGGGCATCCACTTGGCAATGGCTGAGACTTAGAAGCAGGTCCTACAAAATGTTGTCCGAGTGTGGGAGGTGAGGGAAGGGGAAGGAGGTAAGGGAAGTGCCCATGTTTCTAGTTTGGCACACTTGCCAATCTTGAGACCTTATTCTTTGATGGGGACAAAAGGAGAAGGAACTTGTAAGGGTAAGATGATTAGCTCAGTGAAATTGAGTAATATGCGAAAGGTCATACAGCAGATACATTTTAGGGCCAACCCTGGCACAGGCCCTTTCCACTGCTTCTGGGAAAATCCACTGATTTAATCGACTCATTCTCAGTAGTTTGGAATGAGTAAACTGAACTCGTGTTTGCTGTCTCTTTGCATTTTAATTATGGAAGGCAAAGCTTGACTCTTGCAGAAAGCATTTCAAGTATCTGGGAAGAAAGTGGGTGAAGTTTTGAGGCCTATTTCTTTCTTCACTCTTTTCTTTTTTTTTACAACAGAGTCTTGCTCTGTCGCCAGGCTGGAGTGCAGTGGCTCGATCTTGGCTCATTGCAACCTCCACCTTCTGGGCTCAAGCAGTTCTCCTGCCTCAGCCTCTGGAGTAACTGGGATTACAGGCACCTGCCACCACGCCCGGCTAATTTTTTGTGTTTTTAGTAGAGACGGGGTTTCACCATGTTGGCCAGGCTGGTCTCAAACTACTGAACTCTGGTGATCCGCCCTCCTCGACCTCCCAAAGTGTTGGGATTACAGGCGTGAGCCACCGTGCCTGGCCTCTTCCCTCTTTTCATTCTTGCCTTCCCTTCCTTCCTTCCTTTCTTTTTCTTCCTCCTTACCTCTTCTGCCTTTCCTCCCTCCTTCCCTACCTTGTCAAGTAAAAGGGACTAATTCCCTTTCTTCTAGTGTGACCTGGGAAGAGGTCCTACCTGAACCAATTTGTCACTTCCCTAGGACTAAAGATACACTCTTTATGCACTTTAGTATATTGGATACTGTTTGTTAATTTTTAATAATATTGACTATAATTCTTTGTGTCTGATGTCCTTTTTGCTAGTATACCACCATTGCCATCACCAGTACCATTTAGAGTTTGCTATGCTAAGCACTTGACATCCATTAGCTCACTTATTCTTCACAACAACCCTAGGAAATTGGGGCTGTTGATCCCATCTTATAGCTGGGCAAACAGGCTCAGTGATTTTTCTTGTCGTCGCTCAGCCAACAATGCCTGGAGCCAGAATTGGTTAGAATCTGAGTCTAAAACCTGTCTGTGCACCCATCCCTAGGCACTCCCTGGCCTTCCTCCACGGCAGAACTTTGGCAAAAGGTCCTCTTGGAGGCTTCTTCCTGGGAGACCCAGGTATCACTGGACCGGCTAAAATTGTTTATGCTTTCTTGGGACAGCAGCATGGGCTGTGGGAAGTCTCAACCTTCTAGGTTCAGGCTGTGTGTGGGGAAAGCTCCTTTCTGCCGGAGATTCTTTGCCTCTAGTAGTTCCCTTTGCTTAGAAGTCACTTCCTTTAGATCTCCTTCTTGTCACCTAGTTCTCTGCTTAGACCTCAGTTCCTCAGAGAGTCCTTTCTTTTTCTTTTTTTTTTTTTTTTGAGACAAGAGTCTCGCTCTGTCACCCAGGCTGGAGTGCAGTGGCATGATCTTGGCTCACTGCAACCTCCACCTCCTGGGTTCAAGCAATTCTCCTGCCTCAGCCTCCCAAGTAGGTGGGACTACAGGTGCCCACCACTAAGCCTGGCTAATTTTTGTATTTTTAGTAGAGACGGGGTTTCACCATATTGGCCAGGCTGGTCTCGAACTCCTGACCTCAGGTGATCTACCTGCCTCGGCCTCCCAAAGTGCTGGGATTACAGGCGTGAGCCACTGCGCCTGTCTTGAGAGTCCTTTCTAACAGCCGTATCTAAAATTGTCCTTTCCATGTCACTGGTTCACATTATTTTGTTGTTTTTCCCACAATTACTTGTCTCTGTCAGAAATGATCTTTATATGCTTGCATGGCGCAGTGGCTCATGCCTGTAATCCCAGCACTTTGGGAGGCCGAGGTTGGTGGATCACTGGAGGTCAGGAGTTCGAGATGAGCCTGGCCAACATGGCGAAACACTGTCTCTACTAAAAATACAAAAAGTAGCCAGGCATGGTGGTGCATGCCTGTAATCCCAGCTACTGGGGAGGGTGAGGCAGGAGATGCTTGAACCTGGGAGGCGGAGGTTGCAGAGAGCCGAGATTGCACCTTGCACTCCAGGCTGGGCGACAAGAGCGGGACTCTGTCTCAAAAAAAAAAAAAAAAAAAAAAACAGGCGCGGTGGCTCACACCTGTAATCCCCAGCACTTTGGGAGGCCGAGGTGGGTGGATCGCCTGAGGTCGGGAGTTCGAGACCAGCCTGACCAATATGGAGAAACCCCTTCTCTGCTAAAAATACAAAAATTAGCCGGGCGTGGTGGCACATACCTGTAATCCTAGCTACCAGGAGGCTGAAGCAGGAGAATCTCTTGAACCTGGGAGATGGAGGTTGCAGTGAGCCGAGATCGTGCCACTGCACTCCAGCCTGGGCAACAAGAGCAAAACTCCATCTCAAAAAAAAAAAAAAAAAAAAAGAAATGACCCTTATGTATGTGCTTATCTTCTTTCTTAGCTGCCTTCCCCGCTAGAGAACAGGGTCCGGGTGCCTTGTCCTCCCATTGTCTATTTCCAGTACCTGGCACACAGCAGGCACTCAATGAATATTTCTTGAATGAGGGGGGCATAAAGATTTAAGCTGGTCTTTCACCTGAAGTGTCCCTCAATTTAAAGTGGTTGTATTGAGTTAAAAGGCACTGTCACCCTTTAATGGAGGTTGAATCCCAGCCTTGTGGTGAGCACCATTAGATTATCCCAAAGCCTGTTCTGTAGTTTCTGGTGGTTGGCATTTTATTCCTTGAGAGTCCCAGAGACTTTTTTCCTCGAAAGTTCCAGAGTTTATTTCCCTCTACCCCTGTCCCAGAGCTGATTCACTGAAAGGTCTTGTTCCATACCCATCTATCACTTTTAATTCTTTGTTGTCCCTCTTTTCCCTGAGCACAAAGGGATTGCTGAGGGCAAGACTTCCAGTTACTATAGCGACAGTACTCTTTTGCCTCTCCCAAAATAAAACCCAGAGTCTTTGTCGGTACATTAACTGTAAATGTGATATGAATTCAGAAAATGTGGGCGTGGTGGCTCACACCTGTAATCTCAGCACTTTGGGAGGCTGAGGTGGGCAAATCACCTGAGGTCATGAGTTTGAGACCAGCCTGGCCAACATGGCAATACCCTGTCTCTACTAAAAATACAAAAATTAGCTGGGTGTGGTGGTGTGCTCCTGTAATCCCAGTTACTTGGGAGGCTGAGGCAGGAGAATCGCTTGAACCCAGGAGGAGGAGGTTGCAGTGAGCTGAGATTGCACCATTGCACTGTAGCCTGGGGACAGAGCGAGACTCTGTCTTAAAAAAAAAAAAAAAAAGGAAGAAAAATCTGCTATCATTTATTGAGTACCTACTTTTTTTTTTTTTTGAGACGAATCTCACTCTGATGCCTGGGCTAGAGTGCAGTGGTGCCATCTTGGCTCACTGCAACCTTCATCTCCTGGTTCAAGCAATTCTTCTGCCTCACCCTCCTGAGTAGCTGGGATTATAGGTGTGTGCCATGATGCCTGGCTAATTTCTGTATTTTTTTTAGTAGAGACAGGGTTTCACCACATTGGGCAGGCTGGTCTCGAACTCCTGACCTCAAGTGATCTGCCCACTTTGCCCTCCCAAAGTGTTGGGATTATAGGTGTGAGCCACTGCGCCCAGCTGACTACCTACTTTGTGTTAGATATTTTAATAGGGGTTTTGCAGACCTTTCTCATTTAATTCTCATAGCACCCACGATAGGGGCCATTATCCCCATATCATAAGTGAAGAAAGAGAGCTCAACAATGTAGCTTGTAAATAAACTTGGGGTAAGAATCGGAACTCAGGAGCTGCTAGGCTGAGGTTCGATTGCTGGCTCAGCTCCTCACTATGTGAGTGTCCTTAACTTTCTTTTTCCTCATCTTTATAATGGGGATTAATATAGTACTTCTGTGATTTTTGTAAGGATTAAATTAGTTAATATATGTAAGTTTAATTATTATAAAATTTTTTTTTGAGACAGTCTCACTCTGTCGCCCAGGCTGGAGTGCAGTCGTGCGATCTCAGCTCACTGCAACCTCCACCTCCAGGGTTCAAGTGATTGTTCTGCCTCAGCCTGCTGAGTAGCTGGGACTACAGGTGCGTACCACCATGCCCAGCTAATTTTTGTATTTTTTAGTGGAGACGGGGTTTCACTATGTTTACCTGGATGGTCTTGATCTCTTGACCTCATGATCCGCCTGCCTTGGCCTCCCAAAGTGCTGGGATTGCAGGCGTGAGCCACCGCACCCAGACTATAAATTTTTTTTTTAATGCGGGTTTCGTTAGTTTGCATAAGGTTATTTTACATCTGCTCTCTTTCTGTAAGGTTAGTTTATATCTTTATCATAGTAGTAGCTTAATAGCATTCTTTATTTAGTTTATTACATATTTGTTGAGTTTATAATGTAGTCCTACTGTATTGAATTTTGATTAAATATTCTCTTGTTTTTTAATGGATGAACTACATCCAGTTTGCCCAGAATCTTATGTAAAGAGCTATTGGTTTTTCTCATTTTCACAAATGATTTATTTTTATCCTGGACTGTATTCTTCAGCTTGAAATGGCTGAGTCCAAGAGTATAAGCAGTTCCACAGCTTGTTCTTTGCTTCTAGATTAAGGTATAAAAAGATGGCCATGGTCAGGACCTGAAGAGGTGTTCTAGTGTACCTGTTTCCCCGCAGCTGGACCAGTGTTAGGTTTTGTCTTTTCTAAAAAATTAGGTATTTCTGCTTGTTATATAATGGTGTGATAATTTTGACACAACATTTGAAAAGCATCCAGTTGCTTTATCTTCCTGTATTCAAGTTATGTTTATATCTAAAGATATGAATATAAGCATAGCAATGACTTTGGTCAGAGAAAGAGGAAGGACCTTTGAGAAGTACTTTGTCTACTTCTGCGTACATCCTGTTACTTTTGATAAGAGGGATTTCTCCTGCCTCAGAGGACCTTGAAATTGGCTAGCACCTCTGCATGTCAGTTTCCTCCCTGTAACTTAATTTTACTTGTATACCATGGTAACATTACATTAGTCCTAATTATATAATCTGGCAGTTGTGAAGATCCAGTAAATAGTAAAATAGTGTAAGAATTAAATTCTTGCATTTAAAAAATTTGCAGGTTTTTTTTTGGATTTTTTGTAGAGATGAGATTTCACCAAGTTGCCCAGGCTGGTCTTGAACTCTTAGATTCAAGCTACCTGCCCCTTGGCCTCCCAAAATGCTGGGATTACAGGCATGGGCCTATACTCAGCCTCCCAAAGTGCTGGGATTATAGGCATGAGCCAGTGTACCTGGCCAAAAATTTGCATATTTAAATAACATTAAAAAAAAAAAAAGGGCCAGGCGTGGTGGCTCATGCCTGTAATCCCAGCACTTTGGGAGGCCAAGGTGGGTGGATCATTTGAGGTCAGGAATTCAAGACCAGCCTGGCCAACATGGTGAAACTCTGTCTCTACTAAAAATGCAAAAATTAGCTGGGCAGTAGTGGCATATGCCTGTAGTCACAGCTACTCAGGAGACTGAGGCGGGAGAATTGTATGAGCCTAGGAGGCGGAGGTTACAGTGAGCTGAGATCGTGCCACTGCACTCCAGTCTGGGCGACAGAGTGAGACCCTGTCTCAAAAAAAAAAAAAAAGAAAAAAATATGAAGAAACATAAAGAAGCAACCCCACCACCAGAATAAAATAAAATTTTACCATCTAGATAATTCCTGCTGACAATTACTTCTTTGGTGGTTTTTTTTGTTTGTTTTTGTTTTTTGGCTTTTTTTTTTTTTTTTTTTTTGAGATGGACTCTTGCTCTGTCACCCAGACTGGTTTGCAGTGGCACAATGTCAGCTCACTGCAACCTCCGCCTCTTGGGTTCAAGCAATTCTCCTGCCTCAGCCTCCTGAGTAGCTGGGATTACAGGTTCCCACCACCATGCCCGGCTAATTTTTGTATTTTTAGTAGAGATGGGGTTTCACCATGTTGCCCTGGCTGGTCTCGAACACCTGACCTCAGGTGATCCACCTGCCTTGGCCTCCCAAAGTGCTGGGATTACAGGCGTGAGCCACCGCACCTGGCCTTTTTTTTTTTTTTTTTTTTTTTTGAGACAGGTCTGGCTCTGTTGCCCAGGCTAGAGTGCTGTGGTACAATCTCCGCTCACTGCGACCTCTTCCTCCTGGGCTCAAACCATCCTCCCACCTCAGCCTCCCAGGTAGTTAGGACTACAGACACGCACTACCATGCCTGGCTAATTTTTTTGTATTTTTTGTAGAGATGGGATTTCACCATGTTGTCTAGGCTGATCTTGAACTCCTGAGCTCAAGCAATCCACCTACCATAGCCTCCCAAAGTGCTGGGATTACAGGCGTCAGCCACTGTGCCTGGCCCATCGTTCCTTTTAATAGCTATAGTGACATGATTGTAGTTTATTGCAGCCTCAAACTCCTGGGCTCAAGCAATCCCATCTCAGCCTCCCGAGTGGCTGAGACACAATCCTCTTTTGATGTACGTTTTGGTTGCAGAAATTGCAAAGCTCTATTGATCGTTGTTATAGATAATTTGATAGGCTTTGAGGGTATGTCTTCATTATAAGTTACTGGCTGTGGGATTGTTGGGCAGAGAGTATGTTTTTGTAGGTGGTGCCAAATTGCCTCTAGAAAGCTTTTCTAGTTTATGCTTTTGGTAGAAGCATTTGGGCATGGTCTCTTCTCCTCATCCCTGCTAACACTACCTTTAAATTTTTGCCAAATTTGAGAAGTGAAAATTTGCTATTTTAATTTGCATTTCCTTTAATTTAGGGCGATGTTATATGTATATATTATCACATGTTCATTAGACCTTGGTATCTGTACTCGACCTCCAAATCTGCCAGTTCTTACAGTTTGCGCATTTTTTTTTATTTTTTATTTTTTGAAACAGAGTCTCACTCTTGTTGCCCAGGCTGGAGGGCAATGACACAATCTCAGCTCACTGCAACCTCTGTCTCCCGGGTTCAAGCGATTCTCCTGCCTCAGCCTCCCGAGTAGCTGGGATTACAGGCATGTGCCACCACGCCCGGCTAATTTTCTATTTTTAGTAGAGACGGGTTTCTCTGTGTTGGTCAGGCTGGTCTTCAACTTCCGACCTCAGGTGATCCATCCACCTTGGCCTCCCAAATTGCTGGGATTACAGGCGTGAGCCATCGTGCCTGGTCCACTTTGCGCATTTTAAAGTAAGTTGTGGCTAGATGCGGTGCTTCACGCCCATAATCTCAGCACTTTGGGCGGCTGAGGTGGGTGGATCACCTGAGGTTGCGAGTTCAAGACCGGCCTGACCAACATGGAGAAACCCTGTCTCTACTAAAAATACCAAATTAGGTGGGCGTGGTGGCGCACGCCTGTAATCCCTGCTATTCGGGAGGCTGAGGCAGGAGAATCGCTTGAACCTGGGAGGCGGAGGTTGCAGGGAGCTGAGATCATGCCATTGCACTCCAGCCTGGGCGACAGAGCAAGACTCCGTCTCAAAAAAAAAAAAAAAAAAGAGTAAATTGTTTGACTTTTTTGTCCTTGGTTTGTATGCAGTCTTTGTTAATAATGGAAGTTAGCTCTTTGTCATACGGGTTACAATTATTTTCTCCCAGTTTGTCGTTTGTGAAAGTGCCCTTTAAACTGTGCTGCACAGTGTGCATTTCAAGCTTTCATTGTCATTGATGCAGGGGACATTGATGAATACTGTATTTAAGGAAGTAAACTAGGCCCTGTGTCTCCTGTGTAGCAGCGAGTTCCCATTGTAGGGAAATTTGAATGTAAAGGAGTAATTTGAAATCCTGCCAAGGTCTTTTAAAATGGAATCCTATGTGAATACAGATTGCATGAGTTTTTTAAATTCTCTCCATGTCCATATTGAACATGTTCCCTTTTCCTCTTTTTCTGGAAGCTGATGATTTTTGGAAGAAAAAGCTAAGGCCCTGAAGAAAAGTTAAAAGCTACAGAATCTTTAGTCCTATTGCATCTTCAGAAAAATTATGTTTAAAACTAAATGAAAGAAGTAAAAATGTACTACTTATGTAATTTTTTTTGAAATCCCTGCTTCTGTATTGAACTCTTTTTTATTCTTTAGTAGATGTTGTCAATTTAAATAGATACTTTCAGATGATTTCCCCTCTGCCCCTCCCCTCACCCTTTGCTAGAGCTCATTCATGTCTTCTCAGTGTTTGCGTTTGTCTTGCTGGGTGGACTAGAGCTGGGACTGAGTTGGATTCCTAATTTTCAGCATTACAAGCATAGTGACTTACTGATAATACTTGTTAGTGGTTTGTTGGGTGAATTAATGTGAATTTAAAAACAAACTCTGCCACCTTAGAGGGGTGGAGGGGAAATTGGTAATGGGATGGGAAAGCCAGATTAGTTTTGTGTTCTGTGTGATATCAGAGAGTGAAACTTCAGACAGGTGGATCAGAGTTAAAATGAAACACGTTTTAGTTCATACATAGCAAGAATTCTGAGGATTCAGCTTCAAGAGGAATTGGTTTTCTTGAGCTTTTGGGAATAATTTCCTCATCTTCATTCATTCACTGCCTTGCTCCCTCACTCCTGCATTTTAATGGAAGGCCTCCTGAGGTGCCTGGGGGAAGGTAATGTAGAAACAATTAATTCAGAAGTCAGGCCAACCTGGGCTTTTGTTCTGGGGCCTGTCACTTAGCACCTGAACTTTAACCAAGTTACTTTAAGCCTAATTTCCTTATCTGTGATAACATAGTTATTAACAGCTACTAACTATGTAGTTCTTACTTTGTGCCAGTCCTGAGCTCTTTAAATGGATTATATATTTTAATCCTCACATCCACTGCCTGGAGATAGATATTATTATTATCACCATCCCTATTTTACAGAGAGGAAAATAATTTACACAAATTCATTCAGCTAATAAGGGGTTATATAATTTATATAAATTCATTCAGTTAATGATGAGTGGGGCTGGGGATTCAGGGCCAAGCATTTAACCCCATTACATTAAATTCCGTTACTTTGGTAAAAGAAGACTGTCAGGCTACGTAGAGCCTGACAAATAATAGCAGCTCAGTGAATGTTAAGTTTCATCCTGCCTTTCTTGTTGGGCATCACCTTTTTATATAATCTGGGAGGGGAAATTAATAATCAGAATATTACTTGGTATGAATGAAGTCAGAGAACAAGATAATTTGACTTGGTATTGGCCGGGTGCGGTGGCTCACGCTTGTAATCCCAGCACTTTGGGAGGCCGAGGTGGGCAGATCACGAGGTCAGGAGATCGAGACCATCCTGGCTAACATAGTGAAACCACATCTCTACAAAAAATACAAAAAAAAAAAAAAAAAAAAAAATTTGACGTGGTATTTCAGGCAAGCCAAAACGAAGACCTTTCTACTGATTGGATTATACCTGTATGTCAGATTTTTTTTTCTTCAGAGTCTTGCTCTGTCACCCCGGTAGGAGTGCAGTGGCGTGATCTCGGCTCACTGAAACCCCCACCTCCTGGGTTCAAGCAATTCTCATGCCTCAGCTTCCTGAGTATCTGGGATTACAGGCGTGCACCAGCATGCCCGGCTAATTTTCGTAATTTTAGTAAAGACAGGATTTTACCATGTTGGCCAGGCTGGTCTGGAACTCCTGACTTTGAGTGATCAGCCGCCTCGACCTCCCAAAGTGCTGTGATTACTGGCATGAGCTACCGCGCCTGGCCATGTGTATGTCAGATTTGATATCTCATTTTCTTAGAGAATGTTTGGTAAAGGCTGTCAAACCTCTGACATTTCCTTTCCTAGGGTCCAAATAGTTAGAACACTCCTGCCAACACAGCTTTTCAGTTTATTAAGTTTCAGCTTCCTTAATTACAGCTGTCAACCATTTCTGCCTCGGTTTGCTTGCTTTATGTGTTTCCCAATATCAGCCCTTCGGAATTTTTTTTTTTTTTTTTTTTTAAGATGGAGTCTTGCTCTGTTGCCAGGCTGGAATGCAGTGGCGTGATCTCGGCTCACTGCAACCTCTGCCTCCCAGGTTCAAGCGATTTTCTTGCCTCAGCCTCCTGAGTAGCTGGGACTACAGGTGCGTGCCACCATGCCCAGCTAATTTTTGTATTTTTAGTAGAGACGGGGTTTCACCATGTTGGCTAGGATTGTCTCGATCTCTTGACCTTGTGATCCTCCCACCTCGACCTCCCAAAGTGCTGGGACTACAGGCATGAGCCACTGCGCCCAGCCTGGAATGGGTAGTTTAATAGATAGCTTATTGTCCTTCACATGTATAATCCTTTACATTATACACTTGTGAAAAATTTTCATTGTGAAAAACTAAAATTTAGGAAAGTATTTAAGAAGAAAGGAACAATCACCAATAACCTATAACTTATTTTTTTCTTCCTGTCTTTACAAAAGAATCAGTGGCTGGGTACCATGGCTCATGTCTCTAATTCCAGCACTTTGGGAGGCTGAGTCAGGAGGATCACTTGAACCTGGCAGTTTGAGACCAGCCCAGACAAACACATAGCAAGACCCTGTCTCTACCAGATAACAAATTAGCTGGGTGTGGTGGCTTGCACCTGTAGTCCCAGGTGCTTGGGAGGCTGAGTAAGGAGGATCACATGAGCCCAGGAAGTCGAGGCTACAGTGATCCAGGTTTGAGCCACTGTAGACCAGCCTGAGTGACAGAGTGAGCAAGACCTTGTCTCCAAAAAAATAAATTCATATGAGTTTTTTTCTTTTCTTTTCTTTTTTTTTTTTTTTTTTTGAGACAGAATTTCACTCTTGTTGCCCAGGCTAGAATGTAATGGTGCGATCTTGGCTCACTGGAACCTCCACCTCCTGGGTTCAAGTGATTCTCCTGCCTCAGCCTCCCAGGTAGCTGGAATTACAGGCATGTGCCACCATGCCTGGCTAATTTTGTATTTTTAATAGAGATGGGGTTTCTGCATGTTGGTTAGGCTGGTCTCAAACTCCTGACCTCAGGTGATCCGGCAGCCTCGGCCTCCCAAAGTTCTGGGATTATAGGCATGAGCCACCATGCCTGGCCTTTTTTTGTTGTTGTTTTTTTTGTTTTGTTTTTTAAAGAGACAGGTTCTTGCTCTGTCACTCAGGCTGGAGTACAGTGGCACAATCATAACTCACTGCAGTCTCAACCTCCTGGGCTCAAGCGATCCTCCTGCCTCAGCCTTTTCAGTAGCTGGGATTGTAAGCCTGAGCCACCTCATCTGACTGTGTATGAGTTTTAATGTGAGCTCCATGTGGTACAATTTTGCATCCTGCCTTTTTATGTAATATATTGCAAGCAAATTCTTCATAAAATGTGCTGCTATTAAACATTAGACATGTACTCACTTCTGTGATTTTTTTCCATACTCATTTATTGCAAAGAAAGTGTTCTGGTAGGAGGCAGGCATTGCTCTGGCAGTGCTCTGGCATTGCTTGGGCAGTGTGGGCTGTCAAGAGCCAAAGTATAAGGCTGGATGCAGTGGCTCGTGCCTGTAATCCCGTAATCCCGGCACTTTGGGAGGCCCAGGCGGGAGGATTGCTTGAACCCAGGAGTTTGAGACCAGCCTAGGAACATAGATAACTCTCTCTGTAAAAAAAAAAAAAAAAAAAAAAAGCTGGGTGTGCTGATGCATGCCTGTGATTCCAGCTACTCGGGAGGCTGAGGCAGGAGTGAGCTATGATAGCGCCACTGCATTCCAGCCTGGACAACAGAATGAGACCCTGTCTAAAAAAAATTTTAAAAAGTCCAGAGTTTAGTGGGAGGAAGGAGTTAGGCTGGGGTAAGTCTGCTGTAAGGAAGTGGTCTGTTCAAGTGCCCTTAGAGTTCAGAGTGGCTACATGTCCATCAGAACCACCACTAGCTCCTCCGATAGCATTTAGGACTCTGCAGATTAATAGATTAATTACCTCAGTGATCACAAGAAGTGTTCTTTTTTTTTTTCTTTTTCGAGATGGAGTCTTGCTCTGTCACCCAGGCTGGAGTGCAGTGGCGTGATCTTGGCTCACTGCAACCTCTGCCTCCCAGGTTCAAGCTATTCTTCTGCCTCAGCCTCCCAAGTAGCTGGGATTACAGGCGCCTGCCGCCACGCCCCGCTAATTTTGTATTTTTAGTAGAGATGGGGTTTCACCATGTTGGCCAGGCTGGTCTCAAACTCCTGACCTCGTGATCCGCCTGCCTCGGCTTCCCAAAGTGTTGGGATTACAGGCTTGAGTCACCGCACCCAGCCGGAAGTGTTCTTTTATGGGGGCCACTTTTCTTGTAAATGGCCTAATCCAGTACACCTTTTTTTTCCATCAAAAGGAAATTGGCTTTACTGTTTGGTTCTGATCATAAATATAAATTTTATTCATTGCAGCACAAGTACACGAGACAGGATTGAGAAAGGAGAGATTCAAATTGTGACTTCAGATTCAAAGGCAATTAAAGGAATTAAACGTGAATATTTTTACTGTTTTATTGTTCTATGATTTAAAAAAATCTGGGTAAAACTTATAGGAAAATACAAATGATCAGAATGGACTCAAGAAGTAGGAAATATAGCTGGGTGTGGTGGCAGGCGCCTGCAATCCCAGCTACTTGGGAGGCTGAGGCAGGAGAATCACTTGAACCCGAGAAGCAGAGGTTGCAGTAAGCCAAGATCATGCCATTGCACTCCAGCCTGGGCGAGAAGAGCGAGACTCCTTCTCGAAAAACAAACCAACAAACAAAAAAAGAAGTAGGAAATATACATAGATCAAAGAAAGTATAAACAATTCTGGGCGCAGTGGTTCACGCCTGTAATACCAGCACTTTGGGAGGTTGATGTGGGCAGATCACTTGAGGTCAGGTGTTTGATACCAGCCTGGCCAACATGGTGAAACCCAATCTCTACTCAAAATACAAAAATTAGCTGGGTGTGGTGGCATGCGCCTGTAGTCCCAGCTACTCAGGAGGCCTAGGCTCCAGAATTGCTTGAACCTGGGAGGTGGAGGATACGGTGAGCTGAGATGGCACCACTGCACTCAGCCTGGGTAAAAGAGTATGACTCTGTCTCAATAAATAAATAAATAAATAAATAAATAGACAGACCTCGTACAGCCTTCCAAAAGTAGCACCAAGTATTAATATCTCAACTTTTGTTTGCTTCGTTTTTAATTTTTTTTGTTTTTAAGAGACGAGCGTTTGCTATGTTTCCCAGGCTGGTCTTGAACTCCTGGGCTCAAAGAAACAATTTGGCTCTGCCTTCCAAGTAGCTGGGACTATAGGCATACATTACTGTGCCTGGCATTTGTTTGCTTCCTTTGTAACTCTTTAAATTTCATTGCAATTACAGTTTGCAGTTATTTTATTTATCAGTTTACTGGCTAAAGTTTTGTGTTTCCCCGGTAGACTGAAGGGTTCTTGAGGGCAGGAGCTGTGTCTCTTTGGTCTTGATTGTTTCCTTAAATAGTCGCTGAGCAAATATTTGTTGAATAATGCATCAGCAGATGACTGAATTTAACTGTGAAAGCAGTTGTTTTTTTGTAGTTCTGAGGGGTGGCCCTTGGCCCTTGTAGGTGAGTGGTAAGCAGTGTTGAGGGAGCGTCTTCTTAGTTCCAGAAACCACAGGAAGCTGCACGATGGAGGAATAGGAACCAGTGGAAGGCACACCTGTGTTAGAATGAGGACACCAACAGGGTTTCATGGAGCTTTGTGTTTTGAATAATGCCTGTTTGTTTTTTTATGTGTGGTGAATGATGCTACACTCTGGGTGGACTTTGCCTAAGTTTCATAAATGTTTAATTGGCTTTTTCAGGAGAATAAAGGCAGCCCCGTTGATGACTGAAAATGACAAAGCATCCACCTAACAGACGAGGAATCAGCTTTGAAGTGGGAGCCCAGTTGGAAGCCCGGGACCGTTTAAAAAACTGGTACTTTTACATTTTTCTGTTAATTAAAGCCCTTCAGTAAAGGATTTTTGCCAGCACTGATAGAGTGGTAGCTTAGGCTTTTTTTGTGGTGTTTTTCTACTTCCTGACTCTTGGAAGATGGGAGGAAACGTCAGTCTTTTCTCTTTGGTGCAGGGATCCCAGTGTCAGGGTGACTGTCCTGTAACCCCCTGTATATATTTGTTTCCCCCTTTTGCCTGTTCATCTGAAAGAGTTCTGGGAAAAAGAAGCAGGAATGGCTACAGGGAAGGGAAGAGTTAATAGTGGCAGCTCTCTTGCTCTTGGCTGCCTGTCTGAAAAAAGAGGAAAGATCAGGGATGGAATAGAGAAGAAAAAGGGGTTCGATTGGAGCAGCTCATGTGTTGTGAACACCCCATCCTGTTTTCTGGGCATGATCTTGTATGCTGAAATACAGTCATCATGTAAGGGCACACTGTCAGGGTGATTAGGTTCAGAAGCTGAGGGGTTATAGTCCCAGCTGTGTCATTGACTTGTGACCTCTGGCTGGTAATTAGCTGCTTTGTGCATTGGCTTATCTATAAATGTGGGTATTGGTAATATTGACCTCATAGGGTTATTCTGAGAATCAAATGATAGAATATGTAAGGAAAGACCTTATAGACTGTGAAGTGATTGTTGTGGTTGAGGGCATCCTAGAATTTGGTCATTTGTTGGTGCTCAAGGTGAGCGTGGGGTTTTCAGAACTTATACCTCTTTAAGGGTTTTTGCTTTTTTTTTTTAGACAGAGATTCGCTCTGTCACCCAGGCAGATCTTGGCTCACTGCAACCTCTGCCTCCCAGGTTCAAGCAGTTCTCGTGCCTCAGCCTCCTGAGTAGCTGGTATTGCAGATGTGTGCCACCATGCCTGGCTAATTCCTTTTTGAGCTAAAGAAGGAAGAGTTTAACCCTTTTTGAGATTCTTTCAAAATAGATTGATCAGCTCTTCAGGTGTAGGAAGATAAGACAGGAGAAGAGAGGCATGGAAGCAGTTGGTACAGAAAACTGTCTTTGCTATTAGAATTAGGTACACTTGGCTGGGCGCGGTGGCTCACGCCTGTAATCCCAGCACTTTGGGAGGCCGAGGTGGGTGGATCACCTGAGGTCTGGAGTTAGAGACCAGCCTGGCTAAAGTGGCGAAACCCCGTCTCTACTAAAAATACAAAAAATTAGCCGGGCATGGTGGTGCATGCCTGTAATCCTAGCTTCTCGGGAGGCTGAGCCAGGAGAATTGCTTGAACCCGGGAGGTGGAGGTTGCAGGGAGCCGAGATTGCGCCACTGCACTCCAGCCTGGGCAACAGAGTGAGACTCGGTCTGAAAAAGAAAAAAGAATTAGGTACACTTGGCCAGTTGTGGTGGCTCACGCCTATAATCCCAGCACTTTGGGAGGCTGAGGTGGGCGGATCATGAGGTCAGGAGTTCAAGACCAGCCTGGCCAACATAATGAAACCCCGTCTTTACTAAAAATATAAAAATCAGCCGGGCATGATGGTGCACGCATGTAGTCCTAGCTACTCAGGAGGCTGAGGCAGGAGAATCACTTGAACCTGGGAGGTGGAGGCTGCATTGAGCCAAGATCGCGCCACTGCACTCCAGCCTGGGTGACTGAGCGAGACTCCGTCTCGAAAAAAAAAAAAGAAAAAAGAAAAAATAATTAGGTAATTAGGTACACTTTCAACACAGTTGTTTTTGGGCTATTTTTTTTTTTTTGGAGACAAGAGTCTTGCTCTTTCATTCAGGCTGGAGTGTAGTGGCGTGATCTCGACTCACTGCAGTCTTCGCCTCCTAGGTTCAAGCGATTCCTCTGCCTCAGCCTTCTGAGTAGCTGAGATTACAGGCATGCACCACGATGCCCGGCCAATTTTTTGTATTTTTAGTAGAGACGGGGTTTCACCATGTTGGCCAGGCTGGTCTCCAACTCCTGACCTCAGATGATCTGCTCGCCTTGGCCTCCCAAAGTGCTGGGATTACAGGCGTGAGCCACCAAGCCCGCCTATTTTTGGGCTATTTGTATTATCTATAATTAGTTCCTTTTTTGGTTTCAGTATATATATGTATGTGTGTGTGTGTATATATATATAATATACTGTGTGTGTATATATATTATATATTGTATGTATATATATTATATAAGTAGTATCATACAACTTGTTTTTTTTCTGTGTCTTTGTTTTTTATATTCAATATGTTTTTGTGATTTACCCATACTTAACTCCGCACCCTCCTCGCCCACCCCTGATATAGGGTCTTACTCTATTGCTCAGGCTGGAGTGTAATGGCACAATCATAGTTCACTGTGGCCTCCAACTCCTGGGCTCAAGTGATCCTCCTGCCTTAGCCCTCCATGTATCTGGGACTACATCTTAACTTCTGTATAGAGTTTTATTGTATGAATATACCACATTTTGTTTATCTAGTCCCCTACTAATGGACATTTGTTTGTTTGTTTGTTTATTTATGATGGAGTGTAGCTCTGTCACCCAGGCTGGAGTGTGGTGGCACAATCTTGGCTCATTGCAACATCCGCCTCCTGGGTTCAAGCAGTTCTGCCTCAGCCTCCTGAGTAGCTGGGATTACAGGTGCCCACCTTGCCCAGCTAGGGTATGGGTTTTTTTTTTTTTTTTTGAGACGGAGTCTTGCTCAGTCACCCAGGCTGGAGTGCGGTGGCTCGATCTCTGCTCACTGCAAGCTCCGCCTCCTGGGTTCACGCCATTCTCCTGCCTCAGCCTCCCGAGCAGCTGGGACTACAGGCACCCACCACCATGCCCAACTAATTTTTTTGTATTTTTTTAGTAGAGATGGGGTTTCACGGTGTTAGCCAGGATGGTTGCGATCTCCTGACCTCGTGATCCACCCTCCTCGGTCTCCCAAAGTGCTGGGATTACAGGCGTGAGCCACCGCGCCCAGCCTAATTTATGTACTTTTAGTAGAGATGGGGTTTCGCCATTTTGGCTGGTCTCAAATTTGTGACCTCAGGTGATCCACCCACCTTGGCCTCCCAAAGTGCTGGGATTACAGGTGTGAGCCACCGCTCCTGGCCCGTTTATTTATTTATTATTTTTTATTGTATTTTTCTTAAATGGGTGCTTAAATTCCAGTTTTTCACCTGAGACACAGTGCTGCTGTGAATGTCTCTTTGTGCACATACACAGACTTTTACTTGGGCAGTGGCTTTTGACCACAACCTACAGTAAGAAATGTATTTTAAATCCAGTGTGGTACTCAACCATATGTACATAAAAATTTATTTTTATTTTGTTTTTATTATTATTTTTTTGTAACGGTGTCGAGACAGCGTCTCACTTTGTTGCCCAGGCTGTAATGCAGGGTCGTGATCTTGGCTCACTGCAATCTCCGCCTCCCAGGTTCAAGCGATTCTCGTGCCTCAGCCTCCTGAGTATGTGGGATTATAGGTGTGCACCACCATGCCTGGCTATTTTTTTTTTATTTCTAGTAGAGCCGGTGTTTCACCATGTTGGCCAGGCTGGTCTTGAACTCCTGGCCTCAGGCGATCTGCCCAACTCGGCCTCCTGAGTGCTGGGACCACAGGCCAGATCCATGGCACCCGGCCTATTTTTATTTTTCGAGACAAGGTCTCACTCTGTTGCTCAGGTTGGAGTGCGGTAGTGGGAACAGAGCTCATTGCACTTTTGACCTCCCTTGGCTTAAGCAGTCCTCCTGCTTCAGCTGGGACCACAGGCACATGCCACCACGCCTGATTAATTATTATTATTATTATTATTTTGAGATGGAGTCTTGCTCTGTCGCCCAGGCTGGAGTGCAGTGGCGCAATCTCGGCTCACTGCAAGCTCCGCCTCCCGGGTTCACGCCATTCTCCTGCCTTAGCTTCCCGGCTAATTTTTTGTAATTTTAGTAGAGACGGGGTTTCACTGTGTTAGCCAGGATTTACCTCGTGATCTGCCCGCCTTGGCCTCCCAAAGTGCTGGGATTATAGGTGTGAGCCACTATGCCCAGCCACACGCCTGATTAATTTTTAAATTTTTAGTAGAGATGAGGTCTCACTATGTTGCCAAGGCTGATCTCGAATTCCTGGGCTCAGGTGATCCTCCTGCCTTGGCCTCCCAAAATGCTGGGGTTACAGGCATAAGTCACCATACCTGATCTATATAAATTTAACTGAAACACAAATTTTATGAAGTAGTATTTAACCTTAATATATGCATTATACTCTGGTATTTTTTTCTGTTCTTTTTTTTTTCGTTTGGGACAGAGTCTTGCTCTGTCGCCCAGTCTGGAGTGCAGTGGCACAATCTTGGCTCACTGCAACCTCTGCCTCCTGGGTTCAAGCGATTCTCCTGCCTCAGCCTCCTGAGTAACTGGGATTACAGGCGCCCGCCACCACACCCAGCTAATTTTTGTATTTTTAGTAGAGACAGGGTTTCACTGTGTTGGCCAGGATGGTCTGGAACTCCTGACCTTGTGATCTGCCCTCCTCAGCTTCCCAAAGTGCTGGGATTACAAGCGTGAGCCACCATGCCTGGCATTTTTTTTTTTTTTTTTTTTTTTTTTTTTTTGATATGTCTCACTCTGTTGCCTAGGCTGGAGTGTAATGGTGCAGTTACAACTCATTGCAGCCTTGACTTCCAGGCTCAGGTGATCCTCTCACCTCAGCCTTCTGAGCAGATGGGACTACCAGCACATACCATCATGCTAGGCTAATTTTTTGTATTTTTAGTAGAGATGAGGTTGGCCAAGCTGGTCTTGAACTCCTGACCTCAAGTGTTTCACCTGCCTCGGCTTCCCAAAGTGCTGGGATTACAAGTGTGAGTCACCATGCCTGGCACATATTTAGGTTTTTAATCCACCTGGAATTCATTTTATGTATAGTATGAACTTATATCTAATTATTATTTTTTAATTCAATGAATAACCAGTTGCTCCAATATCATGTTTAGAATAGTCCATTCTTTCCCCATTGACCTGCAATACCACTTGTATGTATTAAGCCTCATATTTACATAGGCCTGTTCTCAGCTCTTTAGTCTATTCCATTGATTTATGTTTACTCCTGTGCTTGTAATAACACATTATTTAATTGATATTGCTTTAACATAACTCTTGATATCTGGTAAGACAGGTTTTATTTTATTTGTTGTATTCTTAGACCTTTACTCTTTTTTTTTTTTTTTTTTTTTTTGAGACGGAATCTTGCTCAGTCGCCCAGGCTGGAGTGCAGTGGCACGATCTTGGCTCATTGCAAGCTCCGCCTCCCGGGTTCACGCCATTCTCCTGCCTCAGCCTCCCGGGTAGCTGGGACTACAGGTGCCCGCCACCACGCCCGGCTAATTTTTTGTATTTTTAGTAGAGACGGAGTTTCACTGTGTTAGCCAGGATAGTCTCGATCTCCTGACCTTGTGATCTGCCTGCCTTGGCCTCCCAAAGTGCTGGGATTACAGGCGTGAGCCACCGCACCCGGTCAGCCTTTACTCTTTAATGTGAATTTTTGTAGTATTGTTGAGTGTCTTGAAAAGTGTTTTTGGAGTTTTGAAGTAAATTGTATTTAATTGGTATCTTGATAAAAAGTTTTCATTCATGAAAATACATCTTTATACTTATTCATGTTTTACTTTATGAACTTTAGTGATGTTTTATACCTCCATAAAGATTTTGTATGTTATCTGTTAGATTTATTCCTAAGTACTGTCTAGTTTTTTGTTGCTTCTATGAATGGATCTTTTTTTTTTTTTTTCTGAGATGAAGTCTTGCTCTGTCACCCAGGCTAAAGTGCAGTAGAGTGATTTGGGCTCACTGCAACCTCTACCTCCCAGGCTCAAGCAGTTCTCCCTGCCTCAGACTCCCGAGTAGCTGGGATTACAGATGCCCGCCACCATGCCTGGAATTTTTGTATGTTTTAGTAGAGGCGGGGTTTTGCCATTTTGTCCAGGCTGGTCTTGAACTCCTGACCTCAGGTGATCTGCTCACCTCGGCTTCCTAAAGTGCTGGGATAACAGGCGTGAGCCACTGCACCTGGCCAGATCTTTATATATATATTTTTTCTCTTTGGTTATTGCTGGCATGAAGCAATATTGTTGTTAACAAAATTCAGTATGTGGATTTTATATAGTTTGAAAACAAAAGCAGACTGCTTAAAAAAGATTTATGACATTTATGAGATTGTTGGAAGTTTGAACATTGATTGGTTATTTGATATTAAAGAATCGTTAACATTTTAGATGTGGAAGTGATATTGTAATTTTGTTTTTTAAGAGTTCTTATTTCTTAGAGATTATATACCTACATTTATGAATAAAATGATACGTTGTGATTTGCTTCAAGATAATATGAAGATTCTGTGATTATATGCAGTAGGAAGAAAAAGGAGATAATATAAAGGGGGAGAAGGGTGGGAAGATAGAGGAAGCAAAAGCGGCCATGTGTAATGGGTACATGAGTCTTTATCGCTATTGAGTCTTGTATCTGGTCTTACACAGAAACCTTTCTCCATTTTCATGTTCATCTTAATGGTTCTTTTGGATTTTCTACATAGACCATCATGTATCTGCAAACAACTGTTTTGCCTCTTCCTTTCCAATCCTCTGCTTCTCATTTCTTTTCCTTTCTTCCTTCCTTAATTTTTTTCTTTCCTTCCCATTTTCCCTTCTGTGTTCATTGACTAGGATCATAGCAGCAAGATGTTAAATGATAGTGATGATAGCAGCCTTCCATAGTTTGTTGTTTGACTTTAACAGGAACGCATCCGAGAGTTCACCATTAAGTATGATGTTTATCATAGGATCATGGTAGATGTGTTTAGTCAGATTGCAGAAGTTTATGCCTATTCCTTGTTTGCTGGAAGTTTTTTTTTTTTTTCAGCCTGAGTAATGTTGAATTTAATGCTTTCAGGCATCTAATTAACTGACCATGCGTATTTTCCCCTTTAATCTTTATTTATTTATTTATTTTTATTTTTATTTTTTGAGACGGAGTCTTGCCCTGTCGCCCAGGCTGGAGTGCAGTGGTGCATCTTGGCTCACTGCAAGCTCCGACTCCCGGGTTCGTGCCATTCTCCTGCCTCAGCCTCCCGAGTAGCTGGGACTACAGGCGCCCGCCACCACGCCTGGCTAATTTTTTCTATTTTTAGTAGAGGCGGGGCTTCACCATGTTGGCCAGGATGGTCTCGATCTCCTGACCTCGTGATCTGCTCGCCTCGGCCTCCCAAAGTGCTGGGATTACAGGCGTGAGCCACCGCACCTGGCCCCGATTTTTTTTTTCTTAACCGTGTCTTTACGGAAAAGAGGAAAACGTTATGGCCATCTTGTACAAATTTCTAGGAACAAATTTTAAACTTAACATTTGGCCAGATGCGGTGGCTCATGCCCGTAATCCCAGCACTTTGGGAGGCCAAGGCGGGTGGATCATGAAGTCAGGAGTTCAAGACCAGCATGGTGAAACCCCGTCTCTACTAAAAATACAAAATAAATTAGTTGGGTGTGGTGGCACATGCCTATAATCCCAGCTACCCCCGAGTCTGAGGCAAGAGAATTGCTTAAACCTGGGAGGTGGAGGTTGCAGTGAGCCAACATCACGACACCATTGTACTCCAGCCTGGGCGACAGAGCAAGGCTCTGTCTTGGAAGAAAAAAAAAAAAAGTTTCAACTTAACATTTAAAAGATATTCTGGGCCTGGTGTGGTGGCTCACACCTGGAATCCCAGCATTTTGGGAGGCCAAGCCTGGTGGATTACCTGAGGTCAGGAGTTTGAGACCAGCCTGGCCAACATGGTGAAACCCTGTCTCTACTAAAAGTACAAAAATCAGTCAGACATGGTGGTGTGTGCCTGTAGTCCCAGCTACTTGGGAGGCTGAGGCAGGAGAATCGTTTGAACCTGGAAGGCAGAGGTTGCAGTGAGCTGAGTTTGTGCCACTACACTTCAGCCTGGGTGACAGAGCAAGACTTTGTCTCAAAAAAAAAGATAATCCAGCTGGGCATGGTGACTCATGCCTGTAATCCCAACACTTTGGGAGGGTGAGGTGGGAGGACTGATTGAGTCAAGGATTTCAAGACCAGCCTGGAGAATATAATGAGACCCTGTCTCAAAAAAAAAAAAAAAAAAAAAAAAATCTGGGCATGGTGGTACATGCCTGTAGTCCCAGCTACTTGGGAGGCTGAGGCAGGAGGACTGCTTGAGCCTAGGAGTTTGAGGTTGCAGTGAGCTGCAATTGTGCTGATAGCCGCAGGTGGCAGTCAAATGCCTAGGCAGATGGGGACAGTTCCCTGGTGAAACCTGACTGTCAAACCAAGGACAGTTTGTTTGTTTATTTATTTTTTGAGACGGAGTTTTGCTCTTGTCGCCTAGGCTGGAGTGCAGTGGCGCGATCTCAGCTCACTGCAACCTCTGCCTCCTGAGTTCAAGCGATTCTCCTGCCTCAGCCTCCCAAGTAGCTGGGACTACAGGCAGGTGCCACCACACCCAGCTAATTTTTGTATTTCTAGTAGAGATGGGGTTTCATTATGTTGGCCAGGCTGGTCTCAAACTCGTGACCTCAGGTGATCTGCCCGCCTCCGCCTCCCAAAGTGCTGGGATTATAGGCATAAGCCACTGTGCCTGGCCTCCAAAGACAGTTTAAAGCCTGAAAGCCAAGCTACAATTCCTGGGTAAATCCACGGACTGGATTGAGAACCTCTCTTCCAGTTTGGCAAGGTTTCCTCTGATTGATCCCCACCCTTCACCTGTTTTACATGTTGTTACCCTTGCCTGATTGGTTTTTTACACTGTCATGCCCACCTTTGAGTGACGCCTTTGTTTTAGCCTTTTTGTTATACGCGCAAACCAATCAGCATACATTCCCCATTCTGAACCCATAAAAGCCCTGCCACACTGAGAGGGAGACTACCCGTCTTCAAGTGGGAGAGTACCCTCACGTGGGTGCTCTTATGAGCCTCATTTTAGCAGTAAGAAAAAGGAGGCTCAGAGAGATGAAGTTATTTGCCCAAGGTCACACAGTGGTAGGACTAGGGTTTGAATCAAAGTAGACTGAGTTCATAGCATTTTTGTAATAACCAAATTTCTCCAGAGTGTCTGAATGTTCCTGACTCCTAAATCAAAAAACAAAACAAAACAAAACACTGGAAAATGCATTCTGATTATGTTCACCTGATTTCCTAATCTAGAGTACTGGACATTTAATTGTTTGGTAAAATCTTTGACTTTGAATGCTTTGCCAAAAACAATGGAGAGTTTGTTTTATTATCTCTAGACTGAGAGTGGTTATGTTTTCACCCTGGTAAGTGATTTGCTTACATTATAGTAGATAGTATTGCTGCAAGGTACAACCATATTTTTTGTGTGTGTCTGTGTCTCTGTGTGTGTGTATGTGTGTATTTTCAGTCCATTGAAATGAAATGTGTGGGAATTAGGTTCCGCTTTTTTTTTTATTTTCGTTTTTTTGAGACAGAGTCTTGCTCTGTCGCCAGGCTGGAGTGCAGTGGCATGATCTCGGCTCACTGCAACCTCCGCCTCCAGGGTTCAAGCTATTCTCCTGCCTCAGCCTCCCGAGTAGCTGGGACTACAGGTGTGCGTCACCACGCCCAGCTAATTTTTGTATTTTTAGTAGACATGGGGTTTCACTATGTTGGCCAGGATGATCTTGATCTCTTGACCTCATGATCTGTCCGCCTTGGCCTCCCAAAGTACTCAGATTACAGGCATGAGCCACCACGTTGGGCTAGGACCCACTTTTTAATTGCTTATGTCCTTGTGACTTCTTGCCTCTGAATCCTTGAATTATTTGTTCTTATTTTTGGGCCCTAAAGAAACTAAGTCCCAGCTTTTTTTTTTTTTTGAGATGGAGTTTTGCTTTTGTTGCCTAGACTGGAGAGCAATGGCACAATCTCGGCTCCCTGCAACCTCTGCCTCCCTGGTACAAGCGATTCTTCTGTCTCAGTCTCCCAAGCAGCTCGGATTACACGCATGCGCCACCACGCTCAGCTAATTTTTTTTGTATTTAGTAGGGACAGGGTTTCACCATGTTAGGCTGGTTGAGAACTCCTGACCTCAGGTGATCCACCTGCCTTGGCCTCCCAAAGTGCTGGGATTACAGGCATGTGCCACTGTGCCTGGCCCAGTCCCTGCTTTTTATTTATTTATTTATTTTTATTTTTTAATTTTTTTGAGATGGAGTCTCGCTCTGTCTCCCAGGCTGGAGTGCAGTGGCTCGATCTCTGCTCACTGCAAGCTCTGCCTCCCGGGTTCCCACCATTCTCCTGCCTCAGCCTCCCGAGTAGCTGGGACTACAGGCACCCGCCACCACGCCCGGCTAATTTTTTTGTATTTTTTTAATAGAGACGGGGTTTCACCGTGTTAGCCAGGATGGTCTCGATCTCCTGACCTCGTGATCCACCCACCTCAGCCTCCCAAAGTGCTGGGATTACAGGCATGAGCCACAGCGCCCGGCCCCTGCTTTTTATTAAGAAAATTTTCTAACATAATGAAAAGTTGAGAGAACATTATACCTTCCACCTGTATTCACTAATTGTTAACCCATTTGTTTTATATACTTATTTAATTTAGCAATAATTGTATAATATCTAATATCCAGAGATATTCAGATGTTCTTGTTGTTCCAAAAATGTCCCTTATAGTATTTTTCCAGACAGGATCCACATTACTTTTTTATTTTTATGTCTCTTTAGTTGCTTTGATTCCATGATAATCTTTCTTCTTCCCGGGAGGCAGAGCTTGCAGTGAGCAGAGATCGAGCCACTGCACTCCAGCCTGGGAGACAGAGCGAGACTCTGTCTCAAAAAAATAAAAAAATTTTTCCCCTTCACAACATTATTTGTTTAATTTTTAAGAGTTCCGAACAGTTGTTTTTTAGAATGTCCCACATTCTGGTTTAGTCACATTGTTTTATCATTGTGAGTTTAACTTGTTTCTTGTATTCTCTTCTATTTCCTGTAAACTGGAAATGAGGTCTAGACTTCAGATTAAACATTTTTTTTGCAGAGTGTTTCAGTGGTAATGCCGTGTGTTTCATATTGCATCACATCGGGGGACACATAAAGCTAGGTCGTCCCACTGTTCCGTGTATCACTTGGATAAGGTAATGACTTCCATCTCTCACCATTATAAAGGTGTATTTTTCCTTGTGCAAGTAGTAGATAATCTGTGGGGATACTCTGGTACGTGTCAATATCCTATTATGCCCCCACATCATTTACCTAATGATTTAGCATCCATTGATAATCCCTGCCTGAATCAGTTATTACTCTGGAGATGGAAAAATGGTAATATTCTGGTTTTGTCATTCTGTTATATTAGGTGATGTTCTTCTGTAAGAAGAGCTTTCATTTTTATTGTTATTTTTTTTGATACAGAGTCTTGCTCTGTCACCCAGGCTGGAGCACAGTGGTGCGATCTCGGCTCACTACAAGCTCTGCCTCTCAGGTTCACGCCATTCTCCTGCCTCGGCCTCCTGAGAGCTGGGACTACAGGCGCCCGCCACCACGCCCGGCTAATTTTTTTGTATTTTTTAGTAGAGACTGGGTTTCACCATGTTAGCCAGGATGGTCTCGATCTCCTGACCTCGTGATCTGCCCATCTCGGCCTCCCAAAGTGCTGGGATTACAGGCGCGGTGAGCCACCGAGCCCGGCCCATTTTTATTCTTTTAAAGTGCACTTAGGAATAAGATTATTGAGTGTGGTGGTGTAGTCAATTCCATTCATTATTATTAATTTTTGTGCTAAAATTATTCCAAATTTGTCCAGTGGGATGCTGTTTAAACTAGCTCCTTTGTTCTTTTGACAATTCCTGTTAGTCCCTTAGCATTTTCTTGTTTTCTGGCACTACTAGAAACTCCAAACTTACTTTCTACTTTTCTTATCCCAGACCCTGGATGCAGCTGGTTCTCCAAGGCTTGGTTTCTTTAATTAGGAAAGGGTATTTAGAAATTGACCTCTGAGCTGGGCACGGTGGCTCACGCCTGTAATCCCAGCACTTTGGGAGGCCGAGGCAGGTGGATCAGAAGGTCAGGAGTTCCAGACAAGCCTGGCCAACATAGTGAAACCCTGTCTCTACGAAAAATACAAAAATTAGCCAGGCGTGGTGGCACGCACTTGTAGTCTCAGCTACTCAGGAGGCTGAGGCAGGAGAATTGTTTGAGCCTGGGAGGTGGAGGTTGCAGTGAGCCGAGATAGCGCCATTGCACTCCAGCCTGTGTGTGAGCCAAGGTCACACCATTGCACTCCAGCCTGGGTGACAGAGTGAGACTCCGTCTCAAAAAAAAAAAAAAAAAAAAAAAGGAAATTGACCTCTGAGGTTGAGGCTGCAGTTAGCTATGATCACACCACTGCTTGGGTGATAAGAATAAGACTCTATCTCTAAATAAATAAAATAAATAAATAAATAAAATAAAACATTGGTTTTTAAAAAAAGAAATTTAGCTCTGGGCACTGGGTGTGTTTATTGCTGCTAGGATGTTATTGTCTTAAACAACTTTTTAGTAGATGGGGGTAAGAAATCTATTTTTTGAAAAATTGTGAGTTCACTTTGATACTTCCAATTTATTTATTTATTTTTTTGAGATAGTCTTGGTCTGTCTCCCAGGCTGGAGTGCAGTGGTACGATCTTGGCTCACTGCAACCTCTGCCTCCCTAGTTCAAGCAATTCTCCTGCCTCAGCCTCCCAAGTAGCTGGGACTACAGGCGCATGCCACCATGCCTGGCTAATTTTGTATTTTTAGTAGAGATGGGGTTTCACCCTCTTGGCCAGGCTGGTCTCGAACTCCTGACCTCAAGTGATCCGCCTGCCTTGGCCTCCCACAGTGCTGGGATTACAGGCGTGAACTGCTGCGCCCGGCCTATAATATTAAATCTAAGTTGGAAATATCAGGCCTGGGTAACAGAGTAAGACACTGTCTCAAAAATAAATAAATAGGCCATGCATAGTAGCTCAAGCCTGTATTCCCAGCACTTTGGGAGGCTAAGGTGGGCGGATCACCTGAGGTCAGGAGTTTGAGACCAAACTGGCCAACATGATGAAACCCCGTCTCTACTAAAAATACAAAAATTAGCCGGGTGTGGTGGCAGGTGCCTGTAATTCCAGCTACTCGGGAGGATAAGGCAGGAAAATTGCTTGAACCAAAGGAGGCAGAGGTTGCAGTGAGCTGAGATTGCGACACTGGACTCCATCCTGGGTGACAGAGGGAGACTCCGTCCCCCGAAAAATTATAAATAAATAAGTAAATAAATAGATGAAACAAAAAGAACTAACATAGAATATGCGTGGTGTAACTATGCTAAACGAAACTCAAAATATGGCCAGACACGGTGACTCATGCTTGTAATCCTGGCACTTTGAGAGGCTGAGGTGGGCAGATCACTTGAGGTCAGGAGTTGGTGACCAGCCTGGCCATTATGACGAATCCACGTCTCTACTTAAAATACAAAAAATTAGCTGGACATCGTGGCATGTGCCTGTAATTCTTTTATTCTTTTTTTTTTGAGGCAGAGTCTTGCTGTGTCTCCCAGGCTGGAGTGTAGCGCGAGTGATCTCAGCTCACTGCAACCTCCACCTCCCTGGTTCAGGTGATTCTCCTGCCTCAGTCTCCTGAGTAGCTGGGACTACAGGCGCATGCCACCATGCCTGGCTAATTTTTTGTATTTTTAGTAGACGCAGGGTTTCACTGTGTTAGCCAGGATGGTCTTGGTCTCCTGACCTCATGTTCCACCCGCCTCAGCCTCCCAAAGTGCTGGGATTACAGGCGTCAGCCACCGCGCCTGGCATGCCTGTAATTCCAGCTACTTGGGAGGCCTAGGTAAGAGGATCACCTGAGCCCAGAAGGCAGAAGTTGTAGTGAGCCGAGATTGCAGTTGAGACTCTGTCTCAAAAAACAAACAAACAAGCAAAATCGTTTTGGAAATACATATATATTCCCCCTCCAGCTTTATTGAGATATAATTGACAAAAGGCATTTATATATTTGTTTATTTTTGAGATGGAGACCCGCTCAGTCCCCCAGACTGGACTGCAGGGGCTGGATCTCAGCTCACAGCAACCTCCATCTCCGGGGTTCAAGTGATTCTCCTGCCTCAGTCTCCTGAGTAGCTGGATCTACAGGCACGCGCCACCATGCCCAGCTGATTTTTGTATTTTTAGTAGAGGCGGGGTTTTACCATGTTGGCCAGGATGGTCTCGATCTCTTGACCTCGTGATCCACTCACCTCGGCCTCCCAAAGTTCTGGGATTACAGGCGTGAGCCACTGCACCCCGCCCGAAAATCTTTGTTCCTAATCATACTTTAACCTACTTGCCTTATTCTGTGTTATATGTGAAATAGTTTTAAAGTTACAATATCAATATTACTATTAACAAGTATACTGAGTGAATTTTAAGGATTTTTTGACATTTGAAAAATGTATATCTTACTCAGGACAAATTATGTTTGATTTATGTCATAAACTTTTTTTAGGTTTTTTTTTTTTTTGAGACGGAATTTTGCTGTTGTCATCCAGGCTGGAGTGCAATGGCGCAATCTCCGGTCACTGCAACCTCTGCCTCCAGGGTTCAAACGATTCTCCAGCCTCAGCCTCCCATGTAGCTGGGAATACAGGTGCCTGCCACTACACCCAGCTAATTTTATTTTGTAATTTTAGTAGAGTTGGGGTTTCACTGTGTTGGCCAGACTGGTCTTGAACTCCTGACCTTATGATTCGCCCGCCTCAGCCTCCGAAAGTGCTGGAATTATAGGCGTGAGCCACTGCGCCCGGCCGATTTATGTCATAAACTTAATCCAAAATTAAATGAGTTTTTTTTTTTTTCTTCTTTGAGATGGAGTCTTGCTCTGTTGCCCAGGCTGGAGTGCAGTGGTGCAATTTCGGCTCACTGCAACCTCTGCCTCCTGGGTTCTAGTGATTCTCTTGCCTCAGCCTCGTGAGTAGTGGGATTACAGGCGTGCACCACTACGCCTGGCTAATTTTTTGTATTTTTAGTAGAGACATGGTTTCACCATGTTGGTCAGGCTGGTCTCGAACTCCTGATCTCATGATCCACCCTCCTTGTCCTCCCAAAGTGCTGGGATTACAGACGTGAGCCACTGCGCCTGGCCATAAGTGTTGTTGTTTTTTTTAATCTGTTATATGAACTAACAGTTCTTTCTTTCTTTTTTTTTAAATACTCTTACAGTCTAATTTTATTTCCGCATTTATTTATTTATTTATTTGAGACAAAGTCTCATTCTGTCACCCAGGCTGGAGTGCAATGGCATGATCTCAGCTCACTGCAACCTTCGCCTGCTGGGTTCAAGAGATTCTCTTGCCTCAGCCTCCCAAATAGGAGGGATTACGGGCCCCTGCCACGGCGCCCAGCTAATTTTTGTATTTTTAGTAAAGATGAGGTTTCACTAGGTTGGCCAGGCTAGTCTTGATCTCCCGACCTCAGGTGATCCACCTGCCTCGGCCTCCCAAAGTGCTGGGATTACAGGCGTGAGCCACCACGCCAGACCTATTTCTGCATTTAAATTATTTTTGGGGCCAGGCATGGTGTCCCACACCTGCAATCCCAGCACTTTGGGAGGCCAAGGTGGGCATATTGCTTTGAGCTCAGGAGTTCAACGACAGCTGGGGGCAACATGGCAAAAACCTGTCTCTACAAAAAATACAAAAGTTAGCTGGGTGTTGGTAGCTCCTGGCTGTAGTCCCAGCTACTCAGGAGACAGGCTAGAGAATCCTTTGAGCCCGGGAAGTAATTATTTTTTGGCCAGGTGTTGTGGCTTATGCCTGTGATCCTAGCACGTTTAGAGGCTGAAGTAGGCAGATCACTTGAGCCCAGGAGTTCAAGACAAGCCTGGGCAACATGACAAAACCCCATCTCTACAAAAAAAATAAAAATTATATTTTTATAATTAAAGTATAAATTTAATTATAATTAAATTACAGGCATGGTGGCTCACACCTGTAATCCCAGCACTTTAGGAGGCCTAGGTGGGCAGATTACTTGAGTTCAGGAGTTCGAGACCAGCCTGGCCAACATGGTGAAACTCCGTCTCTACTAAAAGTACAAAAAAAATTAGGCGCATGCCTGTAATCCTAGCTACTCAGGAGGCTGAGGTGGGAGGCTTGCTTGAACCCAGGAGGTGGAGGTTGTAGTGAGCCGAAATTGCGACACTGCACTTCAGCCTGGGTGACAGAGCAAGACTCTGTCTCAAAAAACAAAACAAAACAAAAGAAAACAAAAAATTAGCCGAGGTGGGAGGATTGCTTGAGCCTGAGAGGTTGAGGCTGCAGTGAGCCATGATCCTCCTACTTCAGCCTCCTGAGTAGCTGGGACTACAGGCATGTGCCGCCCCCCTTGGCTAAGTTTTGTATTTTTTGTAGAGGTGGGGTTTGCCATGTTGCCCAGGCTGGTCTTAAACTTCTGGGCTCAAGCAGTGCACCCACCTCATCCTCCCAAAGTGCTGGGATCACAGGCGCCTGGCCTAGCATTTTTGAGACAGAGTTTTGCTCTGTCACCAAGGCTGGAGTGCAGTGGTGTGATCATAACTGTAGCCTGGTACTCTTGGGCTCAAGTGATCCTCCCACCTCAGCCTCCTGAGTAGGCTGGGACTATAGGTGCATGCTACTGCACCTGGCTCATTTTTCTATTTGTTATAGAGACTGAGTCTCGCTGTGTTGCTTAGGCTGGTCTCAAACTCCAGGGATCAAGTGATCTTCCTACCTTGGCCTCCCAAAGTGTTGGGATTACAGGCATGAGCCACTGCACCTGGCCTATATTCTAATTTTTAATCTACCACTTTGGGGTGAACTTACAGCATGTCCATTTTCTTCTCTGTAGAAGGGGTAATGCTGCCTTCCCTGTTTTTGTTTTGTTTTGTTTTGTTTTGAGACAGTCTTGCTCTGCTGCCCAGGCTGGAGAGCAGTGACCCTATCTCGGTTCACTGCAGCCTCCATCTCCTGGGTTCCAGCGATTCTCCTGCCTCAGCCTCCTGTGTAGCTGGGATTACAGGCATGCACCACCACACCCAGCTAATTTTTGTATTTTTAATAGAGACATGGTTTCACCATGTTGAACAGGCTGGTCTCGAACTCCTGACCTCAGGTGATCTGCCCACCTCAGCCTCCCAAAGTGCTGGGATTACAGGCGTGAACCACTGTGCCCAGCCCTGCCTTCCCTATTTGCTTCCTGCGTTTTATAGATGAACTAAAATCTGAGAGGCTGCAGTTTCCTAGTAGTGATACTTGGTGGATAGAATAGAATCTGCTTGCTCTGCTGCCTTCGCCTTCTTCCTGTCATCTGTCAGGAGTGTGCCATCTGTTCCAAGAAGTAGGCTGGCCTTCCCTGTTCTTGCTCCAAACACAACGAAAAAGCTCCTTCTGTTGCTTTCCTGACACTCTGGTACCTTTCCACTACTGTGTTTCCATTTAAGTTGATCATAGTTCACTTCCATTTCTTGTACAGAAGATTTAAAAATCTGAGTTTCACAATGTCCTTTGATCATTTTTGGTTTCTTTTTCATTAGGGTTATTTGTACTGATCTCATCTGAGTTTCTGGTTCATACCTCTTTACTCCTTACACCATCTGTGTGTGTGTGTGTTTTTTTTTTTTAAGCAATCTTTTCTGAGCTTTCCACAAACATGTATTGAATGCTGTGAGTCAGGTGGTACACTAGGTGCTATGAAATGAAGGAAAATAAGTACTTCAAGATGTTCAGAGACAAGTCAAGTATTTGGCTTTGGTTTTTAGTATTGATAGCCAAGGGTCGTTAATCATGTATTCTAATGCTTATGTCTTTGCTAGTGACTCACATTTATTGAGTGATTTACTCTGTGCCAGGCACAAATCTAAAGGCTTTATATGTTATACCTCCTTTAATCCTCAAGATGCTATGAAGGGGGTACTTTTATTCTACTTTATATATGAGGAAATAGAAGCAGAAAGCAGTTAAGTTTTCCAGTGCTATGTAGCTGTAAATGGTGAATTTAGGATTTGAGTCTAGCTAGTTGGCTTCTGAGCATGCTCGGGTGTGGCTTTGATCCCCACGCATGTGTTCAGTACCTAGAATAAAGTCCCTGAAATTAAATATATTATGAGGAGATATTTACTCTGTACAAAGTTCATTTACAAAAACCCCTAGGGGAGAATAGTTAATTTCATATGTGGGAATTTCAGAAGGCTTCAGAAAGATGACTTTTGATGCCAAGTCATTCATTCAATGCTAGATGCTGGAGAAATAGTGGTGATTAGGACAGACATAGTCCCTGATCTTTAGGAGCTGACATTCCAGTGGAGGTGGATAGAACAGAAACCAGCAGACTGATATATATAGATAATGTTAGGTGGTGATAAATGCTAGAAAGTGGAATAAGTACTTTTTTTTTTTTTTTTTTTTTTTGCGAGATGGAGTCTCGCTTTGTCGCCCAGGCTGGAGTGCAGTGGCATGATCTTGGCTCACTGCAAGCTCCGCCTCCCGGGTTCACACCATTCTCCTGCCTCAGCCTCCCAAGTAGCTGGGACTACAGGTGCCTGCCACCATGCCCGGCTAATTTTTTGTATTTTTTAGTAGAGATGGGGTTTCACTGTGTTAGCCAGGTTAGTCTCGATCTCCTGACCTCGTGATCTGCCTGCCTCAGCCTCCCAAAGTGTTGGGATTACTGGTGTGAGCCATCGCACCTGGCCAGAATAAGTACTTTCAAGTGGGTAGAGTGCCTCTGTGTGTGTATGTGTTTTGCTTTTTTTATATAGAGGGTGAACAGAGGAGATCTCTCTGACAGACATTTAAATAGAGTCCTAAAGTAAGTGAGGGAGTGAGTCATGTTAGTATCCAGAGGAGAGAGGGTTGCAGACAGAGGCAGCCAAGGCAGAAGCCCTGGCGTAGGAGCAAGCGGGGCATTCAAGCAATAATAGGTAGGAACATGTGGCTGGGAGGGTAGAGAGTGAGAGGCCAGAGGTAGGAGGTGAGCCCAGAAAGGTCAGCAGGGGCCAGATCGGCCATAATAAGGAGTTTGGACTTTATTCTAAATGTGATAGTAAGTCATTGAAAGGTCTTAAACAGGGAATCAATGTTATCTGATTTCAAGTATTAAAAGTGGCTGTGGGCCAGGTGCAGTGGCTTGCACCTGTAATCCCAGCAGTTTGGGAGGCCGAGGTGGGTGGATCATTTGAGGCCAGGAGTTTGAGACAAGCCTGGCTGACAAGTACTAAAAATACAAAAAATTAGCCTGGTGTGTTGGTGGGCGCCTGTAATCCCAGGTACTCAGGAGGCTGAGGCAGGAGAATTGCTTGAACCCGGGAGGTGGAGGATGCAGTGAGCTGAGCTTGTGCCACTGCATTCCAGTCTAGGCAACAAGAGCGAAACTCTGTCAAAAAAAAAAAAAAAAGTGGCTGTGAGCCTAGGCAATATAGCAAAACGCTGTCTCTACCAAAAATACAAAAAAAAAAAAAAAAAAGCCAGGCATGGTGGTGTGTACCCGTGGTCCCAGCTACTTGGGAGGTTGAGGTAGGAGAATCACTTGAACCTGAGGGGCAGAGGTTTCAGTGAGCTCAGATGGTGCCACTTCACTCCATCCCAGGTGACAGAGCCAGACCCTGTCTCAAAAAAATAAAGTTGCTGTGGTTATTGTGTGTAGAATATGCTGTAGGCAGCCATGGGCAGAAACAAGAAGAGCAAGGATCTTTTGTATTAGTCCATGTGAAAGATGATAGTTGTTTGAACTAAAAAGCAGTGGGGGAGTTGATGAGAAGTGATCAGCGTCTGTATAATTTTTGAAGGTACAGCTGACAGATTCGCTGACGACGTGTAAGAGATAGAGAAGAGTCAAGGATGACTCCAAGGGCTTTTTCTCTCAGTACCAGTAGATGGAATTACCACATGCTGAAATGGGGTAGACTTCAGTAGAACTAGGTTCTAGGGAGACGATAAGCAGTTTGGTTTTGGGCATGTTAAATATATGAGATTCCTTTGAGATGACTAAGTGGAGATGTTGAATGGATAGTTGAATAACAGAGTCAGATGTTCAAGTGTGAGCCCTGGGTTAGAGATAGACATCTGGGAGTTGGGCTGAGTGCGGTGGCTCATGCCTGTAATCCCAGGACTTTGGGAGGCCAAGACGGAAGATCGCTTGAATCCCAAGATCGAGACCAACCTGTGCAACATAGTGAGACTCTGTCTCACAACACGTATATACACAAAAAACCCAAGAAATCTAGCTGGGCATGGTGGTGTGAGCTTGTGGTCCCAGCTACTGGGGAGGCTAAGGTAGGAGGATCACTTGAGCTAGGGAGGTCAAGGCTGCAGTGAGCTATGATTGTGCTGCTATACTGTATGATTGTGCCTGGGTAACAGAGCAAGACCCTGTTTCCAAAAAAAAAAAGAAAAAAAGTAAAGGAATTTGGGAGTTGGTAATGAGTAAATGGGATTAAAAAAAATAGACTATATTTTAGAGCAGTTTTAGGTTCACAGCAAAGTTGAGCAGAAAGTACAGAGTTCTGGCTGGGCACAGTGGTTTATGCCTGTAATCCCAGCACTTTGGGAGGCTGAGGTGCAAGGATTGCTTGAGCCCAGGAGTTTGAGACCAGCCTGGACACCATTGCAAGACCCTGTCTCTACAAAAAATAAAACAAATTAGCTGGGGTAGGGGGTGGCTTGCACCTGTAGTCCTAGCTACTTGGGAGGCTGAGGTGGGAGGATCGCATGAGCCCAGGAGTTTGAGGCTACAGTGAGCCATGATTATGACACTGCATGCCAGCTTGGGTCACAGAGCAAGACCCTGCTTCTAAAAAAAAAAGAAAAAAAAAAAAAGAATGTATCAAGTTCCCATATTCCTGTGTTCTCCCTCCAGCCTCCCCTACTTTCAACATCCTGCACCAGAGTGGTACATTTATTACAGTTGATGAACCAATATTGACACCTCAGTACCACCCAAAGACCATAGTTTGCATTAAGGTTTGCTGCTGGTGTTGTATTGTTTATGGATTTTGACAAATGTATAATGTATATGTGTATGTTACACATTTATCAAAATCCATATGTGTACATTATACATTTGTCAAAATCCATAAAAGTTACAAAAGTACAAAAAAAGTACAATATTCATAAAAAGACAACTTGATGCTCAAAAAGTTTCGGATTTTGGATATTTGGATTTGAGATGCTCAACCCATAGTAAAATTCGCTCTTTTTCAGAATACAGTTGATTTTTGCCAAATTTGACAGTTCACGTAAGCCCCACCACAATCAAGATATGGGCTGGGAATGGTGACTCATGCCTGTAATCCCAGCACCTTGGGAGGCCAACGTGGGAGTATTGCTTGAGCCCAGGAGTTCAAGACAAGCCTAAGCAACATAATGGGACTTCGTATCTCAAAAAAAAAAAAAAAAAAAAAAATCATAATAAAAGTAATAATAATAGCTGGGTGTGGTGGTGTGTGTCTATAGTTTTAGCTACTCAGGAGGCTGGGGTGGGAGGAAGACTGCTTGAGCCCAGGAGGTCAAGGCTGCAGCAAGCTGTGATTGTACCACTGCACTCCAACTCCAGCCTGTGTGATAGAGCGAGACCCTGTCTCAAAAAAAAAAAAAAGAAAAGGGGTGAAGAAAGAAAAAAAAAGATATAAAGCACTTCTGTTACCCACAGAATTTCCTCATGTCCATTTGTAATCAGCCTCTCCTGGCACCTCCAGCTCCTGTCACCCACTGATCTGTCCTTTGTCTATACAGTTTTGCCTTTTCCATAGTGTGTTATAATGGAATTATTCAGTACATAGCCTTTTGGATTTGGCTTCTTAAACTTAGCGTAATGCATTTGAGACTCACCCGTATTTTTGCATGAGCAAAATAAAGGGTTGTTGCTTTTAGAACCAAGTAGTAAGTATTCCATTGGATGGATATACCACAGCTTATCTGTTTATGTGTTCAAAGACATATGGATTGTTTCCAGTTTTGGGTTAATACGAATAAACATTTATATATAGGTTTTTATGAGAATATAAGTTATCATTTCTCTTGGATAAATACCAGCGAGCTGGATTGCTGGGTCATGTAAGTGTATGTTTAACCAAGTGAGAAACCGCCAAACTTTTTCAGAGTCTCTGTACCATTTTGCATTTCCACCAGGAATGTATGAGAATTCCAGTTGCTCTGCATTGTTGCCAGCACTTGGTGGGATTCTTTTTTTTCTCTCCTTTTTTTTTTATTAACTGTTTTAAAAAATTGAGATATAGTTTACATGTTATAAAATTCATCCTTTTAGGCTGGGTGTGGTGGCTCACGCCTGTAATCCAAGCACTTTGGGAGGCTGAGGTGGGTGGATCACAAGGTCAAGAGATCGAGATCATCCTGGCCAACATGGTGAAACCCTGTCTCTACTAAAAATACAAAAATTAGCTGGGTGTGGTGGCATGTGCCTGTAGTCCCAGCTACTCGGGAGGCTGAGGCAGTAGAATCACTTGAACCCGGGAGGCAGCAGTTTCAGTGAGCCAAGATCACGCCATTGCACTCCAGCCTGGTGACAGAGTGAGACTCTGTCTCAAAAAAAAAAAAAAAAAAAAAAAAATTTACCATTTCAAAGCATACAATTCAATAATTCAATGGTTTTCAGTGTATTTACAAAGTTGTACAATTGTCACCACTATCTAATTCCAGAATTCTCATTATCCCAAAAAGAAACCTCATACACATTAGCAGTCAGACCCTATTTCCTCCCTGCCCTTCCCAGCCCTAGGCAAACACGAATTTACTTTCCCTCTGTATATATGCCTGTTCTGGACATTTCATAGATATGGAGTCATACAGTAGGTGACTAGCTGCTTTCACTTAGCATGGTATTTTCAAGATTCATCTATGTTGTACGTTACTGCTTTTTGTGGATGAATAATTCCATTATATGAGTATACCATATTTTGTTTTCCCATTCATCAGTTGTTGGGTATTTACAGTGTTTCTTCTTTTTGGGTATTGTGAGTACACATTTGTGTGGACATATGATTTTACATCATATGGGTATATACCTAAGATGGAATTGTCGGATCATATGGTAATTCTGTTTAACCTTTTGAGGAACTGCTAAATTGCTTTTCATAGTAGCTGCACCATTTTACACTCCCACCAGCAATGGGAATCCTGTTTGTTTTTATTTTGAAGAGATGGGAGTCTTGGTATTGGCCCAGACTGGACTCAAACTCCTGGGCTCAAGTGATTGTCCTGCCTCAGGCCTCCTGGGTATTTGGGACTGCAGGTGCATACCACTGCACCCAGCTATTTTTTACATTCAATAAGAAGTAAAATTATCAGCTGAGACTGAGATCAGGACAGGGAGGGCTTAGGTTTGAGGAAAGAAGATAAGGTATGAAATATTTAGGAGTTTGCACTCCCTCCTCAGGCTCCGCTTTACTCAGTAGCTAATGACAGGCCTCAAACTCCTGGCCTCAAGTTATCCTCCTGCCTCGGCCTCACAAAGCATTGGGGTTACAGATGTAAGCTACCATGCCTGGCTAAAAACTTTTTTGATATTAATTTTCCTGGCTCCTTACAGGTATAAGACATTGAATTAGGAAGAGTGCAAAATTGCTACTCTATAATTAGGTTAATTATTTTTAGAGAGAGGGTCTTGCTTTGTTGCCCAGGCTGGAGTACAATGGCTATTTACGAGTGCCATGAAAGCACACTACAGCCTTCAATTCTTTGGCTCAAGTAGCTCTCTTGCCTCAGCCTCCTGTGTAGTTGGGACTATAGGCATGCACTATAGCACCCAGCTCTTACACTTTTATTTTAAAAATACTTTTTGTTGAGTTTTATAGTAGAGTGTATAAACCCTAAGTGTGTAGCTTGATGAACTTTTACATATGTATACACTTCTATAGCCACCACCCAAATCAAGATATGGACCATTATGGGCACTCCGGAAGCTTTTTTGTCCCTCTCCTACCCCCAAAGAGAATTATTGTTTAATACCTGTTTGCAGATATGCATTTTATGTATGTATGTATGTGTGTTTGAGACAGTTTCGCTCTTGTCCCCCAGGCTGGATGGCAGTGGCACGTTCTCGGCTTACTGCAACCTCCACCTCCTGGGTTCAAGTGATCTCCTGCCTCAGCCTCCTGAGTAGCTGGGATTACAGGTGCCCGCCACCACACTCGACTAATTTTTGTATTTTCAGTACAGATGGGGTTTCGCCATGTTGGCCAGGCCGGGCTCGAACTCTTGACCCCAGGTGATCCGCCCGCCTCGGCCTCCCAAAGTGCTGGGATTACAGGTGTGAGCCACTGCACCTGGCCTAGACATGCATTTACAGTGAGACCCATCAGCATGTTGAGTGTTTTCTCTAGCCACATTTAGCTGTCTGGGTACAGGAATGGAGAATGTGGAGTCTGAAATAACCAGGGTTGGGTGGCAGTTGTGATGAGGAAGAGAGTTGCCAGTAATTTGAGGGCATATGCAAGGAAGTGAAATTAAAGAATGAGAAGATTTCCAGGAAGAGAGTGGCAGGGGGAGAAGGCAGAAGGAATAACATCAGCAAAAATATTCAGGGCTTGAAAGAACTTGGTGTGTTCTGAGAATCCAGGGAGGTAACAGGAGTGGTGGGAGATTGAACTGAAGAGTGAAAATTTAAGCAGGAGAGAGACATGTTTTGATCCTTCTTAGTAACAGAAAATTGGCAGTGTTCATTCTGTCATAGGATATTTGCTGAGTGGCTCTGTATCAGGCATTCCGCTGGGTACTGATAGAGGGGGTTTAGGGGTGATCTGTACATACTGACTGTTCAGTTGTTGCTGGTAAGAAATGATTGAGATAGGAAAGATGAATTTAAGACCTTTCTTATATCAGATGTTGATTAATGGAAGTGGTGAAGGGGTAGGGAAAGAGTTAAGGCATTCAAAATAGCAGTTTTTCTGCAGTTTAATAGTCAGCCTTTTGTTTTTTACTAAATATATCTTCCATCCCCATCTCCTCTCCAGCAAAGGCTGGTGATGGCTTAGAATGTTCCTTTTGTGCATAGAAGTATTTTGCTTCTGGTATGTGCCCTGAGCCAGGAATAGAGGCAAGCTCTGATTTTTTTTTGAGACGGAGTTTCGCTCTTGTCGCCCAGGCTGGAGTGCAATGGTACGATTTCGGCTCACCGCAACCTCTGCCTCCTGGGTTTAGGTGATTCTCCTGCCTCAGCCTCCCAAGTAGCTGGGATTACAGGCATGCGCCACCATGTCTGGGTAATTTTCTGATTCTTGAAGTAAAATGAGTGCTGTATGTTTGCAGACACACTGTTTATATAGCAAAGAATCTGGAAGCAGTCTGAATGCTCAACCTCTGGGGGAAAGTTAAGTCAAATTCTGGGCTAGCCACCAGTTAAGTAGACTATTACATGGCTAAGACAAAAGACACCCATGTGGATGTGGTGACTGCAGGAATGTTTACATGTGGAGTCCAGTTAAGAGCAGAAGGCTCATAGCTGGGTGCGGTGGCTCACGCCTGTAATCCCAGCACTTTGGGAGGCTGAGGTGGGTGGATCATGAGGTCAGGAGATCGAGACCATCCTGGCTAACACGGTGAAACCCTGTCACTATTAAAAATACAAAAAATTGGCTGGGCGTGGTGGCGGGCGCCTGTAGTCCAGCTACTCGGGAGGCTGAGGCAGGAGAATGGTGTGAACCCGGGAGGCGGAGCTTGCAGTGAGCCAAGATGACGCCACTGCACTCCAGCCTGGGCAACAGAGCGAAACTCCATCTCAGAAAAAAAAAAAAAGCAGAAGGCTCTTCACCGGGTTTAGAGTTAGATGTAGATATCGATCTTGATTGTGCCTCTTCCTAGTCATTCTCTTTGAGGCTTCATTTCCATGAATGTAAAAAGGGGGCAGTAATAATAATGACTCCTTAAGTCTTCATGGCATGATCAAGTGAGATACCTTAGATAAAGATAGTTTACAAACCCTAGAGTAAGCTGCACTCATTAGTTTTATTTATTTATTTATTTATTTCTGAGACAGAGTTTCGCTCTTGTTGCCCAGGCTGGAGTGCAATGGCATGATCTCGGCCCACCGCAACCTCCGCCTCCCAGGTTCAAGCAATTCTCCTGCCTCAGCCTCCCGAGTAGCTGGGATTACAGGCATGTGCCACCATGCCCAGGCTAATTTTGTATTTTTAGTAGAGACGGAGTTTCTCCATTTTAGTCAGGCTGGTCTCGAACTTCAGGCTTCAGGTGATCCGCCCGCCTCGGCTTCTCAAAGTGCTGGGATTATAGGCGTGAGCCACCGCGCCCAGCCTCATTAATTACTAATAGCCATGTGGGTGAACACTGATGAGTTGTAGTGGGAATTCAGAAGGAAACTGTCATCCTTTCTGTTTTTTTCTCCCCCGCCCCATGATGTTTCTTTAGTTAGTATTTCTGGCATATAGGGGGGAACAAAACAGATTCCTGCCAAGCACTGTCTGGCTGCTCTAGTTTAAGCACGTGCACAGTATGTAGTATTAGGCAGCTTAATTTTACACAGATGCAGCAAGACTCTGAGCGGCAAGGCTTCCTGGGGCTTAAGGTCATATAGGGCAGGCATGTCAACACTGTTTCCCTGAATTAGACCTGCACTGTTCTCTGCCTTCTGGCTGTGCACATGGAGTCATGCCAGCAGTGGCAGTGCTTTACTGTCTTACAGCCCTCTCCCTCCCTTGGTGGAGCCCTAGGACATGTTGGCTTATCTTGTAGCTTAGAGCAGTGTTTCTCAAACCTGAAAACATGAGGACTGGCACCTCTAACCTATAAACTATTGATAGACTCCATTTCTAGATACCAAAGCAGTCTAGCAAAATGCAACTTTGTTAGCTACTTAGTGCTGTGTAACACATTTTCTCAAAATTTAGTGGCCTAAAACAATAAACATTTATTATTCTCTAGGTGTCTATGGGCCAGGAATTCAGGAGCGGCGTAATGGGGGGTTGAGGGGGCTCCTGGCCCAGGATCTCATAAAGGCTGCATCCAAGGGGGCTCACTCACAGGGCTGGCAAGTTGGTGCTGGTTCCTGACAGGTGGCCTCAGTTCCTTGTCATGTGAACCTCTCCATAGACATCTAGAATGTTCTCACGATATAGCACCTGACTTACCCTAGAACAGGGAATCTGAGAGAGTGCAGGGCAGAAGCAGCAGTGCTTTGTGTATATGCTTGTGGTAAAATACATACAACATAAAATTTAGTATTTTAATCATTTTTAGGTGTGCAGTACAGTTCTGTAGCGTTAAATACATTCACACTGTTCTGCAACCATTACCAGCGTACTTCTCCAAAATATTTTCTTTCTTTCTTTTTTCTTTTTTTCTTGGTGACAGATTCTCACTCTGTTGCCAGGCTGGAGTGCAGTGGTGCGATCTCAGCTCACTGCAGCTTCTGTCTCCTGGTGATTCTCATGCCTCAGCCTCCCGAGTAGCTGGGATTATAGGCTTGTGCCACCACGCCTGGCTAATTTTTGTATTTTTAGTAGAGATGATGTTTCACCATGTTGGCCATGGCTGGTCTGAAACTCCTCACCTTTGGTGATCCACCTGCCTCAGCCTCCCAAAGTGCTGGGATTACAGGCATGAGCCACTGAGCCTGACCTAAAATTTTTCATAGTGAGATAAAATCTCACTGTGTTGTTTATGTTGGTCTCAAACTCCTGGTCTTAGCCGTGCGCCATGGCTCATGCCTATAATCCCAGCACTTTGGGAGGCTGAGGCAGGCATATTGCATGAGCCCAGGAGTTTGAGACCAGCCTAGGTAACGTGGTGAAACCCTGTCTCTCCTGGCCTCAAGCAATCTTCCTGCCTTGGCCTCTCAAAGTATTGGGGTTATAGGTGTGAGCCACCACGCCCAGCCCAAGATTTTTTCTTTTTCTTTTTTTTTTTGAGATGGAGTTTCGCTGTGTCACCTAGGCTGGAGTGCAGTGGTGCGATCTCAGCTCACTGCAACGTCCGCCTCCTGGGTTCAAGCGGTTCTGCTGCCTCAGCCTCCCAAGTAGCTGGGGCTACAGGCGCATGCCGTCATGCCCGGCTAATTTTTTGTATTTTAGTAGAGACGGGGTTTCACCGTGTTGCCCAGGCTGTCTCAAACTCCCGAGTTCAGGCAGTCCACCTGCCTCGGCCTCCCAGAGTGCTGGGATTACAGGTGTGAGCCACCGTGCCCGGCCTGATTTTTTCATCTCTCCAAACTGAAACCCTGTATCTATTAATCAGCAACTGCCCCATCCCTTCTCCCCTTAGCTCCTGGTAACCTCTATTCTGCTTTCATTAATCTGACTACTCTAGATAACTCAGATGAATGGAATCATGCAGTATTTGTCCTTCAAGTGGCTTATTTCACTTAGCATAAGTCCTCAAGGTTCATCTGTGTTGTAGCATGTATTAGAGTTTTATTCCTTTTTAAGGCTGAATAATATTCCATTGTATGGATATACCACATTTTATCGATTCAGGTATTAGACACTTGGGTGGCTTTTTGACTACTGGGCTGTCTTTTGACTGTTGTGAGTAATGCTGTGTGAATTCTGGAGTACAGACATCTGTTTGAGTCCTTGTGTTCAGTGTTTTTGGATATATACCCAGAAGTGGAATTGCTGCAGTGCTTTTTTTTCTTTTTCACATCAACTTTATAGTTAGATAATCCATCACTTTATTAATTCAGAAGTTTGCTTTTTTTTTCCCTTCAACTTTTTTTTTAAGTTCTGGGGTACATGTGCAAGATTTGCAGGTTTGTTGCATAGGTAAACTTGTACCATGGTAGTTTGCTGCACAGATCATCCCATCACCTAGCTATTAAGCCCAGCATCCATTAGCTCTTCTTCCTGATATTCTCTCTCCCCTGTCCTGCTGCAGTGCTATTTATAACCCAGCTTTGGAAGTCCCACACCATCACTTTTGCCACATTCTACTTGTTAGAAATGAGGCCCTATTCAAGGATAAAACAATTAAAATCTACCTTTTGAAGGAATAAGTGCCAAATCTGCAGACATATAAAGTTGTTCCAGCTACTATTTGGGAGTAATTTTATAATGCCAGGTTAGTTACAAATATACACACTAAAGTTATTTCTTTCTTCCTTCCCTCCCTCCCTCTCTTCCTCCCTCCCTCCCTCCCTTCCTTGCTTCCTTCCTTCCTTCCCATTTATTTATTTTGGGTCTCACTCTATCACCCAGGGTGGAGTTCAGTAGTGCGATCATGACTCAACACAGCCTCAACCTTCTGGGCTCCAGTGATCCTCTCACCTCAGCCTCTTGAGTAACTGGGACTACAGGCATGCATCACCACATCTGGCTAATGAAAAAAAATTTTTTTTGTCCAGACAGATGGGGTCTCCCTATGTTTCCCATACTGATCTCAAACTCCTGGGCTCAGGGGATCCTCCTTCAGCCACCCAAAGTGCTGGGATTATAGGCATGAGCCATTGTGCTGGGCTGATTAAATTTTTTTAGAAATAGGTTCTCACTTTCTTGCCCAGGCTGGAGTGCAGTGGTGTTGTGATCATAGCTCACTGCAGCCTCAAACTCTTGGGCTCAAGTGATCCCCCAACTCCAACCTCTTAAGTAGCTAGAACTACAGGCCTGGCTAATTTTTAAAACTTTTTGTAGAGACGGAGTCTTCCTAAGCTGCCCAGGCTGGTCTTGAACTCCTGGCCTCCTGCCTTGGCCTCTGAAAGTACTGGGATTACAGCTATGGGCCACTGCGCCCAGCCTCACACACTAAAATTTTCTAGTAGTTCTTGATTATATGGTGGTCATCTGGTATCTCAACGTTCTTCATGTCATTGCCCACTTGTAACCCATTTGTGGTACCTCAGCTGGGAAGCTCTGGTAAAGAGGGTCCAGATTACAGAAAAGCACAATATAATATTCTTCATCCCTCATGGAGACCTTGTGGACCAGCAGCTCTGTGTTCACCAACACGCAGTGGTCCATGGACTGCTCTTGGCAAACATTCATTTAGGGCTCAGCAGCCCATCCATAAGATCCTCCTGGCCCCTCAAACGGAGTTGTTGTTTCCTCTACCCCCTTGAATTTCCTTGTCCTCTTTTTTGCCTGCTTTCCTCTGTACTATGCTGATTTACTCCTATTACATCTTCTCTCAGAAACTCTCCCCAGCTTCACTGCCTCTTTGATCAGCTGGAAAATGCCTACTCATCTTTCAGAATGGAGATCAAGTGTCTCCTCTTCCCCAGGGTTGTCTTGGGCCCTCCTCTCACTCGATCCCCTTCCTCTCCCTCTCCCCTTTTGCACCTCTGTATCTTACTCTACCTTAAGGAGTCCTCTGTTGTTGCACCTGGTATACTTTATTACAATTATTTGTACCTATAGACATACTTAGATACTTTTATTCCCCCAGACTATACTGTAGTAAATAAGAGACAGATGCCTCTAGCAGTGCCTGTTGTCTCCTGGGGAAGCAGGCCATAAACACAAACAAATGAAATAATGACAGATTAGGGTAAATGCTATGAAGGAAACATATAGGAAACTGACACAGACTGGAAGGAAATGGGGGCTACTTGAGATAGTGTAGTCAGAGATTCTGAGGCTATAGGAGGATAAGGATGTTGCCTGGGAAGAGTGGGCAGGGGTCGTTGTTTCAGGTAAAGGGAGCATACTTGGTATGGGAAGGTGTGTGGTGTGTTTGAGGAATTGAAAGTCTACTGTGTGTTGTAACGTAGGGCCTGTCATCCTCTGCCAGTTGCTGTGATCATGCATCTTAATAGATTTGGTTCTGGCCGGATGTGGTGGCTCACGCCTGTATTCCCAGCACTTTGGGAGGCCAAGGCAGGTGGATCACGAGGTCAGGAGTTCGAGACCAGCCTGGCCAACATAGAGAAACCCTGTCTCTACTAAAAATACAAAAGATGTTAGCTGGGTGTGGTGGTGGGCACCTGTAGTCCCAGCTACTTGGGAGGTTGAGGCAGGAGAAACACTTGAACCTGGGAGATGGAGGCTGTAGTGAGCTGAGATCACACCACTGTACTCCAGCCTGGGTGACAGAGTGAGACTCCATCTCAAAATAAAAAAAAAAAAAAAAGTAGATTTGATTCTGTATTTCTAAACCCTAATATACTTCCTGGCCCAGAGTAGGTACTCAGAAGATGTTTGTGGAATTATGGTTCAATGAATTTTTCTTCTGCTGATTTCTGTTCATTCTCCTTGTCCTTTTCCATTTGACATTGGCTATACTGGTCTTCTGTGGCTTTTTGGTTGGCTTAGTGACCAGTTATCTGACTTGCTTAAATTAAGCTTATTATGGTAACCTTATTTATTATCAATTTTTGCTTATCAGTCCTTTCCAGGTTGAATTTTAGATAAGAGTTTTTGATGCTTTTTGGCCTTTGGAAAACAGTTTTGTGACTAATTTTGTCACGGTGACCACCATGTGCATATATCCCCTCCAAATTAAGAGTTCCCATACTGGGGTATGTTTGTCCTCTTGACATCTACAACGTGAATATCACTGGTTTATTTTGATGATTCATCTTGGTTTGTTTATATATTTCTATTGCTGTTTCGTGGCTCCAGATCTTTTTAAAAATTACATCTGGTGAACCTTTATTGAATGTCTAATATATGCAGGATACCCTGGGGGAGATTCAGACTCTTGATCTCTGAAGGTTTGATCCAAAGGCTAAGTCTTCTCTGAACCCTTTCCCAACCCTCTAGTTAGAAAAAATGGGACTCTGATGAAAAAGTTTAATGTGGGCTTTAGAATGAAGGGTTAAAAATAATAAAAAATAGGCCAGGCACAGAGGCTCATGCCTGTAATCCCAGCACTTTGGGAGGCCGAGGCGGGCAGATCACGAAGTCAGGAGTTCAAGACCAGCCTGGCCAACATGGTGAAACCCCGTCTCTACTAAAAATACAAAAATTGGCCAGGCATGGTGGCGCACACCTGTAATCCCAGCTACTCTGGAGGCTGAGGCAGGGGAATTGCTTGAACCTGGGAGACAGAGGTTGCAGTGAGCCGAGATCATGCCACTGTACTCCAGCCTGGGCGACAGAGTGAGACTCCGTCTCAAAAATAAATAAATAAATAAATAAATAAATAAATAAATAAATAAATAAAAAGCGGGGAGGGTTTATTCAAGTGCTTTAGAAGGGGGCAGGGAAGAGCAGCAGAAACCCAGACTGTCCAGCCTGGGCTGGACATGGAGGAGAGATAATGCCTCTCTTCTGTCTAGTCCTGGTTATGGGATATAGGCAGGCTGGTTCATTCTACAGCTATGGTTTTTTTTTGTTTGTTTGTTTGTTTGTTTTTTGAGACGGAGTTTCGCTCTTGTTTCCCAGGCTGGAGTGCAGTGGTGCGATCTCGGCTCACCACAACCTCCACCTCCCAGGTAAAGCGATTCTCCTGCCTCAGCCTCTCGAGTAGCTGGGATTATAGGCATGCGCCAGCACACCCAGCTAATTTTGTATTTTTAGTAGAGACGGGGTTTCTCCATGTTGGTCAGACTGGTCTCGAACTCCCAACCTTGGGTGATCCGCCCGCCTCAGCCTCCCAAAGTGCTGGGATTACAGGTGTGAGCCACTGCGCCCAGCCAGCTATGCTTCTTTTTCTCTCCTTTCTTCCTGAGATCCAGAGTGTTCCTGATCTTTTTGCTTGTGGAGAGGAGTGGGAAATCCCATGGAGCTCACCAAACTTCTCTTTGGGCTCTTGCCACCCTAGGGGCTCTGATGATTGGTCATCTATTCTGTGTCTCCAGGACCTAGCAGTTTGTTTGTCTCATAATACAAACTCAGGAATGTTTGTTGAATAATGAAGTTCATAGGGCATAGTTCCTGCCCTGTAAAGTGCTTAGCAGCCTTGTGTTTATATTAGCCATTTAAAAATCTTGTTTGTGACTTGAGTTTGAAACATTTTTGTTGACTCTTGAACTCTTTCTTCTGAGGAAAACTATTGATTTTTGAACATTTAAGTTGTACCTGATTATCATTTCAAACTCTCTTATCAGTTTAGGAAAAATTGACTCAAGAAGAGGTAGGAGGCCGGGCGTGGTGGCTCATGCCTGTAATCCCAGCACTTTGGGAGGCTGAGGCGGGCGAATCACGAGGTCAAGAGATTGAGACCATCCTGGCCAACATGCTGAAACCCCGTCTCTATTAAAAATATAAAAATTAGCTGGGTGTGGTGGCGGGCGCCTGTAGTCCTAGCTACTCAGGAGGCTGAGGCAAGAGAATCGCTTAAACCTGGGAGTCAGAGGTTGCAGTGAGCTGAGAACACGCCACTGCACTCCAGCCTGGGCGACAGAGCGAGATGCCGTCTCAAAAAAAAAGAAGAGGTAGGAAACTTGATCAGACTAGTAACCATAGAAGTGATGGGAAAGGTAGATAAAGAACTACCTTCTGAGAAGGCCCTCAGAGTAGGTGGTTTCATAGAAAATGAAATAAAGCATTCTAGTTTGTTGTATGAGATTATCATAGCCTAATACTGAAACTGGGCAGGAAGGGCATAATACAAGGACACTTGGACAGATCTCATTTATAAGAGGTACAATTCTTGTCAATAAAATCCTGGAACACCAAGTAGAGACTTATTAAATGAATGATGCATGAAACCAAATATGATTTATTCTAGCAGAGTAATGATAACTTAAATTTAAGAAATCTGTCAGTTCATTATATTTACAGAATAAAAGAGTCCGGGCACAGTGGCTCACGCCTATAATCCCAGCACTTTGAGAAGCTGAGGTGGGTAGATCACTTGAGGTCAGGAGTTTGAGACCAGCCTGGCCAACATGATGAAACCCGTCTCTACTAAAAATACAAAAAATTAGCCAGGCGTGGTGGCGTGTACCTGTAGTCCCAGCTACTGGGGAGGCTGAGGTGGGAGAATCACTTGAACCCGGGAGGCAGAGGTTGCAGTGAGCCAAGATCACACCACTGCACTCCAGCCTGGGCAACAGCATGAGACTTCATCTCAAAAAAACAAATAAAATAAAATAAAAGAGAAAAGTTTTATAATCTTCTTGACAAAGGCTGAAAATTCTAAAAATTTATTATTACCTGTTTTTTAGATGGGGTCTCACTCTGTCTCCAGAGTAGAGTGCAGTGGCACAATTATAGTTCACTGCAGCTTTGAACTCTTTGGCTCAAGTGATCTTCCTGCCTCAGTCTTCTGAGTAGCTGGGACAACAGGCACACACCACTACTCACAGCAAATTTTTTTTTTAACTTTTTTTTTTTAGAGATGGGGTCTTGCTGTCTTGTTCAGGCTGGTCTCAAACTCCTGGCTTCAAAGTGATACTCTCATCTTGGCCTCCCAAAGTGCTGGGATTATAGACATGAGCCACTATGCCCAGCCAATATTCTTATTTTCCTCTTTTATAACACAAAAGGTATCATAAGATATGCACTATTCTGTAGCTTGTTTTTTAAAAACTTAATGTGTCATGGAAGTCTTTCTGTATCAGTTCATAGAGTGTGTCTTCATTCTTTCTTATGGCTGCATAATATGCCATTTTGTGGGTGTGCCATAGCAGCACATAAACATAATATTCATGAAGCTATCGGTTGATATCTTTAAAAAAGTTTTTTAAACTTTTAATTTGCCGGGCGCAGTGGCTCACGCCTGTAATCGCAGCACTTTGGGAGGCGGAGGCGGGCGGATCACGAGGTCAGGAGATCGAGACCATGCTGGCTAACACGGTGAAACCCCATCTCTACTAAAAATACAAAAAATTAGCCAGGCAAGGTGGCGGGCGCCTGTAGTCCCAGCTACTCGGGAGGCTGAGGCTGGAGAATGGCGTGAACCCCCGTGGGGGCAGAGCCTGCAGTGAGCCGAGATCACACCACTGCACTCCAGCCTGGGCGACAGGGAGACTCCGTCTCAAAAAAAAAAAAAAAAAACACCTTTTAATTTAAAAGTATTTATTTTTTGGCTGGGTGCAGTGGCTCACACCTGTAATCCTAGCACTTTCAGAGGCCAAGGCCAGCAATCGCTTGAGCCCAGGAATTTGAGACCAGCCTGAGCAACATGGCGAAACCCCGTTTCTACAAAAAATACCAAAAAAGTATCTTAGGCGAGCATGGTGGCGTGAGCCTGTAGTCCCAGCTACTCAGGAGGCTGAGGTGGATCACCTGAGCCTGGTAGGTCGAGGCTGCAGTGAGTGGAGATTGCACCACTGTACCCCATCCTGGGTGACACAGTAAGACCCTGTCTCAAAAACAAAACAAAAAACAAAAACAAAAACAAAAAACCACAAAACCCCAAAAAGTACTTATTTTTTACTTATACAAGTAATATTTACCTAAATTTTTAAAAAAATTCACACTAAAGCAAAAATCTCTTGGTTATTCCTAATCCCTGTCTCCTCCTAAGAGCTAATTTTTGTTATTAGTTTGATTATCTGCCCCTTTCTGGCCAGTATTCCCGTTGGTTGGAAATGTAACTCCCAGCTGCAATGTTAGTTTGGAAACTAGAGTCTCATCCGTGGCTCTTAGTTACACATGGAAGCTAGAAATTCTCTCTTCCTTTTCTGCCTGTACAAATTCCATTCACATCTCTTTTGTTAACTCTGTCTCATCATCTTCAGCCTGCTTTATGGTTGTCCATATATTTAGGTTGAACCAGATGAAATTGCTCTTTTGGTAGGTAAAAAGCAGTTGATTATCAGCAATTAAATGTGGTTCAACCTAATAGTTTTAAAGCCTAATCCATTTATGTGTCTAGTTCTCCTCAAGGGCAGGGGCCAGAACACATGTTTGTATAATCCCTTCCAAGACCTAGAATTGGCTGGTCAGATCAAAAGCACTTAATAAATTCCTGTTGACTGATGAAGCTAAGCTGTCGCCAAGGCAGGCAGAGTTGTGATCCACTAAATCTTACCAGGTTGATCTCTAAGATGGTTTTTGCAGCCTCCCTCTTCTCTGAAATGTAATTGGGTCCCCACCGCCGTAAGTGACTTGCATCTTTGTCACACTTTAGGGAAGTGGGGAGGACCACTTAATCTTTGGAAAATTTTGCGCCTTGGCTACTGTTGAGCCTCTTGGAGGGGTTTGTTTAGGTCTGCAGAGAGTTGGATATGTGTGCCCAGTAAAGTTTTTTTTGAATGAGGGAGAAGCTTTACATTAGCTGAGGACGTAAAGACCCTTCAGAGTGAGTGGAGTTGCTGGTCTAGGAGTTCACACTTGATTCTATGAATCCTGACTTCCGACCAGTGCATATCCAAAAGAATTTAAGGTTTTCCCTGAGGTTGCCAACTTTTAATTTTGCCAAATAAGGACATTTAAAATAAGTATGTAATTATGTACTTTTAATAGTTAATATGTGCTCATGGTACAGCATTCAAAATGTCCAAAAGGATATACAGCAAATAAAATGAGTCTCATGCTTCCTCTCCAGTTGCTTAAAACTATCCAGTTCCCCTTCCGGGAGGCAAACCGGGTTACTTGATCCTCCTTCCCGAGGTAGCCCACGCATTTAAAAACAGGTATGACTGTACTGGCTCTCTCCCTTCCCCCACATAAATGGTAGTGCATTCAAATACTGTTTGATATCTTTGAGTTTACCTCCCACATTTCTTAGAAATCTTTTAAAATCAATACATTAAAAAAATAAAGTAAAATCAATACATAGAGCTGCCTTATTCTTTTTGAAGGCTGTGTAATATTAGGAAGGGTATTAAAAACAGTTGTTATCGTTTTAACTTAGAAGGTATATTTAAATACTAAAAGTTAGAAAGAATGCGATTTCAAGCGGGATGTGGTGGTTCATGCCTGTAATCTCAGCACTTTGGGAGGCTGACGCAGGAGGATACTTGAGCCCAGGTGTTCAAGACCAGCCTGGGCAACATAGTGAGACTCCACCTCTACAAAAAAAAAAACCCAATAAATTAGCTGGGCATGGTGGTATGAGCCTGTAGTCCCAGCTACTCTGGTGGCTGATGTGGGAGGATCACTTGAGGTCAGGAGTTCAAAGCTGTAGTGTGCCATGGTGGTGCCACTGCACTCCAGCCTGGGCAACAGAGCGAGACCCTGTCTCAAAAAAAAAAAAAGTGATTTCCGTGTAAAGAAAATTTCCTGCCTTAGTCCAAGGACCCTGTGTGAGAAAGCTGTTGCTAGAGATAGTAAACCATTAAAGAAAGTGGTTTGAAGCCAGGAGCGGTGGCTCACTCCTGTAGTACCAGCGCTTTGGGAGGCCGAGGGGGGCGGATCACGAGATCAGGAGATCGAGACCATCCTGGCTAACATGGTGAAACCTCGTCTCTACTAAAAATACAAAAAAATTAGCCAGGCGTGGTGGTGGGCGCCTGTGGTCCCAGCTACTTGGGAGGCTGAGGCGGGAGAATGGCATGAACCCAGGAGGCGGAGCTTGCAGTGAGCTGAGATCATGCCACTGCACTCCATCCTGGGTGACAGAACGAGATTCCATCTCAAAAAAAAAAAAAAAAAAAAAAAAGAAAGTGGTTTAAATAGGAATGTGTTAGGACAGATTGTGTTATTTTAGAGAGATTTACTAGCCTCAGGTAGGCTGAATGAATGATAGGGTAAGAGATATATAATTGCCATATTGATGTCCTTCTCCCCATTTTACAGAGAGGAGTGGATTTAGGGAATCCTCTCTTGTCTCCTACAATTGTACTATTTCATTTGTCAGATCAGACAGTTAGCCAGTCTGCTGTCAAGATGTCTTGTATTTATAGCAGCTGTCATTTGGATTGGAGTAGGAAGACTAGTTTCAGGGCTGTTTATGTCTTTTGTTAATATTTTTGAGCAAGTAAGGTATGCATAGTAGCAATTAGGAATTATGGAAAACATACCCTTCCAGTCCTCTGTGAGGAATACACACATGAAGTGATGGGGGCCTGAACTTGAGGAGTGAAATTGGAATAGGTTGCTGGAGTCTGAGAATGTTGGAATTTAAAAACTGACAGAATACATGACCTTTGGGAAGAATAAGAGGAGTGGAATTCATTTGCTAAACATTTATTGAGTACCTAGTATGTGCAAAGTACTGCGATACGTTAATGCCAAGCAAACTGCCTTAGAGGGTGCTAGTGTAGGGTTGAAAAGTACACAGTATACAGACACAAGAAAGCAGGCCTGTTCATTTAGGTAGGTAGCATGTGTTTATTAGGACAGCACTGTACTAGGTGCTGGATATAAGAAAGGAAGGAAGTGGTACAAACCAGGTTGCAGGGAGAAAAACAGATAGAATGTCAACTTTTTCAGTCTAGAATAGCTATTTGATTAATACAAGTGTTTTCAGAGAAAAACTGCATACAATATTTTTCTTTATTTTTAACCGTTTATTTTTTGGAATGAGCAATACCTTTATATAGTTGAAATAAAAAGGTATTATAAGGTATACTGCAAAAAGTCTCCCTCCTATTTTTGCTCCTTCCCACCTCTTATCCAGATACCTCTCTTGTGTCAGGAATAAATGCTGGAAACAGAAACCAGCCCAAGTATTTTAACCACAAAAGGATTTAACGTGGGGAATTGGGTACTTTTAAAGTTGTTGGAAGGGCTGGAAGAGTGGGACTCAAGGAGGCTGCCCTTAGGGTATCATCTTGAAAGGCCCACAATCGTAGCTGTGATCTGGTCAGGAAGTCACTACTGGCACTGCCATCTGCACCACTGCTGCTTGACATGCATGAAACTGATGATTAGACATTAGGCTCTGGCTTATTGCAGACCAGCAGCAGCAGCAGCAGCAGCAGCAACATCTGGGAGCTTGTGAGAGCTCTTAGGCCCCAGCTTGGCATACTGAATCAGAATCTTCATTTCAACAGGATACCTTGATGATTTACATGTATGTGGAAGCTTGATAGGCCTTGTACTGGACCTGGCCACTAAGCCAAGGGTCTTTATGACCTTGGCCACCAATTGTAAGGAAGTCAGGGAAATGTAGTTGTTGATTTTCCTCTCGGTCTAGAAAGAAGGTTGAATGGAGGTTGAAAGAAACCATCTACTGAACTGACCACACTTTTCCACAAGTAACCTTTGTTGTTTCTTGGGCATCCTTCCAGATACTTTATGCATATATAAGCATATGTGAATACATATCCTTTTTTCTCCTCTTTAAAAAGTAAGTCAGGTGTGGTAGCTCATGCCTGTAATTCCAGCATTTGGGGAGGCTGAGCCAGGATCTGCTATTCTGGGCAGATAGCTTGAGCCCAGGAGTTTGAGACCAGCCTGGGCAACGTAACAGAACTCCATCTCTACAAAAAATACAAAAATTAGCCCTGTATGGTGGTGTGTGCCTGTAGTCTCAACTACTTGGGAGGCTGAGGCTGGAGGGACACGAGCTGGGGAGAGGGAGGTTGCAGTGAGCCGAGATCATGCCACTGCACTTCGGCCTGGGTGACAGAGTGAGACCCTGTCTCAATCAATCAATCAATCAATCAAAATAAAACGAAACAATAGCTTAGCATATACAGTGTTCTGAATCATATAACTGTATATCTTAGAAGAGCTTTCCATAGCTTGACAGATAAAATCATCTTGTTCTTTTTAATAACCGCGTAGTATAAGGCCGGGCACGGTGGCTCATGCCTGTAATGCTAGCACTTTGGGAGGCTGAGGTGGGCGGATCATGAGGTCAAGAGATCGAGACCATCCTGGCCAACATGGTGAAATCCCGTTTCTACTAAAAATACAAAAATTAGCTGGGCGTGGTGGCATGTACCTGTAGTCCCAGATACTCGGGAAGCTGAGGCAGGAGAATCACTTGAACCAGGGAGGTGGAGGTTGCAGAGAGCTGAGATCGTGCCACTGCCCTCCAGCATAGCGACAGAGCGAGACCCTGTCTCAAAAAAACAAACAAATAACAACAACAAAAACTGCACAGTATTCCATTATATTGCTTATAAATGCTTAAAATTGAGACTGTCTGATACAGTCTGGGTTGCATGGTCATTCTGATTTATTGGCACATGTAAAATCTAATCTAGTTGTTAAATGTTTTCTTCCTGCCTCTTGTGTGCTCAGGTCTTTTGTGTATGTCATCTTGTTTAATCCACACTACAACCCAGTGTGCTTCTTCCACTTTACATGAGGGAACTCAGGCTCTGAATGTTTAATTTGATAGTTCATAAACTGGCCGGGCACAGTGGTTCACCCTTGTAATCTCAGCACTCTGGGAGGTTGAGGCGGGCAGATCACCTAAGGTCGGGAGTTCGAGACCAGCCTGGCCAACATGGTGAAACCCCATCTCTACTAAAAATACAAAAATTAGCTGGGCGTGGTGGCAGGCGCTGTAATCCCTGCTACTCGGGAGGCTGAGTCAGGGAGAATTGCTTGAACCCAGGAGGTTGCGGTGAGCCAAGATTACACCACTGCACTCCAGCCTGGGTGACAGAGCGAGACTCTGTCTCAAAAATAAAATAAAATAGTTCATAAACTGAGGAATATGCAGGTTAGGATTTGGACCTCAAGTCTGTTACCCTCCATAATTTGTGATTTGACCCAATTACACAGAGTCTTTAAACGGTAGGCCTGGTAACCTTCTCCTTTGGGAAGAGGTTTGGAAATGTACCATTATGGATATTTGGATATTTGGGGTGGGTATTAAAGGAATGCCAATTTTTTTTTTTCTGACTCAGGTATCCAGCTCACATAGAAGACATTGACTACGAGGAAGGAAAAGTACTCATCCATTTCAAGCGTTGGAACCATCGTTATGATGAGTGGTTCTGCTGGGACAGTCCTTATTTACGCCCTTTAGAGAAAATACAGCTGAGGAAAGAGGGCTTGCATGAAGAGGATGGATCTTCTGTGAGTAACAAATCTGGGAAGTTCTGTAGTATGCAAGGTCAGCCATTGGGCTGTTTGTGTTTCAATCTTTGATGTTAGTAGCAGCTGGAGACCAGTTCTTATTTAGGCCTATAGTTGTAACCCTGAGATCTCTATGACACCTGGGGCTCTTGAAGAATCCCAGTTTTGTTTGTTTGTTTTTTGAGATGGAGTCTCGCTGTGTTGCCCAGGCTGGAGTGCAGTGGTGCAGTCTCTGCTCACTGCAGTCTCCACCTCTCGGGTTCAAGCGATTCTCATGCCTCAGCCTCCCTAGTAGCTGGGATTACAGGTGCCCACCCTGGCTAATTTTTGTATTTTTAGTAGAGATGGGGTTTTACCGTCTTGGCCAGGGTGGTCTCAAACTCCTGACCAATTTTACGGCATTGTATCCCTAACTTCTAGAACACTGCCTGGCACATAGTAGATCTGATCTTTTGTTAAGCTGTCTGGTCTTTTGTTAAGTGATCATTCTGGCCAGGCGTGGTGGCTCACACCTGTAATCCCAGCACTTTGGGAGGCGGAGACAGGCAAATCACAAGATCGGGAGTTTGAGACCAGCCTGGCCAACATGGTGAAACCCCACCTCTACTAAAAATACAAAAAATTAGCTGGATGTAGTGGCAGGCAGCTGTAATACCAGCTACTCGGGAGGCTGAGGCAGGAGAATCGCTTGAACCCAGGAGGCGGAGGGTGCAGTGAGCCAAGATGATCATGCCACTCCACTCCAGCCCGGGTGACAGAGTGATATTCCATCTCAAAAAAAAAAGTGATCATTCCATGTAGAACATTGTACTAAGTCTCATATGCAAGGTCTTCTTCTTTTGAGACAGGGTCTTGCTCTGTTGCCCAGACTGGAATGCAGTGGTGCAATCATGGCTCACTGCAGCCTCAATCTCCCAGGCTCAAGCGATCTTTCCACTTCAACTTCCCAAGTAGCTGGGACCACGGGCCCACCACACCCGGCTAATTTTTAAATTTTTTTATAGAGACAGTGTCTCGTATTGTTGCCCAGGCTGGTCTTGAACTCCGGGCTCAAGCGATCCTCCCGCCTTGGTCTCCCACAGTGCTAGGATTATAGGTGTAAGCTTGTCCTGCAGAGTCTTTTATAAGCCCTTAAAGAACTTGGAATTGATTCGACTGTATTCCATTTTTCTAAATTTTATCTCTATGCCTGGAGCTTTTACTGACTTCAAAATGCAGTATGAAGTGTTAGTTTTAAGGTTTTTTTGTTTTGTTTTGTTTTAAGCAATGAAAGCACAGATTTACTGAAATGAAAGTACACTCCACAGAGTGGGAGCGGGCTCGAGCAAGTAGCTCAAGAGCCGTTTTTTTGGTTTGTTTTTGAGACGGGGTCTTGCTCTGTTGCTCAGGCTGGAGTGCAGTGGCTCGATCTCACCTCACTGCAACCTCCATCTCCTGGGTTCAAGTGATTCCCCTGCCTTATCCTCCTGAGTAGCTGGGACTACAGATGCGTGCCACCACACCTGGCTAATTTTTTGTATTTTTAGTACAGATGGGGTTTCACTGTGTTAGCCATGACAGTCTCGATCTCCTGACCTCGTGATCCGCCTGCCTCGGCCTCCCAAAGTCCTGGCATTACAGGTGTGAGCCACCGCGCCCAGCCGGTTTTTTTTTTTTTTTTTTTGATAATGTTGTCCAGCTTTATTTTTGCTTTCTTGCCAAAGAAGATTTATCAAGCTCCTCACTGTGTCATTATAAAATTCCCACCCTGAGAATCTCCCATTTTTCTTCACCATCACCACGCACACACACACACACACACACACACACTGGCTGAAACAATAAAATATAAAGTTCATCCTAAGAAGAAGATATCGAGTCCGAAGAGGGTTATCAACTTTAGAAAAGAAGCAAAGAAATCATAAAATAATGATATTTTAAGGTTACAGATTAAGCCCTAATTTAGAATATTTTTAGAAATTTTATCGTATTAAAACAAGGGTGAAGGCACTATAGACTCTTGTTTTTTAACTAACTTTATTTAAATTAGCTACACCCATTTTAAGTGTATGATTTGATAAGTTTTGTGTAATAAACTTAAGTTTAATAAGCATTTAAATTTGTGACATAAAAATCACCCATTTTAAACTGTATAGTTTAATAAGTTTTGCAAATTTATATTGTCAGATAGCCACTGCCATATGATACACAATATTTTCATTATGACAAAAAAGAAGCTCTCCCTCAAATTGCTTTTCATTCAGTCTTCACCAGCCAGTCCTGGACCAGTTCTGGACCCTGGCTTGCCACTGATCTATCTATTTTCTGTTTATAGCCCTATTTTTGTTTGGTTTTTCATTTGAAATAAAATCATACTATATGTAACATTTCGGATCTGACTTACTTCAATTAGCATATCTTTTGAAGCTTCATTGATGGTGTTTTTTTTTTCTGTTCCTGTAATAACAGTTTATTTTTTTAATTTTATTTATTAATTTTTTATTATACTTTAAGTTCTAGGGTACATATGCACAATGTGCAGGTTTGTTACATATGTATACGTGTGCCATGTTGGTGTGCTGCACCCATTAACTCGTCTTTGTTTGTTTTCTTTTAAAGAGACGTTTTCTTGCTCTGTCGCCCAGTCTGAAGTGCAGTGGTGCAGTCTTGGCTTAATGTAGCCTTGACCTCTTGGGCTCAAGCAATCCTCCTTCCTCAGCCTCCTGAGTGCCTGGGACTATAGGCATGTACCACTGTGCCTGACTAATTAAAAAATTTTTTTTGTAGAGACAAGGTCTTATTATGTTGCCCAGGCTGGTCTTGAACTCCTGGCCTTAAGGGATCTTTCTGCCAAAGAAGGAAGATCCTTCGTACCTCCCAAAGTCCTGGGATTATAAGCGTGTGCCCTTGTGCCTGGCTAGTTTTAAGGTTTTTAAACAGGCATTGAGACATCTGTAATGGTCCTGCTGCTTTTGGATCTGACTCAGCCCTGCCTTCTATTTTTCTTTTTTTTTTTTTTTTGAGACAGTCTTACTGTATGGCCGAGGCTGGAGTGCAGTGGCATGATCTTGGCTCACTGCAACCTGTCTTCCGGGTTCAAGTGATTCTCGAGTCTTAGCTTTCTGAGTAGCTTGGACTACAGACGCATCCAACCACACCTGGCTAATGTTTGTATTTTTAGTAGAGGTGGGAGTTCATCATGTTGGCCAGACTCCTGGCCTCAGGTGATCCACCTGCCCCAGCCTCCCAAAGTGCTGGGATTACAGGCACGAGCCACTGTGTCCGGCTTATTTTCTGTTTTAACCCTATTAGGGAACTTGAACTATTGCTGGCTTTTTTTTTCTTTTTCCCAATTAAGGATTATTCAGTATTGTTCCATTTGACTTTTCAGTGTTCATTCTACAAAATTTTTTTTTTTTTTTTGAGACAGAGTCTCACTGTATCACCCAGCCTGGAGTGCAATGGTGCAATCTCGGCTCACTGCAACCTCCACCTCCCGGGTTCAAGTGATTCTCCTGCCTCAGCCTCGTGAGAAGCTGGGATTACAGGTGGCTGCCACCACACAGGCTAATTTTTGTATTTTTAGTAGAGACGGGGTTTCACCATGTTGGCCAGGCTGATCTCAGGTGATCTGCCCACCTTGACCTCCCAGAGTGCTGGGATTACAGGTGTGAGCCACTGCACCTGGGCCATTGTACAAAATTTATCAGTGCAAACTGTGTGCTGGGAAAAGAGTATAAAATATTAAAGGTGAATGGTTGCTTTCCCTGGCAAAAGACCCTTTAGAAGTGTAGATGGCATTAAATGCTGCTTCCCTGAGTATGAAGTAGCCTCATATCTTCTGACTCCTATACTGGATGTGTATCCTAGTAGTCCTGGCCTCTTAGACTCATTTTCAGAATGTATGCTGGTTAGGGTGGAATTATCATCAGTGCTGTTCTGTGCCTGCCCAGACCTCTTGGGCTTATTGAGGTCTTGTGTCCCAGCCCTTTTGTTTTGACTCCTGTCTTAGTCTTTTCTGTGTTGCTATAATAGAATACCTGAGACTAGGTAATTTATAAAGAAAACAGGTTTGTTTAGCTCACAATTCTGCAGGCTGGGAAGTTCAAGTGCATGGTACTGGCTTCTGGCATCAGCTTTCATGCTGTGTCATACATGGTGGAAGGTCAAAGAGGGAGACAAGTGTGAAGAGAGGGACCAAACAGAAGGAGGAGCCTTGCTTTATAACAACTTGCTTTCTTGGGAATGAATCCATTCCCAGGAGAGCGAGAAGTCACTCCTGTGAGACAGCATTAATCTATTCATGAGGGATCTGCTACCATGACCCAAACACCTCTCATAGGCCCCATTTTCAACACTGCTGCACTGAAAACGTTAACTTTTGGTGAGGACAAATGACACCGAAATTATAGCAACTCCTAGTGTTGAACAACAGAAATATCTTCCTCCATCTCAACAGCTACTTTCCCTTCACACTTTCTTATCAATCCCAGCCTCTTTTATGAGATCTGGTATGTCCTGTATGTCCTGTGAAATTAGGTTGGTAACAGGATCTTTTTTTTTTTTTATGTTTTTTAGGAATTTCAAATAAATGAGCAGGTCCTTGCTTGCTGGTCTGATTGTCGTTTTTACCCGGCCAAAGTCACTGCTGTTAACAAGGATGGTAAGGCATTTGAGTTGTAGTTGTTTTTACTCATGACTTAGGTGGTGGGGGGGGATGTTTGTAATATCAGAGCTTGATAGTATATTTTCAGTATTTATTTACTGCCTAGGTATCCGCTTTATTCAAGTTAATCACTATGTCAGGAGTTGGGTAGAAATTATAAGTGTAAAGAAAACTGGACAAAAAAAGATAGTTTGACTTTTTACCCCCTGAATTTCAGTCATTGTTTTCTAAAACAGTCACAGTTCATCTGTCACTCTGCCTGGAAGTATGCAGGTACTTGCTGTCTAGGAGTTCCTAATATAATTGATGACATAGTCCTGAATATTTGTGAATAGCTTAGAAATTAAATGAACACTAACAAACTTTAAAAAATGTGCTTTCTAGATGCAAGGTGACTGAGGGTGGTCTGTAACATTGGAGTTGCTAGTGGAAACTGGGATGCCGGAATTTAGAGCACTGAGTTGGGTTTCATTTGCCAGAGTTGAACATGTGAAGAGACAGGATGGGGAACTTGACTAATAGAGGCTCAATTTTGCTAGTAAAAGGGCAGACAAAGAGTTATGAGGATAATATGTACGGTCAGGATCCTGGCACCTGGAGAATAGAGTCTGGGTCCCAGTGATACCATTGTAAGCACATTCCACTAGGGTGTGTGTGGTCTCCATGATCTCTGAAGTGAGTGTTTAGGGAAGTCAGGCCTCTTGATGCCACTGTAGGGTTGACTATTAGGCCAGCCTGACTTTTCATTTGATGAAGTTATTCAGATATTTATTAATACTCTGCTAACTGCTGGGCCTCAGGCTGACCAAGTTTTGTCTGAGAATGATTTTTTTTTTCTTGTTCTTTTTTGAGACAGAGTCTTGCTCTGTTGCCCAGGCTGGAGTGCAGTGGTGCCAGCTCAGCTCACTGCAACCTCCATCTCCTGAGTTCAAGCGATTCTCCTGCCTCAGCCTCCCGAGTAGCTGGGATTACCAACGTGCACCACGGTCAGCTAAATTTTGTATTTTTAGTAGAGACGGGGTTTCGCTATGTTGGCCAGGCTGGTCTCATGTGATCCGCCCACCTCGGCCTCCCAAAGTTTTGGGATTATAAGCGTGAGCCACCATGCCCAGCCGCAACTTTTTAGAAAAGTATTTTTCAGGCCAAACACGATGGTTCGTGCCTGTAATCCCAGCAGTTTGGGAGGCTCTCGTGGGAGGATCACTTGAGGCCAGGAATTTGAGACCAGCCTGGGCAACATAGGAAGACCTCATCTCACTATGAAAAAAAAATTAGATGAGTGTGGTGACATGTTCCTGTAGTCCTAGCTACTCGCATGGCTGAGGTGGGAAGATCCCTTGAGCCCAGGAGTTTAAGGCTGCAGCAAGCTATGATAGTGTCATTGTACTCCAGCCTGGGCAGCAGAACGAGACTCTGTCTCTTAAAAAAAAAAAAAAAAAGTCTTTTCAGTTGTGCTTCCTCCATAAGCTAAAATTATAGGAGGGAGAGTCTCGAGGCTATGATAGTTCCTAAAATGGTCATTTGCAACGCTAATATATTGTTTCTGAAGCTCCATATTCTGTCCAGTTAAATTTAGTTAATTGAAGGACATGAAAATGAATGGAAATTTCTGCCAAAACCTGTTGTCCTGAGGTTCTTGGGTCTGAAGTCCTGTATTATGCTGACACATTGACTGGTTTTTGGGACTAACTGCAAGAGGGAGGAGAGGATATGGGAGAGGGGCAATCCTGAAACAGAAAGTTAGTGGGGCAGGCTAGGTAGTACTATTGGCCACCCAGATTGTGAAGGAAAGCTAACCTTTGTAGGAGCTCAGATCTATGTCTGATTCAGAGATGAAGATAATTAATGCCTCTAAGAGGGGTGGGAAGGTGTCTTGGTGGAGGCAATGAAGGCTTAGTAATCTACTGTTTAGATCTAATACCTGCAGAGCCCAGAGCTTGGCATCATGAAGTAAAACAAAAGAAGACCTGCTTCAAGGTAGAATGAAGTAGGTGCTGAAATAGAGCTACCAGGAGGAGGCAGGGCAGGATGGTGCAGGTCAATCATGGTAGGCACCTGTCTCTATAAGGTTTTGTGTTTGTGTGTGGGATGGATCAGAAACTCTTTGAAATAATGATTTCAAAAATGATTAGGTTTGGATTAGAGCTGATGGTCAGTTTCTGCTTCATCACGATTCACTGTGGGATTACTTGTGGGATTGGGAGCGACAATGCTAGTCTCTCTTTTCACTCTTTCCTTGGTATTTTCTGCTGTGCCTCAGGTTCATCCGTAGCAGTGGCCACCAGCTTAATGGCCCTGCGAGGAGCAGCTCTGCCGGCAAGGCGGCCCCTTTATTTCCTGTAAATGTCACTTATGTCTTGTTGGTGCTGCCAGGAGGAGGCAGGGGATATAGTGAAGTCATGCCTTGTAGATTTATCTTTAGAAGGCTTGGTCTGATTTTCTTGCCACTCTTAATCTCCTTGGATGTTTTGCTAAGGCTGAGTGTTGAGCAGGCTGGTGGGTGGGGACTGTGGCCAGAGTGTGGAAGTGGCAGCTGCTGGCACTGAGGAGTCTGGCATGATTGAATCAGAACTAAATAACAACCTTAGTTTCTTAAGGAAGTCTGTTAGCAGTTGGAAAATAGGGCATATAATGCCATATTATTTAGCTTTTTTCACCTGGAATGGTTCTTCAGCAGTGGAGATTAAGCATTATTTAGTATGAAGGCAGCGGCAGTTAGTAGCCTTGTTAGACCCTCAGTCTGTGTTGTTACAGAACACAGTAAAAGATGGGTTTCTACTTTCAGGGAATCTTTGTTTGGAAGCCGTCTCTGGTGAGCTGACCTCACCTCTTTGCTGGGGCTGCTTAGCTTCCCCCTCCGTTTTTTTTTTTTTTTTTTTTTTTTTTTTGGTGACAGAATCTTGCTCTGTTGTCCAGGCTGGAGTGCAGTGGCACAATCTCTGCTCACTGCAACCTCCGCCTCCTGGGTTCAAGCAATTCTCCTGCCTCAGCCTCCTGAGCAGCTGGGACTACAGGCACACGCCACACCACACCTGGCTAATTTATATATATATATATTTTTAAGGTTTCAAATGTACTTTATTTCTTCATTAATGCCATATCTTAATGGGTACACAGTGCTTTAACTTGGCATCAATTATGAGCTGTTTTTTAAGCAATTCATTATTACACCAGCTGGTATGATTACTGTTCTCTCCATTTTGGGGGGTGACTCTGCCAACAGGGGATGGGTTCCATTCTATTCCAATTTGTGTTGTTATATATGTCCACATAGCAATACAGAAAGTGGGTCCACTAGCTAATACAGTATTACCATATTTGTTATGAAAATCAGGTGTATGTTTCTGGTGGCTCTGCCTTGCCATTGTTTGCTGAATGCTTCGAACTTGGAGATGACTGAGTTTGTTTTTGACCAAGGGAAACATCGTGAAGGTGAAGATAGAACTGCAGCAATGAAGCTGCTGCTTTAATTTTTGCATTTATAGGAGAGACAGAGTTTCACTGTATTGGCCAGGCTGGTCTGGAACTCCTGACCTCAAATGATCCACCCGCCTCAGCCTCTCGAATCTCCCCTTTTTTTCACACAAGGATTAGCAGAGTCAGTTGTCTGTCAGGGCTTTTTGCACCCAGTAGTGTACAACTCTGCTCTGTAAGTGATTTTCTTTAAGGAAACTACTGTGTAGGTTAGCATTTATGACAAAATGGGGAATTGGTCCTTTCTGTTGATCTGTGGTTCTTTAACTTGAATGAGCAGGTAAATCAGCTCCTTCTTCCTAAAAAATATGCATATTTTTGGGTCATGTCCCCTACCTACCCTGCCAGTTCAGTCTCTGGGGCAGTGACTGAAGTCTGCATTTATAACAGGAGATGCTATGGAAGTGATCTTGTTTCTAGAGTCTCTGGCTGAAGCAGCTCTTATTTTTTGTTTTCTTCATGCTGTAACTGATTCTACATTTGAAATGTGGGGAGGCTGATACTATGTGAACAGCTTTGTAGAAAGAGAAAAGGAAGATTTAGACCCACATGTGCAGGTGCTAGCTTGGCTGTTTTCTTCTATTGGGGGAAGAGGGATTGTGCTTCCCCCCCACAACCCCCACCCCCCCCTTTTTTTTTTGCCTAGATAGCCTTTAACGATGTCAGTGTCTGGCCAGGCGCAGTGGCTTATGCCTGTAATCCCAGCACTTTGAGGGGCCGGGGCGGCGGATTACCTGAGGTCAGGAGTTCAAGACCAGCCTGGCCAGCATGGTGAAACCTAGTATCTACTAAAAATAGAAAAATTAACCTGGCGTGGTAGCATGTGCCTGTAGTCCCAGCTACTCGGGAGGCTGAGACAGAAGAATCGCTTGAACTCAGGAGGCAGAAGTTGCAGTGAGCCGAGATTGCGCCATACTGCACTCTAGCCTGGGTGACAGAGCGAGACTCCGTCTCCAAAAAAAAAAAGATGTCAATGTGCTGTGCTTCCCTTTTAGGGTGACTTGGTGGTATTGATCCCTTGGTCTGTGACAGGCCCTGTGCTAGGTTGTTTCCATATCTTATCGTATTTAGTCTTTACACAGACATGGAAAGGTTATTGCCATTAACCCCATTCTTATTTTGCAGATGAGGAACTAAGCTCACAGGGGGAAACTGCTTGAGGTTATAAAGCGCTTGGATGGTAGAGCTGAGATCTGCATGGAGGTCTGTGGTTCTACAGAGTCCCTAAACTGTCGTTCCCACAGTACCAGGCTGCCTCTTTGGAGCAGGGTTTTCCTAAGAGGGCAGGTGTTGTCAATTAGGTCCAGGTGTTCACTGATAGAATGCGAGAGTGGATGTAGTGGTCTGCACTTTCTGGAGCCGGTGTTGTCTTGAGAACCATGGCTGGGAGACAGGGTCTGGTCCCAGTTCCTGCTCAGTGATTATGGGCGGCTCACTGCCTTTGCTCTGGACTCTTTTGAGCAGTTAGAAGTCAAAGAGGGAGTGGGAATAGATGAGTGTTGTATTGGCCACAGAACCTAAACCCAAAATGTAAAATTGCTAAGACGAAAATACTTAGAGGGAGGGGAAGGCGTGCCCACAAACATATGCACATCCCTACCCCTCAATCTGTGGAAGCCTAAGGACTTCAAGAAAACTTTTTTTTTCTTTTTTGAGATGGAGTCTCCCTCTGTTGCCCATGCTGGAGTGCAGTGGCTTGATCTCAGCTCACTGCAACCTCCGCCTCCTGGGTTCAAGTGATTCTCCTGCGTCAGCCTTCCGAGTAGCTGGGATTACAGGTGTGTGCCACCACGCCTGGCTAATATTTGCATTTTTAGTAGAGACGGGGTTTCACCGTGTTGGTTAGGCTGGTCTTGAACTCCTGACCTCATGATCCACCCGCCTCGGCCTCCCAGAGTGTTGGAATTACAGGCGTGAGCCACCGTGCCCGACCTGACTAATCTTTTTTTCCTTTTTTTTTTTTTTCTAAAAAGGGCCGGTCCAGGCGCAGTGGCTGACGCCTGTAATCCCAGCACTTTTGGAGGTCGAGGTAGGTGGATCACCTGAGGTCAGGAGTTCAAGACCAGCCTGTCCAACATGGTGAAACCCGTCTCTACTAAAAATACAAAAAGTAGCTGGGCGTGGTGGCGCACACCTCCCAGCTACTCGGGAGGCTGAGGCAGGAGAATCACTTGAATCCAGGAGGTGGAGGTTGCAGTGAGCCAAGGTCGAGCCACTGCACTCCAGCCTGGGCAACAGAGCAAGACTCGTCTCAAAAAAAAAAAGAAAGAAAAAAAAAGAAAAGACTAGTTGAAAGCAGTTGTGAGAAGAAAGGAAAGAGTAGAACAAGAAGTTCGATCTGTAACTAACTGTGAACCATCAATTGAGATAACTCACTACTTTCAGACCAGCCTGAGAAAACATGTTTGAAAACCCTCCCTTTTCCATCTGTGGCATTCTGGAATAATCTGACTTCCGAAGAGTGAATGAGATAGAAAAGAAGCCCTGGACGCTGGGCAGGATGGCACACATCTGTAATTCCAGTGCTTTTGGAAGTTGAGGAGGCAGGATTGTTTGAGGCTGGGAGTTTGAGACCAGCCTGGGTAACATAGACCCCAATGCCCCGCTATCTCTACAAAAAATTAAAAAATAAAAAATTGGCTGGACATGTTGGTGCATGCCTGTAGTCCCAGCCACTTGTGAGGCAGAGACAGTAGGACTGCTTGAGCCCAGGAGTTAGAGGCTGCAGTGAGCTAAGTTCGTACCACTACACTCCAGGATGGGTGACGAAGACCCTATTTCTTTCTTTCTTTTTTTTTTTTTTTGAGATGGAGTCTTGCTCTGTTGCCCAGGCTGGAGTGCAGTGGCGCACTCTCAGATCACTACAACCTCTGCCTCCCAGGTTCGAGTGATTCTTCTGCCTCAGCCTCCCGAGTAGCTGGGATTACAGGCACCCACCATCATGCCCAGCTAATTTTTGTATTTTTGTAGAGAAGCGGGTTCACCACGTTGGCCAGACTGGTCTGGAACTCCTGACCTCAAGTGATCCGCCCGCCTCCACCTCCCAAAGTGCTGGGATTACAGGCGTTAGCCACCATGCCCGGCCGACGAAGACCCTGTTTCTAAGAAAAAAAGAGGTCCTGGAATATTGGCTGTGGTAGATTTCATGAGCAACAGAAATCTGTCCAATCCAAAATCACCCATGTATTATCCCTATGTCTTTGGTCCTAGAGAACATGAGCTTGTTATGCATCTCTAGTTTTGTTCTTAGAACCCTTTTAGTGTTACTGACTGCTATAAGATTGTCTGCAATGCTGAGTCCTTAACCCTCAGAGGGGCAAGACCAGGAATCTTTGTTTCATCTTAAAGTCTAAGGACAAAAACTCCTTGAGGGAGTCTGAGGCAGGTAGCTCTTCTGTCACGTTAGAGGAGATGGAACAGGATACACTTATTTTGAGTTCCTTCATTTACATGTTGTTTGTTAGGTAGTGTTTGTGGCCACAGGAGAACTCTATTATTAGCTACCTACGGGAGGATTCCATGTGAAGACAATCTTTTAGTAATATACGTGAAACCATCAGAGTAAAATTTGGGCCTCTCTGTTGTCCATTATTCTGTCTGATTTATTGAAGCCCAAGTTAGGCTGTGTTTAGCATGATTAAAGGGGAAAGTTTCAAGATGATCGTTGGTAGTCCTTTGGAAGTTAAAAGGATCAAAGACCGAGATATATCTAAGGACGGTCATCCCTTAGCACCTTTGGCCATAGTTTGGGTCATTTCAGCACTCTGAAATGGGTCTGTGGTTTGGAATTAGGCTGAGGAGCTTGAGCAATAGGCAGTGCGGGGTGGTGGGAAAAAATTGGTTGGAGGTCAGTAGACAGGCTTGGATTCCAAAGATAGCTGTCTCAGACTTAATCATGGAACTCAGGTTCCTTTTATGTAAGTCCTCCTTCTGGAATCTGCCATCAGGAGTAACCTTCAAAATTAACTCCAAGTAGCTGAAAATGTTGGACTGTTAGGTAACATTACTCAATATTGACTTTTGGATGTTGGAAATGGCCTGTAAAAATGGCAGTTTTCATTTTGATGTAACTGATCCTGAACTAACTTTGTTGATAAAATAGTTGAAAATAGAGTCTTGGGTGGTTTGTTGGCACACATAATATTTAAGATTTCAAGATAACTGGAGTCTTAAAACTAACATCCCCCCATCTCCATCCCCAGACTTGCCAGAGTTGCACCATGGTTGCTTGAGAGGGTTCTGTTTAGAATTCCATAGCATTGTTTATCATAACTGCTTTGCTTGCCAACACCCTCACAATATAGGCAGGGAAAAACAGGAACCCAGACCTTTGTTGTAAGTACTCATAAGTCATTGCTGAGCTGCCTGTGTAGATAATTGTTTATGCTCTTATCCTTTTATGTTCTTATCCTTTTATCATAGCCTGTTCATCTAATTGTTGTTGTCATCTAATTGCTGATGTTTTAACCCAACCAGGCATAACTATGTATCCTTATATCTTGTTTGCTAGCCAGTTTCTTTTTTTATACTTTTAATTTTTTTTAAATTTTTAATTTTTGTGGGTACATAAGTGGGTGTATGTATTTATGAGTTACATGAGATATCTTGATACAGGTATGCAATGTGTAATAATCACATCAGGGTAAATGGGGGTATATATCACGCCAAGCATTTATCCTTTGTTACAAACAATCCAATTATGTAGTTATTTTATTTTTATTTTTTATTTTTTTTAGGCAGAGTTTCATTCTGTCACTCAGTCTGGAGTGCAGTGGTGTGATATTGGCTCACTGCAACCTCCACTTCCTGGGTTCAGGCGATTCTCTTGCCTCAGCCTCGTGAGTAGCTGGGATTGCAGGTGCCCACCACCATACCTGGCTAATGTTTTTTGCATTTTTTCAGTAGAGACAGGGTTTCACCATGTTGGCCAGACAGGTCTTGAACTCCTGACCTCAAGTGATTCACCCGCCTCGGTCTCCCAAAGTGCTGGGATTACAGGCCTGAGCCATCACGCCTGGCCAAGTTATTTTAAAATGTGCAATTATTTTTGACTATAGTCACCCTGTTGTGCTAGCAAATACTAGATCTTATTCATTCTTTCTAACTTTTTTGTACCCCTTAACCATCGACACGTTCCCCCACCCCTGCCTACTACCCTTCCTAGCCTCTGGTAACCCTCCCTCTACTCTCTATCTCCATAAGTTCAAATGTTTTAATTTTTAGCTCCTACAAATAAGTGAGAACATCAAAGTTTGTCTATGTCTTGCTAGCTAGTTTCGTCATGTATTGGTGACACCTGTGACAAATAATCACCTTTATTTTGTAATTACCAGGAATAAAGGTCAGTAGGTAATTACTAATTGTCTATGGCAGTGGTTCTTGGACTTTGGTGTACATCAGAATCACCTGGAGGAGTTGTTAAAAATGCACATTCCTGTGCCCTGTTCCCAGTTGCTGTTTCAGTGTATCTGAGGTGGGACTGGTAACTTGCATTTCTAATGAGTTCCCAGGAGTTGCTCATGCTGCTGCTGTGGGACCACACTTTGAGAAGCACTGGTTTACTCTGAGGCAGGTACTGTGTGTGGAAGAAAGTGGTATAAGTTGTGGTCTCTGGCCTTGAAGAGCCTGCTTTTGAGTTGTGATCTGTACTTATATGAAGGTAGACCTAAGTTTGAAGCTCTGTAGGCTGGTGCCAAATGAGCCTAAGAAGTTCAGATCGGGGGTAATCATTAGTAGCTGAAAAGCCGGGAAGCTTTTACAGAACTGTTGTGGGTATTTGAGCCGGGCACTTAAAGATCAGTGAGTGGCACATTCCCAGAAGGAAAACACTTTTAATACAGATGTGGAGTTAGAAGTGTCGCTGGCAGTTTCAGTGGGTAGCTTGTCACTTTGAGTTGGTGGGTATTGGATGGTGGTAATGGGAAATAAGGTTTGGAAAATTATTGGGGTCAGATTGTGTTGGAGGTTGAATACTTTTGGACTTCATTTGGTACCTGTGATTAGCCATTGACTAGGCCCTGTTGAGGACTGGCGGTGGAGGGGTGTGGGAAGAGAATGTATCAGAAGGAGAAAACCAGGTCTTAACTTTGTTGTTGCATTCTTCGGCTCCCAGGCCTCAGGGTTTTTTGCAGGGGGTGGGGGAATTGGTTCTAAAAAGAAAAACCTGTTTACTAGTGGAAACCATTACGTGATTACCAATGGTTTACTGAACCTTGACAAGATTAATTGTGATTTTTTTAAATCCCTGGGGCAAAAATGGGTGGGGCATGAATTGGCTCTAAGATGCAAAATTTGAAAGTGTTGTTTGGGTACAACTAATGAGAACTTCTGTAGTTGGATACCTTATTTGGGAAGATAAGATTATCTGGGTTTCCAGCTTAAGGTTTTTAGCAGGGACGGATCTTTATTGAATAATTTTTTTCTAATGGGAAAAAACTAACAGTGTAGCAGAAAAAAACTAACAATGTAGCAGCAAACATTTTGTGTTTTGACCAAGTCTCTATTTTAAAACATTGTATCATGAAGATAATTCAAATGGATTTTGAGTTGTGGAAATAGAACACATCTCTTGAAACACAATACCTTTAGCTGAATGATGTTCCCCTTTTTTTTTTTTTTTTTGGAGACGGAGTCTTGCTCTGTTGCCTAGCCTGGAGTGGAGTGCAATGGCAGGATCTTGGCTCACTGCAACCTCCACCTCCCCAGTTCAAGTGATTCTCCTGCCTCAGCCTCCCGAGTAGCTGGGATTACAGGTGCCTGCCACCAAGCGCGGCTAATTTTTTGTATTTTTAGTAGAGACGGGTTTCACTATGTTGGCCAGGCTGGTCTCGAACTCCTGACCTCGTCATCCGCCTGCCTCGGCCTCCCAAAGTGCTGGGATTACAGGCGTGAGCCATGATGTTCCTTTTAAAACTTGAGAGCTATTACTGCCCCCGATCCTGGAACGTAAAGATTAAATTATAAAAGTGAAAAATTCACCAAGGAATAAATAAGTCTGCATTTTACTCACATTCTTAATTGTTTTACTGCTCTTTGTTCTTCACTTAAATTCAGTGAAATTTTTTTTATTTTAACGAAGCATCTAAAAACGAGTTTATTTTTTTGATGGATTTCAATTTACGTAGGTAGAAAACTGTAATCTTAACTAAGAAATGAAGATAAGCATACTGTTATCTTGGACATAAGTAAGACTGAATATGATTCTTAAACAGTTTTAAACTCCTATAAGCTTATTATGTGGTTGGAGATCCTTTGTGTTTATACTTTGAAAAGTTACCACTTTCATGAAATTGTGAGTTAAAATCATGATATCTTCTTGAATTTTAGGTACTTACACTGTGAAATTTTATGATGGAGTAGTTCAGACTGTCAAACATATTCATGTCAAAGCTTTTTCCAAAGATCAGGTGAGAAATGTGGTTTTGTGCTTTGTGTTATGAATAATGCTAACATTGTAGTTTTGTTTCCTCAAATAAAGACATTACATTTGTTTATGATGGCAAGTGTTTATTTCCTCCATCTGACACAATTTCACCAGAAAATAATACACAAGTTTTCAGAATTTGTAAATATTTGTCTGTTTGCTGTTTCCTATTTATTTATTTGTTTATTTAGAAACAGAGTCCCGCTCTGTCGCCCAGGCTGGAGTACAATGGTGCGATCTTGGCTCACTGCAACCTCCACCTCCTGGGTTCAAGCAATTCTCCTGTCTCAGCCTCCTGAGTTGCTGGGATTATAGGCGCACGCCACCACGCCTGGCTAATTTTTTTGTATTTTTAGTAGAGACGGGGTTTCACCGTATTGGTCAGGCTGGTCTCGAATTCCTGACCTCAGGTGATCCACCTGCCTCGGCCTCCCAAGGTGCTGGGATTACAGGTGTGAGCCACTGTGTCTGGCCACTGTTTCCTTATAACAGAGATTTTTTTTCAAAAGTGCCAAATGCTTGGATACCATTGCCTATATTCTGTTCTCCTAATCTTTTTTCAACAATGGTTATTCTTTTCTTCTCTCTGTGCCCTGCGCCCCACAAGAGCTGTTAGCCGTACAGGAAACTTGTTGAATTGCTTGAGGAGACCTCCAGTATGTTTTCTGTTCATCTAGCTCTGTCTTTTAGCTTAGGACCATTACTTGGTGGTTTACAGAGCTATCATTTGGCACAGATTTGGCAGCCACTTGTGCTAGATGTGCCTGGTTTGTGATTTTGGTATCCTGTTGTTCCAGTCACCATGCATGTACTTGCCTGAGCATGGGGCCTGAGTTTTAATACTGGAAATATGGTTTGCATAGATACGGGCCATCTAGAAGTGTTGCCTACTTTCTTCATGATTTTTCCCCTTTTGTCTTTTTCGTGTTTATGTTTTAATAGTTGAGGGGAAAATAGAGATTAAAATTTGGATATTGGTGTTTTTAAAAACCCTGATTATTACTAATTTCAGCTGTTGAGACAGCTAATTTAGCAATTTAGTAAAAGATTTTATCACTGAGGCATCATAACTTGTTACTCATCTGCTTGGATAGTAGTTGATGTGACAATATTTGGTGATGCTATAACCTGTTGTGTCTTTGGTTTTTGGTTTTTTTTTTTGGAGACAGAGTCTTGTTCTGTCGCCTGGGCTGGTGTGCAGTGGCGCAATCTTGGCCCACTGCAACTTCCCTGCCTCCCCAGTTCAAGTGATTCTCCTGCCTCAGCCTCCCAAGTAGCTGAGACTAGGCGCGTGCCACCACGCCCGGCTCATTTTTTGTATTTTGGTAGAGACAGGGTTTCACCACGTTGTCCAGGCTGGTCTCAAACTCCTGAGCTCAGGCAATCCGCCCACCTCGGCCTCCCAAAATGCTAGGATTACAGGCATGAGCCACTGCGCCTGGCCCTCTGTTGTGTCTTTGTGATGATGAAATGATTCTACTTATGAGAGATTTTTAATGGATTCTTCCGTATGTATATTTGTAAGTTGTGTTTTTTTTGAGACCGAGTCTCTCTCTCTCACCCATACTGAAGTGCAGTGGCCCAATCTCTGCTCAGTGCAAACTCCACCTCCCAAGTTAAAGTGATTCTCGTCTCAGCCTCCTGATTTGCTGGGATTACAGGCATGTGCCACCACGCCTGGCTAATTTTTGTATTTTTAGTAGACGGGGTTTCACCATGTTGGCCAGGGTGGTCCTGAACTCCTGACCTCAAGTGATCCGCCCACCTTGGACTCCCAAAGTGCTGGGATTACAGGTGTGGGCCACCATGTCTGGCCTATTCATAAGTTTCTAAGAAATTTTTTTTTTTTTTTTTTTTTTTTTTTTGAGATGGAGTCTCACTCTGTAGCCTAGGCTGGAGTACAGTGATGCAATCTAGGCTCACTGTAAACTCCACCTCCCGGGTTCAAGCAATTCTCCTTCCTCAGCCTCCTGAGTAGCCGGGACTACAGGCATGCACCACTATGCCCAGCTAATTTTTGTATTTTTAATAGAGATGGGGGTTTCACCATGTTGGCCAGGCTGGTCTTGAAGTCCTGACCTCGGGTGATCTGCCTACCTTGGCCTCCCAAAGTGCTGAGATTACAGGGCATGAGCCACCATGCCCAGCCGATTCAAAGGATTTTGATACATGATACCTTTAGTGGTAACCTCAAGAATGTTTTTGCCTTTTGCTGGTTTTCCTTTTCAGAAAATTAACAAAATTAATTACATAAAGCTTTGGCCCTGATGATGCTTTTTCTTTGATCACTTGTCTCTCAGGCATGTAAGGAGCCATACAGTACTCTAAAACATTATTTTGGCCTTAAATTTGGCAATTTTTGTGTTAGGTTTGTAGAATGAGTTAATATAGAGGACAGAATTATAAACTTGTCCAGAATTGGCAGGTTATATCCAGAACCTTCCCAAGTGGAAGTCCAGGGCTCTAGATAACAATTGTTCATCTGTTTACTCTGCGTTACTCAGTAAATTGATGGATAGCACTCACAGTGCTTTGGCTTGGAGGTGGGTGCCTTACCCAGTGAGGATTTCTGGGTGCCATGCTTCATTTCTCATTTCCCAATGGCCTCTGAGTGTCTGACCTTAGCCCGGTAGGCCCTTAAGCACAGGCCCAAGGCTCCTGGACTTGGCTTCTTTTCCAAGAGGGTACAGTGGTTTGGCTAGAGTTATCTGTCATGGGCAATTTCAAAGGTTTTTCATATACTATTGGAATAGATTGAGTTTTTTTTTTTTTCTGTAGGACTGCACTGCCTTATAAATGTTTTGATAGTCTCTATATTAGTAACACTTATGTTTTTGAAGTTATTATACATGTTTACTGTAGAAAAATATATAAGTACAAAGCACAAAGAAAATAAAAACTATAATTCCATCAAACAGATATCATTGTTCTTAACGTTTTGGTGTATAACTTAACAATTTGATGTATACATCTTTCTGTGTTTTTTATTAAACATACGTGTGTGTGTATTTATTTTCAAAATTGGAGTTGTGGTACATTAATATAGTACTGCTCTTTTAACTAACATTTCCCCATGTTCCTTAATATTCTGAGAATATAATTTTTAACAGCTATGTAGTATTCTGTAATATGTATGTAACTACTTTGCGTAACCAATTCTCAAATGGTCATTAAGGATATTTGTAAATCCAGGTACACAAGTCTGATTATTATTTTAGCTAATTTTATTTCTAGGAATTTATTCTAGTTCAAAGGTATAACCTTTTTAGTTTTGACTCAAATTGCCATCTCCTCCCTGAACTCCCAACAAGAAGGGCAATTTCAGTTTATATTTCTGCTGGCTGTTACCGAGAATGGCTGTTCTCAAACCTGGCTGCTTTCAGAATAATTTGGGGGACTTGAAAAAATATTTCCTTGTTAATTATTTTTCCCTGTAGAACAAATTAAACTTTTATTTGTTGAGTATTTAGGTACTCCTTCCTGCTTCCAGTGAAAACCTATGTGCCTAGTGTGTGCTAGGTGCTGGGGATCCCATATGAACATAGTATAGTGGTCTCTGCTCTTTTGAGGTCCTAGAAGAGAGATATGTACACAAATAAACTTATAGTTTTGGAATCTCTAGAGCTTTCAGACCTGGCCTTATTATGAAACAGTCACAATAGAGGACCCTCGATTTTTAGTGTGAATTTTAAAGAATGTAATTTAGGGAGAACATAACTAAGAAGCGGTATTTCCTACCAATAGACAAAAACTCCAAGTAGCTCGGGAACATAGTAGGTGGCTTGTTGAACTGAGCACAGCCTTTATCTGATAGAGGAAGCAGAGACCCTGGTTCTGGGTTGGATAATCTTTATAGTTTTCCTGTTAAGCTTCCAGTTATCAGTTTTTGTTTTTCTATAGACAAGACATCAGCATTTGCTGGCAAACTGAACCAGGCCTCTGAAAAGCTCTGGGTTAGTATAGTCATGCTGGGGATAAGGACAGAGCATGAAGGCATTTTCTTCGAACACCTTTGTCAGAAAGATTGCTTTCCAGAATTTTAAGGCCAGGCATGGTGACTCATGCCTATAATCCCAATACTTTAGGAGGCTGAGGCAGGAGGATTGCTTGAGCCCAGGAGTTTGAGACCAGCCTGGGCAACATAGGGAGACCCTATTGCTACAAAAAATAACAGTAAAAAACTTAGCTGGGCGTGGTGAAGCATGCCTGTGGTCCCAGCTACTCAGAAGGCTGAGATGGGAGGATCGCTTGGGCCTGGGAGGTTGAGGCTGCATGAGCCATGATTGTGCCACTGCACTCCAGCCTGGGCAACAGAGAGAGACTCTGTCTCAGAAACAAAAACAAACAAAAACCCAGAATTTTATTTTCTAGTGACTTATTCATCATAATAAGGGAGATTGCACTGCCTCCGGAATAATTGAATTGTTTTAAGTTTAAGGATTGGTTCTCAACTCAGTACAGGTGGCTGTTGTCAGTGGTGCTTTGTATATGTGATCTGGCATATGTCTTGTTTTAATTTCTTTGTTTGTCTTCATAAGTTTGTAAGAAACTCCTAATTTTGTATTTGCAAGTAATCACGAAGTGTTTCATCGCTATTTTGCTCATTTTAGAATATTGTGGGTAATGCTAGGCCTAAAGAAACAGATCACAAAAGTCTTTCATCATCTCCTGATAAACGAGAGAAGTTTAAAGAACAGAGAAAAGCAACAGTGAATGTGAAGAAAGACAAAGAAGATAAACCCTTAAAGACAGAAAAGCGACCCAAGCAGCCTGATAAAGAAGGAAAGTTAATCTGTTCTGAAAAGGGGAAAGTGTCAGAGAAAAGTCTTCCCAAGAACGAGAAGGAAGACAAGGAAAACATTTCCGAAAATGACAGAGAGTATTCTGGAGATGCCCAAGTGGATAAGAAACCTGAAAATGACATTGTGAAGAGTCCACAAGAAAACTTGAGGGAACCCAAAAGAAAACGAGGCAGACCCCCTTCCATAGCTCCTACTGGTGAGTTTTTTAAGTGGGCTCTGCAATGGGCAATGCCAGAGTATTCTTCTGTGGCCCTTTGTGGTTCTTTGTAACTTGTGTACGTCAACCGTTTGTTTTTGTGACTGATTTTGAATTGTCTTATGATCTGGAAACAAGTTGTGTTCATGAAGCTGAATTTAAGTGAGGTACATATCCAAGTGAATCTAAGTTGGGAAGCATGTTCATAACTGAGTTTCCTAAAGTAGTGGTTAACTGTTGACTAAATACTTCAGCTTATATGATAAAACCTGATAAACCGAGGCCTTTTGCTTATGCTTTTTCAAATGATCTCAGTTTAAGTCAGCTTAATAGAACCTAGAATCAGGAAATAGAGTTTTAATGAGACAGACATGAAAGAAAAGAAATAGTAAAAAGGTATGGGCTTCTGAAGGAGATGGGGACAAAGGAACATTGAAACTAGAAAAGCATGGGTGCATTTTGAAATTGAGCTCCTTGGAGAGTGATTATTGATTAGAAATTTTCACAGTCTAAATAAAAAGCCGAGATGGCTAATTGGTAAGAGTCAAGGTTAGAGGGTATAGATTTAGGGAAGAATGCAGTTATTAAAAAACTTAAAATTTGGAATTCTTCTAGAATAACCAAGAATGAAACAAGCCCTGATTTCTTCCTAAGCCAAACACTCGTTCTCCAAATCAATTCAATGGCATGAAGAGGCCCCCCCGGTTCTCTGGACTGAGCCTGCCATTGATTAATATGTGCAGTGACCTTCAGACATTCTTGATTGTGCATTCTTTATGTGTTCAGTTGAAAAACTGTGAATCCCCTAGCACGTTTTAAAGCAGTATTTATCTTTTTCTCACAAGTTTAAATAGCTGCAGTGGATATATTTAAAATACAAAACATGAAGGCTGAGTGCGTTGGTGCATGTTTGTTGTCCCAGCTACTCAGGAGGCTGAGGTGGGAGGATTGCTTGAGCCCAAGAATTCCAAACCAGCCTGGGCAATGTAGTGACACCCCATCTCAAAACACACACACACACACACACACACAAATATTTTCATCAAAACTGTGGAACTACAGAGCAAACCTTTTCATTATTCCCTAACGATGTAGAGAATGCAAAGCCAGTCTTCCTTATCAAATCAGACTATCAGACTTAATTTCTGTGGAAAAAAATTTAACTTACTTCACATAAGTGTATTAGTACTCATTGTAAGATAGGAAATTATATAATAGGTTGATTTGTCTCTATATGAAATAAGGGATCTTTCCCTGTAGTGCTTGTAACTGGGTTACCCTCAAGAGCTGAGGGTGCTGCAATTGTCCGTAGGCCTAAATAGGGCCTAGACCTCTGCTGTCTAGTATGGTAGCCACTAGCTGCATGGGGCTATTGACTACTTGAAATGTAGCTAGTCTGAATTGAGATATGCTGTAAGTGTAAGTAAATGCTAGATTTCAAATACTTAGTTCAAAAAAAGAATGTAACACACCTCAATTTTAAAATATTGATTATGGCTGGGCCTGTAATCTCAGTGGTTTGGGAGGTCCAGGCGGGTGGATTACTTGAGGTTAGGAGTTTGAGACCAGCCTGGCCAACATGGTGAAACACCGTCTCTACTGAAAAAATATAAAGACAAATTAGCCAGGCTTGGTGGTGGGTGCCTGTAATCCCAGCTACTCAGGAGGCTGACGCAAGAGAATTGCTTGAAACCCAGGAGGTGGAGGTTGCAGTGAGCTGAGATCGGGCCACTGCATTCCAGCTTGGGCGACAAAACAAAAAAAATTGATTCCATGTTGAAATGTTTTTAGAGGCTGGGTGCAGTGCCTCATCCCTGTAATCATGCCAGCACTTTGGGAGGCTGATGAGGGAGGATCACTTGAGTCCAGAAGTTTGAGACCAGCCTTGGCAACATAGTGAGACCTCATCTCTACAAAAAATGAAAAAATTGGCTGAGAGTGGTGGCACGTGCTTGTAGTCCCAGCGATTCCAGAGTCTGAGGCAGGAAGGTTGCTGAGCCCAGTTTTTTAAAAAAAAATTTTTTTAAAGTACTGGATTAAATAAAATAGTATTTAAATTAACTTTTTAAGTTGTGTTTTTTTTTTTTTTTTGACAGGGTCTCACTCTGTTACCTAGGCTGGAGTGCAGTGGCGTGATTGTGGCTCACTCCATTCTCCACCTCCTAGGCTCAAGCGATGCTCCTATCTCAGCCTCCTGAGTCGCTGGGACTACAGGCACATGCCACCATGCCCGGCTAATTTATTTCTTGTAGAGACAGGGTTTCACTATGTTTCCCAGGTTTGTCTCAATCTCCGGGCCTCAAGCAAACAATCCTGCCTTGGCCTCTGAAAGTGTTGAGATTACAGGCATGAGCCACCATGCCTGGCACTTAAAAACCAAACCCTCTTATGTGATGAGTAAAAAAATTCAAAATTGGCCAGGCGTGGTGGCTCAGGAATTTGAGACCAGGCTGGCCAACATGGTGAAATCCTGTCTCCACTAAAAATACAAAAATTGGCCGGGCATGGTGGTTCATGCCTGTAATCCCAGCATTCTGGGAGACCAACGTGGGTGGGTCACCTGAGGTCAGGAGTTCGAAACCAGCCTGGCCAACATGGTGAAACCCCCATCTCTACTAACAACACAAAAATTAGATGAGCGTGGTGGCATGCACCTGTAATCCCAGCTACTTGGGAGGCTGAGGCAGGAGAATCTCTTGAACCCAGGAGGCAGAGGATACAGTGAGCCGATATCGCACCACTGCTCTCCAGCCTGGGTGACAGAGCGAGACTCCATCTCAAAAAAACAAAAAATAATAAAATAAAATAAACTTACATGTGGCTTGCACTCTTAGTATATTTCTGTTGGACAGCACTGACTTTATGTTCACTGGCTTTCTCAACTGAGTTTTGGGAGAGAAGCCACAATACCCAAGGCATCCTTGATCTGTGATGGATTGACCTTAGTGCATTGAGAATGGTACTAGCTGTATACCACCCTTAGGAAAACAGAGAAAATATATCTCTGTTCAGATGAGGAACCCCAGTTGAGAAAATCTGGAAGTTTTAAACCTCCAGGCTGAGCACCATGTTAAGATGTGGGATGAGTGAGAGGCAGGCCCTTTTATGTAAAGTGGGAGAAGGGCAGTTAAAGGCAGTTATTATACAAGGAGAGGTGGAAAATGTAAACTGGCAGAAATCTGACATGTCCTTAGGCAGAAATCTGACATGTCCTTAGCTCAGTTTAGGAAAGAGTATGTATGAGAACTGAGTGTTTTGAAACTAATTCTCCTTTAGCTATTCATGCCCTGGCTTATACCCTCCAGAAAGTATGAACAGAAGTAGTTGTACCCCAACAAGCAGACTGCTCCTTTGAAGCCACATGACTCCATTGAGATAAGAACACGGACATTCGGTTTTTATATTTTTATAAGTGTAGGATTTCATAATGAGTAGGATAAATTTAATATAGAAGGGATGTTTTCTAAGTTTATGGTTAATCCTTGCCCAAGGCATTTGTAAAAACAGATTCCAGCCATGCCTCAGTTCTTTTCCAGTCAGACTGTCTGGATGGGAATCTGGGAATATGAATTGTTAACAAGCTTCCCAGATGACTTATACTGTAAGAAGAGTTTGGGAAACACTCAAGTTCTGTACAGTCAGCTCCTATTTATATACGGTATCAAAGGGAAGAAGACTTGCCAAGTATCCCATATATTGTTCACATCCCCTTAAAACATTACTTGGAATAAGTTCATTGATTTGTAGAGCCTTCCTTGAGCACCCTAGATTGTATAGACTTGATTGGGAACAGGATCTGAGCTATTTAGAGAGGGTTGTTTATATATATTTTAATTTTTATTTTTTTGAGATGGAGTCTTACTCTGTCTCCCAGGCTGGAGTGCAGTGGCATGATCTCGGCTCATTGTAACCACCGCCTCCTGGGTTCAAGTGATTCTTGTGCCTCAGCCTCCCGAGTAGCTGGGACTACAGGCATGTGCCACCATGCCTGGCTAATTTTTTGTATGTTTAGTAGAGACAGGGTTTCACCATGTTGGCTATGCTAGTCTTGAACTCCTGAGCTCAGGTGATCTGCCTGCCTCCGCCTCCCAAAGTGCTGGGATTACAGGCGTGAGCCACCACAGCCAGCCTGTTTGTATTTATGTTTAACTTGGAATGTGTGGGATTTCCAAGTTCTGCCAGTTGGAACAAAATAATATTGGCCCATTGGGAAGTTGGAACACAGGAAGAGCCTCAGAGTTCAACGGTCTTCTCTGGTTTGCTTCCTCACACTTCAGGCCGTGTCTTGTTGAGCCATTTGACCGACCTGAAGCTACAGGTCTTAGATGAGTCTTTTCTGTCCCTCTTCCCCTCTTCTCATCTTTCTCCCTTCCCTTCCTCTTTTCCTCCCATTTACTTCTCTTCCTCCCTCTTCCTTTCCTCCTTCCTCTTCTCTCTCCTCCTCTCACCCTTCCTGAGACCCCTTAGCTCTGCCTTCCTGCCCAACTTCCCAGTTTCTTTCTTCTGCCTGCCTTTTCGATTCTCATCTTTTCTGATTTGGGGTGAGCTTCTTAGGTGGTAGGTTTAAAACAAAATAGTAAGGGCCGGGCGTGGTGGCTCACGCCTGTAATCTCAGCACTTTGGGAGGTCAAGGCAGGCGGATCACCTGAGGTCAGGAGTTCGAGAACAGCCTGACCAACATGGAGAAACCCTGTCTCTACTAAAAATACAAAATTAGCCAGGTGTGGTGGCACATGCCTGTAATCCCAGCTACTTGGGAGGCTGAGGCAGGAGAATCACTTGAACCCGGGAGGCAGAGCTTGCGGTGAGCTGAGATCGCACCATTGCAGTCCAGCCTGGGCAACGAGAGCAAAACTCCATCTCAAAAAAAAGTTAATAGTAAATACTATGCTGGGCAGGTGGCTCACACCTGTAATCTCAGCACTTTGGGAGGCTGAGGCGGGCAGATCACTTGATGTCAGGAGTTCAAGACCAGCCTGGCCAACATGGTGAAACCCCATCTCTATTAAAAATACAAAAAAAAAAAATTTTGCCAGGTATGGCAGGTGCCTGTAATCCCAGCTACAGGGAAGGCTGAGGCAGGACAATCACTTGAACCCAGGAGGCAAAGGTAGCAGTGAGCCGAGATCGTGCCACTGCACTCTAGCCTGGGCAACAGACCCAGACTTCATCTCAAAAAAACAAGCAAGCAAGCAAGCAAGCAAGCAAACAAAAATCTAAATAGTAAGTACTCTTCAAAGGCTTAGCATCTGTACTGCTAAATTATGTCAGAGCTGGGTTTGCTGGGGACCAGCAGCCTTGCCTGAAACATTGACTGTTAACTAGCATAGTCTCCCAAGAATTTTTTTAGGATTTTGTTTAAGAAAATACAAATTCTCGGCTGGGTCTCGTGGCTCATGCTTGTAATCCCAGAACTTTGGGAGGACGAGGCAGCTGGATCACTTGAGGTCAGGAATTTGAGACCAGCCTGACCAACATGGGGAAACTGTGACTCTACTAAAATTACAAAAATTAGCCGGGTGTGGTGTCGGGTGCCTGTAATCCCACCTACTCCGGAGGCTGAGGCAGGAGAATCGTTTGCACCTGGGAGGCGGAGGTTGCAGTGAGCAGAGATCGCGGCACTGCACTCCAGCTTGGGTGACAGAGTGAGACTCCATCTCAAAAAAAAAAAATCCACAAATTCTCTTGGACATTTTTCTTGTACCCTCAAAACTAGGCCCAGTGCTAAGATAATTAATGTAGCAAGTAGAGGTTGAAAACTGGAGCTGGATCGTAGAAAAGATTCAGGAGGTCAATTGGCAAGGTATCACCATCTCCTGTAAGGAAGTAATTTCTCACTCATTTTACTTTTTTTCTTTTATCTTAAGTAAGAATGCCCTTTTGATGGCCCATTTATAATGCAGTGATTTATGCATATATATATATGTTTTATTTATATATAAAAATGACAGACACTAAGAAATTATGTATCTTTTTTTGTGTGGTTTTATAAACATGGTAGCTGTGGATTCAAACTCTCAAACTTTGCAACCAATAACATTGGAACTGAGAAGAAGGAAAATATCAAAAGGATGTGAAGTCCCATTAAAACGTCCTCGGCTTGACAAAAATTCATGTGAGTCTCCAGTTTGTTTATGTGTGGCTAGAATTTGACATTGTTTGGGTCAACTTCCTCTATATTCATCCTGTCCCCCATTCCCTATAGGCTCTAATGTTTGTCTCTGGTCACATGAGGTAATGTGAGTTGGATGCAGTTGGATCAGAAGGAGTTTTTGCTAGAAGAAAAATAAATCCCAAAGCACAAACTGTACTAATGTTGGGTTCTGTGGTATCATCTCCATATCCATAAATCACATTTGATTTGGATGCCACTGGAAATTTAATGGCTTAGAAAGGGATGGGTTTCATATGCAGAGTGAAACTTTAAAAATACTACTTATTGGCCTGGCGCAGTGGCTCATGCCTGTAATCCCAGCAGTTTGGGAGGCTGAGGTGGGTGGATCATCTGAGGTCAGGAGTTTGAGACCAGCCTGGCCAACATGGTGAAACCCTATCTTTACTAAAAATATAAAAATTAGCCGGGTGTGGCCAGGCGCGGTAGCTCACGCCTGTAATCCCAGCACTTTGGGAGGCTGAGGTGGGCAGATCATGAGGACAGGAGATTGAGACCATCTTGGCTAACATGGTGAAACCCCATCTCTACTAAAAATATAAAAAATTAGCCGGGTGTTGTGGCAGGCACCTGTAGTCCCAGCTATTCAGGAGGCTGAGGCAGAAGAATGGCATGAACCCGGGAGGCGGAGCTAGCAGTGAGCCGAGATCGCGCCACTGCCCTCCAGCCTGGGCGAGAGAGCGAGACACCGTCTCAAAAAAAAAAAAAAAAAAAAAAAAAAAAATTAGCCGGGTATGATGGTGGGTGCCTGTAATCCCAGCTACTTGGGAGGCTGAGGCAGGAGAATTGTTTGAACTTGGGAGGCAGAGGTTGCAGTGAGCCAAGACTGCCACTGCCCTCCAGCCTGGGTGATAGAGTGAGACTCTGTCCTATAAAAAATAAAAATACAAAATAAAATACTATTTATTGATTTAAAAAAATACCCTCTGGAGTGAGTTGGCTCAAATGTTTAAATAAAATAAAAAAATATCCTGTTGGCTCCAAAAAGGATTTGTGATAGCTCTAAGTGAGGCTCTTATAAACCTTTTTAAGTCGACTTTGGAAGTTAGTACATTTGGGAAGCCCCAAAATAGAACATAGTTGTCAAGATTCGGACATGACCTAGCACATGTTTTCAGACCATGAATCCTTAAAGAAGTGAAATTCTGTCCTGGCAGGGACACTTTTCCCTTACTTAAAACTGTAAACTAGTAAAGGGTATTTCCTTTTATCACTACTCTAACATTCCAGTAGTCTCTCTGTAAAGTCCTTTTAGAGACATCCAGCCCTGAAATCTGTAGTAGCACAGTTATTTCTTCTTGTTGGTCTCTTGACTACAACTCTCTTAATGGTTTAATAGCCCAGGAAAAGTCAAAAAACTACTCGGAAAACACTGACAAAGACTTATCGAGGAGACGTTCCTCCAGGCTGTCCACTAATGGGACCCATGAGATCCTAGATCCTGACTTGGTTGTATCAGATTTGGTTGATACGGATCCTTTGCAAGACACGTTGTCTAGTACCAAGGAATCTGAAGAAGGTGAGTCAGTCTGTTCAGGAATTGTCTTGCCAACCTGGTGCCTATTTAGTGAGAATCAATCTAAATCATTATGTTCTGCCTTCCACAAGTATTAAATTGTCTTGAAATCAAACTATTGAATGTGCTGCAGTGTTTTTATAATGTATTGCTCTTCACTGATGATTTATTCAATAGACATACTTTCTGGATGCATTTGTGGTTGGTTTTGCTTATCTACCGTTCAATGTTGGCCTGGAGGTACACTGTTCGAAGAGCCCTGCTTCTCTCTCTCTGCTGCCATCTCATTCATGCCTTTGTGTTTATACTTCCAGCAATTTCTCCTTTCACTTTAACCTCTTTCTTTGAGAAGCTCACAAGCCAGCCTGTATGTACGGGAACCTGTGAATGTATGCTTTTATGTTTTAGATTAATTCCTTCCTCTAAAAAGTCCCTGGCTTTCTTAGACTGTTGTAGGACTTTTGATTTCAGAATTACATACATGTATATTTCCCCCAAACTTTCTTTTTTTCTTCTAGGTCAGTTGAAGTCTACTTTGGAAGCTGGCCAGGTCTCATCTGCACTGACTTGCCACTCCTTTGGGGATGGATCCGGGGCTGCAGGCTTGGAGTTGAACTGCCCATCAATGGGAGAAAACACGATGAAAACAGAACCGACTTCTCCCCTTGTGGAATTACGAGAGATTTCAACTGTGGAAGGTTCATATTTAGAGTTAAATTAATCCTCTTTTTATATACACTTTTGCTTATGCTTTGTGAACTAAAAAAAAAAAAATGACTTTTCTGTTGATGTTTTTCACCTTTTATTAATATTCCCTTATCATTTTAATGTTATGCTCCTTTCATTTCTGATTTTGATAATTTGTGTTCCCTCTCTTAGTATGACTAGGGCTTTATCTATTTTGTTTTCAAAGAACTAACTTTTTACTTCAATTTTCTCTATTGTTTATTTTTAAAAATATAATTGATTTCTGTTTTGATCTTGCTTTCTTCCTTCAATTTTTTCTAGAACTTTACCTAATTGATTTTAGATCTTTCTTCCTTTTTTTTTTTCATTACCTGGTGAAAAGATCTTTCTTCCTAATATGAGCATTTAAAGTTATAAATTTCTGGCTGGGCGCCATGGCTCATGCCTGTAATCCCAGCACTTTGGGAGGCCGAGGTGGGTGGATTGCCTGAGGTGGAGAGTTCGAGACCAGCCTGGCCAGCATGGTGAAACCCTGACTCTACTAAAAATACAAAAATTAGCTGGGCATGGTGGCAGGCACCTGTAGTCCCAGCTACTCGGGAAGCTGAGGCAGGAGAATTGCTTGAACCCAGGAGGCGGAGGTTGCGGTGAGCCAAGATCATGCCATTGCACTCCAGCCTGGGCAGCAGAGCGAGACTCAGTCTAAATAAATAAATAAATAATGAAATTATACATTTCCTACTGAGAACTGCTTTAGCAGCATCCTACACATTTTGATATGTCGTGTTTTTATTTTTGTTCAGTTTAATATATCTTGTGATTTATTTGTTGACCGTGGGTTACTTAGAAGTATGTTGTTTCAGTCTGAAGTATTTTATGTTTTTGTAGATACCTTATTGCTATTGATTTCTAATATAGTTTTACTGTGGTCAGAGAACATACTCTGTAGGATTTCAATCTTTTTATATTTGTTGAGATTTAATTTATGGTCCAGCATATGATCTGTCCTGGTGAATGTTTCATATGCACTTGAAAAGAATGTGTATTTTACCGTTGTCGTGTGTTTGTTGTGTATCTGTCAGTTAGATCAAGGTAGTTGATGGTGTTTCTCTGATAAATTGATTTTTGTGGGTTTTTTTTCCTTTTGGTCTAGTTCTGTCAATTTCTAAGAGAAGGTTGTTAGGTTGTTAAAATCTTTGTTATTGTGGATTTGTTCATTTCTCCCTTTAATTTTGTCATTTTTGCTTTGTGTATTTTGAAGATCTTTTAGATGCATACACATTTATAATTTTTTTTTTTTTTTTTTTTGAGACAGAATCTTGCTTTGTCACGCAGGCTGGAGTGCAGTGGTTGATCTCCACTCACTTCAACCTCTGCCTCCTGGGTTCAAGCAACTCTCATGTCTCAGCCTCCCAAGTAGCTGGGATTACAGGAGTGTGCCACCACGCCCAGCTAATTTTTGTATTTTTAGTAGAGACAGGGTCTCTCCGTGTTGACCAGGTTGGCCTCGAACTCCTGACCACAGGTGATCTGCCCACCTCGGCCTCCCAAAGTGCTAGGATTACAGGTGTGAGCCACCATTTCTGGCCTAAATGTAATTGTTGATATGGTTGGTTTTTAGTCTAACATTTGGCTGTGTTTTGTCTGTCTTTTTTTTTTTTTTAAAGACAGAGTCTTGCTCTATTGCCCAGGCTGGAGTGCAGTGGTGCGATTTCTGCTCACTGCAACGTCTGCCTCCTGGGTTGAAGCGATTCATCTGCCTCAGCCTCCTGAGTAGCTGGAATTATAGGCACCCACCACCACAATCGGCTAATTTTTGTATTTTTTAGTAGAGACAGGGTTTCACCATGTTGGCCAGGTTGGTTGTCTGTTTATATTATTTGTGTTTTGTTCTTTTGTTTCTTGTTTTTTAGGTTAACTGATTTTTTAAGAATTTCATTTTAATTCATCTGTTAGCTTTTAGCTGTATTTCTAGCATTTTGAAAGAGGTTACTCTATGGATTATGGTATACATCCTTAACTTCTCACAGTTCACTTAGAGTTAATATTTAACCACTTTATGTAAAAATGTTCCATTAACCTCCCCCATGTTGTAGCTGTCACATGAATTATATCTACATATGCTATAAATTCCTTTTTAAAAAAATTTTTATTTACATATTTTTTTGAGATGGCGTTTCACTCTTGTTGCCCAGGTGGAGTGCAATGGCACGATCTTGGCTCACTGCAACCTCTGCCTCCCAGATTCAAGTGATTCTCCTGCCTCAGCCTCCCAAGTAGCTGGGATTACAGTCATGTGCCACCATGCCTGGCTAAATTTTTTTTGTATTTTTAGTAGAGATGGGGTTTCACCACGTTGGTCAAGCTGGTCTGGAACTCCTGACCTCAAGTGATCTACCCGCCTTGACTTCCCAAAGTACTGTGATTATAGGCGTGAGCCACCACACCTGGCCTGCTATAAATTTCATAATGTAGTATTATAAGTTTTGCTTTACACAATTATGTATGTTAAAGACGATAAGGCAAAAAGCGACAGTCATATTTACACATGCCTATTTCCAATGTTCTTTATTTCTTCGAAGATTTCTTTTCAGCGTGAAGAATTTCCTTCAGATTTTCTTATAGGTTCCTGATGACAAATTCTTCTGGTTTTTGTTAAAACTTGACTTTTTTTTTTAAAGATAGAGTCTCACTCTGTTTCCCAGGCTGGAGTGCAGTGGCACAATCACAGCTCAGAGCAGCCTGGACCTCCTGGGCTCAAGTGATCCTCCTGTCTCAGTCACTTGAGTAGCTGGGACTACAGGCGTGTGCTACCATGTCCAGCTAATTTTTTTTCTTTTCTCAACTTTTAGTTAAAAAACAAACAAATAAGACTATGTGTCTATAGAATTGTCTACTTTTTATTTGGATAACTTAAAAAAATTTTTTTTGAATAGTTTTTTTTTTTTTCTTGGCCAGATGCTATATAGTTAACATAAATGTAGTAGAGCAGCTGTTTGAAAATAGTGAATCTCAGCACTCTGGGAGGTTGAGACGGGAGGGTCACTTGAGGCCAGGAGTTCAAGACTCGCTATATTGAAGGCCTTGCATCAACATAGTGAGACCCTCCCTCTTCAAAAAATAAAAAAATTAGCCTGGCATGATGGTTCATGCCTATAGTCCCAGCTACTTGGGAGGCGGAGGTGGGAGGATCACTTGAACCAGGGAGGTCGAGGCTGCCTTGAGCTGTGATTGTACCACTGCCAGCCTGGGTGACAGAGGAAGACCCTATCTCCTAAAATATTTTTAAAAATTTGCCAGGGGTGGTGGCTCACGCCTGTAATCCCAGCACTCTCGGATGCCTAGGCGGGCAGATCATTTGAGGTCAGGAATTCGAGACCAGCCTGGCCAACATGGTGAAACCCCGTCTCTACTAAAAATACAAAAACTTGCTGGGCTTGGTGGCGCACGCCTGTAGTCCCAGCTACTCTGGAGATTGAGACAGGAGAATTGCTTAAACCCAGAAGGCAGAGATTGCAGTGAGTTGAGATCGCACCACTGCACTCCAGCCTGGGTGACAGAGCGAGATTCCATCTCAAAAAAGAAAAAAAAAAAAATTAAAAGAGTACTGAAGTATTCATTCCTAGCTCATCTCTGCAGCTGTTCTCTTAGTTCTCTGTCTATCTTCGTCCATAGTGTTGTGCTTCAGCCTCCAGGGCTTGTCGGGGCAAGGGATCTTCCTTTTTTTGCTACTCCTCCTCTTAGTGTCAGGGCTCTTTTCTTCCCAGCCTGCTCTTCTGACATGTGGGGCAAATTACTAAAGTTCATATATAAATGAGGTGGAAATTTAATCTCGGAATTTAGTTGTCTGTCTTGGCAGGGAGAGCTCTAGATGACAGCCACATCCCTTGTGACTCAGCAGACTAAGCTTTTAATTATGTTGTCTTAAGGGTGTTGGTATGTTAGATGTCACTTGAAATTTGTAGTTAATTGTTCCTACACCACTAGGAAATACGCCATGCATATAAGTGAGGAGACTAGATTAGAAGCTAACTCTAGTGCCTTTTGTAAAGTTTACGTATTTTATGGGGTCTTGGGCTCTACTTTTTCCCAAAATATACACATACATAATTTCTGTCTTGTGTTAGCTAACCTAATTATGTTTCTGGATTGTGGAGAGGACAGAATCAAGTATAGTAAGGGTGGGACAGGTGACTCTAGGGGAAAAGGATGATGGTGAGATTTCATGTCGTCGTCTGCATCCTTACAAAGGTCTCACAGTAGCCTTTCTAAGGGAATAATTTTGAAACCATTGCAACTGATTGAAGCAATTATCTATTTTCCAAGAGGGTTAATAGTAAGGGTGGAGGTCAAATTACTTTGAGCTTGAGCCAAGAGGAATAAATATAGCATGGAACCCATTACTGTATTTTTTTTTTTGAATGAGGTATTTGCTTTTTGCTTTAGTGACTTAAAAGCCAGAAGAGATGGCCGGGCCTGGTGGCTCGTGCCTGTAATCCTAGGACTTTGGGAGGCCGAGGTGGGCAGATCACTTGAGGTCAGGAGTTCGAGACCAGCCTGGCCAACATGGTGAAACCCCATCTCTACCAAAAATACAAAAATTAGCCGGGTATGGTGGCAGGCGCCTGTAATCCTAGCTACTCGGGAGGCTGAGGCAGGAGAGTTGCTTGAACCTGGGAGGTGGAGGTTGCAGTGAGCCGAGATTGTGCTCCTGCACCCAGCTTAGGTGACAGAGCGAGACTCTATCTCAAAAATTAAAAAATTAAAAAGCCAGAGATGAATGCAGTTGTGACTGTTGTAATTGGGCAAGCATTCATTTATGCAGTAAAACAGAAGTTAGTAATTCCCCTAGAAGTTTAGAGGTCTCAGGCTGGGCGTGGTGGCTCACGCCTGTAATTCCAGCACTTTGGGAGGCCAAGGCGGGCAGATCACCTGACGTCAGGGGTTAGAGACCAGCCTGGCCAACATGGTGAAACCCCATCTCTACTAAAGATACAAAAATTTGGCCGGGCGCAGAGTCTCATGCCTGTAATCCCAGCACTTTGGGAGGCCGAGGCAGGCGGATCACAAGGTCAGGAGATCAAGACCATCCTGTCTAACACGGTGAAACCCCATCTCTACTAAAAATACAAAAAAATTGGCCGGGCGTGGTGGCCGGCGCCCGTAGTCCCAGCTACTCGGGAGGCTGAGGCAGGAGAATGGCGTAAACCTGGGAGGCGGAGCTTGCAGTGAGCCTAGATCATGCCACTGCACTCCAGCCTGGGCGACAGAGTGAGACTCCGTCTCAAAAAAAAAAAAAAGATACAAAAATTTGCTGGGCATGGTGGTGGGCGCCTGTAATCCTGGATACTTGGGAGGCTGAGGCAGGAGAATTGCTTGAACCTGGGAGGAAGAGGTTGCAGTTTGCCGAGATTGTGCCACTGCTCTCCAGCCTGAGAGACAGAGTGAGACTCCATCTCAAAAAAAAAAAAAGTTTAGAGGTCATATTATTATCTGAAAATGGGCTGCTGCAAATATTTAGCAAGTGCCTAGTAAGTGCCAGTGCCAGACCCTATTCTTTTCTTTCTTTTCTTTTCTTTTTTAAATTTTTTTATTTTTATTTTTTATTTTTGAGACAGTCTCACTGTGTTGCCCAGGCTGGAGTGCAGTGGTGTGATTTCGGCTCACTGCAACCTCCGCCTCCCAGGTTCAAGTGATTCTCCTGCCTCAGCCTCCCACTTTCTTTTTTTTTTTTTTTTTTGAAGGCGGAGTCTCACTCTTTTGCCCACGCCGTAGTACAGTGGTATGATCTTAGGTCACTGCAGCCTCTAACTCCTGGTCTCAAGTGATCTCCTGCTTCAGCCTCAGACCCTATTCTAAGCTGTCTCATTGGTTGATACTCTACAAGAAGCACAGAATAAACAAGAGAGAAAAACAAATAGAAATACAGGTCCATTCAGTTAAGTTCTTTTTACTAAATACCTGGTAGAAGTGGGACACTTTGCCACAGGATCCAGATCAGTGATTCTAACCCATGAAATCTTGCTGTGTTTGTTGTTAGTTATAAAACGAATGAATTGTCACTGAAGTATCAAAAATTAACAGATGATTTACTTATAAATTAACTAGTTAAGATTTAGCATGATGACTATAATAGTTTTTGCAAATTATTTACTTTTAAATTAACTAGTTAAGATTTAGTGTAATGCCTATAGTATTTTAGCTTTAATGAATTTGTGTTCTCTATGGTTTCTTGAGCAGGAGAGTCATAGATCTACAGCCATTTTAGTTTGGGAAATTGTGTGTGTCTATGGTTTTTCCTATCATCAAGTATGTATTGTGATGGAAACTGATAGAGAATTCATTATTCTGGGGGTTAGAGAGATGAATGCGACATCTGTTCTAGGCCCTTCCAGGTCTTTCTGTCCAGACGAATGGATGAGACTTCAGATACCTATGATACAAGAAAGTAAGATGATGTCATGACAAACTTAGAATAAAACTATGAGAATAGAGAGAAGAATGACAGTGAAAATGTGTGCCTCTTACATAGAAATTGACCTCTTCAGGTTGGCGTGTGCGAGATTTTCTTGCTCTAGGGAGATTCTTTAAGCAATCACTATGTCAACAAACACAGATGTTTCCCTTTCTGAATTCATATGATGAAGATCAGGGATCCAAACTTATTCAAAAAGCTAAAGAGGCACCATTCATACTTGTTGGAATAGAAGGTTTTGCAGCAATTGTTGCATATGGATTATACAAATTGAAGAGCAGGGGAAATACTAAAATGTCCCTTCATCTGATCCACATGCGTGTGGCAGCCCAAGGCTTTGTTGTAGGAGCAATGACTGTTGTTATATCATGTATCGAGAATTCTGGGCAAGACCTAAGCCTTAGAAGAAGAGATGCTGTCTTGCTCTTGTAGGAGGAGCTTGCTTTAGTTAGACGTCTCATTATTGAAGTTACGTATTACTGTTGAAAATAAACTAATTTGTATGGGTTTAGATGGTAACACGGCATTTTGAATATTGACTTCCTTTCTTGCAGGCTTGATTTGCCTGTTGACCGAATTACTAGTGACTAGTTTACTAACTAGGTCATTCAAGGAAGTCAAGTTAACTTAAAAGAAACATGTCACCTAAATGCACTTGATGGTGTTGAATGTCCACCTTCTTAAATTGTTAAGATGAACTTAGTTCTAAGGAAGATAACAGGCCAACCCTGAAGTACTCCCAGTTTGCTGCAGAATCTCACATATTTTGGATGTTATAGAAGAGTCCTATTCGCCCTAGTTAATTTAACTTTTTTTTTGCCTGTTTTGTGGACTGGCTGGCTCTTTTAGAACTCTGTCCAAAAAGTGCATGGACTATAACTTGTAAAGCTTCCCACAACTGACAATATATATATGTGCGTGTATTTAAACCAAATCTGGAAAACTTACAATACAGCTGCATAATAGTAGTATTTATTAAAGAATCACAATTGTAAACATGAGAATAACTTATGGATTCTAGTTTAGTTCTTTAGTAATTGCAAATTATATTTTTGCTGTTGTTATATTAGAATAATTTTTGAATGTCATCTTGAAATAGAAATATGTATTTTAAGCACTCATGCAAAGGTAAATGAACACTGTTTAAATGTGTGCTTTGCTTATTTTTTCTGTAATAATCGTAAACATTAAACTGAACAAATTACCTATAGTAGTTTTGATTAATGACTTAAGAGCAAGCTGGTTTGGCCAGACAGTCTACCCAAACTTTTATATACCATAGAATGTTATTACACTTGTGAAATTCTCCTGTCTAACCTGAATTTACATTCCATGGTGGTAACATGGTATATGTATTGTTATTAAAGTAAGTGAGCCATGTCAAAAAAAAAAAAAAAAAAAAAAGAAATTGACCTCTTCAAGACCAGCCTGGGCAACATGGTGAAACCCCATCTCTCCAAAAAAAAAAAAAAAAAACCCTCCAAAACAAAACAGAATAAAACCCCAAAAACCAAATTAGCCGGGTGTGGTGGCATGTGCGTGTAATCCCAGCTACTTGTGAGGCTCTGAGGTGGGAGAATCGATTGAGCCCAGGAGGTCAAAGCTATAATAAGCCATGATCATGGCAACACTGTGCTCCAGAGCTGTGACAGAGTGAGACCCTGTGAAAGAAGGAAAGAAAGAGAGAAAGAGAAAGGAGAGAGAGAAAGAAATTAATTGACTTCAACTCACTTACTGAGCCTTTACCATATGCCTAGGACTGCTAACTGTTGCGTATGCAAAGATGAGTGGGCACTCTTGGTCTTAGTGTTCATTAACTGCTATTTGGATTTGCTATTTGCCTCTTGGGGAGAGGTGATACTTAGGTTGGTACTTTAGCGGCAGGGATGGAAGAAGGCGGTACTTGCACGGGACCCTGAAGGATGGGCAGCAGTTAGGCATTTGAAAATGGAGGCAAAGCAGCTAGCACAGCATGACCATAGGGCGATTTCTGAGACTGTCAGGTATGTGTTTTGAGGTAATTGCAGACTTCCTGAAGTGTGTTAAGGTGGGGTAAGTTGCTGCCAAACTGAGGTTGGTTGCTTTGAGGAATTTACTGAGAAACTGAAAAATGCTTCATTTTCAGGATAGGGAGATAGCCTGTGTTGGCAGGATTGCTTTCCTTCCATTTAGCTATTTTGTGGCCATAAGATATTTTTTCTGCATATATTTTAAAGAAGTTTTTATTTTGAAATAATTTGTTATTAAAAATGTTAAAAAATGGTACAAAGAATATACCTTTAACCAAATTACCCAATTGCTAGCAATTTACCATATTTACTTTATTATTCTACTCTTTAAAGTACTTTTTCTAGATGGGATGTGGTGGCTCATGCCTGTAATTCCAGCATTTTGGGAGGCTGAAGCGGGCAGATCACTTGAGGTCAGGAGTTCGAGACCAGCCTGGCCAACATAGTGAAACCCTGTCTCTACAAAAATAAAAAAATTAGTCAGGCGTGATGGCACATGCTTGTAGTCCCAGCTACTCGAAAGGCTGAGGCAGGAGAATCTCTTGAGCTCGGGAGGCGGAGATTGCAGTGAGCCAAGATTGTGCCACTGTACTCCAGCCTAGATGACAGAGCGAGACTCTGTCTCAAAGAAAAGAAAAATTAAAAAATTTTTTTTAGAAAGTACTTTTTCTGAATTGTTTAAAAATAAGTTCCAGACCTTTATCTCTAAATACATTTTTTTTGAGACGGAGTTTCTCGCTCTTGTCACCCAGGCTGGAGGGTAGTGGTGCAATTTCTGCTCACTGCAACCTTCGCCTCCTGGGTTTAAGAGATTCTCTTGCCTCAGCCTCCCGAGTAGCTTGGATTACAGGCACATGCTACCATGCCCGACTAATTTTTGTATTTTTAGTAGAGGCTGGGTTTCACCATGTTGGCCAGGCTAGTCTTGAACTCCTGACCTCAGGTGATCCACCCACCTTGGCCTCACAAAGTGCTGGGATTATAGGCGTGAGCCACCGCACCCGGCCTCCCTAAGTACTTTTTAGAAAATCCCATATTTAATTAGCTGGGCGTGGTGGTGGGCGCCTGTAATCCCAGCTACTTGGGAGGCTGAGGTGGGCGAATTGCTTGAACCCAGGAGGTGGAGGTTGCAGTGAGCTGAGATAGCACCACTGCACTCCAGCCTGGGTGACAGAGCAAGACTCTGTCTAAAAAAAAAAAAAAGAAAAAGAAAAAAAAAAAGAAAAAAATATTCCATATTTCCTAAAGACAAGGACATTCTTCTACATTACCACAATATAATTTTCAAAATCAGGACCTTCTTCAGACTTTATCAGTTTGTGCCTTTCACCCCATTTATGGCAGTCATCTTGTTTTTATTCTGTATGCTTTTTTTGGGCAATTGAAAAAATATTCATAAATTTGAAAAGAACTCCAGAAATATACAAGGATAATTCAACTAACATTCTTGTCTCCCATAGTCCCATGGCCTACTACTGTTAGTATCTGGTCATGAGGGCCTCAGGGCCATACATTGGCCTGCAGGGCCCAGCTTCTTCTGGCCACCTGTTGCCTCACCTTCCTGTTGATTCTGCAGCCACATGGCCTCCTTGCTATCCTGCAGGCATAACTTACGGATTCTAGTTGAGTTCTTTAGTAATTGCAAACTATATTTTTGCTGCTGTTATATTAGAATAATTTTTAAATGTCATCTTGAAATAGAAATATTTATTTTAAGCACTCATGCAAAGGTAAATGAACACTTTTTAAATGTGTTCATTGCTTATTTTTTCCATAAGAATTGTAAACATTAAACTCAACAAATTACCCATAATGGTTTTGATTAATGACTTAAGAGCAAGCTGGTTTGGCCAGTCTACCCAAACTTTTATATACCATAGAATGTTATTACACTTGTGAAATTCTCTTGTCTAACCTGAATTTACATTCCATGGTGGTTACATGGTATATGTATTGTTACACTCCTACCTCTGGGCCTTGTTCAAGCACACTTTTATTGAGTACTTTTTATCCCCAGCCAGAGCAAGTAGATCCATTGGGAACATATCAGTAATGTGATGGGTAATATTTATTTATGTATTCATTCATTTATTTGTTTGAGAAGGGTTTTGCTCTGTCATCCAGGCTGGAGTGTAATGGCATGAACATAGCTCACTGCAGCCTCAACCTCCTGGGCTTAAGCCATCTTTCCGCCTCAGCCTGCTGAGTAGCTAGGACTACAGACATGTGGCACCAAGCCTGGCTAATTTTTAAATTTTTTGTGGAGACAGGGTCTAGATATATTGACCATGCTAGTCTTGAATTCTGGGCCCCCGCCTTGGCCTCCCAAAGTGGTGGGATTGGAGGTGTGAGTCACTATGCCCAGCCCTGTCTTCTTTCACAATTACATATAATTAGGCCAGGCACAGTGGCTCAAGTCTGTAATCCCAGCACTTTTGGAGGCCAAGGCAGGCAGATCACCTGAGGTCAGGAGTTGGAGACCAGCCTGGACAACATGGCAAAACCCTGTTTCTACTAAAAATACAAAAGTTTAGCCAGGTGCGGTGGTGTGTGCCTGTAGTCCCAGCTACTCAGGAGGCTGAGAGAGGAGAATTGCTTGAGCGTGGGAGGCAGAGGTTGCAGTGAGCCAAGATCACGTTATTGCACTCCTGCCTGGGTGACAGAACGACACTCTGTCTCAAAAAAAAAGAAAAAAGAAAAAGAATATAATTAGCTAGGCATTGTGGCACACGCCTGTAGTCCCAGCTAAACCGGGAGGCTGACATGGGAGGATCTAAGCCCAGGCATTCGGTGTTGCAGTGAGCTATGATCCTACCATTGCACTCCAGCCTTGACAACAGAGTGAGACCCTGTCTCTGGAAAAACAAAAACAAAAACAATTACGTATAATTTATTTCATTGTATGGATGTTCCATAATTTATTTACCTAGCCCCTGCTGAAAGATATTTAAGTTCTTTCTAACTTTTCCCTATTAATTCTCCCTGTTTTACAGACAAAGAGCCTAATATTTGCCATGAAGGAGTGAGTTAGCTAGAGTGGCACACTTCCTAATGGTCAGTATTGTAGAGGTTGGTAAAATTAAATTAAATTTTTGTTTGAGACAGGGTCTCACTCTGTCATCCAGGCTGGAATGCAGTGGCGCTGTCACGGCTCACTGCAGTGTTGACTTCCAGAGCTTCAGTGATCCTCCCACTGTTCAGCCTCCTAAATCATTGGGACCACAGGCACTCGCCATCACTCCTGGCTAATTTTTGTATTTTTTGTAGAGACAGGGTTTTGCCATTTTGCCCAGGCTGGTCTCGAACCCCTGAGCTCAAGCAATCCACTTGCCTCGGCTTCCCAAAGTGCTGGAATTACAGGTGTGAGCCAGTGTGTCTGGCCCAGAGTCTGTAACTGTTGTTTTCCTGCTGAGTGCCTCATTCCATCTGATAAGATGCTGGGTGCTATATAAATCAAGTGAAATGAACAGAGTCCCTGCCTTTAGGGGCATTGCACAGTATGTGATGCAAACTTCTGCTCTCGGGGCACTCATTAAAGCAGTGTGTACACTCAGAGTAAGAGGTTTAGTAGGGTGGCTAGGTTTGGAGGGTGGTGTGTGGTACAAGTGATGTCAGTACTCCAGGACTGGGTGGTGCCTTTTGAATTCTTTGAGTTGTGGAAAATGTCTTGATCTGGAAACTGAAGGGTGTTTCTGGTGTTTCTTTGGAAACATAGGTTTAGTGGTGTGAGTACAGGACAATCCAGAAAGATTGCTGGCGGAAAGGGAGGTTGTTGAGAACTCATTCACCAGGAATGTATTAACGTAAGTAAGCAGGAAATAGGGCGGGACCATGACCATCTTCAGAAGCATCCAGCCAGGCCCCTGGAAGCTGGGATGCTGCGTTAGTCACTGTTTAGTGTTGCTTTCCTGAGTCGGTGCCATAGTCTTGCGTTTTTAAACCGAGATGGAGTCACAATCTGAGAAATTGGTGTGAAGGAGGCTCATGGGCAGCAGGAGGAGGAGGAGCTGGGAGGGCAACACATTTAGTCTAGGGCTAGCTGTTCCAACCTAACTCTGGCATTTGGGGCAGCTCTGCCACCTTGTGGAATGAGTGCTCAGTGATTTCTGTGGGGGCTGAGTGCAGAGATCTGCATTCCAGGGGCTAGCCTTGAAATGTTCACCAGGACTGTATGTCGGTGTGGTTCCTTTCCTTCCACTTGAGTATTTGTGGCTTCAAAGTATTTTTCCTACGTATGTAGATGCATATTTTTTCCTGAATATATTTTTAGGAAGTTTTTATTTTGAAATAATTTAGATTTATACATCTATGTAGCATGGGTTAAAAAAATGACAAAAAATAATTTCAGATTTATAAAAAAGTTGCAAAAATAGCAAAAAGATTTCCCTTATACCTTTCCCTATGTTGGAAAATATAGATTTCCCAATTGCTAGCAATTTACCATGTTAGCTTTATTATTCTCTCCCAGATTTTATTTTATTTCATTTTTTGAGATGGATTCTCACTCTTTCGCCCAAGCTGGAGTGCAGTGATGAGATCTTGGCTCACTGCAACCTCCACCTCCTGGGTTCAAGCAATTCTCCTGTCTCCGCCTCCCGAGTAGCTGGAATTACAGGCACACGCCACCACGCCTGGCTAATTTTTTTTGTACTTTTAGTAGAGATGGAGTTTCACCACGTTGGTCAAGCTGGTCTCGAACTCCTGACCTCAAGTGATCTACCCACCTTGGCCTCCCAAAGTACTGGGATTACAGGCATGAGCCACCATGCCCAGCCCTCTCCCAGATTTTTTAATGTAGTTTTTTGAATTGTTTGAAAATAAATTGCAGACCTTTAGCCTTGAATATTTCAGTGTGTATTTCCTGAAAACAAGGACATTCTCTTTCATTCCCACAATATAATCAAAATCAACACCTTTTAAAAACTTTGCCATTTGTTCTAATAATGTTCTTTGTGGAAAAAATGGGGGTAAATTTTTTTTATTTCTGGTCAAGATCCAATCCAGGTACACACGTTGAATTCAGCTGTCATATTTCTTTTGTCTTCTTTAATCTGAAACAGACCTTCAGTCTTCTATTTTTTTTACTGGAGTGGGGGACAGGGGAATAAGCTTTTTTTTTTTTTTTTAACTTTTTAAAAATGAGATCTTCAGTTTTTGTCTTTTATGACCTTGACATTACATTTCTGAATATGATATCCCTCAATTTGGGTTTTTTCTGATGTATCCTCATAATTTGATTTGGGTTATTCACTTTCCACAGAAATACCACGTAAGTGATGTTGTGACCTTTTCAGGTGCATTCTATCAGGAAGCACATGAAAACCTGTTTGTCCCATTTACTGGTGACATTAACTTTTATCACTTACCTAAGGTAGTATCTACCAGCTTTTTCTACTATAAAGCTGTTATTACCCCCTTTATAATGAATACATTTCTTGTGAGAGAAACATTGAGACTATGTAAATATCTTATTTCCTCATCAAACTTTCACCCATTATTTTAGCATCTACTGGTATTTCTTGCCTGAAACAATTTTTACTGTGCTGGCTGCCAAATGGTGATATCTAACTTTCATCATTCCTTCAACATGTATTAGTTTATATTCTGCCTTAGGGGGGCTTAATCTTACTTCTTTCCTTCCTTTCCTTGTTTGTTTATCTGCATGGGCTCATGGATTCTTATGTCGTTCTATGGGTTATAATCTGTTTCTATCATTATTTATTTTAATGCCAAAAAATTATAATCTTGAGATTATGTCAGTAAATACTTTTTTTTTTTTTTTTTTTTTTTGAGACAGAGTCCCACTCTGTTGCCCAGGCTGGAGTGCACTGATGAGATATCAGCTCACTGCAACCTCCGCCTCCTGGGTTCAAGCGATTCTCCTTCCTCAGCCTCCCAAATAGCTGGGATTACAGGTGCCCACCACCATGCCCAGCTTTTTTTTTTGTAGCTTTAGTAGAGACTGGTCCAGGCTGGTCTCGAACTCTTGACCTCAAGTGATCCGCCTGCCTCACCCTCCCAAAGTGTTGGGATTACAGGTGTGAGCCACTGTGCCTGGCCTCGGCTAATCTTTGATTGCTTTTTGATGCTTCAAGCTGAAAAAGTTATTCCTTCACAGACATGAAAAATATTTTATTCATTATATTATGTGAAATATATATCAAAAAGGTATCAAACTGCTGGGCCACATGGTGTGATTGCCGACAAGAATAGCAACTGTGTTAGGCCTTGGTCCTGAGGGAACACATGACAATGAGAAGTGGCTCTTTTCCCCTGGCTGGAGAAGTGACAAATAACAGGATCCAGGAGCAGATGTTAAGTGCTGATGATGAGGTAGAGCAGATAGTCATTTGCGGCAAGAGTTGATGGCATGTGGTCCCTGAGAGCCAGGGCCATCTGGATGTCTTCCTGTTTGTGGAGTGAGCTGGGTCTGGATGGAAGTGAAGACTTGGCTGAGCCAGGGAGGAATGGCAGGAAGAGGGCACAGGCCAAGCAGGGGTGTGAACTGCGAGAGCATGAAGCAGTTGCTGGAGCAGGAGCTGAGGCCTCCTTGTGGATGAATGGGAGGTGCGTTTGGAAGCAAGATGCCACTTGGAGTGACGTGGGCCTTGAATGCCAGACTGAGCATTGCCAGCCAGACCAAATATCACCATCATCGTAATCTAATCATAGTCATCCAGTTGTGAGGTCATCTGATACTGGCAATGGGCACACAAAATATTAAATAGGATATTTATTTCTAAGCCAAGTTTCAGAAGACAATTTACAAACTTTTTTTTTTTAGTATAAACATAGTGTATGCTTACTATAAAAGGAAAAGTATAAAACATTACTCAAGTATATATAGAAAATGAGTGGGCTGCTGATCCCCCTCTATATTATCTATTGCTGTGTGACAGTATTACCACAAATATAGTAGCTGAAACAACACATTTGTTTTCTCACAGTTTCTGTGGGTGAGGAGTTCAAGCATAGCTTGGTCCTCTGCAAGCTTACAATCCAAGGGCTGGCTGAGGCTGTATTCTCATCTGAGCACTCTACTGGGGAGGGTTCCAGGCTTACCTGATGGTTGGCGGCATTCAGTCCTTCTAGACTGTCAGACTGAGGGCCTTGGTTTTTGCTGGCGCACTCAGTTCCTTACTTCATATAGAGCAGCTCACAATGTAGCAGCTTGTTTCACTAAGACAGCAAGGAAGAGTGTTTCCTAGTAAGACAGACACTGTAGTCTTACCTAATACAATCATGAAAGTGACATACTGTCTCCTTCGCCATATTCTGTTAGAGACAGGTTACAGCTTTGCCCAGTGGCAGTATCCTAGCCAATGAGGTTTATCCGAGGCATGATTATTAAAATAATTGAAAATTTTCCCAATACACCAAAGTGACAACTTACAACATAGGTTGGCAATGGCAATTTTTGACATGTCTACAGAGACTGAATTAAAAAAAAAAAAAAAAAAGAAGAAGTTACAGGTTCTGCCCGCACTCGAGGAAGAGATTACATCAGGGCGTGAATACCAGGAGGCAGGGATTATTAGGAAACATTTTAGGGTTTAACTCCACACCCTCCCCCGAAAATAGATAAAGAAAACACTGCTTAGGGTTACCTTTTTTTTTTTTTTTCTGAGACAGAGTTTCGCTCTTGTTGCCCAGGCAGGAGTGCAATGGTGCGATCTCGGCCCACCGCAACCTCCGCCTCCCTGGTTCAAGCAATTCTCCTGCTTCAGCCTCCTGAGTAGCTGGGATTATAGGCTTGCACCACCATGCCCAGCTAATTTTGTATTTTTTAGTAGAGATGGGGTTTCTCCATGTTGGTCAGGCTGGTCTCCAACTCCCGACCTCAGGTGACCCACCCACCTTGACCTCGCAAAGTGTTGGGATTACAGGTGTGAGCCACCACGCCCGGCCTAGGGTAACCATTATTAAAAGCAAAATTTGTGGACCATTTTTCTCTGCACATACCAAAGTATAGTAGTAATTTAGGAGCAACAAGAGCAAAGGGTGACTCTTGAGATTTTGAGCCTGGATGCCCAGGAGAGAGCTCTGTGCTTTTTCTTGATTCCTCCTAACAATAATTTGTTAAACAGGAGGGAGAGGACAGAGCAGGTAAATGATAATACCAGTAACTACTTGGAAATAGTGATTTTCATACTGCTTTTAAAAGAGGAATAAACTGGTTTCAGTAGATGACCTTATCCCAAGAGTAATTGAGTTCCCCCTCACTTTTGAACCAGCACCTTTAAGATTTAATTTACAATATTTTCTTCTGGGCATGGTGGCTCATGCCTGTAATCCCAGCACTCTGGGAGGCTGAGGCAGGAAGATCACTTGAGGCAAGGAGTTGGAGATCAGCCCTGGGCAACATAGGGAGACCCTCATCTCTTTTTTTTTTTTTAAATAATAATTTACATGTCTTCTGCCCTCTGTCTCTGAGTAACTGCTCTCATGTTGACAAGAACCATATTAGTATGCTAAGGGTAGATGATGTCACTTAGTGGTGTCACCAGCTGCTGCCATGTATATTCTAAATGAACTGTCCTCCCATAGGGGAATACATACCTGTGTGTGAGACTGGGATTTATGTAGACTTTGGCCCAGCAGGCCCATTTGACAAACAGTGGCCCTCTTAGTTTCTTTTTTTGTTTTTTTTTTGAAATGGAGTCTCGCTGTGTCACCTAGGCTGGAGTGCACTGGCACAATCTTGGCTCACTGCAACCTCTGCCTCTGGGCTCAAGCGATTCTCCTGCCTCAGCCTCCCGAGTAGCTGGGATTGTAGGTGCACACCACCACGCTCAGCTAACTTTTGTATTTTTAGTAGAGACAGGGTTTTGTCATGTTACCCAGGCTAGTCTCGAACTCCTGACCTTGTGATTCGCCCACCTTGTCCTCCCAACGTGCTGAGATTATAGGCATGAGCCACCGTGCCTGGCGCTATACATAATTTTCTATTTTGCTCGTAATATTTTGGGTTTTATTTTTTATTTTTATTTTTATTTTGAGACAGAGTCTCACTCTGTCACCCAGGCTGGAGTGCAGTGGCACAATCTCAGCTCACTGCAACCTCCACCTCCTGGGTTTGAGCAATTTTTGTGCCTCAGCTTCCCGAGTAGCTGGGACAACAGGCACGCACCACCACGCCCGGATAAATTTTTGGATTTTTAGTAGAGATAGAGTTTCACCATGTTGGCCAGGCTGGTCTTCAACTCCTGACCTCAAGTGATCTGCCCACCTCAGCCTCCTAGAGTGCTGAGATTACATGCATGAGCCACTGTGCTTGGCCATATTTTGAGTTTTATTTCGCATAGTTATACCATGCATATTCTGTTTCTTAATTAATTAATTATTATTTTTAAATTATTTTTGAGACAGGGTCTCACTCTGTTGCTTAGGCTGGAGTCTCAGTGGTGCAATCTCGGCTCACTGCAACCTCCATCCCCAGGTTCAAGTGATTCTCTCACCTTAGCTTCCCGAGTAGCTGGGACTAGAAGCATGCACCACCATACCTGGCTAATTTTTGTATTTTTTGGTAGAGACAGGGTTTCCTCATGTTGTCCAGGCTGGTCTTGAACTCCTGACCTCAAGTGATCCACCCAACTTGGCCTCCCAAAGTGCTGGGATTACAGGCATGAGCCACCACCCCTGGCCCTATTTATTTTTGAGACAGTTCTGTCTCACTCTGTTGCCCAAGCTGGAGTTCAGTGGTAGGATCATGGCTCACTGCAGCATCGACCTCCTGGGTTCAGCCTATCCTCCTGCCTCAGTCTCCTGAGTAGCCAAGACTATGGGTGCATGCCACCACACCCATCTACTTTTCGTATTTTTTCGTAGAGATGGGGGTCTCACTATGTTGCTCAGGCTGGTCTTGAACTCCTGGGCTCAAGTTATCCACCCACCTTGGCCTCCCAAAGTGCTGGAATTACAGGCATGAGCCACTACACCTGACCTATTTTAAAATGTAGAATATTTTTGCTGAATGCATAATTTTAATGTTCCTATTGTGATTTTATTAATTATCACTAATCCTTCATTGTTTGATTAATAAAGGAGGGCAATTAGATGTTAGAATTTTGCAGATTGTACCAGTGACACATGGTCCCTTGGCTAGAATTATGCATAACTTTGATTGTTTTGAGCAAACAACTGTGAGGTCAGTGACAACAATAATGACAAATAATATTCAAGTAACCTCTTGCTGTTAATACTGGGTTTTGTGGCCAGGCACAGTGCCTCACGCCTTATAATCCCAACACTTCAGGAAGCCGAAGTGGGCAGATCACCTGAGGTCAGGAGTTCGAGACCAGCCTGGCCAACAGAGTGAAACCCCATCTCTACTAAAAATACAAAATAATTAGCCAGGCATGGTGGCACACATCTCTAATCCTAGCTACTCGGGAGGCCGAGGTAGGAGAATCACTTGAACCCGGAGGTGGTGGTTGCAGTGACCCGAGATCGCTCCACTGCATTTCAGCCTGGGTGAGAGAGTGAGACTCTGTCTCAAAAACAAAACAAACAACAATAAAACAAAACAAAACTAAACAAAACTGGGTTTTGTCTTTAACTGCCTCATGGAAACATATAGGAGAGTTGTGAAATAAGTATTCTTATTCCCATTTAACAATGAAGAAACAGTCTTGGAGAGGCTAGCTCCCATGTTTGATGTGACAGTACACTAACATAAGTAAGAGAAGTAAAGAATGCAGCACATTCCAGGCCGGGTACAGTGGCTCATGCCTGTAATCCCAGTACTTTGGGAGGCCAAGGTGGGTGGATCACTTGCAGTCAGGAGTTTGAGACCAGCCTGTCGTAAATGACGAAACCCTGTCTGTACTAAAAATACAAAAATTAGCCGGGCGTGATGGCGGGCACCTGTAATCCCAGCTACTTGGGAGGCTGAGGCAGAAGAATCGCTTGAACCCAGGAGGCGGAGGTTGCAGTGAGCTGAGATCATGCCACTGCACTCCAGCCTGGGCGACAGAGAGAGACTCTATGTCAAAAAAAAAAAAAAAAAAAAAAAAAGGCAGCACATTGGGTATTCGAACATTTTAGAAAAAGGAATGAACAAAACCAACTGTTATACAAATAGAAAGGAAAGGACTACAGGATCCATAAAATACTTACAGGAATTCTTGGAGGCAGGACAGAATCTCTTCTGCTGAGAGACCAGGGTGAAGGCATTGTGCAAGGAGCTGGTATTTGAAGGATGAGCAAGACTTTGTTTGCATGTGGGAACAACATGCCAAATAGAGGGAACCACATGGCGTAGACTGGCTGAACCAGCAGCCTTTATTGTGCATACAGAGGGCTCCTTTTGGCTGTGCAAAAATTAGGATAAGGTTGTGAAGTCTAGAAAATATAATTTTTCATGTCTCTAAATATTTGGGTTCAAAAGTAAAATAGTCCAATTTGCAAAACCTTCACGAGAAAGGGACGATTGCTTAAGTCTTGGTGTTTATGTGTCTTTTTTGTTGTTCTATTTTTTATATATTATTTATTTATTTATGTACTTTTTGAGACAGAGTTTGTCACTGTGTTGCCCAGGCTGGAGTGCAGTGGGCAATCTTGGCTCACTGCAACCTCCGCCTACCGGGTTCAAGCGATTCACCTGCCTCAGCCTCCTGAGAAGCTGGGATTACAGGCATCCGCCACCACCCCCAGCTAATTTTTTTGTTTTTTTGTTTTTTTTTTAAGCGGGGGACAGTCTCGTTCTTTCGCCCAGTTTCAAGTACAGTGGCGTGATATTGGTTCACTGCAACCTTTGCCTCCCAGGTTCAAGCGATTCTCCTGCTTCAGCCTCCCGAGTAGATGGGACTACAGGCATGCACCACCACGCCTGGCTGATTTTTTTTTTTTTTTTTTTTTGTATTTTTAGTAGAGACAGGGTTTCACCATGTTGGTCAGGCTGGTCTTGAACTCCCAACCTCAAATGATCTGCCCACCTCGGCCTCCCAAAGTTCTAGGATTACAGGCGTGAGCCACCACACCCGGCCAATTTTGTATTTTTAGTAGAGATGGGGTTTCACCATGCTGGTCAGGCAGGTCTCGAACTCCTGACCTCAGGTGATCCACCTGCCTCAGCCTCCCGAAGTGTTGGGATTACAGGCATGAGCCACCACGTCTGGCCTTTTTTGTTGTATTATAATTTAACATATCCTAAACATTTTCTCATCATTAAAAAGTTAGCATAAACATTTTATTCATATATAATATTTTTATCTACTTTTTTTTCTTTAGAGCTCTACTTCTGGAAGAATCTACTTTTTGATTTGTGGTTCTGAAATTATAGCAAATTGTGTAATTTATCATATTTTATCACAGGCTATTATGCATTACTGATTCATACCCTGTTTGCAGCTTTTCTCACTCTGATGCTTGTGTTGATTGTTTTTTCCAGCAGTGCAGGGTAGATTATCAACTGGCTTATAATCAGAAGAGCTTGCTTATATCACAGTGAGTTATACTTCACTGATTTCACTGGGAAATCTTACTTCCTGAGTTTCCATGGTTAAAGATTTGTAATGCTCAAATCTTCTTTTGATGTTTATTCCATCAGAGAAAACAGAAACTACTTTGTCTTAGTGTTGCCAAATTGTAAAGAGCCTTTGGTTTGGCCAGGGTCTTTGTGATAGTGGCACCTGGCAGTGTCTTCCCTCCTGAGGAGCATCCGTGCTCACCTGAGCCTCTCTGATCCTAGTACTGCCTGTCAGAGGCAGCTGGTCCACCCGAGTGCCAAGCTTGCGCTCCTTTGGAGTTTCAGCTGTACTAACTTTTGCTTAGCTGTGAGGAATCAAGGATTTTGCTTTTGCAGGGGGAGTTTTTATCCTGTAAACTAAACTTGCTTGCTTTGAAAGGTTTATTAGATTGGCAGATTATTAGTCTGATTATTAGTCCAGTCATATCTATCTTTCAACAGATAGTTTGGCCATTACTTTTTTTTTTTTTTTTTTGAGATGGAGTTTCGCTCTTGTCTCCCAGGTCAATGGTGTGATCTTGGCTCATTGCAACCTCCGCCACCTGGGTTCAAGCAATTCACCTGCCTCAGCCTCCCAGGTAGCTGGGATTACAGGCACACGCCACCAAAGCTAGCTAATTTTTGTATTTTTAGTAGAGACGGGGTTTTGCCATGTTGGCCAGGCTTGTCTTGAACTCCTTACCTCAAGTGATTCACCCACCTCGGTCTCCCAAAGTACTGGGATTACAGGCCACCACTCTCAGCCGGCCATGTCTTTTTTCTTTTTTTGTTTTCAGAGTTTGGCTCTTGTTGCCCAGGCTGCAGTGCAATGGTGTGATCGCAGCTCATTTCAACCTCCACCTAGCAGGTTCAAGCGATTCTCCTGCCTCAGTCCCCCGAGTAGCTGGGATTACAGGCACCTGCCACCACGGCCAGCTAATTTTTTGTAATTTTAGTAGAGATGGGGTTTCACCATGTTGGCCAGGCTGGTCTTGAACTCCTGACCTCAGGTGATCTGCCTGCCTTGGCTTCCCAAAATGCTGGGATTACAGGCATGAGCCACTGTGCCCCGCCAACATATACTGTTATTTATGTTTTAAAAAGATAAAACAATGTTCAGTATTTTGGTGGAACAAGCTTGGTACTATCCTGCATTGTATAAAGTGAGTATTACAAAAGAAAATCTTTAGGTGTCATAGTAAAAGATGTCCCAAAAAGTGGAGATAATAATCCCACTGAAATGTGAATAGTCATACTAGGAACCTTGTGGTTGGTTTTGAATTTCACACTTTCAGGAGGATGTAGACAAAATGAAGTGCTTTCAGGGTGATATGCGTCCCAGCCAGGGCATATGAAGACTGGTTGAAGAAATGTTTCACACTTGGTTGATAATTATAATAGCTGTGTCCAGCCATGTTCCAGAAATAACATAAGCCTGCTTATGATGTATTTTATATTTGAAATGATAATGGCTTCCATGTGTTGATCACCTACTTTGTGCCAAGTACATACATTATCCATAACCTTTTCTCCAAATCTTTGAAATAGGTGGTATTCTTCCCTTAAGAATCTGGATAATTAGACTAGCTTGCACAGCTAATTTATGCTGCTAATGAAAGGTAGACCTGGGATTTAACGTTGTGCTTTTTGTATTATACCGTACTGCCTCTGGCATGAGCATGCAGTGAGGCTGTGGGTGGTGGACACTTCCCCTCTTCTGCTTATGATCAGGTTAATTCCTGAAATTTAAAATGACATTGAATAGTCATAGTAGGTAATATTGAGCACTTATGTGCCGTACACCTTTCTAAGCTCTTTGCATGTAATTTATTTAATTCTCACAACTCAGCGAAGTTGTTACAATTATCGTCTCCATCCTGCACATGAGGAAACTGAGGCAAGGGGTGTAGGTGGAAGAACTCGGTTTTGAAATAGGCTGTCCAGCTGCAGAACCCACACTTAGCCCCTGTACTGTTTGATTTATGTAGATGACCATTGTGTATACACAAGAGTGCAAGTTTTTGTTCTTGTTTTTGAGACGGAGTCTCACTCTTGTCACCCAGGCTAGAGTGCAATGGCACAATCTCGGCTCACTGCAATCTCCACCTCCTGGTTCAAGTGATTCTCCTGCCTCAGCCTCCTGAGTAAGCTGGATCTACAGGCGCGCACCACCATGCCCAGCTAATTTTTCTTCTTTTTTTTTGAGACAAAGTCTCACTCTGTCGCCCAGGCTGGGGTACAGTGGCGTGATCTTGACCCACTGCAACCTCTGCCTCCTGGGTTCAAGCAATTCTTCCACCTTAGCTTCCCAAGTAGCTGGGACTACAGGCATGTGCCACCATGCCTGGCTAATTTTTATAATTTTATTTGAGACGAGGTTTTACCATGTTGGCCAGGCTGGTCTCAAACTCCTGACCTCAAGTGATCTGCCCACCTCAGCCTCTCAAAGTGCTGGGATTACAGGTGCGAGCCACCGTGCCCCGCTAATTTTTGTATTTTAGTAGAGATGGGGTTTCACCATGTTGGCCAGGCTGGTCTTGAACTCCTGACTGCAAGTGATCTGCCCGCCTCAGTTTCCCAAAGTGCTGGAATTATAGTCGTGAGCCACTGCACAGGGTTCCAGCCTTAGTCTTTTTTAACCTACAAAATGGCAAGTTTATATGATTTAACCTAATATAGATCAAGGGAAGGATATTCCAAAATAAACTATTTTTTGTTTTAGGAAAGAATTGGATGTATTAAAGTTTTGTGTTTTGAACTTCTCCACTGACATACTTTTCCTGTCCAATTATTTGTCTGAGAAGTGTGTATTCTGTTTCACATCGTGTCACTTTTGCTTCTCCTTTTTTTTTTTTTTTTTTTTTTGAGACAGAGTTTCACTCTTATTGCCCAAGCCAGAATGCAATGGCGCGATCTCAGCTACTGCAACCTTCGCCTCCCGGGTTCAAGTGATTCTCCTGCCTCAACCTCTGGAGTTGCTGGGATTATAGATGCATGCCACCACGCCTGGCTAATTTTTTATATTTTTAGTGGAAATGGGGTTTCACCATGTTAGCTAGGCTGGTCTAGAATTCCTGACGTCATATGATCCGCCCGCCTTGGTCTCCCAAAGTGTTAGGATTACAGGCGTCAGCCATCGCGCCTGGCCAACTTTTTCTTCTCTTACCTGCAACTAATTGATCTGGCATCTTTTATACCTCTTGTTATAGGTAGAAAGTGATTTTAAGGCATTATGCTTTGGGATGTGTGTGTGTGTGTGTGTGTGTGTATAGGTTTTTGTTGGTTTAAATTGGCTCTATAACAGCATCCTTCAGACAACCAAACCTAATTTTGAAGTGTAGAGTATAATTTAGATCAAATTTAAGAGTTTTAAAATTACTTCTGAATATGGGATGACACTTGAAAAAGTAATCATAATACTTACCAAAGGTTTAACAGGCTACCTGCTTCCAGTGGAGATTGTGTGATTGTGTTTACGAAAAATCTGATTAACTCAAGAAAGGGCCATTCATTGCACACTGAATTCCTAATTTTTTGAAAAAAGATCCATTTAATATAATATATTCTTGGGTGACCAAATCTGTAGCATAGGAGTGACTTAATGTGATTTTTTGTTGGTGGGAAGACATTCTAAAGGGAGTCCTCAATAAACTGCATTTCTAACACACAAGAGGTTCTTGTGGCCTGGGGGCGGTGGCTCACACCTGTAATTCCAGCATTCTGGGAGGCTGAGGCGGGCAGATCACTTGAAGTCAGGAGTTCGAGACCAGGCTGGACCAGTCTCTACTAAAGCTACGAAAAAAAAAACTGGACGTGGTGGTGGGCATCTGTAATCCCAGCTACTCAGGAGGCTGAGGCTGGAGAATTGCTTGAACTGGGGAGGTGGAGGTTGCAGTGAGCCGAGATCTCACCATTGCACTCCAGCCTGGACAAAGAGCAAGACTCCGTCTCAAAAAAAAAAAAAAGTCCTTGTGATGGGTTTACTTTTTGTCATTGGTGCCTGACCGACTATTGCCTTCTGCTTATTTGTCTTTTAGGGTCATGCTTTTATTGTCTCTTTGAAATTGATCATTGAGTCCTATGAGTCCTCCTTATGCCTTCCGCCTCCATTTAGTTAGCTGGTTTTTCTTGCAGTCTCTGGGTCCTTTTTGTTGTTGTTTGTTTTGCATTTATTATTATTGTTATTCATACATTTTTGAGACAGGGTCTTGCTTTGTTGCCCAGGCTGGAGTGCAGTGGTACAGTCATGGCTCACTGTAGCCTCAACCTGCTGGGCTCAAGGGATCCTCCCACCTGAGCTTTCTGGGTAGCTGGGACTATAGGCACATGCCATCATGCCTGGCTAATTAACAAAATTTTTTTTTTGTAGAGATGGGGTCTTGCTGAGTTGTCTACACTGGTCTTGAGGATCCTGGCCTCAAGTGATCCTCTTGCCTTGGCCTCATTTATTATTATTTTTAATTGACATGTAATAATTTTACATATTCATGTGGTACAGTGATATTTCCTTACATGTATACGATGTATAATGATTAAATCAGGATAATTAGCAAATCCGTCACCTTGAGCATTTATTTCTTTGTGTTCAGAGCATTCAAAATCTGCTTTTCTAGCTATTTGAAAATATACAATAAATTGTTATTAATTATAGTTCCCCCATAGTGCTGTAGAATGCTAGAACTTATTCCTCCTATTCTGGATCCCCTTTTTTTTTTTTTTTTTCTGAGACGGGGTCTTGCTCTGTCGCCCAGGCTCGAGTGCAGAGGTGCGATCTCGGCTCACTGCAAACTCCGCCTCCTGGGTTCAAGCCATTCTCCTGTTTCAGCCTTCTGGGTAGCTGGGACTACAGGTACCTGACACCACGCCCGACTAATTTTGTTGTATTTTTTAGTAGAGACAGGGTTTCACCATGTTAGCCAGGATGGTCTCGATCTCCTGACCTTGTGATCTGCCCGCCTCGGCCTCCCAAAGTGCTGGGATTACAGGTGTGAGCCACCACGCCCGGTGTTTTTTTTTTTTTTTTTTTTTTTTTTTTGAGACAGAGTCTTGCTCTGTCACCCAGGCTGTAGTGCGGTGGTGTGATCTTGGCTCACTGCAACCTCCGCCTCCCAGGTTCAAGCGATTCTTCTGCCTCAACCTCCCGAGTAGCTGGGATTACAGGCATGTGCCACCATGCCCAGCTAATTTCTGTATTTTTAGTAGAGATGGGGTTTCACCATGTTGTCCAGGCTGGTCTGAACTCCTGACCTCAGGTGATCCGCCCACCTCGGCCTCCCAAAGTGCTGGGATTACAGGCGTGAGCCACTGCACCCGCCAAATCTGGATCCTTTTGATCAGACAAAGTATATTGTAAAACAAAGTACGTGTTGAAATCTCAAAGACTCAATACTAAAACCTTTGTAACTGTTACACTTCCCTTGCACAAAAACTGACGTAAAATCTCTTAGGTTTCATAGAGAGATACTGAGGAATGTTCCCTATTTCTGTCCACACAGATAGGTACCAGGATGGTAGTAAATGTAAGTCTGGTCCAACTCATAAGTGCTAGCTTGAGATCCTTGATTTTATTTATTTTATTTATTTTTTATTTTTTTGAGACAGAGTCTGGCTCTGTTGACCAGGGTGGAGCACAGTGGCATGATCTCAGCTCACTGCAACTTCTGCCTTCGGGTTCAAGCAATTATCGTGCCTCAGCCTCCCAAATAGCTAGAATTACAGATGTGCTCCACCATGCCTGGCTAATTTTTTTGTTTGTTTGTTTTTTGTTTGAGTCAAAGCCTTGCTCTTGTCTCCCAGGCTGGAGTGCAATGGCATGATCTCGACTTACTGCAACCTCCGCCTCCCGGGTTCAAGCAATTCTCCTGCCTCAGCCTCCCAAGTAGCTGGGATTACAGGCACCTGCCATCATGCCCGGCTAATTTTTGTATTTTTAGTAGAGACAGGGTTTCACCATATTGGCCAGGCTGGTCTCGAACTCCTGACCTCAGGCGATCTGCCTCCCTTGGCCTCCCAAAGTGCTGGGATTACAGGTGTGAACCACCATGCCCAGCCCATTTCTTTTGTATTTTTAATAAAGATGGGGTTTTACCATGTTGGTCAGGCTGGTCATGAACTCCTGATCTCGAGTGATCCACCTGCCTTGGCCTCCCAAAGTGCTAGGATTACAAGTGTGAGCTGCTCTGCCTGACCTGAGATCCTTGATTTTTATTTTTATTTTTATTTTTTTAAGGATTTTTCCTTAAAGTATATGAAACCCTGAAAACTTGTATGACTGTTTAAAATAAACATGTTGATTTCTTCTTCCTAAAGATGAATCACAATTGAGTCTTATTTGACCTGAAGTTGTTTTCATTCTCTCTAAACAGTAATTTGAGGAGGTAATGGCAGTCTGATGTCTCAGGCTACATATGCACGCTAGTCTTTCACCCTCAGTTGTCATGTATTAATGCATGTTTTGTAATAACTGGGATAAATACAAGGAACCTTTGCTTTTGTTTTTATTTTTTTCAGTAACAAATACTTTTAAGAAAACAGATGATTTTGGGTCATCTAATGCACCAGCTGTCGACCTAGACCATAAGTTTAGATGCAAAGTTGTGGACTGTTTAAAATTTTTCCGCAAAGCCAAACTGTTGCACTATCACATGAAGTATTTCCATGGAATGGAGAAGTCACTGGAGCCAGAAGAGAGCCCGGGAAAGAGGCATGTCCAAACCAGGGGCCCTTCAGCTTCAGACAAGCCCAGCCAGGAGACCCTGACCAGGAAGCGGGTCTCTGCCAGTTCCCCAAGTAAGTATCTTCATTCTTCATTGTGTCATGGATGGCTTAGTTGCTTGGCCACAGTGCTTGTGTTTTCTGACACACAAAGCAGGCATTAGGTTTGTCTGTTCCAGTTGAATCCCTCAGGACTGAACATATTAAGTGATCCTCTGGGCTGTGCCATGGAGCTGTGGCCTTCCTACAGGAAGCAGGAACACCTAACTGAGAATTACCTTGAAAAAATCGCTTAGCCTCTGAAGACCTTGCTGCTTCCAGTATGAGTGGGGACAGTCAAGCAAAGGGACCTTATTCAGAAGCCAGCAGGAGAACTCGTGCTCAGAGCAGGATGGGTGCCATCGTCCCACTCTCCCAAACCTGTGCGTTTTCCTTGCCAGCAGCACAAAAGAGCACGATAACCAAAAGGTGATATGTGATTCTACTGCTGGGTCCAAATGTGAATCCTGTTTCATCTTAAGTGCAACTGAAGATATTTATAATAGCACTGTTTGTTTTGCATAGAAACCATAATAGGGGTTACCATAGAATCTCATTTTATAACTTATTACAGAGAACCTTTTAGGAAATATCTTCTAAAGCTTACAGAAATTGAAAAATTACATGTTTCCAGGGGAATTTCAGAAGAATTAATGGATTTCCAATAAATTATATAATCTTCCCAGCTTTTTACTTGCTATTGTAATATCACTACCTACTTCTTGGCTTAGAGGTTTTCTATTAAAATGTGTAGGTCTTGAATGGCATATGGAGCTCCTAGGACATGTGGCAGTGTTCCCAGTAGAGTATACAATCAGGTTTCAGGACAGGGGTGGAGCCATGCAGACTAAGGTGAACTCTGACCCTCCGAGGGGTCAACCTTCATTTATGCTGTCAAGACTTTGTATGTGCTGTATTATCCATTAAAAATATAATGTGAGGCCAGGCACAGTGTCTCATGCCTATAATTCCAGTGCTTTGGGAGGCCAAGGCAGGAGGATCACCTGAGGTCAGGAGTTTGAGACCAGCCTTACTAACATGATGAAACCCCGTCTCTACTAAAAATACAAAAAAATTAGCCAGGCTTGGTGGTGCATGCCTGTAATCCGAGCTACTCTGGAGGTTGAGGCAGGAGAATTGTTTGAACCCAGGAGGCAGAGGTTGCAGTGAACCGAGATCATGCCACTGCACTCCAGCCTGGGCGACTGAGTGAGACTCCATCTCAAAACAACAACCAAATAAGCTAGCATAAACTCATGCAGATTATATGGTTCTGCTTATATAAAGTTCAAAAATGAGTAAGAAAAATAATCTATGGTATTTGAGGTCAGGACAGTAGTTACCTTTGGGAGGAGGTGGGTAGGGCTGGAAACTGGGCAGGAGGGAGTCTTCTAGGGCTCCGGAATGTTCTGTTTCCTGATCTGCATGGTGGTTATACAGGTGTGTTCATTTATGAAAAAGTATTGGTTTATATGTTTATTTGTGTGTACTTTTCTGTGTATGTTTTATGCCTCAATAAAAAGCATGCTTAGGCGGACATAGTGGCTCACACCTGAAATCCCAGCACTTTGGGAGGTGGATTGCCTGAGGTCAGGAGTTCGAGACCAGCCTGGCCAATATGATGAAACCCCGTCTGTACTAAAAATACAAAAATCAGCCAGGTGTGGTGGCAGGTGCCTGTAATCCCAGCCACTCAGGAGGCTGAGGCAGGAGAATCGCTTGAACCTAGGAAACAGAGGTTGCAGTGAGCCAAGATCGTGACACTGCACCCCAGCCTGGGTGACAGAGCAAAACTCTGTCTAAAAAAAAAAAAAAAAAAAAAAAAAAAAGTGTGCTTAAAACATATACTTGGAAATGGTAAAAATGCAGTAAGAATGTTAGAAACTGCAGAGAGATACCAAGATAAAGGATTGGGCTTTTTACTTGAAATAATGAATGTAATTGAGAGGATTTTAATGTTTGTTTGTTTCCTTTTATCTGACTTACCTCCAAATTAATCTCCTTTTCAGTCCCATGGCACTAATCTAGGTTTCTCCTCTTGCCCTGGTTGTTGTGGTCATTTCTTAATCAGTTTTCCTCCCATCATTCTTTACTCACTGTGGTTATCCATCATTTTGCCATCAGATCGATCTTTAAGAGTACAAACCTGATTATATCACTCTCTTGCTAAATAATATGTAAGGACAGAATGATGCTTCTGCAAAGCCTAAGTTTTGGAGCTGGGCACATGGGTTGTGAATCCCATCTGTTGCCTCAGTCACTGTTGGACTCTCTTCAGGTCTCCAGACCTCATTGTCTCTTTCTGAGTGTAAACCTGAGTTCTTGTGATTAGTTTGTGAGCTAATCTTTTTAATAAGCCTGTGTAAACCTGAGTTCTTGTGATTAGTTTGTGAGCTAATCTTTTTAATAAGCCTGTTTCAAGGCCTGGTGTGGGGAAGTGGATTTCCTTCTTCCCCTTGCTTTCCAGAATTTCATCCTTCTCATCCAGCCATATGTGGCTGAGTTGGATACATTTGTGTGAGCTCTCTAGCTGGATTCTGAGTGCTGTTGGGGAGGAATTATGTTGAGTCATCTTGAGTCACTACAGTATCCCATGGGCTCTGCAGCACTGTAGAAACAACCAGCACTGAAGGACTGGAGATTATGTTGAGTAAATGGAGGTCATTGAGGTGTCAGGAGCCAATAGAAATAGCAGGTGCTGGATATCGTAATGGACTGACATCTGGGCAGGATGAGGGTACAACACTGGAAGTAGAGTGCAGCCTACCCCAGACAGCACAAAGCCACCAGAGTTAGGTTGTTCCGAAGGCTAAGGCTTGAGAGGCAGGAGGCCATTGAGGGACCCATGGAAGTCCTGCTTGCCTGACCATCGTGGTGTGTGCTCTCTGTGCTAGGACATAGTGCCTCTGCCTCTCCCTGTTCATGGTAATTGTCTGAGGAGGGACTTTGCTCAGTATAATGCACCTGAGCGTGGGGCAGGTATTCCTGGCCAGATGCTGATCTACCACCTGGCTTTGGGATTCTTGGTTAACTGTACTTGCATGACTTGGTTTATGTTGAGTAATATGTGTCAGCTCACCTGAGTTTGAATACAGGCTCTACCGCTTGCTTGCTCCAGGACCTTGGGCAGAGAACTTGCTAAACTTCAGTTTTCCCATCTGTGAAATAGAGATAATAGTACTACCTACCTCATAACTTTGTTACACTAAATGACCCAAGGGGAAATGCTTTGTAAAATGTCTGGCCTATAATAAACTCTGAATATATAGTCTCTTTATCTCAGTGAAAGCATTTACCCAGGCAGTCAGAGATCTGAGTTCTGAACTCAGCCAACGACTGATGAGCTACAAAACCAATAGACAAGACATTGCCATTTTGGTATAATTAAGAAGCCTGAGTGACTGATTTTCTTTTCTTTTTTCTTTTTTATTTTTTGAGTGATTTTCCTTTCCTTTCCTTTCCTTTCCTATCCTTTCTTTCTTTTTTTTTTTTTTTTTTTTTTGAGTAATTGATTTTCTACTTTCATGTCTCCCTCTTGGGTCTCATGCATTATACTGACCTGGGATTTTATTCTCTCTGTTAATACTGAAGGATCCTTTTCAATGGGATTTGGAAATTTCTTGGTGAATTGGAGATTTTTGTTTACCAGTTTTTAAAAATAAGGCCTGCTGTATACTTACTAGACTAGTAGGGTTGGACAATTATAAAATGCTTTAAGGGAAACAAGAGTCTTTTAAATCCCTATGCTTTAACTTGTTGCCAAAAGGTTTTTTAAGTCCTTATGTTTTAATTTGTTTAAAGTGGTCCTTTGTAAAATTGATCAATTTGGCAGCAGAATGTGCCACACAGACCACTCACCCAGTGTTTGATCATTTCTGTACCCTCTCAGTGAGGGCACAGTCTGATCATTTCTGTACCCTTTCAGTGAGGGCAGGATTTGTGCAGCCAGGAAGGAATGTACCCCCATCCACATGTTAGGTGGACACAGCCTCCTAGACAACATGGCGATTACCCAAATGTATCTCCCATGCCTCATTGCTGATACGTTTAGCAGTTACCAGACCGAAGGAACTAGACCATCCATCTTGCTGTGATCCAGATGGAAAATTGAAAGCCTGGCCACCAGCCCTGACTGTGCCACTAACCAGCAAGAGCCTCGGTATTATCATATGTGGATGGGGCTCAGTAGACATGTTCAGTGTTTATCACGTAGCTGGCTATCAATGAGAGTGAACATAGCAGTGTATGCTGAAGATTCTGTAGTGTGGCTGCCTTATTCTGCTGCAGCTCTCCAGAAGGCACCCCTGTTCCAGGCATCACCCCTTACCTTTCTCCCATCAAAGCCTTGCCCCAGTTTGTCAGGGTTTTACTGACAAACTGGATATTTGACTAATCTGATAACCAAAAATTTGAAAGAATAGAACCAACTTAATAGTATCGTGGTTTCACCTCAGGCTTCTGAGAAAGCTCTTATCTCTAGGGTGGAATTTCAGGCAGTGTGGGGAGTTCAGGTGGGGAGACGTTTCACTGGGAGACGTTTCACAGTGGGACTCTGATACCAGGCAGCCTGTGTTTTAGTTTACAGGCAGTGTGAACTTGACATTCTGCTTAAGTGAAAAACAGAATATTATAGGATTTGTGCTGCGTGATAATAGTAACTGTAAAAAAGTACCCCCTTTGTGCTGAATGCTCTGATTTTTTTTTTTTTTTTTTTTTTGAGATAGAATCTCACTCTGTTGCCCAGCCTGGAGTGCAGTGGCGTGATCTTGGCTCACTGCAACCTCTGCCTTCGGGGTTCAAGCAATTCTCCTGCCTCAGCCTCCCAAATAGCTGGGATTACAGGCATTCACCACCACACCCAGCTAATTTTTGTATTTTTAGTACAGATGGGGTTTTGCCATGTTGTCCAGGCTGGTCTTGAACTCCTGGCCTCAAGTGGTCCCGAACTTGGGTTCTCATGGATTTCTCTGATGGAGATTCCTGGGGCTTCCAGCAAAACCACTGGGACTCGGAAGTACCCTGCAGAGATTTCTTGGCTTTGGACTCCTCAATTTCTGGGTTGGTAAGGTTGGGCAGAAGTAGTAGTTCTGGTCTGAGAGTCTGTAGACTGATGTTAGTAGCAACCTGCCACTGTTCCCTTTGTGATCTCAGGCAGGTCTCTTCACAGATCTGATTTCTTTTATCTTCCTTCCTTCCTTCCTTCCTTCCTTCCTTCCTTCCTTCCTTCCTTCCTTCCTTCCTTCCTTTTCTTTCTTTCTCTTTCTTTTTTTTTTGTTTGTTTGAGATGAAGTTTCGCTCTTGTTGCCCAGGCTGGAGTGCAATAGTGCGATCTTGGCTCACCACAACCTCCGCCTCCCGGATTCAAATGATTCTCCTGCCTCAGCCTCCCGAGTAGCTGGGATTTCAGGCGTGCACCACCATGCCTGGCTAATTTTGTATTTTTAGTAGAGACTGGGCTTCTCCGTGTTGGTCAGGCTGGTCTCAAACTCCCGACCTCAGATGATCTGCCTGCCTTGGCCTCCCAAAGTGCTGGGATTACAGAGATGAGCCACTGTACCTGGCTGATCTCCTCATTTCTAAAGTGATGATGTAGAGCTAGGTATGCATGAGACCAGGCCCTTTCATGTGGGGAGAAAAGCTCATAAACAACGTGAGAAAGCTAAGTTCTGTGTTAGGAACATGTAAAGTGCTGTGGGAACACAGATTCAGATTTTGCCTGTAGGGTAGGAGCTGGACTGTTGAGAGGAGAAGGTGACATTTGAGTTAGTCCTTGCTGTGAATTGAATTGTGTCCTGCCTTCCTCCCTAAAATTCATCTGTTGAAGTCCTAACCCTCAGTGTGATGGTATTTGGCAATAATTAAGTTTAAATGATGTCATGAGGGTAGGGCCTTCATGATGGGATTAGTGGCATTATAGGAAGAGATCAGAGAGCTCCCCCTATCCCCCCATGTGAGGATGTAGCAAGAAGATGGCCATCTGCAAACTGGGAAGAGGGGCCTCACTGGGAACCAAATAGTCTGGCACCTTGATCTTGTAGTTTCCAACCTCCAGAACTGTGAGAAAGAAATATCTGTTGTTTAAGCCACATATAACATAATGTTTTGTTATAACAGCCTGAGCAGACTAACCCATGCCTTAAGGAGTGAGACTAGATAGGAGTTGGACCAGAAGCCGGGAAGAGGAAAAGCATCCCTGTGCCAGGAATAGGCATAGCAAGGGTTCAGAGGCATCAAGGGGAATAAACCAATCATCTGTCCCTAAGGTGCCCCTTCTGATGCCAGCCTTCTGTAATCCTGTCACTCATATGGTTCTTCTGCAAGCCTTTAGTTGCAAAATGAATTTAGAAGGTCAGTTTAGATTTGCTTTTCCAAATGAGGTTGCTCAGTATACCAGAGTCACTTAATAAATTCTCTTCCAGTAGCCAGCTCAGGCTCCCTTGGGTTTCTTTCTATGTAGGTGAGTTCAGTATTGAATACAGGTTAGGCTCAGAAAGAATTTTCTAGTGTCAAAGAGGGCCTCTCCTGTGCTTATTATTACTTATTGCTACATCTGTTTGAGTCGTGCTCTCACCCTGGGTAAACCTCAGTTTTAGGCCAAAGTGAGCCTTGGGGCACTGGAGTGGGCACCTCTTCATTGCCATCCACACCTTTTCTCATGGGACACTGGCCTTATCGCAGGAACGTGTTCTCCTCCCCTTAAAACGAAAAGAGCAGTGTGAGCTTAATTAGAATATGGATTATGGTGCCATAACAGAGAGAACAACATAGCTGGCTAAAATCAGAGAAGTTTATTTCCCTCTCAGGATGAACTGCAAGTTACCCATGGTGGCTGTGCTCAGGCTCTGAAGGTCCCTGGGCCTTGCTTTCTCCCCATTGTTCCACCAGGCTCTAAAGGTCCCTGGGCCTTGCTTTCTCCCGTTGTTCCACCAGGCTCTGAAGGTCCCTGGGCCTTGCTTTCTCCCCATTGTTCCACCAGGCTCTGAAGGTCCCTGGGCCTTGCTTTCTCCCTGTTGTTGCCCCAGGTGCTGCTCTTCTTTGGTGTCCAAAATGGCTCCCTGCCTTGCTTATCTTTCAGCTGCTGGGAAGGGAAGTGAAGGGAAAGTATGCTCCTTTCTTTTAAGGCACAACCCAGAAGTGCCACACATCACTTCTTGTATCTGATAGGCAGAACATCTGCCACCCCTCTCTCAAGGGAACATGGAACATGAACTCTTCCTATGGAAGAGGTGGAGAAATAGTGTTGGGAAGGGCACTGCAGCCTCTACCACATGAGCTAAGAAGAATGCAGGGCTTGAGGAGGGAGGGGTTATTGGAGGGCCATCCTGGGTTGGTATCTGGGTGGGACTCATGGTAGGGGACTGATAGGAGATGAGATTGGGAAGGTAGACATGGTGAAATGACGGTGGCAGACCCTGACTGCCACTTCTCTGATAGGCAGAGAGAACCCCTCCAAGCCCATATCTGCTTCTGTTCTGCCCTTGAGCTACCACCCCCTTGTGCAGATCAGAACATGCTCTGGTCAGTGCTTGTCCCAGCCTCGTGGCTGAGCTCTGTGGTGTACAAGCAGTTACCCCATAGGTGGTGGTGATGCTATTCTTTTCCCTTCTGGAAGCGGCGGTCTGATGACAGTTGTCCCTCTGCTCTCATAAGTCAGTGATTGGATGGAATACTCAAGAGTCAGCTGTATGGAGGAGCAAGAGGGCCTCTGGTATTTCTCCTGATGGACACCTGCAGCTTGGGGAGAGGACAAGTGGCCATCCTGGAGGAAAGCCTCACCCTGCTTAGGTGACAAGCTGCTCTCTGATCCAGAGCCTGGCAGGAAGTCACTCTTTGTCCAACCTAGTCAGGGCAGCCGGGAGGAAGCTCCACAGCCAGTACATGCTCTGTGGGTCATGGAACAATTGGTAAAGCTGTCCAGAGAGAGAGTTGACAGCAGACCAGCGACCAGCACTGCTTTCCGGGGAAAGAATATTGCAAGCAAGATAATAACAGCTGACATTTGAGTACTTCATGTGCTGGGCGCTGTTCCAAGTTCGTTACTTGTATTGTCTTATTTAGTTATCAGAACAAACCCTCTGAGGTGGGTGCTGTTATGCCTAATTTATGCAGTTATTCCACTGTGGTCTCAGAGTGTGGTTGATATGATTTCAATGATTTGAATTCACTGATACTTGGTTTATGGCCAAGCATGTGGTCAATTTTAGATTATTTGCCATTTGCAGATGGGTGGAATGTATAGTTTGTCATTGCTGGATTTAAGTGCAGTATTTCTTTGTTTTTTGCCTCGATGATCTTTCTAATGCTGTGTCAGAGGGGTGTTGAAGTCCCCCACTAAAATTATGTGACTAAATCTTTCTTTAGGTCTGGAAGTGCTTGTTTTAAGAATTTGGATGCTCTAATGTTGGCATATTAGGCATCTATAATGCCTAATTTATAGATTAGAAACTAAGGTGCAGATGAGATGGATTAACTTGAACCAATATTTACAGCTCTAGCAGGTGGTGGAGCCATGATTTGAATCTGTTGTGAAGCCCATACTCTCACTTTGAGGCTCTGCTGTCTTTTATGATTCCAGGGAAGAGTGCCTGTCCCAGGCCCTGGAGTGGGAGGTAGCAGTGCCTCCCTGCAGGAGACTTCCTGTGCACCTGGCAGTCTGGGGATTTCTGCCTGTTGTCACCTTGTCTACTCCTGTTCCTCAGGGACTCACCTGCCTTAGCTCAGTCCTTGCTGGGCAATTCTCTGTGTCTTCTCTAGGGCCTGCAAGTTCTGCCACTGGAGTTTACAAATGACCACTATCTTTAGCCAGATAACCAGGTATGCCCTAGCATTGGGCAGTTTTCCTCTACATCTTGCCCTCTCTGTCTCAAGGATTTAGGACCTAGATTATGTTGCTGCTTCAGGCAGTTCTGCTGCTGACAAGATAAATTCTGTTAGCATTTCACTAAGCTGATGGGTATAATTACTTTAGTTGGAGGTCACTAAAACCTGAATTTACAAATAAAAACTGGATCAGGGAGCAGTTTGTGTGTGTGTTGTGGGGGAGTGTGGGTGAAGGTACAACAGATAATATCCCTTCTTTGCTGAGATCCTTCCAGTGGCTCCCTAAATCACTCATAGTAAAAGCCAACTTCCTCACAGGGCCCTTCATCATGATCTGCTGCTAGCCTCCATCTGCTTCTTTCCCTTACTCAACCTAATTCTAATTTCAGTTCCATTGGAGCCATACAGATCTCCTTGCTATTTTTTTATTTCAAATTCGAGTTATTCATTGCTGGCATATAGAAAAGCAATAGATTGTTGTATATTAACTTTGTGTCTTGTAACCTTGCTGTAAGTGCTGTTCTGGCAGTTTTTGTTTTGATCAATTCTTTGGGATATTCTACATAGACAGATCATCTGCAAACAAAGATAGTGTTATTTCTTCCATTTCAATCTGCAGAGCTTTTATTTCCTTTTCTGGCTTATTCCACTCGCTAAGATTTCCAGTAAAATGTTGAATAGGAGTAGTGAGAGAGGCACCTTGCTTTGTTCCTGATCTTAAGGGGAAAGCATCCAATTTCTTACCATTAAGTATGAAGTTGGCTGCAAAGAAGTTCTTTATCCAGTTGAGGAAATTCCCTCCTATTCATAGTTTGCTGCCCCATCAGCTTTTTAGGTTGGTGCAAAAGTAATTGTGGTTTTTGCTGTGACTTTCAGTGGCAAAAACAGCAATTACTTTTGCACCAACTGAATAGAATGTAGCTCTGTGAGGGACAGGGGGTGTTATCTGTCTTTGTTCATTGCAATATCCCTCCTCCCTAGAATGTGCCTGGTATATGCATGGTATATGCATGGTATCTGTTACCTAAATGAATTGAAACCATGGCTAATAATACGGTGGTAGTCAAACTGTGTAAAAATGAGTTTTGTTTTTATGTTTGGGGAAGACCCTGTTCTCAGGATCAATGAAAAGTAAAAATGACTGATAGCTTTTTTGAAATTCAGAAGGCGTCTGACCATGTTTTGCTAGTCTGCTGTCTTTGGGCCTTGGTTTTTTGGTTTTAAAAATGAGTGCTTTTACAAATTGGTCTAAGTTCTCTCCAGCTTTCATGTTTGTTGACTTTCTTTCTAGTTGCAGGGTATTTTAAAAGTTAAGGAGCTCAAATACCCTTAAGTCCTATGTTCTCTAGCCAATAGATCAACTCTGCCTATAGATTCCAGGCTTGCCAGCCAGTAGGCACAGCCCACTCTTCCTTTCTGATGGTTACCAAGTGCTAATTTGGGAGAGGGGCCTGGGTTGCAGAGGAGACATGGTGCTGGAGAGTCAGACCAATTTGCTTTTAAATACCTATGTGATGTCAGGTGGGTGATTTCACCTCTCTGAGCTTCAGTTTCCTGGCCTGTAAAATGGGAATGATATACACACAAGTTGTTGTAAGGATTAAATGAGATATTTGTGGTTTCCTTGCACACAAGTGCTTAGTTAAAATGGAATCTGATTGTCTACCCTGCCTCACACCTGCTTTGTGGATATCTTGATTCCATATCAGAATCACTTGGAAAGTTTTAAAAATCCTGATATCCTTGAAAACATTATGCTAAATCAAAGAAACCAGACACAAAAGGTCACATATTGTATGGTTCCATATTTATGAGATATCCAGAGTAGGTAAGCCCATGGAGTCAGATGCAGGTTGGTGGAGCTGAGGGGAAGGGCTTAGGGGAGGGGAAATACTGCTTAATGGTAAAGGGTTTTACTTTGGAGTGATGGAAATGTTCTTAGAACTATATCAAAGTGGTCGTACAACATTGTGAATGTACTAAATGCAACTGAATTGGTTGTTTTTCTTTACAGCTGTATTGAGACTTAATTGTACAATGAACTACACATATTTAAATGGTATAATTGGTGAGATTTGACATATGTTTATACCCAACTATCACCACAATCAAGATAGTAAACATATTCCATTCCCTCCCAAACTTTCCTCATGCCCCTTTTTAGTTCCTCCTTCCCACCTCTCCCCTCCCCCTGAGCTCCAGGCAACCACTATTCTGCTTACTGTTACTTATGGTGTGTTTTCTCTCTTTTTTCTTCCCCCCCGAGATGGAGTCGCTGTGTTGCCCAGGCTGGAGTGAAGTGGCACGATCTCAACTCACTACAACCTCTGCCTCCTGGGCTCAAGCGATTCTCCTGCCTCAGCCTCCCAAGTAGCTGGGATTACAGGCATGAGCCACCACACCCAGCTAATTTTTGTATTTTTAGTACAGATGGGGTTTTATCGTATTGGTCATGCTGGTCTTGAACTCCTGACCCCAGCTGATCTGCCTACCTTGGCCTCCCAAAGTGCTGGGAGTGAGCCAGCATGCCCAGATGGTTTGTTTTCATTTTGCAGACTATTGTAGAAATGGAATCCTGCAGTGTGCACTTGTTTTGTCTGGCTCCTTTCACCCAGCATACTTTGAGATTCACTTATGTTGCTGTTCGTACCTTTTTTTCTATTTTTATTTTTTGAGACGGAGTCTCGCACTGTCGCCCAGGCTGGAGTGCAGTGGCCAGACCTCAGCTCACTGCAAGCTCCGCCTCCTGGGTTCACGCCATTCTCCTGCCTCAGCCTCCCCAGTAGCTGGGACTACAGGCGCCTACTACCACGCCCGGCTAATTTTTTTTGTATTTTTAGTAGAGACAGGGTTTTACCATGTTAGCCAGGATGGTCTCAATCGCCTGACCTCGTGATCCGCCCGCCTTGGCCTCCCAAAGTGCTGGGATTACCGGCGTGAGCCACTGCGCCCGGCCTGCTGTTCCTACTTTTATTGCTGAAAAGTCTTCCATTGTGTGGATACATCATGAATTATTTGTACATTCACTTGATGGACATTTGGGCAGTTTTCAGTTTGGGGCGATTACAACTAAAACTGCTATGAGTCTTCATGTATAAGTCTCTGTGTGGATGGACATAAGTGATGCTTTCTCTTGAATGAATATGTTGTAGTGGATGGCAAGGTCATAGGATATATGTACGTATAAACTCTTGTTGATATCTAAAAAGTAAGGCATGGTGAATTACTTGAAATCCTACAAATATATTTGGTCAGAGAAGAAGAAACGACTGGATTTTTTTGTTTGTTTGTTTTGGAGACAGATTCCCACTCTGTCACCCAGGCTGGAGTGCAGTGGTGCGATCTGGGCTCACTGCAACCTCTGCCTCCCCGATTCGAGCAATTCTTCTGCCTCAGCCTCCCAAGTAGCTGGGATTACAGGCATCTGCCACCACGCCTGACTAATTTTTATATTTTTAGTAGAGATGGGGTTTTGCCATGTGGGCCAGGCTGATCTCAAGCTCCTGACCTCAGGTGATTCACCTGCCTTGGCCTCCCAAAGTGCTGGGATTACAGGCATGAGCCATCGTGCCCGGCTACGACTGAATTTTTTCTTTCTTTTTTTTTTTTTTTCTTTGAGATGGAGTCTCGCTCTGTCGCTAGGCTGGAGTGCAATGGCATGATCTCGGCTCACTGCAGCCTCCGCCTCCCATGTTCAAGCGATTCTCCTGCCTCAGCCTCCTGAGTAGCTGGGATTACAGGCACACGCCACCAGACCCAGCTAATTTTTGTATTTTTAGAGAGACAGGGTTTCACCATGTTGGTCAGGCTGGTCTTGAACTCCTGACCTTGTGATCTGCCCGCCTCGGCCTCCCAAAGTGCTGGGATTACAGGCGTGAGCCACCGCACCCAGCAACGACTGGATTTTTCAATGGTGAGGCTATTAATTTTGAAAACTGATCTCAGTAGAGTGGTAGGTGGGAAGCTTTTTAGAATGTAATTAGGAAAAACTGTGAAGGGAGAAGTTTGGACAGGGAGGATTGACATCTTAAGGAGTTTTGTTGTAGAGTAGAGAGGATAAAGTTTTGGTATTTAGAAGGCATGAACTGTTCATTTAAAAATAATTTTATGTTATATGAATGGTACCTCAATTTTTAGAAAAAGAATGAAACAAGCAACAGAATCCTGGCTGGATGCGGTGGCTCACACCTATAATCCCAGCACTTTGGGAAGCTGAGGCGGCTGGATCACCTGAGGTCAGGAGTTCAAGACCAGCCTGGCTGACATAGTGAAACCCCGTCTCTACTAAAAATACAAAATTTAGCCAGGTGTGGTGGCGTGTGTCTGTAGTCCCAGCTACTCTGGAGGCTGAGGCAGGAGAATCGCTTGAACCCGGGAGGCGGAGGTTGCAGTGAGCTGAGATCGCGCCACTGCACTCCAGCCTGGGTGACATGGCGATGAAAACAACAAAAATCAGATCCCCAGGTGATTCCAGTATGTAGCCAGGGTTGAGGAGCAGTGATCTAAGTAGAGTTTTGCAAACTTGTCTGTAAAGGGCTAGTTAATAAATACTTTCAACCTTGGGGTTGAAAGGTCTCTGTCCTCACTTTTCAGCTCTGCTGTTGAAGTGTGAAAGACACGTAACCAATGAACATGGCATGTTTCACTAAAATCCATTTACAATGACGGGCCATGGGCCAGAGTGTGCTGAGCTGGACTGAAAGGCTAAGTGATGGAGGCGTGGCTCTGCCTCCAGACTGGAGCAATCTGCTCCAGACTTCCCAGGCAGAGCCAGGCCCATTGGACATGCTTGCTTAGGAGAAGAATAAGCACCCCAGCATTGAAAACAAAATGTTAAAATGCCAACATTTGTGTTTAATTCTAGCTACAAAAGACAAGGAAAAGAATAAAGAGAAGAAATTCAAGGAGTTTGTGAGAGTGAAGCCAAAGAAGAAAAAGAAAAAGAAAAAGAAAACCAAACCTGGTAATTTTTTTTCCTGAGGGTTTCACTTAGGTTTCCTTACTATGAATGGGGAGGGGTTGCTTTCTCCCATTATGGCCTCTGGGCCTGCGCTGAGCAGAGGAAGGACCAATAGTCTCTTACCAGGGCTTGTGGGCTCAACCTAGTATGGGCCCTGGAAGGGGAGGCATCTACTCACCCAGGTGTTACAAAGTCCTGCTGGCATTGAAAAGCCTTCTCACTTGCTGCCTTGGCCAGTGTGCCCTGCTGCAGGATGGTACAGATGAAGGCATCGAAGTGTAAGCAGATGTGCAGGTGAATGATGGTATTTGTTCACACACACGACTCTTAAAACACATCTTTGAGCCCTCTTGAGAAAGGATTCCCTTCTTAAAAACTGTGTCTAGCCCTCACAAAAATGTTTAGAAAAATCTATATATTCTGACTTGGGACTTAAAGATGCCACGTTTTATTCTCGGTGTATCTTCTAGCTTAGAAAAACAATCTTATCAGAAAAAGAGGAGAGGGTCAATACTTAAGAGGAGGTGTTTGGGCCCTTTCATCTGCTCTCCACACCTCTTTTTGGTTGAATTGTCCCTGAGCCTTTGTGCTGCTTGAAAAGGAGGCTTGTTGGTTGGATGAGATTGATTCTAGAATGCACCAGTGTTAACTAGGGTTATTCATTCCTTCCTGATCCTGTTCTTCCAGAATGCCCCTGCAGTGAGGAGATCAGTGACACCTCCCAGGAACCTTCTCCACCCAAGACATTTGCTGTTACCAGATGTGGGTCCTCACACAAGCCAGGGGTCCATATGAGCCCGCAGCTTCATGGCCCAGAATCTGGACACCACAAAGGGAAAGTGAAAGCATTGGGTAAGGAGGCTCTTCTGTCCTGATCATTTGCTGATCATTTATTGGAAAATACAAGCATACCTGGGAGATATTACGGGTTTGGTTCTAGGCCACTACAATAAAACAAATAAAGCTAGTCAGACATAATTTTTATTTTCCCAGTGTTTACAAAACTTATGTTTATACTATATTGTAGTCTCTTAAGTGTTCAGTAGCATATGTCTAAAACAATGCATATACCTTAATTGAAAAATATTGCTGTGTTGAGAAATGTCAAGTTTTTTGGAGTAAGTCCTCAAAAGCATAGACAACAAATACAGAAATGGACAAGTGGGATTGCATCAAGCTGAAAAGCTTATGCACAGCAAACTAAACGATTAATAGAGTGAACTGAAAACCTACTGAATGAAAGAAAATATTTGTAAACTATTCATCAACAAGAGATTAGTAGCCGGAATATATAAGAACTCAACTCAATAGAAAAATTATTCAATGTAAAAATTGGTGGCCAGGCGCGGTGGCTCACACTTGTAATCCCTACACTTTGTGAGGTGAGGCAGGTGGGTCACTTGAGCCCAGAAGTTCGAGACCAGCCTGGCCAACATGGTGAAACCCATCTCTGCAAAAATACAAAAACTTAGCCAGGCGTGGTGGTGTCTGCCTTGTAATCCCAGCTACTCAGGAGGTTGAGGCAGGAGAATCGCTTGAATCTGGGAGGCAGAGGTTGCAGTGAGCCAAGATCACGCCACTTCACTCCAGCCTGGGTGACAAAGCCAGACTCCGTCTCAAAAAAAAAAAAAAAAAAACAAAAAACGGTAAACTATGTTATATATATACATATACATATATATATGTATATATGTTAAAAAAGTAAAATGTTTTATATATATATATAGATATACACACACATATATATATGTGCTCAACCTAATATGGGGCCTGGAAGGGGAGGCACCCACTCACCCAGGTGTTACAAAGTCCTGCTGGCATTGAAAAGCCTTCTCACTTGCTGCATTGGCCAGTGTGTCCTGCTACAGGATGGTACATATGAAGGCATTGAAGTGTAAGTGGATGTGCAGGTGAATGACGGTATTTGTTCACACACACGACTCTTAAAACATATCTTTGAGCCCTCTTGAGAAAGGGTTTATATATATATATTTATATTTTAAAATATATATATATATTTTGTTTTGTTTTGCTTTGTTTTTGTTTTTGAGACAGAGTCTCACTCTGTCGCCCAGGCTGGAGTGCAGTGGTGCGATCTTGGCTCACTGCAACCTCTGCCTCCCGGATTCAAGCAATTCTCCTGTCTCAACCTCCCAAGTTGCTGGGATTACAGGTGTACGCCACCACGCCCGGCTAATTTTTGTAGTTTTAGTATACACAGGGTTTCACCATGTTGGTCAGGCTGGTCTTGAACTCCTGACCTTGTGATCCACCCACTTTGACCTCCCAAAGTGCTGGGATTACAGGCATGAGCCACCGCGCCTGGACTGTTACATTTCTTAAAACTTTCTTTGAGATAAAATTAGTTTAGTTATTCCATATGTCCTGAAAAATGTGACATATGTGTTCATTAGATCAATCTTGTTTTGATGTAATGTTCAAAAATTTGAACTAGCAATACATTTCATTACGTTAACTGACAATTTAAAAAATGAAAGATGGGTGCAATGTCCCACACCTGTAATCCCAACACTTTGGGAGGCTGAGGCGGGTGGATTGCTTGACCCCAGGAGTTCAAGACCAGCCTGGGCAACATGGCAAACCTTGCCTCTACAAAAAATACAAAAAAAGTTAGCCGGTTGTTGTGGCATGCACCTGTAATCTCAGCTACTTAGGTGGCTGAGGTGGGAGGAACACCTGAGCCCAGGAGGTCAAGGCTGCAGTGAGCTGTGATCATGCCACTGCACTCTGGGAGAAAGAATGAGACCCTGTCTCAAAAATAAATAAATTAAATAAAAAAAATAAAAAGTAAAACAATACTTTATTGCTTAAAAATGCTGACAGACACAAAGTATTTGCTTTTGCAATAATGGTGTCAATAGACTTTCAGGGTTGCTGCCACACACCTTCAATTTGTAAAAAAAGATACAATATCTGTGAAGTGCAATAAAATATTAATAGTTATGCCTGACTTAGAACAGTGTCTGCTTCAGAACAAGCGCTTAGTAAAAGTTAGCTGTGATTATAACTAATCAGGCATCAAGTGATTCTGCCTCTGATTATCCCTGGAATCTTCCTCTTCCTCATTCCTCACTGTCTACAGAGTTTTTGTTTTTGATTTTTGTTTTTGAGACGGAGTCTCACTCTGTCACCTAGGCTGGAGTGCAGTGGCGTGATCTTGGCTCACTGCAACCTCTGCCTCCTGGGTTCAAGTGATTCTCCTGCCTCAGCCTCCCCATAGCTGGGATTACAGGTGCACACCACCACACCTGGCTAATTTTTTTGTATTTTTAGTAGAGACAGGGTTTCACCACGTTGGCCAGGCTGGTCTCAAATCCTAGGCTCAAGTGATCGGCCCACCTTGGCCTCCTAAAGTGCTGGGATTACAGGCGTGAGCCACTGTGCCCAGCCTGTTTGTCTTTTGAGACAAAGTCTCACGCTGTCACCCTGGATGGAGTGCAGTGGTGTGATCATAGCTCACTGCAGCCTCAAACTCGCAGGCTCAAGGGATCCTCCTGCCTCAGCCTCCTGAGTAGCTGGGACTGTAGACATGCATCACCGTGCCCAGCTAATTTTTCTTTTTCTTTTAGTGGAGATGGGGTTTTGCCATGTTGCCCAGGCTTGACTTGAACTCTTGAGTGCAAGCAATGCTCCTCCTTCGGCCTCCCAAAGTGCTGGTATTAGAGGCATGAACCACCATGCTCAGCCTTTGTTTACAGAGTTTTAAAGGTAGCTCTGGATACAGACAGACTGTAAGCCAGGTCCTGACTGGATGGGGTGAGGCTGAAGAACATTTTAGAGTTGTCAGGGATGGTGGCCTGTGTGGTTCATGGGGAGTTGTAGCTCCTCTGCCACTGAGTTCTATGATCTTGAGTAGCCACTGCCGTTGGGCTTCATTCTCTCAGTGAAATGAGGAAGTGGAGTTGAGTTCACTGCCAGGCAGCGTGCTTCATTTGGGCTGTTACTAAATGACAGATCCAAGGACAGATCGGCATTCTCGTTTCCTTGCCCTATGAATGTTCTTGCTTGGAGGTATGGGACTATAATGTCATTTTTCATTCTTGACAATCAAAGGTTTTTTAATTTTATAACCTAAAATAGTAACTGTTGTTTTCCCTTTCCTCGTAGAGGAGGATAATTTGAGTGAGTCCTCTTCTGAGAGCTTTCTCTGGAGTGATGATGAGTATGGCCAAGATGTGGATGTGACCACCAACCCAGATGAGGAACTTGATGGGGATGACCGCTATGACTTCGAGGTGGTCCGCTGCATCTGTGAGGTCCAGGAGGAAAATGACTTCATGATTCAGGTAGGCAGAGCTTCCAGGAAACAGGTCTAGAGAAGCACAAACTGGTCCTTGGAGGGAATTTTGAGGCCAGCAACAATGGCAAGTCATAGCAGAGCCCCAGATACACAGCATGAACGGCAGCAGACTGAGCTTCGCTTTTTCGTTTGGCTTCCTCAGAGTTCCAGGCTGCCATACATAGTCCATTGATGGAGTAAGAGAGGACTTTAGGGATCACTGAGTCTAAACCTCTCATGCTCTGCTTGAGGCAGCTGGGACCCGCAAATGGGAAGGGGCCTTGCCTGTGGTCACAAAGTGAGGAGTTGAACAGCAGGGACTGAAATCTTTGGAGTGGCAGTTTAATCTTCCCATGGACTCTTATCTTCTCTTTGAGGTAAATTTTCTTTAAGATCCAAAGTCATGCAGGCTGGCTTTATAACTTCTATGTTTCTTTTTCTTTATTTTCCTGACATTTGAGTCTGTCATCTCCATCTCTGAGATGTGCCTGTGGTGGGTGGGACCTCCTTACCTGCCTGGGGAAACCATGCCTGGCCAGCACCTGCCTGCCCTGGCCCTTGTCTGTAAATTGCAGTTCCGGGAGAGGTGGCACTGGCTGGCTGGCTCCTAAGGGTGTCACAAGTTCCCTGGATGTCTTGACAGCTGCCCAACTGTCTTGGGAAGCTGAGTTTTTAAAAGTCATGGTTATATTGGTTAGGATTTTTTTTTAGGGGCAAATACAAATATTGTTGGGAAAATAGACTGGGTCCTAGGACTCAGAGGCAGGGCTGCCTTCAGGCTCAGAACCTGGAATTCCATCTTGAGGGCCTTGGTCTGCCTTGTTTCCTGCTTCTCTGGAGTCCTTTTGGTTCTTTTTTATTTTACTCCTTGCTTATTTTCTTGGAAAATGCAAAATGGCCACCTTTGGCCTCGCCCCAGTTTTACATTTTTGTGTTCAAGAGGCTAGGTAGACCAAGGTCAGAATCTTAGTCCCAGTTCTAAATTTCTGAGTAAGTAATTCCAGCCAAATTTAGATCAGATATTAGTTTTTGGAACAGTCACCTGTGGCCAGAGGGGAAAGAGGTTTGTTATGGATCAAATGCTCTCCCCTGGTCTAGTTGTCTGATCTGGTGGTAGTAGAGCTTACAGATTATCGACAGGGGCAAAAAGACTGCCTGGGGCCCACCTGTGTTATATTATAGCGTTAATGGGGGTTCAGGGATTGTTCCCAGTAAAGGGGGTGGCTGCCCATTGTCCAATAAGAATCTGTATAGCCTATTGAGATTATGAGAAACAGGCCCAGCCCCTTTGGCTTGCTTTCTGTGATAGAATATTATTTCCTTGCCCTTTCAGTACTGTAGGTTGGCATGGCATGGGTTTGGTTTTTTTTTTCTTTTTGAGACGGAGTTTCGCACTTGTTTCCCAGGCTGGAGTGCAATGGCGCGATTTTGGCTCACCACCACCCTCTGCCTCCCAGGTTCAAGCGATTCGCCTGCCTCCGCCGCCCGAGTAGCTGGGATTACAGGCATGTGCTACCACACCTGGCTAATTTTTGTATTTTCAGTAGAGAAGGGGTTTCTCCATGTTGGTCAGGCTTGTCTGGAACTCCTGACCTCAGGTGATCCACCTGCCTTGGCTTCCCAAAGTGTTGGGATTACAGGCATGAGCCACCGCGCCTGGCAAAATATTTTTGTTATGGTAATTTTTTTTTTTTTTTTTTGAGACGGAGTCTCCCTCTGTCACCCAGGCTGGAGTGCAATGGCGCAATCTCGGCTCACTGCAACCTCTGCCTCCCGGGTTCAAGCGATTCTCCTGCCTCAGCCCCCTGAGTAGCTGGGACTATAGGCGCCTGCCACCATGCCCGGCTAATTTTTGTATTTTTAGTAGAGACGGTGTTTCACCATATTGGCTAGGCTGGTCTTGAACTCCTGACCTTGTGATCTGCATGGCATGGATTTTTGAAATTCACTTTTGGATCTTGACTTAATATACAGTTGCATTTTTTCCTCTCATCTTTGAATTTGTTGTCTTTGTACTCAACAATCCCCTTTCCTTTTATTTCTTGAAACATTGGGACTTTTCCGTAGCTCTTTAAACTTTCAGAACAACTAGAGATGAGTAGATGTATTTGCTTTTTTGCCTTTTATTTTCCCAGGGCTTTTAGAAAACACTTTTATTTTGAAATAATTATAGATTCACAGGAGATTGTAAAGAAATGTACAGGAGAGTCCCATGAATTCCTCTGCTGGTCTTCCTCCCATGGCAAAAGCCCATAAACCCACAGTAGGATATCAAAACTACAAAACCAGTTGACATTGGCATAATCACTAGAGCTTATTCATATTTTACCAGTGATATACACATACTCATTTGTGTGTGCATATAGCTCTGTGTGCTTTCATTACAAGTATAGCCTTGTGTAATCACTCCCACAATCAAGGTACTGAGGTATACTAAGACCATGAGATTCCCTCCTGGTACCCATACTTTGTAGCCATACTTATCCCTAACCCTGGAAACACTAAACTGTTTTAACTGTCTATAATTATGTAATTTATGATTCTTGGTTAATGGAATCACGTGGTATGTATCTTTTTGAGAGAGGCCCTTTTTACTCTGTATAATATCCTTGAGATTCATCCATGTTGTTGTGTGTTTCAGTAGTCATTTATTCTTATTGTCCAGTAGTATTCCATGCTATGGATGTACCACAGTCGTACTCTTTTTGTTAATAGAACTAAAGCAACTCTATGGAGCTAAGGTAACTGGGTACAGCTGAGTAGTGATTTAAAGTTTCTGGAGTGTTTTCAGAAATACCATCTCACCTCTAACAAGGCGATCTCAAGTCACTTATTTGGGAAAACAAAATTAAGAAGATATGATTTCTGTCATTGTTGTAGAACCATTAAATAAGTCATCAGATTATGATTTGAACCCAGGGCACCCAGTCAAGTGCTCTTTCCCTATGCGGCCTTAGCTACTGGGATTTACATTTACAGTTGAGAAGTGAAACAAGAAAACTTTGTTTTTGAAACATAATAGTACCATCTAGCCTGGCTGACCAACCCTTCCCCAGCACCACCAGTGGACATGCACATATACATACACACATACATACACACACTTTAGGCTGAGGGAGAGTCTTGTCTTTTTGAATAGCCTTCATAGTAACCTCTGGGATTCAAGGGTACCTGATATTTAAGACCTTTATTAAACCTTGGTTCAGTGGTTTTCAAACATTTTTGAATATCAGAACCCCTTTTCCTAATGGACTGTTTCATAGAACCCCAAAATGTGTAACAGGTAACAGCAATAGTTTTGAAAGTTCAAAATGGATAATCTTTACTTGTGAGGTTGGACATGTGAATGGTGGGCATATTCCCATGATTCTAATATGCTGTCAGAATTATGAGTGACAGACAGTTGCTGACTTGGAGCACTTCAGTGGCTCATTTGTTTTTCTCTATTTGGTTATACAACAGTGAGACAAGCGTGATGCACATGGCCGTTGTCAGGGTGACTTTTCCTGAACAGCATGCTGTGTAGTTACTTTGATTAATCAGAGATGGGAGGACAAGCTCCGTTTTGAGGTCAACATTATACTGAGCTATCCTAGCAATACAAAATTATGTGTGGTGGCGGGCTTCATTGTCTTAACATTTGGCTTGGAACATGTTCGAGTGTGCATCTTTTTTTTTTTTTAATTGTCCTATCTTAAAAACACACACATTTTGCAGACTCTCTGAAGCCCTGTGGACTACTATTAGATAATTGTTGGTTGGGCATGCTGTAATCCCAGCATTTTGGGAGGCAGAGGCGGGAGGATTGCTTGAGCCCACGAGTTCGAGACCAGCCCTGGAAACATAGCAAGATCCTAGCTCTACAAAAATAAAAAAATTAGCTGGGCATGGTGATGCATGCCAGCAGACCCAACTACTCCCGAGACTGAAGTAGGATGATCACTTGAGCCTGGGAGTTCAAGGCTGCAGCGAGCCCTGGTTATTCTGTTGCACTCCAGCCTGGGTGACAGAATGAGACCCTGTCCCTGCCCCCCCCCCCCCCAAAAAAAAGAAAAGAAAAAAAATGTTATATAACATGAAGACTATTATTTTTTAGTAGATTTTTTTAAGTTTGTTTTTAAAAGGACATTGAAGATCTTTAGTTTCTACTCTGTCATCCTTGAGCATATGCTCAGTTCCAGGCCTTGTTAGTCTGACAGATTTGCCCTTTATCTGCCTGTTAAAATCTTCAGTGGGTGAGTAATGAATGTCCCTCCTGGCAGGGCTATTCTGTCTAACAGTATGTAACCCATTTCTGATCCACTCTGGTACTTTCTCCATTGACTTTTCTATAAGTAGCAAGGATCTTGGTGTGTTTGAGGGTAGAGGTTAATATGCCATTATGTGCTATATGAAGAAACTAATTTCGGGCCAATTGGGGCCACCATGAACATGGCAGAGTCAGGAGCCAACTTGATCTCCTGCTTCCCAGGCTCCACAAGACCTTGTGTCTCAAGCTCACTTCAGAGCTTCTTGGCTTTTGTTCCAGAGGACTTTTCTGTACTGTCCACCTGAACCAAGAGTGTCCACCTGGCTTTGTGTTAAGGAGGGACAGTTTCTGACTGTCCTGTCACTGTGAGCAACGTACCTTTTCCACTCAATAACTTTAGCAAAAGGCATAAGTTTAGAGGGAGCTAGCTAGAACAAATACAGTTTAAACTTTTAAAATGTATTCACCATCTAATTAGGAAGACATGAATAAATTTTTCTTAAATCTTTACCTTAAATTGATATTTTGAATAACCCTAGAATACATTTAGAGTGTGTTTTCTAGAAGTGCATGTATTACTATAGAGAAATAACTTTTTGGATCATTGTCATTATATAAGTAGTATCAACATTGTTCATGTATATCACTATTTTATCTTATTTACCAGTGCTAATTTAAATCACTGGAAGGTTAAAATCCTACTTAATAAATATGGTATTTGAGAAATCTGGCTACCACATAAAAATGAACAGGAAATACATTTGATATTTAAATTATTTTAATTGCTGTAGAGCATGTTTTGTTAAGCTTTTTCTTAAATGGCTAGATAATAAATTTTTAGGTTTTGAGGGCCATATGGCCTTGTTGCACCTACTGGATTCTTCTTTGAGCAGCTGTAGGCAATATGTAAAACAAATTTTCACCTGTATGGTTGGGTGCAGTGGCTCACATCTGTAATACCAGCACTTTGGGAGGCTGAGGTGGGCAGATCACTTTAGGCCAGGAGTTCAAGACCAGCCTGGGCAACGTGGCAAACCCTGTCTCTACAAAAAATACAAAAATTAGTTAATTGTGATGGTGCACACTTGTAGTCCCAGCTTCTCAGGAGGCTGAGGTGGGTGGATAACTTAAGCCTGGGCAGTCAAGGCTGCAGGGAGATGAGATTGTACCACTGCACTACAACCTGTTCAATAGAGTGAGACCCTGTCTCAAAAAACAAACAAACAAAAACCCCTAAACAAATGAGTATGGCTGTGTTCACATAATACTTTATTTACAAAACAAGTCAAGCTGGCATTGGCACATGGGCTGTAGTTTGCTGACCTTTGCCCTACAACAAGAAGTATTAATATGTATTAAGTGCCCAACTCCAGTAAAGATTTTATAGCAGTTTTAAAAAGAAGCCCATTTTAATGGCCTAGCACTGTGGCTCACACCCGTAATCCTAGCACTTTGGAAGGCTGAAGCGGAAGGATCACTTGAGTCCAGGAGTTCAAAACCAGCCTGGGCAACATAGAGAGACCCCGTTTCTACAAGAAATTAAATAAAAATTAAGTAAATAAAAATTTAAACAAAGAAGCCCATTTGAAAGTTTTGGTTATTTTAAAATTCATATTATTTGTTGGTACCTAAGGCACTGACATAATTCAAAGTCCAGAAAGCACACAGAGAAATACCTTATCCCCACCTTATCCCCAACTACCCATTCCCTAGAGTCAGCCCTTATCAGTTTCTTGTATATCCTTCCAGAAACATTCTATGGCTAAACAAACAATAGCAAATGTATTTTTTCCTTTTAAAAATTTTTTGGTAAAATACACATAACATTAAAAGTTACCCTTTTTATTTTTATATTTTCCTATTTTGAGACAGGATCTTGCTTTGTCACCCAGGATGGAGTACAGAGGCACAATCACAGCTCATGGCAGCCTCCAGCTCCTGGGCTCAAGTGATTGTCCCACCTCAGCCTCCTAAGTAGCTGGGACTACATGCACACAACATCACACCTTGCTGATTTCTTTAATTTTTTTTGTAGAGATGGAGTCTCGCTATGTTTTTCAGGCTGGTCTCAAACTCCTGGCCTCAAATGACCCTTCCTCCTCAGCCTCCCAAAGTGCTAGGATTACAGGTGTGAGCCACCCTGCCCTGCCTAAAAGTCACCATTATAACCATTTTTAAGCATGCAAGTCAGTGATACTAAGTACATTCACATTGCTTTGCAACCATCTCTTTTTTTGTCTAAATGCAAATGTTTGCGTTTTATGTATAGTATTTTCTTTTCTTTTCTTTTTTTTTTTTTTTGCGATGGAGTTTTGCTCTTGTCGCCCAGGCTGGGGTAGTGTGATGGTGTGATCTCGGCTCACTACAACCTCCACCTCCCGGGTTCAAGTGATTCTCCTGCCTCAGCCTCCCGAGTAGCTGGGATTACAGGCATGCACCACCACGCTTGGCTAATTTTGTATTTTTAGTAGAGGCAGGGTTTCTCCATGTTGGTCAGGTTGGTCTTGAATTCCCGAGGTGGGTGATCCGCCCACCTCGGCCTCCCAAAGTTCTGGAATTACAGGCATAAACCACTGTGCCTGGCCGCAAGTATAGTATTTTTAACATCTTTTTTCATTTAGCAATATGTAAATTAAAAACCATTTTATTTTCTGCATAATGGTTGGATCACATTTTATTTTACTTTATTTTATTTTATTTTTTTGACGGAGCCTCGCTCTGTCACCCAGGCTGGAGTGCAGTGGCATGATCTTGGTTCACTGCAACCTTCCTCTCGTGGGTTCAAGTGATCCTCCTGCCTCAGCCTCCTGAGTAGCTGGGACTACAGGTGTGTACCACCACACCTGGCTAATTTTTTGTATTTTTAGTAGAGATGAGGTCTCACCATGTTGGCCAGGCTGACCTCAAGTGACCAACTCCTGACTTCAGGAGATCCTCCCGCCTCGGCCTCCCAAAGCGCAGGGATTATAGACAACAGCCACTGCGCCTGGCCCATTTTTCTTTTTTTTAAGCTATATAAATATTTGATCCACCTGAAATTTTGCCAGGTATATAGTGAGAACTATGGCTCCCCATTGTACTAATACCATACCTCACTGTTTGAAATGCCACCTTTATTTACTTCATTTCTAAATGCATTTGAATCCTTTTCTGGTTCTCTCTTTCAGCGATTCATCTGTCTGTATATTTGCTTGTACAATTCTATTTTAATTATTGTACCTTTATAATATTTTTAAAATATCTGGTATGGCTAGTGTCTCCTTATTGCTCTTTCTTTTTCACACATTTCCCAGCTGTTAATTTTAGAATTTTTTCTAGTTCTGAAGCTATTAATTTATTATTTTATTGAGACTTTTTTTTTTTTTCTGATATGGAATCTCGCTCTGTTGCCCAGGCTGGAGTGTAGTAGCGTGATCTTGGCTCACTGCAACCTCTGCCTCCTAGGTTCAAGCAATTTTGAACCTGCTTCAGCCTCCCAAGTAGCTGAGATTACAGGCGCCTGCCACCATGCCTCCCTAATTTTTGTATTTTTAGTGGAGATGGGGTTTCAAACATGTTGGCCAGGCTGATCTTGAACTTCTGACCTTAAGTGATCCACCCGCCTCGGCCTCCCAAAGTGCTGGGATTACAGGCATGAGCCACTGTGCTTGGCTGGGACTACATTCTTTTTATAAATTAACCCAAGGATAATTGATATCCATATGTTAACTCTTGCTGTCCAGGAACAGGGTGCACTGTACCATTGACTTAAGTCTCTGTGTGTGTTCTTCAAATAGTATTTACATTTTTTTTTTTTTTAGAGAGGCAATACACGCTTATGGTTATTCTTAGGTATTTTATCTTTTAGTTTGTTTATTATTCTCATTCATTCTTAATTTAAAGGAATAATGTGTTTTAGCTACACGCACATGAGAAAAGTTATCATTGGCCACGCACGGTGGCTCATGCCTATAATCCCAGCACTTTGGGAGGCCGAGGCAGGCGGATCATGAGGTTATGAGATCGAGACCATTCTGGCTAACACGGTAAAACCCCATCTCTACTAAAAATACAAAAAATTAGCCAGGCATGGTGGCATGTGCCTATAGTCCCAGCTACTCAGGAGGCTGAGGCAGGAGAATGGCTCGAACCTGGGAGGCAGAGGTTGCAGTGAGCCGAGATTGTCCCACTGCACTCCAGCCTGGGTGACAGAGCGAGACTCCATCTCAAAAAAAAAAAAAAAAGTTACCATTTTGAAACTGAACTGTATTTGACTCATTTTTGGTGAATCCTGGTTTTCAAAACATGAAGTCATTGGTGAGACAGACTTTCATTTTTAATTGTTAGTCTGTTTTCTGCTACTGACCGCCTTTTTGTCACTTTACATATCTTCTCTGAGCCTTAGTTTCCTCATCTGTAAATTGAAGAATCTCAAACAGATATCTAAAGCCTGTCTTCCTGCTCTGCCCACGTTGATTCTGATGTGATTAACTTCCTAGAGGCCTTATATCTGCTCAGGGAAGCCCTCTTGATGCCAGGACCTATGTGACTCCCAGTGGTTGAGGACCATCTGAGCTCTGGATTTCTAGTCCCTTGTGGCCAGGCTGGTGGGCCACCATCAAGGTCATGTCAGGAAGCTCACTGTCCACCTTCTAGGGCTAATTTGGTTGGTTGGGTAGTTAAAGGTTTAGGGTCCTGGTTTGGAATTGCTTGAAGTGCCCTAGTATCTCCTCGGGAGTTCGCCTTTCCTTTTCATTCCCTCCTCTGGACCCTTAGCTCTCAGACCTACTATCCTCAGGCTGTCCACATGTCTCCCAGTGCAACCCTCATTGTCAACTCCCTCCTTTCCCTCTCTGCCTTCTGGCCCTCTCCCCCTGTCCCTTCAATACTCAGGGAAGGAAGTGGAGCCTTGGGTTGAAAGAACTGGTTTAGCAACGAGTCAGGTTATGTTCTCATCCACCTTTGCCTTTCAATAGCTGTGTGATCTTTGGTAAGGTTTAGAGAGAATAAATGCAAAGTACTAACCCATGATTACTCCAGCAGGGGTCTTAGTGAATTGGTTTGCTCATTAGTGGTTAATAGTATTAATAGTAGCTTATTACATAAAGCTATGTGCTGGGCTCTATAATAGGAGCTTTTACATATGACCCATTGAATCTTCACAAACAGCCCCAGGAGGAAGGTAGGAATTGTGTATCCCATTTTGCAGATGGGGAAAATAAAGCCCAGGAGAACTAACCTGTGCAAAGTCACACAGCTAATGAGTGTCTGAGCCATAATTCAAACTCAGCTTTAAGATGTCACTCGTGGGACTGAGGAACTGAATTTTTAGCTTACCTTGTTAATTTCAATGTAGAGCCACATGTGGCTAGTAGCTACCATATTGGACAGTGCAGTTCCAGATGTGTGGCAGCAGCTCAGTTCCACGTTAGTCAGGAGGGAGTGCTCCTTCCTCCCCTCTCCTTCTATCCTCCCACGCCCCTCCCCTCAGCAGGTGGGTCTTACTTTTGGATGGAGAACACCTTCTGAGTTTAATTTTTGTTGCTTCTTTAATTCTAACAGTGTGAAGAGTGCCAGTGCTGGCAGCATGGGGTCTGCATGGGATTACTGGAAGAAAATGTGCCCGAGAAATACACCTGTTATGTTTGCCAAGACCCTCCAGGTAGAGATTTCTGGAGTCAGGGATATAACAGTATGTAGCCTTTTCCTTGGCACAGCTGGCTGTGACACATTCTAAATGTCTGTGGTCTTGAGACTCATTTCTTCAGCATCGGCTAGACTCCAGCTCCTCCTCGCCTCTGTTGCTATCCTGCCTGGTGGCCAGCTATCCTGAACGTAGCAATAAGAGCACATGTGTGAAGGGGCCCACCTAGTGGAAGGCCTGGCCTTGAGCTAGAACTTTTCCTTTTCTTTAATTATGGTTTAAAAAAAATGCATGAGGCCGGGCGCAGTGGCTCACGCCTGTAATCCCAGCACTTTGGGAGGCCAAGGCGGGTGAATCAACTGAGATCAGGAGTTCGAGACCAGCCTGGCCAATGTGGTGAAACTCCATCTCTACTAAAAATACAAAAATTAGCTGGGCATGGTGACAGGCGCCTGTAACCCCAGCTACTTGGGAGGCTGAGGCAGGAGAATCACTTGAACCCGGGTGGCGGAGGTTGCAGTGAGCCGAGATCATGCCAATGCACTCCAGCCAGGGCAACAAGAGCGAAACTTCGTCTCAAAAAAAAAAAAAACAAAAGCATGAGATCTACCCTCAACAATACAGTATTGTTGTTAATAACTATAAGCGCAATGTCGTACAGCAGATCTCCAGAACTTTCATCCTGCCTGATTGAAGCTCTGTAGAAAAATGTAGAAACTTCACAAGTTTGAGTGTCATCCTTGTATAGGGGCCATGCTAATCTTCTCTGTATTGTTCCTGTTTTAGTGTATGTGCTGCCGAATTGGCACCTTTTCCTTTTCTTGAGGACTCATGAGGATGGGCGTGTGGGCTCTGTCTTTGGCTTTTGGGGGCTATTGGAGGGTTAGAAACTTGCCTTTGCCCCCTGTGGCAACATCTGCCCTTCATCACATCACTGCCATCGTGAAGGGAGAAATGCCCTTGAGGGGAAGGAGGAAGGCATGGTTGGGTAGAGCCTGTTGCCACCCTGAGCAGTGACTTAATTCCTTAGCAGGATCAGTTAGTTCCATGGCTATAGGGGTCACCTGTGGCTCTTGATTGCTCCTTTCTAGAAGGGGTGGATTGTAAATATGCAGTTCATTGTCTTGGTTTCCATGGGATGGTGACATTGTCTCCCATTACCACTTGTAAGGTTCTCCCTCAGCTCTAGTCCCCTGATTCCTTTAGAGCTAGACAGTGCTTGAGAGCCTCTGCTTCCGTTACTCCTTTCTGTCCGATGAGGTGGGCCTGGTTCTCCTACTCCCAGTTTTGCTTATGAGGAAGAAATTGATCCTTGAGGATACAGTTGACTTTCCTCATAAAGCAAATTGGAATTAGAACTGGTTTGCAGAGCCAGATCTCTTGATTTTGTTGGTTGTCTAGGGAGGGACTGGCCACCAGTTCATTTAACAGCATGCAGGTCCCCTCTGGGCCTGAAGGCCTCTGTTGTGACACTGTCTCCTTGTACTAGAAGCATCTGCCTCCACTTGTCCCTTTATCCCAAGGAAAGAATAGTCAGAAGATTTGACAGGTGAACAAACACAAGTCCAGAAGGGACATGACTGGCCCAAGATCACGCCACCAGCTAATGCCAGACAGGCGATGAGAACCAGTTGTCTCATACCTTTGCCTTGTAAAACAGGTAGTGCAGCTCTGAATCCTGCTGCTCTAGGCACTGCCTGCAGCAGCTGCCTCTGGGGTTCCCCCATATATTCCTGAAGGCTCCTTAGCATACCTTTTAAAAATCTTTTTTTCCCTACTGTGTCTTTCTCTCTACTTTTCCTTCTTTAGAAGTCACACACACCATCTTCATCAAATCCTGTGCACTTACTGAACTTCTACGACTTTAATCGCCAATACTGTGAATAGACTCTTCCTTGAACTGAGCAGAGCATGTCTGCCACAGGGTCTACCTTTATAGACTGACTCTGCAGAGGGCTGGACCAAAAGTTTAACAGATTCGTTTTTTAAAGGCTACTTAAAAATAGTTTTAACAGAATCAAGGTGTATCCCCACCATGTGTATTAGTAAAGCCAGAAGTAGCTCAAAGACCTTAATAGGAATCACCTGGGTGTTTCAGGGTTTTTATAGATATTGACAGTCGAACAACAGTCTGGTTGAAAGCTTTTCCCTGGGACTTTGGAGCAGGTCATGTTGATAAGTCACATGTGCTTTTGTTTTCAGTCCTTCCTAAGGAGCCCTGTAACAAATAGGATGGCTGAAGCCATCCAGTTCCTATGTTGTTCTAATGAATGGATAACAGGTACAGAGAAGGGAAGGGGCCTCATCATCTGTTGAGTTAGGTGGTAGAAGGTACATTTGCAGGGGGACTCGAGGCATCTTTCCATTCATTTGATAAGTCCATTCAAGATGCCTTTTGCCAGGCACTGGGGATACAACCATGAACAAGACAGTTCCTACTCTTTCGGCTCTTAATTGGGTTGGGAGCCAGAAACAGAAGTTAAAACAAGTTAAGTAAACAAGACTGTGTAAGGTAGTGATGAATGCCGTGACGGGAAAATTGATAAGACGACTTGAGGCACTGATGATGCTCTCAACTTTGGGAAGTAGCAGAAGGCCCCACTCCTGGGCAACATGGCAAAACTCCATCAAAAAAAAAATGAAAGAAAGAAAGAAAAATTAGCCAGGCATGGTGGTGCACACCTGTAGTCCCAGATACTCGGGAGGCTGAGGTGGGAGGATCACCTGAGCCCAGGGAGGTTGAGGTTGCAGTGAGCCATGATCATGCCACTGCACTGTAGCCTGGGCAACAGAGTGAGACCCTGTCAACAAAGCAGGAAAAAAAATAAAAGCCTTTCTGAGGAGGTGGTAAGGAGCCAGCCCTGCAAAGGCTTAGGGAATAGTGCTGCAGACAGAAGGGATGCGCAAGTGAAGGTCTTGAGGCTGGAAAGAGTTTGATGTGTTTCAGAAACTGAAATGAGGCCAGTGTAAGGGTATGGAGGGGAAGACAGGAAGGAACTGGGTCCTGTGGGCCTCAGTAAGCCAGAGTTAGAGAGTTAGGGCTTTGGGTATTCTCCTTTGAGCAGTAGGAGCCAGTGGAAGGTTTTAAGTAGGGGAGAGAATATTATGATATAAATTTAGAGATAATCTAGGTGCCCAGCTCACCTCTGGCCAGTTCCAGGAAATGAGGAAGTACATGCCTTATTCATTACCTTATCCCCACTACCTAACAGAGAGCCCAGCATATTGTAGGTGCCAAGAAAATGTACACTGGATGAATAAATGAACAAAATGAGTATACTAATCTATTCTTCCAGTAGTTGGTATGATAATTGTGTGAGAGTGATGAAATGGCCTGGGTTTCCTTCAGGCCTTGTTTTAACCCTCTTGTTGTCACTGCTGTAGGTCAGAGGCCTGGCTTCAAGTACTGGTATGACAAGGAGTGGCTGAGCAGGGGACATATGCATGGCCTGGCATTTCTAGAAGAGAACTACTCCCATCAGAATGCCAAGAAGATCGTGGCCACCCACCAGCTTCTTGGTGATGTGCAGAGAGTGATTGAGGTTCTGCATGGCCTGCAGCTCAAGATGAGCATCTTGCAGTAAGTGTGGCACCTGCAGTGCTGGGAGCAGTCTGTTTGGCATGGTCTGGGGGCTGAGTAAATCTGAGAAATTGGAAAGCTACCAAAGCAATCAAATCATAAAACTGAGTTTGAGACTTTTACTAAAAATTATCAGTTTCAGGATAAACATTCTTTAAAAAAAAAAAACTTTATTGAGTAATATCTTACATATAATTAGGTTCATCCACTTTAAGAGTTCATTGAGGCCGGGCATGGTGGCTCATGCCTGTAATCCCAGCACTTTGGGAGGCCGAGGCAGGCGGATCATGAGGTCAGGAGTTCGAGACCAGCCTGACCAACATGGTGAAACCCTGTCTCTACTAAAATTACAAAAATTAGCTAGGCGTGCTGGTGTGCGCCTGTAATCTCAGCTACTTGGGAGGCTGAGGCGGGAGCATTGCTTGAACCCGGGAGGCGGAGGTTGTCGTGAGCTGAGATCGTGCCATTGCACTCCAGCCTGGGCAATAAGAGCGAAACTCCGTCTCAAAAAAAAAAAGAGTTCATTGAATTTTGACATTGTATGCAGCCGTGAAGCCACCAACAGAATCAATACATGGTGTGTGTATTTTGGTTTGTTTTTTGTTTTGGCGTACAGTTCTGAGTGTTTTTTTTTGAGATGGAGTCTCACTCTGTCACCCAGGCTGGAGTGCAGTGGTGAGATCATGGCTCACTGCAGCCTCCACCTCCTGGGTTCAAGCGATTCTCCCACTTCAGCCTCCCAAGTAGTTGGGACTACAGGCGCATGCCACCATGCCTGGCTAATTTTTTGTGTTTTCTGTAGATATAGGGTTTTACCATGTTGGCCAGGCTGGTCTTGAACTCCTGACCTCAAGTGATCCACCCACCTCGGGCTCCCAAAGTGCTGGGATTACAGGCATGAGCCACTGCACCTGGCTGAGTTATTTGTTTTTAATTGCTGTAAGATATACATAATATAAAATTTACCATCTTAACCTTTTTTTTTTTTTTTTTTTTGAGACAGAGTCTCGCTCTGTCGCCCAGGCTGGAGTGCAGTGGTGTGATCTCGGCTCACTGCAACTTTCACCTCCCAGATTGAAGTGATTCTCCTGCCTCAGCCTCCTGAGTAGCTGGGAATACAGGCACACGCCACCACACCCGGCTAATTTTTGTATTTTTAGTAGAGACAGGGTTTCACCATGTTGGCCAGGCTGGTCTTGAACTCCTGACCTCAGGTGATCCACCCACCTCAGCCTCCCAAATTTCTGGGATTACAGGTGTAAGCCACTGCACCCGGCCCCATCTTAACCATTTTTAAGTGTACAGTTCTGCACAGTTGTCATTCATGTTGTTTTACAACCAGTCTCTAAAACACTTGTGAAACTGAAGTTCTGTACCCTTTAGCAACAGCTCTCCATTTCCCTTTCCCCAAAGCCCCTGACAACCAGTATTCTACTTTCTGCCTCTCTGAATTTGACTTCTCTAGAGACCTCATGTAAGTGGAGTCATATAGTGTTTGTCTTTTTGTGACTGGCTTATTTCACTTAGCATAGTGTCCTCAAAGTTCATCCGTGTTATAGCATATGTAAGAATTTCCTCCCTTTTTAAGGCTGAGTAATAACTTGTTTTATGTGTATGCCACATTTTGTTTATCCCTTTCATGCTAAATATTCCTTTTTTTTTTTTTTTTAACGAGAGATGGAGTCTTGCTTTATTTCCCAGGCTGAAGTGCAGTGGCTACTCACAGGTGCGATCATCAAGCACTGCAGCCTCAAGCTCCTGGGCTCAAGCAACTCAGCTCATTCTTTTTTTTTTTCTGAGACAGAGCCTTGCTCTGTCACCCAGGCTGGAGTGCAGTGGCGTGATCTCGGTTCACTGCAACCTCCACCTCCCGGGTTCAAGTGATTCTCCTGCCTCAGCCTCCTGAGTAGCTGAGATTATAAGTGCCCGCCACCAAGCCCGGCTGATTTTTGTATTTTTAGTAGAGTCGGGGTTTCACCATGTTGGCCAGGTGACCTCAGGTGATCCGCCCATCTTGGCCTAAGTGCTGGGATTACAGGCGTGAGCCACCATGCCAGGGCTTGCCTCAGCTCATTCTAAACATTCTTGATTTGTAAAAAAAGGTAAAATTGAAAAAGCTGCTGGAACAGATATTTTTGGCAGGCCTGTTCTCTAGCACAGTGGTTGCTCAGTAAAAACGTCTCTTGGTGGTTTGCTCATACAGAAAAGCTTTAAACCTTTTGGAGCTGGACTTCTGGCTTTTAGTGGCCAGAGAATGAAATTTAGTGTGAATTTCCTCTTGTGGTTGCATTCTATATGTCAGATGACCCAACTTCATGTAAGCTGTGATAAACACATGTGGCTCTTACTGGAGTCTGTTGGCTTGTTGTTGTTGTTGTGTTGTTGTTGAGACAGAGTCTCACTCACTCACCCAGGCTGGAATGCAGTGGCATGTTCTTGGCTCACTGCTACCTCCACCTCCTGAGTTCAAGCGATTCTCCTGCCTTAAACTCCTGAGTTGCTAGGATTACAGGCACGTGCCACCACACCTGGATTATTTTTTTTTTTTTTTTGAGACCGAGTCTCGCTCTGTCACCCAGGCTGGAGTCCAGTGGCATGATCTTGGCTTACTGCAAGCTCTGCCTCCCGGGTTCACGCCATTCTCCTGCCTCAGCCTCCCGAGTAGCTGGGACTACAGGCGCCTGCCACCACGCCTGGCTAATTTTTTTGTATTTTTAGTAGATACAGTATTTCACCGTGTTAGCCAGGATGGTCTCGATCTCCTGACCTTGCGATGCACCCGCCTCAGCCTCCCAAAGTGCTGAGATTACAGGCGTGAGCCACTGCGCCTGGCCTACTTTTTGTATTTTTAGTAGAGATGGGGTTTCACCATGTTGGCCAGGCTGGTCTCGAGCTCCTGGCCTCAACTGATCCGCCCATCTCGGCCTCCCAAAGTGCTGTGATAACAGGCGTGGGCCACTGCGCCTGGTCGGTCTCTTGGCTGTTATAACCTACCCTACTTTACCAAATACAGCAACAGGGCCTTGAGTGGGGTAGGCCTCTTCCATGGTTTCCATGGGTGGAGCTTGGACTAGAATCCAAATCCTGGCTCTGTCAGGTACTTTTCCAACTGTCTCTCTATGTGATGCTGCATGACCTTGTGAGCTTTCTTTTGGTTTTAGTATAGTCTGTGTCAGGGACTGCTTTTATTTAAGTTGTAAACAGTGGCAGACTAGTGCCATGAGTGAGTTAAGACTTGATAGGCTGCTCCTGGATAGGATTTCCTTTGTGCTGATTAGGCCTAGAGGAGGCCTGGTGTCAGGCAGAGTGGAGTATCAGGACCCTGAGATGGTGAGATGGGAATCTGCTTCCTCTTGTGCTCTCTGGCACACAGAGGCCTGGCTTCAAGATCTGCGTGACAAAGGTGGTGGAGGAGGGAACATTGGGTCTGCGTTGGTTTGGGTAAAAGCTGAGGTGCTATAACAAGGACCCCCCACATAGAGGCTCAAACAAAACAGAAGTTTCTTTCTCATATAAATGAATGGTTCAAGGCTAGGCAGGGATCTAGGCTAGGTAGGAGACCTTTCTCCAGGATTCCATCCGTCGGGTTGGGAACTTTGTTTCCTTCTGTCTTACGGCTCCAGCATTCTCTTAGGGTTCCCCTTATCTGCATGGTCTTAGGTTCCTTTTGTCTTATTGCTCTGGCATTCTCTTGGGATACCCCCATTTGCATGGTTGAAGCAGTTTCACCTGCACCTCAGCTCTACCCCAGTCCCCAGGAGGGGGAAAAGAGAGAAAGAAGAGGGAGGGCAAATAGTTTCATGGACAGGCCTAATGGCAGGGTAGGCTGAGCAGGTGGCCACAGGCCCTGCTTATACTTAGGAGTAGGGGTGGGGGTGGGGATAAAAGGAGAAGGAGAGGTTGGATGCTGGGGCAATTAGCAGTTGCTGTGGCAGAATCTGTTGAGGTGAACTGAATCAAATGACGGCCCTGGATAGGATGTCAGAGACTAGCTATTTCCTCACATTTCATAAAACAGGAAGACGTAACCCCATATAAACCAAATGAGTTTGTTTTTAATGAGATGGCAGCAATTAAATGAAGTAGGTGGATGGTGGTCCACGTGAGTGCCTGGGAAACCTCAGGGGCTACTCCTGATTGTAAATTTTGCTATATTTCTTTAAAAAAATTTTTTTTTTTTTTTTTAAGAGATGGAGTCTTTCTGTGTTGCCCAGGCTGGTCAAGTGATCTACCTGCCTTGCCCTCCCAAAGTGCTGGGGTTATAGGTGTGAGCCACTGTGTCTGGCTCATATTTCTTTTATTTTTATTATTTTCTTCTCGACAGTCTTAATAGGGCTGAACTTTTTAAAAATAATAATTGTTATCCTCCCATCTCAGCCTCCTGAGTAGCTGGGACTATAGGCGCCTGCATTTCTTTTCATTTGAGGGTTCTGTCAGATGCTGTTCTCTTTTTTCTTACGGAAATGCCAGTGTTCCTGGCCCTGGCCCATATTCTGAAGCCTTGCCCTTTCTTTTTTTATGTTTTTGAGACAAGGGTCTCACTCTGTCACCCAGGCTGGAGTGCAGTGGTATGATCGCGGCTCACTGCAACTTCTGCCTCCCGAGTTCAAGCGATTCTTATGCCTCAGCCTCCCCAGTAGCTGGGATTGCAGGCATGTACCACCGCACCTGGCTAGTTTTCATATTTTTAGTAGAGACTGGGTTTTGCCATGTTGCCCAGGCTGGTCTCGAACTCCTGGGCTCAAGTGCTTTGCCTGCCTCGGCCTCCTAAAGTGCTGGGATTACAGGCATGAGCCACTGTGCCTAGCCCCTTGTCCCTTCTGAATCCTCATCTAGATCCTTCATCTTTAGAGAAATTACTTTGTTTGTAGTAGAATTAAATCTGTCTTCTACCAGTTCAGAAGAGGGCATAGGAAGATCTTGGTACTTCTTACAAATGGAGAAAAGATCCTGGGAAAGGGGAAGGTGGCCCCAGTGTGTCTCTGTATTCATGGATGGTCTCTGTTGTCATGGGCTCTGGGTCTTTATTCTCAGAAATATTGTTCCCCAGTGACCTGGTGAATTTATTTTCAAAGACAAACAGTAAAACTGGGAGTAACTTCAGAGCATCTGTCATCATAAAAAACATGGCCTGGATGGCTGTGCTTACCTTCTTCATGACTGACAGGGCTTACAAGGAAATGGCAGGGTCATGCTTGTGAGAAGTAGCAACTTCAGATCGCAGTTGGAAGGATGAAAATTGTAGGTGGGAGGAAGCAGAGACTTTAATGGTTTTTTTAATAAAGAGCAGGTCTGTACTATGGCTCGTGTGTTCCATGTTAACAGGTAGTGGACCTGAAAGTTAACAATGACTCCCATTTCCCCTGAGCAGTTTTAGTGGTGTGTCTGGGTCCTGGGTAGGCTCCTGGGACAGGCTAATGCCCTGTCTGGAGGTGTCCCAAACAATTGATGCCAATTATTTCCCCTCTTCCTCAGTGGCTAGCAGTGGTATCGGATTGCTGGAGTGGGAGAGCTGAGATGGGATAGTTGCAGGCCCTTGGGAGCAGAATTTTAGTTCTGTAACATCACTGTATGCCTTCATGTATATGACCACTTCCACTTTCACAGGAAGGTACAGGAAGGCATCCACAGCATTTTATGTGCACATACATGGAGGCACAGCTTTCAGTAGATGCTCACAGGAGTCTGGCCCTAAAAAGGATAAGAATCCCTGTTCTTTTCTTTAATAACAAACCTTTTTCTTTGGAATGGTGCGAATAAATTTTCAGAATAATTTTTAGAAGCTTTATCATTAATGACCTATACATAAAGGACAGTTGATTTTATTTTTTTAACCCCTGGGTAATCATTGCATTTTTGTAATCAAATGCCATTACATGCTGGGATCATTGTGACTGTTTATTAATAAGTTAAGGTTATTTTTAGTAAGTCACATTTGAAGAGCACTTTACCACCATTAATTCACTTAATTGTTATGAAACTCAATGTTTGATGGTGTTGGCAAAAAGAGTCAAATTCTGTAAAATACTTGAAGATATTTATTCTGAGCCAAATATGAGGACCTTGACTTGTGAGACACCCTCAGGAAGTCCTGAGAACATGAGCCCAAGGTGGTCAGGCTACATACAGCTTGGTCTCACACATTTTAGGGAGACATAAGACATCAATACATATAAGAAGTACATTGGTTGGGTCCAGAAAGGCAGACCAACTTGAGGGGTGGGTGGGCTTCCAGGTCATAGGTAGATTCAAAGATTTTCTGATTGGCAATTGGTTGAAAGAGTTAAGTTATTATCTAAAGAGTCAAGTTATTATCTAAAGGCCAGTCGCCAGGCTTGGTGGCTCACGCCTTTGGGCTCCCAGCACTTTGGGAGGCCGAGGTGGGCGGATCACCTGAGGTTGGGAGTTCGAGACCAGCCTGACCAACATGTAGAAACTCCATCTCTACTAAAAATAAAAAATTAGCTGGGCATGGTGACGCATGCCTGTAATCCCAGCTACTTGGGAGGCTGAGGCAGGAGAATCGCTTGAACCTGGGAGGTGGAGGTTGTGGTGAGCCGAGATCGCACCATTGCACTCCAGCCTGGGCAACAAGAGCGAAACTCCGTCTCAAAAAAAAAAGAAAGAAAGAAAGAAAGGAGTGTCTGGGTTAACATAAGGGGTTGTGGAGACCAAGGTTCTTACCATGTAGATGAAGCCTCCAGGTAGCAGGCTTCAGAGAGAATAGATTGTAAATGTTTCTTATCAGACCTAAAAAGGTGCCAGACTCTTCCTTAATTTTCTCCTGGATCAGGAAAGGACCTGAAAAGGAAAGGAGGTTCTCCATAGAATGTAGATTTCCCCTCAAGAGACAGCTTCCAGGGCTAGTTCAAAATATGTCAAAGAAATATATTTTGGGGTAAAATACTTTGATTTCTTTCAGTACCTGCTATCTGTTATGTTGGTATCTTAATTGCTACAGTCTGTTTTGTCAGTCTGAGGGTCTCTATTTTAATGGTTTTTTGTTGTTGTTGTTTTTTTTTTTTTTTTTTTTTTTGAGACGGAGTCTTGCTGTGTCGCCCAGGCTGGAGTGCAGTGGCGCAATCTTGGCTCACTGCAAGCTCTGCCTCCTGGGTTCACGCCATTCTCCTGCCTCAGCCTCCCAAGTAGCTGGGACAACAGGCACCCGCCACCACGTCCAGCTAATTTTTTTTGTATTTTTAGTAGAGACGGGGTTTCACCGTGTTAGCCAGGATGGTCTCGATCTCCTGACCTCGTGATCCTCCTGCCTCGGCCTCCCAAAGTGCTGGGATTACAGGTGTGAGCCACCACCCCCGGCCCGTTTTAATGTTAATGCTGGTCAGTTGTGCATGAATTCCAAAGGGAAAAGGGTATAATGTGGCTTGTCTGACTCCCTTCCCATCATGGCCTGAACTAGTGTTTCAGGTTAATGTTGGAATGCTCTTGGCCAAGAGGAGGGGTCCATTCAGGTTGGTTGAGGGGCTTAGAATTTTATTTTTGGTTTACAATAGCAGACAGATCAGACAGATAATTAGCCCAGTTTCACAGAGGAGGAAGTAGGAATGATGCTGGTTGAGTGAGTTGTCCCAGAGTTGAAATCCAGTCAGGTCTTCTGACTGAGAGTCCAGTCCCACTCACTGTGTGTGACCACAGTGGGAGCTCACTAAGGAGTGGTCTCCTAGGAGACCACGGATTCACATTCGCTCGTGTTTAGCAAATGGTAGTGTGTGGTCAGATGGCCCAGGTGGAGCTGCTGTCCCTACTGGGAGAGTATTTAGGAATTGAGAACCCCTGCAATGGTGCCAGTTACTCCAAAGCCCATGTCCTCTTTGTCCTCTCAACAGAAGCCGGGAGCATCCTGATCTGCCGCTGTGGTGCCAGCCTTGGAAACAGCACTCAGGGGAGGGGAGATCTCATTTCAGAAACATCCCTGTCACTGACACCAGGAGCAAGGAGGAAGCTCCAAGCTATAGAACTTTGAACGGGGCAGTGGAGAAGCCCAGGCCCCTGGCCCTGCCCATGCCGCGTTCTGTGGAGGAATCCTATATCACCAGTGAGCATTGCTACCAGAAGCCCCGCGCCTATTACCCTGCCGTGGAGCAGAAGCTGGTGGTGGAGACGAGGGGCTCTGCCCTCGACGATGCGGTCAACCCCCTCCATGAGAATGGCGATGATTCCCTTTCCCCGCGCCTGGGCTGGCCTCTAGACCAAGACAGGAGCAAGGGGGACAGTGACCCCAAACCCAGCTCCCCAAAGGTATGTGGCTGCCTTGTACTTGTTCTTCATTCATTGCGTGAATGCTTGTAAGTTATCCTCCTAGTTTGAATGCTCTATGGAAGATATTTATTAATAAAACTGTATTTAAATTTGCTTACCATAGATATTTTTTGGTTTGCCAAAATGGGTGCAAAGTCAGGAGAGCCCACTTAAGCCAAAGATCCTTGGTTCCAGGAAGCACCCACAAAATGGCATAGTCAAGTGTGGCACGTGAGGTGGGGGGCGCGGGTGCAGAGGGAGGGAGAGGTGGGAAGTAGCAAGGAGATATGGATTAGGAAAACTCATCTTTTCTTTAAGGCAGTTTGCATTATAATTGCACCTACATGTTAATTCTTAGCATGAGCAAACAATGAGTCAAATGTTTTGTTAGGCAGAATTTTTTCAATCCAGTTGTATGATAGCTTTATTTTGACTTTTAACTTTGAAGCCCTGTAGTAAAAATGGTACACTTTGTCAAAATATTGCTGGTTTCATCAGTTTTCCCAAGAGCCACTTTTGGTTTTTTGCTATTCAAGTCATTCTCTTCTAGAACCCCCTTGTATCACCTCATTGCCGGTGTTTTCATCTCTAACTGCTCACTAGGCTCATTGTGCCCTGTCCTCAGTTGTCAGTGAGGCTTTGTATGATTTGAGAGTTTCTCTGTCTCATCATCCTTACTTCCCAGACTTTCTCCTGCAGGTTGGTGTCACCAGTGTTAAATACATTGCTGCATAGTGCCAAGGGGATCCTAGATTACAAGCCCCTCAAGGGAGGGGATTGTATCTCATGCATCCTTGTGCCCTTGACTATGTCTAAACAGTGTTGGGCAAGGTGGTAAGAACACAGTCTTTTGAGACAGACGCAGTTTCAGTTCTGAGCTCAGCCCCTTACTGTGTGATTCTGAGCGGGTTACTTCACCTTCCTGACCAGACCTGTTTTCTCGCCTGTAGAATGGGGCCAGTGAAGCCCCCTCAGTTACTGTGGAACATATTTGTGAAAATCCCTCAGTAAAATCCCTCAGTTTTGCACATAGTAAGTACTAAATAAATATTGGCTAGAATCTATTTCATTTCAAATGGATGAATGAAAGGTTGAGTTACCAAATCCTAGAAAAGGTTTGTGGTCCTGTGGATCAGGCAGGTTTCCTAGAGGTATCTGGCACATAAAACAAAGCCAGGAAATACTGGGCCTCAGCAAAGCAACCAGGGCTAACAGTCTTTTCCATTGATGGTAAGCTGACTGTAAGCTGGCCTTGCTTTTATGTGCCTTACCCTATTTCATCCTCATGAACCTTCCAAATAGGTTTTAGTACCCCCATCCTCCCACCGAGAAAGCAGAGGCTCAGAGACATGAAGTAGTCCATCCAGACTCGCACATTCGCAGGAGATGGAGCTGAGACTTGAAACGCGTTGGTGTGACTCCCGTGTACTAACCCTTGTCTGCACTAGCCCTGCTTTAATCAGCTCTCAGGGCTCTGGAAGCCATTCTGTGAGGCTTACTTTAGGCTAGGACATTGGCCCAGTCAGTAGGAAGCAGCTGTGGGTCCCCTGAGCTAGAGTGCTACCCTGAGGTAGTTGGAATTGGTACAGTGGGCAAGCTCCTGCCCAGTTCCTAAGTGGGAAATAGGAAAGGGAGGTAGGGATTTGGAGTATTGAAACTGCAGCTAGTATTTCAGGTGGCTGGAAATGCTGGCTGGTTGAAAAATGGGCCAGGGGCTATCTCCATTCAGTAATTTCCATGCCATTGCATCCCCAGGTGAAGGAATATGTCTCCAAAAAGGCCCTACCAGAAGAAGCCCCTGCTCGGAAGCTGCTGGACAGAGGTGGAGAGGGGCTGCTGAGCTCCCAGCACCAGTGGCAGTTTAACCTGCTGACCCATGTGGAATCTCTTCAGGATGAAGTTACGCACAGGATGGACTCCATTGAGAAGGAGTTGGATGGTAGGGCTCCTTCCTTGGCCCCCTGTGCATTGGCATGCAGTCGAGCACCCCCAGATGAGCTGCTTTCTGAACCCCCCAGTCTGAGTTTACAGGGACTGCTGTACTCTTTGCTTCTCTTCTTTTCAGCCTCTCCCCACCTCCATTCTCCCCTCAGGATGGATGAGCCTTACTTTTAGTATTTATCAGGTGCAAGATCTGCATGATGTTGGGTCCTGCCTCACTTGTCTGATCCCTTCTGTAAAGTTGAGTATGCAGAGAGAGGGCAACTGGCAGTCCTGCTTGCAGGAAATATGTGATCTAAGCCAATCTTTACAAACAAGTTCTGTGAGAAATTAAAATTTTGACTTGAGTTTTAGAATATCTGAGGATTTAATCTGAAAAACCTCTTATTCCAATCTTTGATAAAATCTAAAATGAAGCTTTCTCCTCGTAAGCCAGTAGAGATTTGAGAATTTGCCTGAGTCATTTGTATAGCCCCGGGTATTCCTTCCAGATATTGGTGGTTACGGACAGGCCTGGAGGATCAAAACTGTGATGATGAACATGATCAAGTTCAGTCTCTCTCCAGGAAGTTGACGGTTTTGGTTGTTGAAATATTCCCTAATTATTTGTTTTCATGTTGAAAATGGAGCCCAGTTAAAAAAGAAATGTTGTTTGAGGATTCTGGGTACAGTCCGGCTATGATTTTTTACTGTAACTGGGAATATAAAACATACATGAAATAACTCAGGAGAAAATGCCATCTGTTATACAAGTGAGGCCATGAGGTGTGGCCGGGACACATGTGGCTGATGTCAATGCAGAGGAGGAGTGCTAACAGGAGGGCTTCCTAAAACTCCTGAGACTGAAGTTGAGCTTTTTTTTTTTTTGCTCATGATGGAGAATGTCTCTTTTCTTTCTTCAAGAATACAGCAGAAAACACATTTCCTGTAATTTTCTTTTTTTTTTTGTTTGTTTGTTTTTTTTTTAATTTAATTTTATTTTTTATTGATCATTCTTGGGTGTTTCTCGCAGAAGGGGATTTGGCAGGGTCATAGGACAGTAGTGGAGGGAAGGTCAGCAGACAAGTGAACAAAGGTCTCTGGTTTTCCTAGGCAGAGTGTTTGTGTCCCTGGGTACTTGAGATTAGGGAGTGGTGATGACTCTTAACGAGCATGCTACCTTCAAGCATCTGTTTAACAAAGCACATCTTGCACGCCCTTAATCCATTTAACCCTGAGTGGACACAGCACATGTTTCAGAGAGCACAGGGTTGGGGGTAAGGTCATAGATCAACAGGATCCCAAGGCAGAAGAATTTTTCTTAGTACAGAACAAAATGAAAAGTCTCCGTGTCTACTTCTTTCTACACAGACACGGCAACCTTCCGATTTCTCAATCTTTTCCCCACCTTGCCCCCTTTTCTATTCCACAAAACCGCCATTGTCATCATGGCCTGTTCTCAATGAGCTGTTGGGTACACCTCCCAGACAGGGTGGTGGCTGGGCAGAGGGGCTCCTCACTTCCCAGTAGGGGCGGCCGGGCAGAGGCGCCCCTCACCTCCCGGACGGGGCGGCTGGCCGGGCAGGGGGCTGAGCCCCCCACCTCCCTCCCAGACGGGGCAGCTGGCGGGGCGCGGGGGCTGATCCCCCCCACCTCCCACCCGGACGGGGCGGCTGGCCGGGTGGGGGGCTGAACCTCCCACCTCCCTCCCAGACGGGGCGGCTGGCCGGGTGGGGGGCTGACCCCCCCACCTCCCTCCCGGACGGGGCGGCTGGCCGGGCGGGGGGCTGAGCCCCCCCCCACCTCCCTCCCGGACGGGGCGGCTGGCCGGGCAGAGGGGCTCCTCACTTCCCAGTAGGGGCGGCCGGGCAGAGGTGCCCCTCACCTCCCGGACGGGGTGGCTGGCCGGGCGGGGGGCTGACCCCCCCACCTCCCTCCCGGACAGGGCAGCTGGCCGGGCAGGGGGCTGACCCCCCTACCTCCCTCCCGGACGGGGGGCTGGCCGGGCCAGGGGCCTGACCCCCCCCCCCACCTCCCTCCCGGATGGGGCGGCTGGCCGGGCGGGGGGCTGACCCCCCCACCTCCCTCCCGGACGGGGCGGCTGGCCTGGCGGGGGCTGACCCCCACCTCCCTCCCGGACGGGGTGGCTGCCGGGCGGAGACGCTCCTCACTTCCCAGACGGGGTGGCTGCCGGGCGGAGACGCTCCTCACTTCCCAGACGGGGTGGCTGCCGGGTGGAGGGGCTCCTCACTTCTCAGACGGGGCGGTGGGGCAGAGACGCTCCCCACATCTCAGACGATGGGCGGCCGGGCAGAGATGCTCCTCACTTCCTAGATGGGATGGCACCGGGAAGAGGCGCTCCTCACTTCCCAGGTGGGATGGCCGCCGGGCAGAGACGCTCCTCACTTTCCAGACTGGGCAGCCAGGCAGAGGGGCTCCTCACATCCCAGACGATGCGTGGCCAGGCAGAGACGCTTCTCACTTCCTAGATGGGATGGTGGCCAGGCAGAGACGCTCCTCACTTCCCAGATGGGGTGGCGGCCGGGCAGAGGCTGCAATCTCGGCACTTAGGGGGGCCAAGGCAGGCGGCTGGGAGGTGGAGGTTGTAGCGAGCCGAGATCGCTCCACTGCACTCCAGCCTGGGCGCCATTAAGCACTGAGTTAACGAGACTCTGTCTGCAATCCCAGCACCTCGGGAGGCCGAGGCTGGCGGATCACTCGCGGTTAGGAGCTGGAGACCAGCCCGGCCAACACAGTGAAACCCCGTCTCCACCAAAAAAATTCGAAAACCAGTCAGGCGTGGCGGTGCGCGCCTGCAATCGCAGGCACTCGGCAGGCTGAGGCAGGAGAATCAGGCAGGGAAGTTGCAGTGAGCAACCTTCTTTGGCCTCACAGACGACCTCTTGTGTGTCTTGCTAATTCAGAGCCACATATTCTGTACATTTCTAAGACTCTAGGCCCTGAGAGAGATACCAAGAAAGCATTAAAATAAATGATAAAGCTTAAAGATTTTATTTAGGTAAACAGACTTTTGCATGGTATTTAAGATTAATCAAAATCCCTTTTTAGGGAATCAACTCTTTATTTAAACACCAAGATAAACTAAGCTTTCTTTCTTTTTTTTTTTTTGAGATGGAGTCTCGCTCTGTTGCCCGAGCTGGAGTGCAGTGGTGCCATCTCAGCTCACTGCAAGCTCCGCCTCCCGGGTTCACGCCGTTTTCCTGCCTCAGCCTCCTGCGTAGCTGGGACTACAGGTGCCCACCACCAGGCCCGGCTAATTTTTTATATTTTTAGTAGAGACGGGGTTTCACCGTGTTAGCCAGGATGGTCTCGATCTCCTGACCTCGTGATCCGCCTGCCTTGGCCTCCCAAAGTGCTGGGATTATAGACGTGAGCCACCGTGCCCAGCCCTAAACTAAGCTTTCATAACCAAGTTTTAAAATAGGAATTTGGATGTAACATTCCTTTTTTAAAAAGCCAGCCTGCTTAGCTGGGTGTGGTGGTGCACATGTATAATCCTAGCTACTCGGAAGGCTGAAGCAGGAGAATCTAGGAGGCGGAGGTTGCAGTGAGCTGAGATCATATCACTGCACTCCAGACTGGGCAACAGAGTGAGACTCAGTCTGAAAATAAAAAATTTAAAAAAATTTAAAAGCTGACCTGGCGTGGTGGCTCACACTTGTAATCCCAGTGCTTTGGGAGGCCAAGGAGTTCAAGGTTACAGTGAGCTATGATCGTGTCACTGTACTCCAGCCTGGATGACAGAGCAAGACCCCATTTCTTTAAAAAAAAAAAAAAAAAGCCTAGTAAGCTATTATATGAAATATATATATATATATGTGCCATTGTTTTACAATTGGCCATTATTTAATTATTTATGTAGTTATATGAATAGTACTTTATTTATTTATTTATTTATTTATTTATTTATTTATTTATTTTTGAGACGGAGTCTCGGTCTGTTGCCCAGGCTGGAGTGCAGTGGCACGATCTCGGCTCACCACAACCTCCACCTCCTGGCTTCAAGCGATTCTCCTGCTTCAGCCTCCCGAGTAGCTGGGATTATAGGTGCACGCCGCCATGACTGGCTAATTTTTGTATTTTTAATAGAGACGGGGTTTCACTATGTTGGCCAGGCTGGTCTCGATCTCCTGACCTCGTGATCCGCCTGCCTCGGGCTCCCAAAGTGCTGGGATTACAGGTGTGAGTCACTGTGCCCGGCCTGAACAGTACTTTAAAACTAAAAGACAAAGGATATTTAATGACCATGAAAAGTAAAAAAGTCTTTTGGCATTAGAGATATTATTTTCTTAAATAAAAAATGTTGCCTTGGTGAGCAGTGGTCTCTATACACATGATCTTAGTGTATTTGAACAGAAATTTTTCCTCTGTGACCTTCTGTCTTGCTAGCAACCACTATGCTAGTTGGAAGCTGTTCTGCATCTTTAAAAGAGACACTTGGGATGGTGCAGCACATGGTATGGAGAGGGTGGCCTGCTGGATGCTGGGGTCCAGAGGAGATGCTGTTGACTTCCCACAGTCCTGGCTTTGTTCTTCAGCCTAACAGACCTAGACAGACAGCTTCCATCTCAGGAACTCCACACACTCCTGTTAACCAAGCTTAGGCACTACTGAGTGGCTTAGACTCTTCCAGTCTGAGCGTTGGTGCGCTTTCACACTGTGCATGCCTCCTGGGCCACCGTAGTATCGGGATGTCTTTGGTGAGCCTGGAACTAGATCCAAGGTAGTTAGGGTGACCTTAAGAGGGGCCTCTCAGCAACTGTAGGATCATCTTGCAAAAGATTGACTGACTCTCTTTGCTGTTGGAGTGACCCATCCAGTCCTGACTGCCTTTTGTCCATTTTATTTATTTTTATTTTATTTTATTTTTTTAAGACGGAGTCTTGCTCTTTCTCGCCCAGGCTGGAGTACAGTGGCATGATCTCGGCTTACTGAAGCCTCTGCCTCCCAGGTTTAAGCGACTCTTCCTTCCTCAGCCTCCCAAGTAGCAGGCAGATGCCTGCCACCACACCTGGCTGATTTTGTATTTTTAATAGAGATGGGGTTTCACCATGTTGGCCAGGCTGGTCTTGAATTCCTGACCTCAGGTGATCCACCTCCCTTGACCTCCCAAGGTGTTGGGATTACAGGCGTGCACGTCCGGCCTCTCCATTTATTCTTCTGCCTGTTTGCTGAACAGTCCCCTGTCTCCTTCTAGTTTTTTTTAAAGACTTACTGGTGTTTTGAAACTGGTCACTATGCAGTTTTCTTGCTCAGCAGGCCACTAGTTCCTCTCACGTGACTGATCTTTTACTAATGGTTTTCAAGCTTAAGTCTGAGGAGGTGGTCTTATTTTTCTTATTTCCAAGTCCTTGTACTTGCTGGAATTAGGAAGAGAGAGGGTTCCTCCTTCTTGGAACCCCCAAATACCAACAAGAAATATGATGGAGGAGGATAAACTACATAGGGCCCAGAGCAATGGGTAGGGCACTTTGCTGGACCACACATTCCTTCTTTCGCTGTGTTTGTTGCAGGCTTGCCACATTTCAGACACAGGTGAGTGTTAGGGATATAGTGGCAAGCAAGGCAGACTCAGCCTTTGCCCTCATGGAACTTGATCTAGTGGGAGAGACATATATTAATCAAATCATCCCATTACCTGTAATGACAAACCATAGTAAATGCTCAAAGGAGAACATGTGATACCATAGCACCTGTAACACAAGGACCAGATTCAGGGTATAGGGTTGGGGAAGGCTTCCCTAAAGAATAGCTTACAGGAAACCGAGGATTTAGAAAGGTGGAGAGGAAGATAGGGCTGAATCTGAGGACAGGAGAGGATTGCGCAGTAGGTTGCAGGCTACTTGATGAAGAGGTACTGGGTGGGCCTTTCTTTTGCTGCACTCCAGGGTCGAGAAGGTGCTCAGTACAGGTTGGTGCATGGACTAGAAAGGCTACAGGCAGGCTGGGATAGCACAGGGGCTACCTGCAGGGGGTGGTTCTTGTCAAAGGTGCAGGGTTCCCAGATGGTCTCTCCCCAAATGCCAGAGCTTTAGGGGGTAGCTTAGGGAAGAACAAACATCTTTCTGTAGAGAAATACTTGTTCTCACAAGCAAGACAGCTTTCTAGATATTGAATCAATGATGATAATATTAATTAATACCTGAAATCTTACATTAAATATTTAAAGGGGCCCTGCATGGTGGTTCATGCCTGTAATCCTAGCACTTTCAAAGTGGCCAAGGCAGGTGGATCACCTGAGGTGAACTCCTGAGGTCAGGAGTTCGAGGCCAGCCTGGCCAACATGATGAAACCCCATCTCTACTAAAAATAACAAAAATTAGCCAGGCGTGGTGGTGTGTGCCTGTAATACCATCTCCTCAGGAGGCTGAGGCAGGAGAATCGCCTGTACCCGGGAGGCGGAGGTTGCAGTGAGTCGAGATCATTGCCATTGTACTCCAGCCCAGGCAACAAGAGCGAAACTCTGTCTCAAAAGAAAAAAAAAGGCCAGGCCCAGTGGCTCATGCCTGTAATCCTAGCAGTTTGGGAGGCCGAGGTGGGTGGATCACCTGAGGTCAGGAGTTTGAGACCAAAATACAAAAATTCGCCGGGCGTCGTGGCACATGCCTGTAATCCCAGCTACTTTGGAGGCTGAGGCAGGAGAATCGCTTGAACCTAGGAGGCAGAGATTGCAGTGAGCTGAGATGGCGCCACTGCACTCCAGCCTGGGCAACACAGTGAGACTCCATCTCAAAAAATAAATAAATAAGTAAATAAATAAAGGGAGAAAATAATAACAGAGTATTCTGTGCCACTGATGATTGTGTATCAATCAGGAATTAATATGAAGCAAATCAGAGTTTATGATATACAAATAGACCTTTTCAAGACCCTATAGATTTTCTTTTTTCTTGACAGGATGCTAAAACACCAGGCTCTCTGATTTTCAACATGGGAAAGCTTTTTATTTTTTATTTTATTTTATTTTATTTTTATTTTATTTTATTTTATTTATTTATTTTATTTATTTTATTTTTTGAGATGGAGTCTCGCTTTGTCGCCAGGCTGGAGTGCAGTGGCACGATCTCGGCTCACTGCGACCTCCGCCTCCCGGGTTCAAGCAATTCTCCTGCCTCAGCTTCCTGAGTAGCTGGGACTACAGACGGGCACCACCATGCCTGGCTAATTTTTGTATTTTTAGTGGAGATGGGGTTTCACCATGTTGGCCAGGATGGTCTTGATCTCTTGACCTTGTGATCTGCCCGCCTCGACCTCCCAAAGTGCTGGGATTATAGGCATGTGCCACCGCGCCCGGCTGGGAAAGCTTTTTAAAGAGTGAGTGGTAACACTCAGAAAGGTGCTTCCTTCCAAGACTTCTAGACTCTGGTAACAGTAGCCTCTGGCAATGTGTGGCTGTTTAACCAAAACTGAATAAAATTTAAAATTCAGTTCCTCAGTTGCACTAGCCATGTTTCTAGCGCTCAATAGCTGCATAAGGCTAGTGGCTACTGTATTGGATGACACAGACTTGGACCATTGATCATCGCAGAAAGTTCTTTTGGACTGTGCTGCTCTAAAGCATTTGTGTTTTGTCCTGGGAGTACCACTTTGTAGAGCAGGTGTTGACACAGTGTTGGCTGAAATGGCCCTTCCTCCCTTGCCCCATGGAGGCTGAAATGGCCCTTCCTCCCTTGCCCCGTGTCTGACGGAATAAGGTGCTGAAATGCTTGCTGATGTTCTTGCAAATCAAGTGTTGGGAGCTCACTAGGTCTCATCTCTCTCTTCTGCCGACAGTGTTGGAGAGCTGGCTGGACTACACTGGGGAACTGGAGCCCCCTGAGCCGCTGGCCAGGCTTCCGCAGCTCAAGCATTGTATCAAGCAGCTGCTGATGGACCTGGGCAAGGTGCAGCAGATCGCCCTCTGCTGCTCAACATGAAACTGGGCACCCAAAACTCATGGGGGCACAATCCTGGGGCACCTGCAGGAGGAGCTTCGCATATTTAAATAAATAAACCTAGCATGCTGAATGCACGTGACACCGACTGACTTCAGGGATCTGGGCCAGGAGTGTGGTGGACATTGGACAAAGAGGCCATTTTGGCTGCGGGAGGACACTCTGATCTCGAAGCCTACCATAAAGGTAGCAAATAGATTCTTGGGATTCCCCTCTTCTGTGCACATCGTTGAATGAAGAGAGTCTTTTTGCACAAACTTCACTTGAAATCGTGCCACTGATGATAAACGGAATGAGAGCCAAAAAAGTTTAGTTGGAGACAGTTGTAAATTCAATTTGGAGTTTATTTAATTGACTTTTCTGTCAGGTTGGGGCACATGCCAACTCCCTGGTTTCTTCCTGGCATGGTGTTTGGGCAGCAGGCATCATTTTCCTTTTCTAGCTTCATAGGAATGTTGTGAGCTCACCATGCTGTGGAGGTTGGGAAGGAGCACAGTCTTGGCTGCCCTGCTTTCTCCTTAGGACTCTTCACTTTTCTCACCACATCTCTTGCATGACTTCATGGTACTGGGGACAAGTTTGTATGCCTTCACCCCAGAGCTGGCTGGGTTATGGCTTTTTTAGCAGAGCCCATACAGCCTATGGAAGAACTAGAATCTCACTCACAGTAATAAGAATCTAGGAGGAATTCCAAACCGAAGCAGGCAGGGTCTGGAACCCAAAGGACAGCATTTTCTACCCACTTCTTAATATTGACAGCTTCCCCGTTCTATTTAATGTCCAAAAATGTTTCCCAAAATTTCAAACTCTTTCACTGTAAAGATTTGTTACAAAGAATGTGGTTTGGGGAATTACCTTATTTTATATTGTTGTAAACAAACTTCAAATTCTACATGTGCGGCTTTTCTCCTTCCTGAAGGGTATGTTTAGTAGTCAGCGTTTTCAGAATTGTTTTGTTGCTATACTTTAACATTTTACATTTCCTGTTTGTATTATTTTGTGAGAGCAAGGTGATTATGCTGCTTAAGGTCCAGGTGCAACCTATTTGTACCTTTTGAGACAATATTTGTGTTACTTTTGCAGGTTACGGTTCCACATGTAATTGCTATATTTTGTTTTTCCTTACTAGGCAAAGTTAAAATGTTCCATGCTTTGAGGAGTGACCCATTTCACTACTTTGTTTTCTTATCACTAAAGGCAAAAATCAAAGCACAGTTGTCCATTAACACTTATAAGTTAATTATGGGTTTATGAGTCTGTAATGTTATATGCTGCAAACATTTACTATGTAAACGTGAAGTAGCCAATAATATCTCAATAGTAGTAACAGTATCTTTAGCGACCTTTGGAATAGTTAAGCACAGGTCATTGTGGACATGAATTCAGGCCTCTGTACTAAAATCTATTTCAGGGAATGTTCTGTCTAGTGATTTGCTCACCATTTGATATATAATGAATTATAGGACAAGTATAAGCTGATCTGCTATAGCTGTCCATCAGAGAGAATACACGTGGCTATAACATCTATAACAAAACTGACGATTCCTCTACAAGAGGCTGTTTCTCACTGCTAACGCTGGTGTTTCTGGCGTGGGAAGAAATGCACAGGCGTGCATGGCATGCAGGTTCAGACAGCTGCATTGTAAGAGTTCTGTCATGCAGTCTGAAAAGGGAAGAAACAGGATGGCTTTCTGTAGCCACAGCTGTGAGGTGTGATGATTGTTGTATTATTAGATTACTGATTTTTCTTTTCTGAAAATACATTTGAGTTTTAATCACATCTGTGGAAGCTGTAACTTTTAAGGTAGTCAATTTCATGTCTTGTTCAACGATGTAAGCAGAAACTGAATTGCCCTAATTTTGCCAACTGGCCATTATTGGGTTTATTGTTTAAATTTTTGGTAAAGGAAGTAATCCCATTTCATTCATTGTGACTTTTGTTCTTAGGGAAGCAGAGAAGACTCCCCAAGTTCTTATAACCTTAGTGTGCTTCCCTAATTTAAAGCCATGTTGAGGGGCTCCATTCCCAATTCCTGGGTCAAGGTGAATTAACTCTATGTTGGAGCACTGGAAACTGTTATTTGCAAACATTGCTGTTACCATTTAGAAATATGTGCACTATCAGCCGGGTGTGGTGGCTCACGCCTGTAATCCCAGCACTTTGGGAGGCCGAGGCAGGTGGATCACCTGAGGTCAGGAGTTCGAGACCAGCCTGGCCAACAGGGTGAAACCCCGTCTCTACTAAAAGTACAAAAATTAGCTGGGCGTGGTGGCGGACGCCTGTAATCTCAGCTACTTGGGAGGCTGAAGCAGGAGAAGTGCTGGAACCTGGGAGGCAGAGGTTGAAGTGAGCCGAGATTGCGCTATTGCACTCCAGCTCGGGCGACAACTGCAAGACTCCGTCTCAAAAAAATAAAAATAAAAGAAAGAAATATGTGCACTACCTAAGTTTTGTCTTTAGAAAAACTATCCACCTATAAAAAATTACCTTGACAAAAATAGTTCCGGTTTGACTATTTTGTTTCTTTAAGTGGTAAGTGTATGCAAGGTGGATCCTTGATGAGCCAACATTGCACTGTGGATACATATCTATGTTTACGCGCTATTAGAACAGAAGGCGCTGTATATAGAAATGTTGCTTTGAAGCAATATTTGCAAAACACGCAGACTTCTGTATCTGTATTTGGAAAAAATAAAACAGGTTCTTGTTGCTATGTTTCAGTTACATATTGTTGAGTTACAGTCATGCATCATATAACGTTTCTGTCAACCATGGACCCCATATACAGGGTGGTCCCATAAGATTATAATGGAGCTGAAAAATTCCCATCACCTAGTGATGTCCTGGTGGTCCTACTGCATAGGCCTAGGCTAATGCGTGGATTTGTCTTAGTGTTTAACAAAAATCTAAAAAGTAAAATATATATAAAAAAATTAAACTGGAAAAAAACTCATAGAATAAGGATATAAAGAAAATATATTTGTATAGTTGTACCATGTGTGTAAACACAAAGTGTTATTACAGAAGTCAAAGTTAAAATTTAAAAGCTTACAAAGTATAAAAGTTGGTCAGGCAAGGTGCCTCAGATATGTAATCCTAGCACTTAGGGAGGCTGAGGACGGAGACCCTGTCTCTAAATAAAAGGCTGGGTGCTGTCGCTCACGCTTGTAACCCCAGCACTTTGGGAGGCCAAGGCAGCCAGATCACCTGGGGTCAGGAGTTCAAGACCAGCCTGGCAAACATGGCAAAACCCCATCTCTACTAAGAATACAAAAATTAGCATGGTGGCGCATGCCTGTAGTCCCAGCTACTTGGGAGGCTGAGGCAGGAGAATTGCTTGAACCCAGGAGGAGGAGGTTGCAGTGAGTCGAGATCGTACCACTGCACTCTAGCCTGGGCAACAGAGTGAAACTGTCTCAACAAAACAAAAAACAAAAACAAAAAGTTATGGTGAACTAAGGCTAATTTATTATTGTAGAAAGAAAATTAAAAAAAAATAAGTTTAGTAGTTCGTGACCAGCCTGGGCAACATGGTGAAACCCCATCTCTACAAAAATTAGCCAGGCATGGTGGCATGCGCCTGTATTCCTAGCTACTTGGGAGGCTGAGGCAGGAGGATCACCTCGGCCTGGGAGCCAGAAGTTGCAGTGAACCTAGATTGTGCCACTGTACTCCAGCCTGGGCAACAAAGTGAGATCCTCTCTCAAACAAAAAAAAATTAGTCTATGTGTTCAGTGTTTATATAAATTCTGGAGTAGCATACAGTAACGTCCTACATCTTCACATTCACTCACCACTTACCCAGCCAGAACAATGTCCAGTCCCGCAAACTCTTATTTTTTACTTTGATATATATATATGTATATATATGTGTGTATATATGTATATGTGTATATATGCGTATATATGTGTATGTGTATATATGTATGTGTGTGTGTATATATACATATATATATAAATTTTTTTTTTTTTTTTTTGAGATGGAGCCTCACCGTGTTGCCTAGGCTGGTGTGCAATGGCGTGATCTCAGCTCACTGCAACCTTCGCCTCCCAGGTTCAAACAATTCTCCTCCCTCAGCCTCCTGAGTAGCTAGGATTACAGTTGCCCGCAACCAAACCCAGATAATTTTTGTATTTTTAGTAGAGATGGGGTTTCACCATGATGGTCAGGATGGTCTCAAACTCCTGACTTCGTGATCCGCTCACCTCGGCCTCCCAAAGTGCTGGGATTACAGGTGTGAGCCACCGCGCCCGGCCTATTCTATATTTTTACTTAACCATTTCTATGTATAGATACACAAATACTTACCATTGTTACTGCCTATAGTATTCAGTACAGTAACATGCTGTACAGGCTTGTAGCCTACGAGCAGTAGGCTCTATCACAAAGCCTAGGTGTGTGTAGGCTATACCATCTAGTTTGTGTAAGTGCACTCTATGAGGCTCACACAATAAAACTGTCTAAGGGCTCATTTTCAGAACGTATCCCCATTAAGAGATGCATGACTGTATAAAGTTCTTCACCATTCTTTTTTTTTGAGACGGAGTTTCACTCTTGTTGCCCAGGCTGGAGTGCAATGGCGCGATCACTGCTCGCTGCAACCTCCGCCTCCTGGTTTCAAGCGATTCTCCTGCCTCAGCCTCCCGAATAGCTGGGATTACAGGCGTGCGCCACCACACCCGGCTAATTTTGTATTTTTAGTAGAGACACAGTTTCACCATGTTGGTCAGGCTGGTCTCAAACTCCTGACCTTAAGTGATCCGCCCACCTTGGCTTCCCAAAGTACTGAGATTACAGCCATGTGCCACTACACCCAGATAATTTTCTATTTTTAGTAGAGATGGGGGTTTCACTATGTTGGTCAAGCTGGTCTCGAACTCCTGATCTCAAGTGATCCACCGCCTCTGCCTCCCACAGTGCTGGGATTACAGGCGTGAGCCACTGTGCTTGTCCTTCTTCACCTATTCTAATCTCTTTAAACATTACCTTTTAAAGAAGGCTGTTCTTACCTTCTAAACAACTATCTTTTTCCAGGGAGGCAGGTGCAAACTCTGCCAAGAAATCCCAAGAATGCAAAAATACTTCTCAATTTGTCTGTCTTTAATATTCAAAAGGAAAATGCCCCTCACCAACTTCCAGCCCAGTCTCACTCATGCTTTGTGGTGTGAACTGCAGGCTGATTTTGATTGTTGAGAGCAGTGCAAGGAAGACAAGTCTGGCCTTCCTTATATTAACAAATGGCACTCACTGCAATAGGACCTATCTGGGCACTGCAATAGGACCTATCTGGGACCAATCCAAGCTGTCCATGGACCCTAACTGGCTCCTTCCTGGTTGGGCAGAAGCCTCTGGAAACAGAGTAGGTTTAAGATTTCAGAACAGGTCCTCATTATTTGCCAAATTCTTTCTTCCCTTTGTAAACGATTATGCTAGTTTAAACACCAAAAGGGAGCCAGCCGGAGAGACATTAAAATGAGTAGCTTCAGTAATGTAAATAATCCATTACTTCAACTAGTTCTGCTTTATTCCTAACACAGGCCTAAAATTTGGCAAGGAAGTTGAGCAAGCCTGGCGGCATAAGCCAGAGCTCACAAGAACTAGCCTATCTCTGTGAAGGTGTGCAGTAAACACTTCACATTAAAATGGCCCAGTAACTTGGACATTTTGGGAAGCCTGTACCCAAAGGGCAGGTGCAAGTTGGTGCCCATATTGGTATAGAGGTAGCCAGTTAAGTGAGCATTTAATAGAGCCAGCTATTGCTATTTTGCGTGTAAGAAACCCAAGTGGGTCCTTGGGAGCCCAGGTGAAAAACTTCCCATGTGTGGTAGAGGGATAACCTAGGTTCAGTCAACGTCTAAAGATCCCACTATAGCCAACGAAGGCCTTATTGTTACGGACTCCCAACTTCGTTTCGCCACCAGCCAGAAAGGCGGTAGGAAACAGGCTTGGTAAAATAAACCCAATAAAGAACGAATGAAAGAGACACACCAGACCACAGGCGCTGCCAAAACTCATTTTTCATTAACACGGGGTGGGGTCCCAGGCTCAGGCCCCCGGACCCGATCATGGCCCCAGTCCGCACAGAGCGCCCGGCCCTGGCCGCCCGCAGCTCCACCGCTCAGCCAGTGATGCGCACATCCGTGCGGCGGCGGATCCGCCGGGCCCGAGCCGCCTCGGGCAGGATGGCGAGCAGCTGCTCTTGCACCAGCATCTCCACGATCTGCTCCTTAGTGCGGATGTCAGGCCGCAGCCACTGGCGGGACAGCTCCCGCAGCTGCCGGAAAGCCTCCCGGGGACCCGCCGCATCCTGGTAGCGGAACTGCCGGAAACGCTGGCGGAACGTCTCGGGACCGAGTCTAGAGCCGGCGGGGCCTGGTGTGGAGCGCGCTTCAGCTTCGGCCTGAGGCGCTACGCTCACGGGTGCGGGCCCGAGGGGCAGCTCCAGGGCCGCGGAGGCCGCAGCTCGGGGCGTAGGGATGGCTTCAGGGACCGCGGCGTTGGGACTGGAAGGCTCAGGGGCAGGCGGTGAGGCCTCTGGCAGCGAGGAGCCCACACAGTTACGCTCAGGGGCTGAGCTCGAACCGGCTCCTTCCAGTTTCTCCGGTGGCACCGCCGCGGGACTCCCAGTGGCCGCCAAAATCGGCTCCGTAGCCGCCATAACTCCAGCTCCGGGCGTCACTCTTTGTCCGGTAGCTGTGTGCTCAGCACTGCGTCTGCGCGGGGGCGGGGTGAGCAGGGAGACGTTTCCGGTTAAAGGGCAGAGCTCGCGTCACCCTTGAGGGAGTCGGACTCGGGACCGGCCGAGAGTGCGCAGAGCTTACCTGCACCAGCGAAACGCCTGCGGCAGCCGGAAGCGAAAGTCTCTGGCTTCTCTGCGTCCAGGTCGGCGCGCGAGCACCCGGAAGCCGCTTGCGGGCTCCCGGAAGCGGCGCCCTCTAGCGTTCTCGAGTCGCATGAGGCGGCTGCTGCCCTCGCGGTGCGGGAGGCGAGCTGCGCGTGGCCTGGGCTCCTTTCGAATGGTGGCGCCTCTGAGCGCCAGTTCGAGGAGGAGTCGGAGGAGGAGCCTGAATGGAGGTAGACTTCAAGTCCCGGACCTTATCCGTGCGCCGCTTCGGTTTGCAGGTGACCTTTCCGTGCGGGCGCCCCTCCTGATTGACCCTGATGAGCTGTAGCTCTGATGGCCCCTCCTTCGGGAATGATTAGGGTGACGGCTGGCCGGGGCTCGTTCGAGTGGCGCCCGGCCGGTGACCCGAACAGGAGAGCGGGACGGCGGCCGTTCTCTCGGGAGGGGCCCATCTGGAGAAAGTCCTCTCGCTTGGTCAAACTAGGAGGGCGATAGCACCAGCCTTACTGCGACGATGACAAAGTACAACACACCGTCTGGCGCGAAGGAAATGCTCGAGAACCCTTTGCTGTTGCTATTTTTCGCGTGTCCTCCGAAACCAAGGGAAATGCGGCTCTGTGGGTTCTGTTAACTTCAGCATTTAATAAGTGAACTGTAAATACATTGCCCCTTATGGTGGCCGCTGGCCGCCTGAGTTGACTGAGCTCTTGCAACGTAGCTAGTTGATAACCCTCGAAATATAGCGAATTGAGATGTGCTATATTGTAAAATACGGGACTTAGTACGAAAAAACTGATGTAAAAATTATCTCAGTACTTTTTAATACTGATTACATGTTGGAATATAATGTTTTGCATATATTGGGTCAAATAAAAATGTTATTAATTTCACCTGTGTTTTTACTTTTTAAATGCAGCTACTAAAAACATTTAAATTGCATGTGCAGTTTACATTATATTTCTGTTGAGCAGCCTTGGGTTAGAGTGTTGGAGTGAGGCTACTTTGGTGGAATCCCCTTTGACGATACCCAGCTCAGAGTTGTTAGGAGGATTAAATAAATTAAGCCGTTGGAGAGAAAGGGCTTTTAAGAAGTTTGCTCTTGTTTTTATTAGGTAAACTGCTTGCTATCTCTGAGCTACTGTTTTCTTATCAATAAAATGTGGATGTAATAGAACTTACCTCTCAGAGGTAATTGAGAATTCAGTGAGATGATGTAGGTAAAAGCACGTGGCCCTGACAGCCCTCGGCCAGGTGGTTTTCTGTTTGGTAGCTGACTCACAAATAGTTTTTGTTTTTGTTTTTGTTTTGAGACTTGAGTCCTCCGCCTACCGAGTTCAAGCGATTCTCCTGCCTCCGCCTCCCGAGTAGCTGGGATTACAGGCGCCCACCACCACACCCGGCTAATATTTTATATTTTTGGTAGAGATGGGGTTTCACCGTGTTGGCCAGACTGGTCTCGAACTCTTGACCTCAGGTGATCCACTCTCCTCAGCCTCCCAAAGTGCTGGCATTACAGGTGTGAGCCACCGCGCCGGGCCACAAATAGGTTTTATATCCTCATTTTACAGAAGGGGAAACTGAGGCCCTGAAAGGACAGGGGCTTCATATGAAAGGTTTTGTATGACCTTGCAGTCCTTTTGAGCCCGTGCAGGATGGAGGAGCAGGTTTAACAACCATTAACATGCCATTAGCCCTGATATAAAACTTACCCCTACCATAGGATGTTTCCTTTGGATGGGTAGAAGTGAACCCTCATGAAATCATTTCCATAGCCTGAAAACCTTGAAAGTCATTGCAGTGGGCCTTTAATGTTTTTTAGTTGCTGACATGTAAAAATTGGGAGATTTCACATGCAAATCTGGATTTCTAGTTTTTCTTGAAAAAACGGAAGAGCTGGCCACACTGGACCCAAATTCCTGCCGGTCAACAATCAGCTGACACTGAGTAGAGACGACTTTCTTTAGACAAGATACTCTGTCCCATTTGGTCTCAATCTCAACCATTCCCTATGGTTCTCTGAAACAGAATGTTGTTTGCATTTACTGTTGCTCTCAGGTTGTTGCTTTATTTAGAGTTGATATTTTTCTCTCTTTTCTTTTTAGAGGTGAGAAAGCAGGGTCTTAGTGTTTGTTATGCCTACTGGCATCAAACCTTGACTTCTGTCTGGCCCCTCAGTAGTTGGGTTTGCTGCCCAGAGTGACCAACAGTGCTATTCCCTGTGTGGTAACAGGTACTCAGTTTCCAGGCCTAAGGGAGCACACTAACCCTTCTGTGGAGGCAAGAGGTGATAGAAGTCTTCACTGGGGAGGAGACTTCAAGCTGAGACTCAAGAAGAAAATGGGTGGGGCTCAGGGACATTCCAGGTAGAAGGTACTGCCTGTACAAAGGCACATAGTGAGTAGGAGCAAAACTGTGGAAACTGCAGGCTGTATGGGAAAGTGGTTGGGATCTGGAGAAGGGGTGAGAGATGAGGTTGGAACACTGGTGGGGGTTAAATCATAAATGTCCTAGAATTCCATGTTTAAAATTTAGTTCTTATCTTGTGAAAGGGAATGAACTTTTGTGGCACCTGGAATCATGAGATGTTATGTTAGATCTCTAGTCTATTTCTTCCATCCCTATTGAAATCGTGAATTATTAGAGATAGAAGGAGGGACCTGAGAGATCTATTAGAATCATTGAATGTTAGACTGGAAGGGCCCTTAGAAATGGAATTTAAAAATCCAGCCCTTTGTGGGCCGGTAAGCCTGCTTTAAAGTGATTCAGCAGTAAAAAATAATGTGGAGGGAATAAATGAAACAAGATTGGCTCAGTAGTTGGCCGGGCGTGGTAGCTCATGCCTGTAATCCCAGCACTTTGGGAGGCATAGGCAGGCGGATCACCTGAGCTCAGGAGTTCAAGACCAGCCTGGGCAACATGATGAAACCCTGTCTCTACTAAAAATACAAAAAATTAGCTGGGCTCGGTGGCTCATGCCTGTAATCGCAGCACTTTAGAAGGCTTGAAAGATTGGCAGTATATACACTCTACTTTTGTATATGCTTGAAAATGTCCATGATAAAAGTTAAAACATTCAGATTCCCAGAGTCTGAAAAAAAACATATAATGCCTCTTCTTCGAAAAGGGATGCAGTTATCTACTTTCATGTAATTTACGTATATCCTTGAACCCTCCCAGAAGTCCCAGATTAAGCTTAAAATATACATTTATATTTCATTCTTTTGAATTTTGCAGATTGAGAAACCAAGATGTCAGAAGATGAAGGATTGGTCCAAAATAAGAAAGCTAGTAAGTGGTTCCATGAGGACAGAAATCTTTTGACTTTTAGTCCAAACTCTTATCTTATTAGGCCTCTTTATCCCTAGATTGGGAGTTCACTTGGGAAGGGATCATAACTCATTCATCTCATATCACTTAGCTTCCAACACAAGGCCTGACTCCTAGGTAGCCTCAGTGTTGATTAAAGGAAAGAGGACAAATGTGGATTGCAGACCATCCCTGAGAAGGCAGAGCTCTCATATGAGTCCCAGACTCTTTCAGAAACCTCAGTGCCTTTTGATGGCACTTGGTTGTTGAGGGTTGTGGAAAAGAAGCTTGGATACTTCTTTTCTTTTTTATCAGAGCCATCACACTGGAGGATACGTCTTTTAAAAAGCTTTTCATTGGCCAAGCACAGTGGCTCACACCTGTAATCCCAGCACTTTGGGAGGCCGAGGCAGGTGGATCACGAGTTCAGGAGTTTGAGACCAGCCTGGCCAATATAGTGAAATCCCATATCTACTAAAAATACAAAAAATTAGTTGGGCGTGGTGGCAGGTACCTGTAATCCGAGCTACCTGGGAGGCTGAGGCAGAAGAATCACTTGAACCCGGGAGGCAGAGGTTGCAGTGAGCTGAGATCGTGCCACTGCACTCCAGCCTGGGTGACAGTGTGAGACTTCATCTCAAAAAAATAAATAAGTTTTTTATTTGGAAATAATTATAGATTCATAGAAGGTTGCAAAAATAGTTCAGAGAGGTTTCATGTACCCTTCACTCAGTTTTCCCTAATGGTAACATCTTGCATAACTATAGTACAATATCAAAACGAGGAAATTGACATTGGTACAATCCACAGACTTTATTCACATTTTCCCAGTTTTACATACATGCATTTGTGTGTGTATGTGTGTGTGTAGGTCTATGCAATTTTATCATGTGTGGATTAATGCAACTACTACCACAATATCTAGAACTGTCTGATCACCACAAAGATCCCTCGTGCTATCTCTTTATAATTGCATCCATTCATCTTCCCTTCCCCTATCCCTAACCACAGGCAACCACTAATCTATTCTCCATGTCTATAACTGTGTTATTTAAAAAATGTTACATATTTGGAATCATATAGTGTATAATCATTTGGGCTTGGCTCTTTCCACTTGGCACAATTCCCTGGAGATTCACCCAAGTGGTTGCTTGTATCAATAGTTTGTCCTTTTTATTGCTGAGTAGTAATCCATGGTATAGATGTACCATGGTATATTTAACCATCCATTGAAGGACATTTGGGTTGTCTCCACCTTTGAGCTGTTACAAATAGAACTGCTATGAGTTATTTTATGACATGGCTTTGGGTAATCACTTATCTTTCTGAGCCTGGAAATAGTAACTACCACACAGGATGGTTCTGAATAGTCGAGGAGGAGAAATATATATAAGGGAACTGGTGCAGGGTTTGGCACAGAATATATACTTCGTCATTTTTTTAAAACAATGATGGTTATGAAGAGATAATACTTCCTTGAATATGTAAGTTCTAGTATGTAGTATTTTTAAAAGTCACAGGCATTGATATTATTATTGGTGTATTAGTCTGTTCTCATGCTGCTAATAAAGACATACCCAAGACTGGGTAATTTATAAAGGAAAGACGTTTAATGAACTCACAGCTCCACGTGGCTAGGGAGGCCTCACAATTGTGGTGGAAGACAAGGAGGAGCAAGTCACATCTTACATGGATGGCAGCAGGCAGACAGAATGAGAAAGTGAAAGGGGTTTCCCCTTATAAAACCATCAGATCTCGTGAGACTTATTCACTACCATGAGAACAGTATGGGGGAACTGCCCCCATGATTGAATTATCTTCCACTGAGTCCTTCCCACAACACGTGGGAATTATGAGAGCTACAATTCAAGATGAGATTTGGGTGCGGATACAGCCAAACCATATCAATTAGTCATTCTTGAACATCTGTGTATGTGTGATACTTTATTTACAGATGAGAAATTAAGGTCTAGAGAGATTAACTTGCCCAGGTTCAGCCAATCCATGGCAAGATTGGGATTCAAACCCACGTTTAACATAGACAGTAGGAACCATGGAAGGACTTAAAGCAGGGGAAGGATGTGATCAGATTTGTGTTTTAGGAGACTCAGTCTGGATGCACTGTAAAGAATATTGCTTTATTGCTGAACACTTAGATTATTTCTGATTTTTCATTAAAATAATGTGATAATCATATAGTGCTTAAAGCTTGTTCTGATTTTGAATTATAAGCATCTATTACTATCAAATCTATTTGGTCTCTGAGTTTGAAAAGGAAGCATTCTGATAGCAAGAGCTTGGATGGTAAGGGATACCAGTACTTCCTTAAGCTGTAAATCCCAAAAGGCGACTGACTGAAATATTTTGCTACATATTGCCACCTTTCTTTCTATAGACATGTGTTTGATTCATAGAACCTTAGGACAACCCCTTTACTTCACAGATTGGCAAACTAAAGTTCAGAAAGTAGAAGTACTAGCCAGGGTAGAATCCAGGGCCCAGCAATGAATGAGAATTTTAGTTGCTCTACATCCTCATCAGCACTTAGTATTTCATTTGACAGAGTCTGTCATCCAAGCTCAGTGTCATTAGTTATTCAGAAAATTCAGTGCAGTGTTGCAGTCCTAGCTCACTGCAGCGTCAAACTCCTGGGTTCAAACTATTCTGCCTCAGCTTCATGAGTAGCTGGGACTACAGGCGCGTACCACCATGCCCCACTAATTGTTTTTTTGTTTGTTTGTTTGTTTTATAGATACAGGGTCTCGCTATGTTGCCCAGGCTGGCCTCAAACTGCTGGGCCCAAACAATCCTCCTGCCTTAGCCACCCGAAGTGCTGGGATTACAGGCGTGAGCCACCGTGCCTGCCCCTACCTCTCACTTTCTCTGTCTCTATACTGCCATACTCCTCTTCTCTTCCCTTCTCTTCCCTTCTCTTCCCTTCTCTTCCCTTCTCTTCCCTTCTCTTCCCTTCTCTTCCCTTCTCTTCCCTTCCCTTCCCTTCCCTTCTCTTCCCTTCTCTTCCCCTCTCTTCCCTTCTCTTCCTTTCCTCTCCTCTCCTCTCCCCTCCCCTCCCCTTTTTCTTTCATCTTGCTCTGTCGCCACCCCCCTCCTCCCGCTTTTTCTTTCCTCTCGCTCTGTCACCCAGCTGGAGTGTGGTGGCATGATCTTGGCTCACTGCAACCTCTGCCTCCCAGGTTCAAGCTATTCTCTTGCCTCAGCCTCTCGAGTAGCTGGGATTACAGACGCCTGCCACCACACCCGGTTAATTTTTTGTATTTTTAGTAGAGACAGATTTTCACCATGTTAGCCAGGCTTGTCTCCAACCTCTGACCTCAGGTGATCCACCTGCCTCAGCCTCCCAAAGTGCTGGGATGACAGGCGTGAGCCACCACGCCCGGCCTCTTGGCTCTTTTTAAATCAATCATTCCCAACTCCTTCATTTGCTTTTTGCAGTCCTATCTTCTGTTCTCAGCAAGGCTAGCTTTCTTTTTGATGTTTCTGGAATGACCTTCTCTTCTGAGATGGTTATTTTTAAAATCCCTTCTTTCTTGAGCTCTGCCAGTGTCGTCTCCTCTGGCTGTCTCAGTGTCTTTTCTTTGAACTATTACATCTTTGCTTTGATCTCTTGTTTAAAAATTCATTAAGCCCTTTGACTTCTTTGTTGTTCATGATTATCATCTGTTTCATGTTAGCTTTTTTATTTTTCTTTTTTTGGTGATTGTCTTTCATCTGCCATTTGTTTTTCCTGTTCCCTGCCTCCCTCTCCTGCTTTTTTCAGTGATATATTTGTATAAGTCTTGTGCTATTTCTTTTTTACTATAACTCCCCTTTAGATGAAGTGAGTTCTTCTGGACAAGCTGCTTGTGGGATTGTGTGTGGAGAAAGGACTAGAGTAGAATTCCAGGCTGGCAGGAATTCTCTTGGCTTCATAGTGAAGCTTCTTCTGACAGGGTTTTGTGTGAGTAAGTGAATTGGTTTAGCCCTCTCCTCTTCCAATCAGTTGGAGCTTGGCAGCTGTAGGGCTATAAAAATGGAACATCTGTGTGTTTCCCTGGTCACCCCACTCCCCTACTTCTCCTTGGTCCCAGTGGGACCAGAGAGGCTCCCAGAGCCAGCCTGTCCATCACCATCCCAATGTTCTACTGAAGGTGTTGTGAGTTGTGCCCTCAAGGTGTAGCCCGCTTCTTTGGAGAACTACGAGTTTTGCCAGCTCTCCCTGAGGCCTGCAGCCATAGCGTTCTCTATTGGCATTAACCTTCTGAATCTTCTCAGCACCCCTCATTGCCGCACAGGCTGATGTGATAGCTTGCTACTCTCAGCACCGTCACCCTCTGGCCACTGGAGTGCTTAACCCAGAAAGGCTGGGAAGTTAATGCCTCCAGGAGCAGCTCTCAAGTGGACAATTCTGAGGCATGCTCCCTGCAGTCTTTTTTTTTTTTTTTTTTTTGAGACAGAGTCTTGCTGTGTCGCCCAGGCTGGAGTGCAGTGGCATGATCTTGGCTCACTGCAAGCTCCATCTCCTGGGTTCACGCCATTCTCCTGCCTCAGCCTCCCGAGTAGCTGGGCCTACAGGTGCCCACCACCATGCCCAGCTAATTTTTTTTGTATTTTTGATAGAGATGGGGTTTCACCGTGTTATCCAGGGTGGTCTCGATCTCCTGACCTTGTGATCCGCCTGTCTTGGACTCCCAAAGTGCTGGGATTACAGGCATGAGCCACCGCGCCCGGCCCCCTGCAGTCTTACTAAGGTCCCCAGGACATTGGAGCCCCACTGGGCCATAGGGGTGACATGTTCATGCACCTCTGTCAAAAAACAAAAATTTATAGAAGATCCTGTGATTATTCTCCTTAGCTATGTTAACATAATGAATTATGTTTATATAATTAACCATCTTTGCACTCCCAGACTGATATGTTATTTTTACAGGTACTGCTGAATTCTATTTGCTTATATTTTAAGATTTTAAAAACAATATTTATAAATGAGATGAATCTGTAGCTTTCTTTTTTTGTGCAACCTCTATTAGGTTTTAGTGTCAGTGTTCTCACTTCATTACAATAATTTGGTAGTTTTCCTTCTTTTTAGGCTCTGGAACGGTTGAAGAAACATTGAGGTTGTTTGGAGTTGCCTGTGAAACCTTTAGGACCAGCTGCTTTTTTCTTTTTAGGTGGTGGTAGTGGTGAGAGACCTCTTTTACAGCTTCTCTACTTCTATGACAATCTATTTAGGCTGGGCGTGCTGGCTCACACCTGTAATCCCAGCACTTTAAGAGGCTGAAGTGGGAGGACTGCTTGAGCCCAGGAGTTCAAGACCAGCCTGGGCAATGTAGTGAGACCAGATCTCTACAAATTAAAAAATTAGTCAGTCATGGTGGTGCATACCTGTGGTCCCAACTACTTGGAGGCTGAGGTGAGAGGATCACCTGAGTCTGGGAAGGTAGAGGCTGCAGTGAGCTGTGATCATGCCACTGCACTCTGGCCTAGGGCATAGAGTGAAACCTTGTCTCCAAATTAAAAAAAAAAAAAAAAGGAAATAAAATCAGAAAATTAGTCTACTTAAATGGTTTCGGCCGGTCACGGTGGCGGATCACTTGAGGTCAGGAGTTCGAGACCAGCCTGGCCAACATGGTGAAACCCTGTCTTTACTAAGAATACAAAAATTAGCCAGGCACGACGGTGGGTGCCTGTAATCCCAGCTACTCAGGAGGCTGATGCAGGAGAACCGCTTGAACCCAGGAGGCAGAGGTTGCAGTGAGCCAGGGTCGTGCCACTGCACTCCAGCCTGGGCAAAAGAGAGACTCTGTCTCAAAAATAAATAAATAAATAAATAGTTTCTATTGGGGTCACTTTGGTAAATTATTTTTTCCTAAAAGATTATTCATAAAAATCTAGTATTTAAGTGTTAAAAGACGCATTCAAATTCCTAAAAATAACCTCTGTTGAAACATGTCAGTAGGCTAGCTATGGGCTGTGAACTGCCATTTTGCAACCACTAAATAGAGAATTTTTGACCTGAAAGAGGCCCTATGGATCCCTACTGGGGGTTGCAAACAGGTAACATGCCTGGCAGATGACTTAATTGTGTGAGGTGAAGACTTTGGTGAATTACAGAGCCAATACCTCAACTAAAGATAAGCAAGTTAATTTTAAGCAATATTTAAACCAAAACACTATGCAGGTCAAATAAAACAGTCTGCAAGTTCACTTGGCACATCACGTGCCATAGCTAGTTTATGGCCTCTGCCAGCCCAGCCTCCTTCCTCATAACCACACCTCCTGAGCATCTCACATTTTAGCTATGTCTCATGCTCCCTGAACAGACCCTGCTCTTTCTTCATATATCTTTTTTTCTTTTTTTTTTGAGATGGAGTTTTGCTCTTGTTGCCCAGGCTGGAGTGCAATGGTGTGATCTCGGCTCACCACAACTTCCGCCTCCTGGGTTCAAGCGATTCTCCTGTCTCGGCCTCCCTAATAGCTGGGATTACAGGCCCGCGCCACCACGCCCAGCTGATTTTGTATTTTTAGTAGAGATGGGGTTTCTCCATGTTGGTCAGGTTGGTCTCAAACTCCCAACCACAGAGTCTATCTCTGTCACCCAGGCTGGAATGCAGTGGCTCAATCTTGGCTCACTGCAGCCTCTGCCTCCTGTGTTCAAGTGATTCTCCTGCCTCAGCCTCCCGAGTAGCTGGGACTACAGGCGCCTGCCACCACGGCCGGCTAATTTTTTTTTTTGTATTTTTAGTAGAGATGGGGTTTCACCATGTTAGCCAGGATGGTCTCGATCTCCTGACCTCGTGATCCGCCCGCCTCAGCCTCCCAAAGTGCTGGGATTATAGGCGTGAGCCACTGCACCCAACCACCTCTTCATATATCTTTTTTTTTTTAAGAGACGGAGTCTCACTCTGTTGCCAGGCTGGAGTGCAGTGCCATGATCTCGACTCACTGCAACCTCTGCCTCCCAGGTTCAAGCAATTCTCCTGCCTCAGCCTCCCAAGTAGCTGGGACTACAGGTGCCCGCTACAAAGCCCAGCTAATTTTTGTATTTTTAGTAGAGACAGGGTTTCATCATGTTGGCCAGGATGATCTCAATCTCTTGACCTTGTGATCTGTCCACCTTGGTCTCCCAAAGTGCTGGGATTACAGACGTGAGCCACCATGCCCGGCCTCATATATCTTTCATAGCTTTATTATAGCAAGACTTTCTCTGAGGATTTTACTTCCCCACCATATTGTGAACTCCTGGTAAGCAGGGACCACATCTTATTCACCTTCATATGCTTTGTAAACATTTGTTGTATAGCTTTTTTAATCAGCAAAACAATAAGAATCTTCTCTCTCCCTCTCTCTCTTTTTTTTTTTTTTTTTTGAGACGGAGTCTCATTCTGTCACCTGGGCTTGAGTGGTGCAATCTCGGCTCACCGCAACCTGCGCCTCCCAGGCTCAGATGATGCTACCGCCTCAGCCTCCCAAGTAGCTGGGATTACAGGTGCATGCCACCACACTGGGCTAGTTTTTGTATTTTTAGTAGATACTGGGTTTCACCATGTTGGACGAGCTGGCCTTGAGCTCCTGACCTCAGGTGATCCACCCGCATCAGCCTCCCAAAGTGTTGGGATTGCAGGCATGAGCCACCGCACTTGGCCGAATCTTCTCATAAATTGTTTGTGGAATTGAATCAAACTCTATTTTATACGTTATGAAAATGAGGCCCCAAGTAGTTAAGTGACTTACCTAAGATCACATAGGAATAGGACCAGTGCTCTTTTTGGCATTCTACCCTGTAATAGTTACAGTTATAAAATCAGGAACTGTAATAGAAATGAAACTTTCTTAGTTTCTAGAACTGACTTAAATGTGTGACTCTGAATCCCCAGCCCACCTCCTTGCAGATAATTGAATTTAGGATGTCTTCAGGTAAATTGAGATCCAATCCAGTAATTTTGAGTGGATATAATTTCAGGCTTATTGATTCATCTTGGGCCCATTCATAGCTCTCCAAACTTCCTGCCTCTTCTTCCCCAAAGCTGATCTAATTCCTAGAGAAATTGTACAACCACAGCTGGCAAGAGGTGAGGTTGGCAGTAACCATTTTTGGGGTCTCATCAGGTCTTACTGGCATCATCTGATGCCCCTTGTGAGCCTGGATACTTTCCTTGTCACTCTTGGATCCTCAGGCAGTTCAGAGGACTGATGGGACACCCCTCCTGCCTATAGCCATCTCCTACCATCTCTCTTGCTTTCTCCAGGCCCAGTTGTTTCTTTCAGAAGCCCCCTAAACTTTTGAAGGGGATCCTCTTATATTTCCTTCCTTAAGACTAGGTTTGCAGTGGGGGAGGCAAAAACTCCATACCTCATCTCTCTGTCTCTCTTTCTAAAACTTTCTCTTCTTTCTCTCTCTGAATTCTTTACATCTTTTCTCATGGTATGGGGGAAAAACCAGTTTTGTCCCTTCTCACCTCTGTGTGTGATTACTGTCCCACCCCAAGAGTGGCCTTTGTCTTTCTTCTCAGCTGTCCAGCCATCTTTGCTGAACTCAGTGTCCTTCTGTCTACCTATCAGTTGGAGGAGAGTTAACAGATATACCCCACGGGATAGGAATGGCAGAGCAGGTGATGCTTGAAATCACAGTTTTCTACTGAGGATCCTGGTGCAAGAGCAAATTGAGATACTCAATTGTCATCTTTAATAGAAAAAAGCACTTTAGATCCTATATTTTTCTATATCTTTAGAAGGACTCCAGAGATTTGAGTTCTAGTCACCAAGTTCCATTCAATATTTGACACTTGATTTGGGTGAGGTCTTCTGTTTTGCTGAGTTTTTTTTTTTATTGTCCTGATTTAACCAGACTTATGCGACAGTACTATGCACCCACGTTCCAGGGCCTCCAAGTTCTAAGTCTCAGAGTGGTCCCTGGGCTAAGGTGCTGGATGAACCTACTCCCAGCCTAGAAGCCTCCCGCTGTAACAAAGTACACCACCCATTTTTCTATGAGATAGAGAATGAGTTATCTTTTTAAATCATCTTTTTCTTCTTTCTCTTTTGTGTTTTTCTTCTGTTCCCCACTTCCTACTTAGCTGATTGGAAATGCAGTTATAACCTTTTGCTTTCCCTTCACCAGACACTCCTAGAGCAAGTGTATCTGTGTGCTTACTTAAAAGCTCCAGAGTAGAAACCTCTCCCACCAGATTGCCTTGAGAGACAATAGTCAATTTACAACCAAAAGTATGCCTGCCAGGAAACTCTACCCCACCTGGAGATCATCTCGAGACAAGGCCACTTTACAACCTAGTTCTGCCCAAGATGGTGGCAGCTCGACCAGGTGGTAGATAAGGCACCAAAGTGAGTCATGGAGACTCCCACCTGCTCATTCCCTCCTCTGCATGCCATTTATGCCAATTCCCCCTCCTGCTTTTTTTTTTTTTTTTTGAGACAGAGTCTTGCTCTGTTGTTCAGGCTGGAGTGCAGTGCCACAATCTTGGCTGACTGCAACCTCTGCCTCCTGGGTTCAAGTGATCCTCCCACCTCAGCCTCCCGAGTAGCTGGGATTATAGGTGCCCACCACCTCACCCGGCTAATTTTTTTGTATTTTTAGTAGAGATGGGGTTTCACCACATTGGCCAGGCTGAACCAGACCTTGCTTCTGTTAATTGGATGCTACAAATGGAGAGCAAGTGTACCTGAAATTTAGCTACACTGCTTTCTTAAAAAAAAAAAAAAAAAAGGCCCTGGCCAGGACTGATGGTTTATGCCTGTAATCCCAGCACTTTGGGAGGCTAAGGTGGGTGGATCACTTGAGGTCAGGAGCTTGAGACCAGCCTGGGCAACGTGGTGAAAGCCTGTCTTTACTAAAAATACAAAAATCAGCCGGGCATGGTGGCACACGCCTGTAATCCTAGCTACTTGGGCGGCTGAGGCAGGAGAATCACTTGAACCTGGGAGGCAGAGGTTGCAGTGAGCTGAGATCGGGCCACTGTACTCCATCCTGGGAACAAAGTGAGACAGTGTCTCAAAAAACAAAAAAACCCTATCTTTGCAGGACAGGTGAGCCCCCAAATTGAGACTTAGCTCAGGAGAGTTCTTGGCTTTGCCCAAGGAAGGAATTCAAGGGTGAGCCAGTGGTGTTAGACAGCAATCTTTTATTGAATAGTGCTTCTCCTTGTGGAGCAGGGCTAACTCATGGGCAATGAATCCAGAGTCAATACCCAGTGTATGAGATGTTGGCAACTGTATTTATACTCACCTCTAATCCCTTCTCAGCCTTTTGGCTGAGATCAAGTGTAGTATACTCATTCCTACCCACTTTCAATCACATGCAAATTAAGGGGCAGGCTAATGCAAATTAAGGGGCGGGTTAATGCAAATTAAGGGGTGGGTTTTTAGAGTTTTCTAGGAAAGAGGTAGCAACTTCCTGGTCATTGCCAAGACATTTGTACACTGTCATGGCACTGGTGGGAGTGTCTTATGCTAATGAGGGATGGGGACAGCTAGGGGGTCCTAGATCCTGTTTTGGTCAGCAGGGTTGTGACCAGAAACAAGTTCTGCCATTCTCCTATCTCACCAGGACTCTGGCAGCCATTTAGCTACTTTGAGCCCCAGTCTCCTATGTATGGAGTTGAGTAAAAGTTTGGGTGGTTGTGAGGATTAGCTGAGATAATGCCTGTGAGTATCCAATAAATGTTAGACTCCCACATTCCAATCCCTGTGTCCCCTGCCTCCAGAATCTTTCATTGTGACCTTAGGAGATTCTGAGAATGATTTTTCTCAGAGCAGGGCTTCCAGTAGCTGATGGTATGGTAGGAGGAGTGGAGTGGAGCTCTTGCCTTGTTACTGAGGAAATCTATTTGTTTCTAGTATTACTGTATTTTTGGGGAAAAATTTGTAGTCCTCCCCTTGAAAGGCAAAGGGGCTAGTTGTGCCATTTGCCTGCACAGGAACCATGAGGAGACATATGGTAACTTATGCCTGGCAGCTCCTGAAGAAGGAACTGGTGAGGAGGGGCAAGGGCCCTGGGAGGGAAGAGCAGAAGACTGAACAGACAGGTGTTTTGAGGAAGGTCGATGCAGGTGTAGGAGGGGTCTTGGATGAATGGTGGCCATCCTGTACCTTTTGGAGTCACAGCATGGCACAAAGGAGGGACCCCTGCCCTGTAGCCTACCAGCCCCCCACACTGGGCAAGCCATAAGCCACACTCAGAGCCACTGAGTCCTGTTCTGTACCCACTCTTCCTGCTATTATGAGATCCAGAGAGAACAAGGCAGGGTAGAGTCAGGGTAGCAACATAGAGTCATAGGTTAAGCTTGTGAACTCTGGAGCCAGACTACCTAGGTTTAAATCCCTATCACCTATTAGTCATGTGACCCCAGGCAAGTTGCTTGGTTTGCTGTGCCTTTATTTTCTCCTCTGTAAAGTGAGATGATAATACTAGTACCTACTGCATAAATTTACTGATTAAATGATTTACATATCAGAATAGTGCTTTGGATAATGCCTGACAATAGTAAATTGTACTCAATAAGTATTAATTTTATTCATAAAGTACCTTTCCCCATATTTCCATAGATATCTAATTTCTAAGAAATAGAACATTACAGGTGTAGGGAAAGCTCTTTACCATCCCATGCCCCTTTATTTCTCTTTAATAGTAACCACTTTCCTGAAGTTGGTGTCACCCTTCCTGTTTATATTTTTATATATTATCACATGTGTATGTATCCATAAACAATATATAGTATGTGGCACACTGTTTAAAAATGATACCATAAATAGCATCATAGTTCCTTTTTCCCACTCAAAATCATTTCAGCTTTATCCACATTGACACACACAGACTTAGTGCTGTGTTCACTCCTGTGACTGAACCATAATGTATTGATCCCTTCGATCCCTACTAATGAACATTTGTTTTCAGCCATTCACTGTTACACACAATGTTGCCATGATTACCCTCATGGCTATCCCCTTGTACATGTATGTTTCTCTGAAGAGGACATATAAAGTACATACAATTCTTCCATTGTGAAGTACACACATCCTCAACTTTATATAATGTTGCCAAATTGCTCTTCAACATGGTTGTACCATGTTTCCCAGTTCCCAGTGATAAGTGCAAAATAGTATCATGTTATTACTTTAATTTCCATTTCCATTATTTCTAGCAATGTTAAAAATGGTTTCACAATTTGGCTGGGGCATGAAGGCTCATGCCTGTAATCCCAGCACTTTGGGAGGCTGAGGTGGAAGGATCACTTGAAGCCAGAGTTGGAAACCAGCCTGGGCAACAAAGCGAAACCCCCTCTTTACAAACAATGTAAATATAAATACAAATGAATAAAAACAATATTTTCACAATTTATAGGTAATTTGAACTTTCCCTTTGAATTACCTTCGCTCATTTTGCTATTGGGTTATTTGTATTTTTCTTTTGATTTGTAGGATTACAAAAAATAAATTTTGGATCGTAATCCTTTGTTGATTATATGCATAGTAAGTATATTTTTCCAGTCTGCAGTTTGTTGTCTCACTTTGTTTATGATACACTTTAAAAAGAACATTCTCTTTTTTCCTTTTTTTGTTTGTTTTTATTTATGTTTTTGAGACAGAGTCTCACTCTGTTGCCCAGGCTGGAGTGCAGTGGCGCAATTTCAGCTCACTGCAACCTCCACCTCCCAGGTTCAAGTGCTTCTGGTGCCTCAGCCTCCTGAGTAGCTGGGATTACAGGTGCCCACCACCACACCCGGCTAATTTTTGTTTTTTTTAGTACAGACGGGATTTCACCATGTTGGCCAGACTAGTCTCAAACTCCTGGTCTCAAGCGATCAGCCCACCGTGGCCTCCCAAAGTGCTAGGATTGCAGGCATGAGCCATTGTGCCAGAGCTGTTTGTTTGTTTGTTTGTTTCATTTTGTTGTTGTTGTTACAGGGTCTTGCTCTGTTACCCAGGTTGGAGTGCAGTGGCGCGATCATAGCTCATTGCAACCTTGACCTCCTGGGCTCAAGCAATCCTCCTGCCTCAGCCTCCTGAGTAGCTGGGACTACAGGCGAGTGCCACTGTGCCTAGCTAACGATGTACTTTTCAATAGAAGTTAGTAAACAGAGACTTTTATTTAGTTTTTGCATTTTTTTCTAACCCCTCCCCAAACTAAAGTTTTTACATTTTTTATTGGAAAATTTTCAAACATAAAATTTGAAATATTATATATATATATGTATCATCCTCTAGATCTATCATTCACCATTTTGCTGTATTGGCTTTATGTATTTGTTTCTTTCTTTTTTCTTTCTTTTTTTTTTTTTTGAGGCGCAGTTTCGCTCTTGTTGCCCAGGCTGGAGTGCAATGGTGCGATCTTGGCTCACCGCAACCTCCACCTCCCGGGTTCAAGCGATTCTCTTGTCACAGCCTCCCTGGTAGCTGGGATTACAGGCATATGCCACCACACCTAGCTAATTTTTTATTTTTAGTAGAGACGGGGTTTCTCCATATTGGTCAGGCTGGTCTTGAACTCCCAACCTCAGGTGATCCACCCATCTCGGCCTCCCAAAGTGCTGGGATTACAGGCATGAGCCACCGTGCCCAGCCTGGCTTTATGTATTTGTATATGTGTTTGCTGAATTGTTTGAAAGTAAGCTGCATACTTTATGACATATCTTTCTTAAAAATAATGACATTACCCACATAACCAAATACCACTATCATACTAAGAAAATCGGCACTGATTTCCTAATATTATCTAATATACAGTCATATTCAATTTCCTTATTTGTCCCTAGAGTGCCTTTGCTCTGTCACCCAGGCTGGAGTGCAGAGGCGCGATCTCAGCTCACTGCAACCTCTGCCTCCCAGGTTCAAGTGATTCTCCTGCCTCAGCCTCCCGAGTAGCTGGGACTACAGGCACGCACCACCATGCCAGGCTAATTTTTGTATTTTTAGGAGAGAAGGAGTTTCACTGTGTTGGTCAGGCTGGTCTCAAACTCCTGACCTCAGGTGATTCACCCGCCTTGGCCTCCCAAAGTGCTGAGATTACAGGCATGAGCCACCGCACCTGGCCTAGAGTGCCTTTTATAGCTTGTTATCATGAATCAGGATCCAGTCAAGAAGCATACCATTGGTATGTCTCTTGAATCTTTATTAATCTAGAGCAGCCCCCATGCCTTGTTTTTTTCATCATGAAATTGACTTTTTGAAGAAACTAGGTTCATTGATTTATAGATTGTTCTACATCCTGGATTTTTCCCTATCTTCTGTATTCACTTGTTCTCAGTCTAATTCCAAATTCCTGGGGAAAAGGTAGGGTGGCCTATCTTGGATTAGGTGTTATATAAGTTTTCTATGGCTGCCATAACAAATTACCACAATTTGATGGCTTAAAACAAAGCAAATTTATTATATTACAGTACTGTAGATAAGAAGTCTGACATGGATGTTCTTGTTTTAAAATCAAGGTGTGAGCATTCCTTTCTCAAGGCTCACGGCCTTTTCTGCTTCTAAAGGCCACCCACATTCCTTGGCTTGTGGGCCCTTCCTTCATCTTGACAGCCAGCAGTGTTGCATTCCTCTTACCATTATTCCCTCAGATCTATCTGATTCTAAAATCCAGGCTCTGTACATCATACCTATACTGCCTGCAATTAGTCGTGCCACTTATTTTGTGGATGGGATTGAAGGATTTGACATTTAGCTGGTTTGCTGTTGCATAACAACTAGCTTCTGGGGAGAGGAGATGCCCTGACTAGTAGCTGCCAATTTCTGTGGCATAAGTACTCCTACCATGGCCAGTTTTAAGTTACCAACTTAATTTCAGCAGGCTTGCAAAATTCCTGAAAATGTAACCATCACTCCAGCACACTACTGCATTTAATCCTGGTAAATTTCACCTTGTTCAGCACCATCCAGCCTGCTGTTGACTGTTGAGAACAGATGGTTTCTATTGATCTTGTTTGCTTTGTTTCCATAGGGACTGTACCAGCTCGCCATGGATATCATCATAATGATCCGAGTGTGTAAAATGTTCCGCCAAGGCCTCAGGGGATTCCGGGAATATCAAATCATTGAGACTGCTCACTGGAAGCACCCTATCTTCTCCTTCTGGGATGTAAGCAGTTGGGCTCAGCAGGATTATGAGGGCTCAAAGAAGCCCAATAAATTGCATCCCACTTCCTGGCCTAAGCTCAGAACTGAGAAAGAAGACAAAAGGAAAAGCAGATGAGAGACCCAATGGTCACTTTTATTAATGGCCATACTTCTGTTGGAGAGGGTGACTTACATCATCAACCAAGAGGTTTACCTAATACTGAACCCCAGATTTAGACAGCCTTACATGCCTAGCCACAGGCAACGCTGGACCAAGGCAGGCTCCACTGCAACAGCAGGCTTGCTGCCAAAACTCATGGCAGGGAAAGGTGGAGCAAAATATGGGCTGAGAGGGAAGGAGACAATCATGCCTAGTTTTTCTCTTTCCAAATTCATCAAAGAGTTTAAGTCACTCCTCAGTGTAAAAGGAGAGAGGCCAGTAGTGTTCTACTAATACACCTCCCTCCATGTGGAAAGAAACCTTGGGAGTAGAGAGGTGGTCTCCATTTCAATGGTGATCAAAAGAGCCAGAAGCAATCCAGGAGTCACAATAACCAGGGTTTTCTAAATGCCCACACGCTCTCTCTATTCGCGTCTCTACTTTCTTTCCTACACCCCTACTTCGGTGCAGGGGCATTTTCAGCGCTTTGTTCACTGCGGTGACCATGTTTCTTTTATTTTTTTGAGACGGAGTCTTGCTCTGTTGCCCAGGCTGGAGTGCAGTGGCGCGTCTTGGCTCACTGCAAGCTCCACCTCCTGGGTTCACACCATTCTCCTGCCTCAGCCTCCCTAGTAGCTGGGACTACAGGCACCCGCCACCACACCCAGCTAATTTTTTGTATTTTTAGTAGAGACGGGGTTTCACCTTGTTAGCCAGGATGGTCTCGATCTCTTGACCTCGTGATCCACCTGCCTCAGCCTCCCAAAGTGCTGGGATTACAGGCATGAGCCACCGTGCCTGGCCTGGTGACTGTGTTTCTAGATTTCCTAGAAGGTCCCAATTTAAAATATTTTATCCCAGTGGTAGATCATGTGCCCTTCTTTAGCTCAGAAAAGTTGGTCACCCTTCTGCTAACTTGTTCTAGTTCCCCAGAGCTATCTTCATTGCTACTGGGTGTGTTGCTCAGGGCTTCAAAGTTTCCCCAGCAATCACCTGGACAAATCCTGCCCATTTTTCTGTTGTTTCAGGAATGACTAGAGCCAGTCTCCACCCCTCTGCATCTAGTGATTCACTCCAAGAAATTTCCCTAAAGGGCTTCTGACAGATAGTGGCCAAAGAAAGGGGGATACAGGGCTGGTCATGGGGGAAGGAAAGGCAGCCTTAAACTGGTTTCTGAGGGGCCAGCAGGTAATATAACTAGTGTGTATGTAGCTGAGTTTAAGATAGAGCAGGCCAGCTGGAGAGGGAAGATACACCTCATCTAAAGACATTCAGATACAAAGATTATATTTTAAGACCCTGTGCTGGCCAAACCAAACAAGGCTGCAGCCCTGTGGTTGGGCTGAGATGAAAAATGAATGGAGTAGAAGAACTGTAACCAAAAGACTCAGGTTAGCTCTCAGGAAGGACCTCCTGACTCTCAGGGTGGCATGTAATGGTGATGCAATGGGCCCTGGGGATCAGAGGGCTTTGGTTACCAGAAGACGTGGCCTGATGCATGGGGCAGTTGGAAGCTAAGATGCAGAGTCACTTGTTGTCAGGGGAATGTGAGGCTAAGCCTAACCACATTGGCCAGCCAGAGTGGCTTGAGCAGAGCAGAAGCCTCTCAAGGGCAGCCTATGAGGGTCATAGGGTTGTCAGGCGGAGCACTGGGTGGCTGGAGTGCAGGATCAGGTGGGGAGCCCTAGACTGCTTCAGTAGATGTGTGAATCTGGATGTTTCTGAGCACTGCCTCTTTCCTTCAGTAGTCTCCCTGAGAAGCACCACATGGCTATGCAAAGGATAAACAGGTGGTGGGGGCGAGACGGGTCTGAGTGGCTGTAAGGAACAAATGACATGTGGCTTGAGGCCACACTCCAGACACGGAATTGGGTTTGCTGAAAGCCTTGAGTTGGGGTCTCAGCTAGATCACTGACTTGCTGTGTAATCCTTGGGCAAGTTCCTTCACCATCTCAGTCCTACATGGAGCTTAATAAAACCTGCTTTGTCCTGATGACTAAATGGAGTAAGGCAGGGAAGATACACTGTGCTTGGCTCATTAAAGACATTTAACAAAGGTTGGCTTCATTTGTTCCTTTCTTTTTTTTATTTTTTGAGATGGAGTCTTGCTCTGTTGCCCAGGCTGGAGTGCAGTGGCACGATCTCGGCTCACTGCAAGCTCCGCCTCCCGGGTTCACGCCATTCTCCTGCCTCAGCCTCCTGAGTAGCTGGGACTACAGGCGCCCACCACCACGCCCAGCTAATTTTTTTGTATTTTTAGTAGAGACGGGGTTTCACCGTGCTAGCCAGGATGGTCTCGATCTCCTGACCTCGTGATCCGCCCGCCTTGGCCTCCCAAAGTGCTGGGATTACAGGTGTGAGCCACCGCACCCAGCCTGTTCCTTTCTTTTTATTCTTCCTTTTCTTCCTCCTCTATGCTTGTTTGTTTGCTGCTTTTCCCCCTTCCTTTTCTCTCTCCTTTCCTGTTTCCTCCTTATCCTCCTTTCCTTCTCCCCACCCCCATATTTCTCTGCCTTCACAATAATATGCTGTAAATGCTGGACCCAAGCCTAGTGCTGAGTTGGGGCCTTCGAGCAGAGGCAGGCCTGAAAGGGCCGGCTGCTATGAGGTTTCCCATGGCTTCCTGCCCACCATGGTGGTCCAGGTACACAGGAGGGCTCTAGATGCAAAGTTCTAGGGGCAGTCTTGCTGATTCTCCCTCTTCTCCCTGCCCTCTTTCTTTCAGAAAAAGATGCAAAGCCGAGTCACATTTGATACCATGGACTTCATTGCAGAGGAGGTATGCATAGCTCGAAACTTGCTGTGGGGGAATTTTCTTTCTGCACCCTGGCTTGGAAGAAACCCTGGCTGGGTATCAGCAGAGCTGGTTTCAGTCTAGGCTCTGCCACCAACTCAGCTTGTCACCCTGGGTTGGCCACTTCGTTTCCTCATCAATAAAATAGCTGATCTCAGTGATTCCTTCCAGCCCTGGAGCTCCAAGACTGTGAGCATCTAGGAACCAGCTGTCACTGCACAGTTGAGCAGAACCAATGGGAGAGAGTTCCTGGGCTTGGACCCGTGGGAAAACAGCAGGAAAAGATAAAGCAGAGGATGTGAGAGTCCCAGAGAGAGGAAGAATTTGGGTGGTGGGAAAGGGCTGACCTGTGTGAATTCTGGTTCTACCCTGAATTCTCTGAGAGATGCTGGGCACACCTCTCACACCTGGGTGTCAGATACCCTTAAAGAGTCTTATTCAGGTGCAGCGCAGCTGTTGACACTCGGAAGGCTGAGGTGGGAGGATCACTTGAGGCCAGGAGTTCAAGACTGCAGTGAGCTATGGTCGTATCACTGCATTCCAGTCTGGGTGATAGAGCGAGGCCCCCTCTCTAAAAAAGAGTCCTCTCATTTTGATGAGGGAATGCTTTTATATCCGTGGGAGCTTTGGACTGTGTGACTTGTTCCCTGAATTTCAGTCTCATCATTGTTATCTTCTTGGCTTCTCTCCATGATATCCTGGGTATTAAATATTAAAATCCAATTTAAAATTTAAAAGAGTCTACCTATTTATAGGGAACATCTGAAATTCTCACCAATGCAGACCTGACTTGATCCTGGCTTGGAGTAGCCACGTTGTTTTTTTTTTCCTCAGTGAAAGGGGAAAGAAAAGAACTTTATAATGGGTATCAGGGCCACCTGTGCCCATCTCCTGCCCCACCCCTTTCTCTTCTTGGAGCCCAGGTATGGCTTCTGTTGCCTGCCTCTTCTGGGCACAGCCTTATTTTTCGTGCCCCCTCGTGTATGAAGCATACTCAGTTAAGTCATTCAAGCTCTGTGACTCTTCAGCTCTTCGGGCTGGCTAGTGTGTGACACTGAGCACTGAAGTTTAATCAGGCTCTTTCCTTCAGGCAGGAGAAACTAGGGGCCTATCTGAGAGCCACAGAACTCTAGATATGAGGGCAATTCTGTGCACCGCAGTAGAGGGCGGGAAGAGGGCACAAAGGGAAAATTCTTTGTTATGGGCAAGGCCTATAGGTGGTCCTCAAATGAATCATGCCTGACTCTGGTTCCAACACAGGGAAGAGTAGAGAGCCAATTTATCCTCCCGTCTCAGCCTTCTGAGTAGCTGGCATTACAGGTGTGCGCTGCTGAGCCCAGCTGGAGGCTCATTTTAAAAACCAGCCCTATGGCCAGATGTGCTGGCTCACGCTTGTAATCTCAGCACTTTGGGAGGCCGAGGCAGGAAGATTACCTGAGCTCAGGAGTTTTAGACCAGTCTGAGCAACATGTGAGACCCTGTCTCTACTAAAAATTAAAAAATAAAAATAATTAGCTAGGCACGGTGGCTCACACCTGTGATCCCAGAATTTTGGGAGGCTGAGGTGGGAGGATTGCTTGAGCCTGGGAAATCGAGGTCACAGTGAGCTATGACTGTGCCACTGCACTGCAGTGTGGGTGACAGAGTGAGACCCTGTCCCCTTGCCCCCAACCCATCCCAAAAAAACAACAAGCCCAGCCCTCTGAGTGATGCTAATGAGTTTAGGGTTTCTTTGGGGTGATGAAAAGCTTCCAAAACAGTGTGGTGATTGTTGTACACCTCTGTGAATACACTAAAAAACACTGAATTGTACACTTTAAATGGTGATTTCCAGGGCATGTGAATTATATCTAAGTAAAAATGACATATAATATATAGTACACACACATATATAGTTATATAACCTGCCCCTCAGCACAGCATTTGGATTCTGATGGAAAACTAAGCCTCAGTATAGTCCATATTGGGCTTCTAATAACGCTAAACTTCTCACAGAGAACCCTTAGTATTAGAGAGGCTTAGAATCATAGACTCAATTATTGCAGCAACTGTCAGGCAGTGGAAACAATGGATAGATTTACAAAACATTGTTTAGAAAAACACTGAGTGAAGAAAAGCAAATTGCACAAGTGATGTCTACAGTCTTCACATTTATGTAAATTTTTTATTTTTAGTTTTTGAGACAGAGTCTTGCTCTGTCATCCAGGCTGAAGTGCAGTGATGCAATCACAGCTCACTGCAACCTCAACCTCCTTGGGCTCAAGCGGTCCTCCCATTTTAGTGCCCCCCAGTAGCTAGGACTACAGGTGTGTGCCACTACTCCTGGCTAATTTTTTTTTTTTTTTTGAGACGGAGTCGCGCTCTGTCTCCCAGGCTGGTGTGTAGTGGAGTGATCTGGGCTCACTACAAGCTCCGCCTCCCGGGTTCATGCCATTCTCTTGCCTCAGCCTCCCGAGTAGCTGGAACTAAAGGCGCCTGCCACCACGCCCTGCTAATTTTTTGTATTTTTAGTAGAGACGGGGTTTCACCGTGTTAGCCAGGGTAGTCTTGATCTCCTGACCTCGTGATCCATCCGCCTTGGCCTCCCAAAGTGCTGGGATTACAGGCAAGAGCCACCGTGCCCGGCCCAATGCCCAGCTAATTCTTAAATTTTTTGTAGAGATGAGGGTCTTGCCATATTGCCCAGGCTGGTTTCGAACTCCTGGGCTCAAGTGATCCTCCTGCCTTGGCCTCCCAAAGCACTGGGATTACAGGCATGAGCCACTGTGCCCAGCAGTAAATTTTAAAATACAAAATAGTCTTATATATTCTGTGGGTACATATATATGCATACATAAAAGTGGTAAACTCAGATGGTGGGGAGCAGATCTGGATTGGGGTGGTGTATACATATAAGAGGATTTTAACCATCTGTGTTGTTCTGATTTCTAATGGAAAATATGTGTTATTTCTAAAAATTTTACTTACACCTAAGAAAAATAGAGGAAGTTAGTATGCCAGATGTTAATGGCTAATTTTGGGTAGTGGGATTATGGTCAGTCATTCTTTCTTGATCCTTCCTGTCCTCTGGAGGAACACAGTAGGGGTATGGCTGGCCTGCAGTGAGTGAAGGGAAAATGGTGAGAAATGGTGTTTGAGAAGCAGACGGGCCAAGTCTCCTATTCCCTATTTGAACTGTATTCCCTTTTCCCCATCCCAGACATTTTTTTGAGCTCCTAAGGTAGGCCTAGATCTGTGTGTGGTCGTGAGGAATATTAGGCTGTGTAACATCCCCAGCCTGCCATTGAGGAGCTAACTAGGAGTTATGATGAGACTTAACTAGTAAGTTACCCACTTTCATGATAATTACATTAATCCATTCACTAAGGCAGAGCCCTTGTAACCTAATTACCTCTTAAAGGTCTCAGTTTTACAAATTTTTTTGTAGAAACAAGGTCTTGCTATGTTGCCTAGGCTGGTCTCAAACTCCTGGCCTCAAGTGATCCCCCTGCCTTGGCCTCCCAAAGTGTTGGGATTATAGGCATGAGCCACTGTGCCCAGCATCCACTTCTTAATAGTGTCAGAATGGCAATTATATTTTGACACAAGTTTTGGAGGGGACGTTCACCCTATAGCAAGAGCCTACTGGGGAAGGGGCTACTCTTTCAGCTAAGATGACCCAGTGGGGACTCACTGAGGGTGTGGCAGCATCTGAGCTGAGACCAGAATGATGAGTCAGCCATGTCCACGAGAAAACCCAGGGGACAAATATTCCAGGCAGAAAAGAACAGCCCAGGCAGAGACCTCAAGACAGAGCCGAGCTTAGCACATGCCAGGGACAGGTAGAAAGTTCCAGAGTAGAGAACAAAGGGGAGAGGTAGGAGATGAGGCTGGAGAGAAGCCATTGAGGGTGTTCACAACTCACAATGTCACTTCTTCAGCAGGTGGGAGTGGTAGGTGAACGTGCTGGTCCATGAGGCCTGGTTCACTGGAGAAGAAAAGCTTTAGCTAATAGTCTCTGGAAGGTTCACTTTGCTCGTTAGTCTCCTGTAGCACACTGAGCTCTAGGCTGAGACAGAGGCAAAGGTCTCCCCTGACTGCTATGTGTATGTGCTGAGCAGACTCTGCAGGACCACTGGAGCCCAGGGAAGCCTGTATTGCCTGGGAAGTTCAATGAACAACACAGGTCGGGGGGATGTCAGCGTTGATATGTGTCAGATCTCCTAATCCTGCCTGAGTTTCTTCATCTGTCAAATGGAATAACAGTTCTTGGGCTGGCAGGATGCAGTGAGGTGGGCGTGTAAAATGTTTATCCCAGTGCCTGACACACAGTAAGCACTCATCACATGTCAGCCACTGTGGTACAGGGAACGGGAGAGTGTACAAGCAGGACTGTGGGGTGTTGCCCGCTGGCCCATGGGTGAAATTGCTGGGTCCCCTGTATCACTCTGGTCCTCTCTCCCCAGGGTCACTTTCCTCCAAAGGCCATTCAGATCATGCAGAAGAAGCCTTCCTTGAGAACAGAGGATGAGATCCAGGCCGTCTGTAACATCTTGCAGGTTCTGCATAGCTACCGGAACTACGCAGAGCCCCTGCAGCTGCTCCTGGCCAAAGTCATGCGCTTTGAACGGTCAGTGAGGGGCACAGCCCTTGGCCACCAGGCTGAGGCTGGACTGAGCAAAAGAGCCTGGCTGAGAAGGTGTGGCAGGTCCTGCCCACCCCTCTGCATAGTGTCAGCCATGAATGAAGTCTTCTGTCCATTCACTTCAGCTCCCACTGCTATGGTCGCAGCACCCTTTATCTCACTCACTTATTGAGACTCTTAGATAATTAAAGGGCCATTAAATCTGGAGAGGATCTAGTAGGAACCTCAGAGAGGATCTGGTCCAATTCCCTCATTTTTCAGATGAGGAAACTGAGGCTCTGTGGGGGAAAATGGCTCCTCCTAGGTCACCCAGACAAAAAGAAACAGCGCTGAAGCTCTTTTCAGTTACGCCCATCAGATCTTGGGATTAATTCTTTCTGAAACAGCTTGGCTTTGCTTGAATTACCACTGAGGTCAGTGATGCTCTGATTGAGAGTTGAGAAAGGGTAGTTTCCCAAAGGAGAATCAGGGTGTGATTGGTGGAAAAATATGACCAGATGCTTGACAGCAAAAGCGATAGATGTCTGCTTTTGGAGATTCGGGTTCTAGCTCTGACTTGATTGTGGCTTGCCGTGACTTTCAGCAAGCTGTGGGTTCCTTGGGTCCCCCTTTCCCCTTCCCAAAAATGTTGGTTGAGCTTGATGGTCTCTGAGGGTCTTTCTGGCTCTAGCTCTAGTCATCTTTACTTCAGTGAACAGTGCCTGTACTCCCTCATCTTCAAAATCTCATTTCCTAGCTGAATATTCCTGCTATCTCCCAGCTAGTCATTATCACCTGGGCCATCTCCTCTTTCTTTTTTCTTTTTATTATTATTATTTTTTGAGATGGGTCTCGTCCTGTCAACCAGGCTGGAGTGCAGTGGTGCGATCACAGCTCACTGAAGCCTCTACCTCCTAGGTTCATATGAGCCTTCCACCTCGGCCTCCTTTGTAGCTGGGACAAGGGGTAGGCATCACCATTCCTGGCTAATTTTACTTTTTATTTTTTGTAGAGACAAAGTCTCACTATGTTGCTCAGGGTGGTCTTGAACTCCTGAGCTCAAGTGATTCTTCTACCTCAGCCTCCCAAAATGCTGGGATTACAGACGTGTACCACCGTGCCTGGCTTGCCTCTTTCCTACATTGATAAAGATTCCAGGCTGATACTGGTTTGTAGCTCATGAAGCCCACAGCCACAGTGGAGCCTGGGCAGTACTGACTCCAGCCTGGTGTGGTCCTCTGTCTGTCCTCTGATCCCTTCCCTCAGGAGTTTGCCACAGAATCACAAGGCCAGTGAGTACTCTCTAAGAGGTCAGAAGAGGAGATGCTGCTGGGGGCTGGGTCAGGGAAGGCTTCCTGGAGGAAGTAGGATCTGAGTTCCTGAAAGGATCTGAATAGTGGAGAAGACAGGGAAGGCCATTGCAGGCAGGGGAGCAACATGGACAAACTGATGGAACAAAGTGGGTATCATCTGCCCTGAGCAGGGTGTTGGTTCCCCTGCTGCTGGTCAAGCCAGCAAGTCAGGAAGGAACAGAAGGTGGCAGTGTGGAGGGGGAGGAGGAAGAGGAGGAACTGCTGAGGGCAGGGCCATGAGCTCAGAGCTGGGGACAATGGCCCTGCTATCGGGGCACTTCCACAATGGCTGCTTATCAGTCCTGGCAGAGACTAAAGGGCAGACTTTTTTTTACCCATTGTCTCCTGGGTAAAATCCAAACTTAGCTGAGCTTTGGAGGCCCTTTATGGTGGGACCAGTCGAATTTCTCTCCCACCACTCCCCTGACCTAGCCTTCTCCCATTTTCCTTTCCCGTGAAGTGCACATTACCTATGAAGTACACGTTATCCCTTGAATGTGCCGTGCTTTGGGCCACCTCTGCACCTTTGGTCATGGTGGTCCCTGTGCCTGGGACCCTCTTCCATCTCTTTGTCCACCTGGATGACTCACTTCAAGCACCATGCTAGAGCCTTGTCTGACCTTCCTAAGCTTGGATAAAGGCCCCTTCTCTGTGCTCCTCAAGTAGCCTGCACTGACATCTCTTAAAGCATTTTTAAACCTTATTTACATCCTGTATGTGACCATAATTTTGAAAACAATGTCTGTGTTGTTCATTGTGCCCAATTTTTTTTTTTTTTGAGACAGAGTCATCCAGGCCAGAGTACAGTGGTATGATCATGGCTCACCATAGCCCTAAACTCCCAGGCTCAGGTGATCTTCCCACCTCAGCCTTACAGGCAGCTGGGACTACAGGTGTGCACCCCCACACTTGGCTAATCTTTGCATTTTTTGTAGAGATGAGGTTTCACCTTGTTGCCCACCCAGGAGTTCAAGACCAGCCTGGGCAACATAACAAGACTCCGTCTCTACAAATAATAGAACAATTTGCTGGATGTGGCAACTTCAGGTCTCAGCTCAAATATCCCTTCCTTATTGATAGTAATAGTAAGAATAGCTAACATGGGACTGGGCACAGTGGCTTACTCTTGTAATCCCAGCACTTTGCAAGGCCAAGGTGGGAGGATCCTTGAGCCCAGGAGTTCAAGACCAGCCTAGGCAACATAGTGAGACCTTGTCCCTATCTCAAACTCCTAGGCTCAAATGATCCTCCCACCTTGGCCTCCCAAAATGCTGGGATTAACAGGCGTGTGCCACCACACCTGGCCTCACGGTACCTAACAGACACCACTGATATTTATTTAACTTATTGAATGAATGAAGGAAAAGAATAAATATTGAAAGAATTGAGATTTGGACTTGCATACGAAATACAGAAACTTCCCTCTGAGTTTAAGAACTCCTTGTTCGCTCTGGGCCTGGGCACCTCTACCCTAAGGGTGCCCAGTTGGGTAGTGGGCTGCTGGTAATTATGATAAGACCATTATCTGTGTCTCATTCTAGGCATACTCATCTGCATTTTACAGACAAGAGAAACCAAGGATCAGAGAGGGGATATCCATTGCTCAGTGTCACACAGCTAAGAGCAGAACCAGGATTTGGATCCTGGGCTAACGCTAAAGCCAGTCCTCCTAATCATTTAGTGACTCTACTAACCCATTCATTGCTTTCAGCATGTGTTCACTCATTTATTCCACTATGTTCAACGAACATTCACTGTGCCCAAGCACACGCAGCAGTGACCCAGACTGGCAAAGACTCTGCTCTCGGGAAGCTTCAGTCCAACCGAGGCAGGCAACGGGATAGGTGTTAGTAAAAGGCTCCAGCTTGACTGGCAGGGCTGGGCTGTCCTGAGGGCCCTTCTGGTCCAAGTCTGTGCTCTTATATCCCAGAGCAAAGAGCACAACCGGTCCAGAGCTCCTCCCAGCTTGGACCTGCCCCCATGTCACTACCCAATCAACTAGCAGTGGTCTTTTCCCAGGTTTGGTCGCAGGCGTGTGATCATCAAGAAGGGGCAGAAGGGCAACAGCTTTTATTTCATCTACCTGGGCACAGTTGCAATAACCAAGGATGAGGATGGCAGCAGTGCCTTCCTAGATCCCCACCCAAAATTGCTGCACAAGGGTAGCTGTTTTGGGGTAAGTCCAGGGGAAGGACTCAGTTTCCTGGGGTGGAGTGGGTGGAGGTGACAGGACTTTTGCTAGAACCTCTCAGCCAGGCCCAGTCCTGCCTAGTACTCTGTACAAGTCACTGTCCCGTGTGGGCCCCTTACCTGTCAAATGCTAATTGAGTTGGACTAAGATCAGCCTCTTCATCTGTGATGTTTAAGAAGTATGTTCCTGATACAGCCCTTTAGAGATGAAGTGACTCCATAGTGAGGCCTCTCCAGCTTCCTCCCCTCTGGCCTGTTCAGGTCTGTTGCCTCTTTTTCCATAAGCAGCAGATTAAGAAGAAGGGGAGTGGGCCCCAGTGGGAGAATGTGCAGGAGAATAGAGGGGGCTGGGGAACACACAGTCTGTTGAGGAGAGAATTCAGGGGGAAGATGGAGGCAGGGAAGATGTGTGTAAGGCTGAGGACAGGAAGTGGAGGTGGCCTCACACTTGCCCTTGCCCTGTCCACCCAACAGGAAACGGACGTTCTGCATGCTTCAATGAGGAGGTCCACCATCGTCTGTATGGAAGAAACGGAGTTCCTGGTTGTTGACCGGGAGGACTTCTTTGCTAATAAGCTGGACCAGGAAGTTCAGAAGGATGCTCAGTATCGGTTTGAATTTTTTAGGTAACTCTGCCTTCATTCAACATTTTTTTCCCCTTGTGTGTTTATTAGCTGCCTGACTTTGACTGTCCTAGGCCTGGTGGGAAACATACTGGTTGCTGTTCTCTCTGTCTGGGATGCTCTGAAGTCCCACCTCATACCCACCTTCTCTCTCTGCAAACTCCTACTATCCCTTCGGGTCTCAGCTCAAATATCCCTTCCTTATTGATAGTAATAGTAAGAATAGCTAACACGGGACTGGGCACAGTGGCTCACTCCTGTAATCCCAGCACTTTAGGAGGCCAAGGTGGGAGGATCCCTGAGCCCAGGAGTTCAAGACCAGCCTGGACAACATAGTGAAATCCTGTCCCTATAAAATAAAAAATTAAAAAAAATTAGCTGGGTGTGGTGGCACATACCTATAGTTTCAGCTACTTGGGAGGCTGAGGTGGGAGGATCACTTGGGCCCAGGAGTTCGAGGCTGTGGTGAGTTGTGATCGCATCACTGCACTCCAGCCTGGGCAACAGAGTGTGGTCCTAGTAGCTAGGACTGTAGGTGTGCTGCCACATCCAGCTAATTGTTCTATTATTTGTAGAGATGGAGTCTTGTTATGTTGCCCAGGCTGGTCTTGAACTCCTGGTCTCCAGTGATCCTGCCACTTTGGCCTCCTAAAGTGCTGGGATTACAGACGTGAGCCCCCCTGCTAAGCCCAAACTATAAAACTATAATTCTTTTTTTTTTTTTTTTGAGAGAGGGTCTTGCTCTGTTGCCCAGGCTGGAGTGCAGTGGCGTGATCTCATCTCACTGCAACCTCCGCCTCCTGGGTTCAAGCAATTCTCCTGCCTCAGCCTCCCACGTAGCTGGAATTACAGTCATACACCATCACTCCCAACTAATTTTTTTGTATTTTTAGTAGAGATGGGGTTTCACTATGTTGGCCAGGGTGGTGTTGAACTCCTGGCCTCAAGTGATCTGACTACCTTGGCCTCCCAAAGTGCTGGGATTACAGGCGTAAGCCACTGCGCCTGGCCCAAACTATAATTCTTGATTGCATGGTAATTTCTTTACAGTTTATATACCCCCTCAGACAGTAAGCAATATGGTGACAGAGACCAGATAGATCTGTCTTTGTCACTACTATAATCCTTATGTTGTCACACTGCCAGACACATGCAGGTGCTCAACAAATAAATATTGAGTAAGGTGAATAACAGGATATAAATAATTACAATCACATATGAGTCAGAAAGTAAGCACCATAACTGGGTATCATATTTAAAAGCAGAACTCATACATAGCAAAAGATTTTTGGTTTTTGAATATTTACGTGCATGAAAGGCCACGTAAGGATATGCAAGTGAAATCTCATTTAATTGCTCTTCAGTTATTTGCCTTATATAAAAGGAGTAAAAATCCAGTGAAGCATCTGCACTGGCCCTGAAAATTTGGGCTGTAGGGCTGCACAGCTACAGAGAAGTGTGATGGCCGAGGGGTCTGGTTCCTGTGGCTGGGGCTGAGAGAGGTAGCTTCATCCCCTGGAAAAGTGGGGATTTAGTCCTAAAGGGAGGACCTGTTGTTTTTTTTTTTTTTTTCCATACTGTGGAAAAATAGGTCTGGCTCCAATCTCAGCTCTTAGGTTATCAGCGATGTGACCCTAGATAGGTCACGCCATTTCTCTGTGTTTTAGCCTCCTGCTCTGTAAAATGGGGATAAGGATACCCTTCTCCCAAGGTCATGGTGAGGATGGAATGGAATGATCATGGGAAGTGTATGGCCCAGTGCTTGGTGCATGGTAGGTACTTCTTCTATGGTGGCCCTACTTTTCTTCTGGTGTCTTCAGACCTTCGTCCCTGACATGGCACTGAGCGTGTTCACCTCTGGTGCCCTGACCTTAACTCAGTGTGCGCATTGAGGCCTGAGTCACCTTGAGTTAACCTGATTCAATGAACTCAGTCCACCTGAGTCAGTTAAGTTCTGAGCCCTTAACCTGTTGGAGGTGAGAAAATCTGAGATGATTGTTGGCAGCACTTGGAGCAGCATATGAAGGCAGGCAAGCCTGTGAAAGTGGTGTTCAAGGTCAGGGGAAAGGGCAGTCACAGTGGGGTGGGTTCACCCACAGGGAGCAACAGGCAGAAAGAGTGGAGTCCAGACATGTCCCACTCTCCAGACCCAGAGCTGAGTATTTGAAGCCAACAGGCCAGGGGGACACAAGGGTTGGATGAGCTGCCCAAAGCAAAGGTAGGGCCAGAACCGCTAAGTTGGGGGACAGAGCAGCTGTGAGCTGGAGTGGGGACTAGCTTCATGAGCCACGGTGGGGAGGGATGGCAGGGCTGGAGGAGGAGAAGATTCTTGGAAGGAGGAGCAGAGGTGAGAAAAGCACAGAGGCTGGATCACCCAGGGGCATCTAAGCAGCAGCAAAGAGGGGAGCTTTGCTGAAGGGGAGGGCCTTGGGAAAAGGAGGAGGGAGCCAAGGTGATAGCAGGTAGGAGAGTGGCTACAGGCAAGGCCAGGTAATCGGGCAGGTAGCAGCGAAATCTTCCACCCAGGCATCCTCCACAGGAGAAGAGTATGTGCCCTCTGCAGATTGCTAAGGTATGGGCACCTTGTGTGATGGAGTTGATGAATTCTAACAGGCTCTTCCCACAGGAAGATGGAGCTGTTTGCATCATGGTCTGATGAGAAGCTCTGGCAGCTTGTAGCCATGGCGAAGATAGAGAAGTTCTCGTATGGGCAGCTGATCTCAAAAGATTTTGGAGAGTCACCCTTCATCATGTTTATCAGCAAGGTGAAAAGTCTGGGGGTTGGGATGAGGGTGAACCTCTGAGGAGCATGCCTAAGATCATGTCCTGTGACCTGATGGTCAGAGTTTGAGCCCTTTTCTGCAACCTGTGCAATTCACTTCCTTCTCAGAGTTTCCATGTCCCAGCTGTAAGAGGCCTGCCTCTCATAGAGCATGGCTAGAGACATTAGATATATGGCTATTGTGTTAGAAAGAGGACCAAGGGATTCTCCCGCCTTGAGCTCCTAAGCATGCTTATTTACATATAGATGCATATTTAAATTATGCATTTGGCTGTTGAATCTTAGTGATGCCAGATCACTTTTAAATTGATTGATTGATTGATTGATTTTGAGACAAGAGTCTCGCTGTTGTCAGCCCAGGCTGGAGTGCAATGGCACAATCTTGGCTCACTGCAACCTCTGCCTCCTGGGTTTCAGCAATTCTTCTGCCTCACCCTCCCGAGTAGCTGAGATTACAGGTGCCTGCCACCATGCCCGGCTAATTTTTGTACTTTTAGTAGAGACGGGGTTTCACCATGTTGGACAGGCTGGTGTCGATCTCCTGACCTCAGGTGATCTGCCTGCCTTGGCCTCCCAAAGTGCTGGGATTACAGGCATGAGCCACCAGGCCCAGCCTATTTATTTTTGAGACAGAGTCTTGCTCACTCTGTGCCCCAAACTGGAGTGCAGTGACGAGATCTTGGCTCACTGCAACCTCTGCCTCCTGGGTTCAAGTGATTCTCCTGCCTCAGCCTCCAGAGTAGCTAGGACTATAGGTATGTGCCACCATGCCTGGCTAATTTTTTTTTGTATTTTTAGTAGAGATGGGGTTTCGTCATACTGGCCAGGCTGGTTTCAAACTCATGGCCTCAAGTGATCTGTCTGCCTCAGCCTCCCAAAGTGCTGGGATTACAGATGTTAGCCACCACACCCAACCTTAAATTATCTTTAAATTGTAAAAGTGATATGACCACATTAGGAAACTTTCTGGAAAAAGGGAAGAAATCATCCATAAACCCATCATCTCAGAGTAGAGTTTCAAAAGTGGAATTTCTTGGTATCATAATTTTGTTTTGTAAGGTAGACTTTATTCAAAGGGGCCATAGCCATAGGTATAGGGACCACTGCAATGGAGTCTTGCAGCCAGAGACAGAGATTGGACTCAACTCTCAGTATCGTAATTTTTATGGCTCCTGCAACAAATTGCATTCCAAAAGGAGAGTCCCACCTTATCTAGTGTCCAGGATGTACATTTTTGTTGGTGCCACCACAGCTCTGCCAGCCTTGCATGTCATTTTTTCAAAAGTTTTCTAGTTTAATAGGTCGCAATTGCTGCCATACTGAGGATTTGATATTTTTTCTGATTACTAGTGAGATTTATCATGTTTGTTTATGACCTACATTTTGTCTTTTGCAAATTGCTTTATGTCCTTTGCCACCTTCTCTGTTGGTTGATAATGAAAAGAAAATCTCCCATTTCTCAAGCGCTTACTGTATGCCAGGTTCTATGTTTCACATGCTTCATCTCATTTTAGTCTCTATAGCCCGGAGGAGGTTAGTATTGTCATTATTCCCATTTTACAGAGGAGGAAACTGAGGCACAGTAAGGTGAAGTGGTTATCCAAGGTCACACAGCTGATGAAGTGCAGAGGCAGGGTTCAACCCAAGTCTCTCTGACTGCAAAGATATTTTCAAGAACTTGGATTTAGGATTTGGGCTGACCTTTCTGTCTGGTTCTTACAGATTAAGCCACCACAGGCATTTGTTGAGTTTTTGCCAAGGTCATGACACATTGGTCCAGGCTCTGGAGGGATACAAAGATGAAAAAGACTGGTTTTCTCTCTTTATAGATCTCCTCCACCAGATTCCACACATAGACACAGAAAAGTGTCAATGCCAAGTACCAAGTGATTGGTGCAAACTCTGCAAGTTACAAGAATTCAGGAGAGGGAACTCTCTAAAGGCTGGAGGCTTTAAGAAGGGCTTCCTGGAGGAGGTGAGGTGGGAGATGAGCCCTGACATATTGAACCATTAGGCAAAAGGAGGAAGCAAGATTGGTTGTGTGCTGGCACTGGCTTGTACCTGCCTGTGAGAGCTGATTGTTAAATTTTCAGGAATTTTGGTAAACATAGTAATTATTAAAAATTAGATGCTATAAACCTACAATTAAATAAGTTATATGGAAAATTAGGAGCTGGGCATGGTGGCTGACGCCCATAGTCTTAACGACTCAGGAGACTCATGCAGGAAGATCATTTGAGCCCAGGAGTTTGGAAGCAGCCTGGGCAACATAGCAAGACCCTATCTCTAAGAAAGAAAGACAGATGAGAGAGGGAGAGAGAGAGAGAGAGAGAGAGAAGAGGGGAGGGGAGGGGAGGGGGAAGAAAGGAAGGAAAGAAGGAAGGAAGGAAGGAAGGAGCAAGCAAGAGAGAGAAGGAAAGAAAGAAAACAAGGGTAATACATACTGAAAACTCATCATTTCCTACTGATGTTACTGCATTTTTACTAGTTTTTCTCTTCAGGTTACGTCTATTGTGTCTCTATGGTAGAAATACTATGCAATTGTGAGCATCTCTTCCCCACTCCACATTCAGTGACCTCATGTTGGTAGCTTACAATTAGCCATGGTTGGATAATTTATACAATGGAATCAGCAAACACCCTAAGTCAGGTCTTGGTTTAGGGTTTTGCTGATTGTCTTAGGAAAGTGATAAAAGAAAATGCTTATAATGCAGATTAAATTTAAAAGTGGCTTGGGTCTATAGCTGCTACACTGCAAAGAGAATGAAATCGTCTAACAATATTTAAAAGCTATTATCTCTCCGGGCGCCGTGGCTCACACCTGTAATCCTAGCACTTTGGAAGGCTGAGATGGGTGGATCACTTGAGGTCAGTAGTTCGAGACTAGCCTGGCCAACATGGTGAAACCTCATGTCTACTAAAAATATAAAAATTAGCTGGACATGGTGGCGCACGCCTAATCCCAGCTACTTGGAGGCTGAGGCAGGAGAATTGCTTGAACCTAGGAGGTGGAGGTTGCAGTGAGCCGATATCTCACCACTGCACTCCAGCCTGGGCAACAGAATGAGACTCCATCTCAAAAAAATAAAATAAATAAAAACAAATAAAAGCTATTATCTGGCTGGGTACAGTGGCTCACGCCTGTAATTTCAACACTTTAGGAGGCTGAGGCGGGTGGATCACTTGAGGCCAGGGGTTTGAGACCAGCCTGGCCAATGTGGTAAAACCCCATCTCTACTAAAAATACAAAAACTAGCCAGGCGTGGTGGTGCGCACCTATAGTCCCAGCTACTCAGGAGGCTGAGGCAGGAGAATCACTTAAACCTGGGAGGTAAAGGTTGCAGTGAGCTGAGATCACGCCACTGCGCTCCAGCCTGGGTGACAGAGTCTCAAAAAAAATTAATTAAAAAAAAAGCTATTATCTCATTCATCATAGAAGTTATACCATTGAACAAATGAAGTTCTGATGTACATAGTGCTAAAGCTAAAAAACATTTCAGTTTAATATAATTTATGTGAGGGTGAGAAATAGAACAGTATATCACAAGTCAGATTTAATAACATTGAATTTATTGGGAAGAGAATGGATTGGGATGCAACTTCATTTGTCCAATCATGGTTGAGTTGCAACTATAAACTGGCCATGGATACAACAGTTCAGCCAAAACCCACAAAAGAATTCTGTGAGAGCTGATTGGCTGTATGGAATTTCCTGTATGGTATATTTTATTATTTATAAATTGTGTGTAACACATTCTTTATAACAGGTTTACATGCAGGCATATGTTTTTTAGGAGAGCAGTTGTTAAACTTACCAGCACCACCAGGGGCGTGGTGTGTGTGTTGTTATTCTTGGCTCAGTCCCAGAGAACAGAATCAAGTCTAGTTAATATAAGTAGCAAAAGATTTATTGCCGGATATCAATTGGCAGTTCCTTCTCCTCCTTGATATTTGCTTCCTCTGTGCTAAAATTTTGAGGTGATCACCTCTGCCATATCTCTCCAAATTTAACTCTAAGCTCTTTGATACTATATAGCCAGAAAAGATGGGGGGATATGTGGTGAGGGATAGAAATCCTTTACAATATTTTCTTTAATCAGCATAATGATTACATTCTGACTGGCAGAAAGCGGCGGGGGGAGGGGGGTGGTTCTTCATCTGTTTTGCCTCCATTGCTTCACCTGTGAAATGGTACCACTCACCCCGTAAAGTCTGGTAAGGATGAGAATCAGTTTAGTACATGCTTACTCAGTGAGCATTCCTCCCGCAATCCAGTGCTTCTCAGAGTGCAGTGGCTGGACCAGCAGCACCAGCAGCACTTGGGAACTCATTTCTTCTTCTTTTTTTTTTTTTGAGACGGAGTTTCATTCTTGTCGCCCAGGCTGGAGTGCAATGGCACGATCTTGGCTCACTGCAACCTCCACCTCCTGGGTTCAAGTGATTCTCCTGCCTCAGCCTCCTGAGTAGCTGGGATTACAGGTGCCCGCCACCAGGCCTGGCTAATTTTTGTATTTTTAGTAGAGACGGGATTTCACCATGTTGGCCAGGCTGGTCTCAAACTCCTGACCTCAGGTGTTCCACCCTCCTCGGCCTCCCAAAGTGCTGGCATTACAGGCGTGAACCACCGCGCCTGGCGGGGAACTCATTTCAAAATGCAAATTCTCAGGCCCACCCAAGAGCTACTCAATCCAAAACTCTAGGAGGAAGGGCTCAGTGATCTGTGTTTTAACAAGGCTTCCAGGCGATTCCAATGCACACTGATGTAGAAGAACCCCTGACCTAAGGGTGGAATTTTCAAATTTTGGTAAGCATCCAGACATGTAGGGTGCTTCCCAAGGGAGGAATTCTCAAACTTTGGTAAGCATACAAACACATAGGGTGCTTTTTAAAAAGGCAGATTTGCTGTCTCACCCCAGAGATTGATTCATTAACTCTGGAATCTGCATTTGAACAAGTGCTGTAGGGGATTCTAATGCAGGGGTGCTGAGCCTTCATTCTGAGAAAAATAATGCGGAAGTCACTAAAGGACATCAAGGTAGGGAGCTCTTGGCCAGAAGATGAGTCTGGTTTGTTCCTTACAGTGTTTTATTAAAATCTGATTTAATCATCAATGTGAAGATTTTATATAAAAATTCTGATTTCTGGCTTTTGAGAATTCAGAGGATCAGGCAACAACAAGCCATATTTTGGTAAAGCACCCCCTCCCCCACCCCCCGACCCTGGTTGGAAATGAAAAGCACCAGCCCCCTCTAAAGGACTGCTCTTTTCTCTCTTTTTTTTTTTCCTGCCTGGCCAGCGTTTTTTGAGTGTTCATCTCTGGGAGGGAGATCAAGCTGTCCCGACTCCTGTAGTTTACTCATATTACCACTAGAGGGCGAAATCAGCTGCGGGTGGCTGGACACCCTTGGGACCTCAGAAAGCTAGAGAAGATTTCCTGATGGCATCGAAAACTTAATGCACACTTTCAACTCATTTCTAACAGTTTATCACTGGGGGACACATAGTGGAACTGTTCTCTCCGTAGATGCAATTAAAGACCTACTAAATACTTGAGGAAACCGGGCTCATGTTGTTTCTCTGGCACCTGCCGTTCCCCTATAGCTCAAAAAAAAAAAAAAAAAAAAAAGTATGCAGTAAAGATTTCAAATCTAAACTTTACAGCTTCATAAATTTTTATATATGTATACACCTGAGTGATCATTACCCAAATCAAGATAAAAAACATTTCCACTACTCCAGAAGGCTCTCCTGTGCCCCTTCCTAGACAAAATCCCCCCACAAAGCTTAATACTGTTATGACTTATGTCACTACAGGTTACTTTTGCATGTTTTTGAACTTCATATAAATGGAATCATACAGTGTGTATTCCTTGTTTCTGACTTCTTTTGCTCAACTGAATATTTGTTAATTTTATAAATTATGGTGTGCATAGAATAATATGTAACCATTAAACATACTGTAGAACCATATTGTTTGGCATGAAAAGAGGTATTTGATATATTATTGAGTTTCTGAAAAAGTTACAAGAGTCTGTTTTATGTAAATGAATTCGTTGACGAAAAATTGTAGATATACATCTTACATGTTCATAGAGAAAAGTTTGAAATAATATTCACTAATATGTTACTACTAGTTATTTCTGGGTGTCAGGATTAATGTAGTTTTTATCTCTATGTTTTTCTGTCTGGTTTGAATATTTTTAAACTTTCAATTTTGGAATAATTTTAAATTTATAAAAAAATTATAAGAACAGTACAAAGAACTCCTGTAGCTGGAACTACAGGCATGCACCACCATGCCCAGCTAATTCAGCTAATCTGTTTTTTTTTTTTTGAGACAGAATTTCGCTCTTGTTGCCCAGGCTGGAGTGCAATAGCATGATCTTGGCTCATGGCAACCTCCGCCTCCTGGGTTCAAGTGATTCGATTCTCCTGCCTCAGCCTCCTGAGTAGCTGGGATTACAGGCATGCGCCACCATGCCCGGCTAATTTTGTTTTGTTTTGTTTTGTTTTGTTTGTTTGTTTTGAGCCAGAGTTTCGCTCTTGTTGCCCAGGCTGCAGTGCAATGATGCGATCTTGGCTCACTGCAACCTCTGCCTCCTGGGTTCAAGCGATTCTCCTGCCTCAGCCTCCCGAATAGCTGGGATTACAGGCATGTGCCACCACACCCGGATAATTTTGTATTTTTAGTAGGGATGGGGTTTATCCATGTTGGTCAGGCTGGTCTCGAACTCCCGACCTCAGGTGATCCGCCTGCCTCAGCCTCCCAAAGTGCTAGGATTACAGGTGTGAGCCACAACGCCGGCTTAATTTTTGTATTTTTAGTAGAGACAAAATAATTTTGTGTTTTTGCCATGTTGGCCAGGCTGGTCTTGAACTCCTGGGCTCAAGTGATCTTCCCACATCAGCCTCCCAAAGTGCTGGGATTACAGTCCGTGAGCCACCGTGCCTGGCTTATATTTAGTTCTTATGCTTCTTCAGTTACTTGAACTTCGTAAGGTGAGTAAATAACATTTTCATTAAAAAAAAAAAAAAAGAAAAAAAAAGCACCAGGCTGGGCGTGGTGGCTCACACCTGTAATCCCAGCACTTTGGGAGGTCGAGGCAGGCAGATTGCTTGAGGTCGGGAGTTCAAGACCAGCCTGGCCAACATGGTGAATCCCCGTCTGTACTAAAAATACAAAAATTAGCCGGGCGTGGTGGCACATGTCTATAATCCCAGCTACTCAGGAGGCTGAGGCAGGAGAATCGCTTGAACTCAGGAGGCAGAGGTTGCAGTGAGCCGAGATTGCCCCATTGCTCTCCAGCGTGGGTGACAAAGTGAGACTCCATCTCAAAAAAAAGAAAAAAGAACCTGAAACCACTTGCATTAAGCAAATAAAACAAAATGGGATAAGATGCAATTAAGAGAGATTTTCTTCAAAGCCTGGCCTACCTGGAGCCTTAGGGGTTAACCCTTTTCCTGTGTCCCTTGCTGTGTTCAGGGCAGCTGTGAAGTCCTGCGACTGTTGGACCTTGGGGCCTCCCCTTCCTACCATAGATGGATCTGGCAGCACCTGGAGCTGATAGATGACAGGCCTCTGAAGACCCACCTGAGCGGTAAGCGGCCTTGGCCTGTCTGACAGCAGGGGGAGCCTGGGCCTGTCCTGTTTCCAGTTCCCAGCCCATAGAGCCTTAGAAATCTAGTCAGCCAGCCTGACAGCGTATATCATCTGCACCCTTCTACCAGCGGTGGAAACCCAGTCTGCAAGGCCCTGCCCTCCTTTCCAGCCTTTTTTTTTTATTGAGCCTTTTCCCTTTTGCTGTTCAGGTTCTCCCACGTGACCATCAACTCCTTGCCTCACATATCCCCCACCCTTTTTTTCACCCAGCTCTCTTCTGCTTTTTAAAATTTATTTATTTATTTATTCATTCTGTCTCTGGATTTGCCTGTGATGGACTTTTCATGTAAATAGCATCATACATTATTTGGCTTTTTGCGTCTGACTTCCTTCACTGAGCACCATGTTTTCAAGGTCTATTTATGTTGTAGCAGATATCATTTCTTCATTCTGTTTTATGGCTGAATAATATTCTAATGTATGCATATACCACATTTTTTTTGTCCACTTATCAGTTGGTGAACATTTGGATTGTTTTCACTTTTTGGCTGTTTTGAATAATGTTGCTATGAACATTTGTATACAAGTTTTTGTGTGAACATATTTTTCAGTTCTCTTGAGTATTACCTATATGCCTAGGAGTGGAATTTCTGGGTCATATGGTATCTTAGTCAGTTTTCTATTTCTATAACTGAATATCTGAGACTGGGTAACCTATAAAGAAAAGAAATTTATTTCTTATAGTTCTGGAGGCTAGGGAGTCTGAGGTCGAGGGGCTGCATCTGGTGAAGGACTTCTTGCTGGTGGGGACTCTTCAGAGTCCCGGGGCAGCAAAGGGCATCACATGGAGAGGGAGCACTTCTGTCTTTGAGATCTTAGACTACACATTCTTCCTTGAAGAAGTCTTCCTGGTTTCCCATGCTGGACCAGATCTTCCATCTTCTGCTATATCCCATTCTAGTACCCTTCAAGTACCATTCAAGTACTCTTCTGTGTTATATAACCCCACTGAAATCATACAACTGAGTCTGAAATGCTTATTAAACATCTGTTTCCCTTGCTAGAATACAAGCTCTATGAAGGCTTTGCATTCCCAGGGCTTCGTATTATGCCTGGCATCTAGCAGGTGCTCAGAAGTGAATTACAGAGTTAATGGATAAACATATTTCGGCTGCTGTGTGTGGTTTGGACGCATCCTAGCCTGTGAATGTATGCGCACTCTCTACAGCCTTATCCCAACTCATACATCTAGTAACAAGTATGAATAACAGTGATCATTTATTGAATTCTAATTGTATGTTTATTATATTGGGCTTGACTGTTTATACATATTGCATAATTCTCATAATAGCTCTCTTTTTGTTTTTTTTTTGGAGACAGAGTCTCACTCTGTTGCCCAGGCTGGAGTGCAGTGGTGCAGTCTCAGCTCACTGCAACCTCTGCCTCCCAGGTTCAGGCAATTCTCCTGCCTCAGCATCCCGAGCAGCTGGGATTACGGGCACATGCCACCATGCCTGGCCAATTTTTGTTTTTTTAGTACAGATGGGATTTCACTATGTTGGCCAAGCTGGTCTCGAACTCCTGACCTTAAGTGATCCGACTGCCTCGGCCTCCCAAAGTGTTGGGATTACAGCCATGAGCCACCGCACCTGGCCTAATAACTCTTTAAGAAGGTACAATTGTACCATCTGACACATGAGGAAACTGGCTCATAGGGCAAATAAGTAGCAATGTAGGACTGTAGAGTTGGGATTCTAACCCAGGCACAACTGGTTCCAAAGCCCAGACTTTCTTCTCTTCATAAATATCTCCAGCCTTTTTCATTCTCCGTTTCCTGTTGTTGGACATAGACGTTGTCAAGTAGCAGCCTCTAGAACTGGCCAGGGTGATAACCAGGCTTGCTGATTCTAGGGTAGTATTGTTTCCATTCACAGCTCTGTAATGGCATTTTTATTTATTTTTTTCCCCTTCCATCCTCTGCAGATCTTTTTGTGTCACCCACTTGGGTCAAGGACCCCAGCCCTCAACAGATATTTGCAGTGGCTCAGATGTCTTATCTCTTACCTCCTGCTCAGTACTGGCATGCTTCCCCCCACATCCCTTGAGATTGTAATCTGTGTATCCTGGGCCCTCCTCCCCAAGGATTGCCTTATAGATATAGCCAGTCCTCCTGAGATTAGAACTGAGGCCAACACAGGGTGGCAGAGGAGAAGGGTGGAAAAAGGAGAGGTTGGAGCTGAATAGAGCTGGGTTTGAGTCCCATTTTATTAGCTGGGTAGCTTTGGTGAGTACTCAAAGTCTCTGGGCCTGGTTTCTTCATATCTACCTTGGGTAGTGTCATGGTTAGGAGCATAGGCTCGGAGTCCACTGCTTCTGTTTGGGTCCTTCTCTTATTAGTGATGTGATACTGGGCAAGTGGGCCCTATGTCCAAGTGCACCAGTGCCCTCAGAGTCTGTAAAATGTAAATAATGGTCCGTACCTCGTAGGATTGTAATGACATTAAGCAAATTAATATATAAAAACTCTTAGAACACTACCTGGCTGCATAGGCAGATGGCAGATGTTTGTTATCATTACCACACAGGCTACTAGGAAGGCAGAGTGAGATGATGTATGCATGAGGCCTTATAAGTACTCAGTAAATGTTTCTTCTCATGTCAATTCTTGTTTGTCACTTTTCCACTGTCAATCCACCAGAGAAAAAGTTGCATCCCACAAATTTTGATATGTTGTATTTTCAATGTTATTCAGTTCAAAATACCTTTAAATTTCTCTTTTGATTTCTTCTTTGACCCATGGAATATTTAGAAGAGTGTTTAGTTTCCAAACATTTGGGGAATTATCCAGCTATCTTTCTGTTACTGATTTCTTTTTTCTTTTTCTTTTCTTTTTTTTTTTTTTGAGAGGGAGTCTCGCTCTGTCACCCAGGCTAAAGTGCAGTGGTGCAATCTCAGCTCACTTCATCCTCCACCCCCCGGGTTCAAGCAATTCTCCTGCCTCAGCCTCCCGAGTAGCTGGGATTACAGGCACGCACCACCAAACTCAGCTAATTTTTGTATTTTAGTAGAGACGGGGTTTCAGCATGTTGGCCAGCCTGGGCTTGAACTCCTGACCTCTGGTGATCTGCCTGCCTCGGCCTCCCAAAGTGCTGGGATTATAGGCGTGAACCACCACGCCTGGCCTCTGTTATTGAATTCTAAGATAACATACTTTATATGATTTGAATCCTCTGAAATGTATTAAAACTTGTTTTATGGTCCAGAATATAGTCTGTCTTGGTAAATGTTTCATTTGCATTTGAAAAAAACTTGCTGTTTTGGGGTGCAGTGTTCTATGAATGTTAAGTAGGTGAAGTTGGTTGATAGTATTGGTCAAGTCATCTGTACCCTTATAACTTTCTGTCTACTTGCTCTATCAATTGTTAATAGAGGCTGGCTTGGTGGCTCACGCGTGTAATCCCAGCACTTTGGGAGACCAAGGCAGGCAGATCACCTGAGGTCAGGAGTTTGAGACCAGCCTGGCCAACATATAGTGAAACCCTGTCTCCACCAAAATAATACAAAAATTAGCTGGGCATGGTGGCGCATGCCTGTAATCCCAGCTACTTGGGAAGCTGAGGCAGGAGAATTGCTTGAACCCGGGAGGCAGAGGTTGCAGTAAGCCAAGATCACGCCACTGCACTCCAGTCCGAGCGACAGAGCAAGACTCTGTCTCTCAAAAAAAGAAAAAAAAAAATTCTTAATAGAGTTGTTAAAATCTCCAGCCATAATTATAGATACATTTTTCTCCTTGTATTTCTGTCTGTTTTGCCTCATATATTTTGAAGCTCTTTTATTATATGCATAGATGTTTGGGATTGAACTCTTAATTATTATGAAATGAACTTATTTGTCCCTGGTAATATTCTTTGCTCTAAAACCTACTTTTTCTGATGTAAATTCAGCTACTTCTTTTGATTTAGTGTAGCTTCCTCTTGATTAGTATTAGTTTGGTATATCTTTTTCCATCCTTTTGTGTTTAACCTATTTGTGTCTTTATATGTAAAAGTGAATTTCTTAAAGGCAGCATATAATTGGATCTTGCTGAAAGACCCAATTTTTATTGAGATGTCTAATCATTGACATTTAATGTTAATATTGATTATGGTTGGATTTGACTCTACCATCTTGCTATTTTTTTTTCTATTTGTCACATCTATTCCCTTTTTCTTCTGTTTTTCCCTGCCTTTTGGATTATGTATTTTGTATAATTCAATCTTATTTTCTTTGTTGCCTTATTAGCTGTTTGTGGTATTATTTTCACAGTTGCTTTACGATCATTGTATATACTTTTAACTTATCACAGTCTACCTTTAAGTGATATTATACCACTTCATGTATAGAATCAGAATCTTACAACAATATATTTCCATTTTCTCCTCCTAGATATTATGCTATTGTGATATATTATACTTTAATGTATATTAAAAACCTTACCATACATGGTTATTACTTTTGCTTTAAACAAGTATCTTCTTTTTTTTTTTGAGATGGAGTTTTGCTCCTGTTGCCCAGGCTGGAGTGCAATGGCGCGATCTCGGCTCACTGCAACCTCCGCCTCCTGGGTTCAAGTGATTCTCCTGCCTCGGCCTCCCGAGTAGCTGGGATTACAGGTGCCTGCCACCATGCCCAGCTAATTTTGTGTATTTTTAGTAGAGACAGGGTTTCATTATGTTGGCCAGGCTGGTCTTGAACTCCTGACCTCAGGAAATCCACCTGCCTCAGCCTCCCAAAGTGCTGGGATTACAGGCATCAGCCACCATACGCAGCTTAAACAAGTATCTTTTTAGTATATTTAAAAAATAATAAGAAAAGACTCTTAAGTTAACCTACATAGTTACTATTTCTGATGTTCTTTGTTCCTTTGTATAGATCCAGATTTCTACCTAATAACCACTTCCTTCTGCCTGAAGTACTTCTTTTAACATTTCTTGTATTTCAGGTCTGTTAGTGATGAATTATTTCAGCTTTTCTATGTCTGAAAACTATTTTATCTTCATTTTTGAAAGAAATTTTTGCTGGATATAAAATTCTAAGTTGACAGGTTTTTTCTTTCACTACTTTAAAGATGTTGCATTAAAGTCTGTTTTTTGACTTGCATTGTTTTCAGCAAATCCGTTCATATTTTTATTTATTGTTTTCAACAAGAAGTCCGTTAACATTTTATTTATTTATTTATTTATATTTTTGAGACAGAGTCTCACTCTGTTACGCTGGCTGGAGTGCAATAGTGTAATCTCAGCTCACTGCAACCTCTACCTCCCTGGTTCAAGCGATTACCCTGCCTCAGCCTCCTGAATAGCCGGGACTACAGGCATGCGCTACCATACTTGGCTAATTTTTGTATTTGTTGTTGTTGTTGTTGGTTTCTGAGATGGAGTCTTGCTCTTGTCGCCCAGGCTGGAGTGCAATGGCACAATCTCGGCTAGCTGCAACCTCCGCCTCCCAGGTTCAAGTATTCTTGTGCCTCAGCCTCACGAGTAGCTGGGATTATAGTTGTCCGCCACCACGCCTGGCTAATTTTTGTATTTTTAGTAGAGATGGGGTTTCGCCATGTTGGCCAGGCTGGTCTCAAACACCTGACCTCAAGTGATCCACCTGCCTTGGCTTCCCAAAGTGCTGGGATTACAGGCATAAGCCACTGCACCTGGCCAACAGTTTTATTTTTGTATAACCTCTTTATATAACCTTGTATATTTTCTGTACACAGTGTACCTTTTTGCTTTGGCTGATTTTGAATTTTTTTATCAATAGTTTTAAGCAATTTGATTATGTTGTGCCTTGGTATAATTTTTGTCATGTTTCTGTGCTTGAGGTTCATTTAGTTTCTTGGATTCCTGGGTTTGTATTTTTAAAATCAGATTTGGAATATTTTGACCATGATTTTTTCAAAAAAATTATTTGTCTCTCCCTCTCCTCCACTTTGAGAACTCCAATTACATGTATATTGGATTGCAACATGTATATTGGATTGCAACATGTATATTGGATTGCTGTGTTTCACAGCTCACTGATGTTCTGTTCATTTTTTTTATTCTTTTTTTTTTTTCCTCTGTGACATTTTGGATAGTTTCTATTGTTATGTCTTCAAGTTTTCTAATCCTCCTTCTGCATTGTCTAATCTGCTGTTAATCCCACCTAGTGTACTTTTCATTTTAGACATTTTAGTTTTTATATCTCAAAGTTTGATTTGGGTCTTTTTATAATTTCCACAACTCTACTTAATATACACAATATTTTTTCCTTGGAATATAATTATAATAGCTCTTCCAATGCCCTTATGTACTAATTCCATCATATGTGTCATTTCTGAGTCAGTTTCAATTCATTTTTTTCCTTTTCATATAGTTTATATTTTCCTACTTCTTTGTATCCTTCATGATTTTTTAATAGGATGCTAGAAAATGTGAATTTTGGGTACTGCATATTTTTTATTCCTGTAAATATTTCTGAATGTTAAGATGTAGTTACTTGGAAGTATTTTGATCTTTTCAAGGCTAGCTTTTAAATTTGTTATGTGGGGTCAGAACAGTGTTTAATCTAGAGCTAGTTTCCCATTCGTGAAGTAAAACCATTTTGTGTATTTCAGAATGTCCCATGACTTGAGAGGTTTTCTATTCTAGTTATTGGGAACAGGACTATTTCTGGTCCTGTTTGAGCTCTGATGATTTATCCCTCTAATCATTTGGGGTGATTCTTTCCCCAGCCTTGGGTAGTATACTATGTAACAAATTGCCCCAAAACTTAGCAACTTAAAATAACAGCCATTTACTTCTTCCAATTTCTGTGAGTCAGAAATTTGGGCATAGCTTAGTTTGGTGCTTCTGACTCAAGACCTCTTATGAACCAGCTACTTGGGAGGCTGAGGCAGGAGGGTCATTTGAGTCCAGGAATTCAAGACCAGCTTGGAAAACATAGCTGGACTCCATCTAAAAAAAAAAAAATCTCTTGAGGTTGCCATTGTCAGCCAGGGTTGTGGTCTCATCTGAAGGCTCATCTGGGAGGGACCCGCTTCCAGGCTAACTCACATGGCTATTGGCCAAGTGTCTGGCCTCATGGGTGTCTCTACAGGGCAGTTTGATGACATGCTTCCCCAAGAATGAGAGAGAGCAACAGAGAATATGCCCAAGATGGAAGCCACAGTTTTTTTATAACCTAATCTCAGAAATAAAATCTCATCACTTCTGCTGTATCCTGTTAGACGTGAGCCCAACCCACACTTAATGGGAGGGTATTACACAAGTGTGTGACTAGTAGGAGGTGGGGTTCACTGGTGGGCATCTCAGAGGCTGCCTACCACTGGTAGTTTCCCAATACACATGTGCTGATTAATACTCAGCTGAGCTTCAGGGGAAACTCTCTGCAGATCTTTGGAGTTCTGTCTCTATGCAGCTCTCTTCTCTCTGGTTCCCTGCTCTGTGGACTCTAGCTGCCTTGCCCTCCCCTGACTATGTCTTCTGTCTCATCAATTCAAGGAGATTGCTGGGCTCCATCTGAGTTCCCCCTCCCTGCACCATGGCCCAGAAAATCTTTAGGCAGCAAGCTGGGGCAGTAGTAGGGCTCACCTCATTTGTTTTCTGTCTTGCATCATGGATGATTGTCCTTTATTGCCTGATATTCAATGTCTTTTTTTTTTTTTGAGACAGGGTCTCACTCTGTCACCTAGGCTGGAGTGCAGTGGCCCATTCATAGCTAATTGCAGCCCGGACCTCCTGGGCTCAAGCAGTCCTCCCACCTCTCCTGAGTAGCTGGGACTATAGGCATGAGCCACCACACCCACCTAATTTTTTATCTTTTTGTAGAGATAGAGTCTCACTATGTTGCTCAGGCTGGTCTTGAACTCCTGGCCTCAAGGGATCTTCCCACCTCAGCCTCCCAAAGTGCTGAGATTACAGGCATGAGCCACTGCATCCATCCTTCAATGTCTTTAAAACAATTTTTTCCATAAATGTTGCCCAATATTTTCAAGTAGAAGAGAACATTTAGTCCCTGTTATTCCATCTTGGCTGGAAGCAAAAGCAGAAGTCTAGATCTATGTTTTTAATAGTTGAGTTTTATTCTATTATATGCATATATCATAATTAATTTAATTACCTTTTACAGATATTTTGAATTCTTTTTCAAATGTTTACCCTACTGTGGCAGATTTCCTGGTGTGTTTATCTTTGCATCTGTGTGCAAGGAAATCTGTTAGACAAATTCTGAGAATTACTGGATCAAATAGTTCAGCGGTCTCCAACCTTTTTGGCACCAGAGGCTGGTTTCGTGGAAGACAACTTTTTCACAGATGGGGGCAGGTGGTAACGGTTTTGGAATGAAACTGTTCCACCTTTGATCATCAGGCATTAGATGGAGCACACAACCTAGATGCCTCTCATGCACAGTTCTCAATAGGGTTTGTGCTCCTATGAGACTAATGCCGCCACTGATCTGACACGAGGTGGAGCTCAGGTGATAATGCTCATGCACCTGCCACTCATCTCCTGCTGTACAGCCTCATTCCTAACAGGCCACGGACCTGTACCAGTCCATGGCCAGGGGATTGGGGACCCCGAAATAGTTAATCCAGTGCATACTGGCTACATACATTTAAAACATTGGTAGATGTTGTTGAAGTGCCTTTCCGAAAGATCAAACTCAGGGCTTTTTATATGTGTTTTGTTAAGCCAGACCTACTGCTTGTGGAATTTGGATTTATTCCCATTAACATTAATTTGAGGGGCCGGGCATGGTGGCTCACACCTGTAATCCCAGCACTTTGGGAGGCCGAGGTAGACGGATCACGAGGTCAGGAGATCGAGATCATCCTGGCTAACATGGTGAAACCCTGTCTCTACTAAAAATACAAAAAAATTAGCCGGGCATGGTTGCGGGCGCCTGTAGTCCCAGCTACTTGGGAGGCTGAGGCAGGAGAATGGCGTGAACTTGGGAGGTGGAGCTTGCAGTGAGCCGAGATCAAGCCACTACACTCCAGCCTAGGTGACAGAGCAATACTCCATCTCAAAAACAAAAAAACAAAAACAAAACAAAACAAACAAACAAAAGACATTAATTTGAAGCGTTGATTCTCATACTAGAGATATTTTTTTTTCTTTTTTTTTTTTTTGAGATAGAGTCTTGCCCTGTCACCCAGGCTGGAGTGCAATGGAACGATCTTGGCTCCCTGCAACGTCTGCCTCCCAGGTTCAAGCAATTCTCTTGCCTCAGCCTCTGGAGTAGCTGGGATTACAGGCATGCACCACCATGCCCAGCTAATTTTTTGTATCTTTAGTAGAGATGGGGTTTCACCATGTTGGCCAGGCTGGTCTCGAACTCCTGACCTCGTGATCTGCCCACCTCGGCCTCCCAAAGTGCTGGGATTATAGGCATGAGCCACCACACCCGGCTGGAGATCTCTTTTTTAATCAATGTTCTTGATGTATAATTTTTATATAATAGAGTGCACATATTTTATGTGTATAGTTAAATGACAAATTAGAAAAAAAATTCTTTTTGAGACAAGGTTTCACTTTGTCACCCAGTCTGGAGTGCAGTGGCATGAACGTGGCTCAATACAACCTTGACCTCCCAGACTCAAGTAATCCTACCACTTCAGCCTCCTGAGTAGCTGGGACTACAGTCACATGCCACCACACCCTGCTAATTTTTGTATGTTTTGTAGAGACGGGGGTTTGCCATGTTGCCCAGAGTGGTCTCGAACTCCTGAGCTCAAGCGATCCTGCTGCCTTGGCCTTCCAAAGCGTGGGATTACAGTGGCGTGAGCCACTGTGCCTGGCCATAGTTCCATGACAAATTTATACCTCTACAATCAAGTTATAGAACATTTCCATCACCCCACAAAGTTCCCTTGTGCCGCCTCCCAGTCAATCTCTACCCCTCACCCTTGCCCTAGGCAACCACTGATTTGTTTTCTATCATTATAGGTTAGATTTGTCTTCCTATGGTTTCATATAAATGAGATCATACAGGCCAGGCGTGGTGGCTCATGCCTGTAATCCTAGCACTCTGGGAGGCCGAGGCAGGTGGCTCACGAGGTCAGGAGATTGAGACAATCCTGACTAACACGGTGAAACCCTGTCTCTACTAAAAATACAGAAAATTAGCTGGGCATGGTGGCGGGCGCCTGTAGTCCCAGCTACTCGGGAGGCTGAGACAGGAGAATGGCGTGAACCTGGGAGGTGGAGCTTGCAGTGAGCAGAGATCGCACCACTGCACTCCAGCCTGGGCGACAGAGCGAGAATCCTCTCAAAAATAAATAAATAAATAAATAAATAAGATCATACAGTATGGACTCTTGTATCTGGCTTCTTTTACTTAGCATGCTGAGTAGTTTGCTCCTTTTTATTTCTGAATTATATTTCCTTCGAGTTTTTTTTTATTTCATTTTAAGAGATGAGGTCTTTCTATGTTGCCCAGGCTGAACTTGAGCTCCTAGGCTCAAGCAATCCTTCTACCTCAGCCTCCTGAGTAGCTAGGACTCAGGTGTGCACCACTGCAACTGGCTCTTGGTGATCTTTTTAAATAACTCTCATGGAGGGCCTATTATATGCCGGCACTGTGCTAGGCATATCACATACTTTATCTATAATTCTTTTTTTTGAGGCAAAGTCTTACAGTTGCCCAGACTGCACACAGTGTTGTAAACACAGCTCACTACAGCCTCAACTTCCTGGGCTCATGCAATCCTTCCATCTCAGTGTCCCCAGTTGCTAGAGCTACAGGTGTGCACCAGCATGCCTGGCTAATTCTTTAATTTATTGTAGAGATGAGGTCTTGCCATGTTGCCTAGGCTGGTCTTGAACTCCTGGGCTCAAGTGATCCTCTACTTTGATCTCCCAAAGTGCTGGGATTACAAACGTGAACTACCATGCACAGCCTGTAATTCTTACAATAGTTCTATGAGGGCTCTGATGCCCCTCATAGACAAGTCATAACTTGTCCAAAGTTCTGTGACCAGTTCATCCATTTATCTCTTATTGCTGACTCTGCCCCAATTTGAAAGCCCAGTTTGAAGGCCGGGATAAATATGGTCTGTTAATGGAATGAATCCAAGAGACCTGAGTTCAAATCCAAGCTTTAACCTTTTTCTGGGTGACTTGAGCTCTCTGCTGTTCATCTTGTCTCTTAAAGTGTGTTAATCACCCTTCTCCAGATGTAATAGATGTAAAGGCTCTAGCGCAGGGCCTGCCACCCAGGGACATTACATGGAGGCCACAGTGTTTTATCTTTCTTTTTTTAAAAAAAAATTTCCCCATGTGCTAGACCATCCAGGCAGGTTCCTGTGATAAGCTTCAACTACTACCACCATAACCATCATATATGCAAAGATCCATAAGTGTCTTTTCCTGTGCTTTCTCTAACAGAATACTCTCCTATGGAAAGATTTAAGGAATTCCAGATCAAATCATATCCTCTGCAAGACTTTAGCTCCTTGAAACTTCTGCATCTCAAAAAAGCCTGGGGGCTACAGGGGACAAGCTTCAGCAGGAAGATCAGAACCTCAGGAGACACTCTCCCCAAGATGCTGGGCCCGAAGATCCAGTAAGCTCAGCCCTTGGCAGATAGACGGGTCCAGATTGTGGTTGCAAAGGGAGATAATACTTATATGGCAGAATGTCAGGGATGCGGATAAGGGGCAAAGGTGGAGGACACAGGTCAATCCCAAAGGGTTGTGCATGAGGCAACCTAGAGATGTCCTGGGTCTGAGAGCCAGGACCTGCATTCTCCACCTGTAACTCACAAGGCTATGTCAGGCATTCAGCCACTTCTTTTCTCAGGGCCTCAGTAACCCATTTAAGGAAGAAGGGGCTGGACATATCTTCTGGCTCTGACATTCTGTCAGTCTGTGTGTTTCTGGGCCCTTTTGATTCTGAGCTGCTTCAGAAAATTCTGTCCACCTAAGGAAGGCAGTTACAGCATAGTAGATAAGAGCCTGTGTTTGGAATTAATCCTGGCTTGGCCACTTATTTTAGCTCTGTGTCCCCAGGCAAGGGACTTGACCTCTCTAAGCTGTATTTCTTGGTAGATAATAGCATCTAAGTCTTGGGGTTGTTGCAAGCCAGCAATTAAATGAGATAATGATAATTATAGTTAACACTTACAGAGTATTTTTTATAGTTGGGCATAGTGGCACATACCTGTAATCCTAGCTACTCAGGAGGCTGACACAGGAGGATCGCTTGAGCCTAGGAAGTTGAGGCTGCATGCAGTGAGCTGTGATCATGTCACTGTACCCCAGCCTGGGCAACAGAGCAAGACCCTGTCTCTTTTTTTTGTTTTTTTTTTTTTGAGACGGAGTCTTGCACTGTTGCCCAGGCTGGAGTGCAGTGGCGCGATCTCTGCTCACTGCAAGCTCCGCCTCCCGGGTTCACGCCATTTTCCTGCCTCAGCCTCCCGAGTAGCTGGGACTACAGGCACCTGCCACTGTGTCTGGCTAATTTTTTTGTATTTTTAGTAGAGACGGGGTTTCACCGTGTTAGCCAGGATGGTCTCGGTCTCCTGACCTCGTGATCCACCCGCCTCGGCCTCCCAAAGTGCTGGGATTACAGGCATGAGCCACCGCGCCTGACCGACCCTGTCTCTTAAAAAAAGAAGAAAAAGAAAAAGAAAACAGGCTGGGCATGGTGGCTTATGCCTGTAATCCCAACACTTTGGGCGGCTGAAGCGGGTGGATTGCCTGAGGTCAGGAGTTCGTGACCAGCCTGGCCAACGTGGTGAAACCCTGTCTCTACTAAAAATACAAAAATTAGCTGGGTGTGGTGGTGGACGCCTGTAGTTCCAGCTACTTGGTAGGCTGAGGCACAAGAATCGCTTGAACCCAAGAGGCGGAGGTTGCAGTGAGCTGAGATCACGCCACTGTACTTCAGCCTGCGCAACAGAGCGAGACTGCATCTCAAAAACAAAACAAAACCCCTTTTCTGTGCCCAGTCCTGAATTATCTAATTTAATCTCTGTAACAACTCTACGAGTACTATTATAATCATTCCCATTTTTCAGGTGAGAAAACCAAGGTACGGAGAGAGATTAAGTTGTTTGTTCCAGGTTGCGCAGGTAGAAAGTGGCAGAGCCAGGATTCAAACCTGAGCAGCTCAGTGTTGTTATCAGTATGATTGTCACGACTGGTATGAGGCGGATGCACATTGGGGTGCTGTGCTTTTGTTTTTTCTGGAGAGACTGAAGAGCAGAAGAGGAGACTCAGTGGGGACCAGTCTAGAATCAGCTCATTGCTGGGCCCAGAGCAGCACAGCCCCCTCCCCCTGCTACTTTTGAAATTGAAGTGTCATAATGAGACTAACAATGGCACCAGTGTCACAATCCCTGCATTCCTACAAGGGCCACTTCACATGAGTCCTTTGCCCGTTAACATTTCCAAGCTCCTGGCCTCCATAACGAGCACCCTGTGACTTTTGAGCTGTTATGGATAATCCTTCTGAAGAATCTAGGTTGCAGTGAGCCAAGATTGTGCCACTGCATTCCAGCCTGGGCGACAAGAGCAAAACTCTGTCTCAAAAAAAAAAAAAAAAAAAGAAAAGAAAAGAAATTCCTTCCTCTTGGCTGGGCGCAGTGGCTCACGCCTATAATCCCAGCACTCTGGGAGGCCAAAGCGGGTGGATCACTTGAGACCAGGAGTTTGAGACCAGCCTGGGCAACATTGTGAAACCCTGTCTCTGCTAAAAATTAGCCGGGCATGGTGGTGGGTGCCTGTAGTCCCTGCTACTTGGGAGGCTGAGGCATGAGTATCACTTGAACTCCAGAAGTGGAGGTTGCAGTGAGCAGAGATCCCATCAGTGCACTCGAGCCTGGCGACAGAGTGAGATTCCATCTCAAAGAAAAAAAAAGAAAAAAAAAAGAAAGAAATTCCTTCCTCATGCTGAGCATGAGAGGGCTAGCCTGGACTTCCCACCCATTAGGCCTGGCTTGGCTGCATGGGATCATCAGCCCCTGCCTCCAGGAGAACAGCCCTCAGGTGTTTAAGGGGAAGGCCTGTATCACCTTCCTCTCCCAAGTCTCCTCTTTCGCACCCTCCAATTCCTGACAATGGGAGTCAGGGCTTGATTTTGAGTTTTATCACCTTCTGGGGAGTTGTGAATTCCCCAGGGAGGGGAGCCCTCCATGTGCAGAAGAGTGAGGGCTGATTAGCCAGGGCCTCAGGAGCAGACTGTGTTACAGATGAGCTCTCTAACAAGCTGTCACATTTCAGATCCAGGCCTGCTCAGTCGATCAAATGTGCCATGATCAATACCAAGCTTGGTGAGCTCCCCAAGGAGGCTGCAGTGGGGGCCTACGTGAAGGTGCACACTGTGGAGCAGGGAGAAATTTTGGTGAGTGTGCCAAGAGCTTTGTTCACCATGGAGTACGTAACATGAATGGGCTGGAATGTTAAGTAATGACAGTAAAGGTTTAAAAACACTTCCCTCCATATTTGATGATATTAAGGAATTATGTTGATTTGTAAAGATGTGATAAGAATAGGCCGGGCGCGGTGGCTCACACCTGTAATCCCAGCACTATGAGAGGCCGAAGTGGGCAGATCACAAGGTCGGGAGTTCGAGACCAGCCTGACCAACATGGTGAAACCCCCATCTCTACTAAAAATACAAAAATTAGCTGGGCATGGTGGTGTACGCCTGTAATCCCAGCTGAATCCAGGAACAAGGCAAAGATGTTCCCTCTTACCACTCCTATTCAACATTGTATTGAAAGTCCTAGCTAGTCCATTCAAGAAAAGGAAATAAAAGGTATACAGATTGGGAAGTAAGAAATAAAACTATCTTTGTTTGCAGATAACATTATTGTCTGTGTAGATAATTCCAAACAATTTTTTTTAAAAAGAAAAACCTCCTGAAACTAATGAGATTATAGCAAGGTCACAGGATACAAAATTAATGTAGAGAGTCCATTGCTTTCCTTATACCAGCAATGAACAATTGGAATTTGACATTTAAAAACACAATACCAGCTGGGCACAGTAGCCCCAGCACTTTGGGAGGCTGAAGCGGGCGAATCACTTGAGGTCAGGAGTTGGAGACCAGTCTGGCCAACATGGTGAAATTCCGTCTCTGCTAAAAATACAAAAATTAGCTGGGGCCAGGCATGGTGGCTCACGCCTGTAATCCCAGCACTTTGGGAGGCTGAGGCAGGTTGGATCACTTGAGGTCAGGAGTTCAAGACCAGACTGGCCAACATGGTGAAACCCCATCTCTACTAATAATACAAAAATTAGCCAGGCATGGTGGCACACACCTGTAATCCCAGCTACTCGGGAGGCTGAGGCAAGAGAATCACTTGAACCTGGGAGGCGGAGGTTGCAGTGAGCTGAGATCGTGACGTTGCACTAAAGCCTGGGGGACAAGAATGAAACTCCGTCTCCAAAAAAAAACCAAAATCCAAACCAAAAAGCCAGGTATGGTGGCAGGCACCTGAAATCCCAGCTATTTGGGAGGCTGAGGCACAAGAATTGCTTGGACTCAGGAGGCAGAGGTTGAAGTGAGCCGAGATTGTGCCACTGCACTCCTCTTGGGTGACAAGAGTGAAACTCCATCTCAAAAAAAAAAATTAATAACAAATAAATAAATTACCTAATATTTTTACAGAATCTAATTTCTAAAGAATTCAATTTCTAGGCCAGGCATCGTGGCTCACGCCTGTAATCCCAACACTTTGGGAGGCCACCTGAGGTTGGGAGTTCGAGACCAGCCTGACCAACATGGAGAAACCCTGTCTCTACTAAAAATGCAAAATTATCCAGGCAGGGTGGACACCTGTAATCCCAGCTACTCGGGAGGCTGTGTCAGGAGAATTGCTTGAACCTAGGAGGCGGAGGTTGCAGTGAGCTGAGATCGCACCATTGCACTCCAGCCTGGGCAACAAGAGTGAAAATCCGTCTCAAAAAAAAAAAAAAAGAATTCAATTTCTAAGCAATCCATTATGAAAAGGCTAAATATTGCATGATTCCAATTCTGTGACATTCTGGAAAAGAAAAACCCTATAGAGATAGTAAAATTATCAGTGGTTGCAAGAGGTTTGGAGTTCAGGAGATGGGATGAATAGGTGAAGCACAGGGGACTTTTAGGGCAGTAAAATTATTCTCTATGGTACTGTAATGGTGGATACAAAAGCATTTGTCAAAACCCATTTAATTTTACAGCACAAAGGGTGAATCTTAATGTATGCAATTTGTTAAAAAAGAAAAAAATCAGCCAGGCATAGTGGCTCACGCCTGTAATCCCAGCACTTTGGGAGTACGAGGCAGGCGGATCACGAGATCAGGAGATTGAGACCATCCTGGCTAACATGATGAAACCCCATCTCTACCAAAAATAGAAAAAATTAGCCAGGCGTGGTGGTGGGTGCCTTTAGTTCCAGCTACTCGGGAGGCTGAGGCAGGAGAGTTGCTTGAACCCGGGAGTTGGAGCTTGCAGTGAGCAGAGATAGCGCCACTGCACTCCAGCCTGGGCAACAGAGCGAGACTCCATCTCAAAAAAAAAGAAGAAAAAAATCATCTAGGAGGTCAGTGGATCTGAGGAAGGAATACAAACTATGACAAGATAATCTAACCATTACAAATGTATGAAACAATCTCTGTGAAGGAGTTGGGGGGAAAAGATGCTGACTTAAGTAACTTTGGAAATGAGTGGAGCTGGTAAGACTAAAGCAAAAGGAACTGTGTCTGAGCACTGTGCCCTAGTGATAAAGCTGTTTCTCATGAAGGTAGGGATTAACAATACTTCTACTACTATACATGTACACAGTGTTAACACTGAAATAAATCAGTTCAGTAAATGGATGGCAGAGGGTGGGAGCCAGGTTTTTCACAATTTAAGCAGGAATATATAGAAAGCAGGGGGAGTCTAGAATGCTCCATGTAGTAATGGATTAGAGTTGAAAACATCAGTAGACACTCAAATTTAACTCAATATATACTTACAGATAATTATGTATAGAAATATGTATAGGTAGGCCAGGCGTGGTGGCTCACGCCTGTAATCCCAGCACTTTGGGAGGCCGAGGAGGGCGGATCACGAGGTCAGGAGATCGAGACCATCCTGGCTAACACAGTGAAACCCCGTCTCTACTAAAAATACAAAAAAAATTAGCCGGGCATGGTGGCAGGCACCTGTAATCCCAGCTACTCAGGAGGCTGAGGCAGGAGAATGGCGGGAACCCGGGAGGCAGAGCTTGCAGTGAGCCGAGATTGTGCCACTGCACTCCAGCCTAGGTGACAGAGCAAGACTCCATCTCAAAAAAAAAAAAAAAAAAAAGAAGAAATATGTATAGGTATGGGTGGAAACATACAACTGTTTTGCTCTGTCAGATAATAGGGCCTAAGAGAAATGATACCCTTCCAGCAATGAGCACACTTAACACTTGGATCTTGGTTGGTTTCTTTTCTTTCTTTTCTTTCTTTCTTTCTTTTTTTTTTTTTTTGACAGAGTCTTGCTCTGTCACCCAGGCTGGAGTGCAGTGGCGCCATCTCGGCTCACTGTGACCTCTGCCTCCTGGGTTCAAGTGATTCTCCTGCCTCTGCCTCCTGAGTAGCTGGGATTACAGGCACACGCCGCCATGCCTGACTAACTTTGTATTTTTAGTAGAGACGGGGTTTCACCATGTTGGCCAGGCTGGTCTGGAACTCCTGACCTCGTGGTCCGCCCACCTCGGCCTACCAAAGTGCTGGGATTACAGGCATGAGCCACTGGACCTGGCCTCTTTTATTCTTTTTAAGAGACAGGGTCTTGCTCTGTCACTCAGGCTGGAGTGCAGTGGCAAGTGATCATGGGTCACTGCAGTCTTGAACTCCTGGGCCCAACCAATCCTCTCACCTCAGTATTCTGAATAGCTGAGACTACAGGTGTGTGCTGCCATGCCCAACTAATTTTTTTTATTTTTTGTTAGAGACAGGGTCTCACTATGTTGCCCAGGCTGGTCTGGAACTCCTGGCCTCAAGCAATACTCCCACCTTGGCCTCCCAAAGGGCTGGGATTACAGGCGTGAACCATCGTGCCTGGCTTCCATACTGTTTTTCATGATGGCTGTACTAATTTATATTCCCACCAATAGTGTGTGAGGGTTCCCTTTTTTGCAAATCTTTGCCAACATTTGTCATATTTTGTCTTTTTGATAGTAACCATTTTAACAGGTATGACTCAACATCTCATTGGATTTTCAATTTGTATTTCCATGATGATCAATGATGTTGAGCATTTTTTTCATATATCTGTTGGTCATTTGTATGTCTTCCTTTGAGAAATGTCTATTCAGAGTTTTTGCCCACTTCTTAACCAGGCTATTTGATTTCTTGAGACTGTGTTGTTTAAGTTCATTATACATTTTAGATGTTATCCCCTTATCAGATGTACGGCTTGCAAATATTTTCTACCATTCTTTAGGTTGTCTTTTTACTATGTTGGTTGTTTCCTTTGCTATGCAGGAGCTTTTTAGTTTGATGCAATCTCATTTGTCTATTTTTGCTTTCGTTGCCTGTGTTTTTGGGGTCATACCCAAAAAAAAAACCATTGCCCAGGCCAATGTCAAGAAACCAGATCATGATTTATAATACAATTTCCCAATAAAAGGAACAAGGGCTCTTTGGAAGAATGGTTGAATCTAGGACTAGGGCAGGAAATACACAGGATGAGTCTAGAACATATTGTAAATGCCAGAAAGTAAGGAAGAGCTAGGGGAGGGGGCAGGAACTACTTTAATATGGGAGCATGTCCAAGGGACATGGGGGCCACCTAAAAGATCTCCCAATGGTCAAAGCTGAAACAATTTGAACAACAAAATAAAGCAGTGTTGGATTATAACCAAAAGTACAAAATAAACATTCATGAGTGCATATTGATATAAATGAATTAATAATGAATTAATAAATGGAGGAGAAGAGACAAATCTCCCTGCAGAATAAATTTCAAGCAATTTATGTAGATACGCTGTCTTAAAGGAGAGAGTGCCTAACTCTCTACTTAAATGTGGGCCATGCATAGGACTTCCTTCCAAAGAGTACAGTATGGCAAGGGGGGAATGAAGTAACTTTACAATGGAAAAAATCTGAAAAACACAGCCAGATCATCAAGGCCAACATCAACAGTAAAACATCATGTTAATAGTATTGTCCCTTGACAGGATGTGATGAAAATGTCATTTAACCTCTGTGGCCATCCTCTCAATATCTTATAACTCCTGTCTAATCATGAGACGTGATTAGAGGAAAAACATGAGACAAATTTTAACTGTGGCATCCCACAAAATACTCAATGAGTACCCTCAAAACTGCCAAGGTCATCAAAAATGGCCTGAGAAAATGCCACAGCCAAGAGGAGCCTAAAGAGCCCTATTATTAAATGTAATGTTGTATCCTGGATAAGATAGTGGAATAGAAAAAGGGCATTAGGTGAAACAGGAAATCTAAGCAACTCATTGACTTTAGCTAACAATAATGTAGCAGTAGAGGTTCACTAATTGTAACAAAGACATACCAATGTAAGATGTGGGAAACTGGATGTGGGGTATATGGGGACTCTCTGTACTATCTTCTCAATTTTCCTGTAAATCTAAAACTGTTTTAAAAAATAAGACCACCAGGTGGGGCACAGTGGTTCATGCCTGTAATCCCAGCACTTTGGGAGGCTGAGGCAGGTGGATCACCTGAGGTTGGGAGTTTGAGACCAGCCTGGCCAACATGGTGAAACCCTGTCTCTACTAAAAATACAGAATTAGCCAGGTGTGGTGGCACACACCTGTAACCCCAGCTACTCGGGAAGCTGAGGCAGGAGAATCGCTTGAACCCAGGAGGCGGAGGTTGCAGTGAGCCAGGATTGCACCACTGCACTCCAGCCTGTGTGACAGAGTAAGACTCCGTCTCAAAAAAAAAAAAAAAAAAAGGAATCCGAGGCTGGGCATGGTGGCTCATACCTGCTGAAGCCCAGGAGTTCAAGACCAGCTTGGGCAACAAAGCGAAATCCTGTCTCTACAAAAAATTAAAAAGTTAGCTGGGCATGGTGACATTTGCCTATGATCCCAGCTACTTGGGAGGGTGGGGTGGGAGGATTGCTTGAGCCTGTGAAGTCGAGGCTGCAGTGAGCCATGATTGTGTTACTGTACTTCAATCTGAACAATAGAATGAGAGCCTGTCTCAAAAAAAAAAAAAAAAAAAAATGCAGTTGTGGGAGCGAGGGCAGTATGGATGACCACGCTTGGCTATGAGCTGATCACTATGGAAGCTGGGTGGCAGGTGCCAAAGCTGAATGAGAGGAGGAGGAGCAGTGTGCGGGTGCAGAGGTAGGGCGGGAGAAGGGATTTCACGAGGAGCAATGGGCCTCAGCCTCTCTGTGCCTGCAGAGGGCTGTCTCCTGAAGCCTCATGTGTGGTTATTCAGCATCTGGGAAACTGTTCCCTCACCAAGCCCTCTCCTCTGTTCCTCTGTCACTATCTCCAAGGTTGTCCTTATGCCATTCTCCCCCTGTGTTATGGTGGACTATGCATGCTCCTTCCCTCCACTCACACCAGCCTGTACGTCCTCAGGGCTGGGAAGGTCAGTCCAGTACTGTCTGGGAGGTCCAGTCCCTAGCACAGCCCTCTGTCAATGATGATTATTTTTTAGCTCTTAGAAATGTCTTCCTTTTGTTTAGTAAAACATTGCCTCCTACAACTTTAAACTAGCTCCTCTCCTCCCCCTGCCCTGTTCCCCAAAACAGAAGAAATCCACTTTCTTAGCATGTGATGCCCTTAGGTATTTAAAGAATGCCGTTTTGTTTTTCATTCAACATTTATGTAGCCAGGCACTGTGCCAGTGTTCCGTTAATTATTTTCATATTCATGCAGAGTGGCCTCCATTCCTTCGGTCATTCTTCAAGGGGCGTAATTTCCAGCCTTCCAGCCTATTGCTCCTCCTGGAAAGCCCTTCTGCCTGCCCCACCTCTGCGCCCACACACCGCTCCTCCTGCCACTCAGCTCTGTCACCTGCCTCCCAGCCTCCATAGTGATCAGCTCACAGCCAAGCGTGGTCACCCACACTCCCCCTGCCCCCACTACTGGATTCATTGTTTTAGTGGTCTTATTTTTTAGAACAGTTTTTAGATTTACAGAAAAATTGAGGAGATAGGACAGAGAGTCCCCATATGCCCCACACCCAGTTTCCCCTGTTATTAACATCTTACATTAATACGTCTTTGTTAGAGTTAGTGAAGGTGGTGTCTGCTTCACTTCAATTTGTTAATGTTTCAGAGTAAGGTGCTCAGAGCTGAACACAGGGCACTAAGGGACATGGAGGCCTGGGCAGGATGGAGGCACGAGGACAGAAAAGGCCTTGCTCAGTTTGGTAGGCAGTGACAGGAGGGGAGGCTGTGTCAGGAACAGGAACAACAGGGTCTGTTTTGTCCAGGCCCTGCAATGCTGGAACAGGGAGTAAGGCCTTGATTTCCTAGAAGTCCTGGAAGGCTTTGGGTGGGGACTTAGCACAAGGACCTGGCTGCTGCTTCCCACATAGGGCCAGCACATAGAAAGCCTTCAACAAATATTTGTTAACATGACCCCTTTGAAGAAAATGTCTGCGGATGCCTTCGTGAGGTGCCTGTGGTAGGACTCTAAGCTCCCTGTGTTGAGGCCCTGGCTTCAGCTGTAGGAGAATGAGAGTGGTAATTGCTTGACTGAACCCGCCCCCTGGAAGGTGGGTCACATCGTCCTCACCCTTGGGAGTAGCAGTGTGGAGCTGGGTCAGCCCTGGGAACAGCAGAGGGTGGGGCCTAGGGTGGAGGGACCCAGGTTTTGAGCCAGGAGATATAGGAAGTCCAGCTTCTCCAAGGAACAGGCAGGCTGAGGCCTCTGAGGTGGTCAAGACTGGGCAGGCCAGAGCCATGGGCAGCGCAGAAGAGAGGTGGCAAGCAGCATTTCTTATTTTCATTTTGCTTCTAATAGTTAGCTGTGTGGCCACGGGCAAATCACTTTCCCTTTTTGAATCTATGTCATGGGAAAATGAGGAGATTCATCTGGGTGAGCTGCCACCTCTAAAGTTGTGTGGCTCCATTTGGGTCACTCATTCAGCAGATATTCCTTGAGCACCTACCATGCTCCAAGCGTGGCACAAAGTGCCATTGTGGCTGAGTAGACTGACGTAATTCCTGCCCTTATGGGGCTTATGATCTAGTCAGGGCAGACAACAAACAGATAACTAGTAAATACATAGAAAGTTACAAATCGCTGTTAGGAATGGAATGAAAAGCAGGGTGGGTGGGGAGGTTCTTAAATGGGGTAGCTAAGGAAAGTCTGCTCCGAGGAGGTGATGTTTAAGCTGAGACCTGAATGATGAAAATAATAAGCTATGGGACTGGGCACAGTGGCTCACACTTGTAATCCCAGCACTTTGGGAGGCCAAGGAAGGAGGATGGCTGAGGCCAGGATTTCGAGACCAGCCTGGGCAACATGATGAAACCCCATCTCTACCAAAAACAAAAATTAGCTGGGTGTGGTGGTGCACACCTGTAGTCCCAGCTACTCGGGAGGCTGAGGCAGGAGGATCCCTTGAGCCCAGGAGGTTGAGATTGTAGTGAGCTGAAATCATGCAACTGCACTCCAGCCTGGGGACAGAGTGAGACCTTGTCTCAAAAAAAGAAAAAAAAAAAAAGAATAAGCTATGGAACGACCTGGCAGAAAAGTGTTCAAGACAGACAAGCGGCAAGTTTAAGGTTCAAGGCAGGAGGGAGGAGGCGTGTTGGGGAGATTGGAAGGGAGGGCAGGGTGGCTGGAACAGACTAAGCAAGGCAGCAGTGACATGAGGCTGAGATGGAGGGCATGGAAGGGTGAGACAGCCCAGGCCTCAGGCGGCATGAGATTTATTTGATCCCAGGTGCCTTGGGACCCTGTTTGAAGCATCTAGCCAGAGAAGCAACTGACTCCAGCTGTGTGCATGCAGCAAGTGGGTTGGAGGTGGCTGAGAGAGTAAGCGGGACAGCAGTGCTCCTGAGTGGATCCCTGGTTCAAGGTTGGGCTCTGCCACTTTATGTCTCATTACCTTGGGCAAGCTACTTAACCTCTTTGTGCCTCAGTTTCCTCATTGTAGTTGCTGAAAGCACAGACTCTGAAGACAGACCACCTGATTCAAAGCCTAGGTTTATTGCTTTCCTGATGTGTGATGTTAGACAATTTTCTTTTTCTTTTTTTTTCTTGAGACAGAGTCTCGCTGTGTCACCCAGGCTGGAGTGCAGTGGCACGATCTCCGCACACTGCAAGCTCCTCCTCCAGAGTTTATGCCATTCTCCTGCCTCAGCCTCCCAAGTAGCTGGGACTACAAGCACCCGCACCACGCCCGGCTAATTTTCTGTATTTTTAGTAGAGATGGGGTTTCACCGTGTTAGCCAGGATGGTCTCGATCTCCTGACCTCGTGATCCGCCCACCTCGGCCTCCCAAAGTGCTGGGATTACAGGCGTGAGCCACTGCGCCCGGCTGATGTTGGACAATTTTCTTAACCTCAGCATCCTCACCTGTAACATGAGAATAAGAATAGGAGTCAGCTCACTGGATTGTGGTGAGGGTTAAATGGGTTATAGATGCAAAAACTACAAAAGGCCCTGGAATTTAGTGAGTGCTCAATAAATGTTCGTTGGTGCTATTATTATCATTTTATCATCATTGCTATTGTAATTATAAGATGATTGACTGTGGATAGGTAAATTTCCTTTCCTGAACCTCATTTTCCACATCTGAGGATAACCCCCACATCCTAGGATAGTTGTAAGGTGTAAATTCATATATATATATATATATGTTTCCTCCCCAGAGTAGGAGCTGGCTAAAGAGCAGCCATTCTGGTTTCTGTGCAAGTCCTGGCATTGACTAGGAGGGCCTTTGTTCCCACTGTACTCAACATGAGAGACACACAAGGTGCTTCATGTCCCCCCAGAGCACTCTCACACGTGCCATCTCGTGTAGACCCTCAGAAGCTTCAGAGGAAAGGTGGCATAGCTCCATCCCAGTCTTGCCAAAGAGAGACAAAGCCAGGGCTCAGAGCACCCAAAAATTTGTACGTGGTCATATTTCAAGGTCTAGAACCCAAATGGTGGAGGTGGGGAGGGTGTTCCAGATCCCACTTCACATCTCCTTTCAAATTCAGAATCCTTTGGAGACATGTCGATAGATATTCTCACCTGCATTTCATAGGCGAGCAATGGCCCAGGAGGTACCATGTGCCCCAAATCACATAAGTACAATTTTAAAATATGGAATCAATCTAAGTGTCCATTAACAGATGAATGGATAAGGAAAATGTGGGACATATACACAATAGAATATCATTCAGCCATAAAAAGGAATGAGATCCTGTCATTTGCAGCAGCGTGGATGGCACTGGAGGCTGTTATGTTAAGTGGAATAAGCCAAGCACAGAAAGACAAATATTGCATGTTCTCACTCATATGTGGGACCTAAAAACTGGATCTCATGAAGATAGGGAGTAGATTGGTGGTTACCAGAGGCTGGGATGGGGAGGAAGAGAGGGAATGAAAAGAAAGAATATGCATGTATTTATTTCCAGTGAACTGTATGCTTAAAAATGGTAAAGATGGTAAATTAGATGTGTATATTGTACTTCAACAACAGCAACTTGGATCCAGGATTAGTCCCAACCCCATGTGTCCTCCACAGAGTGGGCCTCTTGGTTTGTGGCCCTTTTTCTTCTTGAGCCCTATACAGCTGGCATTGGTGGCTCTGGGGCCACTAACCTTTCCTGCCCCTGCCCCTCCTTGCCTGAGCCTTGATTAACAGCTGAGAGGCTGAAGACTGAGCACTGGATTGGGAGTTCAGCAACAAGGATTCTAGCCCTGGCTCTGCCTGTCCCAGGGTGTCTCCTTAAAAAGCGGATTGCACCCTTCATCACGGAAGCAAGTATGCCTGTGGACTTCCATCTCCCTTCCAGATAGAACAAAGTAGGAATTCAAGCCAAGGAACAGGAGGGCAGCTCGAGAGAGGAGGACCTGTGGCCACCGAAGTCTGTGAGGGATGGAGGAGAAACAGAGGCCTGCAGGAAAGAGTGGGGTGGGTGACTGCAAAGATAAGGTCTAGAAGAGGACTGGCTGTTTGATTTTTTATTTTACTTTTTTTTTTTTGAGTCACAGTTTCACTCTGTCACCCAGGCTGGAGTGCAGTGGCGCAATCTTGGCTCACCACAACCTCTACCTCTCTGATTGAAACGATTCCCCTGCCTCAGCCTCCCAAGTAGCTGGGATTACAGGCACCGGCCACCATCACCATGCCCGGCTAATTCTTTTTTTTTCTTTTTCTTTTTCTTTTTTCCTTTTTTTTTTTTTTTGAGATGGAGTCTCGCTCTGTCGTCGTCAGGCTGGAGTACAGTGGCGCAATTTTGGCTCATTGCAACCTCTGCCTCCCAGGTTCAAGCAATTCTCCTGCCTCAGCCTCCCAAGTAGCCGGGACTACAGGCACATGCCACCATGCCTGGCTAATTTTTTGTATTTTTAGTAGAGACGGGTTTTCACCGTGTTCGTCAGGATGGTCTTGATCTCCTGATCTCGTGATCCACCCGCCTCAGCCTCCCAAAGTTCTGGGATTACAGGCGTGAGCCACTGCGCCCAGCCCTAATTTTTGTATTATTAGTAGAGGTGGGGTTTCACCATGTTGGCCAGGCTGGTCTCAAACTCCTGACCTCAGGTGATCAGCCTGCCTCAGCCTCCCAAAGTGCTGGGATTACAGGTGTGAGCCACCACACCTGGCCTATTTTACTTTTTTGGGATAGTCTCTCGCTCTGTCGCCCAGGCTGGAGTGCAGTGGCGCGATCTTGGCTCACTGCAACCTCCACCTCCTGGGCTCAAGAAATCCTCCCACCTCAGCTTGGGACTACAGGCATGCACTATCACATCTGGCTAACTTTTATAATTTGTGTAGATATGTGGTTTCACCATGTTGCCCAGGCTGGTCTCAAACTCCTGGGCTCAAGTGATCCACCCGCCTGGGCCTCCCAAAGTGCTGGGATTACAGGTGTGAGCCACTGCACCTGGTGCCTAGCTGTTTGATTTTTGTTGTAAGTCCTAAGGAAGAGAAAAGAGATTTGCTCGACAAAAACAAAAACAAAAACAAAAACAAAACAAAACAAAAAGCTGTAATTGGACATTGGGGAAAACTTGAGAGCAATAGTGGCAGTGAGATTGCTGGAGGGGGACAGTGGATAATCTGATTTAGGTGCTCTTCTAATTCCACGGTTAGAGGAATTCCATATGATGTAGCAAAAGGGGCCCAGGATTTCTCCTGCCTGTCATTTGCTCAGTGATCCCAGATAAATTCACCTCCTGTTTGAGGCCTTCTTTTTCCCATCTAGAAAATCTGTGGGTAGGCTGGGCATGGTGGCTCATGCCTGTAATCCCAGCACTTTGGGAGACCGAGGCGGGTGGATCACCTGAGGTCAGGAGTTCGAGACCAGCCTGACCAACATGGAGAAACCCCATCTCTACTCAAAATACAAAAGGTAGCGCGTGCCTGTAATCCCAGCTACTCAGGTGGCTGAGGCAGGAGAATCGTTTGAAACTGGGAGGCAGAGGTTGCAATGAGCTGAGATTGGGCCATTGCACTCCAGCCTGGGCAACAACAGCGAAACTCTGTCTCAAAAAAAAAAAGAAAAGAAAAAAAAGAATGAAAATCTGCGGGCAGACCTGGACAGTCTCTGAGGTCTAACTTTCTGTGACTTCTCCCGAGGGTCTTCACCAGGCCTTCCTTCCAGAGGGTGAATGCGACACACGACCCTTGATCCTGATGAGCCTGGGAAATGAGTTGATACGGATAAGGAAGGAAATATTTTATGAACTGATTGACAATGATGACGAGATGATAAAAAAGTTGTTAAAGCTCAATATTGCATTCCCCAGGTCAGTACTGGAAATGTGCGTGAGTCCCATCAGGTGAAGTGAACAATTTTTCACCTGTTATTTTAGTAAAAGAAGGAAAAATATAATACCTGTTGCTGACAAGGGTGAAATGAAACTGGGAGTTGTTGGTACACTCTAGATAGGCTCAATCCTTTTGATAATAATTTTAGCATTACATTTCAAGTGCTATAAAACTGTCCCAACACTTTGAGAAAGAGATTCATCTGTGAATTTATAGAGCCAAAATATGGAGAAAGCCCCTGCATTAAGATGTTCATTGCAGGGTCGGGTGTGGTGGCTCACGCCTATAATCCCAGCACTTTGGGAAGCTGAGGCAGGCAGATCACTTGAGGTCAGGAGTTTGAGACAAACCTGGCCAACATAGTAAAACCCCATCTCTACTAAAAACCCAAAATTAGCCAGGCGTGGTGGCACATGCCTGTAATCCCAACTACTCAGGAGGCTGAGGTAGGAGAATCGCTTGAACCGGGGAGACAGAGGTTGCAGTGAGCTGAGATGGCATCACTGCACTCCAGCCTGGGTAACAGAGTGAAACTCTGTTTTAAAAAATAATAAGGCTGAGCATGGTGGCTCACTCCTGTAATCCCAGCACTTTGGGACGCCAAGGCAAGTGGATCACCTGAGGTCAGGAGTTTGAGACCAGGCTGGCCAACATGGTGAAACTCTGCCTCTACTAAAAATACAAAAATTAGCCAGGCATGATAGTGGGCCTCTGTAATCCCAGCTACTCAGGAGGCTGAGACAGGAGAATCACTTGAACCTGGGAGGCAGAGGTTGAAGTGAGCCAAGATTACACCATTGCACTCCAGCCTGGGTGACAGAGCAAGATTCCATCTCAAAATAATAATAGGCTGGGCGTGGTGGCTCATGCCTGTAATCCCAGCACTTTGGGAGGCTGAGGCAGGTGGATTACCTGAGGTCAGGAGTTTAAGACCAGCTGGCCAACATGGTGAAACCCTGTCTCTAGTAAACATAGTCTACTAAACACACCACTGGGTGTGGTGGCGGGCACCTTTAATCCCAGCTACTCAGGAGGCTGAGGCAGGAGAGTCACTTGAACCCGGGAGGCGAAGGTTGCAGTAAGCCGAGGTTGCATCTTTGCACTCCAGCCTGGGCAACAAGGGCGAAATCTGTCTCAAACAAAAATAATAATAATAAAAAATAAATAAGATGTTCATAGCAGCCATATTCATAATAGAAAAACAATGACAACAACATTCATGTGTGCCACACTAAGGGGATAGTTTATAAAATTGTGGTATATTCTCTTGATAGAACATAATTGTTTTATTTAAAAAATGGTAAGCTTAATGGCTCTGTAACATCAGGGTAAAATGGGTGATATAATGATACTGGAAAAGGGTGGTACAGAACTGTACATGTGCTATGACTATGCCTTTGTAAAACACTTACCCGAGAGAAACCTAGAAGGAAATAAGCAAAATGACAATGCCTATGGTAAGAGCCATTTTCTCTGGGAGGTGAGACTAAAGGGGACTTTCTGGTTATATATTCCTCTCATGTTTTATTTTATTTTTATTTACTTATTTTTTTGAGGCAGATTCTCACTCTGTTCCCCAGGCTGGAGTGCAGTGGCACAATCATGGCTCACCGTAGCCTTGACCTTCTGGGCTCAAGGGATCCTCCCACCTCAGTCTCCTGAGTAGCTGGAACTATAGATGTACACTACAATGCTCAGCTAATTGAAAATTTTTTTTGTAGAGATGGGGGTCTCATTATGTTGCCCAAGCTGGTCTTGAACCAGTCCTCCTGCCTTGGTCTTCCAAAATGCTGAGATTTACTTTTATAATTATTAAAAATAAATATGTATCTTGAAAGATTAGATAATTTTTTTTTTTACTTTTTCATAGTGTCCAAATTTTCTAGAGTGAATGTTAATGCTTTTATAATGGGAACAAATAACTTTTTTAAATGTAAAAATTAATTTATTGCCCAGACCAGTGGTCTCAAAACTGTTTCCATCTCACACTGCTATTACTAAAAAGTGTTCAAGCATGTACTCCCTGGTATGTATATGTAATATAAATAACATCTGTTAATTTGTTTTTATTATATCCACATATAATATTACTGTACCAATATATATTATAAACATATAAAAATTGATCTTTTAAAAGAAAAAGAGAAAGATAAATATAAATGAAATCCTACTATTCACATACTCTAGTGGATCTTGTACATCTCCCTGGGTGACATGTCTCTCCACCCCGGCTTTGTTTTGTGTGTGTATGTGAGAGATGGGGTCTCACTCTGTCATCCAGGCTGGCATGCTGTGGCTGAATCTCAACTCACTGCAACCTCTGCCTCCCGGGCTCAAGTGATCCTCCCACCTCAGCCTCCCCAGTAGCTGGGACAACAGGCAGGCGCCACCATGCCTGGCTAATTTTTTTGTATTTTTTGGTAGAGACGGGGTTTTGCCATGTTGCCCAGGCTGGTCTCAAACTCCTGAGCTCAAAGGATCCACCCACCTTGGCCTCCCAAAGTGCTGGGATTGCATGAGCCACCGCGCCTGGCCTCCACCCCCGCTTCGGGACCACCAAGCTAGACTCCCGCAAGAGTCTTATCACGGGTTCCTCCCCTTCAGTCTCCTGCCTGCTGGATTCTTTCTGCACACTGTTCTTGTTAAAACCCTAATCTAGTTGTGTTAAACTCCTGCTTGAAACCTTTCAATGGTATCTCACTGCCTATAGGATAAAGTCCAAACTCAATGCTACCTCAATGACCCACCACAGTCTGACACCCCACTCAAGCCCCCTCCAGCATCTCCTGCCACCTCCAAGTCACTCCAGCAGCCCAGGCGGGTTGCCTGCTAGATGCTGCACATACCTTGCCTTTGCCAATGCTGGCCCTTTTGCCTGAAATGCTAACCCCAGTCCTGCCTCCACCCTTTGTGATAAATTCCTGCTCATTCTGTAAGATTCATCTTCTGCAGCAAACCTCCTCAGACTAACCCCAGTTTGGGATAAGTACCCCCTTTCTGCACACTCATAATATTCTCTACACAGCTCTGTCATTCACCGTATCGTGTTGTCATACAGTTACCTGTTTGCACAGCTCTTTCCCTTCCACCTGATTAAGTGCTTCAGGAAGGCAAGGCTGTGCTTTATCCGCCTTTGGTCTCTAGCACCTGTACAGTGCCCAGCATGCAGAAGGTGCTTAATAAATGTTGACTAAATGTGATGGGCCATACTCATTGCAGAAGATTGAAAAACACTGAACAGCAAAAAAAGACAAAACCCAAATCATTTGCAGTCTTCCGGCAATCCCAGTTAGCATCTTCTGTATTTCCTTTTAGTGTTTTATTCACTTCGTGAATATGTGCCAAATATGCCTTTATTGTCATACTCTGTTTTCATAATGGAGCTCATACTTCTTACACATTTTCTTTACTTGCGGTGATATTGTGGTCAGACACGGTTTTGGCAGCAGGTGTGGGAAGCGAGTGATTCCAATGGTACAGAAAGTGGGTATGAAGGCAGACAGAGCTGCAGGTGATTCCAGCCCTGGCCAATAAGCACACAAAAGGCTCTGACGTGAGATCTTCATGACCTTGAGCAGTGTGAGGTCTTCATGACCTTCTCTAGGCTTTTGACTCCAATCAGCAAAACAAGAAAATTAGAGTAGATCAGTATTTTTTAAAGTATGAACATATTCCACAGGAGGGTTACAGGATGATTTTAGGTGGCTCACAGATTGACGTTTTTAGTTTTAACATTTATATATTTATTTATGTGAATTAGAAAAAGCAACATGACTAACTTACTAACTGTGTGATCTGACAGATCTTGTTGCTTAAGACAAAGTTAAAGTAAATATTTAAGTAAAAGGAACTGAACAGATTGAAGGAAAATCATTTGTAATTTTTTTTTTTTTTTTTTTTAGACAGAGTCTTGCTTTGTCACCCAGGCTGGAGTGCAGTGGTGTGATCTTGGCTCACTGCAAACTCTGCCTCCTGGGTTCAAGTGATTCTTCTGCCTCAGCCTCCCAAGTAGATGGGATTACAGGCGCCGCCACCACACCTGACTACTTTTAGTAGAGATGGGGTTTCACCATGTTGGCCAGGCTGGTCTCGAACTCCCAGCCTGAGGTGATCCGCCCACCTCGGCCTCCCAAAGTGCTGGGATTACAGGTGTGAGCCACCGTGCCCAGCCCGGAAAATCATTAATAAATTTAAAGAGCAGATGATATGTAGATAAGGCCAACACTGGGGCAGTCTTGTGAGAAAAACAAGCTGAAAAATACTGGTGGTTCCTTCTGGTTCAAGGATGCCACACTTCTCTGATTCCTGGGTATTACCAATATAGGAAATGGCCATTTAGACCTGCCACTCAAAAAAGGGTTTAAGGAGCATTAGCTCCTTGCATATTGCCTGGCACATGATGGGGATCAGTTAATATCTGTTGAATGGAAATTCATAAAAGGTTTACATAGACTTGAGAGGGGGAAGATGGAACATTCAGCATCCGCCCTGCTCAGTCAGTATTTGCGGCCCTCATCTAGAATGCTGACCCACAGAATTCTGTCTTATTCATTAATCGTTGAACTCATGCCTTTCTAGACTGCTAAAACAGGCAGAAAACATATCCATTATCTAGCTCAAATCCCTCACGTTTTAACCGAAGACTCTGAGATCCTGAAGATCACAGAGCCGGTGGCAGAGGTACCTGTCCTGTGAATAGCGCAGGCTGGTTATCCTGAAAATCACCCCTACAGAGCACAGGGCGGCCCATGTGGGGTAGAATGCATGGCTGCATCCACAAGAAAGTCAGGAAATCCCCAAGGCCAAAGTGAAGAGGATCACCCAAAACAGACAGACAGTATGAACTAATGCTGGGGATTGCCCAGGACGGCTTAAGGGCGTCACGGGCTGATTTTTTTTTTTTTTTTTTGGGGCAGAGTCTCACTCTGTCGCCCGGGCTAGAGTGCAGTTGCATGATCTCAGCTCACTGCAATGTTCCCCCACTGGGTTCAAGTGATTCTTGTGGCTCAGCCTCCTGAGTAGCTGGGATTACAGGCGTGTGCCACCACACCTGGCTAATTTTTGTATTTTTAGTAGAGACAGGGTTTCACCATCTTGGCCAGGCTGGTCTCAAACTCCTGATCTGAAGTCATCCACCCGCCTGGTCTCCTAAAGTGCTGGGATTACAGGCATGAGCCACCGCACCCAGCCATGGGTTGATTTTTTAAAGCCTGAAAGGACAGATGCAGCTTTCAGTTCAAGTGAGACAGGGGATTGGAACTGAGACCCCTGTGTGAAGCTGAGGCTACCCTGTTCAGTGAAAAAGTAGACTAGAAATCAATGTGACCATCAGCATCAGGAAGTGACATGGAGTCTTGTCTGTCCTAGCTTAGAATCTAGTTTAAAAAAAAATTATCCCCTAAGAATTAGTCATCACATGCTTGCCCCCTCCTAGGTTTTGGTGACTCCCTTAGCCTCACCCCAATTTCTATGTTTCTGAAATGGAGTGGTTGTGAAAATTAAATGAGTTCACAAATGTAAAGTGCTTGACACATGGTAAGTTCTAAGTCTGAGTGAGATGTTGTTGTTATTTATTATGTAAGAAATTGAGAGTTAATGGAACTTTTTAAGTGAGGACTACCCAGTAGTGTGCTCATGGATGTTTAACAACCAGCTCTCCAAGATGCCGGAGGAGGACCCTGGCTTGCAGTGTTTGCTGATTTCCATAGTGTAAATACTCCCACCATGGCCAGTTTCAAACTACCAACCTGCTGCCACAAGCATGGAGTTGAGAAGAGGTGCACATGGTCAGCTTTCATGAGCAGGTGGAAGCTGGCTTTGTCATATTGCTGACGCTACAGGACTAGCTTGTAGCCATGCTGACCTCTGGGTTTTTTCTTAAGCCAATCTCTATGGATCAAAGTTGACTTTATCTTTGTCGATATAATCTGGCTGGAAGAATGTTCTGACTTGTTAATGATGTATTCAGCTTGTCTGCTTAGGTAAGAGAGTACAGGTGAGTTAGTTGAAGCTTAATACCCCCTTGCCTTGCTGTGGTCTCAGGAGGCCCCAGTCCTTCTTCCACCTTCCTCAGCCGCACTTACTATGAGGCGAGGGGGCAGGGTGCAGCCAGAGCACCATGGCCAGTCCAAGGCAGCCACCAGTCTACCTCCTGTCTCTACAGACCTGCCTGTGCTGGACATCTCACGTAAACCGAATCATGTAATATGTATATACCACACTTTATCCATTTATCAATATAAAATGATTAAGGAGCTATTTTACATTCTAAGTTCTGTGTTCTAAGTCTGTGAAATCTGGTGTGTATTTTACACTCACAGCACATCTCTATTTCAGACTGGCTGCATTTCAGGTACTCAGTAGCTACATGTGGCCCATTGCTACTACATGAGACAGCACAGGCCTAAGGGAAGAAAACTGTGGAAAGGGAAAGGGTGCAGAAGGAGAGTCTGGGAGGGTCACAGAAGCAGAATGCTTCCCCTCCCACATGCTTAGGGAGGGGAGAGTGGCAGGAGGCAAGGCTGGAGGGGCGGGACTGGCATGAGAACCTCGGCTTCTGTGCCTGCCCTTTAGTGATGAAGATATGTGCCAGAAGTTCCTCCAGCAGAACAGCTGGAATATCTTTCGGAAGGACCTGTTGCAGCTGCTCGTGGAGCCTTGCCAAAGTCAACTGTTCACTCCAAACCGGCCCAAGAAGAAAGAGATCTACAACCCTAAGTCTGTGGTCCTGGATTTGTGCAGCATCAACAAGACAACTAAACCTCGTTATCCTATTTTTATGGCACCCCAGAAATACCTCCCCCCATTGAGGATTGTCCAAGCCATCAAAGCACCTCGGTACAAAATCCGAGAACTCTTGGCTTAGTGTAAGAGCACAGGGGTCCTTATTTAGGACAAATAAAGGATGGTGGATTGGCCGCTGTGCTTTCTGAATGACCACCATGGGAGCTGTGGGACTTGGAGGAAGGGGGCCTGGAGGGCTGAGCTGTGGGTCCAGAGAGGTGTTTGGGGGACAGCAATGGGGGCACAGTCTCCCTTGACGCTTGAGGGCTGGGCTGAGTGAATGGATGGTCAGAGGCTGTGTGTGGATGGGTTAATCATTGGGCATAGTTTCAGGGTAGGAGGGTCTTGTCTGATAAGCTGGATGTGGGGAAGGCTCAAATCAAAGTGGTCAAGACTAGGGTTGCAAATGCCTTCCAAGGCCAGACAGGTCATCTAAAGGAGTGCAGCAGAAGGGCTGGGAAGGCAACGGGGAATGGTGGAGATGCTGGGGCCCGCTGTGTAAGTTCCCCACCCAGATGGGGCAGCTGCCCCTTAGCCCAGTCAGTTGCTGCCCTGTCAGAAAATAATTCAGGCCTCATATCGTCAGTCTGTAGATTCTTCAAGAGAATCAAGAAATTCAATATTTTAGATGATTCCTACCAGTTTTTAACACGAGCAACTAATTCAGATTGTTTTCAAATAGTGTCAAACAAAACACACATGGGCCTGCAGGTGGTGGGCTTGGTCCCTGTCAGAGAGTGAAGTGAGGCTGCGACTGATTGGGAGGAGGGTACAGGAGCCAGAGAGACGCTGATGGGACAGCATGACAGGAGCAGGCATCAGGTCCAGGATGAGTGAGCAGCTGTGATAGAGGAGGTGGAGACAAGGAGGCTGCAGAGTCGGAACGAAAGAGAGCTCCTCAGTCTCTCTGCTGGGTCTTTAATCTGGAGCTGCCCAACACTGATCTGGGCCTAGAACTCAGGGTTCCTGTCTCCAGCAGCCTCAGCACCACAGACCAAGCTCCAGACACCTCTTTCCCTTCGAGAACCCCATAGGTTAGCTTGAGAGCACTGAGGAGCCTGGCGGAGGCCATGGCGGCACAGGAGCCTGCCCGCTTCCAAGTCACCCACCCTGTCCCTGGCAAGGCATAGACTCTGAGGAATGCCTGGGCGTTGAGCTGGGCACCAGGAGCTCTGGCAGTCCCAGGTGTGCTTGTGTCTCACTGGACCCTCTTGAGCACTTTGATTCCCTTATCTGTACCTCAGTTTCCCCAGTGGTGAAATGAGCAAGTTGGACAAGATCAATGGCTTTCATGAATGGGGGTGATCTAGTTTGAAAAGCATATTCAACATTATAGTTTTGTTTGTTGAATTTATTTTTTATTTTTATTTTGAGACAGGGTCTTGCTCTGTTGCCCAGGCTGCAGTGCAGTGGCACGATCATAGCTCACTGCAGCCTCGAACTCTTGGGCTCAAGCAATCCTCCTGCCTTAGCCTCCAAAGTAGCTGGGAGTACAGGTATGCACCATCACGTAGGGCTAATTAAAAATTTTTTTTTGTAGGGACAGTGTCTTAATGAATTGCTCAGGCTGATCTCAAACTCCTGGCCTAAAGTGATCCTCTCACCTTGGCCTCCCAAAGTGCTGAGATTTCAGGTATGAGCCTGATACGATTTGGCTGTGTCCCCACCCAAAATCTTATCTTGAATTGTAATAATCCCCATGTGTGAAGGACAGGACCGGGTGGAGATAATTGAATCATGGGGGCAGTTTCCCCATACTGTTCTCATGATAGTGAGTGAGTTCTCACAAGATCTGGTGGTTTTATAAGGGGCTTTCCCCTTCGATCAGCTCTCATTCTCTCTCCTGCTGCCATGTGAGGAAGGATTTGTTTGTTTCCCCTTCTGCCACGATTCTAAGTTTCCTGAGGCCTTCCCAGCCACGCGAAACTGTGAGTCAATTAAATCTCTTTTCTTTATAAACTACCCAGTCTCAGGTATGTCTTTATTAGCAATGTGAGGACAAACTCATACAGAGCCACTACACTGGAACTCTGTTGAATTTAAAAGAAAACCGTTTTCATATTGCATACCAGAAAAGAAGTATGAAATTTTTCTCTCTGAAGGGGGTGTGGACGTAAAGGGTAAAGAAGCAGTGGACTTACAGATCTTCACTTCCCTGATAGCTCCAGAATCAAGGAGTCAGGGATGTCTGCAGCAGTCCTGGAAAGGTCGACTGTGACCTACAAGGACAAGGGGTCACTGTTTTGGGACCAAGTAAGTTGGGGTGTCTGACCATATTTAGGTATCCTTTTGCATTTAGGGCTGTGGCTCCAAAATGATGGTGTGGGCTTCTTATTCATCCATTTGAAATTTATTTATTTATTTATTTTTGGAGAGAGTCTTGCTTTGTCGCCCAGGCTGGAGCGCAGTGGTGCAATCTCAGCTCACTGCAACCTTCCGGATTCAAGCGATTCTCGTGTCTCAGCCTCTCAAGTAGCTGGGACTACAGGTGTGTGACATCAGGCCTGGCTACAGACCTGGCTAATTTTTTGTATTTTTAGTAGAGATGGGGTTTTGCTGTGTTGCCCAGGCTGGTCTCAAACTCCTGAGCTCAGGCAATCCACCTGTCTTGGTACTTCCAAAGTGCTAGGATTATAGGCGTGAGCCACCGTGCCCAGCCTTGACATTTATTTATTGAGCACTGCAGAGAGAGTCAAAGGTTGGATAAGATGCATTTTCTGTTGCCTTTTATTTTCTTGGCTAGGGGTCACCAAACTCCTTTTAAATTTTATGTTTTTAAATTTATTTTTGAGACAGGGTCTGTCTGTCACCAAGGCTAGAATGCAATGGCATGATTATAGCTCACTACAGCCTCAAACTCCTGGGCTCAAGCGATCATCCTGCTTCAGCCTCTTAAGTAGCTGGGATTACAGGTGTGCACTACCATGCCTGACTAATTTTTTTTTTTTTGTAGAGGCAGGGCCTTGCTGTTCTGTTCAGATTAGTATCAAACTCCTGGCCTCAAGTGATCCTCCTGCCTCAGCCTCCCAAAATGCCAGGATTACAGGTGTGAACCACTATGCCCAGCCCAAACTCTTTATGTAAGGGGTCACATGTTGAGCACTTATTACGTGACAGTCACCTTGCTGAGCATCTGACTGTGGAGTTCAGTGACCTGTTGAGTCCTGCAGGCTCTGCCACTTAATGGCTGTTGACGATTAAAAGAGGTGGTATGTGTATAACAAGGTGGAAGATTTTTTTCACCAAGATCTCTGGGTCCTGCTTCCTGGGAAATAAGAAAATGCGGCCAGGCACGGTGGCTCACGCCTGTAATCCCAGCACTTTGGGAGGCCGAGGCGGGCGGATCACGAGGTCAGGAGATCGAGACCATCCTGGCTAACACGGTGAAACCCCGCCTCTACTAAAAATACAAAAAATTAGCTGGGCGTGGTGGCGGGCGCCCGTAGTTCCAGCTACTTGGGAGGCTGAGGCAGGAGAATGGCGTGAACCTGGGAGGTGGAGCTTGCAGTGATCCGAGATGGCACCACTGCACTCCAGCCTGGGCGATGAGCGAGACTCCGTCTCAAAAAAAAAAAAAAAAAAAGAAGAAGAAAATGCTTCCAGAATAACAGGCAGAACATGTTTTTTAGGGCAGTAATGGGTGAGAAAATAGCCTGGAAGAGCAACTGAGGATGAGGGTACTGAGAAGGGAGAGAGACTCTGGGCTGGGCTTCAGGAGGTCTTGAGGGGAGCTGAGGAAGAGGAAAGTTCCTGAAGCCACTATGTGACAAAAGAACTTGAGAAGGAGAAATGTCTGAAGAGGACTTCAAGGAGTCCTCTGTGCTTTTCTGTGCATTGAGAATGTGTCCCTCTTTGGCATTTGTTTGAGAAACCAAGTGAACATTTGAATAGAATTATAGAATTAGGCAGTACTGCTGTCTCTTTGAATCCAGTAACCAAGCAGGGAGTGGGCAGCAAGAGATGCTTGTTATATTCAGCATATGGTGTAAAGTCCCTGGCATGGTAAGTGCTCAGCACTCGCTAAGTGTTATTCACGTCTTTTAGACCAAGGTCAATTTGATCATCTAGAAACTCTCTTCCCCCTTCAGTGGAATAGGAAACTGAGACTTTGGAAGGCTGAGCCCTCATAATCAGTGATAAAGGCCATCACTGAGTGGATTGGGGTAGGAGGAGCCTAAATGACTTCTCGCCTAACCCCCACACTCTTCTCTAGGTGAAGGAGCTCATGGGAACATGAACGGGCAGCCTCTCAGGGGAGAGTGGAGACAGGGCAGCAAACCATACCAAGCACTGTGTGGGGAGGGTACTGTTTGGAAAAAGAATGAGTGGGACAGTGAGGGGAATGTAGGGCGGGGGGAGGTGGGACTTGTGTGTGAGCCTAGCTTCCAGGCTGTGAGCTGCAGAATGAGCGCCGGTTCTCAAGGCTCCCTTTCCCCAGCACACACACACACATATACATACACACATATATACACACATACACATGCATACACACATATACACATACACATATACACACATACACATATACATACACACATATACATAAATACACATATACACACGACACACATACACATACACACATACATACATACACATGCAATAACATGGGATCAGATTCAGGCAGGAGACTGGGTGTGCTGGCTCACGCCTGTAATCCTAGCACTTTGGGAGGCTGAGGCAGGAGTTCAAGACCAGCCTGGGAAACATAGTGAGACCCTGTCACTACAAAAAATACAAAAAGTAGCCATCCATGGCGGTGCATGCCTGTAGTCCAAGCTACTTAAGGGAGCTGAGGTGGGAGGATTACTTGAGCCGAAGAGGTCAAGGCTGCAGTGAGCCATGATCATGCCACTGTACTCCAGCCTGGGTGACAGAGTGAAACTCTCAAAAAAAAGGAAAAGAAAGAAAAAAGAATCAGGCAGTGGGCAGTGGAAGACGTGACATGAGCATTTACCTGGGAGAGAAGTTCACTCAGAAGGAGTAAATATGATACCCCCTGGCACAAGTGTTTGGAACAAATGACATTTTCAGTGCTGCAGAGGTCCTCACTGCCACCTAGGCACAGATCCAAGGGTCCTGGAAGCCTGGGGTGATCTGCCATGCCTAAGAAGCCAGGGAGAGGGCCCCAGGCTCAGGTATGGAGTACCCGGTGTGTGCCAGGCATTATGTGAGGCACTCTACAGAGGCCATCACTTACTCTGAAACTATTTCCTGGCAGCTAACTGGATGGCAGCATCCATTTGAGAGATGAGGAGCCTGAGGCCCCGAAGGCAAAGCTCACTCAGCTACCAGGTGGTGGTTCCAGAAAATCCAGGAAAACCACAGCCCAGCACCCTCCTAGTTAATCAGCATTGAAGTGTGTGGACAGTTACACCACCATTACTCATCTATCCCAAATGAGCCACCTATTTTCAAAAAAGGAAGTCTGCACACACAGCCCTGAAACTGTGCTGGGGAGAATATAATTGCCCTCTGGAATTATTTTCCATATGTAAATAAGCATAGTCATACTTGGAGAGGCAAGCCCAAGCTGCTCGAGCCAAAAATGTAGCCCCTAGTGCTAAAAGCTTCCACTGTTTGGAGGAAAAATAAAAAAACCCACTTGAAAAATAAACACAGGACACATTACCAGCGTTTGTTATAGGTAGTGTTTAAGGTCCCAACTTGGGGTTGGAAGAAAGGCATTGTTTAAATCTTCTATTCCGGTGGGGCGCGGTGGCTCATGCCTGTAATCCTAGCACTTTGGGAGGCTGAGGTGGGCGGATCACAAGGTCGGGAGTGCGAGACCAGCCTGGCCAACATGGTGAAACCGCATCTCTATTAAAATATTAAAAAAAATTAGCTGGTGTGGTGGCGGGCACCTGTAACCCCAGCTACTCGGGGGACTGAGGCAGGAGAATCGCTTGAACCCAGGAGGCAGAGGTTGCAGTGAGCCAAGATTGCGCCACTGCACCCCAGCCTGGGCTACAAGAGCAAGACTCCATCTCAAAAAAAAAAAGAAAAGAAAAGAAAAAAAAAAAAAAGAAAAAAGAAAAGTCTTCTATTCCTTTAACTCCTAGGAAAATCTTACCTTCCAGTTAAGGGGAGAAATGGGTCACTTTGCTCATCTGCAAGGCTACATCATAGGGAAATACTTTCAGGGCAGTACACGTACAGGCCATTTTACCATGATGCCTTTCTACTGCTGGGGGATTTATGGGGCTAAACTGCAAGGGTGCTGAGTTGCTGAATTTGTAATCACTGGTTCAGAGCAAACAATGAGGATGAGTAGCAGTTTCTAGGCGGCTGATAAGCAGGATCAAAGCATAAACAAAGGTTTTTCATGGCTGCTGCCAAACTGTGGGCCTTGGGGACAGACACTGGAGGGCTGGGGCAGTGAGAGGTGGCAGAGTTCAGATGTGTGCTGTGTGACTCTCCGCCAGGCTCCATCCCTTTCCTGAGCTTCATGCCTAGCATCTGTGCAATTCCAGGGGTCCAGCGGGTGTTCTGCACACATAGCCCCCACCCCAGGGGCTGAGCAGGGCCCCACCCGCCTCTCTTTTGTTTTGTCCTCACCTATCTCGTACTTCCAAAACCACCCACCCCCAACAGAAAGTCAGGATCAAGAAAGTGGATTATTGAGGCTGGGCGCAGTGGCTTATGCCTGTAATCCCAGCACTTTGGGAGGCCGAGGTGGGCAGATCACCTGAGGTCGGGAGTTCGAGGCCAGCCTGACCAACATGGACAAACCCCGTCTCTACTAAAAATACAAAAATTAACCGGGTGTGGTGGCACATGCCTGTAATCCCAGCTACTTGGGAGGCTGAGGCAGGAGAATCACTTGAACCCGGGAGGTGGAGGTTGTGGTGAGTCGAGATTGTGCCATTGCACTCCACCCTGGGCAACAAGAGCCAAACTCCGTCTCAAAAAAAAAAAAAAAGAAAAAGAAAATGGATTATTGAACCCCATGGTGGCATGTGGAAATGAACTGTGGGAGAGATAATAGTATTTCTTTATTTATTTGTTTGTTTTCCGAGATAGGGTCTCACTCTGTCTACTCTGGAGTGCAGTGGTGCAATCACGGTTCATTGCAGCCTTGACCTCCTGGGCTTAAGGGATCCTTCCACTTCAGTCTCCTCAGTAGCTGGGACTACAGGTGTGCCACAATGCCTGGCTAATTTTTTTTTTATTATTTGTAGAGACAAGGTTTCACCATGTTGCCCAGGCTGGTCTTGAATTCCTGGGCTCAAGAGATCTGGCTGCTTCAGCCTCCCAAAGTGTTGGAATTACAGGTGTGAGCCACCGTATCTGGCCGTAATTGTATTTCTTGCTGTCTGTAATTGTACTGTTACGTAAGAGACTCTCCTTGTACTTAGGAAATATACACTGCAGTACTTGGCAGTTAAGAGAGATAATTTCTTCAATTTACTTTCCAAATTATTTAGAAAATTATAATATGTACATTTACAGAGAGAATGGCAAAGAAAATATAGTCAAATAACAACTGGCCAATCTGCGTGAAGTGTACTTAGGAATTGCTTTTAAAAAAAATTTTTTTAAACAGAGGTGGGGTCTCACTGTTTTGCCCAGGCCTGTCTCAAACTCCTGGGCTCAAGTGATCCTCCTGCCTCAGCCTCTTTTTTTCTTTTCTTTTTTTTTTTTTTGAGACAGAGTTTCACTCTTGTTGCCAAGACTAGAGTGCAGTGGCGGATCTTGGCTCACTGCAGCCTCTGCCTCCTGGGTTCAAGAGCTTCTCCTGCCTCAGCCTCCCGAGTAGCTGGAATTACAGGCATATGCCACCACGCCTGGCTAATTTTGTATTTTTAGTAGAGATGGGGTTTCACCATGTTGGTCAGGCTAGTCTTGAACTCCTGACCTCAGGTGATCGAACCACGCTGGCCTCCCAAAGTGCTGGGATTACAGGCGTGAGCCACCGTGCCCAGCCACTGCCTCAGCCTCTTAAAGTGCTGTAAGCCATCGCCTGGCCTTAGGAGTTCTTTGAACCATCCTTGCAATTAGAAACGTATGTGTAACTGTGGTAAAATACGAATAGCATAAAATGTATCATCTTCATCATTTTTAAGTGTATAGTTGAGTGGCATGAAGTATTCTCATTGTTATGTAACTATCACCACCATCCATCTCCAGAGCTCTTTTCATCTTGGAAAAATGAAACTCTGTACCCATTAAACAATGACTCCCCATTACTCCTTCCCCCCTAGTCCCTGGCAACTACCCCTCTCCTTTCTGTCTCTATGAATTTGAGTACCCTAGGTACCTAGAGTAGTGGAATCATACAATATTTGTCTTTCTGGGGCTGGTTCATTTACTTAGCATGTTGTCCTCAAGGTTCACCTATGTTGTAGCAGGTGTCAGAATTTCGTTCCTTTTTAAGGCTAAACAGTATTCCATTTTATGTATATATACCATATTTTGTTTACCCATTCATCTACCGATGGCCACTTGGTTTGCTTCTACTTTTTGGCTGTTGTGAATAATGTCGTTATGAACATTGGTGCAAATACATCTTTGAGACCACTGCTTTCAGTTCTTTTGGTTATATATCCAAAAGTGGGATTGCTACATCCTATGGTAATTCCATTTTTAATTTTTTGAGGAACTGCCATATTTTTCATAGTGGCATTATCATTCTTGCAATTTTAAATGTGAAGTTATTTTAAAATAAAAATTAGAACTGAAAAAAGGAAGAAAGTGAAGGAAGCTAATATGGATATGCATAAATATTGGCTTTAGTTGACTTTATAATTAGATAAACATTGATTTTTAAGTTTGTTGAGGCCGGGTGTGGTGGCTCACACCTGTAATCCCAGCACTTTGAGAGGCTGAGGCGAGCAAACTGCTTGAGCTCAGAAGTTCAAGACCAGCCTGGGCAACATGATGAAACCCTGTCTCTACAAAGAAATTCAAAAATTAGCCAGATGTGGTGGTGTGCACCTGTAGTCCTAGCTACTCAAGAGGCTGAGGAGGGAGGATCGCTTGAGCCTGGGAGGTGGAGGTTACAGTGAGCTGAGATTGCAGTGAGCCTGGGTGACAGAGCCAGACCCAGTCTCAAATAAAAAAAAAATCATTGATAAGGTCCGTGATATTCAGGATAAAAAGAGAAACATATTATTTATTAGAAATTAGACAATTGGGCCGGGTGCTTTGGCTCACGCCTGTAATCCCAGCACTTTGGGAGGCCAAGGTGGGTGGATCACGAGGTCAGGAGATCGAGACCATACTGGCTAACACGGTGAAACCCTGTCTCTACTAAAAATACAAAAAATTAGCCGGGTGTGGTGGCGGGTGCCTGTAGTCCCAGGTACTCTGGAGGCTGAGGCAGGAGAATGGCACGAACCCGGGAGGTGGAGCTTGCAGTGAGCAGAGATCGCGCCACTGCACTCCAGCCTGGGCGACAGAGCGAGACTCCATCTCAAAAAACAACAACAACAAAAAAAAGAAATTAGACAATTGAGACCAAGAAGAAAATGGAGGAAGTCACTATGGATTTGTATAAGCTCTAGCCATAATTACAAAACCTGGCTTTCACACACCTATTAGAATAGCCAAAATCCAGAACACTGACACCACCAAATGCTGGCAAAGATGTGGACCAAGAACCATCATTCATTGCTGGTGGGAGTACAAAATGGTACAGTTGCTTTGGAAGACAGTTCAGTGGTTTCTTATAAAATTAAACATTCTCCTACCACACAAGGAGTTGAAAGCATATCCATATGGAAACCCGTACATAAATGTTTATGGCAACTTTATTTGTAGTTGCTAAGACTTGGAAGCAACCAAGATGTCTTTCAGTAGGTGAATGGATAAATAAACTGTGGTATGTCCAGACAACGGGATATTATTCAGCACTAAAAAGAAATGAGCTATCAACTCTTGAAAAGACATGGAGCAACCTTAAATGCATATTACTAAGTGAAATAAGCCAATCTGAAAAGGCTACAAACTGGATGTATGTCCAGTTATATGACACTATGGAAAGGCAAAAACTATGGAGTTGTCTTCAAAATTAGTCGTTGCCAAGGGCTGAGGAGAGGGAAGGATGAATGGATATAGCACAGACGATTTTTACAGAAGTGAAACTACACCCTGTAATACTACTAATAATGGTAAACCCATGTCATCATACATTTGTCCAAATCCATAGAATGTAAACTTCCCAGAGTGAACCCTGGTGTAAACTCTGACCCTGGGTGATAACAATGTGTCAGTATTGGTTCCTCAATTGTAACAAATGTACCACTCTGGTCGCGGACATTGATAATCAGGGGGCTGTGCATGTGTCGGGAACAGGGAATATATGAGAAATCCCTGTACTTTCCACTCAGTTTTGCTATGAACCTAAAACTGCGATAGAAAATAGAGCCCGTTAAAAAAACAAAACAAAACAACTGGCTTTGAGCTCTCTGATGGCTCAACATGGTGAAACCCTGTCTCTAGTAAAATACAAAAATTAGCCGGGCATGATGGCAGGTGCCTGTAATCCCAGCTATTCAGGAGGCTGAGACAGGAGAATCGCTTGAACCTGGGAGGTGGAGGTTGCAGTGGGCCAAGATCGTGCCATTGCACTCCAGCCTAGGCGACAGACAGAGGGAGACTCTGTCTCAAAAAACAAACAAACAAAAAAATCAGTTCTCACCAGCGATCATTCTGCATTCACACATTGCTCCATTATCCACATCCTCATCAGCTTCGATGATCATCAGCTCATGGGGTTTGCCCCCCCTGCGAGAAGCATCCTGGAGCCCATTGGCTGCTACCTGCTCCCCTCCCTCCAAACAGCACTTGTCTTCTGTCCATCTCAGTCCCCTCACCTTCAGGCTCCTGGGCATCTCCATGAAACAGGGAGGCCTAGGAGAGCTGGCACCACTGAATCTAAAACCTAGAAGAATCCAACCAGCACACATGCCTTAGGGAGAGGAGTTGGTCTAGGTTTAGAGAGACAGCACCAAACAAGATGGAACAAAGTCTCTGGCCTCTAGGTGCTTATGTTCTGGATTGATGATGAGGACAGGAAGTGCACAAGAAAAATCACAAGTGCACAAGTTGGAGGCTACTACTTTGTGAAGGGTCATTAGAGAACACTTTATCAAGAATATGACACTGGTGAGTACACCAGTGAGGGAGTGAACCCTGCAGATATCAAGGTCAAGAATGTTCCAGGCAGAGGAATGTTCCATGCTTGGCATGGCTAGGTGACAGCAAGGAGGCCAGTGTGTCCAGAATGGAGTCAAAGGAGAAAAAAGTTGCAAGAAGAGGGGTGGAGACCAGATCATGACCATGTGAAGGGAGCTTTTGGAAGGTTCTTAGCAGAGATCTAGGATCTAGAATCTGGCTAGACTGGGGAAGCACCAGCATGGAAGGCGTCGGGGAGGAAGGCACTGCAGTGATCCAAGTAGGAGATTATGGAGGCTTGGATCAGAGTGGTTGTGGTGGTGTTGAGATGGGACGAATCCTGGCCATATTTTGACGGCAGAACTGAGAGGGCTTGCTGTTGGACTCAATGTGAGGAATGGGAGAGAATCAAGAATTACTCCAGAAATGTTTTTTGAGCAAGTGGAAGCTGCTTCCTGAGATAAGGAAGGCTGTGAGGGAAGCACAGTTGGGGGTGGATCTCAGGAGTGTGGTTTTAAACAGTTTACAGCAAAAGGATTTAAAGATGAAGTGACCTAATATACATTAAAAACTTAGGACAGGACAGGCGCAGTGGCTCATGCCTGTAATCCCAGCACTTTGGGAAGCCGAGGCAGGCGGATCATGAGGTCAGGAGTTCGAGACCAGTCTGGCCAACATGGTGAAACCCTGTCTCTACTACAAATACAAAAATTAGCTGGGCTTGGTGGCGGGCACCTTTAATCCCAGTTACTCAGGAGGCTGAGGCAGGAGAGTCACTTGAACCCGGGAGGTGGAGGTTGCAGTGAGCTGAGATCACACCATTGCACTCCAGACTGGACAACAGAGAATAGAGTGAGACTCTGTCAAAAAACAAACAAACAAACAAACAAAAACCTTAGGGACAGTATTTGGTACTTCATAGCACACATGCGTGTAAGGTTGACATTTATCTCCATTTTAAAAATAAGATTGAAGTTTCAAGGGTTAAGCAACTTATGTACTGTATCTCTTTGAGACCCTGCTTTCGGTCCTTTTGGATATGCAGTTGGACCTTGAACAACATGAGTTTGAACTGTGTGGCCCCACTTATATGTGGCTTTTTTTTCAGTCAAATGCAGTGGTGGGATGCCAAACTGCAGACAGGGAGAGCCAACTTTTCATATATACAGGTTCTGTAGCAGGACTTGAGTATGTACGGATTTGGGTATACCCAGGGATTCTGGAGCCAATCCCCCATGTATATCAAGGTATGACTTGAAAGTGGCATTGCTGGATCATACGGTAGTTCTATTTTCAATTTTTTGAGGAACTGTTCTACTGTTTTCCATTGCAGTTGCACCATTTTACAATTCCACTAACAGTGCATAGGGGTCCCAGTTTATTCACATCCTTGCCAACACTTGTTTTTATTTTTGTTTTCCTTTTTTTTTTTTTTTTTTTTTGAGACAGGGTCTTGCTCTGTTGCCCAGGCTGGAGTACAGTGGCATGATCTCAGCTCACTGAAACCTCTGCCTCCTGGGTTCAAGCAATTCTTGTGCCTCAGCCTCCCTAGTAGCTGAGATTACAGGCGCCCACCACCACACCTGGCTAATTTTTGTATTTTTAGTAGAGATGGGGTTTCACCATGTTGGCCAGGCTGGTCTTGAACTCCTCACCTCAAGTGATTCGCCTGCCTCAGCCTCCCAAAGTGTTGGGATTACAGGTCTGAGCCACTGTGCCCGGCCTGATTTTTGTTTTCTAGAAAGTCTCACTCTATTGCTCAGGTTGAAGTAGAGTTTTGACCTCCTGGGTTCAAGTGATCCTCCCACCAAAGCCTCCAGAATAGCTGGGAATACAGGCCATTTCTTTATTTCTATCAGAATTGGACTCATGGCTTCCTGTTTTATTCAGTGTGCTATCATTTGCATTATACAAGTCATTCTACATTTTGATGCTCAAATTGTGACAGATTTGGCCAATGGAAGCCACTTCAAGCTGGCTTCTGTGTCCTTTTGATATGTCCCCGTCATTCTTGGAGGACTGTCTTGATTCCTGCCGTAACAGGATATTTCAAGATGATCTTGTACTTTCTTTGCTGCAGCCCTGGAATTAGCCATTTCTCCAAGGCCCATGGTTCCTTTTAGTAAAGAACCATGTTTAGAAGCTTCTGGCCCTGGCTTTACCCCCGATGAAACTCATGGCTTTGAAAGGCCCAGCATCTGATCTGAAGAGGCAGAACAAACCATTCATTTTACTGAGGAGACTGAGGCCTAGATGTGGTCCATTGGCCAAGTCCGCAGCCAGTGACAGAGCTTAGACACGAGCTGAGGCCCCTGACCTCCTGTCCAGTGTTCTCTGCATGGCAATACATATTGCTAGCTAAGCAGTCTGCTCCCAGCAGGGCCTGGCCCTCTCTGGACCTCACTTCCCTCTTGCGGCCACTGAGGGTTATCTTTGCCCAGGGGGTCCAGGACTGCCTGAGAGTTGACCTTAGATCCTGGCTCTTGATGCGCCTTACCTTCCTGGAGACTTTTATGGGTGAATCCACCTTAAATTACAGAAGAGGTCCTGCTTCAGCTTTTATCTCCAGCTTACAAACCAATCCCATCCTGAAATGACTTGTCGAAGTGCATGGACCTGGGGGGACACGTGGTTTGTTCCCTCCAGGCCAGGGATTCAAGGAATATGTGCCTCCCTGAAGCCCATCTTGGTCAGCTAAGACCTGTCTCATAGAGGAGCATCAGCAGGAAAGATTGGGTCCAGGCCTGATACCGGGTTGGGAAGGCAATTGGAAAGGCCTCGTCTACCTGCCCTAAGGCTCCCAACCCACCCAGGTTACACCATCAGCATCTGGGGAAACAGAGACACTACCTTCCCACATCCGGAGGCCAGTGTCTCATTAGCCTCACGTCAAAGTTGAGAATAAGAACCCTCTATAGTCATATTCTCTATATGCCATTAGAGAATGTTTGCTGTGCCTGATTTGGGGATAGGTTATGCTGCATCTGACCGATGCCCTCTGGTTTGGTCAGCCACGATAGCAACTTCCAGCCTGGAAATGCTTGATTATTCAATCAGTGCCCTTACTAGCGATGTCACACCAAGCAGCAGTCTGAAAGGCTTTCGTCTGTTGTATTCAACAGACATTTCCAAGCACCTGCTGTGTGTCAGGCATTACGTTGCACCCTGTTGTTGCAGAAATTATTTAAACCTTAGCTCAATCCAAGTAGGCTTTCAGGTAACAATTACGATGCAAGTGGGCTCCATCCATATACAAGAGGAACAAGGAGGGGCAGCAAAAGAAAGGCCATATCGGCCGGGGGTGGTGGCTCACGCCTGTAATCCCAGCACTTTGGGAGGCTGAGGCGGGCGGATCACTTGAGGTCAGTTTGAGACTAGCCTGGCCAACATGGTGCAACCCCGTCTCTACTAAAAATACAAAAAATTAGCTGGGCGTGGTGGCGCATGCTTGTAATCCCAGCTACTTGGGAGGCAGAGGTTGCAGTGAGCAAAGATGGCACCACCACACTCCAGCCTGAGTGACATAGCGAGACGCCATCTCAAAAAAAAGGCCGTATCTTCTGACGTTCAGTTCTGGCACTCGGGAGTGTCAGGTTCTTATAGGCAAGACTTTGTGGAGATACTGAATTTAAGCTGGGCTCTGAAGAATGATTTTGCCAAGTGAAACTGTGGAAAGGGCATTACAGGCAGAAGGAATGGCTTGAGCAAACCACAGAACCTTTAAAGTGCAAGGTTATCCTGAACAGCAGAGCACCTGGGTGGCAGTGGCTAACACCCAGGCAATGGAGGGAGGAGTCAAAGATGAGAAATTCCAGATACCTCAGAGCCCAAGCACGAAGGAGCATGAACCTGTGCTTCTGTAGCGTATACTAACTCTATTCTACAAGCAACGAGGGCTTAATACAGGCTTTTAAAATAACCTTTATTTTTTAAAAGTTAGTATGTGCATTATAGGAAACCGAAAAACACAAGCAAAGAACAAAGTCATTCACAATCACAAGCAGTTTATAGTTTGACATATTCTTCTAGATCCTGTGTGTAGGCACAACATCCAATTTTATGGGACTGAGACTGTACAGTATGTATCATGATTTTTCACACATCATGAATATTTACCAATTCAAAATCCCAAAGCTATATGAGTATTTTGATAACCAAGAATACACTACACCAACTCAAACTGCTAAAAAAAAAAAAAAAAAAAAAAAGATGTAATCCTGCCTTTCTTGGGACAAAAATTTCATATAAGACAAAAATGGCAACACGCCTCTAGATAAAAGCATTGGCAGAGTTCCGATTTAAATGCTGCATTCCCTTAATGCTCAATTTAAAATGAAACACACAGCAACAGAATACACTAAGTATGTTTTTAAGAGAATTCATTAGCAGATCTATACCATTAAAATATTAGCAAAGTATATTTCCATTGAATTAATGTGTTCTTATAGTACAGCCAAGAGATGCATACATCAATGGCTATCAAAATGTAAATATGGACATATGTGGACACATCTGCATACATCTCTACCTGTATAATTCCTTCTGCCCCTCTGCTGCCAACCTAATGAACAAGTCCTGACATACACTGCTCAGAGGTGGCTTAACAATTCCATGTCCAAGATGTATCCTTTCTATCAATTATAACAAAGGTATTTACAAATAGGCTAATTCACTAGCTCTAGTTTTTATCATAAGTTGTCACCCCATTCGTAAAGCTTAGATGTTGCAAAATAACTTTGTCCACAATGAACACAGGCACTTTACTAAAAACGCTCATGTAGACCTGTGGTTATCATCTAAAACCATCGTCTAGATATGGAGATACTAGCAAAGAGCCCTTCCCTTCACCCTTCCTCTTCTCCCTCTTCCACCATCCCCGTGACTAAGTATGGGATGTCTAGCTCCAAGGGGTGGACTAATAAAGGTCACTCCCAGAAGACAGGCCTTCCTAAAAACTAACAAAAGGACATTCACAAAGGGACTGATTTACTACATCTATTTTTAACATACTTTGAGCATTAAGACTTATCCTTTAATACACAATATTAACTAAAATGCACATATAGAACAATGGTTAGACCATCTGAACTAATCTCAGGAGCACAGAACCCTTCTCCCTGCATACCTCCTCTACCCACCCCCCCTTCCCCCACCCCAACCACCCAATGAATAGTCTGCATTCGCTCCTAAGCATCAAGTTTTAACAATTCCATTCCCAAATGCAACCACTCCTAGGAAGTACTGAAAACAAATGCTTAGAGGGGTGTTACTTAAGCCCTCTACTTTTAACCTACGTTGTGCACTTTTTTTTTTGAAACGGAGTCTCTCTCTGTCGCCAGGCTGGAGTGCAGTGGTGCGATCTTGGCTCATGCAACTTCCGCCTCCCAAGTTCAAGCGATTCTCCTGCCTCAGCCTCTCGAGTAACTGGGGCTACAGGTGGGCACCACCACGACCAGCTAATTTTTGTATTTTTAGTAAAGATGGGGTTTCACCATGTTGGCCAAGATGGTCTTGATCTCTTGACCTCGTGATCCGCCTGCCTCGGCCTCCCAAAGTGCTCGGATTACAGGCATGCGCCACTGCGACAGGCCGTTGTACACTTTTAAACACCTAGAAAGACTAGATGTTTCAAACTGGACTTAAGTTTTCCATTATATACACAGTAACATTGAATAAATGGTATACATACATAACACAGACTGTAATTTGAGTGTCTTCTAAATAGGAACATTCCGGCCTAGAACCCTTCCCTTTCCCACCTCTACCAACCCCGTGGACAGCTAGTAAGCCATCTGTAATGCTTAGGGGGGATTTTTAACAATTTCACTTGTTTTTAAGAAGTCTTCCCTATGAATTTTTAACACAAAGTGTACTCAATGTAGTAGTTTACTAATTCTACTTTTGTCATATACTGGCAACCTTTTTAACATCGACTAGATGTAAATTAGGACTCCTATGTCCGCTTATATACACTATATACACAGCACAGTAAATGAAAATGCAGACATAAGGGACAATGGTCAATGTGCCTCCTCATAAACACACTGAACACTGGTAGAAAGCCCTTTGCACTTTGTGCTCCTCCTTCCCCCTGAACCAGCACAAATATCAAAATGTGTACTGCTCGGAGAATTGATCAATTTCCAAGACAATATTTCATATCAAAAGGATAGCTACAAAATGTGTTATTTACTACCTCTACTTTTAACATACTTTGTGCACTTCTAAACATCTAGAAAGACTAGATGTTTCAAATAAGGACTTAAGTTTGTCCGCTATATACACAGTAGGGTTGAATAAACTACACACATGTAACAATGGTTATATCTGATAGTGTCTTCTAAATAGGAACAATCTGGTCTAGAACCCTTCATTCCTTCAAACTCCTCTCCACCACCAACCTGATGGATATAGGCCCGTGTCACTTAGAGCTGATGTTATCTCACTTCCAAAAGTCCTTTTCAGAAGACAGCCTTTCTACAAATTTTAACAAAGTGTACAAAATGTGTTAGTTTACTAACTCTACTTCTGTCATACATTGGCAACCTCTTTAATATCTAGAGACTAGATATTATAAAATCGGGACTAATTTGTCCGTTATATATACAATATATACAGTATAGCAAAGTTAAATGAAATGCATGTAACATATACACAATGGATTAAGCTGAAATTTTCTAATAAACAATGGCAAAACACCATTTGCAATTTCTTCCTTCCCACCTCCCAGGTGGTTCAACAATTCCACTTCCAAACAGCATTTCCCATCAGTTTTTAAAAGCTATTTACAAAGTGTTATTCTACTACCACTTTTAAATACATCAAGCACTTCCAAATATCTAGAAAGACTAGATATTTCATATAACTTGTCCACCACATACACAGCACTGTTAAATAAAATTGCACACACATAACAATGGTTATCATCTGAGGTATCTTCTAAATGTGGCCATTTTGGCCTTGAATCATTCCCTCCTCCCTTCCTTCTCTGCCTTCAATCCAGTGGACAAGTACAGGCACGTGTAATGCTTAGAGATGGTCAAATTCCTATGCAAAAGTCTTTACAGAAGACAAGTTTTCCTACGAATTTCAACACAAAGCGTACAAAATATGCTAATTTTACTACTTTGTCATACACTGGCAACCTCTTTAACATCTAGAGACTAGATGTTGAAAAATTAGGACTATTTGTCCATTATATATACTATATACAGAGCAAAACAAAATGCACAAAACATATAGAAAAATGGTGTCTGAAAATGTCCAAGTATGAACACACTAGTATATTACCTTTTGCAATTTCTTCCCTCCTACCTCCTCTAAACCATTGAACAAGTATAGACATTACTATACTGCTCACAAAGGTGGCTTCACAATTCAATTTCCAAAAGCATTTCCTACGAATTTTAGCAAAAAGATATTTACAAAGTGGTATTTTACTACCTATACATTTAACATACATCGGGCACTTCTAAACATCTAGATAGACTAGATGTTTCAAGTAAGGAGTTAATTTGTCTACTATGTATACAGCAGTCTTGAATAAACTGCAAACATGTAACAACAGTTATAATTTGAAAGAGTCTTCCAAATGTGAACATTCTGGCCTAGAACCCTTCCCATCTCCATCAACCCAGAAGACATCAAATTTTCAGAAGACAATCTTTCCTAGGACTTGTAAAACAAAATGTACAAAATATATTAGTTTACTAACTCTACTTCTGTCATACACTGGCAACCTCTTTAACATCCAGAAAGACTAGATGTTGTCAATTAGGAGTCGTCTGTCCTTTATGTACACTATATACACAGGTAAGTAAAACAAAATGCACAGACATAATGATTCATCTTGCCTCGCTGTAAACAGGATGGCATAGAGCTCTCCGCACCTCCCCCTCCTCTCTCCTCCCCTGAACCACTGCACAAACACAATGAGTATTACTCAACAGGTGATTTGGCCATTCCCCCCAAAAAATATTTCCTATGAATTGTAACAAAAAGGTATTTACAAAATGTGATTTTGCTACCTCTAATTTTAACATATCAGGCACTTCAGAACATCTAAAAAGAAGAGACATTTCAAAAAAGCTTAGCATTGTCAACTATATACACAGTAGTGAGGAATAAAATGCACACAAAACAATGGATAGAATATGAAAATGTCTTCTAAATATGACCAGTCTAGCATAGAACCTTCTTCTCTTCCTTCTCAGGTCTTCCAGCTCCATGTCATCTAACCCACTTAACAAACGTGGACGTATCGCTTCCAGAGGCCGTCTTAACAACTCCATTTCCAAAAGTCATCTCCAGAAGACATGTATTTTCTATGATTTTTTTTAAACAAATGAGAATCTACAAGATGTGTAACTTTCTAACTCTATTTTATCATACGTCGGCAACCTCTTTCCATCTAGAAGGGCTAGATGTGACAAATGTTTTCTATTAAAAGGTTGGGGTGGAGTTGAGAGCAGCTTTTTCATATTATATACACAGGCCTTCCATAAACGGCCAGTAAATCTTCCCAGAGGGTGGTGGGCATTTCCAACGGGCCAAACGTGGCCTGTCATTCTACCATTTCTCTCTTCCGACAGCAAAGTCTGGTAGAATGAAGACCAACCGCCCGATGGCCGCTAACCGTTCCACCCGTCGTCGTTCGGGACTTCGCTCACCTTCCAGGCCCCTTAAGGCCTTTGTCCGTTGTCGTCAGGACTAGGTAGGTCTCGCCCAATGGCGACAGAGTGGTCACCCGGGAACCGGATCTGCGCGGCTCCGTGGCCTAAAGAGGCGGCCGAGCCTGCTTGAGTCCCTAGGCCGCCTTCCCGGGCCGTCCACGCTTTAATGGCCTCCGCCGCGCGGCGTTCGAGCGGCCGCCATACTTCCCGGCCCACCACGCCCGGCGCCGCCCAAAGGCGCTGCGTCCTGGCGGCTCTGCGGGGGTTTCGTCGAGGCCCAGCAGGCTTGGGTCGGGAGACCCGGGTGCCGGCGGGGTCCGGGCTGGGAGACGCCACGGCCGCCATCAGTCACCGAGGTGGGGTGGGAAAGAGAGGTTCGCTGCGGCTTCAAGGTCTGGGCACAGCCAGTGGGCAGCCACAGCAGAGGCCTCCGGTATCTGCAGGGCAGAGGGCTCGGCCTGTCCCGGGGCCCCCCAGTTCACCCGCCGGCCCGGGGCCGGAGGGCCTGGAGGGCCCTGGAGGAGCGGCCTGCGTTCTGCGTCTCTCCGCGATCTCTGCCGGACCGGAACTGACTTGGCAGTTCTCTGCGCTGGCAAGAGAGGAGCGGTACCGGAAGTGCCCTTGCGCTGGGGGCCCGCGAGCCGTGGTTCCGGGTCTGCAATGTTCCGGCGTAGGGGTGGGGAACGGGGTGTGGTCACGTGGGGTTAGGGCCCCCTCCACCCCGCTTGCTCTTCGCAACGGAAATTGCTACTGGCCTCAGAATTCCCTGAGCAAACGTTGCTTCTCTATCTCCTTACTCCTCCGGTGCTGGATAAGAAGACTCCAATCTATCATTTATTGACTCATTTACCACCTGTTTACCTAGCACTAGAGTGCAGCAGTAAAGAAAAAAAACACAGGAAAATTTCTGCTCTCCTAAAATTTACATTCTAGTAAGGGAAACAACAATAAACAAGATCCTTAAAATGCATAGAAGGGTAGATAGCGAAAGTGCTTTGGAAACATAAAAAGGAAAGAGGAATATGAAGTGCAGGTGTGGAATGCTTTATAGTACGGCCAGGTGACTCTGGAGCAGAGACCCGAAGGAGGCGAGGGGGTGAGTCATGCTTGGAGATGTCTGTAGGGGAACAGCTTATGCACAGGCCACAAAGCCGAAGCATGTGGGCCAGGCCTGTTCCAGGAACAGCAAAGAGGCTGGGGAAGAGAGGAGAGAGAAATGGGACCATGGGAGGGAGTTGAACTGCAGTGCGGAAGAGCTGAAGTGGAGGCAGGGGCAGAAGCAGGGAGACCTGATAACTGACTGTTGCAATCAAGCAGGTGAGATATGATAGGGACTTATGCCAGGGCGATGACAGCAAAGGGGGCAAAAAGTGGTTGAATTCAGGGGTTGACATAAGCTCAAGTCTACAAGATTTGCTGACGGACCAGATGTGAAGTGGGAGAGCGAGAACTGAAAGATGACTCCACACTTTTTGGCCTGAGCAAATGAAAAGGCAACTGCCTTAACTGAGATGGAAGAAACCATGGGAGGAGCAAGCTTTGGGGAGAACACCAGGAGCTGAGTTTTAGGCATGTTAAGTTTGAGATGTCTGCTTGACATTCAAGTGGAAATGTCAAGCAGACAGTTGGATTTATGAGTCTGGCATTCAGGGGAAGGTTTGAACTGGAGATGAATCTTTGGGAGTCGTCAGCATATAGATGTCTTTAAAACCTTGAGGCTGCATGAGAGAACCAAGAGAGGGGCAAGGTCTGAGGTCTGATCCCTGGGTAACGTTTACAGGTCAGGGAATGAGAAGGAACCAGCGAAGGAGACTGAGAAGCGACCAGAGTGGTAGGAGAACAACCAGGAGAGTGTGGTGTCCTGGAAGTAAATGAGGAAAGTGTTTCAAGGGGAATTTATCAACAGTGTCAAATGCTGCTGTTGTGTCAATTAAGATAAGGTTGGAAATTACACTTCCAGCTTTTAGAATTAATGCTGTGAACTTCCTCGTGAATTTTCACATTTTGTGTAGACTTCTGAATTCCTTTGGGTTTTTTTGTTTTTTGTTTTAGATGGAGTCTTGCGCTGTCACCTAGTCTAGAGTGCAGTGGCGCGATCTTGGCTCACTACAACCTCCACCTCCCAGGTTGAAGTGATTCTCCTACCTCAGCCGCACGAGTAGCTGGGATTATAGGCGCCCGCCACCGCGCCCAGCTAATTTTTGTATTTTTGAGTAGAGACGGGGGTTTCACCATGTTGGCCAGGCTGGTCTCGAACTTCTGACCTCGTGATCCACCTGCCTTGGCCTCCCAAAGTGCTGGGATTACAGGCGTGAGCCACCACCCCCAGCCTCTGAGTTCCTTTGTTTGTATTTGTATTTTTTTTTTTTTTGAGGCAGAGTCTTGCTCTGTTGCCCAGGCTGTAGTGAAATGGTGCGATCTTGACTCACTGCAACCTCCACCTCCTGGGTTCAAGTGATTCTCCTGCCTCAGCCTCCCAAGTAGCTGGGATTACAGGCACTCGCCACCAGGCCAGGCTAATTTTTTGTATTTTTAGTAGAGACGGGGTTTTACCCTGTTGGTCAGGCTGGTCTCGAACTTGTGACCTCAGGTGATCCACCCACCTTCGCCTCCCAAAATGCTGGGATTACAGGTGTGAGCCACCGCACCTGGCCTGCATTTTTATTATTTTTAAAATTATTTATTTATTTATTTATTTTTGAGACAGGGTCTCGCTCTGTCATCCAGGCTGGAGTGCAGTGGTGCCATCTCGGCCCACTGCAACCTCCAACTCCTGAGTTCAAATGATTCTCCTGCTTCAGCCTCCCAAGTAGCTGGGACTACAAACGTGTACCACCATGCCCAGCTAATTTTCGTATTTTTAGTATAGATGAGATTTAACTGTGTTGGCCAGGCTGGTCTCTAACTCCTGACCTCAGGTGATCCACCTGCCTCGGCTTCCCAAAGTGCTGGGAGTACAAGCATGAGCTACCACCACTGGCCCTGAGTTCCTTTGGATACAATTCTGGAAATGTAAAGAAAGATCAAAGGATTAAGACTCTTGATGCAGACTCAGACATGATTCCCAGGAGGAAAATCCTGCAGTCAGAAAGGCCTTGCTAGTGGAAGGTGGACAGGAGAGGTGGTGAGAAGTCCAGGGACCCTAGTCCACAATGAGATGACAAGGCCCTGAGCCAGGAGAGTTGCACAGAAGTAGAAAACCGGTGAAGTGAGTGTTTCTAGCATTTCAAGAGAAGAAGCCAGTGGGCTTAATACCTGAGAGAAGAGGGAGGAGGGGAAGGAAGAGCCATGGATTATACAAGTTTCAAACACTAGCACTAATGGGTAGTTTGGTAGTTGATACATTAGCCAAGACAAGGAGTAGGAGAGGCTCCTGGTCCCCTTTCTGAACTTCCCACTGCCTAAGCAGCCAAACATGTGGGTATTCCTGGAACCTAAAGATGAGGATGATGAAAAACATGTATATATCCTGCTTTCTTTTTCTTTTTCTTTTATTATTTTTTTTCCGAGACGCAGTCTTGCTGTGTCTGGGCTGGAGTGAAGTGGTGTGATCTCGGCTCCCTGCAACCCTCGCCTCCCAGGTTCAAGCGATGCTCCTGACTCAGCCTCCTGAGTAACTGGACTTACAGGCACATGCCACCACATCCCTTTAATTTTTGTATTCTTAGTAGGGATGGGATTTCACCATGTTGGCCAGGCTGGTCTGGAACTCTTGACCTCATGATCCGCCCACCTCGGCCTCCCAAAGTGCTGAGATTACAGGCATGAGCCACTGTGCTCGGCATACATTCTGCTTTCTACCTGATAGCTCTACTTGAATGTTCCAACAGTATCTGAAACTCCTCTTGTGCAAAACAAAACTCTTGGTATCTCCCCAGAGCCTGCTCTTCCCTATCAGTAAATGGCAGTATCATCCACCTGTTTCCCAAGTGATATGGTTTGGCTGTGTCTCCACCCAAATCTCATCTTGAATTGTACTCCCATAATTCCCACACGTTATGGGAGGGACCCAGTGGGAGATAATTTGAGTCGTGGGGTGGTTCCTTCATACTGTTCTCATGGTAGTGAATAAGTCTCACGAGATCTGATGGTTTTATCAGGGGTTTCCGCTTTTGCATCTTTCTCATTTTCTCTTGCTGCTGCCGTGTAAGAAGTGCCTTTCGCCTCCTGCCATGATTCTGAGACCTCCCCAGCCATGTGGAAATGTAAGTCCAATTAAACCTCTTTTTCTTCCCAGTCTCGGGTATGTCTTTATCAGCAGCGTGAAAATGGACTAATACACCAAGTAATTCTCAGTCTCCCTTGATTCCCCATTCTCTCACTTCCCACACCGCAACCATCCCCAGTCCTATCTGCCTCCTAAATATATTTCAAATACAGCCGATTCCCTGTGCTGTCCATTATAGTAGCCACTAGCTACGTGTGCCTATTTAAATTGTAATTCATTAGAATGACATTAAATTAAAAATTCAGTTCTTCAGCCACACCACCCTCATTCCAAGTGCTCAAGAGTCACAGGGAACTAGGAGCCAGTGGCTACCATATGAGCACAGGTGGAGAATGTTCCCACCATCCCAGGAAGTCCCGTTGACAGTGCTGATCTGTATCCAAGTCCAAGCTAGCAACGTCTTTCATTTGGATGACTCTAATAGCCCCTTAATTGTTGTTGTTCTGGTTTCTACTGCTCTCCCTTTCTAATCCGTTCTCCCTATAGAAGCCAGAATGAACTTTTAATCAAAAATCAGATCTTATAACTCTCCTGTTTAAGCCTTCAGTGGCTTTTCATCACACTTAGAACAAAGTCAAACTTATTTCCACGACCACTGCCTTCCATGACCTGCCCTTTGACCTGCACTTTGTGTCCCTCATGCCTCATCTTTGTTTTTTTTTTGTTTTTGTTTGAGAAGGATCTCAATCTGTCACCCAGGCTGCAGTGCAGTGCAGTGCAGTGGTGTGATTATGGCTCACTACAGCCTCGACCTCCCTGGGCTCAGGTGATCCTCCTGCCTCAGACTCCCAAGTAGCTAGGACTATAGACACATGCCACCATGCCCAGCTAATTTTTATATTTCTTGTAGAGAGAGGGTTTTGCCATGTTGCTCAGGCTGGTCTTGAACTGAGCTCAAGCCATCCACCCTCCCCAGCCCATCCCGGCCTCCCAAAGTGCTGGGACTTTAGGCATTAGCCACTGCCCCCAGCTTCATGCCCCATCTTGAGCCACTCTCTCCCTGTCTCGTTATATCCCAGCCACGCTAGTCTCCTTGCTGTTCCTTCCACTCTCTGAGCTCTTCTCTGCCTCAGGGCCTTTCCACATGCTGTGTACCTGGAAGACTCTTCACTGGGTTTGGCAAGGCTAAGTTTCTTCTCATCCTATAGGTCTCAGCTCCAATATTATCTCTTTAGACAGCCTTTCCTGACCTCCCTTTCTCCAGGAGGTCTCTTCCAGTTATCATCACATTGCCCTACTTATTTCCTTCTTTTTCAAAAATCTCATTATTTTATTAATAGTAATGAACATTTCTGCTCATTTCTTATATGCAAGGCACTGTACTGAGGACTTGGCTTTATATGCTTCACTATATTTATTTATTTATTTTGAGATGGAGTCCCACTCTGTCACCTAGGCTAGAGTGCAGTGGTGTAATCTCAGCTCACTGCAAGCTCCGCCTCCTGGGTTCAAGCGATTCTCCTGCCTCAGCCTCCTAGTATCTGGGATTACAGGCATGCACCACCACGCCTGGCTAATTTTTGTATTTTTAGTAGAGATGAGGTTATGCCATGTTGGCCAGGCTGGTCTTGAACTCCTGACCTCAAGTGATCCTCCTGCCTTGGATCCCCAAAGTGCTGGGATTACAGGTGTGAGCTGCCGCAGCTGGCCTGCTTTGTCTATTTTTAATTTAATTAATTTAATTTTGAGACAGGGTTTCACCTTCTCACCCAGGCTGGAGTGCAGTGATACGATCGTAACTCTCCACAGCCTCGAATTCCTGAGCTCAAGAGATCCTCCTTCTCCAGCCTCTGGAGTACCTGGGACTACAGGAGTGCATCTCCACACCCTGGCTAATTTAAAAAAAAAAAAGGTTTTTTTTGTTGTTGAGACAGAGTTTCACTTTGTTGCCCAGGCTGGTCTTGAACACCTGGCTCTAAGCAACCCTCCCACCTCAGCCTCCCAAAGTGCTGGGATTACAAGCATGAGCCACCATGCCCTGCCTGTCTATTAATTTACTAGTTTATTTTCTGTTCTGGTTTTCACCTATATGTCCCTGGCACTCAGCACAGTGGCTGGTATGCAGTAGGCATTAATAATTGTAAAGAAATTAATTAATTGAGCACATACTGTGGGCCAAGCACTGTGCTCAGCACTGTACATATATTGTCTCATTTAACTTGCACAGCAATCCTGTGAAGTAAGTGCTACTACTCTCCTCCTTTTACAGAGGAGAAGCTATGTCACTTGTCTAGTTCTCAGAAAAAAACTAGGATTTTAATCCAACTCATCTGACTCCCAAGCTCCCTGGGAAGGCACTATAGGGGATTTAGAAGTCTGAGTACACACAGCCTGAAACCACCCACAGCTCAGACTAGAAGCAGGGAAACTAAAGGATTCCTTTCTTGAAGGGCTTTCTATTTCAGATCAGGCCACAGATTCTGGTGTGTCACTGCTCAATCAGGAGGCAGATTCAGGACCTGGGTCAGGGCTTAGGCTTGGACAGAGTCAAGAAAGCTAAATGGCCGGGTGCCGTGGCTCATGCCTGTAATCCCAGCACTTTGGGAGGCCGAGGAGGGCAGATTGCTTGAGGCCAGGAGTTTGAGACCAGCCAGGCCAACATGGCAAAACCTCGTCTCTACTAAAAATACAAAAATGAAGCTGGGCACAGTGGTTCACGCCTGTAATCTCAGCACTTTGGGAGGCCAAGGCAGGCAGATCACCTAAGGTCAACAGTTCGAGACCAGCCTGGTCAACACAGTGAAACCCCATCTCTACTAAAAATACAAAAATTAGCCTGGAATGGTGGCTGGCGCTTGTAATCCTAGCTACTCGGGAGGCTAAGGCAGGAGAATCGCTTGAGCCTGGGAAGCGGAGGTTGTAGTGAGCCAAGATCACGCCACTGCATTCCAGCCTGGACGCTGAGTGAGACTCTGTTTCAAAAAAAAAAAAAAAAAAACCCAAAACAAAAACAAAAATGAGCCAGTGTGATGGTGTACGCCTGTAATCCCAGCTACTTGGGAGGCTGAGGCAGGAGAATCACTTGAACCTGGGAGGCAGAGGCTGCAGTGAGCTGCGATCGCATCACCGCACTCCAGCCTGGGCAATAGAGGGAGATTCTGTCTCAATAATAATAATAATAATGGCTGGGCATGGTGGCTCATGCCTGTAATCCCAGCATTTTGGGAGGCTGAGGCGGGTGGATCACCTGAGGTCAGGAGTTTGAGACTTGGGAAACAAAGGCAGTGCAACATCTGTACCTTCCCGGGCCTGGGCATATAGTCCCACCATTATTGCTATTAGCATTTGTCTGCACTGAGGCAGATCTAATTGTCATCAGGGCTCTGGAAAACAGGTGGTGTTGGGGGGGGTGTCCCATAGAGTCCACTTAGGATCATCATTATTTTTTTATTTTTTATTTTTTTTGAGATGGAGTCTTGCTCTGTCGCCCAGGCTGGAGTTCAGTGGCTCGATCTCAGCTCACAGCAAGCTCCGCCTCCCGGGTTCATGCCATTCTCCTGCCTCAGCCTCCTGAGTAGCTGGGACTGCAGGCGCCCGCCACCACACCCGGCTAATTTTTTGTATTTTTAGTAGAGACGGGGTTTCACCGTGTTAGCCAGGATGGTCTCAATCTCCTGACCTCATGATCCGCCCGCCTCAGCCTCCCAAAGTGCTGGGATTACAGGCATGAGCCACCGCGCCCAGCCAGGATCATCATTATTATCATTGCTTGAACGTGGGATTTGGTTTTGCCCTACTACAGAGTTTCTCAAACTTGAATCGTTTCTAAATCAGCCTAACAACTTTTTCCATATCCACGTACCACAATGTGTCAGTCCATTCAGGCAGTTAGAACAAAATACCATCAATTGAGTGGCTTATAAACAACAGAAATTTATTTCTTACAGTTCTGGAGGCTGGGAAGTCTAAGATCAAGGAAATGGCAGATTCTGTGACTGGCGAAGGCCCAATTTTTTTTTTTTTTTTTTTTTTTTTTGAGACGGAGTCTTGCTCTGCCACCCAGGCAGGAGTGCAGTGGCACGATCTCAGCTCGTTGCAACCTCTGCCTCTTGGGTTCAAGCAATTCTCCTGCCTCAGCCTCCTGAGTAGCTGGGATCACAGGTGCCTGCCACCACGCCCAGCTAATTTTTGTATTTTTAGTAGAGACAGGGTTTATTTCTTTCTTTTTCTTTCTTTCTTTTTTTTTTTTTTTGAGACAGAGTTTCGCTCTTCTTGCCTAGACTGGAGTGGAATGGCGCGATCTGGGCTCACCACAACCTCTGCCTCCCAGGTTCAAGCGATTCTCCTGCCTCAGCTTCCCGAGTAGCTGGGATTACAGGCTCCTGCCACCATGCCTGCTAATTTTTGCATTTTTAGTAGAGACGGTATTCCACCATGTTGGCCAGGCTGGTCCTGAACTCCCAACCTCAGGTGATCCGCCCACCTTGGCCTCCCAAAGTGTTGGAATTACAGGCGTGAGCCACTGTGCCTGACCCGGCCTCTTTTATAACATTGATCCCATTCATGAAGGCTCTTCTCCCACGATCTAATCACTTCCTAAGGGCCCCACCTCTTAATACCATCACTGTGGGGGTTAGGATTTCAACATAGGAATTTGGGGGTGAGGGGTCACAAACATTCAGACCATAGCACACCGGTACCAGTTTCTACTTAATACCGCTCTATGAATTGACTAATTTAGCCCAACTGTTGCTACATTAACCTTGTCCTCAGCAGTATTTGTGAAATCATCAAGTTGACATGCTAGTTATATGTTTTCCTAATATACATTAAAGTAAATATATAACTCTTTAAAAAATGTTCTTCTGGGTTGCACTTGAAATCATCTCGGTGCAACCAGTGGAACCCAAACCACACTTAGCAAAGCAATTAGTGTCAAAGGGACACAGGCAACAGCCGAAAAAGCTCCCAACCAGGCGCAGTGGCTTGCACCTGTAATCCCAGCACTTTGGGAGGCTGAGGCAGGTGGATCTCCTAAGGTCAACAGTTTGAGACCAGCCTGGCCAACATGGTGAAACCCCATCTCTACTAAAAATACAAAAATCAGCCAGGCATGGTGGAGCATGCCTGTAGTCCCAGCTACTCGGGAGGCTGAGGCAGGAAAATCGCTTGAACCCCGGAGGCAGAGGTTGCAGTGAGCTGAGATCACACCACTGCACTCCAGCCTAGGCGACAGAGAGGACTCCATCTAAAAAAAAAAAAAAAAAAAAAGCTCCCAATGGCCAAAGCTGGAACAATTTGAGCAACAAAATAACATGGTATTGGGATAAAGTTCAAAGTATAAACCAAATATCCATGAGTCCATACCGTTATAAATGATGAAATAAATAAATGAGGTAGGGCTGGGCGCGGTGGCTCACGCCTGTAATCCCAGCACTTTGGGAGACTGAGGCAGGCAGATCACCTGAGGTCGGGAGTTCAAGACCAGCCTGACCAACATGGAGAAACCCCGTCTCTACTAAAAATACAAAATTAGCCAGGCGTGGTGGCGCATGCCTGTAGTCCCAGCTACTTGGGAAGGCTGAGGCAGGAGAATCTCTTAAACCTGGGAGGCGGAGGTTGCGGTGACCCAGTGTCATGCCATTGTACTCCAGCCTGGGCAACAAAGTGAAACTCCATCTCAATAAATAAATAAATAAATAAATAAATAAATAGATAGATAGATAGATAGATAGATAGATAGAGGAGAAGAGACAAATGATCCTTAAAGAAGAATTCTAGATAACGTAGGTAGATACACCCCCTTCAGGTTGTGGAGCTTAATTCTCCCATTGAGTGTGGGCTGCACTTAGTAACTTGCTTCCAAAGAGTGGAAAGGGAGGAAAAACAAGCAACTTCCCAGGGGAGAAACTGTACAGACACTCGCTTGGCCAGGTAATCAAGTCATGTCGCTAACATGTATCCTGATGAAGTCATGTCAATAACATGTACCTATGATTTGATGAGAAGAGCAGTTTACCTCTATGACATGTTTCCCCAAACTCATAACCCCAGTCTAACTATGAGAAAAGCATCAGATGAACCCAAATTGAGGGGCACTCTGTAAAATACCTGTCCAGTACTCCTCAAAGCTGTCAAGGTCTTAAAAACCAAGAAATGCCTGAGTAATTGTTACAAGCCAGAAGAAACTAAAGGGACGTGATGACTAAATGTAGTGTGGTGTCCTAGAAGGGACTCTGGAGCAGAAAACAGGTGGAATTTAGTTCATAGGAATGTACCAGTGTTGGTTTCTTAGTTGTGACAAATGCCATAGTAATGTAAGGTGGTAATAATAGGGGAAGCAGGGTGAGGGCGATACAGGAACTCTCTGTACTCTTGAGTATGATGGTTAAGTTCATGTGTCAACATGGAGGGTGGTTTTGGATGATATTAGCATTTAAATGGTTGAACTTGGGTGTGGGCGGGCCTCATTTGATCAGTTGAAGGCCTGAATAAAACAGAAAGACTGGCCTCCCTAAGCAAGATGGAATTCTCCGGCAGGGTGCCTTCAAACTGCACCATTGGCTCTCCTGGGTCATCAGCCTGCAGGCCCACACTGTGGGATTCGGGCTTGCCAGCCTTCATAATTAGGTAAGCCAATTCTTTATAATAAATCTCTTTTATGCACACACACACACCGTATTGGTTCTCTTTCTCTGGTGAGCCCTGATTAACACAATGGGAAATTTCTGTACTCTAAATCAAAGACTTACATTTATTTTCTGTAAATGTAAAATTATTTTAAAATAATAAGTTTATTTTAAAAAGAGAGAAGGCTGGGTGCGGTGGCTCATGCCTATAATCCCAGTACTTTGGGAGGCTGAGGTGGGTGGATCACCTGAGGTTGGGAATTTGAGACCAGCCTGGCTAACATGGTGAAACCCCATCTGTACTAAAAATACAAAAATTAGCCAGGCGTGGTGGCGCATGCCTGTAATCCCAGCTACTTGGAAGGCTGAGGCATGAGAATTACTTGAATCCATGAGGCAGAGTTTGCAGTGAGCCGAGATCAGGCCACTGCACTCCAGCCTGTGCGACAGAGCGAGACTCTGTCTCAAAATAAATAAATAAATAATAAAAAGAGAAAAAAAGAGGCATGAATTTTGAAGTCATGTAGATCCATTTATTTGATTCCTGTGGGTGCCAAAACAAATTACTACAAGCCTGGTAGCTTAAAACAACAGAAATTTATTCTCTCATAGTTCTGGAGGCCATAAATTCAACATGAGTTTCACTGAGCTGAAGTCAATGTGTTGGCAAGGCTGTATTCCCTCCAGATGCTCTGGGGAAGAATCCGTCTGCCTCTTCCAACTTCTGGTGGCTGCCAACAATCCTTGGCTTGTGGCCACATCAGTCTCTGCCTCCATGGTCACATTGCTTCCTCTTCTTCTGTGTGTGTTGGTCTAATCTTCCTTTCCCTCTCTCTTATAAGGATATGTGTGATGGAATTTAGGGCCCACTTGGCTAATCCTCAATGATATCCTCATCTCAACATTCTTAATCACATCTGCAAAAATTATTTTCTCAAATAAAGTAATGTTTACAGTAGTTTCCAGAGATTAGGACTTGACATATTTGGGTGGCCATTATTCAGCCTACTACACCCTGGCTGTGTGAAATGTAGGACTTTTGTAGTATGAGTAAGCCGGCTCTATACTTGAAAATAAAAACTATGACATAACCTGGTTTTAAAAAATGTTAATCTGGGTTCCACCTGAAATCATCATATTATGACCACTAGTGAGGTAGGAGGCAGGACTCGAGTCTGGAGGTGGGGTTCAGACACTGGACCAAATTGAGGACTAGCTAAAGCAGGGATGGGGTAGAAGAAGCTTTCCATAAGACATGCCCACCAGTGTGCCATGCCAGTTTATCATTGCCATGGCAACACTCAGAGGTTACTGCCCTTTCCATGGTAGTGACCCAAGACCAAGAAGTTACCACCTTTTTCCTAGAAATTTCTGCATAATCTGCCCCTGAATTTGCGTGTAAATAAAAGTGGTTATAAATATGACTGCAGAACTGTGTTTGAGCTGCTACTCTAGGCCCACTGCCTATGGGGTAACCCTGCTCCACAAGGAGCAGTACGTCTGCTGCTGCCGAACACTGCCACTTCAATAAAAGTTATTATCTGACATCACTGACTTACCCTTGAATTCTTTCAAGTCAAGAACCCTCCTGGGCTAAGCCTCAATTGGGATCACCTGCCCTGCATTGGTGGGACCCAAGCCACACTTTGCCAAACAGTGTAAGAGATTGGTCTTAGAGGTCAGAGAGTTCTACATTCTAACTCTGGCAAGCCTGTGACTTTGGTTAAGTCAACATATTCCTTGAAGACTATCTCTTCATCTGTACAAGAGGACACTAGCCCTGACTCAGAGGAATGCTGTCAGAACTCCTGCAGACTGTGAAACAGATGCACAACAAATGATCAGTCACATTCTCCTCCCCCTCCATTTTATAGTTTGTTACACTTCACAAAATATTTTCTACATACAATAATGTTTGATCCCCATAAAATGTGTGAGATAAAGCCAAACGTTTCCTTCTCAGATGGAGAAACTGAGACTTGATGTCAACTGACTTAGCCAACTTTGCCTAACTAGAAGACTAGAAGCAGTGGGTGTCTGAGAGCATAGTCAGCAGAAGCAAAGAGGCAGATGCCCCCCGGAGATGGGGCAGGTTTGCTGATCTGGCATTTGATTTTTTTTTTTTTTTTTTTTTTTGAGAGGGAGCTTCACTCTGTTGCCCAGGCTGGAGTGCAGTGGCGCAATTGAGACTCACTGCAACCTCTGCCTCTCAGGCTCAAGGTGATTCTCCTGCCTTGGCCTCCTGAGTAGCTGGAATTACAGGCACCCACCACTACACCCGGCTAGTTTTTGTATTTTCAGTAGAGACAGGCTTTCACCATGTTGGCCAGGCTGCTCTTGAACTCTTGACTTCAAATGATCCACCCACCTCGGCCTCCCAAAGTGCTGGGATTACAGGCATGAGCCACTGTGCCCGGCCTGATTTTTTTTTTTCCATGATTTTCATTACCTTTCTGTCCCCTGTAGGCATTTGAGTTTATGATCCATGATATGTTCCTAACTCTGGTTCACACTGCTATAACTTGATCACAGACTTTTGGACTTGAAGCTGTAATACTCCTGGGGTTCCCCAGTGACAGCCCACCCAGTTTTCCAGTGGCTTCTTGGCCCTGGCTTCTCTGATCTCACAGGCTTCCCCTTCTTCTAAATGCTGCAAGGCAAACCCATAGTTTGTCCTCTGGTTTGACCAGGTTCTTGGTTCTGATAGCCCCTTATTCTGAGCCTTCCAGGCAGAGACTCCTACAGGACTCTGCCACCTCAGGACCCAGCATAGGGCTGGGTGTCCTGAAGGTCTGCTAAGGGGACTCGTGCTGAGCCTTCGGAAGGTCACAAGGAGAGAACGGAGGGTGGGTTGAGGGTCCACATGCCAACATGTCAGGAGTTGGACTGCTTGGGTTCCAATCCGGCTCCCGCACCTCACTGCCCCTGACCCTGGGCAAATCACCAAACCCTTTGTGATTGGTTTCCTCATCTGTAAAAAGGGAATCATTATAGAACCCCAAAGCAAAATTATAAGGCTCGGGTGAAATACTGTACATAAACCTTTTATTACAGGGCTGGGCACAAGGTGAGTGCTCGCCTTGACATTGTTGCGCCAGATTTTCCTAAGCACATCACTGCATGGTTGTTCTCTCTTCTGGATACGGCCGCCCTTTCTGCCTAGAGACGTTTGATTCTTCCTGGGGGGCGGTGCAGGGTCAGGTGAGCAGCTGGGGCTCCGGAGGGTCTGGGTCTCTGTCACTTCTTGCTGCGTCGCCTTCTGTGAGTCCTTCCCAGCCCCCTAGTCATGCCCGCCTGAGCAAGAGGATGAGAAAATGCCGACCCCGCAGCGGGGACTCTGCTGCTGTGCGGGGCGCGGTTCGCCGAACCCACTGGCCGCTTCTAGAGAGTCGGCCCCAGGGCCAGGACCTCCACTTGGCAGGCGCTGGGGCGCCCAGGGGCAGGGCCAGCGCGGGAAAGGCCGCGAGTCCTTCGACCCCTTGGCAGTCTGGAAGCCGGCCGCGGCTGCCATGGCAACGCCCGGAAGCTGCCGGGAGGGGAGGCAGGCCCAGCCGGGACGACGCCCTGCCTCCAGCCAACGCTCCGCCCAGAACGAAGCCCCGCCCCGGAACGAGTCCGGGACGAAGCCCCGCCTCCAGCCACCCTCTGCCCCGAGAGAGGCCTGACAGCTGCGACCCGACTGGTTCTGTCCGTGCCCGACGGGCCGCGCTGACCCAGCGACTGTGCCTGACTGACCACAGGTGCCGCCACCGCCTGATAATACGAGTGTGTCAGCTTCCGTCTGACTGAACGCAGGTTTCATGGGTGCCTGACAGACCAAGACTGCTGGATCTGTCAGCCTGACCGCAGCTGGCTGACTGGCTGACTGGTTGACTGGTTGATTGGCTGACTGACTGGCTGGCTGGCTGGCTGGCTGGCTGACTGCTCTTGCCCGGCCGCCATCTGGGCCTGACGGGCTGCGTCTGACCGGGCGGCCTATCTGCCTCTGCCTGACCAGCCTCCATCTGTGCTTGGCGAGCTGTGTGACCGGCCGCGACGGTCTGTGTCTGACTGAGCACAAGGTTCCTAGCGGCCGATCAGCTGCTTGACCCCATCTCTGCTGAGCCGGCCGACACCGACGGATTGACTCTGGCAACGCCTGGCCCGAGGGGCGCTACCGGCTTCCAGAGACTTCCTGACCCCTGCCGAGGTTGCACCGCTCAGCGCTGCCCTGTGAGGCGCTGACTGTGGCCGCAGCTGAGTGCGGCTGCCCCTCACAGACAGGGCGTGCAGAACGACGGTCGCCTGGCTGTCCCTCCCTAGGCGCCCCTGGCTAGCTCGGCTTGCCTGGCAGCGTCTGTGTCTGAGGGACGTGTTGGTGGCCGCCGCTGGCCGCATCTGTCCCCCTGCAGGTGGGCATCAGATTGCCCCCGTGAAGTGCAGCTGGGGCCGAGCCTGGCTGAAGGACGGGCACCTTCTCTCCAGCTGTCCAGCGAGGGCTCTGAGGTGGTGCCCTCCGGGGCTCTGGGGCCTGGACCTCTCCAGCCACACACAGTCAGAGCCTTAGGGGATCCCAAGCAAGGGCACCCACAGGGAAGAGAGCCTAAGACAGAGGCCAAGGGACAGGCAGGCAGCAGGGGTGGGACTTGGGACCAGGCGAGGAACAGCTGGAAGAAGCTCCGGGGCTGGGAGGAGGCCGCAGGACCTTGAGGTGCCGAAGTTTAGGGATCCGATTCTGTAAGGGAGGCAGCACCTTGAGGAGTTGGGTTGGTGTGTGGGGTCCTCAGGACACGATCCCTGACTTTGAAAACCTTTTTTTGCGGGTTTTGGGGAAATCTCTGTCAGTGCCTTGCTGCTCTGCAGAAGGGTCATCCCGCAGACCTCAGATCTCTTCCCGAATTAATTTATTTATTTATTTTTATTTATTTTTTCTTTTTTTGAGATGGAGTCTTGCTCTGTCGTCCAGCCTGGAGTGCAGTGGCCCGATCTTGGCTCACTACAAACTCCTCCTTCCAGGTTCAAGCGATTCTCATGCCTCAGTTTCCCAGGTAGCTGGGATTACAGGTGTGAGCCACCATGCCTGGCTAATTTCTGTATTTTAGCCGGGGGTTTGTAGAGACAGGGTTTTGCCATATTGCCCAGGCTGGTCTCAAACTCCTGGCCTCAAGTGATCTGCCCACCTTGGCCTCCCGAAGTGCTGGGGTTACAGGTATGAGCCACTGCACCCAGCCTCTTCCTGAATTTAAATCTCTCCCAGCCTGTGTGTGTGTGTGTGTGTGTGTGTGTGTGTGTATGTGCCAGCCACACCAACCACATGCAATGGCTTCCCCCCTGGAAGGAGTTGTTCTGTACCAGAATAAGGGGGAAGGAAATACTGGTCAGAGGGATTTATTTTTTTAAAGCAAGCATGGGTATGCTATGAGTTATTGCTATTAATAATAATACAATGAAAGCATCAGACTAGTTTATTTCGAACTAGCTCTAGCATGCTAAGATGTTGCCTCTCCATTAATAACAGGGCCCTGGCTGCCTCGTTGATTTCATTATAGGCCATGGGAGGAATGGGAGGAAATGAACAGCTTCACTCCCAAGGGCTTTCATAACATGGATTTGGATCTCAGCCAGTGTGGGCAGTGGGGCTTCCCGGGGGCAGGGGACTCCTGGGGTGCTGGGAAAAAGAGGCAGCAACAAGTTGCATGGAGCATTTGTACCTCATTTATTTATTCATTTATTCAACAAATATTTATTGAGTACCATGTGCCAGGCACTGTGCCAGACTCTTACTCTGTCCTCATGGAGGATAGCCTTATGGGATCCAGGAAACCTCTCCAGTGCCTCTCAACTCTGGTCCTGTCAAAGCCACATGCTGGGTACCAATTGCTTTCTTTCTGAGCTATCTGCACAGCTAAAATGGGAGAGCTGGTAGAGTACAGTGGTTCTAAAATTGTGGTCCTTGGATGAGCAGTATCTGGATCACCTGGGAACTTACTAAAATACAAATTCTCAGGTCAGGAGATCGAGACCATCCTGGCTAACACAGTGAAACCCTGTCTGTATTAAAAATACAAAAAAATTAGCCAGGCGTAGTGGCGGGCGCCTGTAGTCCCAGATACTTGGGAGACTGAGACAGCAGAATGGCGTGAACCTGGGAGGCGGAGCTTGCAGTGAGCCGAGACTGTGCCACTGCACTCCAGCCTGGATGACAGAGCGAGACTCCATCTCAAAAAAAAAAAAAAAAAAAAAAAAAAAAAAAAAAAAAAAAAATTATCGGGCCCTACCTTAGATGGACTGAATCAGAAACTATTTTAGTGTAGGACACAGTGATCTATGTTTTAACAAGCCTCCAGGTCATGCTGATGTCCTGAGAACCAGGACAAAGTCGTGCTAAAGTCTGAGAACCACTGGTGGAATAATTAATTGTGTTGGCTCTAGTATCACACTGTCCATATCAGAATCTCAATGCTACTACATAAGAGCTGTGTGACTTTGACCAAGTTATTGAATCTTTCTTTGCCTTAATTTTCTCATTTGCATAATTGGTATAATTATGATTACCCTAAACCATTGTTGTACATATTACATCACGTGAAAAGGTTAGCACACAATTTCAGTTCTAGGAACATATCCTGTGGACATATTTCTTTTCTTTCTTTCTTTTCTTTTTTTTTTTTTTTTTTGAGACAGTTTCACTCTTTTCACCCAGGCTGGAGTGCAATGGCACAGGCTTGGCTCACTGCAACCTCTGCCTCCCGGGCTCAAGCGATTCTCCTGCTTCAGCTTCCCAAGTAGCTGGGATTACAGGCACCCTCCACCACGCCCGGCTAATTTTGTATTTTTAGTAGAGATGGGGGTTTCACCATGTTGGCCAGGCTGGTCTCGAACTCTTGACCTCAGGTGATCCACCTGCCTCGGCCTCCCAAAGTGCTGGGATTACAGGCATGAGCCACTGTGCCCGGCCCTGTGGACATATTTCTGCATATGCTGAAAGACAAGTGTAAGGGATCTTCGTTAATTTGTTGTTTATAAACACGCTATTTATTTATTTATTTATTTTTGAGATGGAGTCTCGCTCTGTTGCCCAGGATGGAGTGCAGTGGCACGATCTTGGCTCACTGTAACCTCTGCCTCCCGGGTTCAAGCAATTCTGCCTCAGCCTCCCAAGTAGCTGGGATTACAGGCGTGCACCATGGCACACAGCGAAATTTTGCATTTTTAGCAGAGATGGCATTTTGCCATGTTGGCCAGGCTGATTTCAAACTCCTGACCTCAGATGATCCACCTGCCTTGGCCTCTCAAAGTGTTGGGATTACAGGCATGAGCCACTGCGCCCAGCCGATGCACTCATTTCTGTAAAAAAAAAAAAAAAAAAAAAAAAAACTTTATAAAATCTTTTTTTTTTTTTTTGAGACAGAGTTTCACTCTTGTTCCCCAGGCTGGAGTGCAATGGCACGAACTCGGCTCACCGCAACTTCTGCCCCATGGGTTCAAGTGATTCTCCTGCCTCAAACTCCCAAGCAGCTGGGATTACAGTCATGCACCACCATGCCCGGCTCATTTTGTATTTTTTTAGTAGAGACGGGGTTTCTCCATGTCAGTCAGGCTAGTCCCGAACTCTCAACCTCAGGTAATCCGCCCGCCTCGGCCTCCCAGAGTGCTGGGATTACAGGAGTGAGCCACCGTGCCCAGCCTATAAAATCTTTATACAGATATAGGCTCATGTACATCTGAAAGGATACTCAAGGAACTGGTAACAGTGGGAGAAGAAATGGGTGGCTGGAAACAGGAGAAGGGAAACATTTTTACCATACATACACCCTTTTATGACTTTTAGATTTTGCAGTATGTGCATGCATTTTCTATTCACAAAAATGAAATTTTTTTAAAAAGGGGGCAGTACTTAGCACAATGCCTAGCAGTGGTGGCGGTGGTGGTGATAGCCTTTCTGCAGCTCTGGGCAGATGATTCACTGCAGAAATGCAGCCCAGAGATATCTAGAGGCTGGCCGTAGCCTCCAGACTGTCCTTCTAGCCTCTCGGTCTCCCTTCTTCATTCTATACGATCCATGTTTCCCCATCGGAGAATCTTTGCATTTTAGAGATGTAAAGGGGCTTCACATTTTCTAGTGCAACTGTTTTAACGATGAAGAAACTAAGCCCCCAAAAGATGCCATAACCAGTCCAAGGTTATCAACAGGGTTCAATCTAGGGCCTCTTTTACACCATCCTAAGTTTTCTAAAATTCTGCTGTCATTCCATCACTGCTCTGCCCATGACTCCTCAACCTGGCTATTAAGACTAGCTGTGGTCTAGGCCAAGCACAGTGGCTTATGCCTGTAATCCCAACACTCTGAGGCCAAGGTGGGCAGATCACTTGAGGTCAGGAGTTTGAGACCAGCCTGACTAACATAGTAAAACCCTGTCTCTACTAAAAATACAAAAATTAGCTGCGTGTGGTAGTGCACATCTATAATCCCAGCTACTCGGGAGGCTGGGGCACAAAAATTGCTTGAACCCGGGAGGCAGAGGTTGCAGTGAGCTCAGAGTCTCGCTCTGTCTCAAAAAAAAAAACCCACAAAAAACCAGCTGTGGTTTAACTCCCAACCAAATTTCCAGCCTTATTTGCCACCCTTTTCTTCTATGTGAATCCTCTACCTTAGCCAGATAGTTCTCTTTATTGACTCCAAATGCTCCTGCTTTCCAAATGCCATACTCTCTGCCTGAAATGCCTTTCTCTTTCCTGTCCATTTATTGTGGAGATTCTACCTAAACATGGAAGCTAAGCTTAAATCATACTTCCTTCAGGAAGTCTTCCCTGATTACTTCAGCTCACAGAGCTGTCTCCCTCTGAACTAGTTAAAAAATTTCTTGTGGCTGGGCGCAGTGGCTTACACCTGTAATCCCAGCACTTTGGGATGTCAAGGCAGGCAGATCACTTGAGGTCAGAAGTTTGACACCAGCCTGGCCAACATGGCAAAATGCCATCTCTACTTTAAAAAAATACAAAAATTAGCTGGGTATGGTGGTGCATGCCTGTAGTCCCAGCTACTCGGGAGGCTGAGGCAGGAGAATTGCTTGAACCTGGGAGGCAGAGGTTGCGGTGAGCTGAGATAGCGCCACTGCACTCCAGCGTGGGTGACAGAGTGAGACTCCATCTCAAAAAAAAAAAGTTATTGTAAAAAACTCCTGCTCCTTAAGAGGGACGTAGGATGTTTGTCTGCTTCTTGGGTAATGGGAAATTAACTTGGATAGAGCTCATTCCTCATTCTCTATTTCTGCAGCTATAAAATTGGGCCAATGACCTTAGCCCTCCTTATTGTCTCAGGAAAGCCCTGGGTGAGGATGCCACTGAGCCCGCCTGGAGCCAGGAGCTGGTCTGCAGAAACTGCTGGGCCTGTTTCTACTCTGATGTTTACTTGGCCTGGAGGCCCAGTGTGATGAAACCCGGCCCTGTTGCCGAGCACCTTGGGAGGCCTCCCTCCAGGGTCCCTCTGTGCTCAGACAGTGGCCCTTTGTAGAGTGGAGGAGCAGACTGAAAGCGGAGCTGCTGGAAACCGTTTCCTCCCCTCTGCCTCGAGCAACCTCCTCCCACAGCCACGGACCATCCTGTGCCTGGGTGGCCTCTGCTTTAAGTCTGCAGCTGGCGGGGTAAGATAGGGTCTCTAGGCAGCCTGCTAGGCTGGAAGGGTGAGGAGGGGTCCTGGCAGGATGGCCAGCTGAAACACAGCATCCTCTAACTCAATATAGATCACTTATAACAGGGCTTTCCAAAGAGGAGACTGGCCCCTTACAGGCAAGATTGACATTTCACCATCCCCTGCCACCACTCAATAAGCGCCTAAGATTTAGGCTAGAAGTGATGTGGTTTGTCCCTTCTGTCCCTACTTCACTGGCCCCTATACTCACTAGGGGGGGATTGGGAATCCTTAGACATAATCCCAAACCTGGTGGAGTAGGAGTTCAGTAAGTGGAGAAGAACTAGGAACAAGAGGAAAGAAGGTTTAAGAGTTTGATATAGGCTGGGCACGGTGGCTCATGCTTGTAATCCCAGCACTTTGGGAGGCTGAGGCAAGCGGATCACTTGAGGTCAGGGGTTTGAGACCAGCCTGGCCAACATGGTGAAACCCCATCTCTACTAAAAATACAAAAATTAGCCGGGCGTGGTGGCAGGCGCCTGTAATCCCAGCTCCTCAGGAGGCTGAGGCAGAAGAATCGCTTGAACCCGGAAGGCAGAGGTTGCAGTGAGCCAAGATGGCGCCATTTCACTCCAGCCTGGGCGACAAGAGTGAGACTCCGTCTCAAAAAAAGTGTTGTATAGGTGAAAGGACACTTAACTGGTCTGGGGGGCAGGAAGCCTGGGATTCCATTTCTGCTGAGCTACTGACTTGCTGGGTGACATTAGCTAGTTGTTTCCCTTTTCTATGCTTCAGTTTCCCAGCTGCGAAACCTTGGAGGTGGAGTAAATAAATGTTAAAGATTTTTGCAGTTCTAATTTTTCCCAATTCTTTGATCAGAAGGAGGAAAGGAAAGCTGGGGGTGGGTTGGAGGTAAATAACTGGCAGGATGCCTTCCATGGATTCACCTGCAGTCTCCAGGCAGCTTCTTCTCTGCCACCAAGATCTCTTCCCCTTCCGTTTCTCCCCCTTTTCTTTCCACCCCACTCTGAGGGCTTCTTGTGATGAGATCTAAAAGCTGTCTTACTTACAATTGCTTATCCTGTCTTTTGCCCACAAAGGGAGGAGACTGTGCACAATCATGGAGGGCAGTGGCAAGTCTGGTGGAGAGGGAAGGAGGTCAGGAAATAAACGAGAGAGGAAAATTAAGAGGTAAGGATGTGATAGAGGGAAGTATTGAAAGAAAGCTCAGGGAGAGTGAAAAGGAAGGAAAAGGGGAGAGAGAGGAGGTAAAAGTGAAGGAAAGAGGTTGAGTGCAGTGGTTATTCTTGTAATCCCAGTACTTTGGGAGGCCGAGGCAGGTGGATGACTTGAGGCCAGGAGTTCAAGACCAGCCAGGGCAACATGACAAAACCCCATCTCTACAAAAATACAAAAATTAGCGGGACATGGTGGTGTATGCCTGTAGTCCCAGCTACTGGGGAGGCTGAGGTGGGAGGATCACTTGAGCCCAGGAGGTCGAGGCTGCAGTGAGCCATGATGGCACCATTGCACTCTAGCCTGGGTGACAAAGTGAGATCCTATCTCAAAAAAAAAAAAAAAAGAAAGAAAGAAAGAGAGTGGAATGAAATGGAGAATAAGGAAGGTACAAATGGGAGAGAAAAACAGGAAAAGAAACCGTGGGAGAAAACCAGAGCGTGGGCAAACAAACATGCAAGTGGAGACATAGTGTTTTCTAGGACAACAAACACTTTAGTTTGGCTAGAGCTAAGAGTGTGGTAGGTAGACAAAATTAGAATCAGATTGTAGAAGGTCTTGGATGCCAGGTTAATGATTTTGAACTTTATATTTTTTATTTTCCTTTGTTCAAATCCCCTGTGATAAGTTGTTTTATTTTGTTTAGAGTGGGTATCAGGCAGATTTCTGGCCCAGAGGAGCATTTTATTCATCCATCCATTCAACAAGGGACTATGTCTTATCCAACTTGTATCCCTAGAGTATAACACAACATCTGCATATAAGACAGAAAGTAAGTGCTTGTTAAAATTAAGCATTTTGGCCGGGTGTGATGGCTCACATGTGTAATCCCAGCACTTTGGGAGGCCGAGGTGGGTGGATCACCTGAGGTCAGGAGTTCCAGACCAGCCTGGCCAACATGGCGAAACCATGTCTCTACTAAAAATACAAAAATTAGCTGGGCATGGTGGCATGCTCTGGTAATCCTAGCTACTAGAGAGGCTGAGGCAGGAGACTTGCTAGAATCCAGGAGGCAGAGATGCAGTGAGCCAACATTGCGCCACTGTACTCCAGCCTGGACAAGAGAGTGAGACTAGGTCTCAAAGAAAAAAAAAAAATTGAGCATTTGGAGAAAGCAGTAGTTGAGACAGTCTCACAGAGAATATAAGAATAATCATATTAAAAGGTAAAAAGTGCTAGGTGCCCAGAGACAGGCCCAGAAAAGGGAGATCAGAGGAGAGTGAGACAGCCTTCCCTGCTACCTTTAGCAGAAAAGTCCCAAAGAATATTATAATGGGGCCATCTTGGCTACTTGAATTAATCCTTGTGGCCTGAAAGATACATTCTGTTGGAGGGTATAGGGTTCTGTCTATCTTCTGAGTGAAGGGCAAAGAGTTCTCCGAAGAAAAGGGAGGGATTATTACTGGAAGAAGGGAAATTAGAACTGGCATGTCTGCCAGGTCTGCTGTAGTGGAACAAGGTGAGGCACGTATAGGGAACAGTGAGAAGGATTAGGAGCTCTTCAAGAGTGGTAACAGTTAAAAATAGAGCTACAGGCCAGGTGCAGTGGCTCACGCCTATAATCCCAGCACTTTGGGAGGCTGAGGTGGGAGGATTGCTTGAGCCCAGGAGTTTAAGACCAACCTGGGCAACATAGTGAAAACCCGTCTCTACACAAAATAAAAAATTAGCCAGGCGTGGCTGGGCGTGGTGACTCACTCCTATAATCCCAACACTTTGGGAGGCCAAGGTGGGTGGATCACCTGAAGTTGGGAGTTTGAGACCAGCCTGATTAACATGGTGAAACCCTGTCTCTACTGAAAACAAAAAATTAGCCAGACGTGGTGGCATATGCCTGTAATCCCAGCTACTTGGGAGGCTGAGGCAGGAGAATTGCTTGAACCTGAGAGGCAGAGGTTGCAGTGAGCTGAGACTGCACCATTGCACTCCAGCCTGGGCAACAAGGGTGAAACTCTGTCTCCAAAAAAAAATAAATAAATAAAAAGAAAGAGAGAGAGAGAGAGGTGCACCATGGAGGGCCTCAAATACCAAGCTGTGGAGTTTGAACTTGTCTCTTGAACTGAGAGTGCGCTTGTTGAAGTTGTGCTTTGGGAGTACTAATCAGGCCACCAAGGTATGGAATGGACTGGAGGCGAGAAGACCAGGACTGATGGGAAATTGTTCTGGCATGTCCTCTGGTAAAGCCTAAGCATGAAATCCTTCACCCACATCAATGTGTTTTCCGTTGTAACTTGGTTTGGTTTTTTTGTTGTTGTTCTTCTTCCCATTCTAGGTCAGTGGATTCAAAACGATGAAAGGTCACACCTCTGTCAAGGGGTGCTGTCCTTTCCTGGCCAAGTCTCTTTTATTCTCTTAGGGCTGCAACCTCTTCACCTGGAAAATGAATGGTCCTGTGATTTACGAGGGCAGGTAAGCACCTGCAAAGGGCTTTGAAGATTGATGGGCAGAGTTTCCAGCTCAATTTCTGGGGAGTGGCAGTATCAGCAGCACCCCGTCCCTGGCTCTGACATAACGATGGGAGAAGCAGCTCCAAGGCATCCTGCTCTTTTTTTTTTTTTTTGAGACAGAGTCTCGTTCTGTTGCCCAGGCTGGAGTGCAGTGGCACGATCTCAGCTCACTGCAACCTCTGCCTCCCGGGTTCAAGCGATTCTCCTGCCTCAGCCTCCTGAGTAGCTGGGATTACAGGTGTGTGCCACCACACCTGGCTAATTTTTGTATTTTTAGTAGAGATGGGGTTTCACTATGTTGGTCAGGCTGATCTCGAACTCCTGACCTCGTGATCCTCCCTCCTCAGCCTCCCAAAGTGCTGGGATTACAGGCGTGAGCCCCTGCGCCCAGCTGGCATCCTGCTTTTGAGCAGGAGGTGGCCCAGGCCATAGCCCAGAGTCAACTCTCTCCTCATCCCAAATATCTCCACAAAGGAAGACTCTATAGCATAGCCTAAGAGGGAGCATAAGACTTTGAAGTCAGACATCCCAGGCCTTGGTCCTCAGTTGTGCTTCTTCCTAGCGCTGGTATTTTGAATAAGTTATGTAAGTTACCTGAGCCTATTTCCTTGTATATAAAATGGGGGTTGCAATACTAATTTCCTGGGCTCGTGAGAGTAGAGTAAGCTAAAGCTAAAAAAGCACTTGGCACAGTGCCACACAAGCCACGGGCACTCGGCCAGTGTGAATTCCTATTCATTTTTTAAGAAACGGAGTCATGTACTGTTAGAGGTAGAGAGGTGTTAGATATTCCTGGTCCAATCCTCTCATTCTACAGTGGTAAAAGGACTCCCAGGAAGGTTTCCTCTTAACCAATCTAATTCTCTTCTGTCACAATATCTGCTGATTCTGTCCTCAACTAGAAGCAGGGAACTGAGCTCCTCCTTCTATGCTTAGCTACATAAATCCGATGTGAGTTCTATACCTGTTCAAAAAAGGGTATTTTGGTTCCTCCATTTTTTTACCCAAGAACATTTGCCTATCATTTGCTCTTTGCTCTGCTAAAGGTGAAGACAATTAGTGTCCCATACTCAAAGTGATCACGAATATGTGGGAAGATCATGAGCAACACAGTATAGATGAATCCTAAGTAAATCCAGCAATCTTGGAATATCTGAAGGAATTTGCTCCCAATTATTCTTAGATAAGCTAAGAAATAAATACAACTGTTAGTTATCATGTTTGTGTTTTTGTTTTTACTCTGCTTAATTTTTTAACATTTTTATTTATTTCTATAATTATAGAAATGGGGAGTCTCACTATGCTGCCCAGGCAGGTCTCCAACTCCTGGGATCAAATGATCCTCTTGCCTTGACCTCCCAAAGTGCTGGGATTACAGGTGTGAGCCACTGTGCCCAGCTTCTGCTTAATTTTTATTTCCCAGTTGGCAGGGGCTCCCTAATTCTTTAGCTTTACTTTTTTATGGATAAAATATACATAGCATAAAATTTATCATTTTAACTATTTTTTGACAAACAGTTTCTTTATTCCTCCTCCTCCTCCTCCTCCTCTTCTTCATCTTCCTCTTCCACCTTTTCCTGGGCAACTTTAGCAGGACCCTTTGCACCATCAAACTTTCCTTTTGCCTTATAGTCAGAAACATCCTTCTCATACTTCTTCAGCTTTGCCGCCTTAGTGATGTAAAGCTGCTTTTCACTGTCATTTAAGCTATTCCACATTTCACCCAACTTTTTTTTTCTTTTGCCACGTCTCCAATAGAGATGCCAGGGTTTGTGGATTTGATCTCGGGGCAGAATTCTGAACAGAACAGGAAGGATCCAGACAGTAGCCTTTTGGGGCATTAGGATCCTTCTTGCCTCCTTTAGCTGGTCCATAATCCTTCATTTCCCGATCATAGTGTACTTTATTCGCCTTTGCCATTTCATCGAATTTAGACTTCTCTTTCACAGACATGGTCTTCTACCTCTCGGAGCACTTCCTGGAATATTCTGCAAAATTGACAAGGACCTCTGGGTTTTTCTTCTTATGTTCTTCTCCGCACATCTGCACAAAGAAGGCATAAGCAGACATCTTTCCCTTTGGTTTCTTGGTGTCACCTTTAGCCATCCTGACTGAATTTCTTCTTCCTTCCCGGCCGCCTAGCGGGAGGGAAGGCGGAGGGGAGTGAAGGGCGTGGGAAGGAGAGGGAGGGCCCTGGGAGGCGAAGCAGCGGGAGGCGGCGACGCGGCCCGAAAGTTCTGCAGGCGCTGCGGTGGCGGCCCCATTTTAACTTATTTTTTATTTTTTGAGAGGGAGTCTCGCTCTGTTGCCCAGGCTGGAGTGCAGTAGCGCGATCTCGGCTCACTGCAAGCTCCGCCTCCTGGGTTCACGCCATTCTTCTGCCTCAGCCTCCCGAGTAGCTGGGACTACAGGCACCTGCCACCACGCCCGGCTAATTTTTTGTATTTTTCGTAGAGACGGGGTTTCACTGTGCTAGCCAAGATGGTCTCAATCTCCTGACCTCGTGATCCGCCTGCCTCGGCCTCCCAAAGTGCTGGGATTACAGGCGTGAGCCACCACACCCGGCCAACTTAAAAAAAAATTTTTTTTTTGAGACAGAGTCTCCCTCTGTCACCAGGCTGGAGTGCAGTGGTGCGATCTCGGCTCACCGCAACCTCCGCCTCCCGGTTTCAAGCGATTCTCCTGCCTCAGCCTCCCGAGTAGCTGGGATTACAGGCACGGGCCACCACGCCCAGCAAATTTTTGTATTTTTAGTACAGACGGGGTTTCGCCATGTTGGACAGGCTGGTCTCGAACTCCCGATCTCAGGTAATCTGCCAGCCTTGGCCTCCCAAAGTGCTGGGATTACAGACGTAAGCCACCACACCTCACCCATTTTAACTATTTTTAAGTATACAATTCAGTGACATTAAGTTCATTCACAAAGTAGTGTAATCATCACCACTTCCTATTTCCAGAACTTTTTCATCATCCCAAACAGACACTCTGTACCCATTAAACAACATTCCCCATTTTCCCCTTCCCTCAGCCTCTGGTAACCTCTATTTATTTTAATTTCTGTCTCTACGAATTTACCTATTCTAGATACTTCATATGAGTGGAATCATACAACATTTGTATTTATTTTTGTTTGTTTGTTTGAGACAGAGTACAGTGTTGGGATCATAGCTCACTGCAGCCTCAACCTCCCAGGCACAAGTGATCCTCCCACCTCAGCCTCCTGGGTAGCTAGGACTACAGGCACACACCACCACACCTGGCTAATATTTAAAAATTTTTTGTAGAGACGGTGAAACAGGAACCCTCGAAGGGTGTGTAATGGGGGTGTGGCTTGCTTCTTCAGTGCCCTGCTGCTCAAACCTCTAGGGGAGCATACAGATGGGCAGGCTGTGGGGCTCCGACCCCACAGCAGTGTCTAGGGGTGAAGTTTACAGCTGAAGCCCCAGTGGGCGTGTGTTATAGGGTGCTCTTTTAGGTTGCCGTATATAGGCGGCTTGTGTTAACCAGCTCAATGAAACCCCCTTCCTTACCACAAGGACAGAGGGATTTCTGTATCCTGGGGTTTCTTGCCTTGTTGTACCTGGAAGAACTGGATCACATGTGGCTTGGAGAATGAGTGCAAGGTTTTATTGAGTAGAACTAGCTCTCAGCAGATGGGGGAGTTGGGGAGCCAGAAGGGAAATGGTTTTCCCCTGGAAATGTTCTCATCATGTTCACCAACATGGTGAAACCCTGTCTCTACTAAAAATATTTTTAAAATTAGCTGGGCATGGTGGTGTGCGCCTGTAATCCCAGCTACTCAGGAGGCTGAGGCAGGAGAATCACTTGAACCGGGGAGGCAGAGGTTGCAGTGAGCAGAAATCGAGCCACTGCACTCCAGCCTGAATGACAAAGCAAGACTCCGTTTCAAAAAAAAATGTTAGTAAGGATGTGAAGAAAGTGAACCTTCATATATTGCTGGGGGACTGTCAAATAGTATCGCTGCTTTGAAGTTCTTCAAAAAGTAAAACAGAGTTACCACATGAACCAGCAATTCCACTGCTAGGCGTATATCCAAGAGAAATGAAAATGTATGTTCATAGGCGGGGCACAGTGGCTCACGCCTGTAATCCCAGCACTTTGGGAAGCCAAGGTGGGCAGATCACTTGAGGTCAGGAGTTCGAGACCAGCCTGGCCAACAAGGTGAAACCCCGTCTGTGCTAAAAATACAAAAATTAGCTGGGCGTGGTGTCAGGCACCTGTAAGCCCAGCTACTCGGGAGGCTGAGGCAGGAGAATCATTTGAACCAGGGAGATGGAGGTTGCAGTGAGCAGAGATCATGCCACTGCACTTTAGCCTGGGCGACAGAGGGAGACACTGTCTCAAAACAAACAAACAAACAAAACCACAGAAAAAAAACAAAACAAAAATGGAGGCTGGGGATGGTAGCTCATGCCTGTAATCCTAGCACTTTGAGAGGCCGAAGTGGTCGGATCACCTGAGGTCAGGAGTTTGAGACCAGCCTGACCAACATGGAGAAACCCCATCTCTACTAAAAATATAAAATTAGCTGGGCATGGTGGCACATGCATGTAATCCCAGCTACTCGGGAGGCTGAGGCAGAAGAATCGCTTAAACCTGGGAGGCGGAGGTTGCGGTGAGCTGAGATCTCGCCATTGCACTCCAGCCTGGACAACAAGAGCAAAACTCCGTCTCAAAAAAAAAAAAAAAAAAGGGAGGTGGGGGGCGCTGGCTGTGGTGGCTCACGCCTGTATTCCCAGCACTTTGAGAGACCGAGGTGGGTGGATCACCTGAGGTCAGGAGTTTGAGACCAGCCTGGCCAACATGGTGAAACCCCATCTCTACCAAAAATACAAAAAAAATTAGCCAGGAGTGGTGGCACATGCCTCCCAGCTACTCGGGAGGCTGAGGCAGAAGAATCACTTGATCTCGGGAGGCAGAGCTTGCAGTGAGCTGAGATGTGAGCTGAGATTGAACCACTGCACTCCAGCCTGGGTGACTGAATGAGACTTCGTCTCAAAAAAAAAAAAGAAAGAAAATGTACGTTCACACAAAAACTTGTACACAATGTTTATCGTGTTATTATTTCTTATAGCCGGCAGGTAGAAACAACCCAGATGTCCGTCCACTGACGAATAGCTAAACAAAATGTGGTATATCCATACAGTGGACTATTATTCAGCCATAAAAAGGAATAACACTGATTCACACTACAACATGGATGAACCTTGAAAATCTTATGCTAAATGAAGGAAACCAATCACAAAATAACATATATTGTATGATCCATTTATATGAATAAATCAAGACAGAAAGTAGATTAGTGGTTGCCAAGGGATAGTAGGAAGTTGGGAATGGGGAATAATGGTTAATAGTGTGACTGCCCAGTGGGCTCACCTTGCCCACTGCCAAGACAGAGCCGATTTATCAAGACAGAGAAATTGCAATAGAGAAAGAGTAATTCATGCAGAGCTGGCTGTGCGGGAGACCAGAGTTTTATAATTACTCAAATCAGTCTCCCCAAGCATTCGGGGAGCAGAATTTTTAAGGACGACTTGGTGGGTTGGGGGAAGCCAGTGAGCCAGGAGTGCTGAATGGTCAGGGATGAAATCACAGGGAGTCAAAGCTGTCTTCTTGAGCTGAGTCACTTCCTGGATGGGGGTCACGAGATCGGATGAGCCAGTTTATCAATCTGGGTGGTGGCAGCTGATCCATCAAGTGCAGGTCTGCAAAATATCTCAAGCATTGATCTTAGGAGCAGTTTAGAGAGGGTCAGAATCTTGTAGCCTCCAGCTGCATGACTCCTAAACCTTAATTTCTAATCTTATGGCTAATATTATTCCTACGAAGGCAATCTAGTCTCCAGGCAAGAAAGAGGTCTGCTTTTGGAAAGGGCTGTTATCGTCTTTGTTTTAAACTATAAACTACGTCCAGGCACGGTGGCTCATGTCTGTAATCCCAGCACTTTGGGAGGCTGAGGCAGGTGGATCACTTGAGGTCAGGAGTTTGAGACCAGCCTGGCCAACATGGTGAAATGCTGCCTCTACCAAAAATACAAAAATTAACCGGGTGTGGTGGTGGGCACCTGTAATCCCAGCTATTCAGGAGGCTGAGGCAGAAGAATCGCTTGAACCCAGGAGGTGGAGGTTGCAGGGAGCCGAGGTCATGCCATTGAACCCCAGCCTGGGTGACAGAGTGAGACTCCGTATCAAAACAAAAACAAAAAAAAACTATAAAAACTATAAACTAAGTTTCTCCCAAAGTTAGTTCAGTCTATGCCTAGGAATGAACAAGGACAGCTTGGAGGTTAGAAGCAAGTAGAGTCGATTAAGTTAGATCTCTTTCACTGTCTCAGTCATAATTTTGCAAAGGCAGTTTCAATAGGCATGGGATTTCTTTTTGGGGGTGATGAAATGTTCTGGAATTAGAGAGAGGTGATGGTTTCACAACTTTGTGGATATACTAAAAACCAACTAAATTGCACACTTTAAAATGATTAATTTTATATGTTAATTATATCTCAAGAAAAAGTACAGTATATGATAGTAGGCACCCATGTACATACTACCTAATTCCAGAAAAAAACTGTTACAAATACAATTGCAATTTCCTATGTACTGTTCTTCCATCCCATTCCCCTCCCTCTCTACCCAGAAGTGGCCACTACCGTGAAGGTGGTGTTTATCATGGCAATTGTCTTCATTTATTTGGGCTGCTATCATGAAATACTTTAGACTGAGTATCTTATAAGCAACAGAAACTTATTTTTCACAGTTCTGGAGGATGGGAAGGCCAAGATCAATGGGGTGGTGGTTTCTGGTGAGGGCCTACTTTCTCACAGACTTCACGTTTTACGGTGACCTCACATGGTGGAAGGGGCCAGCTAGCTCTCTTAGGTCTCTTTTATAAGGGTAGTAATCCCATTCATGAGGGTACCCAATCATCTCCTAAAGGCCTCATCTTCTAACACTGTCACATTTGGGATTACGTTTCAATGTATGACTCTTGGGGACACACAAACATTCAGAGCATAGCAGTAATACATGTCTTTATAACTTTTAACAAATGTATGAGTATCCCTAAACAATATATAGCATTGCTTTGTGTGTTTTTAAGCTTAATATAAATCACATAAGTTGCATCCTCTGCAATATTCTTTTTTCCTACCAACATTATGTTTTTGAGAATTATCCATATTCTTTTTTTTTTTTTTTGAGACAGAGTCTGGCTCTGTCGCCCAGGCTAGAGTGCAGGGTGTGATCTCGGCTCACTGCAACCTCTGCCTCCAGGGATCAAGTGATTCTCCTGCCTCAGCCTCCTGAGCAGCTGCGATTACAGGTGCCCACCACCACACCCAGCTAATTTTTGTATTTTTTTTGTAGAGACAGATTTTCACCATGTTGTTCAGGCTGGTCTCCAACTCCCGACCTCAAGTGATCTGCCTGCCTTGGCCTCCCAAAGTGCTGGGATTACAGGTGTGAGCCACTGTGCCCGGTGAATTATCCATATTCCTACCACTCACTGCTGTGTAGTATTTCATTATATGACTACACTACAATTTATTTTGTATATTTACCTATTGGTGGACATTTAGACTGTTTCTAATTTTTCAATATTTCAAACAATGCTTCAGAGAACATCTCCAACAGGTTTCCTTTTGTGCATGTTCATTTCCCTGGGTTTTATATTCAGGAGTAGGATTGCCGAGTCAAAGGCCTGCACATCTTCTACTTCGTTAGCTATTGTCACAAGTCCATTACTAGTCAGGTGGAGCGTTTTCATATGTTTATTGGCCATTTGTATTTCTTCAGTGGCTTAATGTTCACATCCTTTGTCCATTTACCTAATATAAATCTGTTAGGAATTCTTTACATATTTTCGAATTCTCATCCTTTGCCAGCCAAAATATTGCAGAGATTTTCTCCCATTTAGTAGTTTGTCTTTTTCCCTTTATGACATCCTTTGATGCACAGAATTTCTACATTTAATCTGGTTGACCATATCAAGTTTTTTCATTTTTGATTTGTATGATGATTAATTTTATGTGTCAATTTGACTGGGTCATGGCATGCCCAGATATTTGGTTAAACATTATTCTGGGTGTGTCTGTGAGGGTGTTTGTAGATGAGATTAACTTTTGAATATGTAGACTGAGTAAAGCAGATTGCCCTTCCCAAGTGGGTGGGCCTCATTCAATCCATTGAAGGCCTGAATAGAACAAAAAGGTGGAGTAAGAGAATTCTTTCTCCCTGTCTCACTGTGCTCATGCTGGTACTTTGGTCGTCTCCTGCCTTTGGACTTTTTTTTGAGACAGGTTCTCGTTGTCACACACGTTGGAGTGCAGTGGCAGGATACCGGCTCACTGCAACCTCCGCCTCCTGAGTTAAAGCAATTCTCTTGCCTCAGCCTCCCGAGTTGCTGGGATTATAGACTCCTGCCACCACACCCAGCTAATTTTTTTGTATTTTTAGTAGAGATGGGATTTCACTATGTTGGCCAGGCTGGTCTCGAACTCCTGACCTTAAGTGATCTGCCTGCCTTGGCCTCTCAAAGTGCTAGGATTATAGGCATGAACCACTGCACCCGGCCTGTCTTTGGACTTTTATCTGGACCATTGGCTCTCTTGGTTCTCAGGCCTTTGGACTCAGACTAGAACTAAACCATTGGCTCTCCTGTGTCTCCAGCTTGCTGACTACAAATCTTAGGGCTTAGCTTCTATAACCACATGACCTAATTTTTTATAATACTCTCTCTCTATTCTGTTGGTTCTGTCAGAGGCGTTTGAACCAGAGCAACTCCATCTTGAGTAGGTGCTAGGTAAAATAAGGCTAAGACCTGCTGGGCTGCATTCCTAGCTGGTTAGGCATTCTAAGTTACAGGATGAGATAGGAGGGCACAAGATACAGGTCATAAAGACCTTGCTGATAAAACAGGTTGCAGTAAAGAAGCCGGCTAAAACCCAGGAAAACCAAGATAGCGACAAGAGTGACCTCTGGTCGTCCTCACTGCTACACTCCCACCAGCACCATGACAGTTTACAAATGTCATGGCAACGTCAGGAAGTTACCCTATATGGTCTAAAAGGGGAGGCATGAATAAACCACCCATTGTTTAGCATATAATCAAGAAATAACCATAAAAATGGGCAACAAGCAGCCCTGGGGGTTGCTCTGTCTAAGGAGTAGCTATTATTTTATTCCTCTACTTTCTTAATAAACTTGCTTTCACTGGGCGTGGTGGCTTATGCCTGTAATCCCAACACTTTGGGAGGCCGAGGCGGGTGACCTGAGGTCAGGAGTTCAAGACCAGCCTGGCCAACATGGTGAAACCCCGTCTCTACTAAAAATTCAAAAATTAGCCAGGCATGGTGGTGGGTCCCTGTAATCCCAGCTACTTGGGAGGCTGAGGCAGGAGAATTGCTTGAGCCTGGGAGGCGGAGGTTGCAGTGAGCTGAGATCGCGCCACTGCACTCCAGCCTGGGCGACAGAGTCTCCATTCCCCCCATCCCCCCCACTCCAAAAACAAACAAACAAAAACACAACTTGCTTTCACTTTACCCTATGGACTTGCCCTGAATTCTTTCTTGTGCAACATCCAAGAACCCTCTCTTAGGGTCTGGATCCAGACCCCTTTCCAGTAACACTTCTGTTTTTCTGGAGAACTCAGAGTAATACAATTTGTGACTGCGTCTTGTTAAGGAACTATTTCCCTACCCTGAGGTCCTGAAGATGATTTTCTTTAGTTTCTAAAGATCATAAAGTTTTGCTTTTCAAATTCAGGTCTTTAATCTAACCGGGGGTTATTTTCATGTATGCTACAAGGTAGGAAGCCATTTTATTTTTTTTCCAAACGATTAACAAGTTGTTCAGTGTTATTTTAAAACAATCCATCTGTATTAGTTTCCCAGAGCTGTCATAACAAATTACCACAAGCTGGGTGGCTTAAAACAACAGAAATTTATTTTCTCACAGTTCAGAAGGCCAGAAGTCTGAAATTAAGGTGTCAGCAGCACTGGTTCCTTCTGAAGATTCTGAGGGAGAAAACCTCCCATGCCTCTCTCTTAGCCTCTGGCGGTTGCCAGCAATCTTTGGCTTGTGGACACATCACTAATCTTTCTCTCCATCTTCACATCGTTTTATTTTCTGTTTCCCTGTGTCTTCTCCTCTTCTTATAAGGACACCAGTCATTGGATTTAGGGCCCACCCTAAATCCAGGATGAGTTATTCTTAAAATCTTGAGCTAATTACATCTGGAAAGACCCCATTTCCAAATAAGTTAATATTCTGAGGTTCTGAGGGGACATGAATTTTGCGGGGTACACTATTCAGCCCACTATATAGCATCATCTTTTGCTACTCTTTTGCAAATTCTACTTCTGTTGTTTATCAAGTGTCCATTTATGTGTGGGCAGAGTGGTCATTTTATAATATAAATCTCTGATGAAATGGTTAGACATTTTTCATGAGATAATCTTACTTAATCCTCACAGCAGTGCCGTGAGGTAGGTGCTACTAAAATCACTTACTGTCGAGAGGTGTGCCAGTCAGCATTTGCTAAGTATGACGTGATAACAAACAACCCCAAACTCTCAGTGACTTACAAAAAGCCAATCGCTTTCTTCATCACATTACACATCACAGCTGTAGATTGACTGCAGCTTTGCTCTGTGTCTTTTCATTCCAGGGTCCAGGCTGAAGGTGCAGGCCCTATCCAAGACACAACATTTCCAGTGGCAGAGATAAAAAAGTAAGATTTCAGACTCAAACATGCAATGGCACTCCAAGTTTCTGCTTCGAACTGGCATGTATCTCTCTAGCTCACATTTCATTGGCCAAAGGAAGTCATGTGGTTAAGCTTGACAATGGGCTGGGGAAGTGCACTCCTTCCACTGGAAGGTACACAAGTCACATGGCAACTGGCTAGGAGGGATAATTCTCTTACTGGCCAAGGGAAGGGCAAATAATGGAGAAAAATAATACGTCAACCACAGGGGTTGAGTAACTTTCCCAAGATCAAACCACTGGGAAGGGACAGAGGCAGATTCAAACTCAGACAGTCTGTCTCCAAAGCCATAGTGAACTCCATGGCTCCCTACTGCCTGTTAGATGGAATCCAAATATATTTAAGCTTTAGGGCATTCCTGCAGCCTGGAGGGCCCTTCTACCTAATTTGTGTGCTGAATTCACTCTTTAAGACTCCACTCCAATCTCAACTCCTTGGACTCACTCTTATTTGTCATGTGTTCCCTCTGCTCTAAGGCCCTTGTACAGTGTTCCCAAATGTTTGCAGTATTTTGGGATGAAAGGAGTGAGGGGCACAAGCTGCAAGTGGACTGTGCTCCTGAGGATGAGAGCACTTTGCCTACTTTTCCGCCCCTCTAAACTAAGCTTAGTATCTTGTGCTTGGGTGACTCTGACAGGTCAGCCCCGCATGACTCACTCTGTAAGCCTTCAGCGCCGGTCACCACAAGGTCCTGGTTTAGGGTGTGTGAGTTGGTGGGTGGGGAGGGGAGGTGGAAATTAACTTTCACCTTTCAGGAACCTTTCCCTTCCCCAGGAGAAGGACAAGTGTAAGTCCTTCCCTTAAGTAGTCTGGGCAAGTCTCTACTCATCACTCCTAGGAGGACTGGGGAGGTCCTGGAAGGTGCGGAGGAGGAAGCTCTGAGAAGTAGAAAGAGCACCAAACTGCACCATAGAAGACTTTACTAATTTGTCCAAATGACAGAATTTACCTTCTCTGAGCTTCAGTTTCCCCAGCTATAAAGTGGCAACAACACTGATCTTGCCCTCCTCCCTAAGTTGCTACAAAAAGACATAGTAAAAATCTTTAGGGTGCCAGGCAGGGTGGCTCACACCTGTAATCCCAGCACTTTGGGAGGCTGAGGCAGGCAGATCACCTGAGGTTAAGAGTTCGAGACCAGCCTGGCCAACATGGTGAAACCCCATCTCTACTAAAAATACAAAAATTAGCCAGGCATGGTGGCAGGCACCTGTAATCCCAGCTACTTGGGAGGCTGAGACATGAGAATCGCTTGAACCCGGGAGATGGAGGTTGCAGTGGGCAAAGATAGCGCTACTGCACTCCAGCCAGGGTGATGGAGCAAGACTCCATCTCAAAAAAAAAAAAAAAAATCTTTAAGAATGCAGCCTTGAAATTGCACAGACTTGTACTGGAATCCTTCTCATAAGCTATGTGACTGAGAAAGTTATAGATCTTCATAAGCCATTACAGCTACCTCCCAGGGTGAGAAAATTATGTAAATAAATTTCCTAACATATATTAAGTACTCAATAATGTTGGCTATTCCTATATGAGATGATGAAACTTATTATTATTTAGGGAAAGTCCCAGACGAGGACCCATTTTTGAACATTGAAAGGAGGGAGAACAGAGGCTAACTTTTCTTAGAATTGGTTGCTTCTTTTAGCCAAGTATAAGGTGTGGCTCAAAGGAATGAGGAAGCAGTTAATGAGGTGACAGGGCACAGAATACTGTTTGTCTTCACAGATCTTGGGGGAGGGATACAGTGGTTAGCTGACCTTCCCAAAAGATCAGAGATCCTGGTGTCTTGTCCACCCACAGATGCAGGCCACTTGACTCTGTCCTGTCCCCTCCTACCAGTCCAGTCACCACGTTCTGGTGAGGCTGCCTTTGAAATAATAATAACAATGGTACTTGTACTAATGATATTATTACTTTGAAGTGTATGAAGGCTTTCTAACACATTATCCCAGTTATCCTTCATTATCTCTCTCCCATTCACAGAATCCAGAGTTAGGAAGGATATTGCAGATCATTCTGCATTTTACAGATGGGATCTCTGAAATTTGAATAAAGGAAGGGATCTACTCAAGGGCTGGGATTTACCTGAGACTACACAATAAGTTAATGGCAGGGGCAGGACTAGAACCTGCAGCTCCTGACTACCAGCCTAGTGCCAGTGCCTCTTTCAAGTCACACTTGCATTGGCTTTCCATTCCCATGGCCTCCCAGTCTATTCTTTTTTTTTGTTTTTTGTTTTGTTTTGTTTTGTTTTGTTTTGAGACAAGTTTCGCTCTGTCGCCCAGGCTGGAGTGCAGTGGCGTGATCTCGGCTCACTGCAACCTCCGCCTCCCGGGTTCAAGCAATTCTCTGCCTCAGCCTCCCAAGTGGCTGGGATTACAGGCACCCACCACCATGCCTGGCTAATTTTTTTGTATTTTTAGTAGAGACAGGGTTTCACCATGTTTGCCAGGCTGGTCTTGAACTCCTGACCTTGTGATCCACCCTCCTCGGCCTCCCAAAGTGCTGGGATTACAGGCATGAATCACTGTGCCCAGCCCCAGTCTATTCTTTTATCTCCTGGACCACTGCAGTGGTTTCCTACTGGTCCTGCCTGCATCTGATCCCTCCCCACCCATTTCTTCTACACATACAGTCACATAATTGTCTGGAAGCACAGCTTTGATCTTGTCTTTCCCTTCCTAATAGAACTTGCCCATTTTTTCAACTTGAGAGGTCACCAGGATCCTAGTTCAATTTCCCAATGAAGACTTAATCTTTCCTTGAATACATATATTGACAAGGAGTTCATCACTCCCAAGGTGGTCCATTCCATTCTTGGGTAGCTCCAACTGTTAGGGAGTTCTTTATAGTGAGCTGAAATTGTCTTCCTGGATATCCCCCCACTGGAGGTGATGTGATGGAATTCTCTTTTTTTTTTTTTTTTTTGAGACCGAGTCTCACTGTGTTGCCCAGGCTAGAGTGCAGTGGTACAATCTCAGCTCACTGCAACCTCCGCCTCCCAAGTTCAGCAATTCTCATGTCTCAGCCTCCCGAGTAGCTGGGACTTACAGGCATGAGCCACCAAGCCTGGCTAATTTTTTTGTATTTTTAGTAGAGACAGGGTTTCACCATGTTGGCCAGGTTGGTCTCAAACTCCTGGCCTCAGGTGATCTGCCTGCCTCGGCCTCCCAAAGTGCTTGGATTACAGGCATGAGACACTGCGCCTGGCCTCAACTCTGGTTTCCGTTGATAGAATATTCATATTCACTTTCTCCTCCTTCCTTTCTTCGCTTTCTCCTTCCTCCTTCTCTTTGTTCCCTCCTCCCTCCCTCCCTCTCTCTCTTCTTTACTCCTTTTCTCCCTTCCTTTTTTTCTTTTTGGCAGCACGTTGCATTGTTGAGCTTGAGGTCAACTAAAACCTTTAAATCACTTTCACTGTAATTACTGTTGATTGAGATTCTTTCTACACTGTATTTGGGGCACTTGCTCATTTGGAAGGGCACTGTCCAATATGGCAGCCATTGTGGCCATTCAAATTTAAAGTACTTAAAATTAAATACAATTATTATTTTGCATTTCCTCAGTTGGACTAGCCACGCTTCAAGTGGTCAATAGCCACAGAGGGCTAGTAGCCACAGAGGGCTAGTAGCCACTGTATCAGACAGCAAAGATTCAGGACATTTCCATCATCATGGAAAGTTCTGTGGGACTGCTCTGGTTTGGACCTAAGAGCAGGAGTTTATACTTGCACTCTGAGGCACGTCATCTTGAGAGTTCCAGCTCAGCCTCCAAAACCGCTGAGAGCTTTAAGAAACTGATTCTGGTTTCCGGAGTCTTCATTTTCCCTCCCAACCTCATGACAACAGTAGATTTGATCAACGTTTCATACCTTCCTCTGCTTCATCTAAAACCAACTGATAAAAATACGCAGCCGAACAGAGAGGCTTGCAATCGAGCCCTCTATGTGACACCCTCCTCTCCAGCCCCATGCGGCAGTTGTGCAGTCATTTAACAAATTAGGCCTATATCCTAGGTGCTGTGCTGGGTACCAGGTACCTACAAGGAAGACAGAAGACATCAATTAAAAAAAAAAAGAGTCCTGCTGAGTTGGGTGCTCTAGTAGTTCAAATGTCTTTGCTTCCCATTCAAGGCTGCCTCTTCTGTCTGTTTTGTGGTTGTTAAAAGTGGAAGCTTGGGGCTGGGCACGGTGGCACACACCTGTAATCCGAGTGCTTTGGGAGGCCAAGGCAGGCGGATCACTTGAGTCCAAGAGTTTGAGACCAGCCTGGCCAACATGGTGAAACCCTGTCTGTACTAAAAATACAAAAATTAGCTGGACGTGGTGGCATACGCCTGTAATCCCAGCTACTCAGGAGGCTGAGGCAGGAGAATCACTTGAACCCAGGAGGTGGAGGTTGCAGTGAGCCAAGATTGTACCACTGCACTACAGCCTGGGTGACAGAGTGAAAGTCTCTCTCAAAAAGAAAAAAAAAAACAAAAAACGGAAGCTTGGGAGTCAGCTTCCCAAGTTTGGATCCTAGCTCTGCCACTTTAGAAGCTATGTGATGTCTTTGTGTTTCTGTTTCAGCATGCATAATGTGGGAATAAGAATAACCTCTAATGTTATTGTGAGAATTAAACGAATTAATGCAAATAAAGATCTTAGAACAATAAATACAGTAAGTGTTCCTAACCGGTGAGTTATTATCAGTTCTTATTGTTAATCATAATCTTCCTTCCTGGACAAGCCATGTTCAGTCCTGCTTTGGGGCCTCAGTTCCTTAGTTTTGCCCTCCCTTAGTTTGTGTAAGTCCTTGGAGGCCCAAGCCCTGCCTCTCCTTCCTGCTTTCTTATGTTCTCAGCTGCTCACTTTGCACCTGCTCTTAGTATCCTATACCTGAGGCATGGACCACAGTGAAGAACCAGAATTGTTGGGCTTCATCTTGGCTCTGTGCTGCCTGGAGGGGAGACCTAGGATAGGCTCCTGATCTGCAAAATGGGGATAATCCCAGCTGCCACTTAAGTGAGACAAATAGGTGAAAGCTACTTAGTAGGCCTTTGCATATGTCCTGACTTCCAGTAAAACCCTGGCAAGTGAGTGACATTTGCATCTTCCCTGTTTCTTCCTTTAGCATCTAACAAAGGAGGCCCAGGCTCATTATTCCGGGCACTTCTGGAGGGCCTGGCCCTGCCCCAGGAGCCCTAGGGCAGGAATTCCTTTCTTTATCTACAGAAGGCAGACACTTCATCCCTGCCCCATCTTCTTTCAGATGCTATCTTGGGCTCGCTGAACACGGGTTAGTTCCTCCTCTCTCCTAGCCTCAGTGTGTACTCCAAGAAGGACCCAAAGGAGCGCCTATACGGGCCGTGGTGGTTATAACCCTAATTTAGAAAAGCCCATTACTTTGGGGGTGTTTGGGCTTGTGGAGGGTGGGCGTCGGGATCCCAGAGCCAGGGACTCAGCCCTTGGAGAGTCCCCAGAGAGTCCAGAGGTTGCCACCTGCGAGGGGCTGGAACGCGCTGGGCGATCCTCCGCGAGCCCTGGCCGCGGGAACAATGGGAGCGCGGCGTGGAAAAGGGTGGGCGTGGGCCAGGTCCCGGCTGGAGGTAGACGAGGTCGGCGAGCTGGGCGCGGGGCCGCGGGGTTACCCCGGGGCACCGGGCACAGAGCCGAGAAGTCTAAGCCAGGGAAAATCGAGGTCGGCGCTGGCGGGAACCCGGGAGGACGTGGGGGCCCCGGGTGGGGTCTGCTCCTCTTCTTCGCCCGGCCTCTGAGCCCGCCGCAGCTCAGGTTGACGCCGGGCCCACGTGGGGAAGCCGGCGGCGGGTCCCCAGCGCCGGGAGGGTTCGCGGGGCTCAGCCCCTTCCTCTGCTCCCCTCCCCGGGACCGGCGCGCGGCCCCAGCTCCGGCGGCTCCGGCGGCTCCGGCGGCTCCGGCGCTCCCCTGGTGTTGGCTGCTCGCCGCCGCTGCTTGCTCGTTCGCCCGCCCGCTGCTGCTTGGGGGGCCGGGATCGCCGCCGCCGCCTCCGGGGGAGCCGGCCGGGGCGGGGCGGAGCGGCGAGAGGGGGTGTGGGGGGCGGGCGAGGAGGGGGCTGAGCGCCGTGGGAGGGAGAGCAGGAGCGAGCGCGCGAGAGAGCGGGGCATTTCTGCGCAGCTCTAGCGCGCCTCGGAGCCCGCCGGGGCAGCCGCCGGACACCAGGACCGCGAGCCAGACAGCTCCCGGAAGCCGCGCCGCCGCCGCCAGGTTAGCCGCACCCGCAGTCCCCCTCCGCGTCCCGGGTACCCCGCCGCGTCGGGTCCCGCGTGTGCGTGTGGGGTGGCCGCCGAGGGCGGCGGGCTCGATTCCCGATCTTTGGGCACTGACAGGCCGGCGGGCCGGCTCCAGGAGCCGCGGGCTTTGGTTCGTGCGTGTGGGGACTGTCGCGGGTTTGTGTGTCGGGGCTCCAGTCTCTGGGTGTGTGTTAGGTGTGAGCGCGCGTGTGCCCGTGGATCCGTGCGAGCGGCTGCTCGGTGTGCGCGCGCGTGCGTGTGTGCGCCGGGTGTGCATCTGTGTGTGCGTGTGTGAGGGTGTGTGCCTTGCGTGTCTTCGCGAGTGGTGCGTGCGTATCTGGGTGAGGGTGCGTGTGTCTGCGTGTGTCTGTCGGTGAATGTATCTGTGAGAGGGTGTGTCCGAATGTGTAGCAGTGTGTACACCTCTGGGTGAGGGCGTGTGCCAGTGGCTTCGCTTGTGGCTGGAGCCTGTGGCGGGTGTGTGTGTGTGTGTGCGCGCGCGTCGCTGTGTGCGCGCCAGTGTGACTCCCGTGTGTGCGTGTGTGAGTGCGGGTGTGCTCCCGCGTAGCCCCCGTGTGCGTGTGCGCGGCTTTGTCTTCGCACTGCCGGGAGGAAGGGGTGGGGGCGGCGGTCCAGGCGCCGCCGCCGCTGGGAGCTGGGCACCTGGCCCGGGCGGTGGGTGGCGGCGGCGGGGGTGTCCCTTCCCGGTCGGGCAGAGACTCCCTGCTGGCAGGTGGGCGGCCACACCCCGGGGGTCGGGGGAACTGGGCTGACAGCAGAGCCCGCGTTCTGACCTGAGCTGGAGAGGAGGGCGTGTCCTGCTTGAAGCCCGTGTGCGTGCGTGCGTGCGTGTGTGTGTGTGTGTGTGTGTATGCGTGCGCGCGCGTGTGTGGATGTGGGTGTGGGTGCGGGGTGGTGGTGGTAGCAACAGCAGTTTCCAGGCTGGTGACCAGCCGGTTCAGGGATTCATTTCCTGTTGTGGCCAGGGGACCTGTCCCCTCCGGCCTCCCCCCAGCCCCCCACCAGACCTAGCCTGTGCCAGTCTCACCCATGCAGGGCTCTGGGTGGGTGGGAAGGTAGGTGGGTAGAAGCTCAGGTGCCCTGAAAAGGACTAGGAGGGAGAACCACTCTCTTAAAGGGCCAGCTCCTCACTCCAGGGAATCCCTCCTCAGGAGACCTCTCTACTTTGAAAGAGATGTCTCTGGGTATGTCCATACCCCTTTCTCCAAGTACTGGTGCATGCAGGCATTTCTAGATCTATAGTCTGTGTGCATGTGTCCTCCCTGTGTACTTCTTGTACATTTGGGTGTATAGTGAACAGTGAAAATGTATCTCTTGATGTATATGTGTGTGTGTTTTTATAGGTTCTGGTATATTTGTTTTTATGTATGTGTAGTTGTTTGTATATTAGTCTGTGCATGTGGGTTTGCAGAGAAGTGGCATTTTGCTGCCAAATGGAATAGGATAGAAACATTCTGTACCGGGCCACGCTATTTTTGAAAAACTGCGTGAAAAGGAAGTTTGGGAATTTAGTCTGTGGCTTTGTGGGTTTCAGATACGGGTACTGAAATGTAGGTAGGTTGGATTTTGACTGTGATACAAGGGTAGAGAGAAGTAGAGTCTTATAGGAGGAAGAAATTGTTCAGAGAGAAGGATAGCCAAGTGCAAGAATTCTTCCATTAGTTCCAGTTCTTCCCCGTAACGTCACATCCCCCTTTGCTGCTTGGCTTGCCAAGATACAGGACACAGGATTTGGAGTGCAAAGGGAGGGAGCTGGGAGTGTAAAAGGAAGGAAGGTGGATGGGTGATAGGATTGGGGGCCAGCAGCAGATTTCTGCAATTCTTAAAAATGTTTCCCTGCCAAAAGCAGCAGAGGCTGGGGAAAGCTGAGCTTTCTGTCCCCTCCTTGAATCCCAGAATCCCAGAATCCCAGGACATGGGAAAAGCTGGCCTGGAGTTCATGAGCTCTGGAGTCTGGGCCAGAGATCTTTTGCCTTGTTCTGTCACCGAGACTGGAGTGTAGGCAGTGTCACGATCTCAGCTCACTGCAGCCTCCGCCTCCTGGGTTCAAGTGATTCTCCCGCCTCAGCCTCCTCAATAGCTGGGACTACAGGAATGAGCCACCACGCCCAGCTAATTTTTTTTTTTTTTTTTTTTGAGACAGAGTTTCACTCTTGTCGCCTAGGCTGGAGTGCAATGGCATGATCTCGGCTCACTGCAACCTCCTCCTCCTGGGTTCAAGCAATTCTTCTTCCTCAGCCTCCCAAGTAGCTGGGATTACAGGCACCCACCACCACGCCCGGCTAATTTTTGTATTTTTAGTAGGGACAGGGTTTTGCCATGTTGGCCAAGCGGGCTTTGAACTCCTGACCTCAGGTGATCCACCCGCCTCGGCCTCCCAAAGTGCTGGGATTACAGGCATGAGCCACCGTGCTCGGCCTAATTTTTGTATTTTTAGTAGAGACAGGGTTTCACCATGTTGGTCAGGCTGGTCTCAAACTCCTGACCTCAAGGGATCTGCCTGCCTCCGCCTCCCAAAGTGCTGGGATGACAGGCATGAGCTGCTGCGCCCAGCCTGGGATCTTCTTTTGACTTTAGCCAACCCCTTCATGTGTTTATCTCTTCACCCAACACTTTTTATTAAGCTTCTTTATGTGAAAGGGTCTAAACTCCCTAAGCCTTGGTTTACCTGGCTAGGCAGCTAGTGGGCTAGGTTTTGGGACTTTGATGACCCTTCCCTTGCTCAGATTGCTAGTTTGTCTCATTGTTACCCAGGTTCAGGAATCCACCCTTCTAGTCTCCAGAGATCCTGGCCATGGTCCTCACTACTGATCTCTCCACAATATACTCTAGTCTAGAGCTGTGGTTTTTTCACCTCACCAACAGCAGCACGGTTACCTGGGAGTTTGTTAGAAATACAATTTATTGGCGGGGCGTGGTGGCTCACGCCTGTAATCCCAGCACTTTGGGAGGTGAGGCGAATGGATCACCTGAGGTCAGGAGTTCGAGAGCAGCCTGGCCAATATGGTGAAACCCCATCTGTACTAAAAATACAAAATTTAGCCAGGCATGGTGGCACGCGCCTGTAATCCCAGCTACTAAGGAGGCTGAGGCAGGAGAATCGCTTGAACCCAGGAGGCGGAGGTTGCAGTGAGCTGAGATTGCATCACTGCGCACCAGCCTGGGTGACAGAGTGAGACTCCATCTCAGAAAGAAAAAAAAAAAAAAAAGAAATGCAATTTCTTGGTTCTCACACCAGACCTAGGAATTGATAACTCTGGAGGTGTGGCCCAGCAATCTATGTTTTAACAAACACAGGTAATTCTTATTTACTCTGGAGCTCAAGAGAGGTGGAGACAGGGAGCTGGGAAACATCTATTAATTGGAACACTTGGAAAGCCTCCCCTGTCCCTCACACAGGTGCCTGAAATAGCCCTCAGGCCCCACCTGGTAGGTAGGAATTCTGCTTTCAAGTCCCAGGTCTTATGATCTTGGACAAGTCTCTCCTTCAGTGACTAATGCAATGACTCTTTGACAGTGTGCTGTGGACCAGGTTCTGAGCGAGGGGTTTCCCTGATCTGCTCAGTTTCTCCAATTCTTACTTTGATCTCTAAGGCCCTTCAGGATCCAGTTCCTGCCCACTTCTCTGGACAACAGCCACTTTGGCCTTTTAGTTCATCTAGGCACCATGAGCTCTTTTGCTTCTGGGATTTTGCACATCCTGTTCCCTTTGTCTAGCACACTCTTCCCCTGCTTCTTATCTTGATTAACTCCCACTCTTCATGTTTCACCTCAATAGTCACTTTCTCAGGGGGGCCTTTGCCAACTCTCTAGGCCAAGTCAATTTTCCCTGTTATACGTTCTTAGAGCTCTCTGTGTCTCACAGGGCTTGTGAGAATTTGTAATTGTTGTTTGATTGTCCCTTTACTAGACTGTAAATGCCATGTGGGCAGGAACTTGCTTACTAATCCTCTTAGTGTCCCACACAGTGCCTGACTTATGATTTGTGTTCAATAAGCTTGTCAAACTGAGTTAATTTATAAAATGGCAGATGGCACTAAATGATACCCAAAGTTTCGTTTCAAGCCCTGACAATGTGTAATCCAAGCAGGCCTCAGCCTTTTCTCAAGTTGATTTACCTGTCTTTTTCAATGCTGCATCTCCCATCTCCTGGCTGTAGATTTGAGCACTCACCGTGGGTCCAGGCCCATGCTGGGCTCTGCTCTAGTGGAGGCAGGAGGAAGCTCCTCAGGAGACACAGCCTAGCTTGGGTTCTGTGTCTTCCTGGATTAGGATTGTACTGGAATGAGAAGAGGAAAAGTATTGGAAGAGGAATCCAAATATCTGCGTCCATGCCTTGTTATGTGACTGAGGGCCAATCACTTTCCCCTTTTGGCACGTGTCCATCTCTGTGAAATGAAGGTATTGGGATGGATGGCACACTTAGTAGTGGTTACTAGCACTGGCTCTAGAGTCATTCGGGGTTTGCCATGTACTAGCTGGGGGGACTAGGGCAAGTGATTCCATCTCCTCATTTCCTTACTTGTAAAACAGGACCAGTACTAGTATCTGTTTCACAGGATTGTTTTGAGAATTAAATGAGATAACATCCTTGGAATGCTTAGCATAATGTGAGTGCATAAGAAACATTTGATAAATGTCAACTATTATGACCATTATTGCTACTCCACAATTCAGCTCAACATTCTTGAAGGCCTTTGTATTGGGCCCTAGGCCTACAAAAACAGAAATGAATCCAGCAGTATTCACAGGCTGGGGGTGGGAGCAGACATGTAAAGATGCAATACCACCGCAAGGACAATGTACAAACTGCCAGGGTGTGGCTGTTTATGGAGGAAAAGGCTTCCTGGAGGACAGAGATGGTGTTTGGGCTGGATTTTACCGTCTGGGTATTTGAAATAGCATGTGCAAAGGCAGAACGGCTTCTTAGGGGAACCCCAAATAGTTCCACATGGTTGGAATAGGAGGTGGTGAGTGGCAGGGATGAGGGTGGAGGAGTGAATGACTGGAGATAAAGCTGAGAGGAAGATTAGGGACAGATCTGGTGCAGGCCAAAGAGCCTGAGCAAGTCCTGCAGACGGCAGGGAGCTGGGGAAGAGGAGTAAGCCAACCAGGAAGGATCAGATTTGCATTTCAAAAACACAGCTCTCCAGGTGGTGACAGAGGATGGTTGGTCTGGGAGGAAGGGAAGGACTGTTGACCTGGAGACCTGGGCACAGAGGCTGCTAAACAAGCTCAATGGGAGGCCCCACTGGGGTGGATAGATACCTAGAACAGGCTGTTCTAGGAAGCTTTTTCCTCTGTAAGCCTGTCTTCAGCCTGTTTTCAGGACAGCCTGGCCCTGGAAGGTGCAGGAGAGGTGAGAGTGACTTCTCATGAGGAGCCTCTGGGTCCTCTTTAACCTCTAAAGCTGCCTAATGAGTGGGAATCTGAAAAACAGAGTGTGAGGGTCCTAGATCTGCTACTCAAAGGATGCACAGTGTATTAACTTCCTAGGGGTGCTGTCATGAAGCACGCAAACTAGGTAGCTTTGAACCACAGACATTTACTCCCCCACTGGTGGAGGCTAGAAGTCTGAAATCCAGGTGTCAGCAAGGTTGGCTCCTTCTGGAGGCTCTGGGGCAATCTGTTTCCTGCCTTTCTCCTAGCTTCTGGTGGTTGCCAGCAATCTTTGGCATTTCTTGGCTTGCAGCTGCATCTGCCTCTGTCGTCACGTGGCTTTCTCTCTGTTTCATTTCCTCTTATAAGGACACCAGTCATATGGGATTTAGAACCCACCCTAGTCCAGTATGACCTCATTTGAACTGAGTAATTGCATCTGCAAAGACCCTGTTTCCAAATATGGTCACATGATGAAGTTATAGGTAGACATAAATTTGGGTTGGGAGGGGACACTGTTCAACCCAATACATGCAGGAAGTTGGGGAGGAGTGCATGCCTTTTAGTTCCACAGGGCTACATCCAAATTTAGGCTTTGCAGTGGAGCCTCTGTGAAATGGGGACAGTAGGCTGGGCACGGTGGCTCACGCCTGTAATCCCAGCACTTTGGGAGGCCGAGGCGGGCAGATCATCTGATCAGATTTGTATTTCAAATTTGAGTGATCCGAGGCGGATTATTCCTGAGGTCAGGAGTTTGAGACCAGCCTGGCCAACATGGTGAAACCCTGTCTCTACTAAAAATACAAAAATTAGCCAGGCGTGGTGGCGGGCACCTGTAATCCCAGCTACTCGGGAGGCTGAGACAGGAGAATTGCTTGAACCTGGGAGGCGGACATTGAAGTGAGCTGAGATTGTGCCACTGCACTCTAGCCTGGGTGACAGAGCAAGACTCCGTCTCGAAAAAAAAAAACAACAAAACAAAGAAATGGGACAGTAGCACCTACAGTAGTGTCATGGTCATGAGACTTGATCAAAATAACAGATATGAGCATGCCTAATGAGGTAGTACACAGTAGGCACTCAATACCTACTTCCTTTCCAGCTCTCCCTTCTCTGCACTTAGGAGCTTAGACAAGTCACCTAATCTTGCTTTACTTTCCTCATCTATCAAATGTGAATAATCATCATCCAGCCCTGCCTACTTCACCAAATTGCGATCCCAGGAGATAATGAGAAAGCTCTTTGTAAATTGCTTAAGGGCTTGTAGCTGTGATTTTTAATTATAATAATAATCATCATAATAACCCTTGGCCATTGTCATATCCGCTGCATTCTCCTCAGAGCCCAGCCCAGCCCAGCCCGCTCCTCTCCTGAGACAGGTCCTCTTTGCCTGTTTGTGCTCAGAGGCGTCCCATGAAGTGTCGCCTCTGTCTGAGTTGGGAGGACCTTAGAGATGGTCCTTGCCATTGCCCTTATTAGCCTGAGGAGGGAAACATGCTCAGGGAGAAAAAGTGACACCCGCAAAGTCACACAGCTGGTCAGTGGTCATTGGAACACCTTATCTGTGGCTCCTGTCTTCAGTCTGAACAGTGCTTTTTCCCTAGTTGCAACTTTAGGCCCAGAAGCAGGAGCTCAGGGCAGATAGAGGCCTGGAGTGGGCTCTGCATATGTTCCGGAGGTGAGGATGCAACAGGAGAGTGTCCTGCTGTCAGGATTAGAACCCCAAGAAAGGGGTCCCTGGGCTCTGAGTGAGCAGGCTGAATGGGCCAGTTGTTCTGTTATCACTCTGGCTATGGCCATCTCTGCCTACTCTGGTGGGAGGGCCACCATGCGGGGCTCTGGAGTCTAGATGTAACCCAAGGCTTCAGTGTCCCTATTGATAGCCAGGGTGGCATTTCTCAGCAGGTCCTGTCCCTCTAAGCCTTGTCTTGGTGGGTCTAGGGAAGGCTCTGGGAAAGAGAGAGGGTTTATACTGTCCTGGTAGTTTCTGACAAGTCATCTTCCTTTCCCCCCACACTGGGGAAGCCAGGCCCCTCCTTGGCCCCTTGCTTCTTCTTTCCTTTCCTCCCTCCTCTTCTCAGTTTGCTCTCTCCCTTCTGTCTGCTTTCTCCCCTTCCCTCTCCCCACCTTGTCCCCAGATTAGAGGTCTAAAGATAGAGTCTCCAGGCCCACTTCAGGTGGGTGGTTTTGGGTTTGCTTGAGGCCACCTAGAATTAGAAAGTTTAGAGTCTTCCTCATAAGAGGCTCACTCTGGTGACTTATAATCAACTGCTTATGTTTATTGGCTTACTGTGTGCCAGGCCCTGTGCTAAGCGCTTTACATGCCTTATGTCTTTTAATCCTTACAACTACCAAGCGAGGCAGAGATGATGATCCTCGTCGTATTACAGGAGGCTAAATAACTTGCCCAAGGCCTACGCAGTCCTCAGCCAGCAAGTGGCACAGCTGGGATTTCAATCTAGATCTGTCCGAAGCCCACCGGTACTCTTGAGTCTTTCCTATACGGTCTGTGACAGAGCCTGTGGGAGCATTTAGGTGTCCACAGAGGGTCATGCATTTGCTCAAATTCAGAGAACAAATTCTTGACTCTGAGAGAAGGGCTTCCAATTAAGGAATCTTCCCTCCCAGGCCTGCACTCTGGCAGCACCTCCGGGACTGGCCTTTCTACAGCATCAGCCTTGGGGCCCGCCAAGGCTCTGAGCCCATCTGGTTCTAGGCAGCTGCCCACCTGTAGGAGAGACACTGCATCAGTATGGGGGGTGGTGACAGGGCCCATCTGAAGGTACTTGCCTTTTTTCCTAGTTATTGTTTTGTCTCTGGCCACCTCAATTTTTCATTGAATCGAGTCTTCCACTTAAAGAAGCATATCATTTGCAAAGAGCATTACTTTTGTCTCCTCACAAGACTGCTTGGGAGCTTGGATATGCTGCAGGCTCAGTGATGGGTGGAACTCTGGAAGAAGTGGGGAGGGAGGCAGAGACCGGAGCCAGGAGACCCAGGTTCAGAGGTACACATACACCAGAAGAAAAAAAGGAGCTGGCCTGAGGGCCAGAGGGAGGTGGCCTGGAGAGAGGGAGGAATAGGAAACCTGCTCTCACCCCACGTGCAGCCCAGGAGTCCAGACTCCCTCCCAGTCAGGGCTGCTGGTCTCAGAGTGTCACTCAGGAATCTGGGCAGCTGCAGTCAGCTTGTTGAGCCTCCACCCACCCCAACCGAGACCATTATGTTGGTCAGCCTGGCCCAGCCCAGCCACCTGCCTGCCTGAGCAGGTGGCTCAGTCAGAAGGGACCTTGGTGAAGGAGTGGTGGCTTTGAAACTTCTATCCACAGAGCCACTCTTCATAGGCAAGGGAGCAGAAGTTCAATTTGTGAAACAGCTAAAAGGGGGAGCAGCTTAGCACCCCACCCCATTCCCCTCCCTCCTAGGGTTCCCTAAGGCTGGGCCTCTCAAACTTTGTTTCCCCCTAAGAGCAACAAAGGTGAGCATGCTAAAAAGCAAAATAAAACAAAACCAAACCTGTGTGCCATGGCTCATGCCTGTAATCCCAGCACTTTGGGAGGCTGAGGCAGGTGGATCACCTGAGGTCAGGGGTTCGAGACCAGCCTGACATGGTGAAACCCTGTCTCTACTAAAAATACAAAAATCAGCTGGGCATGGCTGCATGCACCTGTAATCCCAGCTACTAGGGAAGATGAGGCAGGAGAATCGCTTGAACCTGGGAGGCGGAGGTTGCGGTGAGCTGAGATCACGCCATTGCACTCCAGCCTGGGCGACAGAGTGAGACTCTGTCTCAAAAAACAAAACAAAACAAAAAAACAAAAAAACCCAGCACTCTTTTTCCAGGACTCACCCAGGAGATTCAAACCCAGCTGCTCCATGGGCTGGGTGGGGGGGTGGGCGTCAGATCCGAGGTAGGGCCCCGGAAGCAGCCTGCTATAACAGTCTCCCCATCGAGATGATTGGGACACAGATGGTTCTCAGATTGCCCTTGTAGAAGGCTGGCCTCAGATGTTCATGAACTTCTGAAATATGGCATGCACAATGTTAAGAGTGTGCATTGTCCCCAGGAGAGGATCCACAGGCACCATCTGTCTTGGAGTCACAACCCATACAACTTTAGAACTGCTGTCTTCAGGGTTGTTTTACGCAGTTGGAGCCTAACGTCTAGAGAAAGGTCACCAGGGAGCCAATGGCAGAGCTGGGTGGAGAGGGCTGGTCTCTCATGCCTCTCAGCACATTGCTGGCTTTGCTGTGAAGGTGGTCAGGGACTGTAGACCTGTCCCTCTGTCTGGGCCTCAGTTTTCCTAGCTGTAAAATGGGGGTTGGACAGGATAGTCCCAAGTTTCCATGCAGCTTTGATCTGTGGTTCTGGAAGTCAGGTCTCCTGCTGCCCAGTCCAAGTTCTTTGTCCTTTTCCTTGCTCCTCCCTGGCTTCACCCACCACTGGGGGGACCTCCCCCTTTTGCATCTTCCATCTTCAGAGATTCTGGACGCAGCCTGCATTCTGGCCCCTTGAATCCCTTCTGTCTGACCACATGCCCAAATGCTCAAGCCCTTTCTCCCTTTCCGTCCCCACTCACCATAATTGAGCAAGGTGCCTGTGAATCTGGGGAAGCTCAAGGTGACCTCTGTTCAGAGCTGGACATGTGGGTCAGTGCCAAGGGGACGGCTGCGAAAACTAATTTCCTGAGGCTCCTGGGACACACCCAGTGCTTCCTATGTCTTTGCCCTAGCTCCCTCTGTTCCTCCCTGCCAAGAATGCCACCCCCTCCATTCCCCAATCACTGTTGAAATCCTGTCTGCCTTTTCAAGGCTCAGCTCAGATGCCAGCCTATGTCCTACAAAGCCTTGTAAGCCCTCCCCCTCACTCCAAGATGAAATTTGTCTTTAACTCCTCTGCACTCCCTTAGTACCTTATCTGTTCCCCTCTGGGGGATGAGTTCTGTTTGGTCTTAGCTTTATCCAGGGAGGTGGCTTTCACCGGGTTGTGAGCACTGGGATGCCTTATGTCTTATTCTTTGCTTCCCAGCACCTAGCATGGGGCTGTGTGCAGAACAAGTTCTTAATTGAGGCTTACTAAGTTTGCAGAATCTGCCTCCAGCTCTGGGCTGAGCTGGCCTCTTTACAGCCCCTATGGCCCATGTCACTGGCAGGCCATGGTTTCTCACAGGGCCCCTCCCTCTATTTGTGGATTGGAGGGAGGCCAAGTAGGGCAATAAGAACTTAAATTCCGATCTTGATTCTGCCATTTCTGGGCTGTGTGACCTTGAGCAGATCACTTCCTCTCTCTGAGCCTTAATTTTCTCAGTTTAAAACAAAGAGGTAGGGATGACAAGTCTATTGGGGGCTTGGGTGAATTAACTGAAGTGCTTTGTGTAAAATGCTGATAAAAGCATTGTAAAGAACAAATAGCTAATAAATGATTATGAGTTATTATTTTTTGGTTAATAGTTATTACCATTGTTTCTTTTACTTTTTTTTTTTTTTGAGACAGAGTCTCACTCTGTCGCCCAGGCTGGAGTGCAGTGGCGTGATCCAGCTCACTACAAGCTCCACCTTCTGGGTTCACGCCATTCTCCTGCCTCAGCCTCCTGAGTAGCTGGGACTACAGGCACCCGCCACCATGCCTGGCTAATTATTTTTGGATTTTTAGTAGAGACAGGGTTTCACCGTGTTAGCCAGGATGGTCTCGATCTCCTGACCTCATGATCTGCCCGCCTCGGCCTCCCAAAGTGCTGGGATTACAGGCGTGAGCCACTGCCCCGGCATTATTACCATTGTTTCAACAAACATCTACTATGTTCTGAGCATTGTGCTGCGGGGGCCAGGGTGAGAGACAAAAAAATAATAATAACAGGAGTTCCTTGGTCTCCAGGGTCTTAAGGTCAAATGAGGCAGTAAGACTCTAGTACAAGAAGTCAGTGTCTGGCAGAGATGTGGCTGAGTGAGTTGAGGGGGGAGTCATTAGTGTAGACAACAGGCTAGAGGTGACATTTGAGCCAGAAGGACATGAAGTAGGAAGGGCAATGACAGGCTGGGAGGAGACCCATATTCCCTGTGGAGAATGGGGAAGTGGGGTGCATATTTGGAGAGTTTCAGGAAGGAGGTGGGAAAGAGCAGAGCGGAAGCAGAATTAGAATTTCCCTGCAGAAGGAGCATAGGGTCGGCACCCCGGATGGAGCAGGAACTTCAAGCTTTGTTTTGCCAAGAAGAATTTGGGGGAGTGATGACTCATGATGCCGCCATTGAGAGTAAGAGAGAGACTGCCGGGAAGGTGGGGTAGAAAAGTGAGGCTTTATGGCAGAGAGAGTGGGGACCAGGGAGGTGGGGGGACATTGTCCCTCTCTGCCCAGGCTTGTGCTAAGAATGGTGGCAAGTGGGCTTCAGTTCCGGGCTTCTGCAGGGCTGCCTGTTTATCTGGCCAAGATTGGGATTTGAACATTGATGTCTGAAGTTAAAGCATGAAATGACTCCAGAAATGTCAGAATCTCTATATGTCAGAGCCCACCAGCAGAAGTGATCTCTGAATCCACCTCCCTCATGCCACACTATGCAGGTGGGAAGCAGAGGCCTGGGAGGAGGAGATGGCACCCAAGAACACCGAGTGAACTGGCCTCGTGCGCTCTGGATGGGCTGTGCGCACTCTGGATGGACCTAGGCCTGTGTTAGGGTGAGGAGGGGGCCAGGGAACCCATGAAGGATGTACATGACAAGCAAACGTTAAGCTGGGAGCGGTCTGTTGCTAGGGTGTGTGCGTGATCCCAGGTGAGTGGGATGTGAGTGGGCCGGAGCCGTCATCATTCCAGGCTTTCCTTCCGGAAAAGGAGAAAGGGCCACATAGGTGGGAACCAGGGGAATATTGGGATGTGGGGGAAATCAGGGGGTGGCTTGAGAAGAGGAGGCTGTTGCCAAGCAGCAAGAGACATGACTGTATGAGAACAGAACAGGCACCCTAGCGTCTGTGGGCCTGGCACTGTACAGCCCTGGACTGTAGTGGTATCACCTCCATTGCAGGGGAAGAAACCAGGGCTCCCAAGGTCACAGCTAGGAAGAATGGAGTCAGGAGTGGCATCCAGGGCTGGAGGACTTCAAAGCCATGTCTCTGGCATGCCCTGGGTGGCAGCCATTCCAGTTCTTGTGAGGTCCTGGGGTCAAAGGGGTCAAGGAGGTACTCAGCCCAGGGCAAGTCATCTTTTGCTTCCTTTCACTTCTTCTCCATCAATCTGCCCATTGAGCGGGCCTGTTTTCTTCTACTTTACCCACCCCCCTTAATTTGTTGGTGAAAAATATTTATTGAGCACCTACTATGTGCCAGGCACTGCCCTTGATTTCATGGAACTTATGCCATCGCTTCTTGGCACAGAGGGCTATCCCACATTGCCAGGGAGTGATGGGAAGAAGGAGGGGAGGGGGCCACTGGCCACTTCTCTCTGCCTTTACATGAGCCCCTCCCTCTTCTCAGCCTCTGTCCCCTTGCAAATGCCCCTAGCCCCAGATGGTTCTTGTTGGAACTACCTCCTGCTGAAATGAAAACCAGTCAGAGTTAATTGTTAAACCTAATAGCTGGTGAGAGTTTCACTCTCCTGGGCTGGTGGGAGGGGGGCTGCACCCCAGGGGAGGGGTGGAGTCACCCAGGTTTTTCTGGCTGGTACCTGTCACCTTTTCCCTACTCTGGAATCTGCTTCCAGGGCCCTCTCCTCCCCTCCTCCCCAGGGGGCAGGCTGCCACCTGGCCCTTTCCCCTGCCTCCAGCTAAGGTGACCCTGGGAGGTGAACACTGGCTCTGGCCTTAGTCCAAGGGCCTCTGGGTGAGTGCTCTTAGGGGAGGTGTGGGGGAGGGCAGGGTGCCTAGCCCTGGAGACCCGTCCAGAGGCCAGGCAGCCAGTGGACCTTGCTGGCTTTGCCTCCTGCTGGGTGTGGGTGGGGGAACTAAGGATGGTGCCACAGTGGCCTAAGCCCTGCACACAGGACCACTGCCTGTGCAGCCCATGCCATGCTGTTCCGCTCTCCTTCCCTTTTGTCCTCTTCATTGAGTTTCTTATTCTGGGCCATTCTCTGCCAAAAGACTGGGAGATTTGGGCACCCTGAGAATAGTGGCAAAGGCTTATTACTTCTAGAAGGCTGAGCCTCGGGGTAGGCCCCTGCCAAAGTTTAGGGACAGAGCTCAGGGTTCCAAGTCAGCAGGCCTAGTCAAAGCTGGGTGACTTTGCGCAGGTGACTTACCTCTGTGAGCCACAGCCTCATCCTCTGAACACTACAGGAGTTCCTATTTTGGGGAGGTTTGAGGGGTCAGTGAAGGACACTGGGTACTCAGATCCCATTGTCACCATCACTGTGTGGGCACCAGAGGTAAATATTAATATTAGGTTCAGTAGGGTTTTGTTGAATGAGTAGATACCATTCTATTCAGAGGTAAGCTCACAGAGGTAAGTCAACTTTACCTTCGAGGCTTAGCTCTGGGCTAGGGCCAAGGAGGTCCTCAGCCCAGGCCCTCAAGGACTTGACTGCAGAGCTGCAGCTGCCCTATACAGCAGCCATTAGTCACATGTGGCTAGTGGACAGGTAAAATGTGGCTAGTGCCACCAAGGAACTGAACTTTTTGAACTCTGTCGCCCAGGCTGGAGTGCAGTGGCACAATCATTGCAACGTCTGCCTCCCAGGCTCAAGCGATTCTCCTTCCTCAGCCTCTGGAATAGTTGGGATTACAGGCATGCCCCACCATGCTTGGCTAATTTTTTGTATTTTTAGTAGAGATGGGGTTTCGCCATGTTGTCTGGGCTAGTCTCAAACTCCTGAGCTCAGGCAAAGTAATCCCAAAGGATTTCAGGCATGAGCCACCACGCCCAGCCAAATTTTAAATTTTATTTAATATTTAATTTTATTTGATTTTAACTAATTTAACATTTTAAAAGAATGCTCCCTTCATTTATTGACAAACTATGCGTGTTTGGAAACTTAGATTTGAGAATATACCTTTTTTTTTTTTTTTTTTTTTTTGAGACGGACTCTCGCTTTCGCTCTGTTGCCCAGGCTGGAGTGCAATGGCATGATCTCAGCTCACTGCAACCTCGGTCTCCTGGCTCCAAGCAATTCTCCTGCCTCAGCCTCCTGAGTAGCTGGGATTACAGATGCACACCACCATACCCGGCTAATTTTTGTATTTTTAGTAGAGATGGGGTTTCATCATATTGGTCAGGCTAGTCTTGAACTCCTGACTTCATGATCCACCTGCCTTGGCCTCCCAAAGTGCTGGGATTACAGGTGTGAGCCACCGTGCCCAGCTTTTTTTTTTTTTTTTTTAAATCATAAAGGCGGCTGGGCATGGTGCCTCGTGCCTGTAATCCCAGCCCTTTGGGAGGCCGAGGTGGGCAGATCACTTGACGTCAGGAGTTCGAGACCAGCCTGGCCAGCATGGTGAAACCCCCGTCTCTACTAAAAATACAAAAATTAGCCAGGCGTGGTGGCACGTGCCTGTAATTCCAGCTACTCAGGAGGCTGAGGCAGGAGAATTGCTGGAACCTGGGAGGTGGAGATTGCAGTGAGCTGAGATCACACCACTGCACTCTAGCCTGGGCGACAGAGTGAGACTCCATCTTAAAAAAAAAAAAATTGTAAAGGCAAGGAGAATCTAAATATCTTATGAATATTTAGCATCTGAATCAAGATGTGTTGTAAGTATAAAATACACACTGGATTTAGAAGAGGATGTATTAAAAAATGTAAAATATCTCTATAGTCTTTTTAATTTTAGTTTTAATTTTTTTTTTTAGAGGCAGGTTCTCACTCTGTTGCACAGGCTGGAGTGAGTGGCATGATCATAGCTCACTGCAACCCTTGAACTCCTGGACTTAAGGGATCCTCCCACCTCAGCTAGTAGCTGGGACTATAGGCATGTGTCACCTCACCCAGCTAAATTTTTTTATTTTTTGTAGAGACAAGGTCTTGCTATGTTGGCCAGGCTGGTCTTGAACTCCTGGTTTCAAGAGGTCCTTCCACCTCAGCCTCCCAAAGTGTGGGGATTACAGGCATGAACCACCGTGCTGGGCCTATAGTATTTTTTACATTGATTACATGTTGAGATAGATATATTGGGTTAAATGAATATATTATGAAAATTAATTTCCCTCATTCCTTTGTGCTTTTTAAAATGTAGGTACTAAGGCCAGGCACGATGGCTCACACCTGTAATCCCAGCACTTTGGGAGGCCAAGGCAGGCGGATCACTTGAGACCAGGAGTTCGAGACCAGCCTGGGCAACATGGGGAAACCCTGTCTCTACTGAAAATGCAAAAATTAGCCAAGCATGGAGGTGCGCACCTGTAACCCCAGCTATTTGGGAAGCCGAGGCATGAGAATTGCTTGAACCTGGGAGGCAGAGGCTGCAGTGAGCCAGGATCGTGCCACTGCACTCCAGCCTGGGTGAGAGAACGAGACTCTGACTCAAAAAATAAAATAAAATAAAATGTAGCTACTATACACTTTTAAATTACATATGTGGCTCGCATTGTATTTCTATTTGACAACACTATTGTAGACAGAGTTGAGTTGGGCACATTTGATTAATACAGAAGACTACATAAAGACTAGTTATTTGGGGAAGGTTGGGAGGTCAATGAAGGACAGATATTCCCCACCTCACCCCAGCCCGGGCCTTGCTCCTTGGTGGAATGTTACCCTGGACAGCCCCATAGCCTCGAGGATGAGTTCAGGGCTTCTTTTTTTTTTTTTTTTTGAGATGGAGTCTCGCTCTGTTGCCCAGACTGGAGTGCAGTGGCGCGATCTTGGCTCACTGCAAGCTCCGCCTGCTGGATTCACACCACTCTCTCACCTCAGCCTCCCGAGTAGCTGGGACTACAGGCGCCCGCCACCACGCCCGGCTACTTTTTTTTTTTGTATTTTTAGTAGAGACGGGGTTTCACCGTGTTAGCCAGGATGGTCTCGATCTCCTGACATCATGATCCGCCAGCCTCGGCCTCCCAAAGTGCTGGGATTACAGGTGTGAGCCACTGCACCCGGTCGAGTTCAGGGCTTCTGATGGCAAATGAAAAACCTTGGTCTGGGTCCTCATCCTGGCCACGCCCTTCACTTGCTCTGTGTGTGACCTTGGGCAATTCTCTTTGCTGAACTTGAGCCTTTCATCTGCAAACTGAGACTAATGGTGGTTGAGGGGATGGCCTGAGAAATAATCCAAGTGAGTATTTAGCACAGTGCCTGGCATGCCTAAGCAGTCAAGTATTTGCTGTGTGGTGATTGCTACTACTGTTAGTGTGGGGGCTGTTGCCACGACAGTACTGTTGCATCCAGCAGCTCATATTCAGTTATTCCATGTGCCTCAAGGGGACATTGGCCAGAGGGGAAGAAGTTAAAATAGCTTGAGGGTGGGAGTTGGGATGGGGATTTGGGGCTGCTTTGTATGATACCTCAAGAGATTGCTTGGTTTTCAGGTAGCTCCTTGGATATTCCTTTCTGCAAGTGATCAGGCAAAGATAAATTCCATTTTACAGATGAGGAAGCTGAGGCCTGTGAAGGGAAAGTGACCTGGCTACACAGCCGGAACCTGAATGCAGGACATTCTGCCCCTGTCGTGGTGGTATTGGAGCCAGCTAATGCCACCATTCAAGGTTGCAGGAGCAGCACCTGACCAGAAATCCAGAGCTTGTAAGCAATGGTTATTATTAGTCTTCTATAACTGGAAAGGATCTTGACATTGTTTTTTTTTTTTTTCTTGAGACGGAGTTTCGCTCTTGTTGCCTAGCCTGGAGTGCAATGGCGCAATCTCAGCTCACCGCGACCTCTGCCTCCTGGGTTCAAGCTATTCTCCTGCCTTAGCCTCCCTAGTAGCTGGGATTACAGACATATGCCACCATGCCCGGCTAATTTTATATTTTTAGTAGAGACGGGGTTTCTCCATGTTGGTCAGGCTGGTCTCGAACTCCCCACCTCAGGTGATCTGCCCACCTCGGCCTCCCGAAGTGCTGGGATTACAGGCATAAGCCACCATGCCCGGCCTTGACATTGTTTAGTACAACGGTCTCATTCTGAAGTCGAAGAAACAGAGATGAGAGAGACAGAGCGAGAGGGAGAAAGAGAGAGAGAACTGCTGATCACATAGCAAGTTGGTGGCCAAGCTGGAGCTGATTCTGTTTGCTTAGATCCAGGCTTCAGCTCAGCCCCAGCAGGATGGATGGCCCTGCTTGTCAGTGCCCTTCTCTCCTGCCCAGTCCCCAGAGAGGGCTTCTGAGAAAGAGGCTTTTGTTTCATCACCTCCTCCTGGTTTCCTCTCAAGGTAGCTACACACATGTGCACACACACACACTCACACCCATTGGCCCCAGTTTGCATTTGTTACACACACACACTCACATCCCATTGGCCTCAGTTTGCTTTACACACATACACACACACACACACACACACACACACACACCCCATTGGCCTCAATTTGCATTTGTCCCTATTCCAGGTTTAAAGGGCCCTGAAATTTGAAGACTATCCACACATATCTACTTTCTGGATATCCACGGAGAGACCATGGGCTTTTTCATCAAGGAGGCCTGAGTTCAAATCCTTCTTCTATGTCTGATTCTCTCTGTGACCTTGGGCAAGTCACTTGTTCTTTTTTGACCTCAACTTCCTCATTTGAAAAGCAGGAACGGGAATGGTATGTGTACAACCTAGTGGTTTAGCTGGGCTCCAGACCCCAGCCGCAGTGTAGGGGTCTCAGCTCTGCCACTTATTCACTGCCTGGTCTTCAGTGAGTCATTTCATCCTTCTAGGTCTCAGTTTCCCCATCTTTGAATGGTGCTGCTACCTCTTGGACAGTTGTGATAAGGCACCTTGCTGAGCTGTTCACAGGCATCATCTCATTTAGTCCCCCCTATTAGCCCCGGGAGCAGACACTTTTACTCCTATTTTCCAAATGAGGAAGTAAAGTGACTTGCCCTGGGCCACATAAGTAGTAAGTGTTAGAACCAGAATTCAAACAGGTCTGAGTTACTCCAGAGCCTAAGCTCATAAACCACATGTGTTCTTCCTGTTCACCTGAGTTTCACATTTTACATGAAGTAGGAAAACCTCATCCCACCTGGAGACTGACTGTTCTGAGTGTGTGAGTCCAGGGTGCCTGTAGCTTCTCCCTCCAAGTCTCCTGCCCCATTGCATACTAAGCCTGACCTGTGGTTGGAGCTCAAAGAAGATTGAAGAAAGTACTTACATACTTTGAGTGAATTACACCAGAACAGGATGTGAATGCTAAAAAGACCCCGAGGGAGGCCGGGCATGGTGGCTCATGCCTGTAATCCTAGCACTTTGGGAGGCCGAGGTGGGTGGATCACTTGAGGTCAGGAGTTTGAAACCAGCTTGGCCAACATGGTAAAACCTCGTCTCTACTAAAAATACAAAAAATTAGCCGGGCGTTGTGGCGCACGCCTGTAATCCCAGCTACTTGGGAGACTGAGACAGGAGAATCGTTTGAACCTGGGATGCGGAGGTTGCAGTGAGCAGAGATCACACCATTGCACTCCAGCCTGGGCGACAGAGCGAGACTCTGTCTCAAAAAAAAAAAAAAAAAAAAAAAAGAGAAAAGAAAAGACTCCGAGGGATCACTGATTCCAACCATATTTATTTCACAGATCGGGAGATTGAAGCAAGGAAAGGCCAAGTGGACAGCAGGGGGTATAACCATGGCACCTGAGGAGGCATCTGGAGGTTGGGGCCCCTGCTCTCCCTTCTCCCCATACATCTAGTCCATCAGCAAGTTCTGGGGATACCACCTTTTAAATACCTCTTGAGTCTGTCCACCTCTTTCTGTCTCTTCTGCAACCACCCTAGCCTAGGCCCTCGTCATATCTCCGCTGGATAATCACAACAACCTCCTAACTGATGTTCCTGCAGCTTCCCCTGCCCCTCTTTCGTCCTCTACCCTGTAAGCCAGTGGTTTCTCTTTGCTCTTACAATAAAGAGTGAATCTTCTCCTTGGCCTCCAAGGTCCTTCGCTGCCTGGCCCCTGCTGCCGCTTCAGGTGCATATTTGTTACTTTCTATTTTGCTTTCCGCCTTGTCACAAGGCCTTTTTGTTTAACAGGTTCAGCAACTTCCCTAAGGTGCCTCAGAGAGTCAAATGCCAGCCTCTCAATTTCCAGCACATGCTGGGCTCATGAACTCCTGTTCTGAGGAGCTAACGCTGTTTCCTCCCTCTAGGTGCCTGACTGACAGAAGTTCTTGCCCCTGGGGAGCTGGTGTGGACAGAGGAGGGGTGAGTGTTCTGGAGGCACAGACTTATTATTCTCCTTCTGCTGAGGTTGGACGAAGAGGTCTTCCAGGCCCTCGGGCTCTCGATTTTTGACATATTTGACTGCTGGGGAAGTGTGAGGCTTTGTCTACGCCACCTGTTTCTGGTGGCGCTGAAAACGGGGGGCCATGCTGGGGACCCTCCCTGGTTTTGGCTCGTTTTGGGTTAGGGGCTGAAATGCATATTCATCAAGCTCTGTATTCAAAAACAGGCTTTGCCTCTATTGCTCGTCCATGCCACCGTGGCTGGTGAAGGACGGTGCTGGGCCTGGAAGCTGCCCCGTGGCCCTTGCCTGCCTTTGCTTCGCCACTCCTAGGTCGTAGACTAGATTGAGGAGAGAGTGCTTTCATCCTGGCCCTGCCCGTTGACTACTACATGACCTTCCTTTCTACTGGCCTCAGGGTCACATCAACATTGGTGGATCAGGGGATTGGGGAAAGTAGGGTCAGACTAAATGACTTGTTTTCAAACTTTCCAGCAGGGAACTCTCCTTTTTCCATTGCACCCCAAAGAATCTCAATGTACAAAACAGCTAAAGGGGTTGCAGTGTGGGTTGGAGTTGGCGTGGGGCTGGCCAATTCCTCAGCCCCCAGACAATGCAACTGATCTTTTCTTGGCTTTATGGAAGACACTTTGGAAACCACTGGCCCGGGGCATGTCAAAGCTTCTTCCCAACTTGGAGGTGCTGTGACTCTGGCAGGGCGAGGGAGTAGAGAGGGAACTCAGCCAATGGAGTTACATTGATTGGGAAATTTCGAAGTAACATGCAAATGTCACTGTGATGTTATTAGTAAGGCACAATTGCCAGGGCTGTGATGTTGTCACTCTGGAGTCCTCTGGTTTTTAATTTTGGTTCAATGTGAAGTATCTTTTTACCCCTAGGGAAACTTTCCACTTGTGTGTGTGTGTGTGTGTGTGTACACATGTGTGTGCACCTGTAGGGAGCGGGAACTATGGGGAATGAAGTGTGGCTGAGCCAGGCTGGGACAGGTAGAATGAATGGTGGGCAGAGCTGGGAGCATGTTGCTCCTGGGGGTGGTGGGGGTAGGGGGTGGCTTTAGCTCGGTTAAAAGGAGCGATTTGGCTCCTTCCTACAGGGGCCCCATGGAGATCTCTGGGCAGGAAGCACCGGGAACAAGGAATCCTCTGTCCACAGCCACAGCACAGCCAGGACAGAGGAGGTGGATTAGGAGTTCCCGGGAGGGAGCCTGCTCAGCCTTTCCCTGACATTTGGGCAAATGTGTGGGGAGATGCGGAGCTCGAGGTATGTGCGCACAGGGAAGGTGGGGCTCCGTTAAGGGGAGGTTGAGATCGGCTCGTACATTTATTCCACACGTTCCTCAAGCTTCCTGAAGCCTTTCAAGGAGCCAAGCTCAGAAGCAGACAATTCTGTAGGAGTCAGAGCCAAGAAAGATGAGACTCTAGGTATTAACCACCATCAGTTTACTGAAGGAGACAGGAAATGTGAGAGATAATAGACTTTCACAGGCAGCTGGGTGCACTCGGAGCTAGTTGGCCATGTTTCTAGAGCCCCACATTCAAGTTCTTGCTCTACAGTAATGGTCTCATGACTTCCCCTTTCTGAACCCTCATTTCTCCTTCTGTAGAATGCAGATGAACACATCAGCCCTAGCTACTTCTCAATGCTTTTCTAAGTGTCAATTAGAATAGAGTTTTTCAAATCTCTTTGGGCAGCAGAAACCCATATTGTAAGCATTTGTAGCAGAACTTGTCTGGTTCTGGGGCAGTTTACCCAGAATTTTGCCCTCCTCGTGGCTCTTAGTTTCCTGGGTGCTTTTGGAGATACCTCGGCAAATTCCCAGGGCTCTAGGAAGCAGGGTCTAAAGACCACTGGGTCAGGGTATTCTTGAGAACATGCTTTGAAAACTGCCCACTGCAACCCAGGTGATAGGGGTGGTGCCGCATACACAAGAGTAGTTATAATACTGGCTTCTGCTTGGCCCTGCCCATGGACAGCACTGACCTTATCTTAGTTAGGGTCTATACAGTTGGGCATGGCTTTTTTCCAGAAACCAGTGACAAAAACTTAACTCAAAGTGGCTTTAAACCAAAAAATGACTTTAATGGATCCTGGGGCAGTTCATGGGACTGAAGAATGAAGAATCAGGTTGACTATCTCTCTGCCATCACTGCTTGTCTCTCCCTTTTAAGCTGTCCTGTGTCCCAGCTTAGCAATCCAAACAGAAAAGGGAGACTCTTTTTCTTCTAGAATCTGTATGTCAATCCAAGGGAAGGACTCTGAGTGGTTCAATCACTGTTGCTGGGAGGATAGGAATATTCTGAGTGGCCAGGTGTGGGTCAGGTGCCTACCTATGTAGCTAACGTAGGGGCAGAGCTAGCACCAGACACAGGGGGAGTAGAAGGCTGTTGGCGGACCACGAGAACATGCTAGGATATTAGTGGAGCCCTAGGTTGTAACAGCTCGTAGGCCTGCAGGGGGCTGTAACTCCCCTCTTCAGTTATAGTAATGCAAATGCCAACAATAATAACAATAGCTAATGTGCATTGAATTACTCTCCCTGTACCAGGCATGTTCTATTGTTTTATGTGTATTCTTTCATTTAACTGTCATGACAGTCTTTGGGTAGGTCCTATTATTACTATTATTTTCCCATATTATCGATGAGGAAACTGAGGCCCTGTTAAGTTAAGGCCACACTTTGAGTAAGTAAGGGAGCTGGGTTTCAAGCCCAAGGTGTCTGGCTTCAGAGACCATGCTCTGACTATTGCATCTCCAGCCTCTGTTTGGTAGGCCAAGTGGCCATCTTGCCTTTGCTTGTATGCACGGAGCTCACGACTTACAGAGGCAGCCCAGGCCCAGGTTGCACTGCTCTGCCTGTTGGAAAGGACTTCCCTATGCAGTGCACATGTCTACCTCCATACAAATCCATCCAGCCAGCATATGGCTGTGTGTTAGGTGTTTCAGGAGATGTCAAGACAAATCATCCATAAACCTGCCTGAACGGTCACCATCACAATAAGTCACATTACTTACATTGTGCCAGGCTCCATGCTGAACTCTTTATGTGCATTATCTCATTTAATTGCAACAACAGTCCAGGTGCTGTGGCTCACACCTGTAATCCCAGCACTTTGGGAGGCCGAGGCAGGTGGATCAATTGAGGTCGGGAGTTTGAGACTAGTCTGACCAACATGGTGAAACCCCGTCTCTACTAAAAATACAAAAATTAGCCAGGCGTGGTGGAGCATGCCTGTAATCCCAGCCACTCAGGAGGCTAAGACAGGAGAATCGCTTGAGCTCGGGAGGCGGAGGTTGCAGTGAGTCGCAATCGTATGACCGCATTCCAGCCTGGGTGAGAGAATAAGACTGTCTCAAAAATATAATAATAATAATAGTTGCAACAACAACTCCAGAGAGTAGGTTCTGTTATTGTCCCCATTTTCCAGGGGAAACTGAGGCTCAGAGGGAATAAGTGACTAAGAAACTGCAAAGCTGGTATTTGAGTTCAGGTCTGCCTAGCTCCAGAGCCTGTACTACAACCCAGTGCAGTCAGCTGTGTCCCCTAGAGGGGAATACATGTGTGCAGATGTGATTGTGACACAGTCAGCATGCAAATTGCCACTGAGAGGGACAGGAAAAATGCAACTGGAGTTTAGAGGAGAGAGGTCAGGAAAAGGGGGAGAAGGGGACATTTGATCTAAGTTGAGGGGAACTAGGATTTGGACATTCAGTTCAGGGAGGGATCTCCAGGAAGGTTTGGAAGAGAGAAGCAGGGGTAGTGAAGTTTGGGGGAACCAAAGAGCTGAGTTGGGGGTGAGGATGAGGGGTGTTGTGGCCAGCTGTGCTTTCAGGCCCCACAGAAGGTGCCTCCTTCTTCCAGAGTGTTCTCTTCTGAGACGTGAAGAGGTTTGATCTTCTCCAGGAGAGCTCAACACAGGTGCCCAGTTCCTTCCTTTCCTCCTGATGTGAGGTGGGCAGGCCCTATCTGGAGGGTAGACAAAGCACCTGGGCACCAACAGCTGTCAGTGCTTCATTCCCTTCTTCCTGATGGTGAATGGCAGGAAGAATGGTCCATTCCCCGGGGATCAGCACTTTCTCCAGACAGCACAGTGCTCCAGGCACCAGAATGGCTGGACTAGCCATTCAGGAGGGTTCTCCATGTCCTCCCTGGACAGCAGGCTGAAGCATATGCCTCTCACCCATGGAGGGGCTCCTTTCTCCTGTGCCCTCCCTTAGCTAATCTCATCCATTTGTCAGAAGGTGGATAATGCCCCCAGAGGCCTGGGCTCTGTCCCTAAAGTGCCTTTGGATTTTTCTCCAAACAACACAGGTGGGAAATTGGGGAAGAGTATGATGTAGTGCTAGGAGCTCTCTCAGTTTCAAAGGATAGAAGAATAGCAGTTATTTTTCTTGAGCTGGACTCACAGTGAGTCAGGGGTTTTATTACCCCATTTTGCAGATGAGGAAGTTGAGGTTCAGAGGAGGAAAATGATGACAAATGCAGTTGTCACATGAAATATGAATGGCTGTGCCATTGTCTGCTGAAGGAGGGACATAAGTGTGGAGACTCAACATGGAAAACTGCCCCTTCCTTCCCCTGCTCTTGCCCACCAATTCCTCCTCCTGTGGCAGTGGCTCTGAAATGCTAACTCTGGCTACCCTAGCTGCTCTCCATCCTCTCTTCTACATGGTAGCAGATCATTCCTCCTGGATTGCTGCCTGCCTGAGAGCTGGAGGGGTGTCTCTGGGGGACCCAGGCCTCAGGAATGTTGCCCACGTAAGGTCCAGACATCCAGTATTTCTTCTGTGACTCTTACAGTCTCTGGAGTCCCTGGATTTCTCCAATCCTTCTTGAAGGAATTCCAGCATTTCTGTAAGGGGAAAAGAGGCAGAGGACAGAAGAATTCTTTCATAATTCTTCTGTCTTTAGGATCCTTCAACCCCATGGCCCTTATCACCTGGCTCACACTAGAACTAGAATCAAAGTCCTTCATATTCTTTTCTACAAAGGGCTTTTCAATTTATCATCTCATCTGATTTTCCTTGTAATCCTGAGAGATAAGGCAGGAAGGGTATAATTATCCCCATTTTGTGGGTGGGTTAACTGAGGCTCAGAGAAGGTAAGTAACTTCTCCAAGGTTACACAGATGATAGTGGCAGAGCAGGGCTAGAAGATAGAAGCCAGTGTCCAGGAATCCTGACCTGGTGCCCAGTGCCAGGCACCAGTGCCCAGTGCTGACAGCTACTGGGACAGCCTCGGGCTGGCTTCTTAGTCCCTCTCTACATCCAGGACTCCCTCTCTGGTTCAGCCCAGTGTGGGGGAGGAGTCATGTCCCCAGTTCAGACCTTCCAGGCTTCCTAAGGCCTCCAGAGTAAAGCCTCACTCACCACTTCTGTATTTGAGAGTTCCCCAAATCCAGTCTCAATCCACTGCTCTTGCCAATCTCAGCTAACATAACAGGCTAGTCTTTTCCTTCTGACAAAGTAGACAAGATTAGCCATTTGTTAGGGGGGCATCCCTCTGTGGGATGTTGGAGGAATGGGTTTCAGCCTGCTTGCTGCTGAGGGAGTAGACAGGGAAACTGAGGCAAGGGTCAGCACAATCGCTGCATTCAGGACAGCTTAGAGAGGCAAGGCTAAGAAAAGGCTTGGACTGGACTAATACAATGGGCCTTTCCCCAGGAAAATCTACTGCTTTGTTTCATTAAATAAAACACAGATGGTGCGTGCCTATAATCCCAGCTACTTGGGAGGCTGAGGCAGGAGAATTGCTTGAACTGGGACCTGGGAGGTGGAGGTTGCAGTGAGCCAAGATCGAGCCACTGCACTCCAGCCTGGACTACAAGAACAAGACTCCATCTCAAAAAAAAAAAAAAAAAGAAACACAGAGTGTACTGAGTGCCTATCTTTTGCTCTACTTCTATCCCAGAGAATATCTTCCAAGGGGCACCTTAAGCTTTGTCAGAAAAGTAGCACCTGGGCCAAACCAGAACCAGAGACCCAGGTTCCTAAGGAGCATTGGAGTTTACAGCTCAGCACTTGCCAGAACAACTGGGATTCTGGAATTAGTGATGATGATTGCACAATTACGTATGTAAATATACTCAAGAGGAGTGAATTGTATGCTGTAAAGTGGTACATTTTATGGCATATGAATTATATCTCAATTTTTTTAAAAAAGAATACCTGGGATTATATTAGAGCATGCCCTGCACATGTAGGTGCTTAATAGATGCTTAATAGATATTTGTCGAATGAATGCATTAATGAATGTAAATTTATTTATTTATTTTACTTAAAAATTTTGTTTTGATACAAGAACATCTTATAAAGCACATTTGTTTGATCCTCACAGCAGCTGTAAGGAGGACTTAGGGCAAGAATAATGATCCCCATTTAACAGATAAACAGAGGCCTGGAAAGATGAAATGACTTACCTAGGGCAATTGAATTAGAGTTTTAGAGAGTTGAAATAAGTTTTTATGCTATCTTCTCCAGCCCTTGATTCATTAAGCAAACCTTAACCAAGCACTTCTTCTATAACTGAGCTATCCCTGAGATGCTGAGATACTGATATCAATGTGACAAGACCTCTCTCATTCCCCAGTAGTTGAGAGGGAGACTGGGATGAAGAACCAAGCACTGACATGACTAATCACACATGACTATGGTGTGATTAGTACTGAAGGGAGGTGGGCTCAGGGGCTGCAATGCCCAAAGGGGCTCTGGCCAGCCCTGGGGAGAGCAGGGTGACTGCCCTGGAGGCTGACAGCTGACTGGACCAGGAAGGATCAGAAAGATGGCCAAAAGAAAGGGCAAGGTGTGGCTGGGTGTGGTGGCTCACGCCTGTAATCCCAGCACTTTGGGAGGCTGAAGTGGGCAGATCGCTGGAGGTCAGTAGTTTGAGAACAGCCTGGCCAACATGTGAAACCCCATCTCCACTAAAAATACAAAAATTAGCCAGGTATGGTGGTGCACGCCTGTAATCCCAGCTACTCAGGAGGCTGAAGCAGGAGAATCGCTTGAACCTGGTAGGGTTGCAGAGAGTCGAGATTGAGCCACTGCACCCCAGCCTGGGTGACAGAGCAAGACTCCATCTCGAAAGAAAGCAAGAAAGCAGGAAGGAAGGGAAGGGAAGCGGAGGGGAGAGGAGGGGAGGGGAGAGGAGAGGAGGGGAAGGGAGGTGAAGGGAAGGAAAGGGACAAGGTGGGCAGGGTAGGGTATCTTCATGTCAGTCCAGGGTGCCCTTGAATCCTGTGATGAGATTAGGGCTGGCTTTGATTCAGAAGAGCAGGAGGAGTCACTGATGAATTTTCAGCAGGCAAGGAACAATGCTAGATTGCCCACTGCCCTCCATCCAGGGCAACCCCATTTCAGCCCTTTCTTCAATACCACTCTCCCTGCCCGCCCTCCTCCTCTGTACCCTCTGCGCTGGTCACACGGTGAGCCTGATAGAGGTGAACTTGAGCCCAGGGGTCCTCTCTCCCAGACCAAGCTAGTCCTTGCTTCATCACTCCAAGTAGCCCTCCTCAGTCTGAGTCCACCCCTGACATTGCTGTTCTGGCCTTCAGCTGATCACAGCTAGAAACTGTCGGTAACATTAGCACTAAGCGCTAATAACCATTAAAACAGATGACTATTTACCAAGCCCCTACTCTAAGCCAGGCGTGGTTATAAGTGATTCATTTCTGTATCACTTAAAGTCATTTAATCCTCATCCTAAGAAATGGGTTATAGTATAATCCCTAGTTGGCAGATCAGGAAACTGAGGCACGGAAAGATGTCATAATTTGCCTAAGTGTTGGTGAAGCTGGGATTCAAAACCAGAGGCTGTGCTGAGTCTTATCCGCTGGACTGTAGAGCACACAGGAGGAAAAGGGCAGTCAGTCCAGCTGAAGACTGAGTGAGCAAAGAGGGACTGGTCTGGTGAACTTGGCAAACCACAGAAGCACACACAGGCCTTGAAGTCCATACATTCCATGTGACGGGCAATCTGCCTTTTGCCTTTGAATCTAGGATTTCTGAAGCTCTAGGCCGACCGTGTCCCTGTCTGTTTGATGTAGGCTGGCTGGAGCCTGAGCCCTGGACAGCCAGATTCATATTTTCTCTCTCATCTGTTTCTCTTTCTCCTACCCACCACCCCAGTGCTTGGGCCTAGAAATGGATTCTGCCTCCAGCTGCTCCTGCACTGGGTCCTGATTTAGTCCGCAAATTTTTATTAAAAACTCCAATTTTATTGGAGTTCCTACCATACTCCAAACACTGTCCTATGTACTGGGATACAGAGGCGCACATGGCAGGTAAACACATGCTATGGTCTGGATGTTTGTGTCCCCTTATAATTTATTTGTTGAGATCCTAACCGCCAAGGTAATGGTATTAGGAGGTGGGGCCTTTGGGAGGTGATGAGGTCGTGAGGGCTCCACCTTCATGAATGGGATTAATGTCCCTATAAAAGATCCCAGAGCCTTTGGTAGTTCATGAGCATGATGATTGCGTGTTCACGCATGGGTGTGAGATGTGCCGCCTTCAAACCTTGTTACAATGTACAATGTGAACGCATTACCTGTCTGACATGAAAAAAAAAAAAAAAAGAGAGCGATCTCAGAGAGCTAGATTTCCTTTCTACCATATGATGACTAGAAGGAGCCATCTCTGAACCAGAAAGCAGCCCTCAGTAGACACGGAATCTGCTGGCACCCTGATCTTTGACTTCTCACAAAAATGTGAGAAACACATTTTTGTTGTTTATGAGCCACCCAGTTGATGGTGTTTGGTTATAGCAGCCCGAAAGCAGAAATTCATATCGTTCTCTGGCATTTCCCAAGGGGTAGTGACAAAGATGTCTCTTGGTTCCTCCATGGGATGCATGATTTTGAATTTGGAAAAATACCTCTGTTGGGGGAGGTAGCATGTGCTGGGAGCCCATGTGCTGGGGGTCAGGCTTGGGCTGTGATCCTGCCTCTTCTGTGGCCATGCTGGGTGACCTTAGGCTGGTTCTTGCCTCTCTCTGGTCCTCTTCCTCCCCATCTACCAAAAGGGGATATGAGAACAGTCCCTGGCATTTGTGGGGCATTTGCCTGGCCTATGTGTCATGTGCTCACAGGAGCCCAGGCTGATTCCAAGGTCCCTTCCTTTCTAACATTTGGTTCCTGGGTCTCACAGGCCCTGGAAGTGACCACTGGGCTGGGTAGCTCATCAGCTTCCCCACACTGAAGCCCGAGGGGTCTCCTGCTGGCTTCTCAGAGCGGACAGAACAGGTTCCAGCAAGGCAGACCCTGACACAGAAGCCAGACCTGTCCAGCAGGGACCCCATACACTGGTGGGTGTAACCTCTTATTATTTCCTTTGGGCAGGAAGTGGGGAAGGCTGGAGTGGAGGTGGAGTGAGAGCAGACCTTCAAGGCCCCTGAAACTATGCACTTAACCTAGTCCTGCCTTGTGAAGGGTGGTGAAACCAACGCCCGAGAAGGGCAGCTTTCCCCAAGACTTTGCCAGGTGTCACCAAACTATGCTGGAACCCAGATCTACTGATCCCTGCCTGCACAAGTGTGTCATGTGCTCAGCTGTTCCTGGGCCTTGCTCACGGAGTAGGGGAGGGCAAAGGATAGAGCGTGTGTGCACCTGGCCAGGTGGAGAGTGGCCACATTTTATCCCGATGCTATGGTTGTCGGGGGAGAAGTGTCTCCATGTCATTTGTCATGTTTCCCTGCCTCCTGTCATGTTTCTCAGATAAGTTCCTGGGTCTCTTGCCCAACTGACGCAAACAGCCTATAGGTTGAGTGTCCAGAGGAGGGGGCGATGCAGAGGGCCGGCCTTTGTGCCAAATGGGGACAGGAGGCCTGGTGAGTCCTGCTGTACACCATTCCTGGTGGTGGAGCCGCTCAGCTGTGAGCGCCCATCCTTCCTCTGGGCAGTGGCCATGTGGCCTAGGCTAGCAGGCCCTGGAAGAGCCTTTCTGCGTCCTTCCTGGTTCTTGGTGTCTACTGCCTCACCCACACCCCTGAAGCTCTGGGCTTTGCTACTCAGCTCTGGCACAGAGACTGGTTTGGCAGGTTTGGCCACACCCATGAGCAGTGTGACGGCTGGGAGCTGGGGTGGGGCAGGCCTGAGGAGGCAGTGCTGCCCTGTCCTTACCCCCATACCCCCAAATCCCAGCCTCACTTCTGCCGCCTTTTCTACCTTTCTCAAGGGAGGCTTCCTGGGAAACTGGAAGGCAGAAGCCATGCAGACTTCTAGTCCTGGTTCCACTGCTTACTCGGTATGTGGCCCTTGGCCAGCCCCTTTCCCTTCTTGGACCTCAGTTTCAGCACCTGTACAATGGGGCTTTGGGCTCAGTGATCCTCAGACAGCCACGTTGTATGATTCTAGTTGGGGTTCTACCATTTTCTCTCCATCCCTGAACAAACGATAGAGCACTGACTGCCGCAGGTTCCAGCTGGGTAAAATGAGTGCCTCGACCCTTGCTTGCTTCCTGGGGATGTTGATAGGATCAGCCAACATCCTAGCAAGCATCCAGTCTCCATGGGAAAGTTTTCTTTCTATAGTCTGGCCTGCCCTTATCTGGTTCAAGCAGAAGGAGAGAGGATACCTAGAGATGGGGCTTTCTCTAGGCCCCCTCCATGCTCCACTTACCCTGAGACCATAATTGACTGAGAACCAGGCTTTCTGAATGTTTCCGTGATCGGGGGGGAGGGGCAGAGGTAGAGAACAAGAATACAGAGGAAAGGCTCTCGCACTTGCTGCCTCCCGTTCCTCCCGACCTTCAGACCAGCCCAGGGTCTAGTTCGGGGGAAGAGGGGAAGGCAGAAAAATTCCACCACTGCTACAGGCCCCCTCTGTGACACTGGGAAAATTGTGTACTCTCGCTGCACCTCAGTTTCCCGATCTAACGAGGAAGACACATGTCTTCCAGATCACATGTCCTCAGAAAATTTAAATTCTGTTTTTTTTGTTTGTTTGTTTGTTTTTGAGACAGAATCTCGCTCTGTTGCCTAGGCTAGAGTGCAGTGGCGCAATCTTGGCTCGCTGCAACCTCTGCCTCCTGGGTTCAAGTGATTCTCCTGCCTCAGCTTCCCAAGTAGCTGGTATTACAGGCATCCACCATCATACCTGGCTAATTTTTGTATTTTTAGTAGAGACGGGGTTTTGCCATGTTGGCCAGGCTGGTCTCAAACACCTGACCTCAGGTGATCCACCCACCTTGGCTTCCCAAAGTGCTTGGATTATAGGAGTGAGCCACTGCGCTTGGGCAGAAAATTTAAGTTCTGACAATGTATAGGTCAGAAGAAGGAATGGGAGTTAGATGAAGAGGACATTCCCAGCCTGAGATGGGGGCTAGAGAGAGAAGAAAAAGGGAATTAACATTCAGTGAGCACCTATGTGCCAGTGCTATGCCAATTACTTTGCATACAATACATACACCATCTATATTCCCAAGTCGCCTTTCCAAGTGGCAGCCAGAGTGAACTTTGTAAAACACAAATTTGGCTGGGTGCAGTGGCCCACACCTGTAATCCCAGCACTTTGGGAGTCTGAGGCGGGCGGATCACGAAGTCAGGAGATCGAGACAATCCTGGCAAACATGGTGAAACCCCGTCTCTACTAAAATACAAAAAAAAAGAAATTAGCCGGGTGTGGTGGCGGGCGCCTGTAGTCCCAGCTACTCGGGAGGCCGAGGCAGGAGAATGGCGTGAACCCGGGATACAGAGCTTGCAGTGAGCCGAGATCACGCCACTGCACTCCAGCCTGGGCGACAGAGTGAGACTCCGTCTCAAAAAAACAAAACAAAACAAAAAACCCAAAAAACACAAATCTGACTATGTCACTCAGTGACTTTCCTCTGCCCTTAGAATAAAATCTAAATTCCTTACCATGGCGTTCAGAGCCCTGAGTGAGCCGGTCCCTGCCTCCCCCTTCCAGCCATCTATCTCTATTGGTCTCCATAGGTCATTGGAAATTATTCTATTGGTCAATTCCATCAGCCACAGGAGTCTTCTCTGTTCATTTAGCAAATTTATTCCAGTCGCAAGACCTTTACACGTGCTTAGGTTCCCTCTGCTTAGAATTCTTTTCCTGGCTCTTTGCCGCCTTGGCTCCTTCTTATCCTTTACGTCGCAGTTTAATTTAGTCCTCCCACCCCCTGCACTGCTTTTTTCACCACCTCTTGATTCCTTCATAATGCTTATCACAATTTGTAGCTATTTGTCTTTTTCTTTTAATGTCATGTTCACTCTTGATTCCATGTGGCATGGCGCACAGTAGGTATTCAATAAGTATCTATTGGATGAATGAATGAATGAATTGTAAGGAAATGAAAGAGTGCTGGTTGAGTGCCTGGCATAGGGTATGGCTCTTAAGAGGTGCTCAATAAATGGCAGCTTTTAGTGAGAACTGACATGGCAGAGAAAATAAATATCCACTGATAGATTGCATACATGGTGGGTAGGGGAGGCAGCGGGTAATTAAGATTGGAAAGTGATGCACTCGTGCCAGATCTTGGGGGTCCCTGATGCTCAGCCAAAGAGTTCAGACTTCCTGAAAGACAGTAGCTGGAAGTCATTGCTGGGCCATTAATGTAACTATAAAGCCCTACTTCTGAGATGTGGGCTCAGCCACTTTGCGTACTCAAGGGGCTGTGCTGTATGGTGATGGGGTTGCAGGGTTGGGGACAAACCCAGAGAGAGACAGGCTGGGAACCTTTCTGGTGTCATTCTCTGAGACAGGCTATTCCCACAGGCCCAGAAGGAGGGGACACAGTTAGGAGCATCCTGTGTTTTCTGATTCCACATGGCCATTACATTGTTTCTGGGGAGTGGAGGATAGGGGTGACCTAAGAGTCAGATGCTTGGATTTCTATTTGAGCCCCTCCCATTATCAACCATGTGACTTCTGCTAGGCTCATTTGCATTTCTGATTCTGTTTCTTCATCTGTAAACAGGCTGCTGTTCGTACCTGCCTCATGGTTTTCTTGGGGAGGATCAATGAGGTAGAACCTGCAAAGGGCTTAGCAGAGAGCCTAGCACCTACTGAACGCTCAGTAAAGGTGAGCTATTATCTTCCATTCAACAGTGGGGGATTCAGAAAGGTAGACTGAACCACAAGTGCACAGAGGTATGAAATACTTTGGAGTGGCAGGAGTTTCCTGTGTGTGTTGGGGACGGCAAGGAGGCAAGTGGAGCGGCAGGTGGGTCCAGCTCCTGCAGCCCGTGTATATTGGCCAGGAGCTGGCACTTTATCTGGAGAGCGATGAAGACACTGCAGGGTATCAGGTTGGGAATGATGTGATCTGATTTCTGGCAGTGGGAGGATGAATTGGAAGGGTAAGGCTGGAGACCAAGAGACGGATGGTAGGCTGTTGGTGTGGCCTGGTGAGAAGTGATGGTCTTCATCTCAGGCTCATGGAAGTGTAGAAGAGGGAACAGATCACAGAGTGAGTAGAGACAGAGAACGGACAGTGTGGGGCCTGATGGGTCTTGGGGAAGGGAGGGGGAAGAAAGGAACTTGTCCTGGATGGCTGCAGACTTTCTCGATGGGGTGGCTGACGAGATTATAAAACCGAAAGTATGGACAGTGCATGTGGGTTTTGATGCCTGTAGTTTGACTTTTCTGGGAATTCAGTAGCTCCCTGAGAAACCTCTCTTTTATCTGACTCTCCGTGTAGGAAATCTTTCTAAAATCTCTGAATGATGACTCTTCCATTAGGGATGAGGAAGGCCTCCTGTGGGGACACCGTGCATACCTCCTAAGGAGGGGTGGCAGCTTGGCCTCCTTTGGTGGTAACAAAGCTGGGGATTTTATTTGGAAGCTGTATTTCAGAGTCTATCAGTTTTCTTGTGATTTTCTTCAAAGCATGTACAAAGAGGCAGTTCCAGTTAGTGGAATTTTTTTTTTTTTTTTTTTTTTGAGACAGAGTTTCACTCTTGTTGCCCAGGCTGGAGTGCAATGGCGTGATCTCGGCTCACTGCAACCTCTGCCTCCCGGGTTCAAGTGATTCTCCTAACTCAGCCTCCCGAATAGCTGGGATTACAGGCATGTGCCACCACGCCCAGCTAATTTTGTATTTTTAGTAGAGACTGAGTTTCTCCATGTTGGTCAGGCTGGTCTCAAACTCCCGACCTCAGATGATCCGCCCGCCTCGGCCTCCCAAAGTGCTGGGATTACAGGCGTGAGCCACCGCGCCTGGCCAGTGGAATGTTTTGTGTATTTATTCCACGGCTCTGGACCAAGACTAGGCAACTTTTCAAGAGTGGTGAAAGGTAAGCTCCTGCGTGCTCCCTCTCTCTGTTATTTTCTTGATTGGTGTGGACTGGAAGCTCACATTCCAGAGAAACTTAGGTCTTAGATTACCCATCTAATTTTCCTTATGGATGGGAACAAGAGAAGGTGCATGAAAGTTGCTCATGATTGTGAATAATGCCACAGCTGGGCTTGACCCAGGCACCTCACTGGCAGCTACAGGCTTTCCCATGGCATGCAGCTGGCACTGCCTCTGGAGAGGAGGATAGGGGTGATGACCTGATGAACATCAGCACAGCCCCCGGCCCATCTCAGAGGCACACACCTAGTGGCAGCGGGAGGGCCCCCGCAGACTGGAGAGGACTCAGCTATTGTCCTAAGCCTCTGACAGTGAGGCTCATCCATACCCCGCCTCCCATCTGAGATGAGCTCAGAGATATGACTGAAGTTTCAGGGCTAAAACCAAAGGGATTGGGTTGGTACCCCCTTCTTATGAGAAAAGGAGAGGAGAGCCCTGTCTGGGTCTGGCGGAATACAGTCTGCATCCCCACTCCAGCTGATTGCAGTGATGAGGAGATGCCTTTGTCTGAGTTGCCAGGGGAACCAAAGTTTCTGCCTTCTTCTGAGGCCCTGATTGGCTCCTGCTGGAGCTTAAGCTTTGGTGAATGGAAGGGCCTCTCTTCTGCCTACACCTTCCCTGAGGTGAGAGACGAGTAAGGCTGGAGTCCCCATGGATGCACTGTGTTGGTGTCTCTGTCCTACCTCCTTAGCTGGGGGTGCTGGATCCCCTTGCTCATTCGTCTTTCACTAATCCTGGGCAGCATCTGCCCCAGGCCTTTCATCCTTCTAGGTCCAGGAAAGCTAGCCTAAGAATCAGGAAAACTGTATACCAATCCTGACATAGGCAGACTCACTCTTGGCCTTGGGCAGGTCTCTTCTCCCTGGGCCTCGGTTTCCCTACCTGTAAAAATGAAGGCATTGGGCTAAACTCTGGTCCTTCCAGCTCTGACTTCCCTGACCACACAGCCCAGATCCCCTCTCTGACCTTCCATGGCCCTCCTCGTGCCTCTTGCGCGCCTCTGACTGCATTCTCTCTCGTAGGTTCCCTTGTAAGATGCAGGTCAGAATAGGGTGTTGTAACCAGCCTTGAGCATTGTTTTGGTTTTCTGTGGGGAAAACTGTGCTCCCTGAAGCCTGTCCTAGAAGCCCTACATCCTGCAACCCCTCTTGTCCTCATCTGTCTCACCTGGACCGAGCCCCAGGGTCAGAAGCCCGGAGGAACAAATGATGGGTGCTTGTGTCTGTTGCAGGGTGGGGCTAGGCAGTGTGCAGAAAGGAGCATGTGGGGGTGGGTGGGGGCAGCTGGAAGAGCCCTGGAGCTCAGCAGTCCTGGGTTCCAGGCCTAACTTGTCTACCTGCTGTCTAGGTGACCTTGGGAGGGTGGCTCAGTTGCAGTCTTCCCATCTATCACACAGGAATAATAATGCCACCTCACAGGGCTTGTTGCCAAGATGACATGTCTGCCATACAGGAGACACCAAGTTCCCTTCCTGCTCTCTCTTCTAAACAAGGCAGGGAGATGGGGAAAGTTCAGATCGAGAAGGGGCCCTAGGCTGCAGGACCTGAGGTGCCCCAGGCCGGGCCTTAGATGCTGCTCATTCCTGGCAGTGCCAAAAAGCAGGGAGAAAAAAGTATTGGCCTTGGGTGGATGGGGGACGCTGTGTGTCAGAGCTAATGTTTAAATAACACTTTTAAGATCCTCCAGGGACCTCAAATGAGGATTTTTCAGATGAGCTGAAAATGGAGCAAAATAATGAGACTGAACTCACTGGCAGGAAAGGGAGCAGCCTTAATTGGTACTGGCCCTGCCTTGGCCCCGTGACACTCATTACCACAGGCTGCCCAGGAGGATGACCCGTGCATTTGGGCTGTAAGCAATGTCAATTTCTTAGCATGGGGTGATGGGGTTGCATCTGGTAGTGACTCAGCCCTGCTTCTTGTCGACTCACCAGGTTGAGGGTCAGAGAGGACTTCTTAGTTGGCCTTCAGAGCCTGGTTTAGTTTTTAGCTTTGTGACCTAGCCTCTCTCCACCTCTGGGGTCTAGAGGCAGCAGCCCAGACCTGGCCACTGTCTGTCACAGGTGTGGTGGGAGGCAGGGATGGGATGTTGAAGTCAGGCATGAGTTGCTGGGAGACCTTCCCTCCTTTGCTGAGGTTTGCCTGGGGTCCTGGATGAGGTGGGTGGAGAGAGGGAGGAAGGGGCATTCTCAGAAGAAAAAAGGCTGGTGGGTGTGTGGGTGGGTGAATTTGTGCCAATGAGATGTGACTCTCTGGGCAAGCTTGTGTAGCTTACATGGAGGAGGCACAGAATCTAAGGGACATGTCTCAAAGAGGCTGAGGGATGGGCCTAAGAAGCCAGCATGGGCGGGGGTGAGGGGTGGGTCCTGGGAGTGGTTTGCGAGTCCCTGTGGAAACACAGGTGGTAGAATTGGTGAATGGTATGGACCAAGAGAGTCCTATTCTGAAGACACCAGAAAATTCTGACCAGGCTCTTGTGCGTGAGGCCTCTTCTGTTTTGCTTGGGCTGGACTGCGGGGTGAATGGCCGTGGGTGTGGTAAGTTACCGCTTCTCCTGGGCGGAGCCTGGTTTGCATTGTAAATACTGCTCCTGGAGCCACTAGTCGTGGTGGGGGCACTTTTTCAGACGCCTTCCTGGGGAATGTGTGAGGGCCGATTGTTAGATCATTCTTGGCACCTGGTTTGCATTATGAATGCAGTTGGGAGGCATAAGGGCAAGCATTGGGTCACTAGCGGGTCCCAGGCCACCCTGACCCCAGGCTCACTGCTCCCGAAGCACTCCCTCTCCTTGGTCTCTGGGGCAGCACACCCCACTTTCTGGCTTTCTCACTCTGGCCTGCCCTCATTTGCCTGTTGCTGCTCCTCTCCCTAACTGTTCAGTGTGTGGGTTCCTCAGGGCTGCATTGCAGTTATTGTCGTTTTTAAAATAATACTGTTTTTTAATTTTAAAAATTCAATTTATTCATTTATTTTAAAAAATACAAATGAGAGCTCACTATGTTGGCCAGGCTGGAGTGCAGTGGCAACTAACAGGTGCAATCACAGCCTCAAACTCTTTGACTCAAGGGATCCTCCTACTTCAGCCTCCCGAGTAGCTGGGATTACAGAGTGTGCCACTGCACCCGGCAGGTTTTTTTTTTTTTTTTTTTTGAGACGGAGTCTTGCTCTGTCACTCAGCCTGGAGTGCAATGGCGCGATCTCAGCTTACTGCAACCTCCGCCCCCCAGGTTCAAGTGATTCTTATGCCTCAGCCTCCCAAGTAGCTGGGATTACAGGCACCCGCCACCACTCCCAGTTAATTTTTCTATTTTTAGTAGAGACGGTATTTCTCCATATTGGCCAGGCTGATTTCGAACTCCTGACCTCAAGTGATCTGCTCGCCTTGGCCTTCGAAAATGCTGGGATTACAGGCATGAGCCACCTTGCCCGGCAGTGTTGTTTTTTTTTTTTTTTTTTTTTTAATTAAAACCATAATAACATAGTACCAAGATTTGGGAAAACAGGAAGCAGAAAAAAATTACTCCTGAGTATGACTGGGAGCTTGGAGTGTTTCCTTTCACCAGTTTTCCTTTGCTCTTTCTTGCACAGTCATAATTTCTACTGCATCATCAGTACTGTCCTGCATTTTTCTCTTAACGGTGTATCGGAAGCTGCCTTCTGTGTCGTTACTGAAGATTCTATTAAATACATGATCGACTCATCCCTTTTCCTGCTGATGGATATTCCGGCTGTTTCTAGTTTTTGCTATTATGAATAACAGTGCAATGAACATTGCATAAAATGTTCTTCCTGTATTTCAGATGATGATGTCTCTTGGGGTGAAGACCCAGGAAGAGAATTCTGGGTAAAAGGCTGTGGCTGCCTTAGAGGCTCTCAGTAAACTTGCCAAACTGCTATGCCAACCTTTAACCCCCAGCATCCAGGGTGAATGGCAGGAACTGTTTTTTATTTCTCTCTCTCTCTTTATTTGATTTTTAAAAATTTCTCTCTCTCTCTCTCTTTTTTTTTTCCCCCGAGACAGAGTTTTGCTCTTGTTGCCCAGGCTGGAGTACAGTGGCATGATCTCAGCTCACTGCAACCTCTGCCTCTGGGTTCAAGGGATTCTCCTGTCTCAGCCTCCTGAGTAGCTGGGATTACAGGAGCCCGCCACCACACCCAGCTAATTTTTTTTTTTTTTTTTTTTTGAGACAGAATTTTGCTCTTGTTGCCCAGGCTGGAGTGCAATGGCTCAATCTTCGCTCACTGCAGCCTCTGCCTCCTGGGTTCAAGTGATTCTCCTGCCTCAGCCTCCCGAGTAGCTGGGGTTACAGGCATGTGCCACCACGCCCAGCTAATTTTGTATTTTTAGTAGAGATGGGGTTTCTCTATGTTGGTCAGGCTGGTCTTGAACTCCTGGCCTCAGGTGATCCGCCCGCCTCAGCCTCCCAAAGTGCTGGGATTACAGGCATGAGCCACCGTGCCTAGCTAATTTTTGTATTTTTAGTAAAGATGGGGTTTCACCATGTTGGCCAGGCTAGTCTCAAATTCCTGATGTCAGGTGATCCACTCACCTTGGCCTCCCAAAGTGCTGAGATTACAGGTGTGAGCCACCACACCCAGCCTGTTTTTCATTTCTGTTAAGTCTGAAGAGCCTGTTCCTTGTGTGTAGGGACTGCTCCCAACTGTCCTCTGTCCATGCATTCATTCATCCTAAGGCGGGAGGCAGAATAGGGCTGTGGAGTCAGGCTGCTTGGGTTCAAACCAGCCTCCCCTCTTAACCACCTTGTGTCCACTTCCTCAGCTGTAAAGTGAACATCATGACAGGGAGCTACCTCACAGGGTCCCTGTGAGGCTTTCTATGCATGAAAGCATGGAAGACACTTGAAATACAGTAAGCCAGGATGACAATGGTCAGGTCTAGAGAGAGGAAGGGGCTGATCTCTCACCACCTGGTGATGCAGGGGCAGAGCTGAGGCCAGAATCAGGCTTCCTGCCTCCAGTGCTCTCTTTCCCTGATGCCAGGCTACTGCTGTGGATGGTGTGGTTTATGGCGTAGGTGGCCCTCTGTTCAAGAATATGTGGGAGGGGTGGAGGGCCTGGATGGAGCTATAAGGTGGGGTCTCTCCCTTTCCTCCCAGAGCCGTCACCTTCTTTCTGGGGTGCTTTCCCCCACAAAGTTATCTCTCTAGGTTAGAGCTTGGCGCCCCAGCTCAGGCCTGTTCCCCAGAGGTATATCCAGGGGACATCTGGCCCCAAGGAGTCTCCCTGGCTAGCCCTTGAGGAGGGCGTTTCAGTCTGGAGGGGAAGGTGAGCTCTGAGGACCTCTCCCTAGGTGACTGTGTCAGTTTCCTAATGCTGCCCTAACAAATGACCATATACTTAAAACAACACAAATGGATGACCCCAGACTTCTAGAGGTCAAAATCTGAAAATGGACCTTATGGGGCCGAAGTCAGGGTGTTAGCAGAGCTGCTAGGGGAGCATCCTCACCTGGCCTTTTCCAGCTCTCCAGGCCACCCACATGCCTTGGTTCATGGCCCCTTCTAGTAGCTGGGTCCCTCCCACCTCTGCCTCTGTCATCATATCTCCTCTGACTCCCCCAAATCCCCTTTTGACTTACAAGAACCCCTGTGGTTACATTGAGCCCATTCAGATAATCTAGGACCATTCTCCATCTCAAAACTCTTTACCTAATCACCTGTACAAGGTCCCTTTTGCCACATGAGTTAACATATTCACCTGATGCTGGGGATGAAGACATGGACATCTTTGTGGGCGGGAGGCGGGTGGGGGGGCATTATTATGCCTGCCACAGCAGCCAGTACCAAAGATCTCTCTAGATTACTGGACCCCCAGGTCCTGCTGGAATTGTACCACTAGCCTCCAAGATGGAGGGAGGGCTTGGGGGTCCAGGCCTGATATGCTGTGGCCGGGGAGGGGTATGAGAGATTCTGTATGATGGGGGGCCCGGAAGGAAGGCAGTGCACCTGTGATAGTGTGATAAATGTGTTCAGTGAGGCAGACATTGCGAAATGTCACCCCTGGCCTTCAGAGGTAGTCCTGGTAGGTGTGGGACCCACTGTGAGGCACTGCCACAGAAAGCCAAGCACCCGCTCCACACACCGCCATCACTGCTGTGTGTGTACACGTGCTTGTGTGTGTACACGTGCTTTTGTGTGCGTGCACTCATCTGTGTCTCTGCATGAATACTCTTGGGAGGGCCAAGGAACAACTCTTGAAAAAGGTCCTTTCTGCTCTTGTTCTAAGAAAAATAATTACACAAGTGACTAATTTTATCCCTAATCCCATAATTACTTTATTATGTAGCTGGTGAGAGGGCCCGAGCTGTGCCTTTGGCTCCACTCTGGCTGTTAGCCCAGTTGGCCTGGTCCACCAGCGTTGAGCCCCGCCTTGTTTCTGGCCTGGGACTGCCATGAGGGCAAGATGAGTTCCATTCTGGCTGAGATCCAGCTACCCTTTGGTATTTGGGGTCTGAAAGACCACCATTTCTTCCCACCAAGCCCATGCACAAAGTAAGAGCTTGTGTTTAGGGAATTAAGTCAGTAGATTCAAGAGATCTGGGTTCTAGTTCACCCCTCTCATTAACTTGCTCCCTGACCTTGAGCATGCCATTTCCCTCTGGATCTCAGATCTGTTGTCTGTGATACAGGGCCCTGGCCAGCTTAACACTCCATGATTCCATGAGGAGAAATGGGAGGACTAGAGCTTTGAGACAGAGGTACCTTCTTGCTACCTGCTGAAAACATACCCCAATCATAGCATTAAAGATAATATTAATAGTAGCTGGGCACAGTGGCTCACGCCTATAATCCCAGCACTTTGGGAGGCCGATGCAGGCGTATAGCTTGAGCTCACGAGTTTGAGACCAGCCTGGGCAATATGCAAACCCTGTCTCTACAAAAAATACAAAAATTACCTGGGCGTGGTGGCATGCGCCTGTGGTCCCAACTACTCAGGAGGCTGAGGTGGGAGGATCGCTTGAGCCTAGGAGGTTGAGGCTTGCGGTGAGCCGAGATCACGCCACTGCATTCCAGCCTGGGCGACAGAGTGAGACCCTGTCAAAAAAAAAAAAAGTAACAATAATATCCATCATTACTTCATAGCAAACCTTGTACCTGATTCTTCATTTATATTTTTCTCATTCTATACTTGGATGACTAGGTGAGGTAGGTTTTACGGAAGAGGAAGCTGAACCAGCAGTTGATAAAGTGACTCACCTGTCATGAAATGGCAGAGCTAGGACTGTAGCCTATGCTCTTAGCCTCTGCCTCCATTGTCTTTTTCTACTGTATAAATAAATGAAGGGCCACTCAGCTAGGAAGTGGCGGGGCTGGGATTTGAACCCAGGTCTGTCTGTCTCCAAAGTTCTTGCCACCTCCCAGAATTAGGCCTGCAGGGGTGATTATACTCTTGAACTTCAAATATGTAAACTTAAGCTTGACACAACAAGAAATAGTGATGGTGAAATAAATTGGAAACTCCAGTAGACCAGAGAGTTGGTAGCCCGAGGTTGTGTTCTAGCTTTGCCACTGGCTCACGCTGTGAACTTAAGCAGATCCCCACTAATCCCTAGGCCTCAGTGTTCCCATGTACACGAGGGGTGGGATTCGATGGTATCCAAAGGCCTTCCTGGTATTGATGGTTTGACATTCTAGGCCATCTGGTCCCAGAAGGTACTGTGGGGCAGGAGGCCAGCTCATGGTGGAGACCAAAGGGTGGGTGAGTTGGCAGCCCTAGTTTTTTCTATTACATTTATTCCCACGAGAATAGAGATTGCTTGGACTGTGTCCCACTGAACATTTGCAGAACAACTTACCCAGGCCATGGAGTTGAGAATAAAGAGTGGAGGAGGTAGTTTCCAGGCTGTTCCTGCAAGGTTACTGCCCAGCCTGGGCTATTAGCTCCTCAGGGGTCCAGGTCTGTCATCTACCTTGCTCCAAAGGCTGCATTGGTCTCAGGTAGGCAGAAGCAATGGCTGCACGTCTGTCTGTGGGAGTCTGTGAGGGTGCCTAAGCATAATAAATAAGAACACTATTTTGTGTTTTCTCTGTCTTTTTTTTTGAACCAGGGTCCCACTCTGTTGCCCAGGCTAGAGTGCAGTGGCTTGATCACGGCCCACTGCATGCACTGGGTTCAAGTGATTATCCTGCCTCAGCCTCCCGAGTAGGTGGGATTACAGGTGCATGCGACCACATCTGGCTAATTTTTGTATTTTTAGTAGAGACAGGGTTTTGCATGTTGGTCAGGATGGTCTCAAACTCCTGGCCTCAAGTGACCCGACCGCCTCGGCCTCCCAAAGTGCTGGGATTACAGGCGTGAGCCACTGTACCCAGCCTACTTTGTATTGTCTATTATCACGGCCTGCAACCCACTTTCCTTGAAATATTACATTTACTTCTCTTAAAACCATATGAGGTATGTATATGGTCATTCCCATTTTGCAGTTGAAGAAACTGAGACTCAAAAGGTTAAGTACTTTCTTTCAGATCACACAATCAGTGAGGGATAGAGGGGGATTTGGGATTCTGCCTCCAGAGCCCACGGTCTTGGCCTTAGGGACTGATACCACATGGGCTGAAGCAATAAGCATGAGGTCACGAGTCAGCGGGTTTGGAATCCCCCCTCTGCTCACCATCTGTGTTTCCTTGGGCAAGTTACTTTATCTCTCTGGATTTCCATTTCTCTCTCCGTAAAATGGGTATATTAATACCTGCCAGTTGGGATTGATTTAAAGGTCACTGAGATGATGGGAAGTGCAAGTGTCTAGCCTGTGGGCTTTCACCTCTTGCCCCTGCCTCCTTCCTGCTTTCCTCTACATATCTGAGGCTCTGGCCACCCTGGAGGTCTCCCACGCATAGCTCATAGCTTAGGCCTTTGCACAAGCTGCTCTTCTGCCTGAAAGTTGCTGTCTCTGCCTGTTGTTGTAAAGATAGACTTCCTTCACATCTAGACTTCGATCCTTTGCTGTTTCCTTGAGGATTCTGGAAAGGGGAAGGGGTGAGGTAGGTTCTCCCACAGGCCTGTTCAGTGATTATCAGGACAACCCCTCGGTAGGGGCAGAATTGAGGGTAGCAGGTAGGGTCCTGAACACCCTGGAAATATAAATCCCTCCAGAAAATTTCCTCCGTTTATACTTGACAGCTTAGGAAGGGCGTGCATATGAGGTGAGTGTTTCCTCTTTGGATCATTAACCTTCCTATTACTGTGGTCTCACTTTTTCAGTTCCCCCTATTTCTTTGGCATCATCTCATGGCCTTTTACTTTCTTGTTTGGTTTTCTTGCTAGAACTTACAAAAAAATTTTCAAAATTGTGGTAAAATATACAGAACCTAAAATTTACCACCTTGACCACTTGTTTTTTGAGGGAGGGTCTCGCTCTGTTGCCCAGGCTGGAGTGCAGTGGCGTGCTCTTGGCTCACTGCAACCTCTGCCTCCCAAGCTCAATCGATCCTCCCGCCTCAGCCTCCTGAGTAGCTGGGACTACAGGCACATGCAACTGTGCCCGGCAAAGTTTTTTTTTTTTTTTTTTTGGAGAAACAGGGTTTCACCGTGTTGCCCAGGCTGATCTGGAACTCCTGGCCTCAAGTGATCCAACTGCCTCAGCCTCCCACAGTGCTGAGATTATAGGTGTGAGTCACCATGCCTGGTCCATCTTAACCATTTTTAAGTAAGTGTACCCTTCAGTAGTGTTGGGTAGGTTCATATTGTGCAACACCATCACTACCACCCATCTTCAGAACTTTTAAATCTTTTTTCTTTCTTTTTTTTTTTTTAGAGATGATGTCTCGCTCTGTTGCCTAGGCCTGAGTACACAGGTGCAATCATAGCTCACTCCATCCTTGAACTCCTGAACTTAAGCAGTCTGCCTGCCTCAGCCTCCTGAGTAGCTGGGGCTACAGGTACGTACCGTGGTACCTGACTAATTTTTTTTTTTTTTTTTGTAAAAATGGGGTTCTTCTTTTGTTGCCCAGGCTGGTCTTGAACTCTTGGCTTCAAGTAATCCTCCTGCCCTGGCCTCCCAAAGTAACGGGATTACAGGTGTGAGCCTGAATTTTAAATTTTTTTAAAATTTACTTTTCCACGGCAGAGTCTTGTTCTGTTGCCTAGACTGAAGTGCAGTGGCACGATCACTGTAGCCCCAACCTCCCAGGCTCAAATGATCCTCCCATCTCATTCTCCCAAGTAGCTGGGACTACACATGCATGCCACCATGCCTGGCTAATTTTTTCTTTTTTTCCTTTTCTTTCCTTTCCTTTTTTTTTTTTTTTTTGAGACAGGGTTTCACTTTGTTGCCCAGGCTAGAGTGCAGTGGCTCAATCTCGGTTCACTGCAACCTCTGCCTCCTGGGCTCAAGGGATATTCGCCCCTCAGCCTCCCAAGTAGCTGGGACTACAGGCATATGCACTATCACACCTGGCTAATTTTTTATTTTTTGTAGAGACAGGGTTTCATCATGTTGCCCAGGCTGGTCTCAAACTCCTGACCTCAAGTAATCCGTATGCCTCAGCCTCCCAAAGTGCTGGGACTATAGGCATGAGCCACTGCGCTGGGGCAGCTAGTTAAAAAAAATTTTTTTTGGATAGAGATTGGGTCTCACTATGTTGCCCAGGCTGGTCTCAAACTCCTGGGTTCAAGTTATCCTCCTGCCTCAGCCTCCCAAAGTGCTGAGATTATAGGCATGAGTCACTGCACCCAGTCTGAATACTTTTTTTATTTTTTGAGACTGAGTTCCGCTTTTGTTGCCCAGGCTGGAGTGCAATGGCGCGATCTTGGCTCACGGCAATCTCCGCCTCCTGGGTTCAAGCGATTCTCCTGCCTCAGCCTCCTGAGTAGCTGGGATTACAGGCATGCACCACCATGCCCATCTGATTTTGTATTTTTAGGAAAGATGAGTTTTCTCCATCTTGGCCAGGCTGGTCACAAACTCCTGACCTCAGGTGATCTGCCCGCCTCGGCCTCCCAAAGTGCTGGGATTGCAGGCATGAGCCACCATGTCCAGCCAAATTTTTTAATATGAAAAAAGTGAAACTATATCCATTAAACAATAACTCCCATTTCCTCCTCCCCCAACCTGTGGCAGCTGCCATTCTCCTTTCTGTAACTGCAAATTGGACTAGATACCTCAGATAAGTGGAATCATACAGTGTTTGTCTTTTTGTGACTGGCTTATGTTACTTAGTATAATGTCCTCAAGTTCACCCATGTTGTCATATGTATCAGAATTCCCTTCCTTTCTAAAGCTGAATAATATTCCATTGTATATATGTACAACATTTTGTTTATCCACTCATCTGTCGATGGACACTTGTTGCTTCCACCTCTTGGCTATGTGAATAATGCTGCTATGGCCTTGGCTGTACAGAGATCTCTTTGACACCTTGCTTTCAATTATTTTGGATATAGCCTCAGAAGTGGAATTGCTGGGTCGTATGGTTAGCACTTTTTTTGAGACAAGAGTCTCGCTCTGTCAGCCAGGCTGGAGTGCAGTGGCACGATCTCAGGCTCACTGCAGCCTCTGCCTCCCAGGTTCAAGCAGTTCTCCTGCCTCAGCCTCCCGAGTAGCTGGGATTACAGCTTCTCCACCCCACCCGCTAATTTTTGCATTTTTAGTAGAGACAGGGTTTCACCATGTTGGCCAGGCTGGTCTCAACTCCCAGCCTCAGGTGATCTGCCCGCCTCAGCCTCCCAAAGTGCTGGGATTACAGGCATGAGCCACCACATCCAGCCAGCACATTTTTTAAAGCCACTATTTATTGCATGCTTAATATGTGCCAGGAACTGGGTTAATGATTTGACATATATTGCCTCACTCAATCCCTGCGTCCACTCTGAGTAGTAGCAAGAATTATCCCCAGTTTGTAGCTGAGAAAATAAAGACTCAGAGAGGTTAAGTTATTTGCTCAAAGTCTCACAGCTAGGAAGCTTTGGAACATGCACTGGAGCTTTGACCTGCCGCCAAAGCCTTGCTTTTAACTATTGTGACATGCTGCCTCCCAGTGGCCTCTCTCTCCACCTGTCTATAGAATTTTCTGCCTCTGTTGTGTCCCATTTTTTTTTTCTCTCTCTTGCCTTGTGTGTGTTCACTCTCTCTGGAAACTTTGAACAACTTAAGTAAAGGCCCTTTGACTGCCAAGAAGTTTTTGTGAGTTGGAAACTTAGAGCGGGAGGCCTGTAATTTGCTTTCTAATCATGGTCCTCTGGATTTATAGCTGCCTGTCTCCCAGTGACTGACAGGCTCTTATTCAGCCTCTTGTGGTGATTGCCTTGTGGATCCACAGAAAGCCGGCCCAAGAGGGCCAGCTTCCTGGGTACAGGGACGCTGTACCCCCAGAGAGGCAGTGTGGGAAGGGAGAGGGCCCGGCTAGGCCAATGAGGATTCTCTTGGCTCACTGATTTCCTAGCAACAACAGAGGCAGAACATTTTACAGAAAGGTGGGAAAAGAAAGGCTATGAAGTAGATTCCAGTACAATTGCCTTTTTCTGATTTTCAAAACTATCAGAGCAAAAATATTCCTAAATTTGATTCGAGTTTTATAAGTTCAAGCCAGACTTAAGGTTTGCATGATAGTCAGTTATCTTTCTGTCATCCTTTAAAAAAATTTTTTTGTTATGCAAAATTTCAAACATACATAAAAATAAAGAGTATAGTGTAATGCACTTCTGTGAACCCATTGCCTAGGTTTAGCAATGATTAATACATAGAGTCACAGCTTGTCTATCCAATAACACAGAAGTTTAAATTTTTCCTCATTCACCGCACTAGCTCAGCGCTTCAGACCTAGTTGTTGCTCAGTAAATAAATAGATGCTGACTGATTACAAAGCCCTTCCCCTCTCTGGGTCTCAGTTTCCCCATCTGTGCAGTAAAGGGATAGGATTAGGTGCTTTCTTCTTCTTCTTCTTCTTCTTTTTTTTTTTTTAAGACGGAGTTTCACTCTTGTTGCCCAGGCTGGAGTGCAATAGTACGATCTCGGCTCACCGCAACCTCTGCCTCCTGGGTTCAAGCGATTCTCTTGCCTCAACCTCCTGAGTAGCTGAGATTACAGGCATGTGCCACCATGCCTGGCTAATTTTGTATTTTTAGTAGAGATGGAGTTTCTCCATGTTGGTCAGCTGGTCTCAAACTCCCGACCTCAGGTGATCCGCCCACCTTGGCCTCCCAAAATGCTGGGATTGCAGGCATGAGCCACCGTGCCCGGCCTAGGTGGTTTTTTTTTTGTTGTTGTTGTTTGTTTGTTTGTTTTTGAGACAGAGTCTCGCTCTGTCACCCAGGCTGGAGTGCAGAAGTGCAATCTCTGCTCACTGCAACTTCTGCTTCCCAGATTCAAGTGATTCTTGTGCCTCAGCCTCCTGAGTAGCAGGGACTACAGGTGTGCGCCACCACACCTGGCTACTTTTTGTATGGTTTTTTTTTTTTTTTTAAGTAGGGATGAGGTTTCGCCATGTTGGCCATGCTGGTCTTGAACTCCTGGCCTCAAGTGATCCAACCACCTTGGCCTCCCAAAGTGCTGGGATTACAGGCATGAGCCACCGCACCCAACCAGTATTAAGTGCTTTCTAAGAGACATGGTAGTCAAAGTACACACTTGGATGTCAGACACAATTGTTTTTCCCTTTATTAGCTAGGTATCTTCAGGCAAGCTGAGTCTCAGTTTTCTCATCTGTAAAGTGGGGATACGACTTCTCAAGGGTGGTTGTAAGCACTGAATAAAGTAGCTGTTTTGTTGCTAATACTTTTATTATTGCTATTTTGAATATTAATATTCTGGTTGGAAGAATCCGTGTATTTCAGAAATGCAAAAATAAAATTGGAATGGACTAGAATTCATGCCCTAGGATTTGGCTTCTTTTTTTGTCCCAGTCAGCAGATAATCAGAAGCCCAAGAAATGAATAGTGCAAGAGGAGGCCCAGAGTGAGGGCCATCCAGGCTGATTTCATTTCCTCTCTTCCCCTGCCCCTGCCGTGTGTGGGTGTCACAGCCCCCACCCCCATGAGAGAGCCCGACTAGCCACCCCCTCCCCTAATGAGACAGGCCCAAGATGGAAGAGCCCAGAGGTGGAGAGGGTGGTGCTGCAGGATGTCTCGTTGCTAGGATTTCCGAGGAGGCAGCAAGAGCCTGTTTCCAAAGCTGGGAGGGAATGATGGGCTGATGAGTAGATGTAGGGCACGTGGCCCCAGATGGGGTTTTGTGGGATTCTGGGCAAGGGACAGCAGCTGGGAGAAGGCGCTGGGGGCAGGAGGAGGGTCTTTGTAGAATATGGCCCCTTTCATAGACTGTGGGCTCAGGATTACCTGTTCATTTCTTCCATTTACCTCCTTATCTGTCAATATCAGACCTGCATGTGAATCCTGATTCACTCTATGACCTTTGGCAAGTGTTGTGCTGCTGTGCTTGCTGGCCCTCAGTTTTCTCACCAATGGGAGGGCTAAGTGAAACATGTATAATAAAGTGCTCTGTAAAAAGGAAGACAAAGTAGAAATGTGAAGGTTCACTACGACTGTCATCTTTATTATTATTTTTTCTTTTACTGTCAGATGAGGGAATTGGACTCTGTTTGGTTTCTATGCATGAATAGGGAGCCCTGGAGGGTACTTCCGCTGTGAGGGCCTGTGTCAGGAGACTGTGGGAATTGGCTAGATGGGCCCCATTAGTGAAACTCCAGGGAACAACTGAAGAGGGCAGCAAAGTTCAAAGCCAGAGAGGCAGCCCAAGGGGGTCTGTGGTTGCTGAAAGGTGGGGGCTCTAGTGAGATTCTAGGAAGGACTTTCAATGGTTCAGGCCAGAAGCTTTGAGAGAGGTGAAGGTAACAGACCTTTCTTATATAAATATGTTTACACATATATACCAGAAAGTAAGCAACAAAACAAGACCCAAATGTACACAAAAGAAATAATTCCACTATCATAAAACAACCTCTGTTAACATGTTTTAAAATATTTCCTTCCTGTTTGCTTTTTTCTAGGCATGTACACATACATACATATTTTATAGAAATTGGGGCCAGGCACGGTGGCTCACGCCTGTAATCCCAGCACTTTGGGAGGCTGAGGTGGACAGATCACTTGAGGTCAGGAGTTCAAGACCAGCCTGGCCAACATGGTGAAACCCTGTCTCTTCTAAAAATACAAAAATTAACCAGGCGTGGTGGCGGGCACCTGTAATCCCAGTTACTCGGGAGGCTGAGGTGGGAGAATTGCTTGAACCCAGGAGGCAGAGGTTGCAGTGAGCCGAGATCGTGCCACTGCACTCCAGCCTGGGCAACAGAGCAAACACTCCATCTCAAAAAAAAAAAAAAAAAGAAAAAAGAACAAAAAACGTATTTTGTAGAAATTGGATCATTTGTTACGTACCATTTTGTCTCTGCTTTTTTACCTGTATTGTGTTAAGAACATGATTATATAGCCACATATAGATCCACAACATTATTTTGTAGTGGCTGCGTAGTATTTCAGCATATGTATGTATCACTATTTATATAACGTAGCCACTATTATTGGACATATATATTAACTCCAATGCTCTACTTTACTCCTGTATACAGTGCTTAGACAAATGTTCTTATAGCCACATCTTTGTGTCATTCATTGTTCCCTAAGGATCCATTCCTAAAAAAGGAATTTCTGCGTTAAACGGTATGCACACTTTTAAGGCTTATCATGTACTTTTTCAACGATGAAAGATGAAACCAGTTGATAGCTGCATTGACACTGTCTGAATCTGCCCAATTTATTGGCGGCTCATTATCTTAATAACCCGGCAGCGGTAGCTTAGTGGGTGGGAGGCTCACTTGCATGGATTGGGCGGAGGGAGGCATCAATAGCCACTCTAAAAGGACTTTGCAAAGAGAGGCCCCTGGGTGGCCTGATGGGGCTGGGTTGGACTTTGTTGAAGGGGCTTACCTGCCCGGGCTGTGCTGTGCTGGGCTGTGTTGGCCTGACTGTATTGGTTATGGGAGGCTGTGCTGGGCAGTTGAGCTGGGTTGGCTGCACTGGCTCAGGCCTGGCAGTCTTGTCCCTGGTGTGATCCTGGGCTCAGCCTGGTGTGATCAGCGTAGTCACCAATCCAAGACATTCATTCTAGAAGCTGGCGTGGCCTCTGTGGCCATGCTGACAGACTTGTCCATTCACATAGTGGAGAGTGATTCATCAGAGCTGGTGGTGGCAGCAGTAACTCTGACAGAGTGGAACTGCTCTCACCATCCTGTCACTTGGCCTCTAAAAATAACTCCTGCCGGTTCCGAGTGACCGCACCGCCAGGTGTCTGGAGGTGCAGTCCTGTGGTTGTGGCTATGTGAGGGAGGGTGTGTGTGTGTGTGTGTGTGTGTGTGTTGGGGATAGAGGTGCCATCTGGGGGCCTCTTGATTGGTTGACCTCTGAGCCAGGGCTTTGGGGTGGGGGTATGAGAGGCAGACCAGGCTCTCTCTTTTCTACCCTCTCATAGCTGGGGACAGAGACAGCTAGTGGGGGTAGCGGTATTTTTCAGGACTGTATGCTCACTCCCTGCTGAAAAAGGGTGGAGAGAGTGGAATGGAGAGGGTGACTTCAGAGGCAATATCACAAGGGTGAGGCAGGCTCTGGGGAAGCACAGCATTTAGCCAATCAACATCTATGTCCCACAAAAGCCCATGTAAAAGCTCATCTTCTTAGTGAAGTCTTTAATGTAGGGTTCCTTTAAATTAGATACAAAATACAAAATACACACATATACAGCTAATTTCTTATCGTGGCTGATTAGAGATCATCTAGCCCAAGTCTTAACCAAGGGGATTATCTATCTATCACTCAGGGGGTGATCTATGCATGGGCTTCATGAGCTCTCTTGATACCTGAAAGATGATAAAGGTAGGGGTGTGTGTGTGTGTGTGACTTTGTGTGTGTGTGTGTGTGCATGTGCATACCCATGTACATTTTTCTAGGAGAAGCTCTGCAGTTTTCATTGCATTTTCAAAGGAAATCACGACCCATAAAAGGTTTTCTTTTTCTTTTTCTTTTTCTTTTTTCTTCTTTTTTCTTTTTTTTTTGAGACAGTGTCTTGCTCTGTTGCCCAGGCTGGAGTGCAGTGGCGCGATTTTGGCTCATTGCAACCTCTGCCTCCCGGGTTCAAGTGATTCTCCTGCCTCAGCCTCCCAAGTAGCTGGGACTACAGGCACACGCCACCATCCCTGGCTAATTTTTGTATTTTTAGTAGAGATGGGGTTTCACCATGTTGGCCAGGCTAGTCTCAAACTCCCGACCTCAGGTGATCTGCCCGCCTCGGCCTCCCAGAGTGTAAGAATTACAGGCGTCAGCCACTGCGCCCAGCCCCCTAAAAGGTTTAGAACTGCGCTAGTCCAACCCCCTCACATTACAGGTAAGGAAATTGAATTCAGAGAGGAAAATGACTGCCCAAGATCTCACAGCAAAGGTCAAATCAAGGTTTCTTGATGCCCAGCCCAGCGCCCTCTGCCACACAGGACGCCACCCTCTCCTGCCTGGTTCCTTGAGCCAGGGTCTAGCTACCTACAGTAGGCAGGATCACAGTACCATTTTCCATACCCTCTTGGCTGGTATGGATCCAACTGAACAGGCTTGAGGCTTTCAATCACAGTGGGCAGCTGAGCACTCACCTCCAGACCTTCCCACTCCCAGGGGAAAACCCATGGGGCATCTCCTGACTCATTCCTTTAGAGGGCATCTTTGCCCAGGACAGTTAAATCTGTCTGTTGACATTCTTATCCTGGTGGGACACTCCCTGATACAGGAAGTGCCTCTGCCTTGTGGGAAAGGAACTGACCCTCGGGTCCTGGAGGACAGGAAATGGAATGGCTGAGTGGGCCTGGGAATATTATATGATGGAAAGGCAGGAGGTCATAGCTAGTGGCAAGAGACAGATGCTGTCTCATTGTATATGGGAGGAATTAAACTGCCATAGGAGTGAATAATAGGACTGATAAGTAACATTTATTGAATACTTACTATAAGTTAGACACTCTTCTAAGATATTTACATGTATTACCTCCATTAATCCTTATAATAACTCCATATGGTTATTATAAGGAAACTGAGGCACAAATAAATTAAGCACATCTAGGAAACAACTGAGCCAGGATATGAAGTCAGGTCCTCTGACTCCAGAGTATACATCACTCTGGAGCCAAAGTGTAGGCTCCTAGCCTCTATGCTGGCAGACCTGAAACTCCAGTGTGCATTAGAATCACAGGAGGGCTGACGAAAGCACTATTGCTGTTCCAAACCTCCTAGTTTCTGACTCAGTAGGTCTGTGTGGGGCCTGAGGATTTGTGTACTTAAGAGTTCCCAGATAAGGCTGGGTGCGGTGGCTCACGCTTGTAATCCCAGCACTTTGAGGCTGAGGTGGGTGGATCACGAGGTCAGGAGTTCAAGACCAGCCTGGACAAGATGGTGAAACCCCCGTCTCTACTAAAAATACAAAAAAATTAGCCGGTTGTGGTGGTGGGTGCCTGTAATCCCAGCTACTTGGGAGGCTGAGGCAGAGAATTGCTTGAACCTGGGAGGTGAAGGTTGCAGTGAGCTGAGACTGCGATCACACCACTGCCCTCCAGCCTGGGTGACAGAGGGAGACTCCATCTCAAAAAAAAAAAAAAAAAAAAAAAAGAGTTCCCAGATATTGCTGGTGTTCCAGGGACCACACTTTAGAATCATCCCTGTTTCCTGATAGGAAGAGATGAACAGAGGGAAAAGAAGTGACTGATCTCACCTGGATTATTGCAATGTCCCACTGTGGTTCCAGGCTTCTCCTTCACTCCGGTCACTGACTCTTCACCAGGAGCAAATTAATTTTCCTAAAGCCCAGCTCTAATTATGCCTCTGCTCAAAGCTCTCTGGATCCTCTGACACTGTCCACCATCGCTGTCCAGTAGAAATGTCTGTAGTGATGAAATGTTCTATATCTGCACCATCCAGTATGGTAACCACTAACCACATGTGGCTATGAATTTTACATTTTGTTCCATGAAATTTAAATTTAAATAATCACATTTGGCCAGTTGCTAGACAGTGCAGTGCACTTGGTTTGTCATTCAAGGCTCTGCTTGGCACCAGCTCCTTTCTATCTCCTCAGGGATGGCCTCAACCCTCAGTATCCCAGGCTCCAGGTCATATGCAGCGTTTCCTGATTCTACCTTGTAATTCCCAGCACTATGGCTTGTGTTATGCTCTCTCCTCAGTCTACATTGTCCTTCTGCCCTGCCTTTAATACCCAACCCACATGTGACCTCTTCCTCGAAACCTCCTTTGACACCTGCTGCTCTCTAATCTTTTTCTCCTCTGAACTCCCCAACACTCTGTCTTCTTCTTACAACCTTTAGTGCTTTCTGTTTTACATTGCAGTTGGCTGGTGTGGGTACTTTCTCTTACTAAACTGTGAGCTTTTGGAGGATGTGACTGTTTTCTGTAGAGAGCTCTTGCTTCCTACTGCAGGTCCCTCCAGGTACACAGAGGAGTTCGACAAATCCCACAAACCTTTGTACTGGCACACTGGGGATACAGAGATCGGTACCATAACTTCCCTGTCCTCAAGCTGCTCACAGGCTTCTACGAGAGTCTGATTCATGCCCAGAGAACCACTGAAGCCAATGGTTATTTTGGGCAGGGAGATAAAAGCCACAGAGGGCCCAGTTGGCGAGGGGAGTCCGGCAGGAGCTGCCTAAGCAGAAGGCTGTGTTTACATACACAGACGACTTCTCTGCCCAGCCTGGCCTAGTGTGGGGAGATGGGAACATTCAGGCGTCGCTGCCTGGCTGCCTCGTGAAGTTACGGATTAACCAGTGATGCAGCGGCTGGTCTAGCCGTCTGGTCCCTGCAGATGGATGGATGAAGAGAGGATTGAAAAGACAGCAGAGCAGTGCCAGCTTCTGGAAGTGAAGTGCTGGCTGGGTGGAGTGGGCACCTGGGCTGGGAATGTGAGTGCAAGCAAATGTTTGTGATCTGACAGCAGACAGCAGGTGAAATTCTGCTGGGTCTGGCTTGGGGGGTTATGAGGTCTTCATAACAGTCCCTGTTTTAAATGGAAAAACTGTTGAAAAGAAAAAAAAAAGAGGAGGTCAGGTGCAGTGGGTCATGCCTGTTATCCCAGCACTGTGGGAGGCCAAGGTGAGTAGAACACTTGAGCTCAGGAGTTTGAGACCAGCCTAGGCAACATGGCAAAACCCCATCTCTACAAAAAATATAAAAATTAGCAGTGCATGGTGGTGTACACCTGTAGTCCCAGCTACTTAGGGGGCTGAGGTAGGAGGATTACCTCAGCCCAGGGAAGTTGAGGCTGCTGTGAACCATGATCACACCACTGCACTCCAGCATGGGCGACAGAGTGAGACCCTGTCTCAAAACAATAATAACAGCAACCACAAAAGAGAGGAAAAAAAGATAGAAACAGCTTTCTGGCTTTAGACTCTAATCCTAAGAGTATTTTACATCCTGAAAATCTCTAGCATATATTCATCTCTGGGACAAAAACATTAAAAAAAGGAAACTTTATTGATGTTATAACATAAACACAGAAAAGTGCACAGATCATAAGTTTACACATACTTGTGTAACTACCCCCCAGACATGAACAGAATATGTCAGTATCTCCAGAATAAACCTGTGTGAAGCCCAATGTGTGTAGGATTAATGATAGAACAAACACAGGCCCTGGAGTCAGGCATGCCTGGGGTTGAATCCTGGGCCCCCGCACCTACTAGCAGTGTGACCTTGGATGAGTGATTTAACTTCAGTTTCCTCCCCTGTAAAATCAAGGTGGATCTATAATGTCTGCCTTACAGGGAAGTAGGAGATATAAAATTGAAAATATAGGCAAGTTGCTAGGCACGGTGCCAGCACGTAAGTGGGGACTCAGATGCTCTCTGCAATGGCGATGTTAATTGATGGTGATGCTGCAGCACCTTCTGGCACCCGGGACCAGGGACACACACACAGCTTTTCTCCTGTTGCCTCTCACTGCTCCCAGCCTCTGTATGATACTCTCCAGCTCTCTTCTGACTGCAAGGAATTAGAGATGCTGTGATGATGCAAACCTCAGCTGACACTTCAGGCACCCGATGGGAGGCTGGGTGGACATCTGTATCTAGTGGGTACATGGCCAGATTTTTCATGTTCTGGCCTCAGGAATGTGGCTCCCAGACCTCCTAGAGGGGCTGATTTCCCAAGAAGCAGCTGGAAGCATGGGGACCTATTAAGAAACATAGCCGAGGTGGAGATAAGGCAGAACTCAGCCTCAGGAGTGTCCTGGCATCCTGGGTGGACTCCTGACTCCTACTTGCTCCCTGGCCTCTGGCTTTCGGTGTGAAGATGGCCAACACATACTATGCACATATTGTGAACTGGGCACTGATGTGGGCCTTCAGGGGTGTGTGTGGGCAGGGGGAAGGGAGTATGATGAAAAGTGGCCATTATCCTAAAGCTCATAGTGCAATGGAAGTTTAAAACCCTTGGACAGGTCACATGACCCTGAACTTTAGGGTGGCAGGAGGGAGAGAGAGAGGCCAAGAGGTTATTTCTAGCCAGAGGAGTTGGTGCAAAGAGGAAGGGTTCAGGAAGGACTTCCTGGAGAATGCCTAGAAGGATAACTATGGGAAATGGGAAGAGGGTCTCCCAGGCAGAGAAGAGGGCACAGCCACTGTGCCCTGGGGACCTGGAACCAGTCAGTTTGACACAGCTCATCACATGGAATCTAAGAATGAGGCTGAAGAGCCAGGTGAGACCGGGCTGTGGAAGGTCTTCAGAGTCGGGCTGAGGTATTTGAGTTGCTTCATCAGAGAATGAGGAGCCACTGAAGCTTCTTCCATTGAGGAAGCAGAGCCAGACCAGATCCTCTTACTGTGCTCTGTGGAGACCAGCATTGTTTTTAGCCAAAGATGGCAATCAGTTGTCCAAGCCACTGGAGCGGGCTGTGAGAGCCTCTGGGATGCCCAGACATGTACAGGGGGCTTGGCTGTGGGTATAGAAGAGGAAGAGGGGCATGGACCAGAGCTGAGGTTCCCAGCTTTGAGAAATGACAGTCTTACTGGAGACGTTGGAGAGCCTTATGACAACTGAGCCCCAAATTCAAAAGTAGAGGCAAGGATGAGATGAGGGTCCAGTAGGCAGAGAGAAGAAACTGGCTGGGGGAGCATGCGGGGAGGAGATGGGGCCGGGCTTTCTGGAGGGGAGGCAACCTTCAGAATGGGCAGGCTTTGGAGACACTGAGGGTACTGCAGGGGCACCCTAGTGGGGTCCATCTGAGGTGCAGAAGGGAGCTTGGAGCATGCCAGCACCATACAGAGCCTTTGTGGGCATTCTCGCATGTCATTCTCATAGCTCTGGAAGACGGTGCTGATATTATCCCCATTGTACAGACAGGGCAACTGAGGCTCAGAGAGGCTAAGGCCTTGCTCAAGGTCATGCAGCTCCTGTGCTAATAAATGTCCCCCATCCCTGCCCCAGCCCCCTTGCCAGAGGTGAACATTGCCCTTAGGCTCTTCAACAACACTACACTAGATACACATGGAAAAGTGCTTTGTACACTGTGACCTGCTATGCAGTTTGCAGGCATCCTCATCATTCCACACTAGAATAAGGCTTAACACAGGAGGGTGTGGTTCCCACGGTCTGGGCTGGATGGAAGGTTACAGGGAAGGGTAAGGTCTCTGGGAACTGCAGTGCTTTGAGAGGCTTCTTAGAGAAGATGGAGAAGAGGAAGTAGGGGGCAGCTGGAGGGGGGAGGTCCCTGCAAGGTGGGCACTGCCACCTGTCCACCCTGCCTACTTCCTCCACCCAGACACAGCTGCCCTGTGGTGCCCTCTGCAGAGTGCCAACCTCAGTTGGCACTTCCCAGCCTGCCAGGCAGCACTTCCCAGAACGGTGGGTCATGCTGCTCTGTTAAGTTTGGCTCCGCTAGCTCCCTCCCTCTGGCCCAGCTCCCAGTGGCCTGGGGCTGTCACTGGGCCCGGCTGCCCTCCCGGGCAGGAGCCAGATGCCCTCCAGCTCTCTTGTCCTGGAATACCCTCCTCCCCATGACCTCACCTTTAACCCAGCTTGGCTTAGTGTCTTCTCCTCCAGGAAGCCTTTTCTGATCCCTATGGGCTGAGTTAGGACCCCAGAGTATCTAAACCTGTACTGACCAAAAGAAATATAATGTGAGCCACACGTGCAAGCCACATGCAATTTTAAATTTTCTAGTAGCCACATTTTTTAAAAAAGTCAAAAGAAACATGTAATTGTTCAAATGATTTGTTTTATTTAACCCAATACATTCATAAGGTTTTTTTTTGTTTTTTTTTTTTTTTTTGAGACGGAGTTTCGCTCTTGTCCCCCAGGCTGGAGTGCAATAGCACAACCTCAGCTTACTACAACTTCCGCCTCTTGGGTTCAAGCAATTATTCTCCTGCCTCAGCCTCTGGAGTAGCTGGGATTATAGGCACATGCCACCATGCCCGGCTAATTTTTGTATTTTTAGTAGAGATGGGGTTTTACCATGTTGGCCAGGCTGGTCTCGAACTCCTGACCTCAGGTAATCCACCCACCTCGGCCTCCCAAAGTGCTGGGATTACAGGTGTGAGCCATACCCGGCCATAATGTCATTGCAATATAAAAATTATTAAGAGACATATTACATTCTTTTTGGTATGAAATCTTCAAAATCTGATTTTTATATTTACAGCACATTTTGATTTGAACGAGCCACATTTCAAGTGCTCCATAGCAACTAGCCATGGCTAGTAGCTACCATATTGGTTAGCACAGACCTAAAAACAGGGAGTTTATAAGGGCTGAAGCTCAGAGTTTGGCACCAGACATACCTGTCAGTCATATTCCGACCCTGCCATTTATTAGCTGGATGAACTTTGGGGTCGCTAACCCTTCTGAGCCTCAGTTACTTCAGCTGTGAAAGGGATTAATAATTTCAGTGCCAGAGAATTGCTTTGAGGATTAAACAAATGAATGTGTGTCCAGTGCCAGGCACAGAGGAAGTGCTCAGAAAATGGTGGTGATTCATCTTCTAGTATCCTCTGATGTGCTGGGGTACGTGCCTCCACTAGATTGATTGTGAATTCAAGGGCAGAGGCTGTATTCAATTCCTCCAGCCTTCCCCAGTGTCCAGGGCCTGGCTTGGTGTGAGCATTACTGCTTGCTGAATGAAAGATTAAGTCCTTGGGCTGGGAGTGCTCCCCACCCCACCCTGCTTGCCCAGTAGTCAAGGGCCCTGGTGGCTGGGAGTCAGGAGACCACTGACTACTTGTGGGCGACCTTGGCAAGTCACTGCTTTGCTTAGAACCTTGGTTTCCTCCTTTGAAAGATAAAAGGGAGATAGGAGGGGCCCTGCCTGAAGTGTTTGGTTGAATCTCTGCCCCGCAGTGACCTTGGGGTTCTGTGGCTGACTCTGTGTCCCTTGCTTTCCCAGCCAGTGGAGCGAATCACTTCCGTTCTCCTCCTGGCTTTCCTGTATCCTGGACTTTTGCACCATTAAGTTCCGTCCAGTTAAAATTTAAGAGGAAAGAATTTCTCCTGCCTCCTAGACAGAGCAGAGAGGGAATGAAGGGTCCTGTCCCTTCTCTTCTGCCAGCATCTGCTGACCTCCCATCACAGCAGCCCAGTGACAGACATGGGGCAGGGATTCTCCCATTTTATAGGTGAGAAAATTGAGGCTCAGAGATGTCAAATAACCTGCCTAAGTAATACAAAAAGAAATGGTAGCGCTAGGGCCGGAAGCAGAATTTGCAGCTAAGGAACTGAGGAACCCCTTTTTTGGATGGGCTCCTCTTTCCTTCTTTCTCCATGAGACTTGGTCCTAGGTTGAGTCCTGTCCCTGTGCCTCAGTTTCCCTGCCTGGGGAATGAAAACAGTCAAGTAACTCAAGTAGTAATTGCAACTGATGCCTATGGGGGTCATACATTCTTAAGTGTCTCTCCTGCTTCCTCCAGCCTGATTTTTCTGGAAAGGGTTATTGTTGGGTAAAGTGGAAAGTATCTAGTCCAGGGAGCCAGTGTAACTGTGCAAGCGTAACCTTGGGCAAGTCACTCCCACTCTGAGCCTCAGCCTGCCTATTTATAAGATGGGGGCCGGGCGCGGTGGCTCACGCCTGTAATCCCAGTACTTTGGGAGGCCGAGGTGGGCGGATCACGAGGTCAGGAGATCGAGACCATCCTGGCTAATATGGTGAAACCCCATCTCTACTAAAAATGCAAAAAAAAATTAGCTGGGCATGGTGGTGGCAGGCGCCTGTAGTCCCAGCTACTCGGGAGGCTGAGGCAGGAGAATGGCGTGAACCCGAGAGGCGGAGCTTGCAGTGAGCGGAGATCGCGCCACTGCACTCCAGGCTGGGTGACAGAGCGAGACTCCGTCTCAAAAAAAAAAAAAAAAAAAAAAAAAAAAAAAAAAGATGAGGGATGATATTATCTCACAAGATGCTGTGCAGATGACACACAAAAGTATTTTGCAAACTGGAAAGTGCTAATAGAAATGTTAGTGAATAACAATAATAATCAAAATAATGAAAATAGCAGAAGCTTCATTTTCTGTGTGGTCTCAATGACCTGAAGTGAATTGAGCCCTTTGGGCATAAATGCAGAATGATGTCTGGGAACATCCTGCCTCGGTCTTTGGAGTGTAGCCTGGATTCTCCTGGGAAAGTGAGAGGCTCCATCTGGTTGAGGAGGGTGGGAAAGTGGCCCTGCCCCAGGGGAGGAGTGGGGAAGGCTTCAGCCTGGGGGAAGGAAGGAAAGGGAGACGGCCAGGGAAGGAGAGTTGAACTAAGAGGAACAGAGAGAGCCTTGGCCATGCAGCCCGGAGCCTCCTGCCCACGGGAGCCCACGATTGGGAAGGCTCAGCCAGTAGGGGAGACTGAGCCTATTTGGAATCAAAATACTTGAAGGCAGGCAGTCAAGAATCTCTTAGCAGCTGTGCATCTGAAACAATAAATTCATCTGGTATAACTCCTGAGTTTTATTGGTCCTTTTACTCATTCATTTAAATAAATGTGTGGTGAGCTAAACTCAAACAGAGCACCTTGTGTGGCAAAGTGACTTGCCCAAGGCCACGGCCCCAGGGGCCTGTGTGAGACTCCCTTGGGAGCTCCTGGGAAGAAGTGAATTTGAAAGGCGTGGGGATGAGAAGTCCAAAGGCAAAGGACAGGATTTGTACAGAAGGCTGCCAAGCAGGACACTGGTCCTTCTGTCAGTCGGCCTGGGCAGATTTTTCTGTCGTCCCACCTTCTGTCTGGAGGGTGGGCCTGTTCTCTAGGACTGGGAGAAGCTGGCTTCATTCTGCTCTCTGCTCTTCATCCGCTGCTGAACCTGGTGAGCAGGGGGAGTGAAGGCACCGGAAGCTGTGTCTAAAGACACCTGATGAAGGAGGTTTAAGTTGGAGAAGAGAAGGCTTGCTTTGGGCATGGTACAAAGGGACGCAATTGTATCTTGAGTTCTCTAAAGGGTGCTGAGGAGAGGGCATAGCCTCATTCTCTGGAGGCCCTAGAGGTGCATATGAGGACCCAGGGTAGAAGGTCACCATGATGGAGCAGCACAGTGGGAGGGAGGAGTTGGGGGAGGGAGGTGCCTGGCTCTATAGTGTGTGACAAGCAGAGATGGAGAGCCCACTGGTGAGGCTGATACTGAGGGAATCGCAGCAGGGAAGGATGGAGGGCTCAGCTCACATCGAGGCTGCTTCCCAGCTTGGGGCCTCTGTGCTTCCCAGGGCAGTGGATTCTGTGGTAAGAACTATGGCCAGCACATGGTAGCTACTTAGGAATGATGTGAAGAATGAATGAATAGTTGTGTATGCCTGGAGGTGAGGGTGGTGACTGGGGGTTTGTGGTCATATGGGTTGCAGTGGACCCATGGACAGAAATCTTTGGAGATCATGCTGCGGTTACCCACCATTCTCTCTATGCCTTCGCCATGAACTAGGGACCCTAGAGATAGGAATGTCCAGCCCTTTCGTCATTTGCAAATGAGGCCCAGAGCATGGAACAACTTGCCCAAGGGTACTTGCTGAGCCAGTGGCAGACCTGGACTGGAACCCAGGCCCTCTCCCTCCCAGAGTCCTCTGTGGCTTGAGGTCCCCACCTTTGGATTGTGTGAGATGGAGGTGCAGCAGTGGTTGGACTGGTTTTTTTAGTGGGTAACAGTGCTCCTGGAGGGGAGGAGCGTGGCTTACTTTGGTTTTGAGCCATGATCTCTGCCACAAGCTGCTTGGCCAGCCCCTGCCCTTTCCTGGAGCTCAGGTGCACACTCAGGCTGTGCTCAGACACATACAGCAAGCGCGCCTGTACACAGGCCCCATCCCCAATAGGTCCCTGGGCTCTCACTGTTACACTTACTGTCATTGTCACCAAGGCACATGTGGACAAATGTACACATAGACACCCTCTAGACACACTCAGAGGCACAGAGGATTCCCAGGAGACAGTTGTAATACCTCCTCCCGGTGGGGGAGGACGCTGAGTCCTAGGCGGGTTCTGCCCTGTCGCTGTGCTGCAGGGGTGGTGAGGGGATCCGGCTCCGGTGGGATGGGAGGCCCACTGAGGCTGAGTCACCCCCTCTGAGTCAGGGATCCATCCCCCTCTTCTCTCCTCCCCCTCCCTTTCTCGCTGATGAGCCCCCAAGAGGGCTTGGCGAGAGCAAGGAGGCCCGGGGCTGGCTAGGACCAGGGTGGGGGCAGCCGGGGCGCTCGAGAGGCCCCCCTGCTGCATAGTCCCGCAGTGGTCTGGGAACTGCCCGTGTGGCAGGGACCGGGAGGAGGTGGCCTGGGAGCCTGAGAGAGAGGGCGGGGCGCGGTGGGAGGTGGGCGGTAGAGGAGACAGGCAGAGAGGAGGCGGAGGCAGGGGCAGGGCCGCGGCGAGCTGGGAGGCAGGCGCAAGCGGCGGCCGCCCCTGGGCTGGGCTCCGAGGCCGGGGCGGGGGCGGGGGCTGGCCGCGCGTCGGGCGCCAGGCCCGGGGCTGTGGGCACCGTGCCCAGCCCCCGGCGCACGCCGAGCCGCCGCCGCCGCCGCCGCTGCTGCAGTCGGCATCCATCAGCGGGCGGGGGTGTCGCCGAACAGGCTGCTCCGCAGAGCCCGCCGCGACCCCGCGCCGCCCCGCCCCGCGGCCTGCCTGCCAGAGGAGCCGAGGGGGCCGCCCCTCGCCCAACCTGCCCGACATGGGGACCCCCGGGCCCAGGTAGGCACATGGGGGGATCAGGTGGCTCTCGGGGCCGGGGGCTTGCAACATCTAGGCCCAGCCTCCAGCCCTGGGGAGGAACGCGGGCGAGGCCGAGAACTGAGTTTTCAGGCTGTTGGTCCCCTGGCCAGTGTGGGGGAGGGTCTCGCTGTTCCTCCCTACCTACCGGTCTGCAGCCTCCTCCAAGGCCTGGAGAGAGGATCCAGAGGCTGGGGGGTGGCGGGGGGTTGGTCCTGCTGTAGGATGAGCGGTGGGTGGGCGCTGGGCTCCCACCGGCTGGCCCAGTCTCTTTTCGGAGAGCACTCCTGCTGCCGCCTCCAGAGGCCAAGGGCTCTTTGGATTTCTCCTGCTTCGGACGCTGCAGGAGGAGTTCTTGGCTGGAGCCTGGGATGCTGGCGAGCCCTTGCCCTCATCTCTCCTCACTCTGGTTACGGACCCTTCCCCGCTCTGGGCTTGCCTCCCCTTCCGTCTCCCTTCCAAGTACCTCAGAGCTGCTAGCAGGGATCTTAGCCCTAGGACTTCTGCAGTTCTGGCCTGGCATTGTCCTGGCCAGTGACAGTCCCCTGATCAGAGGGAGAGGGCTTGTGTGTCCCACTTGTGTCTGGCACCTTCACACTTGGGGAGGTCCAAGGGCCCGAGAGGCTGGGGTCTCAGGGATGGGCATGGGAGGCCAATGTCTACAGCCACTGGGGTACTTACTGGGTGCAGAGGCCACTGACTGGCAGACCTATATGGCTCAAAGTGGTCCATGGAGACCTTGAAGTCTGGACAAGGACCAAAAGGGAGTTCTGGGGATGCTGGTCTCTCCCTCAGCTGCCAGCCATCGTCGTTGCTTTTCCCTCGGAGCTCTGAGGATGCATTGGTGGGGGAGAGAGCACCACGTGTTCCCACATTCACTTCTGGATCCGCATAGCACCTCCTCTGCACCCAAAGGTGGGAATGTGAGACGGCCAGATTTAGGACCTCTCCAGGGCTGTGCGGGGTCCAGCGGCTTGGCTTCATTCCCACCCCATCCCCCCACCCCCAGCATGAGGAGCCTTCCAGAATCAGTGACAGTTGAGCCAGGTCAAGATCTGGGGCCTGGATGGTGCCCTCCGCAGCTCCTGGAAGACAGTGCCTCCTGTCCCGGGCAAGGGTGTGGAGAATAGAGGCAGCTGTGTGCCTCTCTGCCCACCCATTCCTCCAGATGGAGCCTGCGGCAGAGGCAGCCTGTGCCAGCCTCCTCTGTGAGCCACCGTGGCCCAGGAAGGCTCTGCCAGCTCCGTGCAAGGATGGAGCTGGCTTCTCCTGGCCAGCCTGAGGTCATGCCTGCCTGGCAACCCAGGCATAGTATTTATGGCATGCAGAGCACAGTCCCTGGGATTTCAGGGGCACCTCAAGGCAGTCCTGGAGGAGATCAGTGCAGAGGGCATTGTTCCTATTAAAGCCCTTCCTGGGCTATGTGACAGTCCTCCTGGGCTCAGCCCTGTGAGCTTCTTGAAGAGCTTCTTCCATAGAATCCTGCATGAAAACAATGCTTGGTCAGGTAGTCCTCACTCAGTCGATATTGAAAGGTTGAATGGGGCCTAGAGAGTAAGAGTGACTTGGCCAAGGTCACAAAGCAGCTGAGCGGGGGAGTCAGCACTAATGTACCCAGGTCTTCCACCTCTTGTTCTGGGGCTCTTGCAGCTCAGGTGCTGGCTTCCCTGCTGCGGTGGCTGTGCTATAGACAGGACTCTGCCAAGGGCTAGGCATTGTAGCCTGGAGCCTGAGGCTACCTGATCCCTTAGGAGGGGTGTTATGTTGGTCTCCCAGCCCTTGCCCTCAGTAGGTGAGCAGGAGAGGCCAGGGCTGAGAGAAAGGGCCGCGGGTGGTCCTGGACCCTCTTGGAAGTGCATAGAGCTGAGAGGATGCCAGGTGCCCAGGGATGTTCTGGCCTGAGCCTCCAGGGGGCAACAGAGAGAGTTTTCTGACTTCAGGCTGTGGTGGGAGGTGCTTGTTAGCACCTGCCCGGACTTCCCTAAGAGCCCCTTTCTGGGCTTCTCTGTCCCATTTGTTAAAAGGGGACACAGGCGTGCACCACCGCGCACGCCTATAATCCCAGCACTTTGGGAGGACGAGGCGGGCAGATCACAAGTTCAAGAGATGAAGACCATCCTGGCCAACATGGTGAAACCCCATCTCTACTAAAAATACAAAAATTAGCTGGGCGTGGTGGTGCACGCCTATAGCCCCAGCAACTCGGGAGGCTGAGGCAGGAGAATCGCCTGACCCCAGGAGGTGGAGGTTGCAGTGAGCCGAGATCGTGCCGCTGCACTCCAGCCTGGAGACAGAGCGAGACTCCCTCTCAAAGAAAAAAAAGGGCGGGGAGGATGATCATCTCTGCCTGGAAATAAATACCAATGATTACACAATCAAAGTGATAGTATTTATTGAAACTTACTGTATGCCATGTACTGCAAGAAGTGCTTTGAGTCATTTCACAGTAACCCTGTCAGATAGGTGCGATTAATTATCCACTTTTTACAGAGGAGAAACTGAGGCTCAGAGAGGTTATGTCACTGGACTAAAGTTACGCAGCTGGAAAGTGCGGGGCGGTCTGAGTCCAGAGCCCTTCTTTCTACCATGACATTTACTGGGGGCAATGTCTGGAAGTACCAGGTTGGTGTCCAGTGGAGCCAGGCAATTCATTGGTAGGCCAGGGCCAGTCCAGGTGGAGAGGTGTGTGAGGTGTGTGTGTGTGTGCCTGGTGAGGCAAGGGTGGCTTTGTGGACTGAATATTACTATAGTGCTGAGGGGTAGGGGTAGATAAGTACTGACTAGGAGCTCTCAGAGAAGGATTAGCCTTGGCCTTCTCCTTCCTGGCCAGGGTCCCCCAGAAGTGGGGAAACACCAGACTCCCTGCTCCCATTGGCTTTTAGGGAAGATGGGCTGGCTCTGGACACATCCCGAGGCCGCAGTGGGGACTGGGCTGAGGAGGCCCTGTGGGCAGGGAGCTGAGCCTTGGTGGATGGGTGGGGGTGGAGCAGGCTGGCACTGCTTCCTTTGTGGGCTAGAGGCTTGTGGATCAGAATAGTAACAGCTAACATTTATTGAGCATTTATTATGTGCCAGGCCCAGTTTTAAGGGCTTCCATGTACAACTCATACGTTCTTCACAAAGCCCTGTGAGGTATAGATGAGGTATAGGAGTTATTCTTCCCATTTTACAGATTGATGGAGCTGTGGCTTAGATAGTTGTTCAAGGTCAAACAGCTAGGCTGTGGGGGAGTCAGGATTCAAACCTAGGCAGTGTGGGTCAGAGCCATGTTCCTGAAGGCCATGCCAGGTAGCCTGTAGTTTCTCAGAGGCCGTACTCTGTTTTGTTCAAGTTGAAATAGTCACTCAGTCAGATGCATCCCTCTCCTCAAAGGCCTCCCAGTCTAGCTGGGAGAGATGCAGACATGACACACTAAAATTAAAGAGTGTGCTATTGCATAGGCTCAACATGGATTCCTATTTTGGTGCTCAGGGAAGGCTTCAAGAAGACGGGGACCTTTGAGCTGGGCACTGAAGGCCAAGTCGAATTTCGATGGTTGAAGGGGGAAGGGCACCCACTTCCCCAGGTCAGAGGGGAAGGAAATAGGAATGCCTCTGAAGAAGAGTGGGCGGTCTGATGTGCGTGGAACAGATAGTGTGTGTGGCGGAGTGTGAGCTGGGAGGTGACTCAGAAAGTCACCTTGTGTTTGGGTTTTTGATGGAGCTCTGGAATCCACCAGACGTAGGCTGTAGTCACAGCAATGCATTCTATTAGCCATGTGGCCTTGGGCACATCACTCAGCTGGCCCAAACCTCAGTTTCCTCATTCGTAATATGTAGATAAACATGCCTGTCTCACAGGGACCATGTTGTGGTTGTTATATAAAGCACCTAGTGTAATGCTAACACATTGCAGGAACTCAGTAAACATTACTTCTGTCCCCCTTCTGTCTCTCTTAAATGTCAGGCCAAGGTGTTTCGACTTGACATGAGCCGGGATGCTCTAGGAACCTTTGCAGGATTTTAGTCTGCTGAGGAGCATGACAGAACTGTGTTTTGGGAAGGTCCTTTTGGCAACCGTATGATCCACAGGAGAGGGTGGACGTGATCTTACAGGAGAAACCTTAACTGTGGGGACTTGGAGGGCTGGGGAGAGATCAAGATTGGCACTCATTAAGGTGTCCCTCTGGTAGTGGGTGGTTCGCCAGGTTGGAGAAGGAGGAGCTTGGAGTGGGTAAGGCCACAGGGTCAGGAATTCTGTTTGAGGCCTGGTGAGTTTGAGAAGGGCTGGTCTCCCTTTAGTCATTTGGAAGATTGGGTAGCATCTTTTTTGCACATCTGGCCTGTTTTTCCTTTGAATTATTTCTTTTGAATAAATCCCCATCAGAGCTTCCTCTATAATAGCAGTAAATTGGGACTAAGTGTCCAACAATAGGAAGATGATTGGGAAAGCTTTGGAACATCCACTGGATAAAATAATATGCAGTGGTGAACACCCACAGAAGAACTGCTTGCAGTAGATGGAGCTGTGCAATTGCAAAGCTCTTTTGCATCCTTGATTCATTTTGTGCTTATGACTGCTCTGCGACAGAGGTGGGGCCGGGGCTAGATCCTTTCTGTGTTTGAAGAGAATGACGCTAGACTCCAGTCTCCTTGAAGGCAGAGTTCACATTTTATTCATTGTTTCATCACAGCATGTTGCTCAGTGGTTTGCAAATACTTGTCCGATGAAAGAATGAGTGAACTAATCAAGAGGGGAAGTGACTTGATCAAGGTCACTCAAGTTGTAAGACATAGTGCCTGCCATATTCTCGCTATTCCCTACTTGCCACATTCTTCTCACTAACCACTCACTATCTTCGAGGGGAATAGGACAGAGAAGTTCCCAGTGAGGACCTGGCACTTGCATAGAACAGGGTTTAAGTCTTCTTTCTGTTTTTACTAGCTGTGAGGCATTGGCAAGTTAATTAATCTTTCACAGCCCCAATTTGCCCAGCTGTAATGTGGATAGTCCAAGTACCTGGTTTTAGGGTTGTCATCAAGATTGAATAAGTTAAGGCATGTGAACATCTTGGCATGGTAACTAGCACATAGTAAAGTATCCATGAACATTAGTGGAGACAATGATGATGTCATGATGTGATGTCATTAATGGTCTGATACAATTAATGTTAAATGGGAAAGAAGACCCATAAGATTATCAGTATTCATATTACAATGGTATAAAATTAGGTATGAACATAGATACAGATTGGAAGAAAACAGGCAGAAAATGGAGTTCCAGCAAGTATATGGGAAGTAAATAAAACAGAAAAACAAATATTTCTTTACTGTTATATTTACTTTTCTTTAGTTTTAATTACAAAAAATTTGTGGAAAATCTAATAATTCAGAAGTGTAGGCCAGGCACAGTGGCTCATGCCTATAATCCCAGCACTCTGGGAGGCTGAGGCGGGTAGATCACCTGAGGTCAGGAGTTCGAGACCAGCCTGGCCAACATGGTGAAACCCCGTTTCTACTAAAAATACAAAAAGTTAGCCGGGCATGGTGGCTGGCACCTGTAATCCCAGCTACTCAGGAGGCTGAGGCAAGAGAATCTCTTGAACCTGGAAGGCAGAGGTTGTGGGGCAGTGAGCCGAGATTGCGCCATTGCACTCCAGCCTGGGTGACAGAGCGAGACTCCGTCACAAAAAAAAAAAAAAAGAAAGAAAGAAAAAAAGTGTATTCTCCCCTTAGATCCCCAAACAAATCCTACTCTCCAGTCGTAGCTAATAACAGTGTGTTGTGCATCCTTCCAGGATATTTTCTATACCAACATAAACATACAACCAGAATGGGATCATACATTGCATTATTGTTTTACAACTTGCATTTTTCATGTAACTACACATTGACATCTTTTTATGTCAGTAGATATAAAATCTATCTCAAAAATTTTTGCAATAGGTATGTTATACTTTCATAATTAAATTTTTAATGGATAAACCCTACTAATTTGGCCAGCCCCCCTGTTGATTGACATTTGAAGTTGTTTCCAATTTTACGGTATTCTAAGTAACGCTAACTGAACTCTAACAGTATTTAGACAATTAGTGAAAATCAAGTGAGAGAAGGTCAGAAACCATGAGACCGTGAGAGTTGCCCTCAAAGGTCTGCTGCTTCTCCCTTCTCCTGTTCCCTCCTCTCCTCACTGGAGCCTGGGGGGACTGGTCTTGGAGGAGGTCTTCTCTCTGTCACCCTCCAAAGGTGGTGATGTCCCAGGGAAAGACCCTTTCCTTCACCCACCCAGTATGGAGCTCTCCTAGGAAATTTTCAAATTCTCTTAGGATGCTCTAAGCTGCTGCTTGGGCTGTGCAGCTGCCCACACCCAGACTGTCCTTGGACAAGCTTTTTACCTTCTCTGTACCTCAGTTTGTCCATCTGTCTGGTGGTGATCAGAGCCATTGCTGCCACTGAGTGTCTACTGTATGTCAAATACTGTGCTAGAGCAAGCTTCATGTGCATTATCTGTTTTTCTATTTTTTCTTTTTATTTTATTCTTCTTATTTTTTTGTTTGTTTGTTTTTTGGGTTTTTTTGTTTTGTTTTTGAGATGGAGTCTTGCTGTGTTGCCCAGGCTGGAGTGCAATGGCAGGATCTCAGCTCACTGCAACCTCTGCCTCCCCGGTTCAAGCAATTCTCCTGCCTTGGCCTCCCAGGTAGCTGGGATTACAGGCACGTGCCACCTGCCTGGCTAATTTTTGTATTTTTAGTAGAGACAGGGTATCACTGTGTTGGCTAGGCTGGTCTCGAACTCCTGACCTCAGGTGATCTGCCTGCCTCGGCCTCCCAAAGTGCTGGGATTACAGGCCCGGTCGTTATTCTTGTTTTTTTAAAGACAGCCTGTCACTCTGTCACCCAGGCTGGAGTGCAGTGGCATAGTCACAGCTCACCGTGACCTCAAACTCCCAGGCTCTAGTGATCCTCCTGCCTCAGCCTCCTGAGTAGCTGGGACTACAGGTGCACCCCACCATGCCCGGCTAATTTGGGGGGGGCACAGGGTAAAGACAGTGTCTCGCTCTGTTGCCCAGACTGCTCTCAAACTCCTGGGCTCAAGCAATCCTCCCTCCTTGGCCTTCCAAAGTGCTGAGATTACAGGCGTTAGCCACCACACCCTGCCTATCTCATTTAATTCTCACTATACACCTTGGAGGTGCAGGGGATAGTCTTCTCAATAGAGGTTAAGTAACCTGCCCAAGGTCACCAAGCCTGTGGCATCAGGATTCCAGCTCTGGCTCATAAGCCCATGTCTGTAACTGCTGTTTCCTGCCCACTCTCAACAGTGGCTAATTGGTGAGGTCCAAGCGAAATGATTATAAAAAGATCCTTTAAGTTGTAAAGTGCCCTGCGCATGGGAGGGATTGATACTGCCGTTATTATTTCTACATCCAGAGCAACAGTAGCTTTGGTTATATGGCTTACAGCAAGTTGGAGGTCGTGGGATGTAGCAGCATTGAGTGGGGAGAGCACTGAACTATGAGCCAGCAGACTTGAGTCCTAGTCCTGGCTCTCCTTGAAACTGACTAGCCATGTGGCCTTAGCCACTAAGCCGCCTGGGAAATAAGCTCACCTACTCCGTGTGGCCCTTGTGCAGCTCAAATAAGATAAAGCCCAAAAGACAGCCAGCATGTTGCCTGGCTCTCTGAGGATACCCTGCTAGCGGGAGGTCTCTCTCTGCCTTCTGCATCGTCATCAGGATGGGCCAGGTGGGACGCATGTCTCCGTTTTAATGCTGTTACTCTGCAGTTCTGTGCTGTCACGTGGTCCCCAGCCCACCATTGCACATCAGCCTGAGGCTCCCTAGTGGCCCGCAAAGCTTTTGGGCAAGAAGCCAAGGCTGATGGGTGGTGGCCTTTTCACATTGTTTGGTCTAAAGTGGTGTCGGTGGGTACTGCAAACCTCTGACAAATTGCCGTCTCCCCACTGCCATGTACAAATCCAAGCACCAGACAGGATGACTGCAGACCCAGCTCCCTTTTTGATCCTTCTTGCCTGGCTGTGAAAGTGGCCTGAGGTCTCAGAGGCAGCTCTCTCAGCCTGTACCCTCCATCCTTTCATTCACGTCCATGCAGACATTATCACTCAGGGAAGTGAGTGTTCCATACTGGGGAAATCCCCTTGGGAAGGAAGTCACATCATCTCCAGCAAGTGAGAGAAAGAATAAGCCCTAATAGGCACTCTTTCTGTTTTTTTTTTCTTCTTGTAATTCTTCTTTTTTCTTTTCTGACTGCGAAAGTAATACATGCTCATAGTAGAAAATTGAAAAATACAGAGAAAAAGCCCCTATTTCCTTCTCCAAGGGAAGGCTATTGTTAACATTTTAGTCTTTGGACTTAATTGGAGAGTAATATTTCTGGAGCAAATATTTCTAATATTCTGGTATGTGTTTAGTGTTTTACAGGCATGATCTGATTCCATTTTCACAGTAAGCCTGTGAGGTATGTAAGTTTATCATCATGACTTTACAGATGAAGAAACTGAGGCACAAAGAGGTTAAGGGGCTTCCTTATGGTTCCCTTGCCTTCCTTGACTTCTTAGCCTATTCTGCCTCTTCTCAGGCTCCCCTTATCCTAAATGAGCATCAGGTCGTGGATCAGTCAGATTCTGACAGGAAACAGAATTCCACTCAGATGCTTCACCTGAGGAGATGTTAATAAAGATGTGAGCAGGGTGAGGGGAACCCACATGGGATGGTGAGGCACCCACAAACTAACAGTGACAGAAGGCATTACCAGCTCTCGGCCTGAATGAGCAGGAGGGAGTGGTGTTACCTGAGTTCCGTGACCGGTAGAGGTGGGCAGGGAGCTGTCGCAGAGGGGCTCAGCCACCACCAGGACCACAGAGAGAGAAACTGGGGAAGATACACCCAGGATCTCTCTCCTTCCACCTTCTGAATTCCTGCCAGTGCCTTCTTATTATTTTTTTTAAGACAGAGTCTCTGTCGTCCAGGCTGGAGTGCAGTAGCATGATCTTGGCTCACTGCAACTTCCACCTCCCAGGTCTGCCTCAGCCTCCCTAGTAGCTGGGACTACAGGCGCCTGCCACCACACCCAGTTAATTTTTATATTTTTAGTAGAGACAGGGTTTCACCTTGTTGGCCAGGCTGGTCTCAAACTCCTGACCCCAAGTCATCCACCCACCTTGGCCTCCTAAAATGCTGGGATTACAGGCGTGAGCCACTGTGCCCGGCCCCTGCCAGTGTCTTCTATTGGCCAAATGGAACCAGAAGCCAGGAGGCAAGGGAGCTCAAGGGACAGTCCAATGGGCCAGCCTCCTGCTTCTTCAAGCAGGTCATGGATCTGGGAGTGCACATGGAGACTAACAACCCAAGCGACATGGTTGTAGGGAGATGGGAGAGACATGTCCCCTGACTTCCCACAAAGAAAGAGTTGTCTTAGTAACTGACTATTAAAAACATCATTCAAAACAAGACACTTTTTTTTCTGCCTGGGAGTCTCTTGGTGTTTTGGTGTCTCCTCCCTCCCCTGCCCGCCATCTCCTGTCTCACCTGGTTCAGAATTTCCAAGAACACCTGGGCAACAGTCTTTGGTGTCATCGGTGTGCAGGGTTTAGAAGAGACAGCCTTGCTTGCATGATACATGTGGCTGTGTTCTCATGTTGTTTCACTGCTGTGCCTATGCATACAAAGACATGTTTCTTGTGTACATGTCATAAGCATCTATAACATAGTCTCCTCTGTATCCAGCAGAATATTAACTTTTTGTTTATTTATTTATCTAATTTTATTTTTTTGAGATGGAGTCTTGCTCTGTCTCAAGGCTGGAGTGCAGTGGCATGATCTCGGCTCATTTCAACCTCTGCTGCCAGGTTCCAGCAATTCTCCTGTCTCAGGCTCCCGAGTAGCTGGGACTACAGGAGCTTGCCACCATGCCTGGCTAATTTTTGTATTTTTAGTAGAGATAGGGTTTCACCATATTGGTTAGGCTGGTCTCGAACTCCTGACCTCAGGTGATCCACCCACCTCAGCCTCCCAAAGTGCTGGGATTACAGGTGTGAGCCACTGCGCCTGGCTATTTATTTATTTTTGAGACAGAATCTCACTCTGTCACCCAGGCTGGAGTGCAGTGGTGCGATCTGAGCTCACTACAACCTCTGCCTCCCAGTTTCAAGCAATTCTTCTGCCTCAGCCTCCCAGGTAGCTAGGATTACAGGCACGCACCACCACACTTGGCTAATTTTTGTATTTTTTCTAGGAACAAAGTTTCACCATGTTGGCCGGATTGGTCTTGAACTCCTGGCCTCAAGTGATTTGCCTGCGTCGGCCTCCCAAAGTGCTGGGATTACAGGCGTGAGCCACCGCGCCTGGCCCAGGACATTAACTTTTGTGTCTCAAAGTCCTCCCATTCTCTGTAATAGCCTTGATCTCCATGGCCTTCCTCTGATGTGGAGGACAGGGTCTGTCATCCCTGTTTGACACATGAGGAAACATGCTCAGAAAGAGGAAGTGGCCGGGTGTGGTGGCTCACACCTGTAATCCCAGCACTTTGGGAGGCCAAGGCGGGTGGATCACCTGAGGTCAGGAGTTCAAGACCAGCCTGGCCAACATGGTAAAACCCTGTCTCTACTAAAAATACAAAAATTAGCTGGGCGTGGTGGCATGCACCTGTAATCTTAGCTACTTGGGAGGCTGAGGCAGGAGAATTGCTTGAACCAGGGAGGCAGAGGTTGCAGTGAGCCAAGATTGTGCCACTGCACTCCAGCCTGGGCGACAGAGTGAGAATCCATCTCAAAAAAGAAAAAAGAAAGAGGAAGTGACCTGCCCAAAGCTGATCAGATCGGAAATGGAAGCACTGAAGCAGCAGTGGTCCCAATTCTGAGTTCAGCTCTTCCCAGTATATTTCCTTTTCAATCTTGGGAAGTCTTTAGCCAGCCCCAACCCTGGGAGAAATCAGTACATCGTGAGCCCCCTGAGGTTGCTGGAATGCCATACAGTGGGAAGAACTCTGGAGTCAGAGATACCTGGCACAGCCTTATGACCTTGGACAAATCCATTTGCCTCTTTGCACGTGTGCATCCTCATTAGTAAAATGAGGAGAATAATATCAGGACTTTGGATGGAAACATCAGGTGTTGAGATAAAATAAATCATCAGGAGAGGCAGGCTGGCTGGTAGCCACAAAGGCTCCCAAGGTGAATGCAGCCCAGATCTCCATCCTCAGTTGGGTAGACTAGAAATTGTCTCTTTGTGTTCTATCCATCAGTCATCCATGTGTTCAACCTTTTATCCATCTACCCCTCCATCTGATGCCAAATCTGCTGAATGTGAATTCTGGCACTGCCGTTTACTAGCTGTGTGACCTGGAGCAAGTTCCTTAACTTTTCTGCTTCAGTTTCTTCTTTTGTAAAATAGGGATAATAAGAGTACTTATTACCCATTATAGGTTATTGTGAAGATGAAGTGAGTTCATTGATGTAAAGTACTCAGATCAGCGCCTAGCAAATAGCAGACTACAAATGATAATGTTGTTTTTATTTATCAAGAACTGCACTGAGCCCTGGGGATAATGGCTAACGAGACAAAATTCTTATCTTTATGGAGTTTATTTTGGAAGGAGGGATAAAAAGAAATAAGTAAATCAATCAATAATAGAAGATCAGTTTGTGATAATTACTATGAAAACAGACCACCCAGCTGGGTGTGGTGGCTCACACCTGTAATCCTAGCACTTTGGGAGGCCAAGGCGAGCAGATTGGCTGAGCTCAAGAATTCGAAACCCAATCTCTACTAAAATACAAAATAATTAGCTAGGCGTGGCTGTGTGCACCTGTAATCCCACCTACTGGGGAGGCCAAGGCAGGATAATTGCTTGAACCTGGGAGGTGGAGGTTGCAGTGAGCTGAGATCATGCCACTGCACTCCAGTCTGGGCAACAGAACGAGACTGTCTCCAAAAAAAAAAAGAAAAAGAAAACCAACCACCCAGCCCAGCATGCTTGCTTAATGGATTCGAAGTTTCTGTTTGGGGTGATAAGAATTTTTGGAAATAGATAGTGGTGATTTTTGCACAACATTGTGAATGTAATTAATGCCTCTGAATTGTTACCCTTAACAATGGTTAAAATGGCAAAATGAAACAAAAACAAAACAATCTAGCATGCTGTAACCAAAAAAACAGGGGAAAGGACCTAAATAAATTAGACAGGGTGGTCAGGGGGCACACAGATTCACAATCTGAAGGTGGGAGCTGCCAAGCTGTCCATGCAGAGGGAACATTACAGACAATCATTAAGGACAAAGCCCCAAAGCCTTGCACAGTCGAAGAACAGACAGAAAGCCAATGTGACAGGCTCATGGTGATGGTGGCGGCGTGGGGAGGGAATAGGGGACCAGTAGTGGTGGGAGCTGATGCTGAATAGATGGGCAACAGCCATATACAGAGGTCTGTAGCTTTGATAAAGAGTTTGTGTTTTATTTTAATGGGAGGCCCTTGGGGGTTTTAAAGAGGGCATCCGGCTGGGAGCGGTGGGTCACACCTGTAATCCCAGCACTTTAGGAGGCTGAGGCGGGCGGATTGCCTGAGCTCAGGAGTACAAGACCACCCTGGGCAACATGGTGAAACCCCCATCTCTACTAAAAATACAAAAATTAGCTGGGCATGGTGGTGGGTGCCTGTAGTCTCAGCTACTTGGGAGGCTGAGGCAGGAGAATTGCTTGAATCCAGGAGGTGGAGGTTACAGTGAGCTGAAATCATGCCACTGCACTCCAGCCTGGGCCATGGAGCGAGACTCCATCTCCAATAATATTAATAATAATAATAATAACAATAATAATAATAAATAATAAAGAGGGTGTCCATTGAGAGTTTTGGAAAGATTCTCATGGCTGCTTTGTGGATAATAAACTCTAGGAGGGCCCAAGTGGTCACAGGGAGACCATGGAGCAGGCTGGGGCAGCTCTCCTGGAACAAGCTGATAGTGGCTTAGATTTAGGCAGTTGCAATGATGATGGAGAAAAGGAGCAAATCCAAGTTACTGGACTCAGAGATGCTGACTCATGCTAACCCTGGTTAGAGGGCCTGATGTATAAACCAGATACCAGTTGATTCATTTTTAAGGAGTGGTCTCACTGCCAGGCTGAGTGGATATTGCCTCATCTGGGCTAGGACACCCTCTCCCTGCAGGCCACCCAGATAAACAGCCACAGGTGAGAAGGCTGCTGAGTGCCCCTGGAAGGTGAGCTAGAGGAGCCAGAGGGTGGTTAGGGTGTTGAAGAGGGTCAGATGCTGACAGTCTGCTGGGCCAGCCCCAGCCCAGGCAAGCATCCCTGGCCTCACTGGGTCCCTTTCCCCCAGACAGCGTAAGTACGGGCGCTGTCAGCATTTACTTCTCTGGCTGACCTTTCTCTTTTCTAATCCTGTGCATTAGGCCTTTCATATGTTAGTGTCATCAGTCTGGCCCTGCTGGCCTCTGTCTGTTAGAAACATCTCTTTCTCCATTTGTTGTGGGTGGACACTTCTGAAGTCCCGTTCTCAGGCCCCTCCTCACTGCAGCTTCCCATTACTGCTGGTAATTATAGACCCTACGTCTCAGGCTTGTTTTACTGGGTGTATACCATGTTAAGTGCTTTTTTTTTTTTTTCAGATGGAGTCTTCCTCTGTTGACAGGCTGGGGTGCAGTGGCGCGATCTCGGCTCACTGCAACCTCCGACTCCCGGTTCAAGCCATTCTCCTGCCTCAGCCTCCCGAGTAGCTGGGATTACAGGCACGTGCCACCACGCCCAGCTAATTTTTGTGTTTTTAGTAGAGACAGGGTTTCACCATGTTGGCCAGGATGGTCTCCACCTCCTGACCTTGTGATCTGCCCACCTCAGCCTCCCAAAGTGCTGGGATTACAGGCGTGAGCCACCACACTGGGCCACTAAGGGCTTTCTCTGTGTTATTTTCCTAATCTCCTTCACCATCCTGAGAGGGAGGGAGGAGTGTCTCTGTTTTATTAAACAGGCAACTCAGGGCCAGGCATGGTGGCTCACGCCTGTAATCCTAGCACTTTGGGAGGCCAAGGTGGGTGGATCACAAAGTCAGGAGTTCGAGACCAACCTGGCCAAGATGGTGAAACCCCGTCTGTACTAAAAATAGAAAAATTAGCTGGCTGCAGTGGCAGTCACCTGTAATCCCAGTTACTCGGGAGGCTGAGGCAGGAGAAATCGCTTGAACCCAGGAGGCAGAGGTTGCAGTGAGCTGAGATCGCTACACTCTAGTCTGGGTGACAGAGCAAGACTCTGTCTCAAAAAAAAAAAAAAAAAAAGTGGCAACTCAGGCTCAGAAAAGTGAAGTCACTTGTCCAAGGTCACAGAGTGAGCAAGCATTGGCACTAGGCTTTGGATCTGGGTCTGCCTGACTCCACAGCCTGTGCTGTGAAGCACTGAGCCACAGGGCCGCCTGCTCTACCTCCCTTCAAGAGGTCCATGAATGACTGTGTGAAGTCTCTAGCCCTGGGCCTGGCTGGCAGCAACGCTTAGTGTTGGGATCTCTGTCCTTCTCCTGCACAGAGATGCTTCTGACTCTTTCAAGGCTCCCAGCCCCGTCACTCCTCCCAAGCTCCAACCAGTTTCTCCTTCCAGGCTGTTTGGTGCTCACCTTTATAGGCTTCTCACTCTGAAGTGCCAGAATGTCAAGGTCTCCTCTCTATCCCCTGCCCAACCCCCTTCTTCCCATCTCTGGGCATTTGCCCACATGGTGACTCAGCTCAAATGCTCTCCCTGCATCTCCTGTCTAAATGGCTCCCTTTTTTCAACACCTAATTCCACCTTCACCTCTCCACCCTAGAAGCTTCCTTTGGGAACTCCAGGCTATAGTCCAGATCACCAGGTCCCCAGACTCTGCTGAGAGGCTGAAACATACATGGCAAATCTAAATCATCTCCTGCATGAGTGTTTAGCCATTTCCTGGGTGAGCATCCTCTTCCCACACTGCAGCCAGCTCCTCGGGAACCAGCACGTGCTTCCCTCCAGGGGCCACTACAGTGCCTGGCCCAGCCTAGCCGCACAGCAGGCTCCATCAGTCTGTGCTCACCTGGGGCTGGGCAGAACCATGCCCACGTGACGGGCTATGTCAGAAGCCAGGGCCACCTAGGCTCCCTTTCTGTGGCCTAGTGAGAGAACCATGCTGTTATCCTTGGATTTGTGAAATAAAGATTTCATCATAGATTTTTTTTAAAGATGTTATTTTTGATTTATAAATTTTTAAAAGGTTTAAACAGATTTTATCACCTTCTCATACTGCCATACCAAGCCATGTGCCTCAGAAAAATTTCTTTTTTGACCTCTAACTTAAACTCATTCAAGGAATCTCCAAGTATAGTAGCAAAACCAAGAACTACAGTTAAACAGAAGAAAAAATAATAATCTGTCTTCCCGCCACCCAGAAATAACTATAGTTAATACTTTGCTGAATTTTCTGTATCTGTGCATGTGTATTCATTAACACAGAGATAATCTGTACAAACTATTGTGTATCATGCTTTTTTACTCAAATCTTTTCCATGATTTTTTACGTTTTTTTTCTTTAACTCTTTAGAGTGGATAAGCCATCATTTCTCTCACTAGCCCCTGGCCATGGAATGCAGAGGTGGCTCCTGCCACATCCTTGGTGTCTAGCGTGAACCTGAGTACTTTCTCCTTTGGGGGGTTCTGTTGGGGTTTGCTTGAGGCAGCCAAGTACAGTGGAGAGAAGGCAGAACTAGAGTTAGGATCTGGGGAGTCTGGAGGCTGGGGAGGGAGGAGAGTGGGCGGAGGAACCAGGGAAACCTGGTTTGTGAGGAAATGACTGTCAGTCGTCTTTTTTGCTCACTGGGTCTCACCTGTAAAGGAAGAGGAGTAGATTGAATTATCTCAAAAATCATCTCAAAAGGCATCCAGCTCCTCTCCTCTGTCGTTCTGGGAGCGCCAGGCATTTGCTGCCAGCGGGCTCTGCTGGAGACCCAGGCAGAGGAAGACTGGGATATTAATTTAAGGTTGCTTTCCTGGCTATTTCAAGGAACCTCAGGCCCAGGAAAAGTTCCGAGAGTGTGAGCTGAAATCAGATTGAGGCCATCGGAGAGGGAGGAGTGGAAGTGTCTCCCGGCTGTCTGGGCCCACGAGGGGTCATGTGGATTCTGCATCTCACAGCAGAAAACACACAGATGAGTCTGTGATGCTTTTTTTTTTTTTTCTTTTTAAGCAAAATTAAGTAGGCAGTTATTTTAAGGGTTCTTGCCTATAGGCCTTATCTGGCATTATGACCAGTATCCTTAAGTGCAGGCTCAGAAAAGATCCTGAGCCCCGTGCACCAGTATCATTTGGACCCTTCCAAGGCTGTGGGTTCCCCTAGAGCAGCTCTCATTGCTTTGTATCCTGGCCTGGAGTCAGCACTCATTGTCCCGTAAGTGACAGAGAGCCTTTATTTAACTATGGCTTTAAGTTATACCCGTAAAGCAGAGAGTAGTGGCTTGAGTGGAAAGCATTTCTGGGTGGGGAGGAGGTGATGGGGACCCAGGCCTTCCCTTCCTCCTCATCTTCCTTCTAAATAGCAGCATCAGTAACAACAAACCCTCTCATTTGTACTCCAAGCCTCCACGCAAAAAGCCTTTCCACCGTTATCCACTCTGTGGGGGGCTGAGGATGTTCAGGGCCCCAGAGCTCACCTGTGCGTGAGTCGGATGCTCAGGGTCCCTGGCTTTCTATCCAGTGCTCTTGGCTTTGGGCTGGGCTGATGTCCACTGAGGTGCAGGGAGAAAAACTGAAAAATGAAAAGGAAGTGTGGGGCGGGGGACCTGGAGCACGTGGCTAGCCCAGGGTGGATGCTGTGTCTGTCTGTCTGTCTATCAGAGGCCTCCCACGATGGATGGTGCAGGGGAGAGGGCGTGCCATGCCAGTCTAGCCTGAATCTCTCTCATGTAATATGATAGATTTAGAGGAAGGGCCTGGACTCAGGGGTGAGGGTTCCTGCTCATTTCTCTATTTCCCTGGTTTTAGCTTCAAAGCTTTTTTTTGAGGATCTGTTGATTGGGGGCAGGAATGGGTGCATCTGATGCCCCTCCGCCACCCTACCTTTCTAAAAAGCCAACTTGTACATTTTTAAAAGTACGTATGTATATTTTATTTATCTATTTTAATTTAATTTTATTTTTTTGAGATGGAGTCTCACTCTTATCACCCAGGCTGGAGTGCAGTGGCTCAGTGAAACCTCTGCTTCCTGGGTTTAAGCGATTCTCCTGCTTCAGCCTCCCCAGTAGCTGGGATTACAGGCATGCATCATCACATCCAGCTAATTTTTGTATTTTTAGTAGAGACGGGGTTTCACCATGTTGGCCAGGCTAGTCTCGAACTCCTGACCTCAGGTGATCTGCCTGCCTCAGCCTCCCAAAATGCTGGGATTATAGGCATGAGCCACTGCTCCCGGCCTATGTATGCATATTTTAAAAGATAAAAGTAGTTCCAAAACATATAAAGTGAAAAGTGAAGTTTTCTCTCTTATGTCACCCAGTTCCCAGGGATCTCTTTCATTTTCCTTTACCTACCCACTTCTGCCTTACCAACCTCTCTTAACATTGGTAAGTATCCTTTCAGACCTTTTACTAAATGTGTGCAAACACAAACATATGTTGTTGAGGTTACTGTTTTGTTTTTCTTTTTTCTTTTTCTTCTGGAGAAGGAGTCTCACACTGTTGCCCAGGCTAGAGTGCAGTGGTGCAATCTCAGCTCACTGCAACCTCCGCCTCCCAGGTTCAAGCGATTCTCCTGCCTCAGCCTCCTGAGTAGCTGGGATTACAGAAGTGTGCCACCACACCTGGCTAATTTTTGTATTTTTAGTAGAGACGGGGTTTCACCGTGTTGGCCAGGTTGTCTTGAACTGCCGAACTTAGGTGATCCGCCCTCGCCGGCCTCCCAAAGTGCTGGGATTACAAGCATGAGCCACTGCGCCTGGCCTGTTTTGTTTTTCAAATATAAAAATGAGACCATGCCATTCTCTCTCTCTCTTTTTCTCTCTGTAACTTGCCTATTCCAGCAAAATAGCTGGGCAATGGGTCCTTGACTCTCTGAAATCTCCTCATTTACTGCTGAAAGGGGAAAATGACAAGAATAGTTTATCCCAGAAAGCATTTCTCTACGTTGCTCATGTTTTGGATGAGTCTGAGAGAGGTGAAGTGACTGCCACATTTGTGGCCAACTCGGGGACTGAGCCTGTTCTTTTGACTTTTACATCGTCAAGCCTGCGTGTTTTTTCGTTTTGTTTTGTTTTGTTTTGTTTCAAGTTTCTTCCTGTCATTCTCTTTTTGGATCTATTCTGTGAAGTTAGCAGGGCAGGAATTGTTGAAGCTTGGAGTATGAAGAGGTGTGTCCAGCTTCAGCACTGGAAAGGTCTGGAACCCAGGGTTCTTTTAGTTAAATTCTGTGCATCCAGCTTTGCTGAGGGTCTACCAAGCTCCAGGTGAGGTGGCTGGAGAGACAGCCTTGCTTGGACCCTGCCTGGAGGCGGTCACTGGCAGCCCCGTGTGCTCCTGGTAGAGCAGGGCTCCCTGGAAGGACTCATCATCCCTATGAAAGGCCCAGAGATTTGAGTCCCTGAAGAGCTGCAGACACAGGGTGGGAGGGGTGCCTGTGACCTCGGCCACTAACCCCTCACCTCCCATGACCCTCCCTCCTCCCCACTTCCTCTGTCTCTCCTTTCCTCCTCCCTTTGCCCTGTGACTCTTTGTCCGTTTGCCTCCATCTGTCTCTCTCCGCGTGTGGTTCCTGCCCCTCTCGCTGTCATACCGTTGCTGTCCCTCCCTGTCACATGATCTCCTTCATGCCAATGCAGGCGTGCTGGTCACCATGACAACAGAGACAGGCCCCGACTCTGAGGTGAAGAAAGCTCAGGAGGAGGCCCCGCAGCAGCCAGAGGCTGCCGCCGCCGTGACCACCCCTGTGACCCCTGCAGGCCACGGCCACCCAGAGGCCAACTCCAATGAGAAGCATCCATCCCAGCAGGACACGCGGCCTGCTGAACAGGTGTGTGCCCGAGAGCATGGGCGTACCTTTCCTGCCCAGACCGTCCTCCAGGTCCAGTTCTTAGGGCTCCAGTATTTTTTCTGGAGGGAGGAAAGAAGGAAACTAAGATTTATTAGTGACCCGTTACATGCCAAGCACTGTGCTGGGAGCATTGTCATTATTTTATTTTCTTTTTTTGAGACAGGTCTTACTCTGTTGCCCAGGCTGGAGTGCAGCCTCAATCTCCCAGGCTCAAGCAATCCTCCCGCCTCAGCCTCCTGAGTAGCAGGGATAACAGGCGTGCACCACCACACCTGGCTAATTGTTTTAACTTTCTTTTTTTTTTTAAATTGAGTTGGAGTCTCGCCCTGTCACCCAGGCTGGAGTGCAGTGGTGCCACTGCACTCTTGGCTCACTGTGACCTCTGCCGCCCGGGTTCAAGCAATTCTCCTGCCTCAGCCTCCTTAGTAACTGGGATTACAGGCATGCACCACCACACCTGGCTAATTTATATATTTTTAGTAAAGACAGAGTCTCACCATATTGGCCAGGCTGGTCTCAAACTCCTGAGCTCAGGTGATCCACCTGCCTTGGACTCCCAAAGTGCTGGGATTACAGGTGTGAGCCACCATGCCTGGCCATAATTTTTTCTTTTTTAACTTTCAGTAGAGATGAGGTCTTGCTATGCTGCCTAGACTGGTCTCAAACTCCTGGGCTCAAGTGATCCTCCCACCTTGGCCTCCCAAAGTGCTGGGATTACAGGTGTGAGACACCATGCTTGGCCCGTTGTGGTCATTTTAAAATTTTATTCTCTCAGACTAAAGAGGGTAGCTACTAACTCCCCCATTTTACACCTGGGGAAACTGAGCACCAGCAGGATAAAATGAGTTATCCAACGTCACATTGCCATAAAGTAACAGAGGCGAAGAAAAATCTAGATCTGATTTTGAAGCCTGAGTTCTTTCCATTTATTTTCCTACACCTGAACCTGTCTGTTCTAGCTTGGCCAGCCTCATGTAACCCCAGAGCAAAACCCATTGCCCTAAAGCTACAACAGACTCACCTCGTCATCTAATTAACACCTTCCTTAATTCACGACAGGCCTGGAGTGGGCAGGGACTTGGCCAAGATCACTGAGGGCATCAGCAGTGGAGTTAGGACCCGGGGCGGGCGGCGGTGGGGCAGGTCTCTGGCCTTTCTCCTCTCCTTTAACTCAGTTCACAGCTCCCAGACTCCTGCTAGATCCAGTGACAGACAAAAAGAAGGAGACCAGATGGATGCTGTGATGAGTCATGTGCTTCTCTAGGGAGACAGGGCAGCTCTGGCCACTGGCTTTGGTTTCATGGGATGCTCCTGCCTCAGAGGATGCCTATGGCAGCAGTAGCCTGCAGGGAAGATGGGGACCCCTCACACAAGGCCACCCATTATGCATGGAAGCCCTGGCTCTCCTCCTGTACACACCAGCCATGAACCCTAGTTGCCCTGTAGGTCTCAGACGGTAGCGACTTTCATTCTGGGGTCTGTCTTGGCCCCAGATGCCTCTGTATTGCTTCTTACTTATATGAAAGGCCATGGCTTAAAACTCACTGAGCAAACTATTCCCTTGCTTGGTCCTGCAGAGCCTAGACATGGAGGAGAAGGACTACAGTGAGGCCGATGGCCTTTCGGAGAGGACCACGCCCAGCAAGGCCCAGAAATCGCCCCAGAAGATTGCCAAGAAATACAAGAGTGCCATCTGCCGGGTCACTCTGCTTGATGCCTCGGAGTATGAGTGTGAGGTGGAGGTAGGGGAGCACTGAGTGCCATATGTCCCGTCCCTGGTCAGCCAGCCTCAGGTCCAGGGCAGGCTCCTGTGTGTACCCAGCTTGGGCCAAACCAGAGGAGTCCTGGACCAGTCACAGTGTCCAGAGAGATGACCTGGCTCGGAGCTCCTTTGTACAGATGGTGGCACCAAAGCCTGGAGAGAGTGGTTATGATTGCAAATAGAATTAGACGAGGTACAGGGCTGGCACCAGGGGAAGATTTTGCAGGGTGACTATACCTTGGCAAGGATGCCACCATGTAAGGGCTGATCTACAAACAGTAGACCTGGGAACTGGGCTCCCCTATTCACCCAGGAGAGACTGACATTTAAATTAGAATCACTTTTATATACTGGGTGGAGAGAGGGCTCCTCACTTCCTAGTGAATGTCCCTGTCCAGGGCACCATCTCAAGTCTCCAGGACAAACTAGTCACCTGAGGGTTCTATGGCAAGCCCATCACCACGTCACAGGGAGGCGGCCCATTGGGAAGATGTCACCCAGGCCATGTAGAAGCCCTGTGGTATGGCCCTGTCCCATGGTGGTGACACAGCAGATGCCTCCTTCTGGGGTTGGCCCTCCTGGCCTCACATTTAGATCTCCTTTTCCTGTATAGGTTCTGACTCCCGCCCTAATTCTGAGCTCTCGCTCGCCCCCTCTGTGAGCCCTTAGAGGTTCTATCCCTGCCGAGGCAGCATTCGTGGCCCTTCTCCGCATGTGTGAAAGGGCTCAGAGGGTGTCCTTGCTACTGAGATTTATAGGAGCTGCCCCCTTTTCTCTCCCATGCCCTGATTTTAGGGATGTGGCTTACTCCTGAGCCCTGGGAGGCTGAGTCCCTCTTCTCTACAGGGTTTTGATTTGTTTTGTTTTTATGTACATGTATTTTTTCTTTTTTTTTTTTTTTTGTTGAGACAGAGTCTTGCTCTGTTGCCCAGGCTGGTGTGCAGTGGTGCGATCTCAGCTCCCTGCAACCTCAATCTCCCAGGTTCAAGCAGTTCTCCTGCTTTAGCCTCCTGAATAGCTGGGATTACAGGTGCCCGCCACCACACCCGGCTAATTTTTGTATTTTTAGTGGAGACAGGGTTTCACCATGTTGCCCAGGCTGGTCTCAAACTCCTGGCCTCAAGTGATCTGCCTGCCTTGGCCTCCCAAAGTGCTGGGATTACAGGCATGAGCCACTGCGCCCGACTCGTGTATGTATTTTGTCTATAGAAAGATTTCACCTTCCCTGCTCCTGGGACAAAGGAAAGGGCTGCCTTCTATGTCCTCTCTCCTACCTTGATGGGCCCCAAGACGCCATTTCTGCCTGTCCTAGAAGTACACAAAGCATTTGACTGAGGCTAGGTCCTCTCTCTCTGATGATCTCCAGGTTCAGGAATTCCTTGTCAGTCTTGGTCCCAAGGGCCCAGCCAGACCTTACGGGGGTCTCACTCCCTCTCTAGAGTCCCTCCCTCTTTGGGTGGTGACTGCCTTCTGTTCCCCTGCCATGTGATCCCCTTATTGGTGCTCATCTTTACCCCTGTGGGTTTGGAGTGCCCAGTCGGGTTCTCGGCTTCGTCATTCTGAATGGTGGTTCAGAGAGGCCCAAGCCTAGCTCTACAGGAATGGGAGGAACCTACCTGGCCCTAACAATGGTACTTCCAGCAGAAGCTGATGGAGGCCCCATGAGCCTCTGTGAAACCTCACTGGCTGTGGGGAAGGGAGTGGTGGGCTAGCCTGGGCTGCCCTGGATTTCACTCAGGGAAGGGAGGGTCACACTGTGACCCTGAGTCCCAAGCCCTCCCCTTCTCCCCCTGCCCGCTTCTGTCATATTCCAGGGGCGGCTTCTCTTCCTCTCACACCCAAAGCTTAGGACTTGGTTTTCTGCTCCTTCGGTCTAAGTTAGCCTCCTTCTCCTAATCACTGAAAAGGAAGGAGAAAGCCGTCACTTCCTATGCCTTCCACTTCAGCTTCTCCCCAAGCAAGCTCAAAGTCCAGAAACCACCACCAGAACTTGGAAGAAGGCCATCAAGGAGCTGGCCATTGTTGTCACCCCCAGGATCCCTTAGGACTCAGAGGGCAGAGCCAAGTGGGTGGCAGGAGCACTGCATTCCTGTCCAGACACCGAAAGGCCCTTGGGGTTTTTGAATTGTCCTGGTGGAGCCTAGGGTATCTCCCAGCCTCGCCCCGGGGTGTGCTTCAGCCTCATAGCTGCTCTGCTTCCCTCCTTAGAAACATGGCCGGGGCCAGGTGCTGTTTGACCTGGTCTGTGAACACCTCAACCTCCTAGAGAAGGACTACTTCGGCCTGACCTTCTGTGATGCCGACAGCCAGAAGGTACCTGGGCTAGGGAGCAGGGTGGGACCTGCTCTTCCGTTAGGCTCCTGTAATCCTGGCCACCCCCCAGAGCATCCATTAGTGCTCAAATCATTAAGCATCTTCTGTTTGCATGTCCCCAAGGCTCAACCAGCCCTATCCACCTGCGGTTCCCTGTCTCAGCCATTTCTTGGTGACATACAGGTCACCCCCAGATGAGAATTTGGAGAGCCCTGGTCTGGCTGCTAGAGTTGCTGGGGGAGCTGAGGAGCTCCCTGCTAGAGCTTCTCCCCTACCCTTGGGAGGCTCTGAGTTTCCTTCTTCCTGCCAGTCCCATTGCAGATGCATCACCTGCTCACTGGGACTGCCTCAGGGCAGTGGCAGCTCCGGGCACTGGGTCCAAGCCTGGTGGTGAATCCTGGCCCCATTCCCCTCACCCCCTAGTCCCAAGGAAAAGGAACCAAGAGGCTTAGCCAAGGAAGGGCGTTCCCTATAAGGGGCTGCTGACCGGCCATTTCAGGATATTTCTCTCGCTCAGCCCAGTCAGGTCCTTTCCTGCGTCTTCCCTCTGAAGATCTCTATCTTTTCTTTTAGAACTGGCTGGACCCCTCCAAGGAGATCAAGAAGCAGATCCGGAGTGAGTGGCTTGTTGTGTTTGGGGAGGTGGGTGGGTGAGGGGATTCCAGGCCATGAGAGCCCCCCTTGTACTGCTCTCTCCTCCTTTGGAAAGTGCATTTCAGGCAGGCGTTGTGGCTCATCCCTGTAATCCCAACACTTTGCGAGGCTGAGGCGGGTGGGTCACTTGAGGTCAGGAGTTCAAGACCATCCTGGCCAACATGGGAAAAGCCTGTCCCTACTAAAAAAAAATACAGAAATTAGCTGGGCCTGGTGGTGGGTGCTTGTAATCCCAGCTACTCGGGAGGCTGAGGCACTGGGACTGCCTCAAGCGATTCTCTTGGACCTGGGAGGCAGAGGTTGCAGTGAGCTGAGATCACGCCACTGCACTCCAGCCTGGGCAACAGAGCAAAACTTCATCTCAAAAAAAGAAAAAAAAAAAAAAAGAAAATGCATTCAGATCCATGAGTCCATGTACTCCACATGGCAGATCTTGGGAGAAGCCAGAGTGGGAAGGACAAGTCTAAGGCCCAGAGAAGAGAAACGACTGTGCAGAGTCACACAGCAAGTTAGCAGAGGAATCATAAATACATTCAGGACGTCAGCTCTAGAAGGGACCTGCAGAGCCATCTAGGACAAAGGACAAGCAGATGGGCTGGAAACAGCCACCCTTCTGTCCAGGAATGGTGTAGTCTTCAGTAAGCAATGACCCTTTCCTCAGAGGCCCAGAGAGAGGCAGTTATTACCTAAGGTCACAGAGCCAAATGTTGGCTGAGCCAGGTCTTGAGCCCTGGTCTTCCAACACCATCCTGTGTTCTTTTCAAGGCCTGGGGTGAAGGCAGATGAGCAGGCCAACAACCTGTCCTTTCTGGCCCAGAGAGAGAAAGCATGTCGGGAAGGGATGGGGCAGCTCCCAAATGGCAGAAGGGGGTGGTAGGTGGCCTCAGCAAGGCAGCCTGAGTAGTTGGAGACCTGGGGCCTCGAGGCAGAGATGCCTCCACCCAGGGCCCCTCCCCCTTGGCTGTGGTTGGTCTCTCCTGAACTCCCTGGTCCCCTGGCTGGAAAGCTGTAGCTGAGCCTGTTGCCATGACAGCGGGCAGCTGGGCCCAGGGATGCCAGCTGACTCTGCAGGAGGGGGCTCGAGGAATTCTTCCTGAAGGTTCTGTCAGTTGGAGACAAAGAGGCAGGCACACAGACAGAGTGCACTCCTCGGGGGGCTGACAGATCCTCCGCCTGGGCTTCAGGCTGTCCCCCAGGAGCCCCAGCCTGGCTGGGAGGCCTGTCTCTCATGACTAAAGGGATCGGAAAACATATAGGCAGCCGAGTGTGTGGTGTTTGGTCAGGACCAGGAGCTTGGGAAAGACAGGTGGCTGGACCAAATGGTCAGGTCTCAGCATCCCTCCCAGAGGTGGCCTGCAGCCCCTGCCAGCACAGCCCAGGCCTGGTGGATGTCACTTCTTGTAGCCATCCCAAGTCATCGAGTAAGTCTTGATCGCTAGCAAGTACCTTATCCAGGAGAGCCACAGTCTCTGCCTCTACCCCTGTAATTTCCAGCCATTTATCCTCATCCTACCTTCTGGTGCCCCAGTGGAGCAATTTTTTGCCCTCTGTGACAGCACCTCAGCCTTCTGAAGGTGGTCCCATTGGTCCTTGTGGCCTGAGCTTCAGAGTTGGGTGTATCTCCTCCCAAACCTCAGTGCACCTGGGGCAAGGTAGGGCAAAATAGGGCACCTGGGACAAGCTCTCCACCTCTCTGGGCCCCTGCTTCTCCTTGGCCAGTGGATTAGTAGTTCCTGCCTCATGAAGTGGGGGTGACAGTTCAATGACATATGTATGGACAGCACCAAGCACATAGTAGGTGCTCAGTAGCTGTTTTCTTCTTGCTTCCCTGAGGCAATCTGGTGTGATGGTTAAGCAGACAGACACTGAGGCCAGACTGCCTGGATTTGAATGTTAACTCCACCTGCTTCTTGTGTTGACTGTGCCTTGGTTTCCTCCTCTGTAAAGCAGGGTAATGCTGGTACTTGTATTTATGTTGTTGTGAGGGTTAAATGAGTATTACATGTAGAATGGTGCCTGCACACAGTAGCACCCGGTATGATTAGCTGTTATTTATTTTTATTATTATTATTGATTATTACCATTATTATTCCTGAGGTAGGAATTCCTGAGACCATTGTTATTCCTTGAAGCTGCTCTTTCCAAGGAGTCAGTGTGGTCAGGAGCCTGGGCTCTGGGGCCAGATGGCCAGAGTTAGGATCCCCATTCTCTACCACTGACTAGCTGAGTGACCCTGAGAGAGTGACTTAACCTCTCAGAATTCATCTATAAAAAAGAAAGTCAACTTCAGGATGATTATGAAGATCAAACCCCTGTACATGTGCATAAAGTTCTTAGCAAGCACAGTGACTGGCATCTAGTAAGAGTTTGAGATGTGACATCTGTATGGTGCAGATGGTGGTTACCGCAGAGACAAGGATGGTAGTGATGATGTGGCCTCCAGTGGTCCATGACCACAGCCCTGCCATGGATGGGCCTCGCTTTCTCACTTTGTCAGGGGCCATTTTGAGCCTGGAACCTGAAACGTCCCAGGGGTGGTCTGACCATTGTGGATATGTAGACTTTTGCTAATTTTGTCCAGTACCTCATATCTACCTGCCTTCATCCCCTCTCAAGTGACCACCCCTTCTCTGGGCTTGCAGAGCTTGCTTCCAGCTATAACCTCCGCCTTTATTCCCCTGTGTATCTTCTTAGATGTGTGCCATTGGTTTTTCACATCTAAGTGTGGAGGTTAGCATTTATCCCCCTAAAATATCCCTTTGTTACATTTAGCCCATTATATTTACCTTTTAGGTCTTGTTTATAATCCAATCCTGTCATCTGAGATGGAGTCAACATGATATAGGGCAGAGTTTTCCAACATGTGTTCTGAGAAACATTAATCTTTCAGGATGCTCTGTGAAAAATGGATACAACAGGTCAAATCATTTTTGGAAATTCTTGAATGCATGTTCCCCTCAGAGAGTTGCAATGCACAGTAGCAGGGTGAGGGCTCTGACAAGTCCAAATTTAGGAAACCTGTTTAATGTATTATCTAGACTTTTTTCTTATCATTAACATCCTGCAACCCAGACTAGGGTGTAGACCAAGGAGCCAGGTGGCCTGGGTTTGAACCCCAGCATTGCCACTTCCAAGCGGGGTGACCTTGGGCTAATTTACTGCCTGGGCCTCAGTGTCTTCATCTATAAAATGGGGCTAATCATAGGACTACTTACTCATGGGGTTGTGGTGAAGTTTATTGAAGTAATGTTTGTAAAGCAATTAACAGTGTGCCTGGCATGCAGCGTCAGTTTTCTTTCTTTCTTTCTACCTTCCTTCCTACTGCTAGCTCACGAGTCTCTTAACTTGGGCCTCAGTTTGCTAATCTGTCAAATGGGAATAATGTTCCAGCCTTCCTGATTGGATTGTCCTGAGATTATAGATAGGAGAAACTTTGAAAAACTGCCCAGAGGATGGTGCATCTGGACCACCCAGTGGGGTGTTAGGGCCTCGCTGATCTCTCTCCCATCTCCTCTCAGGTAGCCCCTGGAATTTTGCCTTCACAGTCAAGTTCTACCCGCCTGATCCTGCCCAGCTGACAGAAGACATCACAAGGTGAGGGCTGTGGAGGGAGAGACAGGTGTGCTGGCTGTGTGGGACTATGGATGAGGGCCCCTGGCCCTGGGGACACAGGCAGTATGTGACAGCAGCTGCAAATGCAGTCGCCTACCGAGGTCAGGCAGACAGCATCGTACACAGGAAGCCGACTCATTGTAAGAAACACAGTGATGCAAGCACAGTGGTCAGTGGCAGCTGACCCTTGATGTCAGAGGAGGAGGTATCACAGGGAACTGTGGGGCCTTTTGTAGATTTAAGAGGACAGAAGCCACCTAAAACAGTTGCTGTTCCCCTCCGGGCCATCACTGTCATGTAGGAATTGGGCCTGATTGTTGAAATGAACCTAGAGATTAAAGAATAAAAACCACAGTTCTAAATGTTGGCAACAAATGCAAACTTTAAAAAAACATAGCGTGGGCCATCTCTGGGTGGGACATACCAAACCCATGTAAACGCTGCTGTGCTGGGTAAGCCACCAGTTTGCAGCATTGGGAGTATGGAGGGGGTAGAATGGGATGCCTTTGAACGTAGAACTTTGGTCTGCATGCCACTCTGTGCACATGTCAGGCACGTGGAAGTCAAGTGGGGCTTGGGACTCCCCACAGAGAAAAGCCTGGGCTGTTGGGGCAAGCGTGGACTGTGTGTGCAGTCTCGTTGTGCCTCAGGGCCAGTAGATAACATGGCCTGAAGATTGGAAATGAGTGCAAAGCATCCTTCAGAATGGGAGCTTCCGTGGGGTTATCCCATTTCTGGAAACCAGAACGGGGGAAGCCCTTCTCTTAAGCCCTTTCCAAAGAGATAGTCTCACTTCATGATATCCTGGGGCTGTGTCATCCAGGTGATGGGCCTTATACTCCCAACATAAAATATGGGCTTGGAGTTCCCCTACAGCAGGGGAAGGGCTCCTAAGCCAGCCCCTCTCTCCCATTGGGTCCCTCCTTTATCTTCATGTTGATTGCCTGTTTGCCAGGCCATCGACCAAAGGTCAAGGTGCTGGCCTTGGGAGATAAGACAGATGTTCCTGGAACAGATCAGGCCTGGGCTTTGGCGTCATTAGTCCTAGTTCTGAGCCCTGAGGTCAGGTGTGGGCTAATGTGGCAGCAGCAGGATCTGAAACTCCATTCCCAAGTGGACTGTGTAGGTTAGGCCAGCACAGCCTCAATCCCCCTGGTCTTCCCTACTGATACCTCTCCTGTTTGTGCCAGACCCTGGGCACTGTGCTTCCAGGGACACCAGGAAGGAAGTTAGGCCTGCCTAGCACAGATGGCCCCAGGAGATGGGTGCTATAGCAGCTGATTTCGCCGAAAATAGTTAGGCCCGAAATAAACTGGTCAAAATGACAAATTGATTGAAATGAAAGATTGGTCAGAATATTTGGCAGTGATTTCTGAATTTTGAGACTTTTGAACAGAATGCCCATAAGCCTGTACTCGGTGCCTGTGATGTTTGAGCTGCTACTGATTCTGAGTCTATGCCTTGGCCCTGGGCGCACACTGAGGCTGCACATACTTTTTGCCAGGACTTCAGTTCTGACTGTGAAATAATGTCACCAAGTAGTAAGAATTATTTTAAGTAAAAGATACTTAAAAGAAAAAAGCCCAGATGTGGTGGCTCACACCTGTAATCCCAGCACTTTGGGAGACAATGGCAGGAAGATTGCTTGAGACCAGGAGTTTGAGACCAGTCTGGGCAACATGGCGAAACCTTGTCTCCACAAAAAATACAAAAATTAGCTGGGCGTGGTGGCATGTGGCTGTAATCCCAGCTACTCAGGAGGCTGAGACAGGAGAATCACTTGAACCTGAGAGGCAGAGGTTGCAGTGAGCTGAGATCGCTCCAGCCTGGGTGACAGAGTGAGACTCCATCTCAAAAAAAGAAAAAAAGAAAAAGAAATAGGCAATTGAAAAAAAATGGTGAAACATAACAAAAATGGACAGGGAGGCATCGTTGGCTAAAGATGAAACTTTTTTTTAATACATAGTAACCAAAAAAGCAATAAAAATGGTTTTAAATGGTTCTAAAATTGTCAAATCGTCCAACTGTGCATAAAAGTTATAAAAAATCATGGCCTGGTAGTTGGAAATGTTTCTCTAAACCAATTTGTTTTCAGACAATTTACTTAGAGCTGGAGGCAAAATAAGAAAGTTTTGGGAAAGCATTGGCAAGCAGGTTCATCTGGGACATGGAATACAATGTGGAAGTTAAAATAAATGGGGTAGAGTCACATGTGCTGACATGGGAGGGCTCTAAGGCCTGGGTATGAAAAAGTGAGCTGTTAGAATCAGAGACAGCATTTGATGCCATTTACAGGTAAGAAACACCCATAAATCAAAACCACATACATTTCTGGTCATCAAGAGGAAATTTAGAGTCACCTCTAAAGTGTGAATTTTTCCACAACATGAATACAGTATATTACTTGTATAATTAAAACTATACGACATTTTGTAATGGCCAAACCAGCAAAGTAGTCCTATTTAGCTTGAAATTGAGTTAGAAATTGAAAATGCTGTCATAATAGAAAACAAATCCCTCAAATTTAGAAATGCACAAAAATGCTTAAAGTCATGTGAAATGTTGCAAAACCATCTCATGAGACATACCCAGATTGTCAATATATGAAGCGCCAATGTCTACAAACATGCTTTTCTGCTGAGCTATGTTCTATTTGGTTCTGATGGACAGCTGTGCTTGGGGGATCTAGGGAGGAGTAGGGCCCTGTGCCCATGCTGGCTCTCCCCTATCTCCAGATACTACCTGTGCCTGCAGCTGCGGGCAGACATCATCACGGGCCGGCTGCCATGCTCCTTTGTCACACATGCCCTACTGGGCTCCTACGCTGTGCAGGCTGAGCTGGGTGACTATGATGCTGAGGAGCATGTGGGCAACTATGTCAGCGAGCTCCGCTTCGCCCCTAACCAGACCCGGGAGCTGGAGGAGAGGATCATGGAGCTGCATAAGACATATAGGTAAGAGGGTGCCAGCCAGGGCCTTCTGTGGCTCCTTGGCCAGTGGGAGCCTTCCTTGCAGGCCTGAATGTCCTAGGCCGCCGCATACTGTGCTGTTTGTACCCCACCTGGCTCTGCCCCTAGCTTGAGGTATATCTGAGAGCAAATCATCTCTGTAAATAGGAACGATAGTGACTGGCTGTGTGGCCTTGATGACCTTTTGGGACCCAAGTTTCTTAAGCTCCTCTATAGGTGTGATAATTCCCTGTCCTTGGCCTCTGAGAATAAGTTTATCTGCCAACTGGAGAAAATAATCGCTACTGTGTCTCTGAGTAAGTGTCCTCATGTCTAGATCTTGGTGTAGAGTTCAAAAGTTTGGACCCGAAAGCCAGCCTGCTAGGGTTCCTATACTGGCTCTGCCACTTTCTAACTAGAGGATCTCAGGAAGGTCATTTCACTTCCTGTGCTTTGGTTTCCTCATCTGTTCAAGGTGGATGCTGTTAAACCCACCCTGTAGGATTGTTGGGAAGCCTAAATAGCACATATTAAAGGCACACTGCATGTTGGCTGTTAGTGTTGCTGTCTGTGGATCGAGGGGTTGAACAGTTGATCATGCAGGGGAAAGCACCTCGTTCCAGCAGTTGGACGATAATCAACTAGTGTGATTGTAGGCTGGTTATTTAACCTATCTAAGCCCCATTTTTCACCTGTATATGCACAAAGTTAGATTATCAGTGTCTCTCAACTATTGGCATTTGGGGCAGGAGAATTCATTGTGCAGAATGTTCAGCATCCCTGGGACCCAGTAAATGCCCATAACACCTTCTCAGTCCTTGTAACAACCCAGATACTCCCCTTTGCCATTGCTTCTGTACAGGTTCCCCTGGAGAGGAACCCTTGGAACTAAATGATTTGTAGGGTCCTTTTAAGCTGGAAGTATTTGGGGCTGTAAGTCCAGGATTGTTATGGGGACTCAATATAATTAATAATGTGAAGGTGCATTATAAACTGTAAAGTGCGGCACCCAGGGAAAGGAGTATGGTGATATTGTCTCATTACTATTGAGGATGGAGGGAATTAGGAGGCCTTGGTTCTGTGGGCGTTATCTGGAGAGGAGGGCTAGAGTCAGATGTGGAGGGATCGTGTACGTGGGGAAGAGCCTGCTGGGATGTGATGAATGCTAGGTCAAGGGTGGCAAATGCTGTCTCTGAGAGTCGCACACTAACTCCACTTGGTTAATAGCGACTGCTGTGGTGTTGTGTTGAGTAGGACACTGATTCCCTACAATGCCCAGGTTAGCAATGTCCACCTGGGCATAGGAATAGGGAGTAGTGGCCTGCCTGCCATCTATTTGTCATCCCTGTCTTAGATAGCAAGACATCTTAGGATTTGCAAGAGTCATAATAATTCAGAGAAAGATGTTCAGATCAATATGGGCTGGATAAATACTAAGGGCTGCCCCTAAAGCTCTTTGGACCTAAAGCACACTGACGTCTCGTGTCCAAGTATCCCACACAGCAGCCCAGAGGTAGACAGGTCACAGGAAACTGAGGCCTGGAGGATACACAAGACCTGTAATGAAGTGATTAGGAGCATAAACTCTGAAGTCACATTGTCTAGATTCAAATTCTGACTCTTCTCCTTCATAGCAGTGTGACCTTGGACAAGTTACTCAATGTCTCTGTGCCAGTTTTCTCATCTGTAAAATGAGAATAATAATAATACCTATCTTACAGAGTTGTTATGAGGATTCAGTGAGTTAATACGTGTAAAGTGCTTAGAACAGGAACCAGCACATAGTACTCAATAAATGTTTGCTGTGACTAAGTATAAAATGTAGTCCAAGTTTCCTGGCAGCCAAAGCAAAGAAGGAACTTGATTAATTACATAACTCTTCTTTTTGGAAAGGAGAATGTGCACCTTTTCCTTGGGAGAGATTAAGTGGCTTCTGATACTAAATTCTGCAAGAAATATCCTGTGTGGGTAATAATTTAGGAGCCCCTGGGTGGTTATAATGAACAATGTCCTTAACAATGGTTTTACAGTCATGGAAAAGTAGAATTTATAGCTCACAGTCAACTCAGTGGCAGAATGAGGCAAAAATCCTGACTCCCAGCTCAGCCTTTGTATGATCCCTGGACTAACAAGACTGGACTTGAGCTTTGGCAGAAGTTGGGGGTTGGGTGGGCTGAAGTGGGAGTTGGGGTACACCCTCCTGCTCTGAGGGCAGAGGGAAAAGATTAGGGTGAGGCTCAGCATATTTGACTTCCTAGAATCATGGGTTCTGATGGTGGGCACCTTTGGACAGCAGGACTAAGCCTGGGCCTTTCCCTTGGTCACCTGTGATCACTTTCTTTCCCTCAGGGGGATGACCCCGGGAGAAGCAGAAATCCACTTCTTAGAGAATGCCAAGAAGCTTTCCATGTACGGAGTAGACCTGCACCATGCCAAGGTACCACCAGCTTCCTGGGTTCCCCTAGTGTATGGGTGGTGCCCCCAAAGAACTACCAGGCCTTTCCCTAGGGCTTGGTGTGCCAGACCCTGTGTTACCTCCAACTTGAAACCTTTTCTGTTCTCATTCTCATTTCTCGAAGTTCCATAACCTTTTATTTTCTCATGATCTATATTATTTTCTCCATGTATTTTATTTATGAACCTGTTTGAGCCACTGCTAGATTGGGAGCATTGTGAGGGAAAGACATAGGCCTTAGTTTATTTCTGTATCCCTAGCACCTGGCACATAGCCTGGCACCAAGTGTGTGCCACTAAATATTTGCTGGGTGAATGAATGATTGAGTGATTGACAGAGCAAATGATCAAACAAGTGAGTGGGTGAAAAAAATACCTAAATGGATGAGTGAATGACTGAATGACTATGGGAGGGATTGGTCAGTGGGACTCCAGCATGGAGGCTCTAACCCTGCTCCTGAGAGCTCGTTACAAGCAGTGCACAGGGCAGTGTTTTCGGGGTGGGTGGCAGGCTGTCCCCAGGCATGGACCCCGGGCCTCCCATTCCATGGTCTCTTCTCATGCAGGACTCTGAGGGCATTGACATCATGTTAGGCGTTTGTGCCAACGGCCTGCTCATCTACCGGGACCGGCTGAGAATCAACCGCTTTGCCTGGCCCAAGATCCTCAAGATCTCCTACAAGAGGAGTAACTTCTATATCAAGATCCGGCCTGGGGAGGTGAGCCTGCCCTGGGAAACACTCCTCCTCACCGGAATCAACTAGAATGGAGTGGACCCTGGCAGCTGGGCCTGGACTGCCAACACACACACACACACACACACACACACACACACACACACACACACACACACACACACACACACAGAGAGAGAGAGAGAGAGAGAGAGAGAGAGAGGAGCCTAAATAAAAGTATAACCACATATGGCCAGGTGCAGTGGCTCATGCCTGTAATTCCAGCATTTTAGAAGGCCGAGGAAGGTGGATCACATGAGGTCAGGAGTTCGAGACCAGCCTGGCCAACATGGTGAAACCCCGTGTCTACTAAAAATACAAAATTAGCTGGCACTGCACTCCAGCCTGGGCAACAGAGCAAGACTCTGTCTCAAAAAAAAAAAGGGAGAAAAAAAAAAAGAAGAAGTATAACTACATACATTCAGGTCACACAGACAAATGAATACATGTCTGTGTAAAGTTCATGTATTTAGGTGTTGTAAGTATGGAAGTTTGTACACATTTTAAGATACACAGACTCGACTATACACACAACACACACAAATGCAAACGTGTATGTCTACACCTCTTTTCCTTCAATTACCCACATCTCACCCATCAAAAAGCCCATTTGGTTGTACCTGTAGAATAAACATGAACCCATCTGCTTCTCTTCCTCTCCATCACACCCGCCTCCAGCAGCCCCCATCTTTTGCCTGTGCCTATGAGGGCCTTCTCACTGCCCTCCCTCGCCTCTGGTGCTCTCCAGGCCATTTTCCTCATAGCTGCTGGAGAGATCTTAAAAAGTCCCTTAAATCAGATCATGGCAAGCCCACTCCCCCTTCCCATCCACACCCTTGCTTACACCTTTCAGGAACTCTCTTTAGCTCTTCAGCTAAACTTCAAACTCCTTCCATGGCCACCTACCTCTCCCACCTATCCCTTGCCACACTGCCCCATGCCCAAGGTACTTTAGCCTCTTTGGCCTTGAGATCTTTGAATAAGTCGAGCTCTTTCCTGCCTGAGTGCTTCGCATTTGATGTTTCCTTTACCTGAAAGTGTCTCCCCCTCTCGCTTCTCACATAGCTGGTTCCTTCCCATTCTTCAAATGTCAGCTCAAGATCACCTAGATCTAGGTCTAGAGGGGATCCCCTGCTCTTCCTTAGATGACAGGAGCCCCTATGCCTTCCCAGTTCTGCTGCACCACACATCTCCCTTCATTCCCCTTGTAGCCCTGATCAGTGTCTGCAATGATCTTGTTTGCTTATTTGTTATTGGAGGTCCCCTTCCCCTACTAGAATCTTCTGCCTTGGTCTCCATGTAGCTCTAGTGTTTAGCACTGGGCCCGTCACAGAGTAAGGGCTCAATCACCCTTATCGATTCAGTGAATGAACAGGCCAAAGTCGCAGATGCCTGAGAAGAGTTCAGAAAGGATGACTCACGTCTGTAATCCCAGCATTTTGGGAGGCTGAGGTGGGAGGATTGCTTGAGCCCAGGAGTTGGAGACCAGCCTAGGCAACATAGTGAGACTCATTCTCTACAAAAAATTAGCTGGTGTGGTGTCGTCTGACTGTAGTCCCGGCTACCTGGGAGGCTGAGGCAGGAGGATCTCTTGAGCCCAGGAATTCAAGGTTACAGTGAGCTATGATTGCGCCACTGTACTCCACCCTGGGCAAATGATCGAGACCCTGTGTCTCAAAAAAACATTAAACAAATAAAATAAAAAACACGAAGAATGGGCTAGTGGCGAGAGTGAGCTCAGGCCCTGCCTCTAACCTGCCCTTTTGGTTTTCCAGTATGAGCAATTTGAGAGCACAATTGGCTTTAAGCTCCCAAACCACCGGTCAGCCAAGAGACTGTGGAAGGTCTGCATCGAGCATCACACATTCTTCCGGTGAGCCTGACCTTGGATGGGGTAATGCGGATGGGGCAGAGGCCATGTGTATGGAGGGGAGCAGGGGGAGGAGTTAGTGAGAACTCTAGGAAAGTCCTCCACCCTTTCCCCAAGTCCCTCCCTTCCTGGACCACTTTGAATTGTTGTAGTTGGTGGAGTAGTGGGATGAAAGGCCAGCTGTGGTCTAACCTTGGGCCTGGCAGTGCAGGTCTGATTCCCCCTCCTCCCCTGCATCCCTCTGCTGCAGGCTGGTGTCCCCTGAGCCCCCACCCAAGGGCTTCCTGGTGATGGGCTCCAAGTTCCGGTACAGTGGGAGGACCCAGGCACAGACTCGCCAGGCCAGCGCCCTCATCGACCGGCCTGCACCCTTCTTTGAGCGTTCTTCCAGCAAACGGTATACCATGTCCCGCAGCCTTGATGGAGGTATGGCCCAAATTGGAGGGCTGGGCGGGGACTGGTCTTCAGAGGGAACTGGGGGAGTGGGCATGCCGGGTTCTGCAGAATGAGCAGGAAAATGGTAGACGCATCCCAAGTTCATCTGCACCAGGCTGGCCCCTCAAGACCAGTGCTGTCCCTGGGCAGCTCTTGGTGGCTTAGTCCCAACCTAGAGCTCACTCCCACTTGAGATGTGACACTACCACTCTCTGGATTCCCCACAACTTCCCTGAGTCGTGGTCTTTTGGGGTCCCAGGTTTAGCCATATGGTTTGGGCCACCTACCCAAGAAGCTTAGCAATCCACCAGTCTAACCTGTGGTCTAACCTTGGGCCTGGCAGTGCAGGTCTGATTCACCCTCCTCCCCTGCATCCCTCTGCTGCAGGCTGGTGTCCCTTGCACTGGTCATCATCATACTAGGAGAATAGTGTCTTATGACTGCAGTGTGGAGCTGATGATGCCTTATCTGCTGGGAGGCCAGGGCATCGTTCTTGGTCATTCTTTTGGTTCTACTAGGTTCTGGGCTGATTGACAATCTAACCACATGGCACTCTCCACTGTCCCCATTTCTATTGGACTGATGGGTGCCCTTAACATCAATGAAAACTGGCCCTATATAGTCCTGTAGCAAGCAGACAGGGCTTAAAATGTGGTGCACAAACCACGTTTCATCAGTCGCCTGTGAGATTGTTAAGCACGAAAATTCCCAGGTTTTGCCCCAGACCTACTAAATCAGCACCCTTCAGGGCCTAAGTCTCTCCCCAGGATGTACACACTAGAGTTTGTAGGTGATGTTCAGAAGTCACATGGGTCACTGGGGAGATTCAGAATTATGCAGATCTGAGTTCAAATCTCGGCTTGACAATCACCGTGGGCTGTTCTCTGGACACCGGAAGTGGTTCATAAATATCTGAATGAATGGATGGGTGACCTTAAGCAACTTATTTAACTCCCTGAGCCTATTTCCTCTTCTACAAAATACATAGTACCTACTTTGCTGTGTTCTAGGGAAAACTAAATGAGATCATGCCTAGAAAATATTCTGTGGCATATGGTAGCACCTTAAGAAATTGTACCCATCATTATTGTTTTTAGGTTTGTAGAGAGTGGCTTAAAGGTGGGAAGTGGGGGCTGGGTACGGTGACTAATGCCTGTAATCCCAGCACTTTGGGAGGCCAAGGCGGGCAGATCACCTGAGGTCAGGAGTTCGAGACCAGCCTGACCAATATGATGAAACCCCGTCTCTACTAAAAATACAAAAATTAGCCGGGCGTGGTGGCATGTGCCTGTAATCTCAGCTACTCGGGAGGCTGAAACAGGAGAATTGCTCGGACCTGGGAGGCAGAGGTTGCAGTGAGCTCACACCATTGCATTCCAGCCTGGGCAACAAAGCGAGACTCCATCTCAAAAAAAAATAAAATAAAATAAAATAAAAAGGCCAGGCACGGTGGCTCACACCTATAATCCCAACACTTCGGGAAGCCAAGGCAGGTGGATCATGAGGTCCAGAGATCAAGACCATCCTGGCCAACATGGTGAAACCTCATCTCTACTAAAAATACAAAGATTAGCCAGGCATGGTGGCAGGCGCCTGTAGTCCCAGCTACTCGGGAGCTCAGGCAGGAGAATCACTTGAACCCGGGAGGTGAAGGTTGCAGTGAGCCAAGATTGCACCACCATGTACTCTAGCCTGGTGACAGAGCAAGACTCCATCTCAAAAAAAAAAAAAAAAAGGTGGAAAGTGGGGACTTGGGTAGGGAAACCGTGGATACTCCCAGAACATCTTGGGGCAGGCCTCCAGGCAAGTTAGTTCTACTTATATTTTCTGAGTGTTATATGTGTGCCAGGCCTTGTGTTGGGTCCTGGGTATAGTATTTAGAGTGAATAGGTTTGGCCCTTTCCTTTGAGGAGCTCATAGAATAGCAGGTTTGTAAGCATTTGTTGTGGTTCAAGCAATGGGAAAAGCATGTGTAGAATGTAGAGTAGCCATGAGGAGGGGGGAATTAAGTCTAGAAGGGGCAGAAATGGCTCTGCAGAAAGGGTGCCAACTGGGCAGGGTTTGGAAGGATACCTAGGAGTTTGCCAGGTGATTAAGAAAGTCTGATACTTTGTCTGGTATATGAAAATGAGACCTGTCTCAGGACTCCTGTGCATGTTTGAAAGATGTGTAGTTCTGCTAGGGTTCATCTGAGGCTGAAGAAGCTCCTTCTTGGGTAGACAGAGGACTGACAACTGGGGTTTATGCAAAGGGAAAGGTCCCTCCCCTGTAGCTTCCATTACTATGTCAGGAGCCAAATGAAGCCCAGATTCTGGCAGGCAGCAGAGGTTAGCCCAGAGCTGGTGAAGCTCATCGGAGAGGAACAGAAGCATGGACTCTAAGCTAGGAGGCCTTGGTCCCTGTCCCAACTCACCAAAAGGTCACCAGTGGGATATTTCCCCCCTTGATGTCTCCAGTCATCCTCTGTAAAATGGGGATAAGTCAGTCCCATTCCAGCCATCAACATAGGGTATTGTGTAAATCAAACGAAATATATGCATAAATGCGTACTTTGCAAAGTGAGTGTATATGAATAGAAAGGATAATTATCCTCTTTTTAAAATCTAGGCCAACCCCAAGGATAATCTGAGCTCTGGTTATTTTAAACCCGTGTTTTTCAGCCTATTTTCTACCAAGACACAATCCACGGGCATAGTCGGATTATGCCCAATGCCTGATGCGAAGTCTAGTTCCACCCCTTCCTTTCCTATTCAGAAAAGCATTTTGGAATACCAGTGAGTGAGAAAGGTGTTATTGCAGGCATCTCCCTGAATTCTCCCTAATTTATAAAGAAGGTAAATCAGTTGCAAATTTTAGGACTTTAGCTTTCACTAGTAAAGCTAATCTCACAATATTTGTGTGTTGCTAAATGATGATCAAGTGAGTATTCTACCACAACCACCACAACCAAAACAGCAACGTTTATGGGCTGCCATTGATGGAAGGTTCACTCTGTGCCAGCCACTCTTCCATAAATATTTATATACATTAGCTTGTTCATTCCTCACCTCCGTTTTCTAAAGCAGGCACTGCTTCTAGATGAGGAAACCAAGACCCAGCAATATTATGTAACTTACCCAAGGTCACACAGTCAAGAACAGATGGATTTGAGATTTGAACCCAGGCTCTAGTGCTGTAGAAACCAGGAAGGAGTCCTGGGCTGGGAGGCAGCTCTGCCACTCACTGGCCATGTGATCAGAAGTCTACTTCACCCCTCTGGGCAATGGGTGAGGGGTGTGGAAGAGTTGGCTCCACTCCAGGCGTGGTTGGGCAGGGCTGGGCTGGTTCTCTGTCTGTTCTCTGGGAGGGGTCTCACATGGTTGCCTGGCTATCTCCACCCACTTCAGCAGAGTTCTCCCGCCCAGCCTCGGTCAGCGAGAACCACGATGCAGGGCCTGACGGTGACAAGCGGGATGAGGATGGCGAGTCTGGGGGGCAACGGTCAGAGGCTGAGGAGGGAGAGGTCAGGACTCCAACCAAGATCAAGGAGCTAAAGGTAGGAGCCTGGCTTTCTCATACTCTCTGCCCTGGGGATCAGGAGGCTGACCTGAGGTCTAGCCTCCGCCTTGACCTTCACGTGCCTCCAGCTGTGGCCAAGCACCCTTACTATGGAGTGCACCATGGCAGGGCCTTGCCTTTGGGTCATCTCTCAATACCTGGCCCTTGCTGGGATGGGGTGGGCATGGGAGTGGGCATGCTGCCTGTCCTATACTCTCCCCAGCTTTGCCCTACTTTTCCAGAGGGGCACTCTGTCCCCTAGAGGACTCAGGCCTCCTTTTGCACACTCTTAATTTGCCCCTCTGACTGGGATCTGGATCTGCACCACTCTCTTCCTCCTCAGAGCATGACCAGGTGTCACCAACAGCTCTAGGAGTGTGAGGTTCAAGTGTGTCCCCTTCCTATTTCCCCATGCCCCACTCAGGTGCACACACACACTCCTAGTATCTGTGTGTACACGCTCATGCAGAATTGCATGACCTCAGCCTCACACTCATTTAATAACAGATGTATGCACCCGTCACCCTTAGATCCATGCACACAGACGTGCAAACAACATGCACACACACAGGCCAGGGAGAGCTTCCTCTTGGTATAGTTGTTCAGCAGGTTTCTTTCCATCTACCTTGTGAGCACAGGGCCTTGAACATGCTCCCACTGACAGCGAGAGCAGGGAACTCCATTCTCACATCCCATCTGCCCAGTGTGGCTCTGCCCACTTGGCCTCTAGTTCCCTTCTCTGCCTTCCTGGGACAGCACCCTGCTTCACACCTGTACCTTCTTCTGACTACCTCACTGCCCTGCTGGTGGCCCACCCAGCTGCCCTGGCCTCCACTTGGTCGAGTGTGCGTGCTCTGGGCTCCTTGCTGGACCAAGCCCATCGTGGTATCTCTAATCCATCTGCTCTACTGACCCTGCTGCTTTCTTTCCCTCCTACCACATCCCACTAGCCGGAGCAGGAAACCACGCCGAGACACAAGCAGGAGGTACTGCATGGGACCTGTCCCTCCCTACCCAGCCGTTCCCATCCCTAGCTCATTTGTCACCATCCCACAGTCCATCCCAGGCTCACTTCCCTGGCACCATCTCAGCTTCAACTTCATCTCTGCTCCCCAGCCATCCCCCTCTGCAGCCATCCTTGCTCCCCACTCCGCCACCCGCTAAGCTTATCTCTCCAGCTCCCTTCTTAGACTCTCCTGGCCAATCGGCCATCTCTCCCTCCTTCCTCAGCCCTCCCACCCTCTCCCCAGCTCACCCGGTCCTCCATACTTGCAGCTCACCTGCTGACCATCCCACCTGCACCACCAGCTCTTCCAGGCCATTCTGTGCTTTCATTTAGCACATGTCCCCTGACCCAACCCTTCCCTAGATTCATCTCCTCCCCGACAGCACTGTTTGGTCTCGCCTCCATCTCGTCTGTGTCCCCTGTGTCCTCACCCCTAGCTTCTTTTTGTATCTATTGGCAGTCAGATGTGGGAGTGGGGATTGGGGGGGCGGGGAGGGAGGTGCCTCAGAGCACACCTGCATCTGCCCCAACTCCAGTCCTACACCTCCCCCAGGCAGGGTCGACTACTGCTCCGCTATGGCAAAAACCTCCTCCTTTTCTCCTCCTTTCCTCGTCTTCTTCCCATTTGTTGCTTCCCCCAAATTATTCCTTCCATGTTAACCACTTCTTCCCTCTCACACAGTCACCAACTCTTCATCTGAACTTTAACTGCAAGAGAAGTGGGTTTATTCTTGGGCTGCCAAGGGAAAGGGCTAGAGACTGGGACATAAGAAGAGCCTTGCCTTGGAGTCCTGACATCTGGGTTTCAACCCCACTTCTGCCACCAACTCTTTGAAGGTCTTGGGAAATTCCCCTCAGGCCCCAGTCCCCTGTCTGAACAGCAAAGCATTCAGACTAGGTCTCTCCAATGCCCTTAACCTTTAGGGATCCCAGGACCCAAGGATCCCACTGCTCCTTACAGCCTTCAGGGACATAACACACCCACGGAGGCAGTGGGGCAGGTTTGTGATGGAAGACAACAAGCCACATCTCAGGTTGGGACTCACTACCCATTGCAGCCCAAACCCTCTCCCTGTGCAAGCACCATCAGGTTTGACTTCTCAGACAGCTATGGTCCAGAGGGCAGCTCAGCTTGGGAAGGGATGCCCGAGGAACAGACAGATGTCTGGAGGGAAAGCAGGAGCCTCACTGGGATTGGTTTCCTTCCTGAGGTAGCTTAGGAGTCAGCCATAGTGGATCCTTGGGTACCAGAGATAAGCCCAGGGAAAGATTCTAGCTTTGTCCAAGGGTAAGCTTACCTTCCAGTGGTTCTTCTAGAATTACCTGATCTGACTTTAATAAGCTGAGATTGTCCATTTCTTGTCCTGAATTGAGTTAACATGAATTTTTAAGCAGCCTTGCAGATAAGCGTCCTTGGGCTGCCAGCCACCACTTTGCCCCAGAAGTAGCCAGATAAACAGCTTTTGGCAGGTCCCTGCCAGCTCCTGCACAAAGCTCGTCCTCCCTTGACCTAAGGAGATGACTCTGTCATGCTGCACTGGCTGGGAACACTACCCATATAGGTAGAATCCTACAACTCCAGCTATACCTGGCTCAATTCTTGTGCCCAGCTGTGGGACTTACTGCTCTTCTTCCTGGTCTCTAATTCTCCTAATCTGCCTGAACATTCCACAGCATTCTAGTTTCTCTATCTGGCTGTATCTCACCCTGTCTGCTATTGGTGAGTCAGTACCTGAAAGGTATCTGGAAGGTCCAGGGTGGTTGGGGAAGGTAGTGTCCCATCACAGAGGAGACTAGATGCAATTTTTTCCTGCCCCTGGTCCCTAGTGTGGGAGCTTGGCCATTCTTCTGGATGTCCCTGGCTTGAGGAGGATCTGTACTGTGGGCCTCCCCAGGGCCTGAGCAGTTGTGCATGTTGGGCTAGGAGGGGCCCAGACTGGACATCCTGTTAAGTACAGTGGCCCAAGTCTCAGCCAGAAAGTGGACACTGGGATCCAGGAGGGATCTAGGAGGCCCCTGAATGAGTCAGAGCAGCCCAGTGAACAGGATTAGTGAGTTATTATAGCTCTCTGGCAGTTGCTGCCTGCTATGCCTTAGTTGTAACAGAGGGAAGTCACCTCTGTGACTAAGACCGGGCTTATAGCACCACAGGGAACTCACCCAGACCTGTGGGCTTTGGGTAGAGGTTGGCTGTTCACAGGCTGTAGAGCCAGGCAAGGGAGAAGCAAAGGTGGCTTGACTAGACATCTCCTCTTTTTCATCTTCAGTGCTCTGTGCCTTGGGATGTGCACCTGTTGGGGTGGTTCTCCTTGCCCTGGTTTGTCTCTGGGGCTGCCATGAGAGTGACACAGGTCAGAGTGGGAATAACGTTGCTGGTGGAGGGTGGTGATGGTGACTGCTGCCATCATCCCTGCACCCTGCATCCCCGCTTGGAGCTGTTCCCCTAACACCACCACCCTCTCCATCTATCCCTAGTTCTTAGACAAGCCAGAAGACGTCTTGCTGAAGCACCAGGCCAGCATCAATGAGCTCAAAAGGACCCTGAAGGAGCCCAACAGCAAACTCATCCACCGGGATCGAGACTGGGAACGGGAGCGCAGGCTGCCCTCCTCCCCCGCCTCCCCCTCCCCCAAGGGCACCCCTGAGAAAGCCAATGAGGTAGGTGTCGCCCTGAACCCCTCGATAGGGGCCTTGGGTAAAGAGACATTGGGTTGCTGCCTCCTGACTTACACTCATCCTCCACACCAATATGCTTCCCCCATTGCTGCTTAGGGGCTGGTGGGGATGGAGAGGGAGGTAGATTAGGCTGAGGGAGATGAATTCACTAAATCTTGGAATCCTGGGTCCTGGAGACCAACTTAAAACATGAAAAACTCAAGACTCATGGTAGCTTGGCGTACTCCCCTTCCATCAGCCCGAGTATAATGGGGAAGGGGTGCTGGTTAGACATGCAGGTTTCAGGGCCCCAGCCCAGACCTACTGAATCAGATATTTGGACTCAGTGCTGGCATCGGCATTTGGACAAGTGCTGCAGAGGCTTTTCATGCACACTACATTTTGAGAATCCCAATAGCTCTCTCCAGAACCAGACCCTGTTGTGCCTATTGTGAAAACACGGATCGGGGAGTGGTCCCTCCTAGAAGGGGCTTCGGAGTCCACTGGAGGGGAATGGGCCCTTCACAGAAATCAGACCTGCTTCTGAGGCTTCAGAAAAGGATCTCACATGACCTGCCTTTCCGAGTGGAAAGAGTGGGGTGTTTTCTCGATTGAAGAAGAGATAAACTTAGGATTTGGGGAAGCACTGCATTTAGACTCTCAAGTCAGTATTTTTAGCCTTTGCTAAATCTTGGCGATATTTACCCCAGTTTATACTTAGGTGTTTTCTCCCTGAAGCTATTGCTTACTGGTCTCAAATACGGTTGTGGTGTAGACTTACACTGCCTGGGTTTGAATTCTGGCTCCGCTGCCTGCCAGCTGGATGACTTTGGGCTTGTTACTTAACCTCTCTGAGGCTCGTTGGGTAGAGATAATAAAAGCACCTGCTTCATGGGGATGTTGTAAGGATTAAACGAGATAATGCACGTAGAGGGACTAGCAGAGTACCTTGATGCGCAGTGTGAGTTATTGTTTCACTTGAGAGTTCCAGACTCTTCCACAGAGGAAGTTAACTTCAAATCAGGATAAAGAAAGCATGTTTCAATCCAAAGTGTTAAAGTCAAGCATACTAATTTAACTAGAGGCATTCACAGATGACTTTTCTTTAACAAATAAAATTCCCCTTTCCTAAATAAAATAAAAGTTGAAAGGGCCCTGGGAACCTGCTCAGAACCTTCATTTTACAGATAGGGGCACTGAGACCCAGAAAGAGGAAGGACTTATTCAGTGTCTTAGCTGATGGAAGAGGAGCCAGAACCCAATTTTCTTGTGACCCAGGCTATTGTATGTGCTATTAAATCACAGCTGCCTAGGAGCAAGACCAAATCACATAAAGACCAGGTAGAGAGTCAATTGTATGTGTGTTGCCCTCTAATGCTTTGAAAATTGGTGATGCACCCATGATCTAATTAGCAGAGCATTTTATTGGATCAGTGCTACCATGGCCTGAACCTGCCAGATAACAGACGGCTTTGTCTAGTAAGGCATAAGTCCAGAGAGAGCTACTGGGGTGGCTTTCTGGTTTGTGAGTCACAGAATTAGGGATGCTTTGGGGGCCTTTAAGGCTGGTGCCGTGGAAGAAGGGCAGACCTCTGCATCCACGAAGGGCCTCTGTTTGCCTCTGGCACAAGCAAGACCCTGGGCTGGGTGGCGGAGGCTGGTCTAGTGATCCAGTGAACAACATCCTCTTCTGCCCTTCAGCGTGGCCCCTAATCAATCCTGATGTGGGCTGGCCAAGCTTGGCCTGGCTGTGGGCGAGGTGGGATGCAGAGGCTACTGAAAGAGTGAGTCTCCAGAAGAGAAGGGGAGGATGAGCCCTGGGAAGTGAGGTCTAGAGCTCTGGAGTGTCTCAGTGTAGCCTGGTGTAGGGTGTGCCCCACCTGCTGGTGATAGCTGGAACTGCTAGAAGATGGGTCTTAGTAAAAGGTAGACTCTGCTCCACCTCCCAGCCTTGCTCAGCTGCAAGAAGTATAGTCCACTGCTGGAAAGAACTATGGTCCAGGAGCTCACCCTGGAGCTATGGACCATTCAGAACTGGCTTACAGGCCCCCTTGGCATTTAGGGGCCTTTGAAGATTTGGGAGATGGGGAGGTGCCATAGACAAGGATTGACTGGCTCCTTGGGTAACTTCCCCTTTCTGAGCCGCATTGCCTAGTCCACCTACAGGAGGACCAAAATGGTCATTCCATAGGGTAGTTGGGAAAGTAGAGTGAAATAATTAATATAAAAGCACTTTCTCAACTGGAAGGTGCTGGGCAGTCATGGGGCTGTTGCTGATGGTGACTAGAATCCCTGATCCCAAAATCAGTTTTGTTGGGGGCATCCTGAAGATGCCTGTGTCATCCAGAATTCCTAGCAGCCTCCTCGTATACTGTTGGGCCTCATCTGGGCCAGGGGGAAAACAGAGGGAACTTTAACTGTTCCCATTTGCCAAACCCAAGTTTCAGTGTTTAAAGGGGGCTGTAATCCAAACTGCAGGGTTGAACCATAGCCTAAGCCAGAGACATCTGGAGCCACAGTCTAAATGATATGGCTCCAACATCTCGGAATGAGAGTGGGCAGGCCATGGGGGAAGGGCACTGGGGCTGACTGTGGGCCTCCCTCCCTTAAGTGGCTCAGAAGGGCAGTCCCTCCCGAGCTCACCCCACAGAGTGGCTACTCCCTGACCTAATCCACAAATCCTACAGATGTGGGACCTAAAAAGCTGGGCTATTTATGGACTTTGTGTGTGTGTCTCTCTCTCCTACTTTTTCTCTTTCCCTCTCTTCCTGTCTCTGTCTCTCCTTCCCTTCCTCCCTCTTTCCCTTTCCTCTGGCTCTGGGCCTCCCCTGCAGTCCCAGAGGACCCAGGACATCTCTCAGCAGGAGTTGGTACCTGAGCCTGGAGCAGCCGCAGGCTTGGAAGTGTTCACTCAGAAAAGCCTCGCAGCATCTCCTGAGGTTACTGTCTTCACCTTCCTGTGCCCCTTCCTCCTGCCCACCCAGAACCACCCTCTGTGGTCTTAAGAAAACCCTTTCTCTGGGGTGAGGGGAATGTACCAGATTCTGCCAAGCAGATGGAAGCAATGGGTAACCCATGCTGTCTCCATGCTGTGATAAGGAAATGTCCCCATCCCAGAGATCCATAAAGGGCCAGCCCCTCCCTCATCCATTGTTTCTCAGGAGGGACAGGACTGCAACCATTCTGGGAAGACAGAACAGCCTGCATTGCCTTTGGCCTCGAAGGAGAGGCAGGAATGATCTCCCTCTTTCAGGTCCTGGTGAGGCAGGTGACTCTAGAGGCAGGCCCTGACTTCTATGCTTAGGGTCAGGGGTCATGCTAGAGGCAGGCTCTGACTTCTATGCTTAGGGTCAGGGGTCATGCTAGAGGCAGGCTCTGACTTCTATGCTTAGGGTCAGGGGTCATGGCACCCAAATGCCTTCTGCCTTAAGGTCTTTTCTCTGTTCAGAAGCCTGAATGGTCTAGCAGTGGCTAGTTAGGGCACGACATTCCAGGCATCTCCTGCCTGCGTCTTCTCTGAACTCCCCTGGAGCTTGGGCCCATCAAGGAGGCAGGCAAAAGTGGACATCTTTCTCTAAGGAGTATCCTTAGTGTTGTAGAGAGATTGGTCAGGCAAGTGTTTGAAATGAGGAGGCCATTGCTTCTATGCCCAGGGCGGCAGCAAGTGGAGGGCTCTTTGAACTTCCTGTGGCCCTTCATGGATGCCGGGCATAGAATCCAGGCCCAGGCAGGAGGCTGCGCTCCCTCCTCTGATGGGATTTCATTGACTATCGGATCGGGGTTGGAAGCTACTGAGCTATCATCTGGGCAGAACTTTCTTTCCCGATATCTGCCGCTCCCCTGTTGATGTATGCTCTCCTCTGAGGGCCTGTACCTTTCTCCATTCTCAGAGAAAACTTCTGTAGCTGCTGCAAACGTGCTGGAACTTTAAGAAAGACATAAATGAGCTACATAAGTGATAAAACATAAGTCATACTTCTACTCTATGAATTTTTCCTCAATCTAAAAAACAAAACTATCCACACACTCTCTTGAGGGAAATCGGACAGGAGTCAACAGCATACCAAGGACAGGGCTAGAGAGATGCCCTGGACACAGAGATGCTCCTGTGACCAAGGACAGGTGCCCATTTGGGGAGCAGAGCCCACAACCTGCACCCTGCCCCCCCATCATTCTCCTGCAAATGTCCATCCAGCCTCTTCCACAGCAGGCACTTTTGCTGTCCTTGGCGGCAGCCCATTAACTATTGGGAAGTTTTCGTGTTGAATTAAAACCTGCCTTTTCAAATCAGCAGCCTGTAGGTCTCATTCTGCCCGCTGGTGCCCGCTGCCGCTCTGCATCCTCCTCCAGGCCAGCCCTTCAGAGACTTGAACACCTCCCCTTCCCTAGAACACTTCACTCTCTTCCCACTTTCTCCCAGGAAATGGTTTCTGGAGGGCCCCTTACCCTGGACCCCCTCCTCTTATAAAGGGCAGGCCTGGCTGGGCATGGTGGCTCACGCCTGTAATTCCAGCACTTTGGGAGACTGAGTTGGGTGGATCACCTGAGGGCAGGAGTTCGAGACCAGCCTGGCCAAAATGGTGAAACCCCGTCTCTACTAAAAATACAAATAATAATAATAATAATAATAAGCTGGGCGTGGTGGCGCGTACCTGTAATCCCAGCTACTGGGGAGGCTGAGGCAGGAGAATCGCTTGAACTCGGGAGGCGGCTGTCAGTGAGGCAAGATCACGCCTCTGCACTCCAGCCTGGAAGACAGAGCAAAACTCTGTCTCAAAAAAAAAAAAAAAAAAAAAAAGGCAGGCCCCAAAATGTGACCCAGAGCTCCAGGAGGGGCCTGAACAGCCTGGAGTCAGGAGAACAGCCAGGCTGGAGAGTTTCCTGTCTGTGCCTTGGGTGTAGACAGCTGTGAGCCCAACTGGCTCTGTTTCTCCCCACCCCTGTTGCCAGCTTCCTTTGCTGCAGTGCCCCTACCTGACGGCAGGGGGCGCTCTGGGCAAGGCACCGACGGTCCCCTAGCTCGAGAAAGAATGGCTGCGGGGCTGCGGCTACCTGGGGCTACCCTAAGATTATCCCATCTTGTGATTCGGGTTAGAACGACTTTCACGCCAACCCCTCGGGCCAGGTGTGTGGCTCTACCCGTGCCTTCGCACCGTGGAAGTTTTTTTCTTTTTTGTTCAGTTTTCCTCTTCAGGATCCCACATTTTACTTTGTCCCCCGCTGCTCAGCCTGTGGTCTTGCGCATGGCCTCTCCCCTCTGGGATACCGTTTCGCCTTCTGAAATAAGGATAACGATATCTGCTTCACAAGTTGCCATTTGGATTAAATTTAATAACTCAGACAAAGGGCTGGCATTGCCTGGCACATAGCAACTAACAATCACTAAACGTTTTCCCTTTCTTCCTGCAGAGTCTACTTTTCATTCTCTGCCAGCACCTGCGCCACTCACTCTTGCTTATCTAGCCTAGTTGCTAGTTAGAATTGGGGCAGGAATGTTCCAGAAGGAGGCGTATTGACTAGCTTTGGCCATCATTGCCAGGCGGATGTCAGTACAGCTGGAATGGAGGCAGCTGAAGGAACCTGCTTCTCAAGGAAATGAGCAAAAGGACCTAGCTTCCGTAGGCTCTCAAAGCACGTCCCTTTGGGATGGTTCAGGAGCTGTGGTCCTGAAGGCTTAATGACCTGAAGTAAAAGCTCAGAAACCCACCCCAGACTTTACCTAGACCTTCCCCCTTTCCTTTTATCTCGCTTTCCCATGAACAAGATTATTTTAATGGGTTCTGATTCCCTGACAGAGAGATTTTCTCAAAACACAGTGGGGACAGAGGGTTTATGATGCTCTCTTGAGCCTTCAAAATGTTTCAGATCTTATGGGATCTGACAGACTCCTCCCTGTGGGGTGGGATTAACAGACTCCTCACCAAGTCATAACCTGAAAAGGAGTCCATGGTCGTATAAACCTTCCCCCTCCTGCTGCCAGGAGAAGTTCTGGGCATGTCTCCCTGTGGAGGTGGTCATGGTAGGGTGGAGAGGACACACTTCACAGAACTTGGCGTCAGAGACTGAGTTCAAGGCCTGCCTTTCCACTTGCTCCCTGTATGGCCTTGGGCAAGATGCTTCTCCAGGTCTGAGTTTCCATATCTGTATCACGAGGGGCTCTAGTTGGGGCAGTGAGGAGGGAGGTACCTCAGGGCATTAAGGCCGCCCACACCCCCAACTTTACCAGGGCAGCTGTGTATTTCTGTCACATAGCCGACTTGCATTAAAATTCTGTGGGAAGTATCCTGTGGCCACAAGATGAAAAACCCAGTGACCTTCCTGCTTTTCTAACCACCCTAGAAGTCCATCATCCCCTCCCAGGCATTGTTTGAAGAACTCTTGGGGGAGGTAGAGGCTGTTGGGAGATGGCCTAACAGTGCTGCGATCTGGTGCTTTTTTTTTTTGAGATGGAGTTTTGCTCTTGTTGCCCAGGCTAGAGTGCAATGGTGCGATCTCGGCTCACCGCAACCTCTGCCCCGCAGGTTCAAGCAATTCTCCTGCCTCAGCCTCCCAAAGTGCTGGGATTACAGGTGTGAGCCACCGCGCCTGGCCTTTCTTTTTTTTAGACGGAGTCTCGCTCTGTCACCAGGCTGGAGTGCAGTGGCACAGTCTCGGCTCACTGCAACCTCCGCCTCCCAGGTTAAAGCAATTCTCCTGCCTCAGCCTCCCAAGTAGCTGGGATTACAGGTGCATGCCACCATGTCTGGCTAATTTTTTGTATTTTTAGTAGAGATGGGGTTTCACCATGTTGGCCAGGATGGTCTTGATCTCTTGACCTCGTGATCTGCCAGCCTCAGCCTCCCAAAGTGCTGGGATTACAGGCGTGAGCCACTGCGCTTGGCCTCTGGTGCTTTTGATGCACGATGATGCTTAGATCTTTACCTCTCTCCCTTCCTTGATGCATTCTATTGAGTTCTTTTCTGCTCTTTCTATGGGTTTTGTTAGAATTAGAATGGGCCCTGGTATTTGTTTCTTTTAAATTGAACACCACAGTGTTCAAGCTGTTTAAGCCATTGTGGTGCCTGGCACTAACGTGGTCATGTGGTATCTCCATGACTACTCTGCTTTCTTCCCAGAAGCCCTTGTAGAAAGGTTCGATTTCAGGCTGTGGCCTGTGGAACTTAATGCATCCCTTCAATTTGCCCTTAGGTCACAGTTGGCACCCATATTCCATGGTTGTGAAATAAGTTAGCAAAGATCTCCGGCCTCAAAAATCAGGCTTTCTTTTCCTGACTCTGTCTTCTACTAACAGTGACCTTGGGCAAGTCACTGTCCTTCTCTAGACCTGTTTCCTCATTTACACAATATGGAAATGAGACTGGATAACATTGTAAGAGTACTTTTGACTCTAACATTCAAAGATTCCATGTGATGGAAATGACTTTCCCCTCTGACGGTGGCAGTTATGTTATTAAAAGAGGAAGAGGAAGGGTCCTGGCCCATCTGTGGATCTCCATTTCCCCATGGCTGACAAGGGGAGGGCATAAGACCCCATCCCATTTTATCAAGTTGGGGGCAGTGGTTGAGGAAAATTGGTCAATAATTTATCAAGTGCCTGATGGGAAGAGGGACCTTGATGAGAATGGCTGGCACATCATGCCTTCCTCTCTCCAGCCAGTTCTGGGGATGTGCTGTCCCAAAGTCAAACATTTCAGTGGTAGATTGGTCCCCTCTTACAAAGGGAAAAACTCACCCATTCTTCAGGTACCTGATATTTCATGTTAACTCTTCTTGCTCCAATTGAAACACAGGGTTCAGAGCATTGGGTATTTATAGAAAGAGAGTACACTAGGCCAGAAGAGCTCGGTCTCCTAAAAGTGACCACCATGCAGCAGGAAGAAAGGCAGGCAGGCCTTGCTGGTATCCTTGCCAACGGCAGACTCTCCAAGGTAGACGTTCTGGTGGACAAGTTCAAAGTGGAAGTGGCCACAGAAGAAATGGTGGGAAACAGAAGAGCAAACACCCAGCAACAAGGAAAAATGATTGCAAGTCCTGAAGACTTTGAGTCAGTGGGGGAGGAAGGCCCCTGGATCAGGGAAAGCCCAGGAGGGGCTGCTCTGGCTTCCGGCCACACTTTGGCAGAAAAGCTCCTCGAGGGCTCTGAGCTCAGGGCAGACACCAGAGAGGCAACCATCAGGAACCGCTGCATGTCAGATGGTCAGCCGGAGGGCCAGACAGAGCTGAGGAAGGGGCTGGAGGAGCCCCACACTTGCGGGAGACCCACTGCTCCAGGGACCAGGCCAGCAGAGGTGGACGTCCTCTCTCCAGCCTCTGACAAGGGAGGACTCCAGTCGTTTCTATTGGATCCAGCCCACGCAGAAGCCAGAGCTGAGTTGAGCGATGAAACTGATACCTCCTTTGCAGAGAGGAGCTTCTATTTAAATTATGAAGAAAAAGACTCAGAAGACCAAGTCCTCCCTCCACCCCTGGAGGAGAGAAAAGGGCGCCTGGATGCCCCTCCCGGAGGTGAGCCCAGGCCGACGCTGAATTCCTTAGACCTGAGGGTTTCTGCTGCTGCTTCCAGCAGGAGCAAGGACGAAGCCCACATGGCTTCCCCAAAGGAAGGGGCAGGGACCCCCAAGAACCATGGAGGACCTGGTGACCTGAAGGGATCTCCGGCAGGACAGACGTTTGCTGAAGGCTGGGAAGATGCCCAGTGGGGAGTGGAAGGAGAGTTTCCCCACCTGACAGCCAGCGCAGCCCGAGAGGAAGGGACCCCCGTGAGTGGAGATTTGCTGGGAAAGGCTGAGGAAAGTCCCACAGAGGAACTGAAGAAGCACCCTCCTCACAGAGGACGGGGCATGCATCCCGACCCCCAGGCCTGCGCCCTTCCTCGGGCCATTCCTCTGAATGTCAGGAAGCCAGCCAAACCAGACAGAGGCAACTTCCCACCCAAAGAGAAGGGAGTGGTTCCCACCCAGAAAGGAGGGGCTGAGCTGAAGGACCGCGAGGCTTCAGCATTTCTTCACATGGAGGTGATCATTCCCCTGCCAGCCTCCCCTGGTCATTCTGAGGACCTGGCAGCTCTGGAGGAAGCTTCTCCAAGCCCAACCTCCCATGGGTCAGGGGAGCCTTCGGAGCTCAGGGAGCCCTTTCTTAGACATGTCCATCTTTCGAAAGCCAGCCCAGAGCCCAAGGACCAAGTAGGGTTTGTGGTGTCCCCTGCCACAGGAGGTGAGCGCAGGCCTCCTCCCGTCACCAGCAGAAAGCCCAGAGTAGTCCCTGAAGAAGCTGAGGGGCGCATACCTCTGGGGTTTGGGTTCCCTTCAGGGAAGCGAAGGGAGATGACCTCTTTCCAGGCTGGGGACCAAGAGGGCTCCCTAGAAGATATTAGCAAGACCTCAGTGGCCAATAAAATTCGGATATTTGAGACCCACGGAGCTGAAACTCGCCGAATGAGTGAGGGTGAAGCAAGGTCCCTTCCAAATGACGTATCTTCAGAGGCCCCCGTGGGACAAGCAGAGCCGCAGCGGAGTACGCTCTCAGACCTGGGCTTCGCCCAACTCCAGCCCCCAGGGGACTTTGCCAGCCCCAAAGCCACACATTCCACAGTGATACCTCTGGCTACCAGACACTTCAGGGAGGACACTTCTGCATCCTACCAGGAAGCACACACGGAACTAGAGCCCGTGTCCCCCGATTCGGGCTGTGAAACCACGCTGGCAGAAGCTACTGGAACTGGGGTAACTGGCCGCGTGAGCCCCCGCCCCCACCGCTGCTCCCCGCCCATGGGGGCTGGCCGCATGCTCTGTAGTTTTTAGAAGCATGTTTCAGTGGCCCCTCGTCATTTCTGCAATCAGAGGCTGCTTATCCATCCCTGTGAGTTTTTTCCCTAAACGGGCCTGGGTGTAGCTCAGGCTGAATGATGGGCTTCTCTGCTTGGCCCATGTTAGCTTGGCCACAAAGACCCTCAGCTTTTGGTGTGACCTGGTGCCCAGAGGGTCACACAACCCCCATGGAGAAGGTGGCGCCACCACCAGCAAATGACACACCTGCTTTGCCTTGCCGCTCATACCCGCTGGGTTCCTGCCTACCTTGCTTGGCTTGTCCAGCGATCTTTCTTCATCCTTTCCCATCCCTGGTTCTCCCGCCTTGGGAAAGTTGACAGTCCAGAGGTTTCCATCCTTCGCTTCTGGTTCCCTCTCAGTCCCAATGCCAAGTTTCTTTCTGCCTCCTTAAGACTAACTGTCTTCTCTAATCCAGAACAAATCCGGAGATGCGGTCAGGGAAGAGAAGCGCTCCACCAACTTAGCAGCCAACACCCCTGGGAAGGGGGGGCGCCTGAGATTCGCCAGCCCCTCGGGCCCTCAGGTCTCTGCAGCCCCTCTGTGCCCTGATGACCCGGTCACCTTCACCCGGCCAGGATGCATCGCCGCCTTAGGTTCCCACCTGCTGTGGCAGCACCTCTCGTGCTGCTCAACTCTGGCTTGTCTGGAATGTCTCCCTCACACCTCTCAACCTTCCAGAAACTGGCTAAATGGAGGCTCGCTTAGCAAGTGAATGTCTAAGCCCACTGAATCCCTAGAACCAGAAGCCAAGTTCTTTACAAATCTTTCATGGGTATTAGGTTGGTCTTTAAAAAGAATGTTATGAACCAGCCAAAAATGTGTGTGTGGTGTTTAATCCCTGACAGGCCAGTTGAGAGGTATGTATGTCGGACAAGAGTTGCTGGTTCCCCGAGGCACTGCTTTGGCCCGCTGTTGTCAATTACACTGATGGGACCAGAGACTCTACTCCCTGACCTGCCTGTGGTCCACTCATGGAGCCCAGGGTGGAGCTGGCTTAGCACTCAGCTCCCAAGAAGCTCATGCCCAAAAGGCCTGACCCCGAATTGCTCTTCTCTCTAGTCGATGCTGACCCCTCCCCCGGAGACTCAGTGGAATTGACAAACATGTTGGCTTCCTCTTTTGTTCCTCAAAGTTCTTGGCTCCAACCTCTCTGCCTTCCCTTCCTGGGTCTCCCTGAATCCCTGGATCTCCCTCCTTAGTTTCTGTTTCTCAACACCCACCTGCACGGATGGGCCTGGGGTCCGGGCTTCCATCCCTGCCTTTCGTGCAATGCTGCTTCCAATAAGCTCCCAGATCCAATACCCTTGGATAGAGCCTCCTGCCCGGGAGTCACTGGCAGGACGTTTGCTTTGTACTTGCTTTTGCCATCAGTGTGAGACCCTCAGAAAGGGGCATCTCCACTCTTGAGTCGTTTTTGTTTTTTTTAAGCTTGTTATGATTTCAAGGAACCTTTCCTGGGGTGTTTTTCATTTCCTGGCCTGCTCTTCCATTCGGGATGTCGACACAGCCCCGAGATTTCTCCTGACATTCACCATCTTGATTTCTCTTTCTCTCTCTCTCCCCACCCCACATCCCCATTCTTTTGATTTTATCTGGCCATAGAGAGCAGGGCTGAGGGAGGGCTCCGAGGAGAAAGTCAAACCACCACGTCCCCGGGCCCCAGAGAGTGACACGGGCGATGAGGACCAGGACCAGGAGAGGGACACGGTGTTCCTGAAGGACAACCACCTGGCCATTGAGCGCAAGTGCTCCAGCATCACGGTCAGCTCTACGTCTAGCCTGGAGGCTGAGGTGGATTTCACGGTCATTGGTGACTACCACGGCAGCGCCTTCGAAGACTTCTCCCGCAGCCTGCCTGAGCTCGACCGGGACAAAAGCGACTCGGACACTGAGGGCCTGGTGTTCTCCCGGGATCTCAACAAGGGGGCCCCCAGCCAGGATGATGAGTCTGGGGGCATTGAGGACAGCCCGGATCGAGGGGCCTGCTCCACCCCGGATATGCCCCAGTTTGAGGTACAGTGGAGCTTCCTCAAGAGCCGGGCCCGCTGGGCACCGCATGCTCAGAGGGCCCTGGGCCACCCGTGAGAAGACTGAGCACCCAGCCTGCAGCCTGAAGCTCTGTCTCGTGTTGCATGACTGTCCCTCCACAGAACAGCATGGTTCTGTGCTCGCATGTTTGCCATCTCGGTTTACCCCTAACACGCGCTCCTTGGTATTTTAACCCTGTGACCCCATCGCTTGCTGAAGTCGAGCGATGACAGGTAGTCTGGTCTTTCTTGACCCCATGCCCCCCCACCTGTGTTGCATGGCACCTGCAGAGAGCATGCGTCTGTGGACTCTTGGGGGCTCCTGCAGCCTGGTCTGAAAGCTGAATGGTTTTTCCTGATCCGGGCCCAGGCTTGTCTCTCTGGGGTCTGGGCTTCCCGGGGAAGGGGAAGCAGTTTAAATCCATCTGGCCCTGGGGTCTCAGGGTGGTAATGGAAGCTCCTGGAAGAGAGGAAATGTGGTCATTGAGGAGGGACAGACTGTCTCTGGGCCTCTCTGTGGTCTCCTCTGTAGAGCTGCGAAGGGATTTCTCTAAGGCACGCCTGCCCATATCATTCCTTTGCCCCCTCATCTCTTCTAGACCCAACCTCCCTCCTACACTCTCCTTTCCCCAACATTCCTGGCATTGAAATATGAGCTTAGCCACTCTGGGCTCTCACTTCATGCTATACTCTCTGAGCAGGTTTTTTTTCTCCCTTTCGGTGCCTTACAAACCTATCATGTTCCAGGACCAAGTTCAAATGTCAGTTTCCTAGCAGGGGTTTGCTTTCCTGACCACCCTGGGCAGAAATATTGCCCCCCTACCCCCTTGCCCTGTAATGCCTATGCTCCAGCACTATCCAAAGCGGTCAGGTCAGTGGCTGACAAGCCTGCTCTCCCACCAGGTGGCAGCTCCTCTAGGCCTGGCATATACTAGGCACTAATAGATGATTAACTGGATGAACGGCTGGGTTACAGGGTTGCAACCATCTATAAGAATCCCCTTCAGCCAGGCACAGTGGCTTGTGCCTGTAATCCCAGCTACTCAGGAGCTGAGGCAAGAAGGCAGGGGGATCACTTGAGCCCAGGAGTTCGAGGCTACAGTGAGCTTTGATCGTGCCACTGCACTCCAGCCCGGGCGACAGAGTGAGACCTTGTCTCTTAAAAACAAAACAAAACAAAACAAGAAAAAAAAAATCTCCAGGCACAGTGGTTCACACCTGTAATCCCAGCACTTTGGGAGGCTGAGGCAGGTGGATCACCTGAGGTCAGGAGTTCAAGACCACCCTGACCAACATGGTGAAACCTTGTCTCTACTAAAAATACAAAAATTAGCCGGGCGTGGTGGCACCCACCTGTAATCCCAACTACTCGGGAGGCAGGAGAATCACTTGAACTCAGGAGGCAGAAGTTGCAGTGAGCTGAGATCACGCCATTGCACTCCAGCCTGGGCAACGGAACGAGATTCCATCTCAAAAACAAAACAAAAACAAAAACAAAACTATACTCAGAGGTCATAGTCACAGCTTGCCATACCCAAATGGACCCCACATGCTCTCTACTTCACCCCAGTCCTCAAACCCTCTTCACTCATTGACATCTCCTGCCTGGATGCTGTAGGCCTCCAAGCATGTGTGGCTCTTGCTCTAAAGAAGAGTCCAGGCTGGGCGTGGTGGCTCACACCTGTAATCCCAGCACTTTGGGAGGCTGAGGCAGGTGGATCACTTGAGGTCAGGGGTTCAAGAACAGCCTGGCCAACATGGTGAAACCCCGTCTCTACTAAAAATACAAAAGTTAGCCAGGTGTGGTGGCATGGGCCTGTAGTGCCAGCTACCTGGGAGGCTGAGGTAGGGGAATCGCTTGAACCTGGAAGGCAGAGGTTACAGTGAGCCGAGATCGCACCATCGCACTCCAGCCTGGGCGACAAAGGGAGAGTCTGTCTCAAGAAAAAAATAGAAGAGTTCAGCTGAAGCGGCTGAGAGGTGGTGAGCTCACCAGGATTTGGTGACATTATGTACACAAGGAAAACACTTAGCCCGGGGCCTGTCATAGACTATGTTAATGAAATGATAGATGTTCTAATAGTAGCCTAAAAAACAGCATATAGCCACCATGAGGGTGTGTGGCACAGGGGCGCAGGGCAGGCCTGCCTGGTCCTGGTGGTGGTCCTGGCTCTCCTCGCGGGCTATCTGTCTATGATATCACACCACAACTCTTTTACCCTGTCCAGAGTACCCTTCCAGAGATGTGGCCAGCTGTGGGGATAGGAGATAGCCTGCAGACCCCACACTGCAATTGTCTGTGAGCAAGGGTCATGCTAGGGTTTCAGTTACAGAGCATTCTCCCTCCTTTTCCTACAGCCCGTGAAAACAGAAACCATGACTGTCAGCAGTCTGGCCATTAGAAAGAAGATTGAGCCGGAGGCCGTACTGCAGACCAGAGTCTCCGCTATGGATAACACCCAGGTAACTTGTGCCTTCCAATGTACCCTAAGCATGGGTATTGGGCATTTGGTGGTAGGGTCCCCACTGCTGTGGCCAAACCCCTTGGCCAGCTCTTTTAATCTCAGCTTCCCTGGAACCCATATGTTAATCCTGATGCTCTTCTGTGCCTCAGTGTCCTCTCTGAGCTCTGGGGAGGGGCAACGGGTAAAGCAGGTTCCTGTCCTGGGCAGACCATACTTCTTAAAGCCTCCATTTAGCCATCCATAAAATGGGAATGACCCTGTCTACCCCTTCCTCCTGGGCATATTGGGAGGACTGTACTGACTAGTGGATTGGGACCTTGGTGTTCACATTGCTTGGAGGAGTTGGAGAGGTTTCTTGAGGTATCTCAGGGGCTGCTTGAGGAGAGAAGAGGGAGAGATCCCAATTCAGCTTCAGTCAGAATAGCTCACCTTGGGTCACTTTTTATGCATTAGAGTTCCACATCAGATCAGTAAAATGAACAAAGTGAAAGAAGAAAACCAAAGATCATGTGTCTTGACAAGAAGCAGCATCCTGACCACCTGGAGAAAGCCGTCAGGCATAGGCACAGGCCCACGACTTCCAGTCCATTCCCTGCACTCCTTCCATGCTTTTTAAACTTAGGAAGTTAAGATTGAGGATCTGATAGATGCCCTCCTGGTTTTTCCTGGCCAGAAGAGCTACAATGCTAGGAGCTTTTTTGCTCTGAGACTAACCTTTTTCTCAAGAACTGAAATAAGACCAGGCACAGTGGCTCACATCTGTAATCCCAGCACTTTGTGAGGCCAAGGCAGGCAGATCGCTTGAGCCAGGAGTACAAGACCAGCCTGGGCAATATAGGGAGACCCCAGCTCTACAAAAAATACAAAAATTAGCTGGGCATGGTAGCACATGCCTGTAGTCCCAGGGGCTCGGGAGGCTGATGTAGGAGGATCGCTAAAACTCAGGAGGTCGAAGCTGCAGTGAACTATGAGCTATGATTCCACCACTGCATTCCAGCTTGGGTGACAGGGAAAAAAAGAGAGAGAAAGAGAAAACTGAAATAAGACATAAACCAATACAACATGGGCAATTCTTTTGTTTCCAGATTTTTTTCTCCCACTTTTATAATGATGGTAGGAGTTTATGAGGCCGCCTACTACAGGTCAGGACTCTTGAGTTCTGATGAGCTGTGTGACCTTGGGCAAGCTGCTTCCCCCCCTGACCTGTTTTGTTTTATTAACACATGTTTCTGTTGTGTTTTCATACAGAAAAGTATAAAGAAACTAAAATTGGCCCTAGATCCCACAGCCCAGTAACCCTTATTGACATAAAAACAAAACAACAAAAAAAGTTTATAGTTATACAATTCAAGCAGAACAAAATGGGATTTTTCTTATAATATCACCCAGAAAAAAATATAAGCCTATTCCAACACAGATACCTACATCTCTATATACTTAACAATGTTTACACAGAAGTGATCATTTTCTTACACCTTACCTTTCTTCTTAGTAATTATTTTGGAGATCACCCCTTGTTGGCATACATAGACCCACCTTACTCTTGATCATCTCAGTTAGGAGGCAAGTCTTGATTTATTTCGCTGTCTCCCAATGGCTCGCCCTGTGATTGTTTTTGTTTTGTGCAATTCACGATCAGCGCTCGTGAATTTCCTTGCTCATACTTCTCGGTGAGCTTTTCAAAGGTTATATCCAAAGAGTCAGTTCCTAGAGATTGCTAGATCAAAGATTACACGCATTGCAATTTGGATAGAATTTGCCAGATAGTCTGAGATTATTTTTTATTTATCAAATACACTGGTTGAAATGTAATGAGGGCCTGTTGCACCTCTGTGATTTGGTCTGTGTGCAGCCCCCTGCCAGTGATGTTCACTCACACAGCCTGTCACTTTGTAACTGGGAGGCCGTGAGCCCAGGTGACAGATGCTGCAGGTATACCCAGCTCTCCCCAGCTCTAACGACTCCTCCTCTGGTCAGCAGGTTGATGGGAGTGCCTCAGTGGGGAGGGAGTTCATAGCAACCACTCCCTCCATCACCACGGAGACCATATCGACCACCATGGTAAGTTGAACCCAGGAGGCTTCCCTCTCTGACCAGCCCCCTGCCCCACCAAACAGCCAGAGAACAAGCTAACATCGCCTGGCTGCTTCAGGAAGTTGTGAGCTGCCCTCGCTGCATCAGGCACAGGACATAAGTCAGCCGTTTATTATCTGGGGCTTTAGTTGCCACAGGACATACAGTCAGGCCTCAGTTTTCCAAAGTGAGTAATGTGGGCGATGGAATCCCCACTGATAGTGTCAGTTATCTAGACCATCTCAGCCACGGCAGAGAGAGAGAGAGGATGGTCTTCTTTGGTTATTGGCACCCACGAATCTCATCTTGCATTGAGATTTCATTGGCTCATCTCACCTCCACTCTGAAGGTGAGGCTGGACCCATCCTGGTGGCTGCACATTGTCTCATGCCTTAGACCACTTCCTTGCCTTGGTCAGTAGATGGCGTGCGGTGACCCTAAGTTGGAACCAGGATTTTTGGGACCTCCCTATTGAGGGACCTCATGGTTCTGCTACTTATTTGCTGTCTGACCCATGAAGGAAGGCCCTTGGCCTGAGGTGTCCTCATCTGCAAAATGGCAATAATCCCCATTCTGCAGTTCTTAAGAGACCCCAGCAACACTAGATCCCTTCATGATTAAACAGAACAGATAGCATTTGGCACACAGGTTGTGGTTCCAGGCAATGTGCTGAGACTCCTGAGTGGATAATCTCAGTGGATGCTCTTCCCTCCACAACCTTTATAGATAAGGTAACTGAAGTTCAGAGAGGTAAAGCGACTTACCCAAGGTCACACAATCAATAAGTGGTAGTGCCAGGTTATCCCCAGGCCTTCTGACACCAGGAGCCCCACTTTCAACCCCAGCCACTCTGCTCTGCTTCCTTAATCCTGACCATTGTGAACATCAGCCGCATGGGGCTGGGGCTGCGGTTGCAGCCACTACTCGGGCTAGGGAAGGTAGCAGTGCCAGAGCCAGATCTATCTTGAGCCACTGAGAAGTTGTTTTCAAATACTTTTTCTTGCCAACCCCCTGACACATACATAGGAAGGTAATTCCATCAATCTAGACTAGCCAGCAGGTAGGTTTTGAATACACAGAAATTTTAAAATCAATAAGTCCAAACTAGTTACCAGCTTGCACACCTTTCCCTGGTCACTCAGTTCCTCCTCTCCCCTCAGTCCTTCACCACGTGTCAATGGGATGCTTGTAGGGCTAAATTTAAATCCGTTCATATGGTGAGCAGGCACTTACACCATTCATTTACTCATCCATCCATCCATCTATTCATTCATTTGTTCCAAAAACATTTATTAGTCTGTACTATCTGCCTGGTATGGGGGATACAGTTGAAGAAACTATACTGCCTGCTGGAATTCATTCATTCAAATGACCATCATGAGTGCCTTTAATGTGCTGTGCCCCTGTATTTAGGTTCTGGGCATACAGTGGAGAACAAGGCCCAGCTGTCCCACTTCCTGGCTGGATGACCTTGGGCAAGTCACCTGAACCTCTCCAAACCTCAGTTTTCACTTCTGTAAAATGGGTGAGGGTAGAGGGCAGTAATAGCATGACCTCAAAGGGCTGATGTGAGGGGGAACCAAAGCAATCTGTGCAAAGCCCTGAGAACAGTGCCTGGCGCATAATAAGTGGCCTGAAGATGTGAGCTGCAGTTACTTCTTTCCTGCCTTCATGGGACAGTGTAATAATGCTATCCTAGGGGCCACCAGGAGGACAGCTATGGGGTGACAGCTCTGCCAGGAGGAGCCAGGAAAGGCTTTCCCTAGGCAGGGACATTTGAGTGAGCTATGCTTGAAGGATAAATTAAAGTATGGTCCCGGGGGAAGGCATCCTAGACAGTGGGAAAAGCAAGTGCAAAGGGCAGAAGGGAAGGAGCGCAGCATTTGGGGAAGGACCAGTGGTCAAGAAAGCCAGATGTCAAGCACATGGAGGAGGAGTCGGGGGGGAAGAGCTGGAAAGGAAGGCTAGGCCAGAGCTTGATGGACCTCAAATGTCATATACCAAGTTCAAACTTCTGTCCTGCAGACAATGGGGAATCACTTAAATTTTTTACATTAGGGACATGATGTCATCAGATATGTGTTTCTGTGTTTTAGAAAGATTATTCTAGCAACCTCTGCGGAGGAGGGACTTGAGCAAAAAATTCTTCCCTCCTTCTCTCTCTCTCCTTCCTTCCACAAGTACTGATTGAACACCCATGATGTGTATAGTTCTGTACCAGCCACTGTGAATCCAGCTTGAAGAAGGGAACATCCCGGGGCTCTGGGGCCCACATGCCACTGGGAGAGACAGAGAGAGAAGGCAGGGAACCAGCTTAGATGCTGGTGCCCAGGCTGGGGTGGGGCTGGAGTTCAAGGAGGTGGATGCAGAGAAGGGGTCAGGGTTAAGGGATGCCTGGAGGGGGGAAAGCACAGGATTTGGTTGTTGGTAGGATGTTCAGGGGACAAGAGGAAAGATGAGCTCGTGACACCGTTCACTAGCCAATGGTTCTCAAAATGTGGTTCCAGGAACCTGTTAGCAAGGCAGGTCCTTTGGGCTCCTCCTTAGACCTATTGACTCGGAAACTCTAGGGTGGGGCCCAGCAGTGTGTGTTTTTCCAAGCCCTCCAGCTGATGCCTCTGAAGTTGGAGAACTGCTGATGTGAACAGAGCGATGGGGGAAAGTGCTCTTTAGTGACAAGCGTGTGTTGGAAGTGGAAGAAGCAGTGAATTCCTTTCGAGATCGGATGAGTCTGAGGTGTCTGTGGAACATTTCCAGGGCAAAATGTCTAGGACACAACTGGTTTTAAAGGCCTAAGGTCCAATAAATATCTGGGCTATAGGTGAAGGGATAGGGGACTTTGACCTCCATGAGGCAGCAGAAGCTGTTGAGTAGCCGAGGTGGCCCAGAGAGCGGGTGGCAAGTGAGGAGAGCCTGAATGTGGAGGAAGAGAGGGCTGAGTTTGCCTTGGTCAGGGAGAGGAACCACTCCTCCTGGAGGCAGGTGACGGGACTGGCCAAGGATACAGGAGAGGAAGGGAGGAGCAGAGGGTGCCTCGTTTTGAATGACTGATGTCCCTAGTGGTGGCCTCTGTTTTTAGTGTGAAGGTGGTGGTGAGGCTTTGCCCTGGGAAAGACAGAACAATGAGAGAATAAGAGGCTTTAAGGGAGAACTTCCCAGAATGATGTTAGGATTCAGAGGGGTTAGTGGCTGTTAAGGTGAAAGGAAGCATTGAGCCCGGAAGCTGCCCTTGGGAAGCCTGCTGCTGGGCCACATTCTGGAACTGCAGGTGCATCTGGGAACATGCCTTGTGGTGCAGTACCAAGGAACCAGGCTGCTGGCAGCCTCAGCAGGATGCAGGTGTGGGAGCGGCAGGGGAAAGTCAGCGAGTTTCTGTTCTCACCTGTCCCTTGGTAGGCAGAAGTCCAGATCTAGTGCCATGCCTGGACCAGAATCAGAGGTCAGCCACTGAGGACCTGCAGAATGGACACGGTTCTGGGCCCCTGGACAGACAAGGCTGAGCCCTGAGATGGTGCAGAAAGTAGGAGGTAGAAGCAGGCAGCTGGGCCCTGGCGCCAGATTGGCGGCAGTAAGTCAGGGGACAATTCCAGGAAGATCTAGCAATTAGAATTTAAGGTAGGGCCAAGAGAGCTGTCTGAAGGGAAAGATTCCCAAGGGCAGAGTGGCGTGCAGAGTGTGTTGGACTTGGAGTCAGACAACATGGAGTTAAGTTCCAGCTCTACCACTAACTTGCTGGGAGACTGAACTCTTAAGTTTCTCATGCCCTCCAGTTTCTCATCTGTAAATCAGGAATATTAAAAATAATGCCCAACCGGTGTTATGAGAATTAAATGAGATGAGGCATGTAACATCCTTAAAATGATGCCTCACACATAGCAAGCACTCAGAAAGTCATTATTATTATTATATTCTAAATAGCCAGCTTATGCCCCTATATTTATCCTATGTATTTTGGTTTGCAAAACCTTTTCTACTCCATTAGCTTCATAGGTTCTGTGTGGGATTGGGGCAAGGGTCCTTTTTTACAGATGCATCTGTGAGGCCCATAGAGAGGAAGTGGCTCTGCCCCAAGTCACATGGCTCGAAGGTGGCAGGGCAGGACATGAGCCTGAATCTGGCAACTCCTCTGCTAGTGCTTCCGGAGAACAATGCCATGTCTTGATCACTACAGTGTTCCTAACGCCAGACAGTCTGTAAATGTTTGTTGAATGAGTGAGTGTGCAAGTGTGCGAGTGAACAAATGTGTGCCTGAGTGAGCAAGGGATGAATGAGGTGGAACTGAACGATGCCTTCAGTCCTTTGCTTCTACTATTTCTACTCAACCTTGTGGTCGTGATAGCTACGTGGCCACATGCTCCGCCCATCCTGGGGGCCCACCCGGCTGAGAGCTGGCCATCTGAGCACTATTGTTTCCCCAGGAGAACAGTCTCAAGTCCGGGAAGGGGGCAGCTGCCATGATCCCAGGCCCACAGACGGTGGCCACGGAAATCCGTTCTCTTTCTCCGGTAAGTGGGCAAGGCCAGCTCAGGCTAGGGGACTCCACACTGCGAATATGGGCATGGACCCATGTATGGCTGGCAGGAAGTGCTGCGTTGTGCCCAGAAGGCACCCTTCTAGGTGCAGAGCCAGGAAACTGGACCCTTTTCAGATGCCCACAGGGCTCCCTGGTGCCTGCTAGAATCTCATGAATGGCCCTCCCCACCGCCCACACATGTAAGTGGGGCATTGGTGGCGTGTGAGGGTGAAGCGGCCCCTCACCTTGGTGGTGCTGCTGAGGGTTCTTTTGCATCTGCCCTCCCTACTAACCAGGAAGAGCAATGGACTAGGAGGCCAGAGGCTTGGATTCTGGACCTGCCTCTGTTGGTGCCTGCCCAGTGACCCTGAGTCTGTCACTGTAGGGTCTCTTTCAGCTCTTGCATTCTCCAAGTCTGTGGTTCTCATTGTTTAGCTCCGCAGAGAGCGTGCACCTGGCTATGACAGGATGGGGCATCAGGAGGGCTCTGTTTCCACCTTGGATCCTTTTGGTCATTCTTCCATGATGCCAGGATTCTTAAATTCTAGGGTATTGTTAGGATTCTGGGCCTCAGGAATCTTAGCGTCTAGGAATCTCAGACTCCAGGATTTGAGAATTTGATGGGTCTAGTTTTCTGAAGATTCTAGTATTCTTGAATTCTTAATGGCTCAAAGCATCTTGGCTTCGAAACGTCACCTTCACGGGGCCCTTTACCCCACCCCGCCCCCGCCCCTCCAGAGCCCACTGTCCTTACCTGACACCCTGGGTGGGGGGTGGTTATATTCTGCAGATCATCGGGAAAGATGTCCTCACCAGCACCTACGGCGCCACTGCGGAAACCCTCTCAACCTCCACCACCACCCATGTCACCAAAGTGAGTAGCAGCAGGGCGCCCCATGCCCCCAGCCGAGCTGCAGGCGAGAAGGTCATGACTGTTGTTCTGCTTCGGCTTCGCCATCTGTAAAGCGGACAGAGAAAACCTGTAGTGTTTACCAGCTTCTGGAATACTGTGCGCTTTGTCCTGTGCCACATGTTGTTCTAGGCACAGGCCCTTCCCACACGGCATTGACAGCCAGGCTAGGGGGAACAATACTCTCCTCTTTGAAGTAACTGTGAACCATGGCGTGTGCGCCTTGTAGATGGAAAGTGCTGGAGGAATCTAGACGGGGTGACATATGGGAGGCCCTGCAAGAGTCAGGAAGCATCTCCTGGAAGAAGTAGGGACGGAGTAGAGTCTTGGAAAGCCAGGCAGGACACCTGAGGGAGGAGAAGACAGATGCGGGTGTTCTAAGCAAAGCAGAAGAGGGAAGCAGAAATTGTGTGTTTGCTTATTTGTTTGTTCACTGAGCAGATGTTAGTGAGTGTCAACTTTGTGTTAGCCTCTGTGCCAGGGGCTGCTGGATGTAGCAGTAAGTGAGGCCTGTTTATGGGACATGAGAAGCACATGTACGGGGTGTAACTGGGAAATTAGGTTGCACTGGGGGCAGGGAGGTGGAATATAGAGCAAATAACAAATACCAGGACACATTTGACTCTGGAGGATCTGGGCCTCAGGGAGATTGGAAAGCCATGAAGGTTTTTAGATTGGAGAGTAACCCAGTGAACATAGGTTTAAGGAGAGAATATCAGGTCCACCAGGATGTGTAGATAGGTGGGAGAAAGAAGAGGGAGAAGTATGGAGAGAGACGGATAATAAATAACTCAGGCCTGGTTGGGGAGGGCCTGGACCAGGGTGTGAGTCAGAGCTCAGGCAGCAAGAGGTAGGGGCAAAGGAGGGAAGCCTTCCTGGGTGACCCAGCAATAAGGACAAGGGCTAGTTGGGAGGCAGGTGGGCTGATGCGTCCATACCTATGTGGCCAGGAGGAAGGCAGGAGGGCGCCTAGCCAGGGCTGGAGGCCTGGAGCAGCCAGGTTGATGAGCCATCAGAGGAGAACTCTGGTCAGTTGCACTGGGCCTTCATGCACGTACTGTCCTGGCCTCTGCCTGCGCCTCTACAGGATTCAGCACTTTCTCACATACCCCACAAAGAACCCACTCTCAGCAAAAGCATTACTGAGCAATGTTGACTTCTCTGAAAGCTTTATGGGAGGTTTTACATCCCACGCCCACAGCAGACAGCTCAGGAAACTCTTCTTCCCAAAGTCCCTGCCAACTGGGAGCCCCCTCTTCTTTCTATCCACTCCTGACTCCAGTTGGGATTCCCCACAAACACCACCCTGCTTTAACAGGCCAAACAATTAGGTCCTGCCTCAGTTATTACTTCTAAACTTGTCCAAACCCCTTGCCTTCAGAAAACAGCGGAGGTCATAAGTATCATCAATCTAATTTTCTCTTGTAGTATTGTTTGAAGTTGCTTAAGGCAGAACCTTGTCACCATTCACATTTCATTCATGTGTTCATTCAACAAATCTGCATTCAGCACTGCCCTGGTTAGACTGGGTAAGGGAGTAGGGGAGGAGGGGATATAGAGATGAACAAAATACAGACCCTGCCTTCAAGAGCTGGCAGCCTGGTGAGGTGAACAAGGCCACAGACACACATAAGGTCGGCACCAGGCAGAGAGGTCCAGAACTGTGAGAGAGACAGATTCAGTGCTCAGGGAGTACCAAGGCAGGAAGACAGAAGCATTGCCAACCAGGGTCTGAGAGGCAGCATTGGAGCTGGGCTTGGAAGACCTAGATGGGATAGTTTGGTAGTTTTGGGGAGTGGTGGCAACCAGGCAAGATCTGCAGTTCAAAGTCCAAAATCAGAAAAGAAAAAATCTGAGGAAGTCAGGAGAGAAGGTAACTGCTGGTTCTCAGCCCTGCCCTCGAGAGATGATTTGGGTAGGTCTCCTCTTGAGGCTGCTGCCCCAACAGGACCCAGGAGTGACCTCACCTCCCTCTCCCTCTGCAGACTGTGAAAGGAGGGTTTTCTGAGACAAGGATCGAGAAGCGAATCATCATTACTGGGGATGAAGATGTCGATCAGGACCAGGTATGGGGGTAGGGACCGTTCTTCCCAGTGCCACTGCCCAGTCCTCAATCCCTCCTATGTTGGGTTACCCATGGATGGCTGTCCTCATGGGCAGAGAAGGTGTCCACTTCTTGCTGACCCTGTTCAGATAAGAAACCCCCAAGAAAGGGGCATTGGATGGGAGCCAGAAGGAGCCAGAAGACCTGAGCTCTAGTCTCTCCCTTTAGTTGTTTGACTTTGCCCCTCCCTGGGCCTCAGTTTTTCCAGCTGTGCACTAGAGGGCTTGCTGTTCTTCACAGTCTCTCTCGTCTTGGATATTTCATGGTTCCTTCCTTTGCTGTTCTTTACCACCAGGCCCTGGCTTTGGCCATCAAGGAGGCCAAACTGCAGCATCCTGATATGCTGGTAACCAAAGCTGTCGTATACAGAGAAACAGACCCATCCCCAGAGGAGAGGGACAAGAAGCCACAGGTAAGGCTCCTGAGGCCCAGCAATCATGAGAGAGAGGAGGGAGCAGTAGCAAGATCCTCTGAGGGCCATTTCCATCTGAGAAGCCAGTGGCTTGACCCCTAGTGCAGCTTTGACCCTCCCCCCATCAGCCTTCCTGATTTGCTCCTCAAAGGAGAGAGGCACCTCCCCGAGATACAAGTCGGTGGGGAGAGGAAGGAAGACTGGTTCCTTGGTTTCTTTGGGGTTTCAGGCTCCAGATCCAGAAAAATAAATCCAGAAGTGGTTAAAAATTTTTTTAAAGGGAGGGAAATGGAGAGAGGATTGACAGTGGATATTGAGGTGGGACAGATGGAGGTCCTCATTATCTCCTTGGGCATTGTCTATAAACCGGAAGTCAGAAAAAGTCCTACTAGGCCCAGTGCCACGTTCCTGGCCCTGAGTCTCTCTCTCTATCACAAGTCACTGAATGTTGTTAAGGGGCCATGATGACCAGAGCCCTTGATCCCTTTTGTCTTGCTTGATTGCAATTTTTATTTTTTTTGAGATGGAGTCTTGCTCTGTCACCCAGGCTGGAGTGCAGTGGTACAATCTTGACTCACTGCAACCTCCAGCTCCTGGGTTTAAGCGATTCTCTTGCCTCAGCCTCCCGAGCAGCTGGGACCACAGGCACCCGCCACCGCGCCCAGCTAATATTTTGTATTTTTAGTAAAGACGTGGTTTCACCATGTTAGCCAGGATAGTCTCGATCTCCTGACCTCGTGATCTGCCCGCCTTGGCCTCCCAAAGTGCTGGGATTACAGGCGTGAGCCACCGCACCCAGCCTAATTTTTATATTTTTAGTAGAGACGGGGTTTTACCTTGTTGGCCAGGCTGGTATCAAACTCCTGTCCTCAAGTGATCTGCCTGCCTCAGCCTCCCAAAGTGAAGGGATTACAGGCATGAGCCACCATGCCTGCCATGATTGCATTTTGACTTCTGAGACCTGCAGGAGCCAAAATCTTAGGGACTTTAATATTCTCCTGTTTCACTGTGGGCCATCAATGCTTTGGTGAATAAGAGAAATAAGATGATGTTGGGGCAGATAGGGCTTTTAAGCAACCTAAATTAGGGGAGGGGTTCTTCTGGGCCCTCTGGAAATTTACCAGATCTTATCAGATCTTAAAGCAAAATCCCATAGACATTGAGTTGGATAAAATAAGCCAGGCACAGAAAGTATAAACTGTATGATTCCATTCGTAGGGAGTCCAAAAGCACGCAAAACTAATCGACAATGTTGAAAATCAGAATATTTCTGATTTTCTATCTGAGAAAAAAATTCTTCTGATTTTTCTGTTACTTCTGGGATGCAGTATTCACAAGGAAGAGGGAAGGGCCACAAAGGAACCTTCTAGGGTACTGGAAATGTCACTATTTTCAACTGGGTGGGTTACATGGGTATATACATATAAACACATTTATAAAATTATTCTCCCACTTAGAGTTGTGTACTTCACACATTTCACGGGCTCTACCACAGTGAAAAAAAATCCATCTCAAAGACCCCACAAATATAACTGCTGGTCTCCTTTTTGCCCTTTTCCTTGAATGAATGAAACCAGTCTTTTCTAGAAAGATACGAGAATGTTTCTCTTCCTTTGATTACCAAACCCCTTAATGTCAGAAGAAAAAGCACTGAAACATTTTCCTGCTGCTCTGAAAGGCTGCTAACCTCTGGTCTGGACTAGGGCTGTTCAGCAGAACTTTCTGCAGTGATGGAAGTGTTCTTTCTGTGCTGTCTGGGATGGTAGTCACTAGCTGCATGTGGCTATTGAGGACTTGAAATTGGCTAGTCTAAAAAGAAATGTGCTTTAAGGGTGAAATACATGCAGGATTTTGAAAATTTAATATGAAAAAAGAATATAAATGATCTCAATAATTTTTACATTGGTTACATATTTAAATGATAAGGGATACATCAGGTTAGGTAAAATGTACTATTAAAATTAATTTCATCTGGCCAGGCACGGTGGCTTACGCCTGTAATCTCAGCACTTTAGGAGGCCAAAGCAAGTGGATCACCTGAGGTCAGGAGTTTGAGATCAGCCTGACCAACGTGGTGAAACCCTGTCTCTACTAAAATACAAAATTAGGAGTAGGGGTTGGTGGGTGCCTGTAGTCCCAGCTACTAGGGAGGCTGAGGCAGGAGATTTGCCTTAACCCAGGAGGCGGAGGTTGCAGTGAGCTGAGATGGCACTATTGCACTTCAGCCTGGGCAACAGAGCGAGACTCCGTCTCAAAAATAAAATAAAATTAAATTAATTTCACCTGTTTCTTTTTAAACTTTTTAATGTAAACTAAAATTGAGAAATTTAATTGTGAAATTAAAATTTTCTATTTATCTAGAAATTTTTAGAAAAATATATAGAAAATTTAGGAAGTGTTATCTAGAAAATCTATTATCTAGGAAAAAAAATTTTTTTTTTGAGACGGAGTCTCACTCTGTCACCCAGGCTGGAGTGCAGTGGCACGATCTTGGCTTACTCCAGCCTCCACCTCCCGGATTCAAGTGATTCTCGTGCCTCAGCCTCCCAAGTAGCTGAGACTACAGGCGTGTGCTACCACACCCAACTAATTTTTGTATTTTTAGTAGAGACGGGGTTTCACCATATTTGCCAGGCTGGCCTCAAACTCCTGACCTCAAGTGATCTGCCCGACTCGGCCTCCCAAAGTGCTAGGATTACAGGTGTGAGCCACTGCACCTGGACCTATCTAGGAAAATTTTAAATTGCATATGTAGTTCACATTCTATTTCTACTGGACAGCACTGGTCTAGAAGTGTAGGTTGGCCATGGGTGGAGCCTACCTCCCAGGCTTCCTCAGACCTTCATACAAGTGATTGTCATTCCTATCCCCTCAGTTTTTCAATCATTCTTCCTTTATTCCTCCCAAATCTCAGAATGGTAGAGTGTAGGCCACTTGCTGAGCTGGGTGTATCACCTGGGGAAGCCTGTTTAAAATACAGGCACTGGAGAACCCTCTCCATAAAGTCTGATTTAGAAAGACTGGACTGGGACCTGGGACCTGTATTGCCTGGGAATCTTCATTTCTGCCTTGGTCCTTAGGGAGTCCCCGTGCAGCCAGGTATAGTAGCATTGATGCAAAGAACTCTGTACTGGGAATCCAGGGACCTGGCTCTAAAGCTGTTCCACTGACTGGTGTGTGACCGTAGGTCCGTTTCTTCCCGCTTGAGGACTCAGTTTCCTCACTTGCAAAATGAAGAGGTGGAGCGAGCCCCCTTCCAATTATAGTCCTCTGGCTATTTGCTTTCCTGGGGTATCTGTTTTGCTTTTCTCGTCTCTTCTCCATTCCCTCTCTCACGCCTCCTAATCTTTCCCAGGGCATTCAGAACCAGGCCCCCAGGCTCCCGCCTTCCCATTTCCCTAGCCATTCAGAGCCCTCATCCTGGCCTCCACATCCTGCCCACCCCGCCGCGATGCAGTCTTTCACATCTGCCCACCTCACTGCTCCCTTTGCTGTCTCATTCCCTCCTCCTCGCCTCTCTTTAGTTCTTTCTTTGCTGCCATTGCCCCATGCACCACCATGCCCCATCTCTGTCTCTTCTGGGTTGTTCTGTAAAGGTCACCTTGTTTATGTTGCCCTGGCAAGCCAGAAGTTTCTCTCCCTTGCCTTTTCTGCCCACATGCTTTACCAGTAATTATGGTCAAGTAGAACCCAAGTCTGACTCTTAATACAGTCAGACTCACTAATTCTAGAAGAGGTCTCCTCTGAATTCAAAAACTCCTTTTTAAAGTGCTTGGAAACATTGGCTTAATGGATGGATGCCTCTTGGTACCCCAAGGAAGAGCTCTGTACTCCTGCAGAGTCTCAAGCCCTGCCCTTTATTAGCTGTGTGATCTTTTAGCAAATCATTTAAACTTTTCAGCCTATGATTCCTCGTCAGCCAAATGGCAGTGATCATCACAGTAATAACAATCGCTATAATTTATGGAAAGCTTACGCTGTGCCAGGCACCAGGCCGTGCACTCAACACAAGTACTGTTACCTGCTCATTCATTTTACAAATGAGGAAACTGAAGGTCAGAGATGTTAAGTGGCTTGCTCACAGTCATGAAGCTGTGAACATGATGGATTGATTAGAGAGTGAAACCCAATCTGTTAGACTCCAAAACCCAATGGTCTCGACCTTTTCACCACACCCACTTTTCATAACGTCTGTCTCCTAGGGCTACCAAGATCATCCATGCAGCATGGTAGTTAGCACACTGCCTAGCACATCGCGAGTGCTTAATAAAAGCTCATTATGACTACTATTACCATTAACTTGAAATAGGCTAACAAAATGCTGCACGCAGGGACTGTGCTGTGCTGTAATAAACCAAGAAGAATAAATCATAACACTGTATTGTTTAGATGTCTTTGGTACTTCTGAAGTGTCTATGGGCTTACGAAGACATCCCACATACCCAGAATAATGATTACACTGACTTATAGGACAGCCACTTCATTAATTGATGCACAAACTTAAAGTGCAGCCTGTTACTGTAAGGAAAAACCAAACCAAACCAAACCAAAACCAATGCCCAGTTAGGATGTAGTAATTTTGCTACATGAGTAATATTCTTTGAGTAGTATTCTTTCTACTCAATTTTGACCAGGGGCCAGGCGCAGTGGCTCACACTTGTAATCCCAGCACTTTGGGAGGCTGAAGCAGGAGGATTACTTGAGCCCAGGGGTTCAAGACCAGCCTGACCATCATAATGAGACCTTCGTTTCTATAAAAAATGTAAAAGATTAACTGGGTGTGGTGGCTGGCACCTGTAGTCCCAGCTACTTGGGAAGTTGAAGCGGGAGGATTGCTTGAGTCCAGGAGGTCCAGGCTGCAATGAGCTATGATCGCGCCACTGCACTCCAGCCTGGCAATAGAGCAAGACCCTGTAAAAAAAAAAAAAAAAAACAACAACGAAGGAAGGAAGGAATAGATGGATACAACTAGGTTTTGGAGCTAGAAACACCTTGGTAGCTGTGTGCCCAGAGGAACCTCTCTGACCTCAGTTTCTTCATCTGCAAAATGTCATTAATGTATACATTGGAGTTGCTGTAATAACTAAACAACACCTGTGATATACTGGATCTGTGTCTTGCCTACAGAAGGGGCTCAGCAAGGTGAACCTGCTTCCTTGTCCCTCTGAGCTTTTTCCATGTTTAGAGGTTGATGAGAGCACTGAGAAAGGCAGACCATAATTGTCCACTACCAGCCTGGTGCCTGAGGCCCTGTCTCCATGAGGGTGTTCGTCTTACTGGTCTTCATCTTCTGTTCCTTCCCCAAATCCTCCAGAAACATCTGTCCCTGCTTCAGTTAACTCTGTCTTCCTTCTTGAAGTTCTTGCTATGAGTGTGGAAAGTCACTCATGTCACACAGAACCTTTTCCCTTCTCTCCCTGCAACCTTGCAGGTCAGACGTCTGGTTTCTGCTCCATCTTCTCCCACTGGCCCACCTCCTTCAAAGAGGACCTGTCTCCCAAACACCACCAGCAAGAGGGCAGCACTTGCCTGGCTTCCTAACCTTCCAAAATTTAATGGGAAAAAATTGACCTGTTCCAAAACAGGAACCTTGGGTTTTAGTCCTGGTTTTGCCAACTTACTAAGCCTGAAGCCTCTGGGCCTCAGTTTTCCTATGTGTCAAATGAGCCAAGAAAGATCCATTTTCTGTGATTCCGTTAGCACTTGACTGCATGCAAGTAGCAGAAATGATGTTTCATCCATTAAATGGTTTTGAGTAGTTGCTATGTGCCAGGCACAGTGCTGAACACTGGAAAGACAAGAGTTAAAAGACAGCCCTTACCCTCAAGGAGATCAGAGTAGTGTGTGGTTAAATTAACAACAGCAACAATCATCATAATAAGAACAGCCAGTATTTATTCAGCACTTGCTATATGCTGGGCCCTTGCTTCAATTCCTCCCTATAATGGGAGGCAGAACCTATTTTACAGAGGAAGCAATTGAGGCTTAAAGAAGTTAAGAAACTTGCCAGGCACTGTGGCGTGCACCTGTAATCCCAGCTACTTGGGAGGCTGAGGCAAAAGGATCACTTGCAGCCAGGAATTCAAGGCTGTAATGTGCATTGATTGTGCCTGTGAATAGCTATTGCACTCCAGCCTGAGCAACATAGTAAGACTCGTCTGTTAAAAACTGTTTAAAATAAAGGAAGTTAAGAAACTCACCCAAGATTACAGAGCTAGCAGGCCCATAGAGTGGGATTTGAACTCAGGGAGTCTGATTTCAGAGCCTGCTCTCTTAAACACTGAGTTTTGGAGCCAAACCTGGAATCCAGGCTTCATTTCTTTATTTAAACACTGCTGTCTGTGGTTTAATCTCCAGGACACAGCAAGCCCACGGACAACAGAAAGGAAAACCAAATGAAAAAAGAACATCTGTAATCGTGACTAAACGTTTCTTAGAGCTGACAAGATAGGAAGAAAAAGTAAAATGATGATGATCCTAGCTTCTCGGTGTTAAAGGACACTTTAACACATTTTCAGGCCAAAGTAAAAGATTACCACCTCCCTGGAAACAAGCGAGCAAACACACATGGGCTCTGGAATCCAACAGATGTGGGTTCGGTTCTCTGCTGCCACACACAAGCTGCGTGGCCTTGGAGTGCAATAGCTACTCACAGGCATGATGATTACACATTACAGCCTTGAGTTTCTCACCTCAAGAGATCCTTCCACCTCAGCCTCCCAAGTAGCTGGGATTACAGGTGCAAGTCACTCTACCTTGCTGAGTCACAATAAAGGGCATATGGTAAAGGGTAGCAAAAACAACCTCTTGCCATGTATTTTAAAACAAGTGACAGAAGTTACTAATTTTTCTTGTCCTCTTCCTTCCTTTCACCCCACTCCCCACCCCCATTCTACCCCATGCCTCTGGCTTCCAGGAATCCTGACCTCTGTGAAGAGATCCTGGCATTTCTGGTCCAACCCAAGCCAGAGAACCATTAAGAAGGGGCCTTCATTCTGGATTCTCCGACGCAACACTGACGTCCCAGCTGCGACGTACTGTCACTGATGAGAGACTGGGAAGGGAAAAGCATATATATATAGATATATAGAGATATAGATATATATACAGGAAACACCGCGTCCTTGCACTGCTGCTGGGGCTGGCAGAGCAGTTGGCCGACAGCAACAACCGACATTTGAACACCTACATTTCCTTTGCAGACAAATTGAAGAACTGGTGGGATTTTTTTCAAGAAAAAAAAATTATATAATAACTATAATCCCTTGCTCACCCCTTTCCCCCGCCAAATAAGAAACGCAAGCCAGACCACGATGATTGTAGAAGTCCCTCCCGCCCTGGTTCTGCACGTTACAGTTAGCAGACGAGCAATTCCATTTGTTCTTCTCCAGCATCTCTAAGGCCCACTTGAATGCAAAGGAAAACACTTGCGCAGCAAAGCAAGAGAAGTCACAGCAGCAAGACACGCACAGTCAACCATTTTCCGAGAAGAAAAGAAAATTCCCCACTTGGAAAGAAAGAGGAGGAACACTGGATTCTTACTTTCTGGATCTTGACACTGGGCTGCAAAACCCACCTTCCTCTCTCCCGCCTCCCCTCACCCTCAACTCTCAATGTCTTGCTGTTATTTTCCGTCTCAGCTCCCTCCTCCCCCTTCCCCCTTCCCCCACCCCACACCCCTCACCCTCTGTGTCCTGGTCCTTCTGAGGGCCACTGCAGATGACTCTCCTTTGAAATGAGAAAAAGAAAAGAAAGCAAGAACAGAAAACGAAGCCACAGGAAGGGAAGTAGACATTGTATGCTTATGGTTTCTCATTATGAAGGTGCAGCTTGTAGGAGGTTTGTACGGATGTGCTTTGAAGTTATGTATATTACATATAACAGGAAAAAATATTAAAATAAACAGTGCTGGTAAGTATGAAGCTGACATTCTAAAATTATAATTATCTGACTGTGATTGATGTATCCTGAGGTTCCTAGATCTCACTGAACTGGCCCAGCTAAGGAGACCTGGACTCTGGGTGTGGGTTGGCTCACAGTAGGGGCTGACGGGTTCAGTGTAGTAATACTGTGTGTGGTGTTCGTAATTGGTTGATTGGTGGGGAGGGGTGGGGGCCCCTAATGGAGAGGTGTGGATTTGGCAAGAAAGAAGCAACACAGATGTCGTCCCCAAAATGCCAGTTCAAGACACCTTCTCCCTGCCCCCCTGGTAGTAACAGTCAGGGCCTGGTCTGTGCTCAGGTACTGGGTCCCAGTCTGGGACTCTGCTGCTGAAGTTGCCACAGTAGAGGTCCCTGGCTTAGTCCTTATCTCCCTACAGGGCTTGCCGTGGTTTTCAGTCTTCTCTCTCTCTCTCTCTCTTTTTTTTTTTTTTTTTTTTTTTGCCACATTCTGCCCTTCCCTGACCCCATTGTAATAACCAACTCCATATCCAAAGGGAGGTGGTGCTCTCAGCCATTGTAGAAGATGGTGGCTTTAACCTGACTATCTAAAAATTCCCAGCTAAGCCTTTTCCTCTACTCTCTTCCTTGTTCTGAATCATTTCTTCTTCTCAGGCCAAAGTAGCCATGGTAAGGAGGCTTCATGGGGCAGACCCTGAAAGATCAAAACTGCATTTGCAAAGGCCTCCCCTGTCCCAGGACAAAGCTGAGACTGACAGGTGATGTTGCTCATAGGCTCCAGCTCTGCATAAGACCTTGGCTTGGAGACCTCCCTCTCAGTCAACAGCTGAACTCTGAGCTTGTGCCCAGAAATTACCCCAAGACCACAGGAGCCCTTCAAGAAGCTCCCATCACAAGCTTGGCATTGCTCTCTGCCACACATGGGCTTCCTCAGGCTTGTCTGCCACAAGCTACTTCTCTGAGCTCAGAAAGTGCCCCTTGATGAGGGAAAATGTCCCACTGCACTGCGAATTTCTCAGTTCCATTTTACCTCCCAGTCCTCCTTCTAAACCAGTTAATAAATTCATTCCACAAGTATTTACTGATTACCTGCTTGTGCCAGGGACTATTCTCAGGCTGAAGAAGGTGGGAGGGGAGGGCGGAGCCTGAGGAGCCACCTGAGCCAGCTTTATATTTCAACCATGGCTGGCCCATCTGAGAGCATCTCCCCACTCTCGCCAACCTATCGGGGCATTGCCCAGGGATGCCCCCAGGCGGCCCAGGTTAGATGCATCCCTTTGGCTTGTCAGTGATGACATAAACCTTAGCTGCTTAGCTGGTGCTGGCCTGAGGCAGGGCAGGAAATCAGAATAGCATTTGCTTCTCTGGGCAAATGGGAAGTTCAGCGGGGCAGCAGAATCAGTGGCATTCCCCCTGGTGCAGGCCGGTGGGTCCACTCCAACTCCCCCTGAGTGTAGCAGCACACTTTCCATACACCAGGTTCTTTCTACAATCCTGGTGGAAAAGCCACAGAACCTTCTTCCTGCCCTTCTTAACTTGAGAGTTCCCCCTCTTTCTGGGTCAAGAGCTGGAGTGGTGGCTCCATCCTCTCTGGGCCACTTCGGTCTAGGAACTCATCTTTGCAGGAACCAGGAGTCCTGAGCACACTGAACACACCTCAGAGGGAGGATCCTTGTTGTGGATTTTGTACCTGGCTTCGGGGCAGGGGTGAAGTGACCAGGCTTAGCTTGTGGGGTTTATGGGCCACCAGGGTTTGGGGAAATCACCATCCCGCGGATGCTGTGACCTCCCTTCTACGGAGATGCAGGCAGTCCACGAGGGAGGAGGGGACCTGCAAAGCTAGAATCTAGGGCACTGTTTCCTCCCCATCCTTCTCTTTGTAGAGAATAGAGACGTTTGTCTTGTCTGTCTTCAACCTACTTTTCCTTTTCTCTTTTTTGTTTCTCATCCTCTCTGTGCCGCCTCTCCAGCCAGGAGGCCATGTAGCATAGTGGAAAAAGTCCCTGAGGGCGGTTAGGAGTTCTGGGTGACCATCCTGGCTCAGCTCCTAACTCACCATGTGACATCAGGCTATCCCCGTTCCCCCTCTTGGGCCTCAGTTTCCCGACTTGCAAAATAAGCAGAAAGAACCAGATGCTCTCCAGGGTCTTTTTCTACTTTGCCATCTCATGGGTCTTCATTTTCTCTTATTTTGTTTTCTCTGGATCTTTTCCATCTGAGGGTACAGGAAGTGCCAGGACCTGTTTCAGTTTTTGAATCCTGCAAGCACATTCCAAGACTGGCCTGAAACTGCATGAGCAACATCACTCGAAATAATTTTTTTTTTTTTCAAAAGCACCTTAACAACCAATTGCGATGCTGTCCTGTTCCTTTTTACTCACACCCTTCTCTCCTTTCTCGTCCCCATGCTCCCCCACCTCAGTGCTCCGTGCTGTATGCGTGTGCTCTCTGTTCTTGTATACTCAATAAAAGTGAAATAAATGTGTTTGATGCTGAACCATACTTCCTTGGCACCTCTCCTCTCTCTCTGTCTCTCTCTCTCTCTCTCTCACTGTCTCTCTCTGACTTTGGCCACTCGTACAAGTCGGCACTGTGGGAGGGGCTAAAACTGAAGTGGAGACATCCCAACTTAGAACATGTTTATTCAACAAATATTTGAAACTCAAGGTGGTCCAGGCCTTGGGTGACTCTCCAGGCACAACACAAACAAGACAAAAGTCCCTGCCCTTCATGAACCCACAGGCTAGTGGGGGAAACAGATGCCAACACAGGCAAACAGCCCGTTACAGAGCGCTCAGCACTAGGAAGGAAATACACAGGGAGAAGGGAAGGAGGGTCACTGAAGGAGACCACCTTAAATACAGTGGCCAGGTAAGGCCTCCCTGAGGAGGCGATCTGTGAGCTGAATGAAAAGAAGGATCAATCAACAAAGGCGAGGAACTTTGGTGCACATTCTAGGAGAGGGAACAGTAAGCATACAGGCCCCAGGACGTGGAGGGGCTTATTGAGTGGAGAAACAGAATGGTCCCTCCTCCTGAAAGAAGAGTACCTACATTGGAGTCTCTCTTCCTGTAACCCCCCTACATGGGAGCCTAGTGGGAAAAAATACAGCAATCCTCAACTTCGGCCTTTGCCCAGAACCTCTATATATGTTCCCATATCCTCATACCACCTGTCCCATTATTCACTTATTTTTCTTTAAATTGACTCAGGTCAAGTGCAGTGGCTCATGCCTGTAATCCCAGCACTTTGAGAGGCTGAGGCAGGCGGATTACCTGAGGTCAGGAGTTCAAGACCAGCCTGGCCCACATAGTGAAATCCCATCTCTACTAAAAATACAAAAACATTAGCCGGGTGTGGTGGTGCGCACCTGTAATCCCAGCTACTCAGGAGGCTGAGGCGGGAGAAACGCTTGAACCCAGGAGGCGGAGGTTGCAGTGAGCCGAGATCGTGCTACTGCACTCCAGCCTGGGTGACAGAGAGAGACTCCGTCTCAAAAAAATAATAAAATAAAATAACTAACTAAATAAATTGACTCATGTTAAAAGCAAATGCATTTAAAAAGGAAACTATATTATTTCCACACATGAAAAGCTTATGTTATTTGCCAAGAAAGGAGGTCTTCATGAAATAAATGCAAAAATATTAAAATTAACAACCACAATGCACTTAAAACCTAAACTCATCCCTTGGACCACCTGAGGTGCACACAGCACACTTTCCTTTTATTCCACCAAGCAACTCACCTCAGCCCACCTTTCTTTATTGCTGCAAATCTCACCAGCGAGTCTTTTCCATGTGTATGTATTTTTCCAGAGTTGGTCATCTTGTACATACTTTTGTAAATACTTTAAAATATATATATGTACATATATGTATATATATGTACATATATATATATATACACGTATATCTATCCTGAGCATTTCTGTATACTTTCAAATACTAAATACTTATTTTCTTTGGAAAGGTAATTCATTAAATGATACAAAGACTATGCAGTGAAAAGTGATTCTTCAGCCTTTTCCAGATTTCTGTCTCTTGTCAGAGGCAATTGCTGCGAGGAACATTATGAATCCTTCTCTGAATTTTCCCTGTAGGTCTCCTTTAGCAATCTGTTATCCCTAGGGTTCTGGAATAGGACTTGGTTTACAAACAATGGGTCTTCATATGATTCCTCAGGGCCCCGTACACCCTGATCCATATTTCTGTCTCCCATAAAGGACCATCCTGACTCGGCTTTTGTCGAATAATCAAAGGTAAATTCACCCAGATTAGTGTTTTTCAACTGCGTTGAGAGTGGGGAAATGACCCCTCCTCCTTTACTCCCAACCCCCGCCCCGGGGACATTTAGCAATGGTTGTCACAACTGAGGGGTGCTACTAGCATCTAGTGGGTAGAGGCCAGGGTTGCTGCTAAACATCCTGCAATGCACAGGACAGCCACATACAACAAATACTTATCTGGCCCCAAATGTCAATAGTGCCAAGGTTGAGAAATTCTGATCTAAATGGACACGTGACCCACAAGGTGGGACTCCTAGGCCACCATCTACAGCTTCTACATCCAGTGTTCAGTGTCCTGGAGTCTCTGAAAAGATGGTGAGCCCAACTGAAACAGGGAGCTTTGAGACCAGACCATAGAGCTCAGCACTTAAGACTGGGAGTGGGGAGGGGTGGAGAGGGAGCTGAGCTTCTTCATGCAGGAAATGAAACTTGACAGGACAGGCTGAGATTGATAAGCATGACTGTGACTGATGGAGGCTGTCTCTGGTTAATCCTGCAGCAGCTCATTGTGATTAACCATGACTGCAGGGCCCGGTCTAGTCTGCAACCCACTAAGAGATAAATTTTGACCGAGACAGATTGGCGTGTCCAGCTGTCACTGAGGAAATGTGACAGACAAGCTAAGGAGCAGCAGCACAAGAGATAAGAACAGACAGCCCTTGGTTTGCATTCTAGCTCTGCCATTGTCTGGCTGTGTAACATGGCTGTGTAACATTGTCTGGCTGTGTGTCTGGCTTTGAACCTCAGTTTTCTCTTCTGCAAATTGGGAATACACATACCTTACTAGGGTTAGTGCAAGGATTATAAATACCCAAGTGGGCCGGGCACGGTGGCTCATGCCTGTAATCCCAGCACTTTGAGAGGCCAAGGTGGGCAGATCACCTGAGGTCAGGAGTTCGAAACCAGCCTGGCCAACAAGATGAAACCCCGTCTCTACTAAAAATACAAAAATTAGCCAGGCACGGTGGTGGGCGCCTGTAATCCCAGCTACTTGGGAGGCTGAGGCAGGAGAATGGCTTGAACCCAGGAGGCAGAGGTTGCAGTGAGCCGAGATAGCACCATTGCACTCCAGCCTGGGTAACAGAGTGAGATTGCATCTCAAAAAAAGAAATACCCAAGTGGCCTGCCCTAAAATCACATAAGCCAATTCTTGGCAATAAATCACTTAATATAGATCTCCTACTGGCTCTGTATCTTTGGTGGAACCCTGATTAATAGTGCAGGGTTAGACCCACAAATAGTTAGTTATTAATACCAAATTATCATCATTATTAATTAAATGCATAATATATGTACTCAGCTGAGCTTTTGTGCCTGGCTCTGTGCTCGGTTCCAGGGAAACAGTGAGGAACAAGACAAGCAGATTCCTTCCCTAGTGCGTTGATAGCCTGACTGAGATGTTAGGACTTGGCCTGCAGGAAGGACACGGGGTGATAATGGCCAGAGAGACTGAGGTGGTGGCTGCTGCTGCTGCAGCAGCGGAGGCTGACGCTGGTTCTCTCTGGGCTGGTGGCTGGGTTTCTGAGGCTCTCCCCGAGGGGTGAGTGTGACTGGAAGCTGAGACACTGTGACCGGGATAGAGACTGGCTGTCAAAGACAGTGACCGAGCGCCTGACTGGCTACTACTGAATAGTAGCCACTGGTACAAGCCTTGGCTGTGCTTTAGTGACCATGACTGCTTGAGCCCGAAGTAAGATGGCTGGTGGCTGTGTTTCTGGACGGGGATATAAAATGCATAGGTTAATGAAAGTTGTTCACAATTCAGAAGCTAAAACGAGAAACTAAGAATAACAAAAGGCAACCTTGCATCCGGCGGAACCTGCAGGCACGGGCCATTCTTCCCGCGACCCAGGGCTCTGCCGGACCGCTTCCCCCGTCGCTCCAGTCAGACGCCAAAGCTGGAGAACTTCCGGTGCGTTTCAGCTGTACCGGAACGTGGGGCGAGGCGGTGAGTGTGGCCTCCTGGCCTCTTTTTCCTTTCCTGATTTCTTGTGTATGTGTGGCTGGGCCGCCCATCTTCTCGGCTCAGAGTCACGGAGTGCCTTGAACTAGGCCCACCTCGCCGGGGCGGCTGGTTCTCTGTTTGTGGGACGCTGGTGTCTCTGGAGGCCCTTCCTGAGAAGCGTCGCCAGGGCTTCGCGGGGCACACAGAGTTACTTCGCGGTTTTCTTAACTTTAGAGCCTGGGGGCCGGAGACCCTGATTGCATTCGACCTGGCTCTGCCCTACTCTCTGCGTGACTGCCAGTACGGTCTTTCCCCGAACGGAGGCTTTGTTTCTCGTTTACAAAATGGATATAATACTTGTATTAAATAAATGTTTACTAAGCGTTGAATCTGTGCTAGGGATACAGCAGGACTCAAGTCTCGTGGCGATGACAGCCCTCAATCAAACATCCAAAACTGCAGTTGTGATCATTGAAACGGAAAGGTACAAGGCACCCCAGATTATATCACAGGAGACCTGACCTAGCCCCAGGTCAAGGAACCTTTACTGAGGAGGTGAATATTGAGCTGAGATCAGAAAAAAGGATTTGACAAAGTGGGGAGGGAAGAGTTTTCTATATGGAGACAGCCTCCAATTTCAGGTTCTGAAAGAGGCCGTTGTGGCTGGAACAGAGAGCTTGTGGGGGACCATGGTGTGACACAAGCTAAAGGGGTTGCCAGGAGTCAGACCGTGCAGGCTTTGTAGGTAATAGGAAGAATTTTGGTTTTTCAAGAACCATGTGGGAAACCACTCAGAAGCTGACATGGGTGGTGTTGTGATTAGATTGGCATTTTGAAAAGGTTACTGCTGTTGAATGGAGAATGGGTTGAGGAGCAAGCACTCTGAGTGAGGGACGATGGTAGCTTGGATTAGGGAGGTGGTGGAGAGAAGTGGATGGATGTGACTTTAGGTGTTCCAGGACTGTGAGGAACTCACAGAGCTGTCAGTGACGGGCTGATAGACTGCAGAGTTCTATGCATATTTAATCAACGTTTTCCTAGCATCTCCTCTGTGCTAGGCCCTGTGCCAGCTGCTGGAGATATAGTGAATAGAATTACAGACTGGTGGAATTAGCATGAAAGAAATGTCATTATCAAGGAGGAGCACACAGATGTCACAAGGGAAAATGGCTAATTGATGAGCTATTATTCTAAATGGAATATCTGTTCATTCAGCAAATATTAAATACTTTCTGAATTCAGGATTACAAATAGGAAGATGATACGTATTATCATTATTATTATTATTATTATTTTGAGACGGAATTCGCTCAGACCCCCAGGCTGGAGTGCAGTGGTGTGATCTCAGCTCACTGCAACCTCTGCCTCCCAGGTTCAAGCAATTCTTCTGCCTCAGCCTCTCATGTAGCTGGGACTACCGGCGCACACCACCATGCGCAGCTAATTTTTTTTGTATTTTTAGTAGAGACGGGGTTTCACAGTATTGGCCAGGCTGGTCTCAAACTCCTGACCTCGTTATCCATCTGCCTCGGCCTCCCAAAGTGCTGGGATTACAGGCGTGAGCCACCCCCCTGGCCTGTTGATACGAATTATTTAGAGCAGAGTCTTTCAAACTTTTATGACTGTGACCTACAGTAACGAATACATTTTATGGCACAACCAACTATACACACAAACACACAAAGCTCCAGAAAACAGTACTTAGCTTTACTACTCATGATGTATTGTGATATTTTAAAAATTCTGTTATTTTCATTTAAAAAATAATGCTGGTTGAGACCTTCACATTGATTTCCTAATCCACTAATGGATTGTGACTTGCAGTTTGGTGAAACACAAAGTGCTGATTCAGGGTAAGCGTCATTTGTGGTGGTTTTGAGGTAACAATGATAAAATGTGCTCTTATTTTTGGAAAAGGATTGGTCTTCCTTTCTGCACTGCTTTATTTCAAGTAAAAAGGGTAAAGAGGGCCAGGCATGGTGGCTCACACCTGTAATCTCAGCACTTTGGGAGGCCGAGGCGGGCAGATCACTTGAGGTCAGGAGTTCCAGACTAGCCTAGGCCGCATGGTGAAACCCTCTCTGTACTAAAAATACAAAACTTAGCCAGGTGTGGTGGCACACACCAGTAGTCTCAGCTGCTTGGGAGGCTGAGGCACAAGAATTGCTTGAACCTGGGAGGTGGACGATGTAGTGAGCCGAGATCACGCCACTGCACTCCAGCCGGGGTGACAGAGCGAGACCCTGTCTCAAAAAAAAAAAAAAAAAAAAAAAAAGTAAACAATTAAACAGGCAGCTCGTTTTTCTGTGTGTGAAATTTTGACGTCTTGGCTAGATTGGAATTGCCTAGAGGGCAGTGACTGTCTTAATCTGTGATGTTTTTTGGGGGCCTGGCAAAGATCCTGGCACAATGCAGGCACTCAGTGAATATTTGTTAAATTAGTCAGGTAGGTATCTTAGGACTAGAAGGTTGCATAATGGTTTGTTTACATTTGTTCATGTTGGTACCATTCTTGCCAATATCCCAGAGGCAATGTCTGGGATATTCAGAAGTAGGTAAAATAAGTGTACTCTCTTTCTCTTCTGGCCAGCTTTCTCTTCCTAGGCTAGCTTTACCACCTGAATTCATTCTGGATGAATGGTCCAGAGCCACCACTGATTGTGGGCTCTTTGGGAAGTTGTTTCACTCCCTGGAGTTTAGGTTTTTTATGAGTGAAAGAAGAGGGGAGATTTGTGGTAGGAAAGCTCTCTAGACCCTGAACAAACTTTAGATGCTGAGCCTCCACTTGCTACCGTCTGTCCATTTCTGGGCCTTCCCTGAGGCTTATGGGAAACTGGATATGTACTTGATTTAATCTTTCCAAATCTTTTGGGATAGTTTTTTGGCAGAATTGTAGTTTTAAATGATGTAGGCATATAGTTTAGAGTGACCTGTCCAGGCATTTTCCACCCTCACCCTGTGTTGTGAGAAAGAGATCTGAGAAGATATTAAGAATGGACGGTAGACAGAACACTGGCCTGCAGGCAGGGTATCCAGATTCTAATTTGGGTCCTGGTATGACCATGAGCATGTCACTTTTCTTTCACTGGTATCTTATAGCTGTGAAGTGAGTGTCCTTGCATGTTAAGCCAAAACACAAAAATCCTTTCTTTTAATCCTCATTTTTCTCATCTGTAAACTCAATGCAGGGTTGTCATGAGGATTAAGGGAAATAATTATGTCAGGGGTCTAACTCAATATCTGGCACATACAGAATGCTTAGCAAATGAATCATCTTTCCCCCACGTTCTGATTAACTCTGGTTTCTTTCTTTCTCAGCTGTTCATCAAAGAAAAAGGGTTCTTTTGGTCACCCACCACTGGCCCCATGGCTGCCGTGCAGATGGATCCTGAGCTAGCCAAGCGCCTCTTCTTTGAAGGGGCCACTGTGGTCATCCTGAACATGCCCAAGGGAACAGAGTTTGGGATTGACTATAACTCCTGGGAGGTGGGGCCCAAGTTCCGGGGTGTGAAGATGATCCCTCCAGGCATCCACTTCCTCCACTACAGCTCTGTGGACAAGGCTAATCCGAAGGAAGTAGGCCCTCGTATGGGTTTCTTCCTTAGCCTGCACCAGCGGGGGCTGACAGTGCTGCGCTGGAGCACACTCAGGGAAGAGGTAGACCTGTCCCCAGCCCCAGAGTCTGAGGTGGAAGCCATGAGGGCCAACCTCCAGGAGCTGGACCAGTTCCTGGGGCCTTACCCATATGCCACCCTGAAGAAGTGGATCTCACTCACCAACTTCATCAGCGAAGCCACAGTGGAGAAGCTACAGCCCGAGAATCGACAGATCTGTGCCTTTTCCGATGTGCTACCTGTGCTCTCCATGAAGCACACCAAGGACCGCATGGGGCAGAATCTACCCCGCTGTGGCACTGAGTGCAAAAGCTACCAAGAGGGCCTGGCCCGGCTACCAGAGATGAAGCCCAGAGCCGGGACAGAGATCCGCTTCTCAGAGCTGCCCACGCAGATGTTCCCAGAGGGTGCCACGCCAGCCGAGATAACCAAGCACAGCATGGACCTGAGCTATGCCCTGGAGACTGTGCTCAACAAGCAGTTCCCCAGCAGCCCCCAGGATGTGCTTGGTGAGAAGGAACAAGGCTCTTTGGGAGTGGGCCAAGGGGAGGATATTAGCAGAGGTGTTTTAGAATAGGGAGTACATCTTGTGTTAGTCCAGCAGCAACTAAACCTGGCTAGGAGGCTGAAGATACAGGTGTGTCTTTACCCTTAGCCCTGGAGATTTCGATTCGAGAGATCTGGAGTAGGGCTTCCGCAGTTTCTATCTGTCTAATAAACAAACATCCTAGGTGAACCTGGTGCAGATAATCTTCTGTTTGGGAACCACTGATAGAGCCCAGTCCTACAGAAGGAAAAGATTTGGCCCACTGAGTGGCTGAACTGAGACGAGAACCCAGGACTCTTGGTTTCTGGGCCAGACCTGTGTTCGTTGTAGCCTCTCACCTGCCTGCTCAGTTTGCTCCTGACCCTCAAGATGTTGGCCTCTCAACTGGCTTAGAACAGGACAGTGATTTTTTTTTTTAATCATTACAGTTTTTATTGTTACCTTCCCTTTTATTACAAAAATGATAGATATTAATCATAAAAGAAAAACAAAATTTACTTCAAATCTCACTACTTAGAAATAACCATTTATACATTTTGGTATATTTACGTTCCTTTTTTTCTGTGTATTTCTATGTATTTCATTTCAATGTCTTCTCTGTTTATTTCTATGTACTTCCTCTCAGTCTTAAAAATTCAGTATATGCGTCTGTATATATATGAGTTTTTATAAAAACGGGATTGAAGTATATTATTACTTTGTAATCTGCCTTAATATAAACGTTTTTTCATGTCACTAACAGTCACTTTTTTAGTGGCTGTTTCATGTTCCATAGTTATTGGACCAGTTCTCTGTTATGGACCATTGAGATGCTCCCTGTTTTCCCTATTGTATCATCAAGTGGCCGGGTGTTGTGACTCACACCTGTAATCCCAGCACTTTGGGAGGCTGAGGTCGGTGGGGATCACCTGAGGTTAGGAGTTCGAGACCAGCCTGGCCAACATGGTGAAACCCCATCTGTACTAAAAATACAAAATTAGCTGGGTGGTGCGCACCTGTAGTCCCAGCTACTCTGGAGGCTGAGGCAGGAGAATCACTTGAACCCAGGAGGCAGAGGTCGCAGTGAACCAAGACCTCGCCATTGCACTCCAGCCTGGGCAACAAGAGCCGTCTCAAAAATATATATACATATATCATCTAGTGAACATTCTCGTGTGTACTTACACATACATTTAGGGATAGAATTATTGGGTCAGACTGTGCATGTTGCCAGGAGAAGGTTTTTGCATCCTTGCTGGCTGGTAGGAACCTATTGCCCATCACCTTTGACAGCATTGGGCATGGCAGTTTAACAAAGGCCTCTTCCAATTGGATAGCTGAAAAATGGCACCTTGTTTATATTTCTTTATTTCTTAAATACTAGTGACAGCAAATATGTGTCACATTTTGAACAGCTATTTTTATATATATTTACAAATTTTCCAGGTAATTTGCATATTTTGTTGGAAGTTCAGTGAGAAATTTGAATGTAGGACTTCTTTTTTTCTTTTTTTTTTTTTTGAGACAGGGTTTCGCTGTGTCACCCAGGGTGGAGTACAGTCACACAATCATGTCTTACTGCCACCTCAACCTCTTGGGCCCAAGCGATCCTTCTGCCTCGGCTTCCCAAAGTGCTGGGATTACTGTGCCTAGACAGGACTTTTTATATCATTGGCTCAGCTAATGATATAACGTGTATTTTAACAGGTACATCTTTTTTGTTGTTGTTGTTGTTGTTGTTGTTGTTGTTGTTGTTGAGATGGAGTCTTGCTCTGTTGCCCAGGCTGGAGTGCAGTGGTGTGAGTTCGGCTCACTGAAAGCTCCGCCTCCCGGGTTCACGCCATTCTCCTGCCTCAGCCTCCTGAGTAGCTGGGACTACAGGCGCCCGCCACCACGCCCGGCTAATTTTGTTTTGTATTTTTAGTAGAGACGGGGTTTCTACTAAAACACGGGGTTTCACCATGTTGGCCAGGATGGTCTCGATCTCCTGACCTCATGATCCACCTGCCTTGGCCTCCCAAAGTGCTGGGATTACAGGCGTGAGCCACCGCACCCGGCCTTTAACAGGTACATCTTAATGCATTAGTATTTTCGTGTAATAAGTAACTTTTAAAAGTCTGGCTTAAAAATGAATAGAAATCCTGTCTTTCTACCTCTTAAACATTTCAATTCTTCAAAATATATCTTGCGAAAAGGTCTGTTACAGGAATAACTTTGTTGGGTTTTTTTTTGTGTGTTTTTTTTTTTTTTTGAGACAAGGTCTCACTCTGTGACATGGGCTGGAGTGCAGTGGCATGATCACAACTCACTGCAGCCTCAACCTCCTGGGCTCAAGTGAGCCTCCCACCTCAGCCTCCCAAGTAGCTGGGACTACAGGTGTGTGCCACCACGCCCAGCTAATTATTTTTGGTTGAGATAGGGTCTCCCTGTGTTGCCCAAGCTTGTCTCAAACTCCTGAACTCAAGCAATCCTCCTCCATTGACCTCTCAAAGGGCTAGGACTATCCCTGCCACCGCACCTGTCCAGGGATAATTTTGAATCTACATCACAGCTCTTTGAAATTATTTTTGATGTCGTAATTTAATTTTAGATAAAGTCAGAAATGCATAAATTTAATAAATGTCCTAAATGCAAATAATAGGCTAATATTTAGTTTCACAAACCAAGTAAAGCCAGCTGAATAAGCAAATCATTAACCTATATTATACAAAGAAAATTTGACTATATTTGAAAATATTGGTCAAAAATCCAAAATATCTAAACCAGGTAGCTATTCACACAAATCAAACTTAGTTCCGTATGCTTAGGAACAGGGAGCTAGTTTTTCCAGGTCTCTGGAGGTGGCAGAGATCAAACGCCATGCATTTAAAGAGGTATTTGGTGTTGAGTACATCTCTTCTTTTTATGGCCCACATGTATGTATACCTCATTAAATTTCCAGCCACCTTTGAAGTAGAGAGAATGCCTGTGATGAGTAGCAGTATTCTGTGGTAACCAGAGACCCAGTTACTTGCCCAGGGACAGTGGTGTCTGGATCATCAGGTCTCTGTTTGAGATGGGCATCTGATAGAAATTGGGAACATAATATTTTTTGAGTGCTACTTTGTGCCAGGTCTTATTCTAAATGCTATACGTGTACTATATCCATTCATGTAATCTTTGCTGCAACCCTCAAATAAGGAAATTGAGGCCTTAATAGATTGAGTAACTTGCCCAAGGTCACACAGCTGCTAAGTGGCAGAGCTAAGATTTGAATCTAGGCAGTTTGGCTCCAGAGCCCACGCTCTTAGCCACCAAGCTGCTCATAGAGATTAAATCACAGAGCCCTGTGGTTAAGCAAACAAAAATAATCTGCCTGGCAGGCTGACCCTGGAATAAGTACTCATGAATTTTTCTTTTGTGGGAGGTTCCAGAACTGTTCCCACCCAATGGAGAATCTGTTTTATCTTTCCGTTGCCCACACTGTGAAGCATTAGATGTGTGGCCTTGGGCAAGCCCTTGACCTTATCTATGAAATGAGGCAAATACCATCTTCCTGATCGCCTTGTGGAGTTGGGCTGAGGGTTACATGGTATAGTGCAGTATTTCCTGACCCTGGAGCAGACCATCCACATCAGAATCACCTGGGGAGCTTGTTAGAGCTACAGATACGAAGGCCCCATCATCTCTCCTCCACCAGAACCTCTGAGGGTGAAGCTTGGGTAGCTTTACTTTTAACAGACTCTCAGTGATTCTGATGGGCAGCCAGGTTTGAAATCCACTTGGCATAATATCCATGAACACATTTTGTAAACTTAAAATGCCAGGCAAATACTGGGAATACCTCTTCTCTAGCAGTCTGATTTTATAGAAATCCAAAGCCACAGGTTGGTTTCCCATGGCTTGAATTCATAGCGGTTCAGCAGACATTTGTTGAGTACCTGTTAGGTGCAAAATCTCCTGCCAGGCTCTGCAGGAGTGACAAGGATAAAAGGTCATCTGTTGCTGAGGTCCAGTGGAATTCATGGCCTTGTGAATAGTGATGGAGAGTGTCAGCTGGTCCTCCTCTCCCTCAGAATCACTTCTCCTCTCTGCACCTTTCAGGTGAACTCCAGTTTGCTTTTGTGTGCTTCCTGCTGGGGAATGTGTACGAGGCATTTGAGCATTGGAAGCGGCTCCTGAACCTCCTGTGCCGGTCAGAAGCAGCCATGATGAAGCACCACACCCTCTACATCAACCTCATCTCCATCCTGTACCACCAGCTTGGTGAGATCCCTGCTGACTTCTTCGTAGACATTGTCTCCCAAGACAACTTCCTCACCAGCACCTTACAGGTGAGCAGTCTTTCTGACTGAGCTGATGCACATGTGGGTCAGAATTGAGGCAACAGTATGTGTTTTGTTTCTTGCTATTCTTCCATGACCCCAAAAATTTTAAATTTCAGTTTCCTAGTCTTGGGATATTTACTGCTTTTCTCTCTCTTACTCAATTGTACGTGCCTCTATGCCAGAAATTTTCTCTCTGTACCACCCTCTCCCTACACCTCGTCCCCAGAGTGCCTAACACTGGGGTACTTGGATTTGAATTCCTTCCACTGCTTTGGTTTACTCAGCTTAAAACAGCTTTTCTTTCTCCCTGTAGCCATGAATTGCTACAACCCAGTAAAGCAGAATTTTGAAGTTTGTTATTCCCAGTGAAACATCTGCAGCTCCTTAGATCTCATTTAAGCATTAAAATAACTTTGATTTCCTGTTCAAACAAAATGTGCCAGTTTCTGCAGAGATTCTATGACAGAAAAAGTGAAATTTGCTTTTAACTTGGCAATTAAATTTTCATTATGAGTGGTAATTAGGAAAGAAGCTTCAAACAACTTACAATCTTCATCCTATGCTATTTCCTCCCTTTGCAAACAGATTAGTTTCCTTTATGTACTTGGGACAGCCTCTGTCACTCACACTGTGTAACTTTCTCAAGAATAGAAGAGGCAGAAGCTGCCAACTGTCAGTTTCCATACTTTCCCTCCCATGAGCTTCTTTCTTCTCCCTCTGTGTAATACCCCCATGAGGCCTGCTCCGTATAAGGCAGCCTTTCACCAACCTTCCAATCCCACTCAGGGTAACAGAAGGGACGAGCATTCATTAAATATTGGGGCTGGGCGTGGTGGTTCATGACTGTAATCCCAACACTTTGGGAGGTGAAGGCAGGAGGATCACTTGAGCCCAGGAATTAAAGACCAGCTTGGGCAATATAGTGAGACCCCATCTCTCCAAAAATTAAAAAATTGTCCAGGTATGGTCATGTGCACCTGTAGTCCTAGCCACTTGGGAGGCTGAGACAGGAGGATCACTTAGCCCAGGAGTTTGAGGCTATAGTGAGCAATGATTATGATTGTGCCACTGCGCTCCAGCCTGGGCAACAGAGTGAGACCCTGTTCACTCATTGAATCCCTTTGGAGCCCTGTAAGATGGGGGTATTATTCCCATTTTACAAATGGGAACACTTGAGAATGGTTAAATCACTTACTTGAAGTCATACAGCTGGCAGGTGGAGGTCAGGATTTGTACCCAGGCCTGAGTCTTGGTTTCCTGCCTGTGCTTATGCCCTTGTGTAGTGAACACAGTGTGAATTCCCCAGAAATGATTCTTGATTTACATCAGTGAAGACTTCATTGAGGTCCTGTTTCTCAGAGGTACAGAACGCTTTTCTAAAGCCAACCTACTGTTGGATGAGTCCCTGTGAGCAGGCATCTGACTTAAAGCTGGCAGCTGAAGGACCTGTGTAAACCATGGCAATGAGTCAGTCAAGCGCATGGTTTGAGCCTGGTCTGTTCCACTCAGAAGAGCTATAAAACTGTCCTTTTACTGGTTCTTCATATAACAGAGAAATTAAACCCCTTTGTCCTTCCTCTGTGGGGAAAATTTTCCCCAAAGGTACTGGTTATGGGTTGTGAGGCAGTGTGAGGAGGCATTAGCCTGCTAACTTGCCTCTGGCAGTGGCTGCTTCCCTCCTGATGCACGTTGATGCGTCGCACAGACACAGGAGGGCCACGGTGTCGCTGGCTGTCCGGACCATTGTTAGCACAACCAGCAGCTGAGCTCTATAATTGCCAGGCTTTGTTGCCAGCAATGATTTACAAAGCAGAAAGTGCCCAGCTGGATTGCTAGATGCCCAGGTGGGTTGTGCAAAGCTGATGGTTGGAAACATTCAGTCTTTGAACTTTTCACCAAGAAAATTCGATGTCATTATTTGGAAAAATCCAGGGCATGTGCCCAAACAAAACAAAACAAAACAAAAAACACATGTCTTTGAGCATTCTTCATATATAACATTCTACTGAAAGTGTTGAGGAATATATATATATGTGAGTTAGCCAGGGTTCCTGCCCTCAAGGGATTTGTTCATTGATTTAGCAGGTAATTGCTGAGCATCTGCTGTATAGAAGACTCTGTTCTAGAACTGGGAATATAGCTGTGAGCAAGACAGAGTCACTGTCTTGACTCTTGTATTTTGAGAAAGTTAACAGAAAGTTAACTAGCCAAGTAACTCCAGATAGCAGACTCTTGTATTTTGAGAAAGTTAACAGAAAGTTAACTAACCAAACAGCAGTAAGCAGATAGCAGTAAGTGTTTTAGAAGGCAGTCCTGCCCTAGTACCATTTCCCTAGCCCTGGCCTTTTGGTCTCACCTAGACTGCATCGGAGTTTACCAGCCTCCGTGCTTACCAGTTACCCCATCTCTCTCCCACGCTGCCACCTGAGGTGCTGCTCCGTAATGCAGCTGTGATCCTGCTTCTCTGTGGCTCCTCATTGCGTGGAAAATTAAAAGCCTAAACATTGGTCACAAAGGCCATTCTGATCTGGCTTCTTATCCTGTTCTCCAGCTTCTCTTTCCTCTCCGTTTTCCCCCATCAACTCCAGCAACAGTGGTCTCTTTGCAGGTTCCCGGATAGGTTATGCTGTTTCATGCTTTTTTTAAAAAAAAATTGTTGTAAAAAACAGCTGGTCCGTGGTGGCTCACGCCTGTAATCTCAGCACTTTGGGAGGCCGAGGCTGGAGGATCACTTGAGGTCAGGAGTTAGAGACCAGCCTGGCCAACATGGTGAAACCCCCATCTCTACTAAAAATACAAAAATTAGCCAGGCATGGTGGTGGGCGCCTCTAGTCCCAGCTACTCAGGAGGCTGAGGCAGGAGAATCTCTTGAACTGGGGAAGCAGAGGTTGCAGTGATTCGAGATTGCACCACTGCACTCCAGCCTGGGCAAAAACAGTGAGACTTTGTCTCAAAAAAAAATAATAAAAATAAAATTGTGGTAAAAAAACCACAATTTAACATATATGCCCTCTTAACAGATTTTCAGTGTTCAGTACAGTATTAACCATAAGCATCATGCCATCCAGCAGATCTCTAGAACTTCTTCATCCTGCATAATTGAAACTTTATACCCATGTTTCATACCTTCTTGCCCGACCTGATTTTCCCTCTCCCTGGTACATATTTGCTCATTCTACAACATGCCCTCAAGGCATCCCTCTCTGTCAAGCCATCCCTCCTCTCTCTGTCTCAATCTCTGTCTCTCTTTCACTCTCCCCTTTCCCTACTCTTAGCTTACTTTGAACTTGTCACTATTATATTGCATGAGATGTGCTTGCTGAAACTAATATATTGTCTGCCTGACTCCCGCACTGAGTCATGGGCTCCTTTTACACGAGGCCTATTTTTTGTTCATCTGGTTATCTTCTTCTTCTTTTTTTTTTTTTGAGACATAGTCTTGGTCTGTCACCCAGGCTGGAGTACAATGGCGCGATCTCGGCTCACTGCAACCTCTGCCTCCCGGGTTCAAGTGATTCTCTGGCCTCAGCCTCCCAAGTAGCTGTGATTACAGGTGCGCACCACCACGCCCACCTAATTTTTTTGTATTTTTAGTAGAGATGAGGTTTCGCCATGTTGGCCAGGCTGGTCTCGAACTCCTGACCTCAGGTGATCCACCCAACTCACATCTAGTTATCATCAATATGTTGTCAAGGCCTAACATTTATTTCATTTGGTGTTATTGGGTGTTTTTAGATGGATAGAGTTCATAATTCTTGTGACAATGTAAATATCATAGGTATAAACAGTGGAGTCTGATCAAAGGGCATTAGGAGCACCAAAGAGGGAGTGGTTAATTCTGACTGGGGTTGAGATTTGAGGCTTTATGCAAGGGTGGAAGGTGGGGGCATTTGACCATGCACTTGAGGGATGACAGATTTCAAAAGGCACAATGTGGATAAGGATATTGTAAAACTTTTTTTTTTTTTTAATGGAGAGTCACGTTGATGCCATGTTGGCAGTGAGAGTCCAGTTCTCCACACAGAGGCATTCACTCAGGGCATTTGTGACTGAATGAATCAGCCCATAAAAGCCTTCCTCAGCCAGCCGCCTGCCCTCCCAGGTAGTCAAGTAAGTGGAACTGGCTGTCTTACTTAGGAGCTTAAATGGCTACTACCCATGGAGAGGGACTGGTGTTTGTGTGTGTGAGCACTTAAAGACAGCCACATTAGCATGGATAAAATCAGCCACGTAATGGAATTCTCTTAGCCATTAATTTTTTTTCAACTTTCCCATGTGAGGCCCTTTTGAATAGAAGCCACTGGTTTTTACAAATCCCTTGGATTTCACTTGAATAAAAGGGATTTGTTTTACAAAAATAGATACAGTTTTTTCTTTTATTTAAAGCAACGTAAGTCACCATAATTCATTTAAAACCAACGAAAGGATAATCTGAATTTAATGATATGTTAGAAAGTGAGTTATGTACAAAATAAGGATTTTTATTGTTGATTACGTAGTACTTAGGCATATAGTCATCTAACCTGTTTTTAAAAATACTTCTAGTTACAATAGGCCGTATATGCTTTCCAACTTCCTTTGTTGCTAGTATTCTAAATGTGTGTTCATCTTTAACTCTTGAGGGAAAACACCAACTCTGACGATGAGGTCTATGGTATTTTTATCACGATGCCCACTATGATAAATTAGCCTGCCTACTCCTACACCTCTTGCCATTAGCTATCTCTTTTGCATGCTTAGTCTCATTGAGCCCTCACAACAGTGCTAGAAGCTAGGTCTCTAATCCCATTATATAGATGAGGAAGCAGGCTCAGGAAGGTCACATAATTTGCTCAAAATCAACAGAGCTAGTGAAAGGCAAGGCTGAGCTTTACATTCTAAAGCCTATGGTGGGCTCCTGTATATGATTAGAGCCCCAGATGTTTCATCCCAGATTTTTCAAACTGACCTCAGGTGATCTCATTTATGCTGCTTTTTACCTTCCTGGTCATCATTGTGAAACAATAGTCTTGCTTTTAACACCACTTTCTTCTGCTGCAAGTGGAAACAAAATCTTCTACCTATTGCTAGTTTCATTCTAAGTTGAATAATTATTTGCGAATTGAAAAAATTAGGAAATGTCATCTTTTTGGTCTAGCTAAAAAAATAGGATAAGATAGTGACATAGCTACCTACCTTGATATTTTGAATTTCTCGAGGTGACCTAACTGAACTCAATTTATTTAACTTAGGTTTAAGAAAAGCTTTCACATGTGTGACTAAAGTAATTTAGAATTTCATAATACACAGATTAAATGATTAAAGTGTTCATGCTTTATTTTGTGTTTGAAGAAAAACACCCAGTAGATGTGCTTTTTGTTTTAGATAAATGCATTTGTTTGCAAAATATTATCCTATTTCAAAAGTATTTTTTAAATATTCAGTATTGATCTGCTGAGATTAAGGTGATTTATGTCCCAGTGATGTTAAAAAGTGTTGACTTGATTTTGTTTTAGTGAATAATATAACTAGATCACTGTTAAGTTTCCTGAAGAAGGCATAAAATTAATCTGAAAATAAAAGAATCAGAATAAGTTATTGCTTGGAAACTAAGTACTATTTAGACATCTTCATTTCTGAATTGTGAGGAGTTTTTACAAATACCAAGTTTGTGAAACTGTGGTCAAAAATAGACCAGGGAATGCCAGGGGGTAGGGGTGAGGGAAGGGTTTGACTGCTAAGGGGCAGCACAAGGGAGCTGTTTGGTGTGATGGGATGGTTCCGTGTCCTGATTGGGGTGATGGTTACACAAATTTATATGCACCTTCAAACTCAGAACTGGATACCAAAAGCAAAGCAAACACTGTGAACATATATCATATGGTGGTTGCATGGGGGTATATATATATTTGTCCAGATTAACTAAGCATTTAAAATTGATGAATTTACTAATCTGGGCAACATAGTGAGAACCTGACTCTACAAAAAATTAAGAAAAAAAAAAATACCAGGCGTGGTGGCTCATGCCTCTAATCCCAGCACTTTGGGAAGACAAGGTGCGTGGATCACTTGAGCCCAGGTGTTCCAGACCAGCCTGGGCAACATGGCGAAACCCTGTCTCTACAAAAAATACAAAATTTAGCTAGGCATGGTGGCATGTACCTATAGTCTCAACTACTGAGGAGGCCTAGATGTGTGGATCACTTGAGCACAGAGGTTAAGGCTGCAGTAAGCTGTGATCACATCACTGTGCTCCAGCCTAGGTGACAGAGTGAGACCCTATCTCAAAAAAAAAAAAAATCTAGGTATTCGTGGCATGTACCTGTAGTCCTAGCTACTTGGGATGCTGAGGCAAGAGGATCCCTTGAGCCCAGGAGTTCAAGGCTGCAGTGAGATATGATCATGCCACTGCACTTCAGCATGGGCAAGAGTGAGATCCCGTCTCTAAAAAATAAATAAAATAAAATGAATAAAATTAATTGTGTGTAAGTTATACCACAATAAGGTTGATTTTTTTTTTTTTAAGTCAACCCAGACTATGCCCTGTGTCCTGGAGGCTGCAGAAGGGACAGTTTCAGAAGCACCTTGGTTCCCTACAAGGCAGTGCTAAAAATAAATATCAGGGATGGATTAAGCCTCTGTCAAGACAAAAGGTCTGGGCAGGCAAAGGATGAAGCCGAGATGCCTCTGCTTTGACAGGACTCTGCTCAGCATTTGTCACTGCGTGTTGCCGCATGCCTAGTGTCTTACCTCTGTGGTGGGAATAGTAAGTTCCTGTCCTGCCTCCCAGGCTGTGGTAAAGATCAAGTTGGTGAGTTCTTTAAAAAGGACAAAGCACTTTTTAAATTAGAAACCGTATTTGTTAGACTGAAGGTGTCTGTTTTACCTGCCTCTAGTGGAATTTATTCCCAGGCAGTGTTTGAGAGGTGCTTCGGGAGGATGGGTGATGAGCGTGAGCCCAGTTTGTTCCAGCCTGTCACTCCTGGCCATTGCCAAGTGCAGGGCAGTCCCTGGGTCTCAATAGGTCATTCGGTGAGCACCCTTTGGGCCCTAACTCTATACCTGGCCCTGGGCGATATGCTTTGTGGCACACATTGATAATTAGGACACAATCCCCACTTTTAGAGGGTGCAAATCACTGTGATACAAGCACAGTGTGAGGAATGCCATGAGGGAGGCTCAGGCACAGTGCTGGGGAACAGGGGTCTGAGCAGTTCATGTCACAAGGAGGTGTCTTGAGAGCCATGGCATTCAGGGGCCTGGTAAAGAAGCTGCCTCCTCCATAGGATGAGCCTTTCTTTCTCCCCAGCATCACCACATCACTATTGAACAGCTGTTTGGTGCTAGGCACTGTACAAAAGTGAACCCCAAATTGAGTCTGTGGTTGTCTTCATTCTTCTGTTCATTAAACATCTAATGGGTCCTTTTTGTGTGTCGGGCGCTGTGCCGAGAGTGGAGCATGGTGTGAAAGAGCCGCTGCTGTGAGGTTGCTCCGTGTCTGGTGGACAAGATCAACAGCAAATGGCCTGTTAGCTTACTGAGACTGATCAAGGTAGCCCTGGGGCTGAGGGAGCGCAGAGGAGCACCCACTCCATCCTTGGTCTGGAAGAGATCCTCAAGGAGGTGATGTTTGAGCCAAGCCTGAGTCTTTAGGAGAAATTCATAGGTGAAGGAGGAGAAAGCAGGAGGTGGAAAGGTGTTAAGAGCAGAGGGAAAAGCGTGTGTGCAGAGAGGCGCAGAGGAAGCAGTGGCACATGTTTGGGCAGCTGCTCAGTGGCTGGAGAGCAGGGACTGTGGAGAGTCATCCAATTCCCATGTAAGGAAGGGAAACAGGAAGAGACTTGCCAGTTCAGCCCAGCAGTCTCCCCACAACCTCTGGGGATGGCCTCATGGGTGTGCAGGGCCTCCAGAGCTAAAACTGTTTGAGAGAAGGCTTCTGTGCTGTCCATACCAGGCCCCTCCCCAGAATTCAGCCTTGCTCCAGGCGGGCTCCACTGGCTGCCTACAGACAGGCCAACCCTTGGCTTCCCCATGGCCCTCACCACCAAGATCACACAGCCCCGCTAATTAGTTATTGATCTGGCATTTTGTTGTGGCTGCGCTTCCCACTCCTGTGTTTAGTCGATTCCCAAGTTAATGAAGCTGGATTCTGTACCGCCCCCCTTCCCCCCCATCACCTCTCTGTGTTCCCACTGCTGCTACTCCAATGGAATGGCTCCAGACAAAGACCACTGAAAACGAGCTGCACTCCTCCTAACAGGAAGACGGCGGAGAAGCAGGTGGGAGGAATATTCCCCCTGGAATCAGCTGCAGAGGACGCCTGTTGCCTTTGTTGGGTCAGGTCTCCTGGGGCCCAGCATCTTTCCATGGTGGCCTGAAAGCCAACTGTGGCATGAGGGCGATGTGGATCAAAGAGCTTCTTCCACCGTCACAACCCTGTGTCTCTGGGTGGGCCTGTAGGGTAGCAGATGGTAGTCTGGGAAAAACCACTTCTTCCTTTCTGGGTAATTTTTATTCAGTCATTTAACTCCTCTCAGCTTCCATTTCCTTAAAATAAGCATTCTGTTGTATCTTCCCAGGGTATTGGGAGGATCCAGTTGGATGCTCTGTGAAACTTCTTTGAAAACAATAAAATAGTGTAAGAAGGAATCATGGGTTTGCTATTACTCTTAGGAAGGGACTGGGATCCAGGACAATCTGGAATGGGGTTTCAGATGTGGAAAAAATTACCATTCTGCTCCCCTGCCCATGTTTGTATTAAATGAAACTGTTCATGAGAGCATCAGAATAAGGGGTTGATATCCAGAATATATAAAGAACTCCTACAACTCAACAATGCAAAAACAACCCAATTTAAAAATGGGCAAGGAAGTCGAATGGACATTTCACCAAAGAAGATATACAAATGGCCAATGTGCACATGAAAACATACTCAATATCCACTGATCATTAGGGAAATGCAAATCCAAACTGCAGTAAGATACTACCTCCTACCTATTAGAATGGCATGATTTAAACACACACAGAAAATAACAGGCGTTGGCCAGGATGTGGAGAAATGAGAACCTTTGTGCATTGCTGGTGGGAATATAAAATGGTACGGCCCCTGTGAAAAACTGTGGCAGTTCATCAGAATTTAAACAGGGAGTTCCCATATGGTCCAACAGCTCCACTCCTGGGTTTCTGCACAAAAGAACTGAAAGCAGAGACCGTAAGAGATATGTGTACACCCATGTTCATAGCAGCATTATTCACGATAGCCAGAAGGTAAAAACAACACAAATGGACATTGACAGATGACTAGACAAACAAAATGTGGTATCTGCATACAACATAATATTATTCAGCCTTCAAAAGAAAGGAAATTCTGACACATGCTGCATCATTAATGAACCTTGAAGGATATTATGCTAAGTGAAATAAGCCAGTTGCAAAAGGACAAATGCTGTATGATTCCACTTAGATGAGGTGCCTAGAGTAGTCAGATTCATAGAGACAGAAAGTAGAATGTGGGTTGCCAGGGCCTGGTGGGAGGAGGGAAGGGGGATAGGGTAGTCGAATTCATAGAGTTGGAAAGTAGAATGTGGGTTGCCAGGGCCTGGAGGGAAGAGGGAAGGGGGAGTTGCTGTTTAATGGCTGCAGAGTTTTGGCCGGGGATGATGGGGTCATTCTGGAGGTGGATGGTGGTGATGGTTGTACAACAATGTCAGTGTACTTAATGCTACTCAACTGTACACTTAAAATGGCTAAAATAATATGTATATTTTGCCACAATTTAAAAAATAAAAATATTTTTAAATGGTTGAAATGGTAGATCTTATGTACAGATGCTCCTCAGCTTCCCATGGGGTTATGTCTTAATAAACTGTAAATCAGATATACCGTAAGTCAAAAATGCATTGATTACACCTAACGTCCCTAACATTGTAGCTCAGCCTCACCCACCTCAAACGTGCTCAGAACACTAACACTAGCCTACAGTTGTGCAAAATCATTTAACACAAAGCCTATTTTATAAGGAAGTGTTGAATATCTCATGTAATTTCTTGAATACTGTACTGAAAGAAACAATTCAAAGTGCAGCTTCTTCTGAATGTGTATCACTTTGCATCATCATAAAGTCGAAGTGTCATAAATTGAACGTAAGTCAGGGTCCATCTGTATATTTTACCACAATTTAAAAAAAAATCAAAGACAGCTTTTAAGGGGGATAGAAGCCTTAAACTGGCAGCCTGTGGCCCATTTAGAAGATTAGAGCAGCAATTCAGTCTTGTTGGCTTGGGGCCTGGGACTTTATGGGATCCAGGGGCTTATAAGCACCCCCAAGCCTTTCTTAGGACCTTAGTACCGACTGGTGTAGCTACTACCTGTTCCTCTGGGTTATTGCCCAGGTGTCCAGTAGAACCCCCCAGGGGGTGGAGCCAGGGTAATGGCCCCCAGCCTCTGCCCAGATAGTAATTTTCCATTCTAGTCCTGCCCTAGCATCTCAGCTGGGTTTGGACCTTCTTTCTTGGTTTGGGGAGAGCATAGCAGGTGTCCTGGGCCTATGCCAGCAGCAGCTGATCTACCCGCCCCAGAAGAGCCGAACACCATGAGGAAATTTCCACAGCTTTCTCGCCCCCCGCCCTCCGTCTTCTCAGGAGTGACTTATCCTCTGTTTTCTGTAGGTTTTCTTTTCCTCTGCCTGCAGCATTGCCGTGGATGCCACCCTGAGAAAGAAAGCTGAAAAGTTCCAAGCTCACCTGACCAAGAAGTTCCGGTGGGACTTTGCTGCGGAACCTGAGGACTGTGCCCCGGTGGTGGTGGAGCTCCCTGAGGGCATTGAGATGGGCTAACTCGGGGAGCGCTCTCAGCTGCGAGGGGCCCCTTCCCACAGGGCTGCAGTCCTGGCCTCTCCATTTACTTCTTCCCATCCTGGGACCTGCCAGGGCAGCAATCTCTCCAGGTCCTGCAAAGATGGAGCCAGAATTCCCTTTTTCACTGATAAATATATTTCTTCATTGCCAAAGAGGCTGTACCCATCCTGAAGGCACATTTGTGGGTTCCCCATCAGCCGGGCCTTGGTGCTAACCTGGCTGAATTTCACACAGGCTCTTACACACACACGCTCCTAGGAGAGATCTGCCTACACGGCAACCATATTTCCTCTGAATGAGAAGGAATTGAACCAAAAGTCCAAGAAAGAACTGATTGCTTGTTCCATAGGAGCTTAGGAAACAAGAAACCCTGGATTGCCCAGGGGGTCTGAGAAGTCGGTTGGTGACTTTTTTTGCGGTTAAATGGAGGGTGATGGGGAGATCAGCCCGAATTGCCGCCTGCCTCTTGCTAAATAGGAGCAGAGGACTTGGCCTGCAGCTCCTTGGGAGCCCTTGATTGGGAAGAGAGTGTCAAGGGAGGCAGCTGAATTCAATCTAGCAGGTGGTCAGCTTCAGCTTTCTCCATCGAAATCCCATTCTCCTGTCCAGAGGCCCAGTGGGTCATCTCCCAGGGTGGGTGTGGACCCTGGCCTCAGGGGCCTTGCTGGTGCTGTCACCTCCCACCTCCATTCCGAGGCCTCACCCAGAAGTGGGACCCTCCCCTTCCTCACCAGAGCCACCGTGACTGTTTCTGATGACCTGGAGAGTCAACAACAACTAGGAAGGTTTCTGCCCAGAGCAGGCTTCTTAAGGCCTTTACGAAGTTTTGTGCCTTCCAAATGCTGAAGAAGACCTGGTCAGCCTAAATCTTCCCAGTCCCGCTGTGGAGCTGTCAGTCACCGGAGTAATGAGCTCCTGGTTCCTCGGGAGTCCATCGTGCTGTGTGGCAGGGTTCCTCTCTAGACAAGTACACAGGCCCTGCCACCCTGACATCAAACTGTTGTACTATGATCACAGTCCCTGTGCCATCCTTTTCCAAGACTGGGGCTCACACCATGTTTTTGAATGAGAATCCCTGCTGGTTGAGACTTTTGCTTCCACTTGTTTCCTTGGAGATGTTTTTCCAAGAGCATAATGTACATTAAAGTCTTCGAGTTGAGACAATCCCCTTGTGTGTGTGTGTCTCTTGCAGTTAATCTGCCTGATCTCCAGAGCAGCCAGGCTACTGTCCATAGACACACACCTCCCTCCAGTGTCTGGGAGACTTGCCCAACCTCTGGAGTCTGGAAGAGGCAGGCAGCCAGTGTTCCTCCTGTTCCTCTTGAGGCCCCTGAAACAGGCACACAAGGAAGAAGGGATGAGGCCCCATGTCTCAATAATAACCCAAGAATCACCTGATATGAATTGGCTCCTCTTTTTCTCCCAAAGCCCATTCATCAGAACTAGCTGGGGAGCTTGTGAAAACTGTATCTTTAAAGGAGTGAAGTCCTGATACATGCTACAACACAGATGAACCTTGAGAATGTGCTAAGTCAAAGACACAAGGACCACCTATTATGTGATTCCATTCACGTGGCATGTCCACTATAAGCAAATCCACAGAGAGGGAGAGTCAATTAGCGGTTACCAGAGAATAAGACAGTACGGAATGGCAGTGACTGCTGATGAGTCTGGGATTTCTTTTTGGGGTGATGAAAATATTCTGGAATTAGATGGTGGTGATAGTTGTACAACCTTAAGAATTTACTAAAAACCACTGAAAGTAAGCACTTGAAAATGATTAATTTTGGCCGGGCGCGGTGGCTCATGCCTGTAATCCCAGCACTTTGGGAGGCCGAGGTGGGTGGATCATGAGGTCCGGAGATCAAGACCATCCTGGCTAACATGGTGAAACCCTGTCTCTACTAAAAATACAAAAAAAATTAGCCGGGCATGGTGGCGGGCCCCTGTAGTCCCAGCTACAGGCTGTGGCAGGAGAATGGCGTGAACCTGGGAGGCGGAGCTTGCAGTGAGCCGAGATCGCGCCACTGCACTCCAGCCCGGGAGACTGAGCAAGACTGTCTCAAAAAAAAGAAAAAAAATGATTTTTATGGTATGTAAATTACATCTCAATAATTTCTGAAAATGCAGATTCCCAAGTCCCATCCTGCAGAAATTCTGAAGCAGCGAATCCAGATGGGGCCTGAGTTCTGAGGCACACTCAGTTTTAAGTAACATTACCTGTAAGTGGCAGCATTGCGAGTAGTACCTGGAGCTCCCCTGGGACAGAATTTGTCTCCCATCAGGGCAGTACCTGAAAGTTGGATCATGTAACCTTGTTCTCCAAGCATGTCAGTCAGTATTCCTGTGTTTACACAGATGCACGCCCCCTACACACACACACACACACACACACACACAGTTAACAGGTTAAACAAAACTAGCTACTGTTTACCAAAGGCTCTGTTCTGTTACTTCACTGAAATCCTCAGCAATATGTGGCAAGTACTCCAACTATCCCCATTTTGCTGATGGGAAAATGGGCTCAGCTGAAATCACTCTGCCAGGGTCACAGCCAGTGAATACTGAGAACAAGAGTCAGGCCCCTGTCTCTGGTGTCCACAGCCCACTCTGCCACTGCATTCACAGCTCCGATTTCCTTCCTTGCTGGCCCCACGTGTCCAGGGCAGCCTTCCCCTCTGCCCTGCTCCCAGCCTTGGCCCTGCTGCCAGCCAGCTGTGTGATCTTGAGCAAGCTGCTTATGTTCTCTGAGCCTCAGCTCCTCGCATGAAATAAGAGTTGGCTTGGGGCCGAGCGCGGTGGCTCACGCCTGTAATCCCAGCACTTTGGGAGGTTGAGGCAGGCGGATCACAAGGTCAAGAGATTGAGACCATCCTGACCAACATGGTGAAACCCCGTCTCTACTAAAAATACAAAAATTAGCTGGGTGTGGTGGCGCACGCCTGTAGTCCCAGCTAATCAGGAGGCTGAGGCATGAACCCGGGAGGTGGAGGTTGCAGTGAGCCGAGATTGCGTCACTGCACTCCAGCCTGGCCAGAGTGAGACTCCATCTCAAAAAAAAAAAAAAAAAAAAAAAAGGCTTGGATTTAGGTTTCTGATATAGAATCTGCGGGCTCCCACAGGTATTTAAAAGTTGACCCTTGTGTTATTTTAAATGTTTTGAAAACGGAAACTACATTTATACAGGATAATATGGCTGGGCTGCCAAAAAAAAAAACAATAGGTCTCTTTTGTTTGGGGCTGCAGTGACATCCACTTTAGGTCTTCTCCTGCTCGTCCCAACAGGCAGTCCTCTGTATGTCTTTGATGAATAAGAAATGTGAAAACAGATTAATTATTACTTAATACTTACAGTATTTTTGGAAGGCAGACGCTTTTGGAACAGAACCAGTGGCGTTGCTGATCTCACGCTCCCTTCCAGCTCTAACACATCTACGTGTGAAGCTATTGGCAGGACCTGGCCTGATTTAAAAACTCTCTCAAATGCAGGCCTCATGGGGTCTATCTCTTATTTGCAAGGCTGGCTCATCCTATTAGCAGAATCAGCAGAGGTAGCGACTTTCTAACCCCTTCCGCTGTCCCCATGACAAACCCTCCCTGCTGTGAGCCTCCCTCGTTTCCATCGAATTTCTCACCACTTGAGCAGTGGAAGAGTTCCCCACTGTTGACTGCCTCTTACCATTATCTCCCCACCATCATCCCCTTGTAAATATTACTTAATATTCCCAGGGCACTGGGACATGCTGGTCTCTCCAACTAATCAGACTTTGGCTTGACTGAGATGCTGTCCCCTGCTGACATGGTGGCTGAAAATGCAGAGTGAATGCCACGGTCAAGGCCAGCACTGAGTCACGTCTGCCAGACTGAAATCAGGACCATACTCCTTTCAGGGGAAGGCTCACCTGAGCTACCCAGTAATCCGGGAGCCCGTGTGGTCCTGCAGCTCTGCAGACGCTGCTTCTCTTTTCAGTCCCCCGCTGACTGTAGATGGCACTTCCCCACCTCAGATTCACTGGATCTGGCCTGGATAGGCTTTGTTTCTGTTAGAGCTTTCTAGACCCTTCTATCTCCAGAGCATCCAAGGTCTCCAGTACTGGCTTGTTCTCCCCCAACCCTGGGCTCCTGGACGGGCCTCCCTGCTGAGAGGTGGGCTGAGTGGTGGGATGAGAGCGGGAAATAATGTCAGCTGCTCACTACTGGGGGGCAGGGTGCACAGGCATTCATCTGGCACTCAGCTCCACCTGTCCCCTGCCCCACCACCACCCCACCCACCCCCAGCCTGCCAGGCCTACTCTCATGTGTCCTGGATCTGTGTCGACTCCCTCGATTTCTCTGGAAAATAGGAATCCTGAGCCTTGTCAGGCTGACAGCTGCTTGGTGGGAGGAGGCAAAAAATAGGGGCGTCTCAGTTGCATTGTCCAGTGTCAGGTGGCCCTGCCCTAAAGAAACTCAACAGTTCCCTCTTCCTTGGGTCTTTGTCTTGCTGCTTCTCTCTCCTGATTTCTCCCTCTTCCCTCTGTCCACTTCCAAAAAGTGCACCTGGCTCAGGTCTGGCCTCTCACTTCTAAGGGGTGACAGATGGAGTTACATCTTCAGGAGAGCCCACCTGCAGTGAGGAGCATTGGAGAAAAATGTAGGACCTTCACCCAAGAACAGAGGTGGGAGGGCTGGCCTAAGGAGGAGGTCTCCACATACTCGAGAGTGTAGAGTGGGGACCCGGGGAGAAGCCACACGGTGGCTGAGGTCAGCTCCATGCCTGTGGCACTCAGGGACCACAGTAAGCTAACATCCTCGTGGGGGAGCCACACAGTAAGCATGCTAAGTAGACTGCAGAGTGGGCCCATCCTGAGAAATGCTCCTGGGAAACAAAATAGAGCAGGGTAAGGGGAACGGAGAGTCCTGGCAGGGTGAGGGGAGACGCTGCATTTTTTTTTTTTTTTTTGAGACAGAATCTTGCTCTGTTGCCCAGGCTAGAGTGCAGTGGCGTGATCTCGGCTCACTACAAGCTCTGCCTCCCGGTTTCAAGCCATTCTTCTGCCTCAGCCTCCTGAGTAGCTGGGACTACAGGCACCTGCCACCACGCCGGCTAATTTTTTGTATTTTTAGTAGAGATGGGGTTTCACCATGTTAGCCAGGATGGTCTCGAGCTCCTGATCTCGTGATCTGCCCACCTCAGCCTCCCAAAGTGCTGGGATTACAGGCGTGAGCCACTGCGCCCAGCCGAGATGCTGCAATTTAAAGGGGGTGGCATTTGGACAAAGATTTAAAGGTGAGCAAGTGAGCCATGTAGGGGTCTAGAGAGTGTTCCTGCAGAACAAACGGCGAAGGCAAAGGCCCTGGGGCAGGAGCCTGTCTGGTGTATTGGAGGAGCATCAGGGGGTCAGGGTCAGTAGGCAGGAGTGGGGTGACCAAAGACGAGAATACTAGGAGAGGAAACCAGAGAGTAAATTACAGAGGGACCAGGTTGTCCAGGGCCTGTAGGCTGTTGTAAGACCTGTCCATTTTATCAGCAAAATGGGCACACAGTTGAGGGTTTCAAGCAGAAGAGTGTCATGACCTGACTTCCATGTTTTTGCTTTTTTTTTTTCGAGATGGGGGTCTCACTATGTTGCCCAGGCTGGGGTGCAGTGGCTATTCACAGGCGCTATCACTGCGGCCTACAGCCTCAAACTCCCAGAGTCAAGTGACCCACCTCAGCCTCCTCAGTAGCTGGGACTACAGGCATGAGCTACACCCAGCAGCTGACTTCTGTTTGTAACAGGATCCCAAGCTGCTGTGTCGGACATAGACTGCAGGGGGTAAGGGTGGAAGCAGAAGGACCGCTAAGGAGCTAGTGTGACAATCCAGGTGAGAGGCAATAGTGACTCAGGTCACAGTGGTGTCGGGTGCAGGCTGTGCTATACCGTGATTCAGAAGATGGATCAAAAGGGATGTCTTTGAAGGTCCCTTCTAGCCTGATAGGCCCCACTTCCCCAGGGTCACAGATCTGGGCAGAATGCCAACTTGTTGGGCCCGCACCCCCACAGGAGTTACCTCTTGACTGTCCCATCATGGGGTATGTTGAACCTTCCTATTCTCAGATGTCCATGGTACATTTGGGGAGATGGGGCAATGACGAAGGATTGTGAGGGCTGTCACGGGTTTTCTGGGTGATGGGGTGGCAGTGGAGGACTTGAAGTGGCTCTGTTGAGAAGCAGTGGGTGAGTCAGGGCCCCCTGATAGACTGTGGTTGCACCATCAGCACCTGTGCGGATGTTCTTACTGCTGATGGGCAGTGAGGATGGTCCCACATACTGTTCAGGTGTCCATACGACTAAAAGGGAATTGAGGGCTGCCGCCGTGGCTCACACCTGTAATCTCAGCAGTTTGGGAGGTTAAGGCGGGCAGCTCACTTGAGCTCAGAAGTTTGAGACTAGCCTGGGCAATGTGGCGAAACACCATCTCTACAAAAAATTTTAAAGTTAGCCAGGCATGGTGGCACACACCTGTAGTCCCAGCTACTCAGGAGGCTAAGGCAGGAGGATTGTTTTGAGCCCAGCAGGTTGAGGCTGTGTGAGCTATGATCACGCCACTGCTCTCCAGCCTGGGTGAAAAAGCAAGACCCTGTCTCAAAAGAAAACCCAAAAAAACAGGAGTTGAGGGCATGTGAATTCTCTGTTGGTACTAATGGTTCTTGGTCGGAATCATTCATACACCCACTTCTGCCACGGAACTTCCTGGACGTAGAGGTGATTACTAAGAGCCAGTGTGTGTTGGGGGCTTCCCTCCTGGCTGCCGGGCACTATGTTAGGCCCTTTACTTGCCTTCCTCAGTTTGGAGCACCAGCTCTCCAGGGAAGGCCTCATCCTTCCTCCTTGTCCAGACAAGGAAGAAGGAAGCCAAGGCCCCGCAAGGTGAAGGGACTTCCCGGAAAGCAGAGGCTGCTGAGCCTGCCTGGAGTTGGAGCCCAAGCCTGTGAGTCTCACCCTGCCCTTGCCACCATGCAGCGCTCCTCAACAAAGATGGTTACTTAATCCAAGGTCATCACCAGAGGATCCGAGGCTGCAGCCTGGCAACTGGCAGTATCAGTCACTTACAAGGGTGGCAGGCAGGACCCACTGGCCTCTGGGGTCATGACACTTTGCTGATATTTCCACCCAGACCCTTTGTGTCTGCGTCTGGGCCTCTGGAGACACCGGACTGACCTGGCCCAGAGCAAGGTGGTACCTGCGCGTGGGGTTGCTTCTGATCTGGAAGGAGCCTGCCTCTGCCCTCCTTGAGGACAACGAGGGCCAGTGAGGGGCCACTTAGGGTGGAATGCCTGAGCAAAGGCCTCCCTCCTCTCACCCATCCCTGTCCTACCAGAACTGCTGTTGATTTTTGCAAAAGGCATTTTCTTTAGAAAGAGATGCTACATACGGGTATGGTGGCTTACACGTGTAATCCCAGCACTTTGGGAGGCCAAGGTGGAAGGATCACTTGAGCCCAGGAGTTTGAAACCAGCCTGTGCAACATGGTGAGACCCCTTCTCTAGAAAAAAAAAAAATTTTTTTTAATTAAAAAAAAAAAGATGCTGCGAAAGCGAAGCCCCTGAGGGGCTGACTCAACGACCAACCATCCTTTGGATAGGCCTCGCCTCAGCTGCCCGCCCTGTGGATCAATAAGCGAGACACTGTCACTCCAAATACAGCAGCCTGAAAGCAGGAGTGGGATAGGGCTAGTTAGAGGAGCTCTCTGTGGTCCGCTTGAATGAAGAAGACAACACCATTATTCATTTTCCTTTTGGAAACTGTCTATTCATGTCCTTTGTCCCTTTTAGTGTCCTCATATGTTTTTGAAACTGTATTTATCATATCACAAATACATTAATATGATAAATATTTCCCCCAGTTTGCCATTTGATTTTAATGTTTTGATTTTGAAATGTATGCTTTATTTTTTATGTTACATATGTCGAGCTTTTTCCTTTTGATTTTTTCCCCATTGCTTTAATGCTTAAAAGTCCATTCTCATCTTAAGATGAAATGTAATTAATCTATATTTTGTTCCAGTTTTTCCTAGTGTTTTTTTTTTATTTTTTATTTTGCCATAGTCAAAATCATGTTTCCTCAGCCCCACCTGCTCCAGGACCACTGCCACCTTTCATGCCTCACATCTGTCCTCGATTTTTCCTCTCCTATTAAGTCCTAGCACGTTGCCTCACACCTCCATCCTCATCCCCTCCTTGGACATCAAGGGCCTCTCACAAACCTTCCTGACCCCTCCCGGCATTTGCAGTCAGAAGAACCACATACGTGGCTGGCTCTGGCTGTCAGAGTCTGGTGGAGCGGAGTGTTTTTCTTGTTGCTTCTCAGGGACTAGAATCGTCTGCTCAAGATTCTGCATGTCCATACTTGGAAGGTCATTGATTGGAAGATTCCCCCCTCCTCTCTGTCCTTGCACTAAAGGCCCCTACAATAGGGGTTGCTGTTATTTTAGATTTCATAGTCCATTTCTGTTCACCTCTCTTCTGATGTCAGGCCTCCTTTGCTTTCAGGACAACTTTTTCTTCTCCCTGTCGTCTTTGGTGGGAGTGCCAATCACAGTACCTCACCCCATCCTTCCACTCACCGGGACAGACACACAACTCTAGCTAGGCCACCTGGCATCTTCCCTGGGATGCTTCTTCAAGAAGGCGCAAAAGGACCCCACTTGCTTTTAGAGCTGTGGCTGTAGAGGACTCTCAGTTAGATCTACTAGGGGTCATCATCCCCATCACAGAAAGCCCTCATACCTGAAATGAGGATGAGCCCAATACAGAAGGAAGCTGAGCTGAGAGACAAGAGCAAGAGAAGCCAAGAAAAATATCTGAAGAAACTGGATCCAGCCTTGCCTGCATCCCACAATCCCCAGGCTTCCTCCTACATAAGCCAATACAGTACCTTTTAATTTGAGCCCCATTATGACAGGTTTTTGCTAAAGAATCCTGATTCACCCCTGCATTGCAATGCTTTGGACTTCATTGTCTGCCCCCCTGTAAAACTCCTAAGATGTCAAAGCTGTAGGTGGCTTTAGAGACCACAGTCTCATCCTGCAGTTGGTGAAACGAAGGGAAAGAACTTGTCCAAGGTCACGTGGTGCATCGTTTCCTGCTCAAAAAAGAAAAAGCTTGAACTCACTGCCCAGCAGCCTGGACGGCGCTGTGGCCTCTGTGATGGCATTGCAGTGCTTAGTGGCTATTGATCTGTTGTTTTGGATGCGTTACCCAGACAGGATTGCCACCGCCACACAAGCGCATGTGCAGCCCTGGGAGAGCTCTAGGGCTGGGCCAGAGCTGGGGTGGGGAGGGCATCGTTGCCGCTGCTTCAGCACCTGTCGGGAGAGAATGAGAAAATGGTGGTGAACAAGACCTTGCTGGCATTTGCTGACACTCACCGTGGGCCACGCGCCATGTTAAATGGTCACAGTAGCTTTACATTTGTTCTCAGCCTTGCGGCGTCCCTATGAAGTAGGTGCTACGGGAATCCCTGTTCTATCAGCAGGAAAACAGGAACTTCCCAATGGTCACACTACGATTGAGCCACACACTTGGACTAACCAGGGTCAGCCTGACTCCAGAGCCTGACTCTTGCACCAAGGAGGGGCAAAATCAGGCAGGCCACATGGATGAGTGGAGGCCCATGCGAGGACTGTGGGAGAGTGTGCCTCGGCTCCCCATCTCCAGCCCAGGGCAACCAATTCAAGGCAGACTTGTCAGAGCTTCCAGTTTTTCAAGAGAAGCCGGAAATCTGGACTTTTATGTGAAATGTCTCATTTTTAAATGTTGGCAAAGAAATTCAGATTAAAACACACACACACACACACACACACACACACACACACACACACACACACACACTGTGCAAGGGAACCCAAACCACATTTGCAAGCCAGCGGATTGCAACTTTTCGACATTACTATACTCTTTCTGTGGCTGGAGGAAGCTGTTCTAACCCACAGGACTCTGTCCATCACCTGGCAGGAGAGGGGACCTACCTCGATGTGGTTAGGATGCCACACTGCCTTGCTCACACTCACTCATTTCTAAGTGTGTGTCAGAGGCCAGCGAATTCCAGAAGCAGGGATTGGGCAGGGTGGGCGGTGGGGCATGCGTGCTTGCCAGGGAGGGCCAGGAGCACAGAAGAAGCCTCCTTATCCAATGTTACAGGTGAGGAAATTGAGACCAAGTGAGGCCGTATAAATAGCTGGGTCCCCGGCGACTCATGGAAAGAGCTGCCGGGACCGGGTGCAAGGTCTTCCTGAGCCATAAGTATGGTCCTCTGAGGACACATTACCCTGCTGTTGGCCTTTTGGCTGGTAGAGGAGACACTTGGATTCTGGGATGTGGCAGATCCCAGCCTTGCCCGTGATAAGGATAATAAGGAAGTCACTGATAGTCTGAGCCCCAGTTTCTTCATCTGTAAAATGGGCATCTCCTCTGTAAAATAGAGGCATTGGCTCTGCCCCATGCCAATGTAAAACTATGGCACCCAGTCCCAGAGGGGTAGGGGTGACATTCCTCACCTCCAGGAGCAGGGGACTGAGCCAAAGATACCTGCAGCCCACTCTGCGGTGCCTCTGGGGCTGGGACTGTTCTGGGCACGTGCTGAGTTATGACGACACATCCAGAGCTCAGTCTGTCTCTCCCACCTGCCCAGTCCTCTGGGGCAGGAGTGGGGGTCGGGAAGGTGAGGGGGGGCTTCACTTCCAGGTCACCATCCCTCAGCCCTGGGCCTGACACAGAGAAGAATGAGTGGGAGGATGGATGAACAGCATCATAACAGCAGTTCTCGTCCACACCCCCAAACCCGTGTTCCAAGCTCTTAGCTCACGCCATCCTTCAGCCCAGCGGAGTCTTGTGCTGGGGGTGGAGCCGCAGCCCTGCCCTCATCCATTCACCATGCATATGCACCCCTTCTTTTCAGGCGGTGGCTCCCAACTCTCCCCAGGGCTCAGAGTTGCCCCCGAGACCCTGACCCAGGCCCAGCCATGGCAGCCATCCCCAAACTTCCATGGGACACTCCGTGTCAGCTGCCTCCCCCCATCCTTGGCCTGTTGGGACCTAGGGGCTCTCAGCTACCCAGCCAGGAGATCGGCCCCCAGCAGAATGGCCCTACCTCAGCCTGTCTGTGTCTTTGAGGGTTCTCAGCGCTTCACCTGGCCTCAGAAACTACCTCTCAGCCTGAGGGTCCCTACAAGGCTTTGGACTGATGCCCCCTGCCTCAGCATAAATGGTCGAGGTTGAGCCTTATGGCCCCCCAGAAGGCAGGGCTGAGATCCATAGGGTGAAGCCATGGGAGGCAGATGGAAAACCTTAGTGTGAGGCACAACTTACCATCAAAGCTGCCTACAATGGAATGGGCTTTTTTTAAGAGGTGAGTTTTCTGTTCCCAGAGATTTGGAAGTAAAACCTGCAGCCGATGGGGCTAACACACATCCGTTAGGACAGTGGCCTCATTAAATGACTGTGAGGTTCCCTTCCAGTTCTTAGACTGCGAATCTCCTTTCTAGGGTTTTTCTTCCCAGTCCACCCCCTAAGACAGACACAGGCCTTCGCAGGCCTGATTCAGGGTGGAGGAAGGGGAGTCCCAGGCTGAAGGCGAGTTGTTTGCAACCCACAGCTGGGCTCAGGAGCAGGGATGCTGCAACCCAGCTGCCTTTCTGCAGGGCCTTCACCTGTCCTCCAAGGACCAAGGCCAAGGCTGATATGAGCCCCCTATCTGGCCCAAGAGGTTCCCACAATGGTCCTGGGTGGTGGGTCCTGCCACTGGGTAGGTGTGGGAGCTGGGGGTTGCAGGTTCAACTTGGCAAAATGTCAGGACACCCATGGGGGCAGGCAGCTTTTCAGGGGCCCAAGGCCATGGAGCTCCAAAGGAGGGCAGCAGGGAGCATGCAGAGAACTGTCCCCACCCAGCTCCCCTCCCACAGGCTCCACGGATCGCACTCTGTCTCTCTCGCACGCTCCAGGAGAGACACGGCAGCACACACACAGGCAGACACAACCAGCACCCACATCCGAGCACTCACACACATCAGACGCGTGTGCGTCGTGCAGAGACGCCCACATGGAGACACAGATACACACCCTCCCGGAGCCACACAGATGACACCCAGGTGCACACGGGCACAAACACAGGCCCTACCTACTTGCAAACCAACTCCACCTCCAGCATGGCCACCCTGGCTGGGGAAGGTAGGCCGGCCGGGTGGGTGCCCTGGATCAGCCTCCTTGCCGTGGGAGTCCTGATCATCTGGAAGCCATGGCCTGCCCCGCCCATTGGAGGTCTGCAGGGCCAGGGGCTGCCCAGAGGCAACAGAGTAGTTCCACAGGGCCCTGGGGTCAGCTGATCTGGCTCTGGTCTCAGCTTTCCCACCTTCTGGCTCTGTGACCTGGGCAAGTCACTGGACCTCGCTGAGCTTCAGCGTCCTTATCTGGAAAACAGGCATAACATAGTGCCAACCCCCTGTGTCCTATGATCTCTGTAGCCCCCAGGCCTGGAATATCCTAGACGTTCAGTAAACAGAGACTGTTGCTGTCACCCCAGGGTGGGGGCTCCATTGGCAAATGGCCACTCACCCATTGCAGCCTGGCATTTGGTGAGTGCACCATATTCGTGAGCTATTATTTTCAGGTCTACTTCAAGGGGCTACCTGGGGTCTGAACTTTACTTGTGGGGACCCAGGATGTAAGCCTCCATGTCCAGACTGGCAAAGAGAACCCCATTCCCCTGGCAAAGGTAGGGCTCAGCTAGGTAGTCTTAAACAATAAGCAGCCACTCAGCTAGAACTTAGACTGGAATATTCGCAATTTAATACCATGGCATTCCAGACCACAGCTGCAAAAAACAGAGGCTCTTGCCAGTGTGTTTTAGACTCTCAAAGATCTTGAAGCAGAAATCTCAGAATGTCAGAGCTGTACAGAGGCCTCGGAGACATCTAGTCCATCTGTCTTGCTCCTAAGATGGAATCCCAGAAGCAAGGAGCCTAAAAGAACTTTGAGTCCATTCCAGACCAGTTTGACAGAAATTGGGAAGTGAGGCCCAGAGAGGGTGAGCCACTGAGCATGGTTGCACAGTGAGTTAGTGGAAGTGTTGAGACCAGACCCCTGGTCCCGGCTTTATAGCAAGTTTAGATTCAGCCCCTCTGTGGAGGCCTGGAGGAAGGAAGGCAGAAGAAGAAACATTTGGGCCAAAGTGAGGATTTTCTGGAGAACTGTTTTCGAAAAATCAAACCAAAAAGAAAAATGGGAAAAAGGTGCTGGCTTCCCCTTATTTTCTGCCTGTCTTCCTCTGGGCACTCTCTCTCTGCAGCTCTCAGCCGGTTCCAGCTCTGCTCACAAGCTGCTTCCAGCCGCCCACGGGCTTCCTAAAATGGTCTCTGCAAGCTAATTCCAGAGGGTGAATGGCAGAGAGCGGGCCTGCAGGGAGCTGGGGGGGGGGCGGTGGGGGTGCTTCCTTAGCCGGCGCAGGTGCAGACAGAAGCCACATCGGAGTTGGACTAGCTGCCCCCAACCCCAACCCCCTCCTCAGGTGCTTCCATGGCCCCCAGCTGCCAGGACCAGGGGGCCCAGCTTTCACCTCTCACTGCCTGACCTCTTGGAATAGGTTATTTTTCCTTCTTAAAGAATTAATTTTTAAAATTATGTAATAATACATATGTATCATCAAATAATCAGGAAAGTATAAAGAAGAAAATTAAGATCACCTGTAATCAGCTCCGCTAAATGAAACAACTATTAACAATTAAGCATATATCCTTTCAGTCTTAGGACTCAGCACATATTACAGACAGAGGGGCTGATTCAGTACATAATGTTCTAAGTCCTGTTCTTTTCTTCCAATCATATATTCACAAGCATCTTTCTAGTCAACATTTGCACTTCCACAGCATGATTTTTAGTGGCTGCATGGCACCTTGCGTATGACTACACCACGCTTTGCTCAACCAATCCCCAATGCCCAGCATTTTAGCTTGTGTCCATTTCTCCCCTATGAGAAACAGTACATGGTTTATTCTTGTAGTTACCTCTTTGTAATCAACCTAGTTATTTCCTTAGGACAACTTCCTGGAATTGGAATTACTGGCCAAAGGGTTTATACTTTTTTAAAAAGATAAAATGCAAAATTATAATACTATCCTCCCTTCCTATAATGAATGTGTAATAAATAGGTAATAAATAAAAATTAGAAAATATAGATAAGGAAAAATAAGAGAAAAAAATCATAACTTTCCCCAAATCTTACTACCAAGATATGGTTAAGATTGCTGGAAAGCATCTAGACTTTTTTGTATGTGTGTGCACGCATATAATGGGATTATACTATACAGGCTGTTTTGTAAAACTGATCATTTGTTTCTTTCTTTTTTTTTTTTTTTTTTTTTTGAGATGGAGTCTCGCTCTGTCGCCCAGGCCAGGGTGCAGTGGTGCAATCTCGGCTCACTGCAACCTCCGCCTCATGGGTTCATGCCATTCTCCTGCCTCAGCCTCCTGAGTAGCTGGGACTACAGGGACCCGCCATCACGCTCCGCTAATTTTTTGTATTTTTAGTAGAGACGGGGTTTCACCGTGCCAGCCAGGATGGTCTCGATCTCCTGACCTTGTGATCCACCCACCTCGGCCTCCCAAAGTGCTGGGATTACAGGCGTGAGCCACCGCGCCTGGCCAAAACTGATCATTTGTTCATGTCAATACATAAATTTACATTCACAGTATCACTTTCTTTCTTTTTTTTTTTTTTTTTTAGAGACAGGGTCTCGCTGTGTCACCCAGACTGAAGTGCAGTGACTTAATCATAGCTCGCTGCAGCCTTGAACTCCTGGGCTCATACGATCCACCCACCTCAGCCTCCAGAGTAGCTGGGACTACAGGAACATATCATCACACCTGGCTAATTAACAACAACAACAAAAATTGTAGGGATAAAGTCTTTCTATGTTGCCCAGGCTGGTCTTGAACTCCTAGCCTCAAGCAATCCTCCCACTTTGGCCTCTCAAAATGTTGGGATTACAGGCGTGAGTCGCCACACCCGGCCCACGGCATCACTTTTATCTGCCACAGCGTATTTCATTCTGTGTTTATACCTTGGTATAACCACTCTCCTGTTTTGGGGAACTAGGTTTCTGGTTTTGCTCCAGTATAAATAGCTCTGTAATGAACATGCTTGGAAAAGCAGCTTTGCTTCTTGTCCATATGCGTTCGTAGGCTCTGTAGTAGTAGAATTGCTGGGTCAAGGGTTTTTGTTGTTGTTTGTTGGTTGGTTTTTGTTTTTTGTTTGTTTTTGCTGTTGATATCACATCGTTTCTGAGTGGAAGTCTAAACAGCAAACCAGCACAGAGGCTCCACCGAGTTCCACAGACATCTACGGGAAGGGCCCAGAATCTGTAGAACCAGGCAGGAGCTTGTGCTGCATTTCCTGCTTTCCAGGCTGATTGCTTAGAGAAAGGCCTTGGCCTTGAATGGGGCCTTTGCCCAGGAAGCCTCCTCTGTGCCCAGGAAGCCGGGATCAAAATTACCCCCCCGAAAGCCAGGAGCACACAAGCCGGTTCCTGCTGGCTCTCTCCAGCCTACTTCCTGCATACCCGATACCTCATGTGCCCTCTTCCTGTCTCCAGATCCGACTCACCTGAGACTATGCACAGAGGGAGAATGAATGTGACGTGTTACAAAGTCCTCATTGTTCTGAGGAGGGGAGAGATGCAGCCAGGGCAGGCAGCCTCGAGACTGGGCAGGTGTGAGCCCGGGCAGTGGGTCTCAGAGGTGCATGGAGGGTCAGCCTGGAGAGGAGAGAATGCGGGGCCAACCCACAGGACGAGGCCCAGAGCAGGAAGGGCCTGGAGCCTGCAGAGGGCAACAAGGAGAACAAGCCCGTAGAAGGACAGGGAGGGCCTGCCCAGAGCTTCCGAGGGTGCTGACGGCCAGGCTGGCCTGGACACCGTCTTGTCTCTCTCCATCCTTCACTGCGCTGCTCTGCTCTCTGCGATCTCACTGCATTCAGAGTTGGGAAAGGAAAGATCCATCTGAGGAAAAGGTGAGCTGAGAACTAACCAGAAAGAGAGGGAGGGAACGGGCGAGGGAGGGAGAGAGAAAGGAAGAAACAGAGAAGGGAGGAGAGGCCATCACCCAAAAGAGGAAGCCACGCCATCCAGGTCTCCTGATTGACCAGCACAGGTTTAAGTGAAGACCTTCCCTGTGGTCAGCTCAGCAGTGGCTGCAAACCAGGCTAGGTGGCTCAGGTCTGTAATCCCAGCACTTTGGGAGGCCAAGGCAGGCGGATTGCCTGAGGCCAGGAGTTTGAGACCAGCTTAGGCAACACAGTGAGACCCTGTCTCTACAAAAAAATTTTTAAAAATTAACTGGGTGTGGTAGTGCGTGCCTGTAGTTGCAGCTACTCGGGAGACTGAAGTGGGAGGATCGCTTGAGCCTGGAGTTAAAGGTTGCAATGAGCCGTGATCGCGCCACTGCACTCCAGCCTGGGTGACAGAGACCAAGTCTCAAAAATTAAAATAACAATAATAGTAAGAGGCTGCAACAGACTTTCAAGCTGGGAGAGCAGGTTTTCAGGCAGCTCAGGACCACAATCCCGGTTCTAAAAAGTGCGTGCAGGCGCGTCTGACAACAAGGCAGCCATGCAGGTCTGGGCGCCAGCTAAGAGAGGAGGGTCCCGCATTAGGTGCAGCCATTTCAGCTTCTTTCCACTCTTGCCCGGCATTGAATTCCCGTATTTATTAATCCCCTCTAGAGCACAAGTGAGCCCATCCTTGTGAGATGAGGGAAAGCATCAGGGCTGTCCTGTGCAAACCCAGTGCAGCACAGTGCCCAGGCCATGTGCTTCGACACTATGGGCAGCTGCCAAGGAGACATCTCTTTGAGCAAAGTCTCTCTGCTCATTACCCACCCCCCCAGTTCCCTTTTTGTCACTTGATTCAGGTGGGATTCACCTCTCCGTGGCCTCTCCTCTTTCCTTCCCCACCTCTGCACTCTGGGCCTGCTGGGAACGGAGGAGAGATGGGTGGGCCATGGTGTGCTTCGCTCACAAACACCCACCCAGCGCCCAGATGTGACTGGGGGAGGCTGGGTGGGCAATGACCTGTGAGCCTGTAGGCCACCCCCTTTCACCCAGGGGACAGCTTCTGGGAGCCTGAGGTCGGGGGTCTTGGAGAAAGAATAGAAGCACACCCTTGGCTCCTTCAGGTGGGGGTTGGGTGGAGTGGAGAGCAGGGCTCTTGACTGAACAATCAAATCATAAAACTGTGAAGAGCTGGCCGGGCATGGTGGCTCACGCCTGTAATCCCAGCACTGTGGGAGGCTGAGATGGGCGGATCACCTGAGGTCAGGAGTTCGAGACCAGCTTGGCCAACATGGCAAAACTCCGTCTCTACAAAAAATACAAAAATTAGCCAGGCATGGTGGCGCACTCCTGTAATCCCAGCTCCACAGGAGACTGAGGTAGGAGAATCACTTGAACCCGGGAGGCAGAGGTTGCAGTGAGCCGAGATCGTGCCACTGCCCTCCAGCCTGGGAGACAGAGCGAGATTCCATCTCAAACAAACAAACAAACAAGCAAACAAAAAAAACAAAAAACAAAAAATACTGTGATGAGTTGACATTTAAGTGTGATCAGTATGTGCCTGGAACTGTCGAGCTGGTACCTTACTTACGGTCATAGGAGGTGGGTGCCGTCATCATCCCCATTTTATAGATGGAGGAAACAAGGTGCAGAGGTTGAGTAACTGGCCCAAGATCTCACAACCAGCAGGTGGCAGAGCTAGATTTGGAGCCTGTGATTGTCCCACCCAGCTAAAGTCTGATCAGGCTTTCTGTCCTCCAAGCTCTGAGAAGCCATCCTCCGCTTCCCAGAACCTTTCTTTCCTTGGTCTGAGCTCCCGACCCACCCCCTGTCTGGACTGGAGAGAGGAAGTCTGGAAGCCACCCAGTCTCCATCCAGTAAGAACACGCTCCAGCCCACTGTAGCCCCAGTGCCTACACGAGTGCCTGCAATATAGTATCTGCTCAATAAAGATTTGCTGAACAAGGGCCAGGCTTGGTGGCATATGCCTGTAATCCCAGCTACACAGGAGGCTGAAGCAGGAGGATCACTTGAGCCCAGAAGTTTGAGACCACACATTGAGACCCCATCTCAAAAATAAAAAAGTTTGCTGAACAAGCTCTGCCCTGTGTAGCTGGTGCTGGGACTCACAGCGGGGCTGCAGCAGTCAAGAGAGAGGCCTGGAGCCAGGCTGCCCTGTCCGGTCCCAGCTGTGTGTTGCTGGGCGAGTCACCGCATACCTCTGGGCTGCACTTCTCTGCCTGTAGAAAGAGAGATTCCCCAGTGCCTGCCTCCCTTTGTGGGGCCCTGAACAAACGCTCCATGGAGACGTAGCTGCTGTTATTATTGCTGCCATTACCCAGGGACACCATCTGTATTTGACCCTGGGGCTGGCAGAACGTGGTTCTCTCCCCCACTGCCCCTCTCCTGATGCTGCTGGAAGCCTGAGGGGGTGTGGGGGGCCTGGCCTGGCCCAGGCCCTCTCCTCACCCGTGTCAGGAAAGAGACCCTGTCTGCACCTGTCCCCAGCCCCAGCCCCAGCCCAGCTGCTATTCTTAGTCCCTCCCCACGTCCCTCATCGCTAGGCATTTTCCCTCCTAAACTTGCTCTGCGTTTCCATAGGAACCAGGGGAGGGTGGAGATGGGGAGAGGGTCCTCCCCCACGGAAGGGAACTTCATTTGGGGCTGTTTGGGAGCGGCTGGCAGTGCCTGGTGGAACTTCCCCCACTGCGCCTCTCCCCTCCTCCCCAGACCCCTCCTTGAACAGCCTGTTCCTCCGACCGTTATTTTGAATGCATTTATCCTGCCGCTTAATTTATCCCGCATTGTGATCAGATTTAGCTGAGAGCGCTCCGCAGCCCGGCCTGCCTGCATATTCATGAGTCGGTTCATTCATGCCGCCCCCAGAATGCCGGGCAGTAGTGGGCAGCGCGCTACCTGGTCCCCGGGTCCCACCTGCTGCAAGGGCAACCAGGGGTCAGAGGTCAAGGGCCCAGGCTGCAGCCAGAGAGCGGTGTAGGGTACAGCACCTGTGGGTAGGGGGTGGGGGGTGTCCCTAGGTGGAGGCTCTGGAGCCAAACTGTGCTAACATCTTTCTCTGCCATTGCTGATAAAATCACTTCACTTCTCAGTTTACTCATCTGCAAAAGGGGACAATAATGTCCCCTGCCCTGGGTCACTGGAAGATCGAGTAAGAGAATACACATAAATGATCACAGTGGGTATTCAGTGTAGCTCCCTGTTGTCATTGTCATTCCTGCTGAGCAGTGGTTCGTCGTGGCTCTGGTTCCTGGAGAAACGGGGTGGTGGGCTGGGGCATGAGTCTGCTCTGGCGATGAGGCTGTGGGCTATTTCTGTCCAGCCTTTGCTGACTGTGATACGAGCTCCTCCCCTCAAGTGAGGGTCAGGAGGGCAGTTCCCAAAAGGCAGGAGGGACCAGAGGATGCAGTCTGGTCTCTCAGGAAGGGCCCCTGGGATCGTCCAGGGTGTGCAGCCCCCACCAGGGGCCAGCAGGGAGGCTGGGGCTCTGGAAGGAGGCAGGGCTCTAGACTCCAGGTTCTTCTGGCCCTTGGGAATTTCTAGGTTGATCACTCCCTTCAATTATTCATTCTGTTATTTTACTGTTGCCAAGCCCATGCTGGGCTCTGGGGACATCGACCTGTCCTCAGGGGGACTACATCCCATCAGAGAGGTGAGTCCAGGCTATGGAGTGGTCAGGGCCTTCAGATGAGGCCAGATCAATTGCCTGGGGGTTCAGAAGGGGAGGAAATCATCGCAGCTGGGCATCAGGGAAGGTTTCCTGTAGGCGGCAGCATTTAGGCCGAACCTTGAAAATGTGGCTGTAACAAGATTGGATGGAGTAAGATGGATATTTGGGGTCTAAGGGACAGCAAAGGCAAAGGCTGGTGATGGGAACGCAGCTTGGGAGAGGTCAGCCAGGTGGAGGCTGGGAGATTCCTGAGCCCCAGGTGAGGGGGTCCCAACTTACATCAGCCATCCCCCAAGGTGGGAGCCAGAAGGACCTTACCTCTGTCCCTCACATGCGTGTGTGCACACAGGGGTCACATTCCAGCTTGCTGGGGAAAAGAGAAGAGCTCCTGCCTGGGTCTCTTGATTAATCTATAATTAAATCAGCACAGACGCCACGGAACCATGTTGTCATTAGAGAGCTGGTGAGGGCAGACCGGGATTTCCCTGGGAACCGGGAGGCCTGCGGGGTGGCTGCAGCCCATGCCATGAACAGACGGCCTTCAGGGGTGAGGAGCAGGCACGAAAGGCCAGAGCCTCAGCCAGGAGTGAGAAAAACAGCAGCTTACTCTTGGCCATTTACAGTGTTTCTGTCACTGTCTTGGTTAATCCTCATGACATGCCATGGGCGGGACCAGGCGGGGTATTATTATTTACTCGCATTTTGCAGATGGAGAAACTGAGGTGTAGCGAGCCAAGGGATGAGCCAGCCTGGATCCATGGGTTTTGGAATCAGAGAATCGTGGGTACGAAATTCCCTTGCCAGCTGTGTGCTCTCAGGCAGATTGCTTACCTTCTCTGTGCCTCAGTTTCTCCATTTGTATATTGGGGACAAGACCCTATCACTTCAAAACATTGCTTAAGGATTAAATAAGGCAGTTCACATAAAGAACTTAGCACAGTGCTTGGTGCTTGGCAAATACTCATCAAATGCTGCTACTTACACTTCACTGTAACTGCTTCTCTCTTGTCCATCTTTCTTACCAGAATATGGGCTCCATGAAGATAGGGACTGTCTGTCTTGTTAATTTCATAGTGTTCAATAAATTACTAGTATGTGAGACAGCCTTTCGTAAGCTGCAAAATGCTAAAACATTAGATACTATTTTCTCTATGTTCTGCCTTGCTCTCAAAAGGATTCAAGGAGACAAGTATTAATATTATTATCTTTGTTATTATCACTGTTATGTACCAACTCTGTTACTCAGAGGTGGTTCTTCCTTAAATTAATATAGAAAAAATCTAGGCCGGGCATGGTGGCTCATGCTTGTAATCCCAGCACTTTGGGAGGCAGAGGTGGGTGGATCATTTAAGGCCAGGAGTTGGAGACCAGCCTGGGCAACATGGTGAAGCCCAGTCTCTACTAAAAATACAAAAATTAGCCATGTGTGGTGATGAGAAGGAAAAGGAGAAGAAGAAAGAAAAGTAAAGGAAAAGAAAGAACGAGAAAAAGAAAGAAAGAAAAGAAAGAAAGAAAGAAAAAGAAAGAAAGAAAGAAAGAAAAGAAAAAGTCTAGAAATAGTCAAGGAGCCTCAATTCATAGGTGGCCGCTAAGAGGTGAGGCAGAGACCTGGCTTCTGGAGGGAACATCTAGAGACAGCTGCAGAAACCTCTGGGCCAACCAAGAAGCTATAGCCTGGGAGGCCCTGGAAGAACTCCTTGCACTTGTAATTTGGGAGGCTCTGGATTTTCAGCAAGACCAGAGGGGCTGGAACCTGCAGCCCATTGGCTGCAGATTAGATCTAAGGAATCTGTGTTTGAAGAGCGAGAGGGCATTTGGGGATCATCATTATCTCCGTGGCACAGTGGTTTCCACCCCCTCCACTGGGAACTGAGGTTTCTTACACAAATAACTGTTAAAGTCCCAGATTCTCCAAATGAGTTACTTTAAATACGATCAATTAGAGCGGATTCAAAGTTATCCCTGAGACAGTGTGGCCCCATGCACCTACATTCTTGAGTGGACAGTGAAGGACCAGAGCTGTCTGTTGTTCACGGAGCCTCTCTCGCCTCGAGCCCCTGAGGAACGATGACTGTTGGCTGTCCCTCACCTGTGGACATCACATTGTAGCACAGGCTGCTGTGTCCTGCCCACATTCCCAGAGGTGCCTGCCAGGGCTCCCTGTGACTCTCAGCCCGAGACTCTGCCCAGAGCCCACTTCTCTAGAAGTACCAAGACTCGATTCCCCCGGAGCTGCCCTCGAGCAAGGGGCCTGGAGGATGGCCAAGAAGGACTTCCTTGCACCTCAATGAGACAGTCACCCACAGCGGCGGCTCCTGTCACCACTTCCCTCCCTTTCCTGGCTCGTTCCCCTTGTTCCAAGTAAACTACTTGCACCCAACTCCTCATCCCAGGATCTGCACTTGGGGGAAACCAACCTAAGACACACTCCAAAATTATAGGTGCTTTATTGTCCTGCAGGAATTTTTGAGAGGTGTCCAAACCTGTGGATACTCCTGGGAGGGCATCCATCATATGAGATCTGAGGGCACCTGGGGCTTGGTCGGGGCAGGGTCAGGGGAGCAGTGGTCAGCGGATGGTTCTGGTCAATAGAGGCTGATGATAAATCGAAAGCCTCCCCTCAATGCCTCGCAGGAGCAGGTGCAGATCCTGAACTGAGGACTCTGTGCTGAAGCAGGGAGGCGCCTGATTTGTTTGGTAGTCACCAATTAAGCACCTACTGTATGCTGAGGATAAAACAGGTGAATGAGATAGCAACCATCCTTGTCCCTGGGGAGGTCTGAGTCGATGGGGGAAGAGAGTCATATCAACACATGGATCAAGGTTAGAGATGAGTGAAGAACTTCAGAGGACTCTGGTAAATTCATCCATTCATTTAAGGCATTTATTGAGCACTTATGGCATATAAGGCACCGTGTTAGGCCTTGTGGATGAAAGAGATAGGCTATCATCACACTACTCAGAAAGGAGACAAGGTAACATCTGACATTTATTAAGCTCCTACTACTGTGTGCCAGGCACTGAGTAGGGTGCTTTCCATAGTTTATCTCATTCCTTTTTGTTTGCTTGTTTTTGTTTTGTTTTGTTTATTTATTTATTTATTTTGAGATGGAGTCTCACTGTGTCACCCAGGCTGGAGTGCAGTGGTGCGATCTCGGCTCACTGCAACCTCCACCTCCCAGGTTCAAGCGATTCTTATGCCTCAGTCTCCCAAGTAGCTGGGATTACAGATGTGTACCACCATACCCGGCTAATTTTTGTATTTTTAGTAGAGGCAGGGTTTCACCATGTTGGCCAGGCAGGTCTTGAACTCCTGGCCTCAGGTGATCTGCCCGCCTCGGCCTCCCAAAGTACTGGGATTATAGGTGTGAGCCATTGTGTCCAGCCTTGTTTTGTTTTTTTGAGACAGGGTCTTGCTCTGTTGCCCAGGCTGGAGTGCAGTGGTGCAATCATAGCTCACTGTAGCCTCAATCTCCTGGGCTCAAGCAGTCCTCCCACCTCTGCCTCCCAAGTAGCTGAGACTACAGGCACACGCCACCACGTCCAGCTAATTTTTGTATTTTTTGTAGAGACGGGGTTTCACCATGTTGCCCAGGCTGGAATCTCATTTCTTATCACAACAAATCGTTATGGGGGTAGCTATTCTTATCCCCACACAGAGAAGAGGCCCTGAAAGTTGATGCAACTCACAAGACCACATGGCTGGGAAGTGGCAGAGCTGGGCTTCAACCTAGATCTGTCGGTTTCCCAACCCCCCATACTATTTTTTCCCTCGCATCAGACCATGGTCTGTGGCTTTTGTCTTAAATACCCACTGAGTGAACCAGTTTTTAAAAGAACAAAACCTGGAAGCAAACCAGGCCAGGCTCAGATGGAGCTAGAACAAGCGTTTGCTGGGATCAAGCTCCCGCTCCAAGGCCCTGCCTCATCTACAGGGGGCCCAAGCCTGGTCTGTGACCCCTGTCTGTAGGGAATCCAGGACACCTGGAAGATGACCTCATTTCACCCTGAAGAGTCAGGGAAGGGAGGCTCGGGAGAGGCCCTGCTCCCTGTGCCCAATGGGCCTCCCATGTGGACTGATACATGGTTCAGCAAAGCCCAGACCCTCCCCACCACCTCCCCAAAGGTAGTCAAGGCAGAGCCTGGCTGCTAATGGGAGGATGTTCCTGTTATTATTACAGGAAAAAAAAAAAAAGTCAGTCTAAATCTTAGTGGCCTAAACTAACAATTTTGCTACGTTTACAGACTCTGTGGGTCAAGAATTTGGACAAGGCACAGTGGGGGTGTGAGCTCCATGATGCCTCGTGTCTCACCTAGGAAGATTCAGTAGCTGGCGGCACCATGACAGCTGGCAGCTGGAATCATCTGAGCATCATCACCCACGTGTCTGGTGATTGATGCTGGCTGTCAGGTAGGACCTCAGCTGGGCTGTCAGCCGAAACAGCTACCTGTGTGCTGTCTCTTCCTGTGGGCTAGTTTGGGCTTCCTCCCAGCATGGCAGCTGAGTTCTAAGGGCAAGCTGGGTTCTAAGGGCTCTCTTCCCAAAAGAGCCAAGTAGAAGCTGAATCGCTTTTATGACCTAACTTTGGAAATCACATAGCCTTGCATCACTTCTGCAAGAGTCACAAGTCCACCCAAATTACAGACAGGGGGACACAGACCTCACCTCTCAATGGGATAACGTATGGAATTGGAGATACTGTTAAGGACATCTTTGGCCACATAATTAACTACCGAAAACAGTAGGGAGGAATTGGCTACCCAGGTGTGAGTTGTTGCCTCAAGGGTGGAGGGGCAGCCAGCATTGAATGAGGGCCAGTCTGAATGGATGACAGGGAGAGCAGTTTGGATTGAGGTTGACTTCTGAGATCCAGGCAACAAGCCCAGAGATACCAAGGCAGAGGTTCAGCTGGACGCAGAGGAACAAGCATTGTTTTATTTATTTACCTACTACCCCTCCATCAGTCTGGCCACCTGGTCTCCCATCTATCTATTCATCCATCCATCCATCCATCCATCCATCCATCCATCCATCCATCTACCCATCCACCCACCTATCCATTCATCCTCCATCCACCCACCCACCTATCCATCCATTCATCCACCTATTCATCCATCACCCATCTATCCATTTATCCATCCATCTATCCTTTCCTCCATCCATTTATTCTACCCACCCATGTATCTTATTCACTTTCACTATGACTCAGTTTCCTCATCTGTAAAATGGGGATCGTAATATAAACCTCATGGGATTGTTTGAGGATTCAATGAATTGATAAATGTAAAGTCCCCAGCACATATTAAGAGCTCGATAGGCTGGGCACGGTGGCTCACGCCTGTAATCCCAGCACTTTGGGAGGCCAAGGTGGGCAGATCACGAGGTCAGGAGATCGAGACCATCCTGGCTAACACAGTGAAACCCTGTCTCTACCAAAAATACAAAAAAAATAGCTGGGCATGGTGGCTGGCACCTGTAGTCCCAGCTACTCGGGAGGCTGAGGCAGGAGAATGGAGTGAACCCGGGAGGCGGAGCTTGCAGTGAGCCGAGATCATGCCACTGCACTCCAGTTTGGGCGACAGATCGAGACTCCATCTCAAAAATAAATAAGTAAATAAATAAAAATAAATAAAAAAGAGCTCGATAAATATTATCAATTTTTATTAACATTAGTATGATTCTTACTGTTATTCAGGCATGTACCCACCTATAAATCTATCTTCCCATCCACTCTCCCATTCATCTGTTTTTTTTCATTTATTCAGTAGTACAGTTAACCATATGCACATTTAATTTACATGAGTTCAATTATATTCTTAGCAATAAAGAAAGACAGAAAATGAATTTTAAAAGCACAGTTGACTTTTCGTGCCATTTTGCACAATGGGTGTGTGGCCCAGAGGGAGTATGAGGTGAACCATGTTACTAATTGTGGGGTTGGGGTGAGAGCAAAACCACGTAACTGCATTTCTGGGGCAGTTTATTGGATTTTACAGGGTAATTTTAACTGTTCATGGTTCATGCTGACTTTCCTACCTTTTAGATGGCATGGGACCCACCTCTCTGTGATGTGCTCTGGCTGGCTCCCAGCAGCACAGATACAGCAGGACCTGGTCCCTGCCCTCAATATACTCACAGTGCATGGCACGTTCAGTGGCACAGACACATAAACAGACCATGATGGTGTAGTATAAAAAATTCAAGCTGGAGAAGCACTGTGGGCAAATGACTGCTGTGAGGAGGGCAAAAAGAGCAGCAGGGAGGCCTTTGTGAGTGTGTGACATTTAAACAAAATCTTAAAGCTTATGAGCATAAATTCTCAAGACACTCAAGAAGGAGAAGGGTGCACCAGGCGGAGGGAACAGCACGTTATGCAGAGAGATGAAAGATCACAGGTTGTGGAGAGAATGGAGAGCAGGGTGGGAGGACAGGAGCGGAGGGACATAAGTCTGGAGGTGTCATCGGGGCTGATCTGAAAGGGCATATGGTACCAGCCAGGGGAGCTTGGGCTTTATTCTGCAGGTGGCGGGCAGCCGTGGAGAGGATTAGGCAGAGGAGAGGTAGGGTCAGAGTTGTGTTTTCAATAAATCGCTCCTGCTGCTGTGTGATGGATGAACAGGAAAAGAAAAGTCTGGAAGTACAGAGACCAGAGAGGGAGGCGGAGCCCCGCCCAGCTTCCACTGAGTTCTGGGACGGTGGGGCTACCACAGAGGAGGCCTGAAGACAGTGAACCAAGGGCCCCGTTATTGGGCAGATTTACCACCTTGGGCTTGAGATTCCCAATATATGGCCTCACAAGTGTTTTAAGTTGAAGGAGCAGATGGCTCTCCTCAGGGTCAGCTAGAGGGCTTAGGTTCTGCACCCCATAAAGTCTGCCTGGGGCTGGAAAGGGCTCTTCACTGGATATATAGTGTTGTTTTATTGTTTTTTGTTTTGTTTTGTTTTGTTTTTTTCTTTTTTGAGATGGAGTCTTGTTCTGTTGCCCAGGCTGGAGTGCAGTGGTGACCTCGGCTCACTGCAGCCTCTGCTTCTGAGGTTCCAGTGATTCTCCTGCCTCAGCTTCCTGAGTAGCTGGGTCTACAGGCACGTGCCACCATGCCCGGCTAATTTTTGTATTGTTAGTAGAGATGGGGTTTCATCATGTTGGCCAGGCTGGTTTCGAACTTCTGACCTCAAGTGAAATGCCTGCCTCTGCCTCCCAAAGTGCTGGGATTATAGATGTGAGCCCCTGCGTCCGACCTGTTGTTTGTTTTTTAAATTTATCTCCCTTAGGGTTCATTTTGACTCCTGAATCTGAGGGTTCATGTCTTTCATCAGCTCTGGAAAGTTCTTTGAACGCTACCTTTCGCCCATTCTCTCAATGATCTCTTCTTGGAACTCGAAGTAGAGGTTGTCAGACCTTTTTCATCTATCCTCTGTGTCTGTCTTAGTTTTCCCTCCATTTCTTTCTGCTCTATTCTGGACAATTTCTTCAGATTCCAAGTCACATTTTTTTTCTCTTCAGCTGAGGTTAACAACCTGTTGTTTAACACTTCTAAGAGTTAAAAATTCTAATTATTGTATATTTTTTATTTCTGGAAGTTTGGCTTGGTTCTTTTTCAAACCTGCCTGTTCTTTCTGTAGCATCCCTCACTGCATATTCATTGTTTCAAGCTCCTCTATTCTGTCTGTAAACACATGGAATATATTTACTGTATTTTACATTTTGAATCCTACAATACCAATATCTGAAGTCTTTGGGGATCTGACTTTGTTGTTTGCTGTTTCTTCTGTCTTGCTCAGGGTGACATGTCTCTTGGATGCTTTGAATTTTATTTTTATTTTCAGTTGGACCTATGGGAATTTCACTGAGGACCAGGCTGAAGGTGTTTTCTTCCAGGGAGAGTGCAAAACATTTAAATTGAATTGTTATTGAGGGGAACATACAATAGAGTGCATTAATCTTAAATGTACATTTTAAATGGATATACATCCCCATAACCATCATCCAGATCAAGATATAGAACATTCTCAGCACTGCAGAAAGTTTCCTTATCTCTCTTTCCAGTATACCTGCACCCTGAGAGGGAACCCCATTCTAACTTCTGCCGAATCACTGATGAGTTGTGAAATGATATACAAATGAAACCATATAGTACATTTTCTTTTCTTGTTTTCGAGACAGGGTCTCACTCTGTCACCTAGGCTGGAGTGCAGTGGCACAATCACAGTTCATTGCAGCTTCGAACTCCTGGGCTCAAGCAATCCTCCCACCTCAGCCTCCAAAGTAGCTGGGACTACAGGTATGCACCACCACACTGGCTAATTTTTAAAAATTTTTTGTAGAGATGGGGTTTCCCTATGTTGCCCAGGCTGGTCTCAAACTGCTGGTCTCAAGTGATCCTCTGGCTTCAGCTTCCAAGAGTGCTGGGATTACAGGCATGAGCCACCTTACCTGACTGTAGTATTCTTTACCTTGATGTATATCTGTGAGATGCATTCATGTTATCCCATGTGGTGATACTGTCTTTATTTTCATTTCTGTGTAGTATTCCATTGTATGAATATATCACAGTTGGGTTTTCCATTCTCCTGATGAGGTATCCAAGTTACATTTGGGTAATTTCTGGTTAGGAACTATGATGAATAAAGTTTCCATGAGCATTCCTGTATATTTCTTTCGGTGAGCATTGCATTTATTTTTATAGGGTAAATACCTCAGAGTGAAATTACTGGGTGATGGAATATATGGATGTTTGGCTTTAGTAGACCCTGCCGAAGTTTCCCAGGGTGGTTGTGCCCATTTACTCTCCCACCAGCCGCATATGAGGATTCTGATTACATCCTTCCCAGCACTTGGCATTGACAGTTTTTAACATTTGCCATTGTGGTGGGAGTGTAGTGGTATTTCACTGTGGTGTTAATTTTTATTTTCCTGATGATTAATGATGTAGAATACCTTTCCATGTTTATTGGCTATTTTGACCTATTTGATGTAGTGCAGTCTGTTGCCTCCTTTTTTCTGAACTCAATTAAGTGGAATTCACTGGAAAGGTAAAGTGGCTTATATTCCAAGTTATGTAACACCTCCAGCACAGTGTAGGGCAGTGATGTGCTGGCAAACTGGTTCTCAGATTTATTTTTTTTTTTTTTTTTTTTTTTCGAGACAAGGTCTTGCTCTGTCTTGCAGGCTGGAGTGCAGTGACACAATCTCAGCTCACTGCAGCCTCAAGCTCCTAGGCTCAAGCAATCCTTCCACCTCAGCCTCCTGAGAGTTGAGAGTACAGGGTGCGCTGCCGCACCCAGCTAATTTTTGTATTTTTATAGATGGGGGGGTTCACCATGTTTCCCAGGCTGGTCTCAAACTCCTGGGCTCAAGTGATCTGCCCGCCTCGGCCACCCAAAGTGCTAGAATTATAGACATGAGCCACCGCGCCCAGCCAGATTGGCCAGATTTTTTTTAGTAGCCTGATTTGCAATATTTTCTGATTTCTATGATATACATACTTCAACCATAGCCAATTTCAAGCTACTGAATGGCTTGCAAAACTCCTGAATATTTAACAAATGGCTCCCATGAGCCAGGATGGATTGGCTCCAGGATACCACTGCGTCTAGGGTAGCACCTCTAATAAAACTAATTGATATTTCTGCAGCAAACTGTGTAAATATTCACACTAATTGGTATAAAACATCTTCATATCCATTGAGGTCAGATTTTTGCGTGCAAAGAGTCAACCATGAATTAACTGTAAAAGAAGGACTTTCAGTTGAGAAAGATCTTTGGATTTTCACATTGCACGTAAAAGATAATGGGTCTGTTTCTGCATGGATTCCACTGTCTGCAGATTTGCTGATACTGTTGAGATCCTTCGGGAAATCCTGGTGACCTTTGTGAACAGCAGTGAACAATGATTTTGAGCTCAGTGATGTCCAAGGTCCATTTAGTTCTAGAAGTCTATGGCTAAAAATTTAAGAAATATTTCACTAACTGCCCATTTGGCTTTATTTCTATTTTAGTACTACTGTGGGCTGGAGTCTTTTAAAACATGGTTTCTGGAGCCATGGAGAGCTGGTTTCTGGTAAACCCAGCGCTCGCATGGTCCTTCCCACAGAAGGTTCTGGAGTCAGGCTGCCTAGACTTAAATCTTGGCTCCACCACTGGCTTGCTCTTGGATTTGGGGCAAGTCATGTGAAATCCTTCTGTGCCTTTGTTTCCTCACTGATCATGAAAACTGAAGTGTGAAAAAAGGTGGAATTCCTGAGGCCCATCTCTGGGCTGCCCACTGGGGGCTTCCTCAGACACAGGACCCCAGATGGCATTGAGCATCTTGAGTCAGCCAGCGTTGACCAGCGGAGGGGGGCAGTTTGCAGTGGCCACAGGAGAATCTTACTCCACACGACTTAGTGCCCCGGTGTTTCCCCATCTTCCCTGATGCAGCTTCTTTGTCAGTGGCGCTCAGGCCCAAGGCCCATCCCTTCCTCAAGAAATCCTGCTCCTACTTGAGGAAACTTGGCATCCAGGGCCTCCCCCAACCCTGGCAACAGTTCGGAATCCACCACTGTGAGATATCTCAGACCTGGTTTCTTGAGTCTTTTTCTTCCTGTGGGGCCTGTCCGGAGACCCTGATTTAGATCTCGCCTCTCTCCCCTCCCTCTAGGGGCAGTAGAAGCTGTGACCAAGCTCATGCTTTGTGTCCTGGACCGTCCGGGCCAAGAGAAGGCCACCTGCCGGAGGCAGGGCCAGTGGCCACTCTTGTTGGGTTCTCATCATTAAACTGTTGTTCTGATGCCTATTTGTAAAATTGGGTTGTCTGTCTTGTTCCTGTAGGTTCCTGGGAGCTCTTCCATCTGGCTATCAGCCATCAGTTGGATATCTATATTGAAAACATAATGTCTCCTAGTCTGAGGCTTGTCTTTTACCTCTCCTAAATGAAGAGTTCAATATTAATGAAGTCTAATTTATCATTATTTTCTTTTATCATTAGTGGTTCTTTGCTTTTGTGAGACAGGGTCTTGCTCTGTTGCTCAGGCTGAGTGCCGTGGCATGATAACGGCTCACTGCAGCCTCAACCTCCCAAGCTCAAGTGATCCTCACACCTCAGCCTCCCGAGTAGCTGGGACTACAGGTGCACACCACCATGCCCAGTTAATTTTCGTATTTTTTTGTAGAGATGGCGTTTCACCATGTTGCCCAGGCTGGTCTTGAACTCCTGAGCTCAAGTGATCCTTCTTCCTCAGTCTCCCAAAGTGCTGAGATTACAAGTGTGAGCCACCATGCTCAGCCACTGTTTCTTATATCTTTTAGGAAATGAAGATATTTATTCATATTTTCTTCTAGAATTTGTATTGTTTTTGTTTCCACATACAGATCTATGAAATTGATCTATCTTGCAATTAATTATATCTTCAATTAATTTTTGTGTATGGTGCATGATAAGAGTCAAAATTCCTTTTTGTCATATGGATATCTAGTTTTGGTGGCATTATTTATTGAAAAGACCACCCTTTCCCCCACTGAATTTCAGGATACATCATGAACCAGGTGACATGGCATGGGTCCAGTTTTGGACTGTCTTCAGTACTTCCGATCTATTTGTCTTTGCACTAATGCCCATTGTCTTGATTACTATAGTTCTATAGCTTATTTTTATTTAACCTTTTTGTCTTGAGAGAATTGAAGATTTGCGTACAATTGTAAGAAAGAATACAGAGAGATCCCACATTCCCTTTACCTGGTTTCTCCCAATGGTAATATCTTGCAAAACTCTAGTATAATATCACATCTAGAATGTTGATATTGATGCGACCCTCTGGTCTAATTCAGATTTCCCCAGTTTTACCTGTATTCATTTGTGCATGAGTGTGTGTGTGTGTTTAGTTCTGTGCAATTTTATCACCTGTGTAGGTCTGCGTATCCACACAGAGTGAAGCTTCAGAACACTTTCATCACCACCAGAATCTCGTGTTTCCCTTTTCTCAGCCACACCCACCACCCTTCCACATTCTCTCTCCACCCTACTCCTAACCCCAATCCCTGACACTCACTAATCTGTTCTCCACTTCTGTGTTTTTATCCAGAAATGTTATATAAATGGAATCGCACAATAGCCTTTCGGGATTGGCTTCTTTCACTCAGTGTAAATTCCCTTGGGATGCACACGGTGGTTCCGTGTGTCAGTAGTTTGTTCCTTTTTATTGATGAGTGGTATTCCATGGTGTGGATGCACCAATTTGTTTGGCCATTCATCCGTTGAAGGATATCTGAGTTGTTTCCAGTGTGGGGTTACTATGAATAGAGCTGCTATAAACAATCATGTGAACATGATTTTTGTGTGAGCATAAGTTTCTATTTCTCTTGGATAAATGCCCAAGAGTGCAATTTCTGGGGTGTATGGTAATTGTATGTTTAGGGGTTTTTTTCCAATTGGCTTTATTTTGTAGAGCCATCTTAAATTCACAGAAAAAAATTGAATGGAAGGTACAGAGAGTTCTCATATACCCCCATCCCTACATACGCAGAGCCTCCCCCACCTCAAAATCCCACCACCAGAGTGGTACATTCGTTATCATCAATGAACCTAAATTGATACATCATTATCACACAGAGACCATGGTTTACATTAGGGTTCACTCTGGTGTATATTCCATGGCTTTTGGCAAATGTAAAACAACATGTGTCCCTCATTACAGTGTTATTCAGATCATTTTCGCTGCCCTGAAAATCCTCTATGTTCCACCCACTCATCCCTCTCTACCCCCAACCCCTGGCAACCACCTGATGCTTTTACTGTCTCCATAATTTTGCCTTCTCCAGAATGTCATATACAGCTGACACTTAAACGATGCAGGAGGCAGGGGTGCTGACCCTTTGTGCAGTTGAAAATCTGGGTATAACTTTTGACCCCCAAAACCTAACTACTAATAACCTACTGATTACTAGAAAGAAGGCTTACTGATAATGAACAGTTGATTAACACCTATGTTGTATGTTATACGTATTATATACTGTATTCTTACAATCAAGTAAGCCAGAGAAAAGAAAACATTATTAAGAAAAATCATAAGAAAGAGAAAATACATTTACTATTCATTCAGTGGAAGTGGATAATCATAAAGGTCTTTATCCTCATCATCTTCACATTGTGTAGGCAGAGGAAGAGGAGCAAGAGGAGGGGTTGGTCTTGCTGTCTCGGGGTGGTGGTTCATGTGTGAGTTTTTTCAAATTATTGCAAATTTCAAAGTTGTCCAATATATATATATTTAAAATCCACATATAAGTGGACCTGTGTGATTAGAATCTGTGTTGTTCAAGGGTCAACTGTAGTTGAAATCATACAGTAGGTAGCCTTTTCAGATTGGCTTTTTTCTCTTAGTAATATGCATTTAATATTTCTCTATGTCTTTTCATGGCTAGATAGCTCATTTCTTTTTAGTGCTGAATAATATTTCATTGTCTGAATATAGCGCAGTTTACTCGTCCACTAACCTACTGAAGGACATCTTGGTTGCTTCTGTGTTTTGGCAATTATTAATAAAACCGAAATAGACTTTCAAGTGCAAGTTTTTATGTGACATAAGTTTTCAATTCATTTGGGTAAATACTAAGAAGCATGATTGCTGGATCGGATGGTAAGAGTATTTTTAATTCTGTAAGAAACCACCAAACCGTCTTCCAAAGTGGCTGTACCATTTGCATTCCCACCAGCAGTGAATGAGAGTTCCTGTTGCTCCACATCCTCACCAGTGTTTGGTGTTGTTAGTGTTTTGGATTTTTGCCATTCTAATAGGTCTGTGGAGTGGTATCTTACTGTTGTTTAAATTTGCAATTCTCCAATGACATATGATGTTGAACATTTTTCATATGTTTACTTGCTATCTGCATATCTTCTTTGGAGAGGTGTCTGTTAATGTCTTTTGCCCAGTTTTAAGTTGGGTTGTTTGTTTTCTTATTGTTGAGTTTTAGGAGTTCTTCATGTATTTTAGATAACAGTCCTTTACCAGGTATATCTTTTACAAATACAGTCATGCACCACATAATAATGTTTCTATCAATGACAAACCACATATATGAAGGTGGTCCCATGAGATTATAATGGAGCTTAAAAAGTCCTATTGCCTAGTGACGTAGTAGATGTCTTAATGTTCTAGGCTGACACATTCTTCATGTGTTTGTAGTAACGCCGATGTAAACAAACCTACTGTGCCGCCAGTAGTATAAAAGTCTAACATATACAATTATGTACATTTGACCATGATAATAAACAACTGTTACTGGTTATGTATTTACTATATCATGTTTTTATTGTTATTTTGGAGTGTACTTCTACTATTAAAAAAAAGTTCACTTAAAACAGTATGCCATGGTATGCTGGCAGCAGCTCATGCAACTCATGTTTATTTTTGTACAGCTGTACAATGTGTTTGTGTTTTAAGCTAATTGTTATTACACAAGAGTCAAAAGTTTTTTTTGTCATTGTTTTGTTTTGTTTTTAAGACGGAGTCTTGCTCTGTTGCCCAGGCTGGAGTACAGTGGCACAGTCTCGGCTCACTGCAACCTCTGCCTCCCGGATTCAAAGAATTCTCCCTGCCTCAGCCTCCCAAGTAGCTGAGATTACAGGTGCCAGCCACCATGCCCGCCTAGTTTTGTATTTTTAGAATAGACGGGGTTTTGCCATGTTGGCCAGGCTGGTCTTGAACTCCTGATCTCAGGTGATCCACCTGCCTCGGCCTCCCAAAGTGCTGGGATTACAGGTGTGAGCCACCGTGCCCAGCCAAAAAGTATTTTTTAAGTTTAAAGTTTATAAAGTAAAAAAGGTACTGTAATCTGAGTTGAGTTCTTGCTGCATTTTGAGAGTTCTTTGAGAGTTCTAAGGTTAATTTATTATTGAAGAAAGAAAAATATTTTTTACAAATTTAGTGTGCCCTAACTATACAGTATTCGTAAATTCTACAATAGTGTACAGTAATGTCCTCAGCCTTCACATTCATTCACACCTCACTCATTGACTTACCCAGAGCAACTCCCAGTCCTGCAAGCTCCACTCATGATAAATGCCCTATACAGGTGTACCATTTTTAAATCTTTTACACCATGTTTTTACTGTAGCTTTTCTGTTTAGATATGTTTAGATACACAAATATGTACCATTGTGTTACAATTACCTAGAGTATACAATACTGTACCATATTGTACAGGCTTGCAGTCTAGGAGCAATAGGCTATACCATCTGGCTTCGGTGTATAGTAGGCTATAGCGCCTGGGTTGGTGCCAGTATGCTCTATGACGTTCTTTGCACAAGGACAAATTCACCTAATGAAGCATTTCTCATAACATATCCCCATCATTAAGCAATGCATGACTGTATTTCCTCCTAGTCTGTGGCTCGTCTTCTCATTCTCTTGATATTGTCTTTTACAGAGCAGAAGTTTTTAATTTTAATGAAACCCAGCTTATAAATTATTTCTTTTATGTCTCATGCCTTTGGTGTTGTTTGTTTGTATCTAAAAAGTCATTACCATTCCCAAGGTCATGTAGGCTTTATCCTGTGTTGTCATCTAGGACTTTAATAGTTTTGTGTTTTACATTTACGTCTATGAGCCATTTTGAGTTAATTTTTGTGAAAGGTGTAAAGTCTGTGTTTAGACTCTTTTTTTTTTTTTTTTTTTTGGCATGAGGATCTCCAGTTTTTCCAGCACCATTTGTTGAAAAGACTCTCTTTGTTCCTCTGCATTGCCTTTGCTTCTTTGTCAAGTATCAGTTGACTATACTTATGTGGGTCTATTTCTGGGCTCTCTATTCTGTTCCATTGATCTGTTTGTCTTTTCTTTCACCAATGACCACATTGTCTTGATAATAATAGCTTTATAGTAAGTCTTGAAGCTGGGTAGTATCAGCCCTCCAACTTTATTCATCTTCAATGTTGAATTGGCTATTCTTGGTCTTTTGCCTTGCTGTATAACTTTTAGAATCAGTTTGTCAATACCCTCAAATAACTTGTTGGGATTTTGATTGGGATTGCATTGACTCTATAGATCAAGTTAGAAAGAACTGACATCTTGACAAGATTGAATCTTCTATCCATGAACATGGAATAACATTCCATTTATTCTGTTCTTTGATTTCTTTAATCAGAAGTTTGTAGTTTTTCTGATATAGATCTTGTACATATTTTTGTTAGATTTATACCTATTTCATTTTGGGGATACTAATGTAAATGGTATTGGGCTTTCAACTTCAAATTCCGCTTGTTTATTGCTGGTGAAAGTAATTGATTTTTGTATATTAACTTTGTATCCTGCAACCTTGCTATAATTGCTTATTAATTCCCAGAGTTTATGTTTAATTTTATTTTTTAAAAACCTGTCAAACTGTTTTCTAGAGGGGCTGTACCACTTGACATTCCCACTAGCAGCATATGAGTGATTCCGTTTTTCTGCATTCTTGCAAAATCTGGTGTTGTCACTGTTTTTCACTTTAGCAATTCCGATATGTATATAATGCTATCTCATTGTGCTTTTAATTTGCTTTTCCTGATGGCTAATGATGATGAACATCTTTTCATGGGGTTATTTGTCATCAGTATGTCTTCTTTGGTGAAATGTCCACTAATGTCTTTTGCCCGTTTTCTTATTGGATTGTTTGTTGTTGTTGTTGTTGTTTTTTAAATTATTGAGTTTTGAGAGTTCTTTATACATCCTAGATACCAGCCCTTTGTTGTAAATATTTTCTCTCCACTATATGTTTTAATATACCCTGAAATCTAGTAATATTAGTCCTATAGCTTCATGCTACTTCTTCAGTATAGTCTCTGCAGTTGAAAGTCCGTTGGATTTTCATATAAATTTTAGAATGAGCTTATCAAGTTCCCAAGAGGATGTTAATTGGGATTGGGATCTATAGATCCATGTGAGAAGAACTGACATCTTTCAAATCGTGAAAAAGTGCTGGGATTAAAGGAGTGAGCCATCGCACCTGGCCATATTTGTTGATTTTTTTTTTTTTGAAACGGATTCTCGCTGCGAACATGATCTATCTCCCCATTTATTAGGTTCTTTTTTTCATTTCTTTCTGCAGTGTTTTGTGATTTTCAGTGTAAAAGTCTTACACATCTTTCATTAGAGATATTTCTGGGTATTTTATGGGTTTTGGTGATATTGTGTTGTCTATTTAAATTTCTTTGTTTCGGCCAGGCACAGTGGCTCATGCCTATAATCCCAGCACTTTGGGAGGCCCAGACGGGTGGATCACCTGAGTTCAAGAGTTCGAGACCAGTCTGGCCAACATGATGAAACCCCGTCTCTACTAAAAATACAAAAAAATTAGCCAGATGTGGTGGTGGGCGCCTGTAATCCCAGCTACTCGGGAGGCTGAGGCAAGAGAATTGCTTGAACCTGGGAGGCGGAGGTTACAGTGAGCCAAGATCGTGCCACTGCACTCCAGCCTGGGCGACACAGCAGGACTCTGTCTCAAAAAATAAATAAATAAATAATTTTTTTGTTTGTTGCTCATAAGTAAAAATACAAATAATTTTTGAATATTTGTTTGTGTACAGAGACTTTGCTAAACTCACTTCTTAACTCTAATAGTTTGTAGATTCTTTTGGATTTTCCACATTCACAAAATGTCATCTGTGAATAATGATATTTTTATTTCTTCAGTTCCAGTTTGTACATTTTTTCTCATTTTTTGCACTGACTAGGATCTCTAATACAACGTTAAATAAAAATAATGACAGTAGACAGTTAATCTAAAGGGAAAAGCATTCTAAATGTTTTTCACCAATAAGTGTGATGTTAGCTATAGGGTTTTATAGGTGCCCATTATAAGGTAAGAGAAGACCTTTTCAGTTTCTAGTATGGAGAATTTTTATTTTGAATGGGTATTGAATTTTACCAAATGTTTTCCATATTTTTTAATTTTTTCCCACATTTTTTGAAATGATAGTTTTTTAGAACATTTTTGAAGTGGTGAATTATATTGATTTTTTGTGCAGTGGCGAGATCTCGGCTAACTACAACCTCCACCTCCTGGGTTCAAGTGATTCTCCATCTCAGCCTCCCAAGTACCTGGGACTACAGACATGCACCACGAAGCCCGGCTAATTTTTGTATTTTTAGTAGAGACGGGGTTTTGCCATGTTGGCCAGGCTGGTCTCGAACTCCTGACCTCAAGTGATCCACCTGCCTCAGCCTCCCAAAGTGCTGGGATTATAGGAGTGAGCCATCGCACCTGGCCATATTGGTTGATTTTTTGTTTTTTTTTTTTTTGAAACAGATTCTTGCTCTATCGCCCAGGCTGGAGTGCAGTGGCGAGATTCTGGCCCACTGCAACCTCCACCTCCCAGGTTCAAGTGATTCTCCCACCTCAGTCTCCCCAGTAGCTGGAATTACAGGCCTGTGCCACCATGCCCAACTAATTTTTTGTATTTTTAGTAAAGATGGGGTTTCGCCATGTTGGCCGGGCTGGTCTCAAACTCCTGACCTCAAGTGATCTGCCCCCACTTTGCCTCCCACAGTGCTGGGATTACAGGTGTGAGCCACCACGCCCGGCCATATTGATTGATTTTTTTTTTTTTTTTTAATGGAGATGGAATCTCACTCTGTCACCTAGGCTGGAGTGCAGTGGCGCGATCTCGGCTCACTGCAATCTCTGCCTCCCGGGTTCAAACAATTCTTCTACCTCAGTCTCCCGAGTAGCTGGGAGCACAGGTGCATGCCGCCACGCCCAGCTAACTTTTTGTATTTTACTAGATACGGGGTTTCACTGTGTTGCCCAGGCTGGTCTCGAACTCCTGAGCTCAGGCAATCCACCCTCCTCAGCCTCCCAAAGTACTAGGATTTTTGATTTTAAAAATCCGATTTTTGAATTTAAAAGCAACATTAAATTCATGAAATAAATCACCTTTGGTCATGTTGTATTGTGCTTTTTATATATCTCTAGATTTATTATGTGAATATTTGTTTAGTATTTTTGCATCTACATTTATGTAGATATTGGCTTATAATTTTTCTTTTTTGTAATGTAAAGTGAGTCAGGAAATATTCATAAATTGAGTCAGGAAATATTCCCTCCTTTACTATTCTCTAGAAGAATTTATAGGATTAATGTTCTTTATTCTCTAAATATTTGGGAAAATTCACCGGTGAAGCCATCTAGGCTTAGATAATTTTTTTGTGTGAGAAGGCTTTAAATTAGAGATTCAATATTTAAAAATAGGTATAGGGCTGTTCAAAATTTTTATTTCTTCTTGTATCCTTTTGGTAAGTAATGCTTTTCAAAGAATTTGTCCATTTCAATTAAATTATCCAAGTTTTGGCATAAAGATGTTTACAATATTTTCTTATTGCCTTTTAAATGTCTATAGTATCTATGGGTGCAGTGCTTTGGGAGGCCGAGGCACGCAGATCACTTGAGGTCCGGAGTTCAAGACCAGCCTGGCCAATATGGTGAAACCACATTTCTACTAAAAATAGAAAGATTAGCCGGGCATGGTGGTGCGCTCTTGTAGTCCCAGTTACTCGGGAGGCTGAAGCAGGAGAATTGGTTGAACCCAGGAGGCGGAGGTTGCAGTGAGCCGAGATTGCACCACTGAACTCCAGCCTGGTGGACAGATTGAGACTCTGCCTCAAAAATAAATTAATTAATTAATTAAAATGTCTATAGTATCTGTAGTGATGCCCTTTCTTCATTCTTGATGTTTATAACTTATGTTATCTCTCTCTCTCTCTTCATGATCCTTTTCAAAGAACCAACTTTTGGCTTTGTTAGTTTTCAGATCCATTTAAAATGGAATTCTGAGGCTGGGCGCAGTGGCTCACGCCTGCACTCCCAGCACTTTGAGAGGCCAAGATGGGTAGATCACCTGAGGTCAGGAGTTCGAGACCAGTCTGGCCAACATGGTGAAACTCTGTCTCTACTAAAAATACAAAAATTAGCCAGGGGTGGTGGTATGCGTCTGTAATCCCAGCTACTTGGAGGCTGAGGCAGGAGAATCGCTTGAACCAGGCAGGCAGAGGTTGCAGTGAACCAAGATCACGTCACTGCACTCCAGCCTGGGTGACAGAGGGAGACTCTATCTCCAAAATAAATAAATAAATTCTGAGCTTGAATTTTTTGGTATCACATAAATATTTAGAATTCAGGCCTTGAATCCATGTGAGGGCCAGTCAGTATCCACAACTTCTCAGAGGTTACTCCTCTTTAATCCCACCCAGACCCAAAGCTGAGACAGATCATTTTCTTTGCTGTCTGTCTTCATGGGGCAGGATTGAAAAAAAAATCACGCCTTTCCTGAGTCCATAATTTATGTAGGGTGAGCTCTGACTCATTTGGCTGTCTGTCCTGTACAGGTTGCAGGCTTTGTATTACCTGAGTTAGAGATGTCTGCATGACATCCACAACGCCAATGTAGGCTGATCTCTCAGGACTCATATTCCTGCTTTGTTTCTGGCACAAGAGAATTTCTCTACTTTCTTGAAGACTTATTCATTTCTATATAATGTTTAAAATCTATAGCATTTGACAGTGGTGAGAACGTAGTATTTCTTACCTTAGGGTGTTTGTATTGCTGTTCCCTCCAGCTGGAATGCTTTTCACCGAGATATCTGCAGGGCTGCCTCCTTTGCTCTGTTCCTCACACCTTACCTTCTCAGTGAGTCCTACCGGACTTCCCTATTTAATCATCTTCCTCAACTCTAGCACCCCCTATTCCCCTTACCTTCTCTGCTTTTCCTTTTTTTGTTTTTGTTTGCTTTTTTTACACAGGGTCTTACTGTGTTGCCCAGGCTGGAGTGCAATCATAGCTCACTACAGTCTCCATCTCCTGCTCTCAGATGATCCTTCTGCTTCAGCCTCCTGAATAGCTGGGGCTGCGGGCACACACCAGCACGCTTGGCTAATTTTTAATTTTTTTAGTAGAGATAAGATCCAGTTATGTTGCCCAGGCTGGTCTCAAACTCCTAGACTCAAGCGATGCTCTCACCTCAGCCTCCCAAAATGCTAGGATTACAGACGTGAGCCACCATGCCTGTCTCTTTCCTTTTTGTCATAGAACTTATAGCCATCTGTGTCATTTACTGATTTATCATGTTTTTTGTTTATTGACCAGTTCCTTTTGCTAGATGTAAGCTCCATGAAGGCAGGTTCTTTATGTTTTCTTTACTCCAAATTCCTAAAACAGTGTCTGGCACATAGCAGGCTCTCAGTAAATATTCTCTCAGTAAATATTCTTTTTTTTTTTTTTTTTTTGAGACAGAGTCTTGCTCTGTTGCCCAGGCTGAAGTACAGTGGCATGATCTTCACTCACTGCAACCTCCACCTCCTGGGTTCAAGCGATTCTCCTGCCTTAGCCTCCCGAGTAGCTGAGACTACAGGCGCCCACCACTATGCCCAGCTAATTTTTTGTATTTTTAGTAGAGATGGGGTTTCACCATGTTGGCCAGGCTGGTCTCGAACTCCTGATCTCAGGCGATCCACCTGCCTCAGCCTCCCAAAGTGCTAGGATTACTGGCGTGAGCCACCACGCTTGGCTCAGTAAATATTCTTTAAAAAAGTGTCCAGAAACTGAGTCCTTTTATTGGACAGAGGGGAAAACAGGAGTGTAGAGAGGGAAAGGGATTTGTCTAAGGTCACCTGGAGAGATGGTGGCAGAGCCAGGACCAGAACAATTTCTCCTGGCCTGTTACGATGTGCCCTCTGTCTCCTCGGAGCCTCCCCGCAGGGCTCAGGTGTGAGTGGTGCGGAAGCAGCCTGCATCTCATAGCACTGTGGGCCACTTTCTCCTTTGGGAAGCACAGTCTGCCCTGATTTCTGTCACATGCCGCTCCCTGTTTTCCTTCTCCTTACCTGCTTACATTCTTTTAGCCTCTTTTGCTTGACCCATGAAGTGGCTATGTCCTTAGGCTCTGTCTCTCTCAAGGTCCTCTTATTGAATGACCTTGCCCACTCCACACCTTCAGTCATTCCCTCTCCAGGCTCAGTCTCTCCCAAGTGCCCATTTTTCTGGACATCTCTTTTCAAGCCTCTGGATGCCTGGCAGGCTCCTTGTGTGCAAGAGAAAAGCCTTGGTCCTGAAGCAAAATACCTGGCTCCACACTCACTCAGTGAACCCGTGGGTCAATCCTCACCACTCTCTGAGCCTCGAAGTTTCCTTCTGAGAAAAAGGACATCTTTTCATTCAACCCCCACAGGTTTGTTGGGAGGTTCTAGGAAGACTGTGGATTGACAGCTGTTTGCAAACTTAAAACATGGCACCAAAGGAGGGACAGCACTCTGTGCCCCATAGACAGTGCACACAAGTCCCCAAGTGGGCCATCCTCTTCCGGCCTCCCCCTACCGTTTGCCCAGACCTCTTGTCTCCAGGGCAACCCTACCAGTCCCCCATACCAGATACTGGAGCCTCGTTTTGCCTCCTCCTCTCCCCCATCCCCACTTTGGGATCCACCAGCAACAACGTTGGTTCTGCCTACTCGGTATCTCTTTCCACTGTCCCCTCCTCCCCCTCCTACACTCCAGCCCAGTCTAGGTCCCATCAGCTCTCCCCCGGACAGTTTCAGTGGCCTCCTTTCTGGTGTCCCTGGCTTCCTTCTGTTTGGAAAAAGCCTCTACTCTCTTAGGCTTCCGATGTGACAGTTGCCTCCAAATCCAAGATTTGGATTAGTGGGGTCAACAAGATGGGCTGCTTGAGTGGGGTCACCAGAGGATGCACGGGTTGATGGTTGACCAGATGTTCACTGGTGAGGCCTGTTTATGAGATGCTTTGAGTGGGATCCACTAGATGCTGAAGCAGGCAGGGTTTGGTTGTCCCTCTACTTGGGTGAAGGTGTCAGATACCCAGGTGAGGTCAGGCCCAGAGCTGACTTGAGGGAGCTGAGGCCAGAAAGGGGCTAAGACGCATCTGTCCACATCCCTCCATTTCTCCCTCTCCACCCAAGGGTCCTTGAATTCCCAGCCACAGCCCCATCCCTCACCCCACTTTGTGTGGGTCTCTGGGGCAATTCCAGAAAGTCGTCTTCTGCCCACTTCAGCATAACCTGGGACTTTATCCCGGCTCCACCACTTACTCCCTTGGAAAAATGCATTTACTTACTTGGGCTTCAGTTTCCTCTCTGAAAAACGGGGCTTTTAAATCCTCCCAGCTGAGGTATTGGGAGAATCAGTTGAAAGTCCCTCCGAAGTCTTTGGTGCTATGCGCAGGAAATACATGGGCCAGGGGTCACTTTCTCTCTATCCTTCCACCCTTCCCACTTGCCCCACACTCTGAGCATTTGAAGGGAGAAGACCTTGTCTTGTTCCTGAGACACTCCTCCTACCCCATGCCTGGCCCAGGGGTGCCCAGAAATGTTTTCTGAATTGAATCAAGGAAGGGAGAGGGTGTTGGGAAACAAGCAGGGCTCTGGCCAGGACATTTAGACCTGGGGTAGGGACAGGACTATCCCTCACAGTCCCAAACACACCTTTTCATCCTGTTAACGAATTTTGGCTTTCAAGTCCTACAGACCTGGGTTCGAATCCTGGCCCGGCTCCGAGGCCTGGCACAAATGATCTCAGGTCTACAAGCCTCAGCTCCTCATCTGCAAAGGCTGTGGAGCGATCTCCAGCTCACAGGGGTGCTGACACACAGTAGGTGCTCAGGAAATGGCACCCAGCCCATATTCCTCCTTCCCTTCCTCCTTTTTGCCTTTCCTTTCTTCCATGTGAGAGATGTCTCCAAGGAAACAGGAGGAATTATTTTAAGAAAAGAGCCAAGGACTCGGGTGGGAGCGGATGGTGGCTCGGGCATCTGGAAGGCAGAGGCAGGCTGCACTGGCCCTTCAAGGAGACAATGGGACCCAGGTGCCTCCTCATCTCAGACAGCACTAGGCAGGGCCTATGGCAAATCTATGTTGAGGGGCAGTGGAAAAATGCTCCTGGCACCAAAGAGCGGGAACAGAGCAATGGACCCCGCTCTGCATTTGCCTTACTTGGTGGCCCTGAAAAAGTCCCAGCCCTCCAGCCTTGTGGCCTGGGGGTGAGTGGGAGGTGCTACTGCAAGGGAGGTGGGCAGGGAGAAGGTGGATTGGGGCTGGTGAGTTCCGGGCTTAGAACAGTAAAAGTGAAGGTCTCAGGGTGCTTCTGAGCTGGGCAGAAATTCATTCATTCATTCATTCATTCACTCATTTGTTCATTCGTTCAACTCATATCTACTGAACTGAACACCTTCCTCCTCTCTGCCAGGCAATGAGCACACCTCATTTCACGTTTTCCTCAGAATATCCTTGTTATGAGATTTTTGCCCCCATTGTGCAGATGAAGAAACTGAGGCTCTGAGAGGCGAAATGAATCACCCAAGTCCACAAAGTCAAAGATTCAAGCAGGGCACGGTAGCGTGCACCTGTAATCCCAGCTACTGGGGAGGCTGAAGTAGGAGGATCACTTGAGCCCAGGAGTTTGAGGCTGCATTGAGCCATGATCATGCCACTGCACTCCAGCCTGGGCTGCAGAGCCAGACCCCATCTCCAAAAAAAAAAAAAAAAATCAACAGTTCTTTCCCAGCCTTGTCCTCATTTTCTATAGATCACTATCACCTTCAATAAAAAGTCCTGATGCCTTGAGAGGACCTCACGGTCATGATGATCCAGCCCCTGCCAACCTTTCTGGCTTCACCTTTGAGCTCTCGAGGCTTCCGTCTCAGTGAGCTGCCAGTAGTGGCTCAGATGTGCCCCAGCCTGGCCTCCAGGTCTCTGAGCATGTCCTTATGCTGCAACGTCCCCTCTGTCTTCCCCTTGCTCTTCAGGCTAAGTCCTGCACAGCTTAGGGGTCACCTCTTCCTGGAACCCTTCTGACCCTCTCCCAAGGCTCAGTCGGTGCCCTACAGGAGTGGTGGGATTTCTTGTGTCTCCTCCGTGGGCAGCAAGCCCCTTGAGGCCAGTGACATTCCTCATGCAACTCTGCATCCCTGGTACCCAGGAGGGGCTGGACCTGGGTGGGTATCAGTGGGTACCAAGTGAGTGAATGAATGAATGAGATAAGGTACAGTGTGAAATTGCTACTCCTAGCCTCAATCATTTTGTTCTCTAAACATTTCCCAGGCACCTCCTCCATGCCAGGCCTGATGCCAGCCCCGGGGAAGACGATAACTCAGCCTTGCAATTCACTTTGTGGTTCACAACATGCTTCCATTATAACAGTCCCAGCCACCCTGCAAAGTAGATGTTTGTGTTGTTTTGGGCTGTGTCCATTTTTTGAATGTGGAAACTGAGACCCAGTGAGGTTGGGTAACTTGCCCAGTCACAGCCAGTGTGTGGCAGAGCTAAGATATGAATCTAGGCCTGCTCACTCCAGAGCCCACACTCTCCCCACACCGGGAAAACAAAGCAAAATAGAGCAAAGGAATACATGACACTTAGAAATTTATTTTGGAACAAATTTGGACAATATAGAAAATTTGGAAAATATAGGAGAGGAGAAAAAAGGAGGTAATTCTGCATAGCTCCCCTCCCCTGGGATACATGTCATTAAGTGTCATTAAAAGTTTGAGAATCTTCTGCTTGTTTTGGCTGAGCCTGGCCAAGTTCATATGATGTAAGCAGCACACGGTATGAACCCAGACTGTCAAATGCTGCCTTTTTTAATTTTTTTGAGGCAGGGTCTCCCCCAGTCACCCAGGCTAGAGTGCAGTGGTACAAACACGGCTCACTGCAGCCTTGACCTCCTAGGCTCAAGTGATTCTCCCACCTCAGCCTCCCAAGTAGCTGGGACTACAGGCATGCTCCACCGCACCCAGCTAACTTTTTAATTTTGTAGGGATGGGGTCTCGCCATGTTGCCCAGGCTGGCCCTGGACTCCTGGCCTCAAGCAGTCCTCCTGCCTCAGCCTCCCAAAACACTGGGATTACAGGTATAACCGTGCAGGTCTCAAATACCACGATTTGATATTAATTTAATGTGGCCTGAACCCCAAGGAGCTACTTCTAGTCTTGTGGGAGAGGAGGAAGTAACAGGTGTGCCTAAGTGTGGGTTCCCCCTAAGTGGACCCTGAAACAGGCACTTGAGTGCAGGTAGTTTATCTGAGAGGTGATCCTGGTCTGCAGGAGGGAGGCAGAGGAGGAGGGAAAGTCAGTCAGATGGGCATTTGCCAGCAGGGCACCACTGTGGGCCACTGGAGCTCCATCTTGCTGGGGACCTTCTGAAGAACAGTGGAAAGCGTGCCTGAGACTGTCTCCCTGAAGGCTCGGAGGCTGCAGCATTTCCTCTGTGACTCTTTTCCCCAAGGGACTGAAGGTTCTGCTGGGGGCCTTACTCTCCTGCATTTGCAAGCCGTCCTGTGCTTGGATGGGACAAGCTCTTGCAACTTCAGAAAATGCCATCAGGCAGAAAAGTGGAGAGACCTGGTGGGTGCTTGCAGCAGACCGGAGTTCAGGAGCTGTCCACCAAGGCTGCAGCAGAATTCAAGGTGGGCACCAACAGCATTTGCTTTGAGATGTGGTGTGTCTTTGTCATCATACAGTATTTTGGGGGTATAAAACCAGGAATGAGACATAGAATGAGACATAGAAGTCAGGGGTGATTTCCCCAGAATAGGTGACATTCGAGTTGAATTTTGAAAGGTGACTACACAATGGGAGAAGAGGCATTTCAGGTAAAGGCTGAGGTGTGAAACAGCTTGTTGTCTTCAGGAGAAACTGCAGAGCTTGTACCTGAGTCATGGGGTTTGGCCAAGACTGGTTTGGTACAAGCTCAATGTCATCATTAGCTAGATATGGTCATTATCCGGATTTAATCATTATCAAATTACAGACCTGGTTTATATTCCACTCTCACTGCATCTCTGTGGACCTCTCCATCTCTTTTTCTGTCTTTGTCTCTATGAGTTTCTCTCTCTCTTTTTAAAAATACATACTTCAGATACACACAAGCGAGTTAAACTGAGTCCTTGGTTCATGACCTGCCTTCAGCATTGGTGCATCAAGTCCTACAGTGTATATAATACAAGATGGTAGAAAACATAATCTAACATATGCACCTTGAGCCACTGCTCACCCCAAGAACTAGAACAGAATCAGTATCTGACATCTGCCTCTGTGCTGCACCCCATCCCATCCCCCAGCTCTCTGCTGGAGGTCACTAAGATTCTGAATTTTGAGTTTATCCTCCCCTAGTTTCCTTGTTTTTAGTGTTATTACATGCATGCATACCTAATTAATATGTAGTTTGTTTTTTACTTGTTTATTAATTTTATGTTAAAAAGTGCCATACTGTATATAGTCTTGTCTTTTCTTTTTAGCTCAATGCTGTTGATGAGCATGTGTCCATGTTGCTGTATGTAATCATGATTTATTTGTTCTGAAGGCTGTATGTGACTATACCATTATTTATTTCTTTTTTTATTCTCCCGTCGATGGACAGTCAGGCTGTCTTCTGGTCTTCTGCTATTGCAAACAGTGCTGTGTGGCTGTTCCTGCGCATAAATCCTAAAGCTCTGCAAAATGCAGTCTGGGCATCCTCAGCCCGGGCATCACCTGGAAACTTGTTAGAAATGCAGAGTCTGGGGCCCTGCCCTAGCCCCGCCAGAACTGAATCTGCATTTTAACAAGACCCCTGGGGGATTCACTGGCTTATTCACGTTTGAGAAGCACTGGCCGAGTGTACCTCTGCATGGGTTTCTCTTGGGCACACACATCAGGAGTGGAAGTGCTGGGTCGCAGTGGGTGGCCCAGATCACCCTCCCGGCAGCAGCTTCGGAGCTGCCACTGAGCTAGAGCTTCCCCAGCTCTTGGTATTGTCCCACGTTCTCATTGTTGCCAGTCGACTGGGCGTGCAGTGGCATCTCATCGTGGTCTTGACTTACATTTCCCCCATGACTAACGAGGTCAGGTACCTCCTCGTATGTTTACCGGCCATATGTTTCCCCTTCTGTGAAACGCCTGTTCCTGTTTTTTGCTCTTTTTTCTTTTAGGCTCACTCTACTCAATCCTGCCTTTGCATATGCTGTTCTTTCCATCAGAAATGCCTTCCCCTTTCGCTGCCCTGTGTCAGTTCTTCCAGGAAGCCCTCTCTGATTGCTGCTTAGGTTGTGAGCCTCCTCAGCCTCACAGGCAGGAAAACTCGGTGTCATTGTCCCTTCATTCTTCTCCTGAAGTCTCTTCCTCACTGGAGAGACTGTGAACTTATATGGCTTGGTTTGCATAGAGTTAACAATTTTTTCACTTTAGTTGCCATTATTTTCAGGGATTTTCTGAAGTTTTACATTTCAGAAAATCTTAACTGCTAGTTTCTCTTGAAAAAATAAGATATGGCTCCACTGTCTCCTTCCCTAGATGGCAAAATCAGCTAGTGCTGAGCAGGGGCTGCCCCTGCTGGACCATGTGTCGCAGTCCCCACAACTCCAGGCTCACAACTTGCTTAAACAACCTGTCCAAGCCCTGTGGGCATTTGGGTTTGTGACCCTTGCCTAAGCGTGCCCAATGCTTGTTCCTCTAAAACTTGTCCTTCCTTTCCCTCCTCCCCATAACCCCATCCTTGTTCCCACTCAGGGCTTTGCATCTCTCCCCTGTGCCATCACACTAGCCTCCTTGACATTTCCTTTCTCTAGTCTTGCCTGTTCCAGTCCACTGCCATGTCACACTCCTGCTCAAGAACCAGCAATGGCTCCCCCTTGCCTTCCCAGGCACCACCTGACTTTCTACAAAACAAAAAAGTATCACAATAGGAATATTTTATGTCCACAAAAAAGTCTAGAGAACAACATGACAAACACCCATGTGCTCACCACCCCGGCTTAAGACATAAACCACTTCAAGTATATTTAAAGCCCTTACTACAACATTCCCTTCCCTCTCTCCCTCACGGTCACTACTCTCTTGAATTTGCTATCACTCCCATGCATGCTTTTACACTTGTATTACATATGTATGTGTCGCTAAACAATATATGGTATTGTGTTGTATATTTACAAACTTTATGTATCTGGCATGAAATTATGTTTTCCATCTGCAACTTGCTTTTTCCATCCAACAACATATATTTTTATTTTAAAAATTGTATTGAAGTATAGCATTCATACAAAGAGCACACAAATCGTAAGTGTACAACCCTGGATTTTCACAAACTGAATCAACAGTGTGTTTTTGAGATTCAGCCTCACAATGCATAAGCTTGCAATCACCTATTTTGAGGATTGTGGATCACAGACAGTTTTCCATTGTCTGAATGCGTTGCTATTTATCCAGTTTCCAAATGATGGACATTTAGGCTGTGTCCAGCTTTTCACTATTACAAATGATGCTGCTATGAGCATCCTTGTGCAAGCCTCCCGGGCCCCCATGTGAGGTGTTCTCGAGGGCAAAGCCTGCTCATCTTCAACCTGATCATATATATACTGCCAGGTCGCTGTCCAGCCCCTGGCTCTCGCTGGCTCCCAGCTCATTCGCCAAGATCTTCCCACTGCTCCAGGGAGCCCACTCTCCTCCTTGCTGACACCCTGCCCAAACATGCCACCTCTTTGCCTGCTGCATGCAGGTGTTAAACTCACCTTTCCATCCAGGCTTTACTGAAGCCCTGCCTCTTCCAGGAAGCCCTCTTGGGCAGCGCTGGGCCTCAGGGTGTCATCTCCTCTGAGTGACCTCCTCTCACCCCAGTTGTTAGAGCCAGAGAAGATAGAGACAAACCCAGACCAGACACTGGGGAAAGGGGAATGTGTTCTGGAGAAAGGAAACATGGGTAGACTAGTAGGGAGTGTGAGAAGCTGGGGTACGAAACAGATTGCTCTGGGCCTTGATGGATGAGTAGGAGTTTGTCAGGTAGAGAGGTGGGAGGGCATGGCAGGCACAGGGAAAGGCAGAGGCTGGGCACTGAAACAGTCATCACTGGGTTGGGGATGGGAGCAGGGTGGGTGGGTGGTGGAGGAGACTGGAACAGGGCTGTGAGGAGCCTTGCAGGCCACCCTTTCACGCCATTCTGACCCTTCTGCATTCAGAGGCATTCTCTGGAGATGGCTGTGTGTGGGAGCCAGAGAAGGCAGGCACATTCATTTGACACCTACTGAATGCCAGGCACCGGTAAAGAGCTCATACCCATGATCTCTTTGGTTTCTCACCCAAGTTGGGGATAGAGACTCGTGGTGTCCCCATTTTACAGGTGGAGGAATGGGGCTCAGAGAGGGACAGTCTTTTGTCTGTAACCACAGAGCCAGGAGAGGCAGGGCTGGTACGCAGTTCAGGTCCATCCCACTCCAGAGACTGCATTTAACCCCCGTTCAGCCAGAGGCTAGAAGACACCTGGGAGAGGGTTCTGCGGAAGCAGGTCACCGGGAGGGGGCACCCATTCCTAGAGGCAGGAGCCCCAAGTTCTCGGGGGTGGGGTGGTTCCTGACTCGCGCGGTGTGACCCAGGCCAGTCTCGTTCTCTCTGGGCCTCAGTTTCCCTCCTCCACGGGGCGGCGATGGTCAACACAGGTTCCTGCCGGCCCGCCCCGTAGCCTGGGGTTCCAGGCTCCCGTGCCACCGCGGCCCGCGCTGTGTGACCTTGTTCCAGTAGCCTGCCCTCTCTGGACTGGCAGCCCCGGATTTCCAAGCGCTCTTCCGGATCGCGACAGAGCGGTCGCCCGCTGCGGAGACCCTCCCCCTTCCCCCGGGTTGCGGGGGCGTGGGTGGGGGTGGGGCGCCAGGAACGGCGCGGGCCCCCCCAAGGCCCCCCCAGCCCCGCGCCCGCGGCCCGATCCGCGCCTGGTTTTGGGCGCAGCCGCACGGCCCCCTCCCCCGCGCTCCTCTCCCCGCTCCCCGCCCCCTCCCCGCCGCTCTCGGGGAGCCGGGGCCGCACGGCTCCTCCTCCCGCAGCCGCATCTGGGGCGCCGCGCCGGCCGGAGGAGAGGCATGGGGCGCCCGCGGGCCGGAGCCGGGGCGGGGGCCGGGGCCTAGGCGCGCGGACCTGCGAGCGGACCCGAGAGGAGGCGGCGGCGCAGCGGAACGGCCGAGCGGGCCGGAGGCGGCCGTGGCGCCCGGCGCAGGTGAGGGCGCGGGGGTGGCGCGCGGCGGCTCCTACCCCCTTCCCGGGCCGGCGCGCTCCGTCCCTCGGCTAGACCCCCCGATCTGGTCTCCTCCCCGACAGACCTCCCTGAACCGGGGGACGGCGCTGGCGCAGAAAAGCCCCCTCCCCTGCCAGTTCTGTCTTCCGAGCCCGGGTCCGAGGGGCCGGCTGTGCGGCTGGGAAGCGCCTTCTCCGGTTGGGATCGCCCCATCCATGTCTCCCCGGACCCTCAAATCGGGGGCGGCGGCACCGGGGCCCGGAACCCCTGTCCGGGACCGGATCCCCATTCCGGCTCTTTTTCCCGCGGACTCCCCCGTACCCCATATCAAGCGGCTGCCAAAGCCTGGAAGCCCCCTCCTCAGGCCCGCCCCGTAATCCGCAGGGCGGCCTGGGAGTCAGGCGGACCCCTCCCGTGCCCGGCCAACCTTGGCGCTTGGGAGAGCAGGGCTATGCCGGCCGGGGCATTCTTCCATTCAACCCAGCTGCCTCGGATCCTGTCTCGGTAGACCCGGGAGCCGCCGGCTCCCCGCTTCCCGAGCTCTTTCCCTGACCTGGCATCTGGGGAGGGGGCGGGGGCAGCACCCCCCTCCCGCGCTGCATAGCGCCCCCTCCCTGTTTGCGTCCCTGGGAGGGGCTGGGCTGACCCGGGCACCTGGGCTGGGGGGGCACTCACATGGCTACCGGAGGCCCCCACGTGCGGCGCCCCGCGGAGACAGGGGTTCGCGTTCAGAGCTGGTGGCGGATGGACCAGGTGGCCGCGGGGACCAGCTGGGTCCAGATGTGCTGGGCCTGCTGGGAGGGGACAGGTGCTACCTGGACGTGTGATGGCCCTTGGTCTCTTTTGGCCGAACCTGCCGCTCCGATCCCCCTCCATCCCTCCATCCCTCCCTCCATCCCTCCATCCCTCCATCCCTCCCTCCATCCCTCCGGCCCTTCTCCCCTTCTTCCTCCGCTGCCTGTGTTGCAGAGAGGGGCTGTCAGAGACTGTTGATGTGGGAAAAAATGAAATGGGGGAGGGGTTGTGATTGGCAAAGGCCAGTTGTGCGGGGAGCGGTGGGTAGAGGAGGTGCCCTGAGAATGGGAAGCCCTAAGCTTGGAGGGCAGCGCTGACGGGGAGAGGGTTCCTGGCACCCCCACCTGCCTGGAAGTGGAAATGACATAGCGGGAGGGGGCTGCAGTTCCAGCCCCGGGGAGACTGGCCTGCCCTGCCTCTACCTCCATTGCACCTCCTCTCCAAGCCTAGTCCCCAGTAGGGAGGGGGGAGTCCTGGCTCTCTCTGCCTCTGAGCCCTCACTTGTGGGAGGGGGCTGTTTTCCGCCAGCTGGAAGTGGTGGGAATCAGTTGTACAGGACCATCTCCGAGAATGCCTGTTGGAAGAGCCCTGTTTCTGGCCCTCCTTGGTGGCCACGTCTCTCTTGCCTTCTCTGCCAGAGGGCATTGGGCTGCCTGGTCCCAGGGTGGGGCTGCAGAGCTGGTGCCCTGGCCTGGCCGATGGGTGGCTGGAGTGTTGGAGCCACCACCAGGCCCTAGAGCCGGCTGTCGGGGCCAGTCAGCGGCAGACTCCGAGTGTGTTCCCAGCAGCTCCGGAGGCGCTGGCTGTGCACGTGGGGCTGGCTAGAGTGCCTGTCTCCCGCTGTGGCAGGGGTAGGCCAGGGATCCTGTGTCCTCCAGGAGCTGGGACAGCGCAACTCAACTTCTGGGAGTGTGCCCGTGTGTGGTGTCCATGGCGACCCCGTACTCACCTGCCAGAGGCCTGGTGAGGCCTGTGCTGGGTGCTGGGGAGTGCAATGGCTGACAGGGTCCCCACCTCCAGGAGCCTCTTTTTTGTTGGGGGAGGCAGCCTGTGTCAGGCATTGGAGACAGTGTCCATGCTGAAGAGAAACTGTGAGCTGGACGGGACCTGATGGCTGGGTTATGTGGAACCCCGGGTGCCAGCCTTGAGATGGAACTGCAGGTCTGAGGGCTGTGCCCCGGGCGTGAAGCTGCCTGGCAGCTGAGTTGGTGTTTTTGAAGGAAGGCTGTGCAGCACTTGGGAACTAGGAGAGAATGTGTGCTTTGGAGCTTTCGGGAGACGCTGACGTATCGGATGTATCGGGGCACCCACTGACATCTCATTAGGTTCTTGTGTGGTTTGTGAGCCACAGGCTTCGTAAATGCCAGCAGTTTCACATGATGGGGAGGCTCTGAGGAACTGTATCCTGGGCACTGTATGTGACAGAAGCAGGTGGTCCCTACCCTCCTATACTTCCGTGATGGGTATTCATTCATTTAGAAAAGCATTAGAAAATCGCATTTGCTGACATCAGTGCATTTGAACACTTTCATTTAAACATTCTGAAATGTGAATTAATAAAATCTTGAATGCAGGGTTTTTTTTTTATAGAAAGCACACAGTAGGTACTCAATAAATGTCATGGCTCCCAGGATGAAACCCAACCTCCCCCCACCGCCCCAACTAGCTACTTTCTAGCCACATCTTGCTCCCCACTCCCTCCCTCTTTGGCTCCGGTCCCCCTGGCGGGCCTTCAGTTCCTGGAACAGGCCACGTTCCCTCCAGCTTCAGGGTCTTCACACATGCTGGCTCGTCTGCCTGAACATCTCCAGCCCCCTTCTCCCATGTGCCTGTTTCACTACTGCTCATCACCCAAGCTTAAGCATCGCTTCCAAAAGAACGCCTTCCTCGATGCCCAGGCCAGGCTGTGTCACTGTCACCACCTGCCCAGCCCCCTGGGCCTCTGCTTCATTACCCTGTGCCCATCCTTCTTGGATGTCTCTGGGTGTGGCTGGTGTGGAGAAGGGCAGGGTCGCGCCTGTGTCTTCACGCCATTCCTCTGGTGCTGAGAAGATGTCTTGGCTCAACGTGTGCACTCATCCATTTCTTTTGACTTTTGATGACCTGGTCCATTCTGAGTGGAGGGCTGGGCTCTGGGGAATGGGGGGAGACTTGGCCAGGCCATTGCCAACATGACTGTCCATGTGCGTTCCCGGCCTCCAGCTGGGTCTGCATACCCAGAGGCATTTAGCCAGGATCTGTGGGAGTTACAGGCCTGTAGCCCCTAAAGTCCCAGCAGGTCTGTGGGACCCCAAAGTCTTTACAAGAGGGAGAGGGGCCATGCTGGGGCAGACCTGGCATCTTTAGAGGTGTGCCGCTGGCCAGGCATTTCCCCCTGTGGCCATTCATTTGCTCACATCATCACCTGCTTACCTGTTCAGCCCTTCCTTCACTCGCCAGGTCACTGGCCTGTTCACTCTTCCATTTCCTAGTCCTCTGTCCGTTCTTTGGGCTACTAGTGCTTCCTGAGGCCCACTCAGTGTCCAGCCCTGTGCCAGGCTTGGGGACACAGAGTCAAACCTGCGAGGACCCCACTCTGTAAACTGTAGCCATCCTGCCAGGTGCTTCCTAGTGATGGAGACTGGTGCTGTCCAACCGCTGGAAGTGCTTCATAAAGGACATGCGCTTGAGTGGGGTTTTGGAGGATTTGGGGATTTGGGTAGATGGAGAATAGTGGGGAAGGACACTGCTGGCTGCGAGAACTGCATGGACAAGCACAGTGGCCCATGCTTGTAATCCCAGCACTTTGGGAGGCCAAGGTGGGAGGATTCCTTGAGCCCAGGAGTTTGAGACCAGTCTAGGCAACATAGTGAGACCCTGTCTCTACAAAAAAAAAAAAAAGAAAGAAAGAAAAGAAAAGAATTACATGGATAAAGGCAGGAAGGCAGCCACATGCTGGGTGAGCTTGGGGATGCTGAGGGTTATGTGTCCTTCTAAGAGGAGGTGGCCACTCCTGAGTGGGCCACAGGGAGGCTGGTGGTGGAGGGAGTAGGGTGCAGTCATGGTCGGCATCCACTCTTCTAGGAGCCCTGTTGCGAATTTGCTGTGCTTCTTTGGATGAGGCGTGTCCCCTCTCTGGGCTCCCTTGATAAAGTGAAAACTTGGACCTGATGATCTCTGAGGGACCTTCTGCCTTCCACTGTCCGAAGTCTGTGATCCTGAGAGCCCTGCATCTTGGGGCATCTGGTGGGCTGTCCTCCCATTTTCTGGACAAGGAAACTGAGCATTAGTTTAGTTTATTAGTAAGGTCTCCAAGGCTGCACAGCTGGTGAGGGGGAGGTGCCAGGGTTTGGATCCAGAGCAAGCCACTGGGTTTGCTGTAGTGGCTTTGAAGGACAGCTTTTGTGTGTAAGCTCCCAGGGCTGGCATCAGCGTGGGGCTGGCGAGGCTTGGCAGTTTCTTCTAACAGATGACCCTGTTGGTTAAGGGAGTGAGGGGGCTGGAGAACAAACTCACTGGGCATCTTTGAGAAAAGCTGTCACCGAGGAGTCCTGTGTGTTGCACCAAAGACAAGCCAACTTCCTACTTTATCGGAATATGGGGGGATGCTTTGTGACTCACATGACTAGATTTTCTTTCGTTGTGACCTATGGGGGAGAGGGTTGCCTGTTCTGTTCCTATATCCCCTCCACAGCGTCTCCTGGCAACTCCTCCAGGCCAGGACTGAAGCCTTTAGGGGTGTGCAGCACGTGCAGTACTCTACAATTTGCAGAACCCATTTCATCCCCCCATCTTCTAGCCACAGCCAGGGTTAGGAATGAAAAGGGATATTGTCTGCATTTGACAGATGAGGAAACTGAGGCTCAGAGTGGTTGGGTGGCTGCCCAAGGTCACTCGGAGGGTGGGGGGGTGGACCCTCAGCCGAGGCGCCCCTCTCACTGGGTCCTTGCAGGGAGGGCAGCGTTTAGGGGCTTCTCACTTGCAGATCGCACATTATTTCCTGAGCCGAGGAGTGGGGCCCGGGATCCTTCTGTGCTGGGTTTCGCAACGCCGCCTCCTCCCTACCGAGCTGTCTGACGTGGCCTTTTCAAAAACCCAAAATGAATGGAAGCACATTTTGTTTGGAGAATTTTGCTACACCCCTCACCAGGGCTGGTTGCAAAACCAGGCTTGGGGATCCCTACTGATGTTTTTTTGATGATGATAATAATAATAATAACTGTATCACTGGCTAGCATTTCTTTTCATTCATTCATTCCTTCAACAAAGCATTTTAGACCATCTCACAGGCCATGTGCACTGCTCAGCCCTCTGTTAGTGAGCACCGATGCAGTACTTGATGTCCGGACTCTCTTTCAGCCTCCCTCACACCCTATTATGATTATCACCCCCATTTTATGGAAGAGGAAACTGGGGCACAGAGAGCCAAGGCTGCAAAGCCGGTGAAGTGGAGGTGCCAGGGTTTGGACGAAAGGCTCCCTCCCCATGACAGAGGCTGGAAGACAGAGGCCGGGGTTTGGACATAAGTCAGTTAGAGTTTAGAGGCTGGTCTTAGCCCCATGTTCTGGGGATTCTGAAGTTCCCGTTTGTTCCACAGCAAGCGTTGGGTGGGGAGGGAATCAAGTGGAGCAGACCCAGTTCCTGGCTTTGGGGAACCTGAACAGATGCGCTGGGGGCAGAGCTGGGCCTGGTCTGGAGAGCAGCCTTGGGACCACCCTTGGACTCAGTGGCCGCTCTGCTGTCAGCGGCCACACCTCCCCCAGCCCCGCCAGAGGCCCCATCTGAACTGTGAGGTTCACGGGTACCGAGGGATGGGCATCAGAGGAGAACTGTGGCCTCTCTCCCGGCTCCCCTGTGCTTCCCCAGCATGCAATTCTGGTTAAGCCAGCTCATCTCTCAGGCTTCTCACAGGGCACGGGGAGTGATATGAGTGATAAGGAGTGACCATGACTGGCAGTCCATTGGTGAGGAAGAACAAGATATTTGGCTCCTGGGACCGTTCATGGAAAAGGTAGAGCCCTCAATATGCACACGCACACGCACACACACACACGCACGCGCGAACACACACACACACACACACACACACACACACACACACACAGTGCAGCCGCCCCCCCGGGCTGCAGTCACATTTGCGCTCCTCTTCTTGGCTGAGAGAAGGGCTGTGCAGGTCACCCACCTCTGGGAGTCTGCTTCAAAAGTGGCTAATGGAACATTTGGTGCATGAGGGGGTCATCTTTAGAAAGCATAAGATGTGGGCAGGTTCTGTCTTTGATGATGTAGAAATGGGGCAGGCATCCTGGTGTTTAAATGGAGCAAAAGACTTATTGAGGCACTTATGGAGCGCCTGCTGTGTACCTAGCACTGCACTGGGACTCAAGATGGGGGATTAGAACAACGCCCTGAAGAGGTGTTGTGCTGGTGGGGGCAGTAGGACTCTGCACCCCGGGTGTTGGGCTAGGAGTGAGCACTCGGCCTCTGGGTTCAGGTGTTTTTCTTCCTGCAGTGACAGATAAGCCTGCGGGGGCAGACAGAGGTGCGTCCGGGAGGCTTTCTGTTGCAGCTGCCAGGACATGGGTGCTGGGTATCTGGGGGTTTGTAGTAAGAGGAACGAGCAGGTTTGCTGCTGCTGTGTGTCCCTAACTGATCGCCTGCACCTCTCTGGGCCTCCATCTACTTGGTGGGAGTAGAGGTGGGAGTTTGTTTTCTGAGTCTTTCCCAGCTTAGCCTTCTGTGACTTCAGGGATGAAACGAGCTGGGCTTCCCTCTGAGCGGTGTCAGGGAGTCCTCACTGCCCTCACCCCTGACCTGCCGCCTGCCTTCTCCACTGCCCTCTATCTTCCAGCTCCTGTCATGGGGAGGGAGCCTTTCCTTCCCCCACTGCAGGCTGACTGCGTGCGGTGACGCAGCACCCGAGGACTCTGGTGTGCAGCTTGTAAACGGGAATCTGGGTTTGCTAGAGACAGGGGGAAAGGTTCTTCCCACCACCCCCAGCTGCCTGCCTGCCTTTCTCCCTCTGTGGCTGCCACCAAGCCCTGGCACCTCCTCAGCTCTGCCAGATCCACTGAGGGAGTAGGAGGCTCAGGACTGGAGGCTCAGCTGAACAGGGCCCAAGTTGGAGTCTCAGCATGCCAAGGCCTTGATGTGTGACCCTGGCATGCTTGCCTGCCTTTTCTAACAGTGTGTACTGTGAGGGCTGGGCCGTGAGATTCTGGGGCTGACCAGGCAGCTTTGCAGTGACAGCTCTGGTGGGGGGGGGTCACCTGCAATTGGAGAGGAGCTCCTGGCTGGACTTAGCCTGCTGCTGGGGGCACAGGGCCGTGGTCCAGAGACTGCTGGGTTGGAGATAGAGTCAGGGCCCTCTGCCGCCTGTGTTTTCCATGGGCACACCCTGCAGCTGAGGGAGCAAGGTGCTGTGGTCATCCGTTTTACATCTGGGGAAACTGAGGCAGCACAGCTGGTGGGTAGTAGAGCTAGGATTTGAACCCAGGTGTGTGTGATTCATGCACCCAGGTGAGAAGGTAGACCCCAGGCAAGAGGCCAGCTGGGCAACTGCGTACCTCCCTGTGTCCTCTCTGGGTCTCAGTTACCCCATCGGAGCAGCAAGAGTCAGGAGGTGATGTTGGGGTTGCCTTGCCCTTCTCTGAGCCCCACCTGGTACTGCTGGAATTTTCTGAGCTTCCCCACCTGACCTACAGCTCCTATCCTCAAAGTGAGTGTGGCGGCAGATGAAGGGGTGTCGGCATCTGACACTTCCTCAGGGACCTGCCACCTCAGGGTGTGAGAGATTCCCGGAGGACTGGGAGTGCACAAGGCCTTCCAGGGACAGCGTGCTGGGAGCAGAAGCGCGTGCAGAGGCAGGTGGCTCTGGGCGGCCTGGGGGTGTCGACTAGACCTGGGGCCAGGCCCACCTCTGCCCATCTATGCATCCAACCCTCATAGATCTGGTTCACAGGGGACTCTGGGAGAGTGCAGGCGGGGACAGGGAGGGAGGGCTGGCCTCGGGGTCCTTCCCACTCCCTATGTGTGTGCGTGTGTGTGTGTGTGTGTGTGTGTAGTGTGGTGTGTGTGTGTGGAGGGAGTGTGAAGGGTGTGTGTGTGCATGCTGTTTGTGTGTGTATGTGTAGTGTGTGTGTGGTGTGTGTGTGGTATGTGTATGTGTGTGTGGTATGTATGTGTGGTGTGTGTATGGTGTGTGGTGTGTATGGGGTGTGTGTGTGTATGCTGTGTGTCGTGTGTAGGATATGTGGTGTGTATGGTGTGTGGTATGTGTGATGTGTATGTGTTGTGTGTGAGGTATCTATTTGTGGTGTGTGTGTGTGGAGTGTATGGTGTTTGTAGTGTGTGTGTGTCGTGTATATGTGGTGTGTGTGTGCTGCATGGTGTGTGCTGTGTGTGTAGTGTGTATGTGGTGTGTAGAGGTGTATGGTATGTATGTATGATGTGTGTGTTTATGTGGCATGTGTGTTGTGCATGATGTGTGTATGGTTGTGTGTGGTGTGTGTGTTTGTGTGGTGTGTGTGTTGTGCATGATGTATGTATGGTGTGTGTGTGGTGTGTGTGATGTGTGTGGGACTATGGTATGTATGGTGTGTGTGTGGTGTGTGGTATGTGCGTGTGAGGCATGTATGGTGTGTATGTGGTGTGTGGTGTGGGTGTGGATGTATGATATGTATGTATGGTGTGTGTGGTGTGTGTGGTGTGTGTGTGGTATGTATGTGTGGTGTCTATGTGACGTGTATGGTGTGTGTGTGGTATGTGGTATGTATGTAGGGTGTGTGATGTGTGTGTGTTGTGTTTGGTGTGTGTGTGCTGTGTATGGTGTGTGTTTGGTATCTGTTGTGTGTGTGGTGTGTGTGTAGTATGTATGCTGTGTGTGTGGTGTGTGTGTGGTATGAGTTTGGTATCTATTGTGTGTGTGGTATGTATGCTGTTTGGTATGTGCATGTGGTGTGTATGGTGTGTGTGGTATCTGTATCTGTGTGGTGTGTATGTGATCTGTGTGGTGTATGTGGCGTATGTGATATGTGGTGTGTGTGGTATCTGTATGGTGTGTGTGGTATGCATGTGTGGTGTGTGTGGTGTGTGTGGGGTGTGTGTGTGATGTGTGTGGTGTGTGTGAGGGGTATCTTTGTGACATCTGTTTTGTGTGTATGTGATCTGTGTGGTGTATGTGGTGTGTGTGTGGTATCTGTATGATGTGTGTGGTATGCATGTATGGTGTGTGTGGTGTGTGTGTGGGGTGTGTGCATGATGTGTGTGGTGTGTGTGAGGGGTATCTTTGTGGCATCTGTGTGGTGTGTGGTGTGTGTGGCATCTGTGTGGTGTGTGGTGTGTGTGTGGTATGTATGGTGTGTGTGTGGTATCTGTGTGGCATGTGGCATGTGTGTGGTGTGTGTGGTACGTATTGTGTATGGTGTGTGTGATGTGTATGTGTGTTTGGTGGTTCTGTGTGTGGTGTGTATGTGGTATCTGTGTGGCATGTGTGGTGTGTGTGTGGCATCTGTGTGGTTTGTGGTGTGCGTGTGGCATGTGTATGGTGCGTATGTGGTGTGTGTATGTTGTGTGTTTGGTGGTTGTGTGTGGTGTGTGTGGTGTGTTTGTGTTATGATGTGTGTGAGGTATCTGTGTGGCGTGTGTGGTGTGTGTGTGATATCAGTGTGGCATGTGTGGTGTGTGTGGCATCTGTGTGGTGTGGGGTATGTATGGTGTGTGTGGTGTGTGTGGTATTTGTGTGGCATGTGTGGCATGTGTGGCGTGTGTGTGGTGTGTGTGGTGTGTATGAAGTGTGATGTGTATGGTGTGTTATGTATGGTGTGTGTGGTGTGGGTATGTGGTGTGTGATGTGTGTGGTGTGTATGTGGTGTGTGTGTTTGGTGGTTGTGCTGTGTGCTGTGTGTTATGTGTTTGTGTTTTATGTGTGGTGTGTGTGTGCGCTGTGTGTGTGTTATGTATGGTGTGTGTGGTATGTGTGCTTGTGTTATGTATGGTGTGGTGTGTGTGTAGTGTGTGTGTGATGTGTGGTGTAGGGGGTGGGTGTGTGGTATGATGTGTATGGAGTGGGTGTGTGGTATGATGTGTGTGTGGGGTGGGTGTGTGGTGTGATGTGTGTGTGGTGTGGATGTGTAGTGTGTGGTGTATGTTATGTATGGTGTGTGGTGTGTGTGCTATGATGTGTGTGATGTGGGTATGTGGTGTGTGTGGTGTGTGATGTGTGGTGTGTGATGTGTGGTGTGATGTGTATGTGGTGTGTGTGTGCTGTGTGTGATGTGTGTTTGTGGTGTGTTATCTATGGTGTGTGGTGTGTGTGTTATGTATGGTGTGTGTGGTGCGTGTGTGGTGTGTGAGATGTGTGTGTGGTGTGTTGTGTGTGTGGTGTGTGTGATGTGTGGTGTGTGGTGTGATGTGTGTGTGGTGTGTGTGTTATGTATGGTGTGTGTGATGTGTGGTGTGTGATGTGTGGTATGTGATGTGGTGTGTGTGATGTGTGGTGTGTGGTGTCTGTGATGTGTGTGTGGTGTCTGTGATGTGGTGTGTGTGTGTGCTGTGTGGTGTGTGTTTGTGTGCGTTGTGTTACATCACCTCCCAGATGAATATAAACTCACATGAGTGACAGGCACTGTGACCCAGGAGAGCTAAGAGGAGACCGTAGCTGTCTTGGTGTCCAGGAGCTGAGACCTGAGAGTGAGGAGGGGTGTGGTGCGGTGCGGGGACAGCATGGACAGCCATGGGTCACAAACCTGGAGAGAGCGGCCAGGAGCTTGGGATGAGGAACAGTCAAGGCTGGCTGCGTGGGCTTCATGGACCACGTGGACTGGTGACAGGAGGAAACTGAGGCTTGGAGCCATGAAGCAACCTGCCTAGGCAGGACTGGAAACTTGGTGGCCATGGTTGGGTCCCTGGGGTTGCTGGATGGTCTGCCCTGGCTGCAGCTAGCAAAGCCAGTGGCCGTCACTGAGTCCAACTCAGGACATTTGAGCAACATTCCTGAGGCCCTGCAGCAAGTAAGAGTGGGGCTGGGCCTCCCCTTCCCAGCCTCTCAGCCTCCTCTTGTGTGGGTGCATCCCACTGAAAGAAACTAGGCAGCCACAGAAGGTTCCAGAGCAGGGCAGATCTACAATGCTCTCCTGGCCGACCACTCCCCAGGCCTTCCCGGCACTGGCATGGGGTGTTGGCTGCCTGCCCACTGCTGAGGCCAAGGCCAGAGCTGACTGACCTCTGCCATCTCAGTCTGTGGCCTCACTCTGCTGACACTGGCCGGGCAGAGACAAAGGCAGTGGGCAGCCTGGGAGGGGGTGGTGTGGCCCACCAGCCCTGTGGCTTTCAGGAACCATTTGCAAGACTGGGTTTGATAATGACAAGGCTGGTCCTGGAGGCCAGCGGGAAGGCAGCCTCTCATCCTGAGCCCTTGAGATGCGTCTGGGGGATCAATCACAAAGCGGAAGTTGGGCTCCTTCCCCACTGACCTCCCCTTCTCAAGCATCTTTTGGCAACAGCCTTCATGGCCTCTGGCCAAGATGACCATCCCCGCCTCCTACCTGATTTCCTGCTGGTGCGTCCTCCACGCAGGTTAAGTAACCACATCCAGCTGCTCATGGCCCAGAGCCCTGAATGAGGCCATTGCTGCCCCTGTCACCTGCCTCTGTGCACCTCCACAGCCCCCTCCTGCTTTGCCCCCATCACACCCCACCCGCAGCTCACCTGAATGACTGGGCATGCCCAGAACCTTCCATGTCCTCTGGCTTTCCTGCCTTTGCGTTTATTGTTCCCTTTCCCTGGAAATCCTTCCACACAGTCTTTGCTTGGTAACTCTGATTTGTTACTTATGGCTCAGCTCAGACCTCCCCTTTCCAGGAACCCTGCCTTTCCCAACCACATGGGTCACCCTACCCCCACAGCGGACTAGACTGTAAGGGTCTCCCACTGGGCAGAGGCTGGGGCCTGGCACACAGCAGGGGCACAGCTTGTGAGTGTTACCTGAGCATTGTTGAGCCTGGTAGTCCAGGAAGGGCCTGAGTACAGGTGGGGGTGGAAAGGCAGCCCAGCTCACCAGCCCGTCCTCTTCAGCAGTGCTCCCAAGCACCCCCTCACAGAGAAGCTGGGTCACCCGGAGGTGCCTTGGGCAGCAGCCCAGGCCAGCCCGTCCCATTGCAGCCTGTCACTCCTCTCCTCCCCAGCCTCTTCTCTGGGGGCCACCTCCTCACCTGGATCTGGCACTAAGGGGGTAACTGAGGCTGGGCAAACAGGGAGCTGGTTGACCGGCTGCCTGTTTGGCTTGCACACCTACCGGGGCTGGCTTTTCAAACTGGGAGAAGCTCAGCTGTTTGAAAATCTTTCTCCGGGATAGGAATAAATTTCTTGTTCTTTAAGCCTCTGAAATTTTAGAGTCTATTTATTACTGTAGCCTAGTCTACACTAATATGAATATCTGTTATGTGCCAGAGACTATTCTAGGCACTAGGGATAATAATGTTAACCTCCAAGGAAGCTACTATGAAAATTTTCTTCCTTTCTCTCCTTCCTTCCTTCCCTCCTTCCTTCCTTCCTCTCCTTTTTTCTTTTTCTTTCTTTCTTTCTTTCTTTCTTTCTTTTCTTTCCTTCCTTCCTTCCCTCTCTCTTTCTCTCTTTCTTTCCTTCTCTCTCTTTCTTTCATTCATTCTTTCTTTCCTCTCGTCTCTTTCTTTCTCTCTCCTTCCTTCTTTCTTTTCTTTTCTTCTTTCTTTTCTCCTTTCTTTTCTTTTCTTTTCCTTCTCTTTCCTTTTTTCTTTTTTTGTCAGAGCTCTGTTGCCCAGGCCGGAGTACCGTGACATGATCATAGCTCACTGCAGCCTTGAACTCCTGGGATCGAACAATCTTCCTGCCTCAGCCTCTGGAGTAGCCAGGATTACAGTTGCATGTCACCATGCCCAGCTAATTAAAAAAAAAAATTTTAGAGATGGGGTCTTGCTATGTTGCCCAGGCTGGTCTTGAACTCTTGGCCTCAAGCAATCCTTCTCTCCAGCCTCCCCAGTTGCTGGTATTGTGGGCGTGAGCCACCGAGCCCGGCAGTCTTGTGAGAATTTTCTGAAAACTGACAGGTGAGCATCTCTAGCTGGGTGCTGCACATAGCTGAGTCAGATCCATTCTTGAGTCCAACACAGTCATAAAGAGCAGCCACACAGGGCTGGCTGAGGTTGGCAGGGATGGTCTTCTGGACAGATCAGGGCCACTAAAGAAAAGAGCCCTGGGTGTGCCCAGCCTGGGAGCATGGCCCAGCACAGCCTCTGAAGCCAGCCCTGGTTCTCTCCAGCCTCTATTCTACCCTGAATCAAGGCTCATCTTCTATACTCGCTACCTATTACTGTGGAACAAATTACCCCAACATTTAGCAGCTTAAAGCAGTAATAAATGTGTCCTCACACACACACACACACACACACACACACACACACACACACACACACACACACAGTCTACTCCAGGAGTGACTTTGAGGGCATCCAGTTTACCCTCATGATGATCAGGTTAGGCAGAGTGATAAGGGCTGTTTCTGGGTAGGTCCTGGGTCACAGCCTGACACCAGCTGTCTCTCCAACATGCCCTGGGGCTCTAAGCAGAAGGGGCCACTGTCCTCACAGGAGCGGAGGCAAGGCATAGAGAGGAAGAGTGACACTCCTGAGGTCACCCATCCGGCAGCTGGTGGACCCAGGATTGTCTCCCTGTCTCCCAGGCTGAAATGCAGTGGTGCAGTCATGGCTCACTGCAGCCTCCCACTCCTGGGCACAAGTGATCCTCCCCACTCAGCCTCCCAAGTAGCTGGGACTACAGGGGTGCACCACTGGACCTGGCTAATTTTTAAAATTTTTTGTAAAGATGGGATCTCGCTTTGCTGCCCAGGCTGGTCTTGAACTCCTGGCTTCAAGTGATCCTCCCACCTCAACCTCTCAAAGTGCTGGGATTACAGGTGTGGACCACTGCACCCAGCCCTGGCCCAGGATCTTAACCACTGCACCCTCCTGCCTTGGGTGAGACAGACGAGGGCAGGGAGGCTCTGGCTGGGTGGGGTCTTCATGCCTGTCTGGAAATGAGGTGTTCATAGCAGTGATTGTTGATGACTAACTGTTCTAATGAGCAGGTTTTTTTCTGATTTTGTTTTTCATTACAAGAGCAAAACTGAAGGCAGGCGCGGTGGCTCACGCCTGTAATCCTAGCACTTTGGGAGGCCAAGGCGGGCGGATCATGAGGTCAAGAGATGGAGAGCATCCTGGCCAACGAGGTGAAACCCTGTCTCTACTGAAAATACAAAAATTAGCTGGCATGGTGGTGCACGCCTGTAGTCCTGGCTACTCAGGAGGCTGAGGCAGGAGAATCGCTTGAACCCGGGAGGTGGAGGTTGCAGCAAGTTGAGATTGTGCCACTGCACTCCAGCCTGGCAACAGAGCGAGACTCCATCTCAAAAAAAGAAAAAAAAAAAAGCAAAACTGATTGGAAAGGTGGGCATCTGTCTCAGGCCTGGAGGGAGGGAGCTGCTGATTTTGAGGTGTGGCCCAAGTTTGAGTCCCCACTCTGCTCACTGGCTATGTGATTTTGAGCAGGTCACAGAAACCTCTCTCAGCCTCAGTTTCCCCCGCTGTCCTCAGAGGGATAACAGTGTCATTGCCTGTCTCAGAGGCTTGGTTTGAGGGTGAATTGAGGTCCTGTGTGTTCAAGGACTGAGGACAGAGCCTGGCATACAGCAAATCCCCAAAATAAGGCAGCTGGTGTTACTGTGCTCTCTCCTGACACCCGCATACCCCCCGGAACCTTCTGGCACTCCCTCCCTAGCCTAGCCCAGGGCAGCTCACAGAAGGGCCAGCCTGGGAAAGTGGGCCAAGGGTGAGCACTATGGGCAGAGCCCTGCACAGAGGGCACAGTGCTTGTCCCCATCTCGCAGAGGGGGGAAACCAGGGCCACAGATGACTGGTCCAAAGGCCTCAGGGGTGGAGCGGGGACTGGATCACAGCCTCGTGACTCACAGTCCAGTGTCTTTCTTGCTGCCCAACTCCTTAGGGATTCTTGGGAGAACTTCAAGGAGCTAAAGAGAGTTCTAGGGGCCCCCAGGGCACCTAGGAGGCCTGGGAGGCAGGTGCTTGGGCCCTCCTCCCCTCACCACCCCAGGCCTCTGTGTGACCCTGTTGGAGTTGCCTCCTTCTCTGTGCCTCTGTCACAGCAAGGTAGCGGGGGGAGTCTGGAATCTGAAGAACTTGGATTCAAGGCCCCCTCCCCCGGGCCTCCCTCTGTGTCCCCCTCCCCCAGGCCTCCCTCTGTGTCCGCCTCCCCCGGGCCTCCCTCTGTGTCCCACTCCCCCAGGCCTCCCTCTGTGTCCCATTCCCCTAGGCCCCCCTCTGTGTCTTCCTCTCCCAGGCCCCCCTCTGTACCCCTCTCCCCTGGGCCTCCCTCTGTGTCCCCCTCCTCCAGGCCTCCCTCTGTGTCTCCCTCTCCCAGGCCTCCCTTTGTCCCCTCCTCTAAGCCCTCCTCTGTGTCCCCCTTCCCCAGCCCCACCCCGTGTCCCCTCCCTCCTCTGCTGTCCTGGTTTGTGCCTGGCCGACATTCAAGGTGGCAGCTTTGGGGTTGGAGCTCAGGCAATGGGAACCCTGCTTGGAGGGGCTCAGCCAGGCCCACACTGACCCTTGCCCTGGTGGACTCCCTCTGCCAGGGCAGGTGGCAGTGGGGCTGTGGGGCTGTGAGTGGGGGCTCTGGTTCTCCCCACGCTGCAGGCCTGCGTCGTGCCCCCCACTCCCTTGCTGCATGCCCTGCATTGGAAAGCAGATATATTTAGACGAAATGCTGTGTTCCAGACAGATTCTGCATCCACTGTACTTGTCAGGGCTGGGGGGGGCAGGGCCTGTGAGCAGCCACACCTGGTACCTGGAGTCTGGGCCCCCCTGAGCCCTTTGCCCACCTGCCTGGGACCTCTGGGGGCTGCTGGCTGGGTGAGGGGGTCACTGATGAGACAGAGGCCTGGCCCTCTACTGAGTTTGGACGGGTCTCCCTCTGCACCCTCTCTGCCGCCTAAGGCCACATCTCTCTAACTCTTTACCTCCAAGTCACAGCCAAATCAGTCCTTGGCTCCCTGTCTGCCCCCAGCTTCCTCTGAATCCCCGAGCCCTCCTGTACCCCTTCCAGGACTCAGCACTTTGTCCCCTGTGTAGTCAGTCAGCAGATGAGGATTTGAGCCTGCTGCGGGCCAGGTCCTTGCTGGATGTAGGACATGGAGATGAAGGCCCTCAAAGGAGCCACATCACAGTCTAGGAGTGGGATCATAGACCACAAAGACAACAGCAGGTACCCGCATGGCAGCAGGAAGCCCTAGGGCAAGGGCACCCATGCTGGGGTGATGGTCAGGGAAGGCTTCTCGGAGGAGGGAGTGGTCCAAGCTGACACCCGTTGGTTAAGTGAGAGTGAGCCCACACCTGGAGACGAAACAGGCATTCCTGGCAGAGGGAACAGCACGTGCAAAGGGCCGGGGTTGAGGGAAGACCTGGCTGCACATGGGAGAATGGGGAGCAAGAAGACGGGCAGGGATGGGGTCTTTCAGAGCCTCAAGTGGCAGGCTGAGGGCCTCGGCTGCCCCATGGGCCCTGGAGGGCTGCAGGGGAGTTTCCAGCAAGGCAGTGGCCAGGTCTGGTGTGAGCATAGCTGGGGCAGCTGGTCATTGGTTCCACAGCCACTCGCCAGGCTGGCCCCGGCTTCCACCTCGGATGTGCTCTGCCCAGCCTGGTGGGAATCAGAAATAGCTCACACGTGCTCAGCGCCTGGTGAGGCGCTCCCCTGCCTCAGCGCGTTTCATCTGCGCCCGAGTCTAGGAGGGCTCAGTGCTTGTGAGCTGGGTGACCTTCTCACTCCTGCTTATTAATATGCCACCCACTGGGGCTGTAGGCAGAGTTGGGAGAACGAGCATGAGGAGGGAGCGAGGAGGGGGAAAGGTGGGGGTCCCAGGGTGGGAAATGCTGAGGGCTTGGAAATGGCACCTGCCCACCAGAAAAATATGCAGCAGATAAAACCCAAAGTATAGAGACAAATGTACAGATCCCCCTCGATCTACCTGCAGTGGTGACCACATTTTGATGCCGACCTTCCAGAGGTTTCTCCAAGTCTGTCTGCCGTGGCAGATGGATTCATTCATTCATTCAACAAATATTTGTTGAGTGCCCACTCGATGCCAGACCCTGTGGTGGGCAGAGGGGACATGGCTCTGAGTGAAAGGGACTCTCCTGGCCCTTAGGGAACTCAAAAAGCAGGTAAAACAGTGATGAGGCCCACGGAGGAGGGTCACAGGAACATGGGCCCTGACTGGAGTCACAAAGGCTTCCTGGAGGAGGTGACACTTGAACTGAGACCTAAGGGATGAGGAGAAGTTGCCCCAGCAAAGAGGAGCAGAAGAAAACATTCCAGCAGAGGGAACTGCAAATGTGCAAACCCCGGGGTGTGAGGAAGGTGGAGTTTTCAGGGAAGAGGAAGGAAGATGGTGAGACTGGAGTGTTGGGATGTGGAGGGAGGACAGGTGAAGCACTAGAGGATGGCGGGGGCCAGACCGTATGGGGCCTTCTGCACTGTGGTCAGGGTTTGGGGATTTACATAAGAGCATGGGTTGTGGCGCCAGAAGGTCTAGATGCAAATCCAGCTCTGCTGCTTATTAGGGGCTTGACTTCAGCAAGTTACCTAACTTCTCTGTGCCTCAGTCCCCTCATCTGTAAAGTAGGGGCAGTGATGGTCCCTGCCTCATAAGACTGTTGTGAGGATGAAGTGATGTAATAAAGTGCATAGGACAGCACGTGGCACACAGCAAGTGCTTGTAAATGGTAGCTCATATAATGTCAAAGTCATCTGTAGATGGAGGGCATCTGTGCAGATGACTTTGCAATAGGGTCACATTAGTCCTGCTCATCTGCAGCTACTTCTTCCCTTGATGCTGGCCAACCTCCTGAGTCAGTGACTACCGAGTATTATTATATTTGAAATTTCTGAGTTGTAGTATAGCACGTGTTGTAGAGTGTACTAATCTTAAGCAGATAGTATAGCTTGATATATGTGTATATCTCACCCTTGTAACCACCACTAAGGTCAAGATACAGGATATTTCCAGGCCAGGTGCAGTGGCTCACGCCTGTAATCCCAACACTTTAGGAGGTTGAGGAGGGTGGATTGCTTGAGCCCAGGAGTTCGAGACCAGCCTGGGCAACATGGTGAAACCCCATCTCTACAAAAGATACAAACACTAGCTGGGCATGGTGGTGTGTGCCTGTGGTCCCAGCTACTCAGGAGGAGGCTGAGGTGGGAGGATCGCTTGAGCCTGGGATGTTGAGGCTGCAGTGAGCCATGTTCTCACCACTGCACTCAGCCTGGAGTGACACAGAGACCCTATCTCAAAAAAAAAAAAAAAAAAAAAGATATAGGATATCTCCAGCTATACCAAAAGGCTCTGTCTTGCCTTTTCCAATTAATTCCCCACCTCCCTTCCCCAGGGGCAACCAATATTCTGACTCCTAAAGCCATAGCTTTGTTTTGTCTTTTTCACACCTTCATATAAACAACATCATGCAGATTGTCTCTTTTGTGCTAACTTCTTTTGCTCCTCACTTTGTCAATGAGATTCATCATGGCTGTTGTGTGTATTGGTAAGTTTTCTTTTATATTGCTGCCTAGTATTCCACTTAGCGAATATGTCATACGTTATCCATTCTATTGTTGATAGACTTTTGGAATATTTCTAGTTTTTGACTATATGGATAGTGCTGCTTTGAGCTTTCTCATAGAAGTCTTTTGGGAAACTTTTGCAGTTGTTTCTGTTGGTTATATACCGAGTGGAGTTTATTTATTCTGTGGGTTGTCTCTTCACTTTTTTGATAGTGCCCTTACAGCAGGGATCCCCAACCTTTTTGGCACCAGGGACTGGTTTCATGGAAGACAAGTTTTGGGATGAAACTGTTTCACCTCAGATCATCAGGCATTAGTTAGATTCCCATAAGGGGCATGTAACCTAGATCCCTCGCATGCATAGTTCACAGTAGGATTCATACTCCTGTGAGAATCTAATGCCACCACTGATCTGACAGGAGGAGGAGCTCAGGCGGTAAAGCTGGCTTGCCTGCTGCTCACCTCCTGCTCTGCAGCCCAGTTCCTAACAGGCCACAGACTGGTACAGGTCCATGGCCCAGGGATTGGGGACCCCTGCTTTATAGCACAAAAGTTTTAAACTTTGATGAAGTCCAATTCATCTATTTTTTTTCTTTGGGTGTATTTTCTTTTGGTGTCATATCTAAGAAACAGTTGCCTAATTCAAGGGCATGAATATTTATGCCTGTGTTTTCTTCTAAGAGCTTTATAGTTCAGCTGGGCACGGTGGCTCATGCCTGTGATCCCAGCACTTTGGGAGGCTGAGATGGGAGGATCATTTGAGGTCAGGAGTTTGAAACCAGCCTGGCCAACATGGTGAAACCTCACCTCTACTAAAAATACAAAAATTAGCCGGGTGTGGTGGCGGGCACCTGTAGTCCCAGCTACTAGGGAGACAGAGGCAGGAGAATCACTTGAACCCGGGAGGCAGAGGTTTCAGTGAGCTGAGATTGCACCACTGTACTCCAGCCTGGGGAACAGAGTGAGACTCTGTCAAAAGAAAAAAAAAAGAGCTCTATAGTTCTAGCTCTTACATTTAGGTCTTTGATCCATTTTGAGTTTTTTTTTGTGCCTGGTGTGAGGTAGGGGTCAAATTTAATTAATTTGCATGTGAACAATAAGTTGTGCTGGCACCATTTGTTGAAAGGACTGTTCTTTCTCCATTGAATGGTCTTGGCACCCCTTTCGAAAATCAATTAACCATAAATGTGAGATTTGTTGCTGTAGTTGTTTGTAGATCCTCAGTTCTGTTCTGTTGATCTATCCTTATGACAGTTCCACATTGACTTGATTATTGTAGCTTTGCAATAAGTTTTGAAACTTATTATCTTTTAATATCTGTAGACTCTGTAGTGATGTGACCTGTTTCATTCCTGATATTTGTAATATGTGTCTGATCTTTCTGTCTTTCTCATTTTTAATTTTTGATCAGTCTGGGTACATATTTATCAATTGCATTGATCTTTTTGAAGGACAGCTTTTGGTGTCACTGATTTTTTCCTATTGTTTGTTTTCTCTTTTATTGATTTGCTGTTCTGATGCTATTTTCTTTCTCCCACTTAGTTCAGGGTTAATTTGTTTTTCTTTTTCTAGTTTTGTTTTTTTAAGGTAAAAGCAGAGGTCATTAATCTTAAAGCTTTTGTCTTCACGAATATAGGCATTTAGTGCTATAAAGTTTCCTCTAAGTACTGCTTTAGCAGCACCCCACACATTTTGATATATTATATTTTCATTTTTATTCAGTTCAGAGTACTTTCTAATTTCCCTTTTGCTTCCCTCTTTGACCCATGGGTTTTTTAGAAATGTGTTATCTAATTTCCAAATATTTGAGGATTTTTCAGGGATCTTTCTGTTAATTGTTTTTAGTTTAATTCCATTGAGATTATATAACATATTTTGCATAACTTTAATCTTCTAAAATGTATTGAGACTTGTTTAATGGCCCAGAATCTGGTCCATCTTGGTAAATGTTCCATGAAAAGAGTATGTATTCTGTTGTTAGGGGATGGAGTGTTCTATAAATGTCAGGTCAAGTTGGTTGATAATTTTCAAATCTTCTGTATCCTTATTTATTTTCTGTTCACTTGCTCTACCAATTATTGAGAGAGAGCTATAGACATCTCTGACTATAATTGGAGATTTGCCTATTTCTCCTTACATTCCTATCACTTTTTGCTTTATGTATTTTGAAGCTTTGTTATTCAATATATACATATTTAGGATCATCATTCCTGTTGTTGCATTGACCTGTTTATCATTATGAAGTGATTTTATAATATTACAAAATATACTTTTTTTTTTTTGAGACTGAGTCTCGCTCTGTCGCCTGGGCTGGAGTACAATGGCACGATCTTGGCTCACTGCAAACCTCTACCTCCCGGGTTCAAGCGATTCTCTTGACTCAGCCTCCTGAGTAGCTGGGATTATAGGCACGCACCACCATGCCTGGCTGATTTTTGTATTTTTAGTAGAGACAGGGTTTCACTATGTTGACCAGACTGGTCTTGAACTCCTGACCTCAGGTGATCCTCCCGCCTCGGCCTCCCAAAGTGCTGGGATTGCAGGCATGAGTCACTGTGCCTGTCCTGAAACAGACTTTTTCTGATGTTAATGTAGCCCTCAAGATTTTAAAATTGGTGTTAACATGATCTATATTTTTTCATCCTTTTACTTTGTACCTGTTTGTGTTTTTATATCTGAAGAGCATTTCTTGTAGGCAGCATATGTCAACATACCAAAATTTGCAGGATGCTGTTAAAGCGGTACTCAGGGGAAACCCAATAATTTGGGCCCCAGATTCACCCCAGGTTTAAATCTTTTCTCTTGCTATTTGTTTTCTATTTGCCCTATCTATTCTTTGTTTCTCTTTTCTTATTTTTCTGCTAACTTTAGAATTAATCACATTTTTGTTATTCCACTGTATCTCTTGTTAATTATAGCCATAACTGTTTTATTTTAGTGCTTGCAGTATGGCTTACAATCTACACTTTAAACTTATTGCAGTGTACTTTCAAGTGATATTATATCAGTTCATGTATAGTACATCACAATAGCATACTTCCATCTCTTTGATCTTGTAGTATTATTATTATGTATTTGACTTTTATATATGTAATAAGCACAACACTACATTGTTATTGTTTTTGTCTTGATGGTCATTATCTTTTAGAGATATTTAAATAATAAGAAAAATAATCCTATATATTTACCCATGTAGTTATTATTTTCAGTGCTCTTCATTCCTTTTTATAGATTCATATTTCTCTCTGGTATCATTTTCCTTCAGCCTGAAGGATTTTAACATTCCTTATAGCGTGAGTATGCTGGTGAGGAATTCTTTCAGCTTTAATGTGTCTGAAAAAGTCTTTATTTTGCCTTCATTTTTTTTAAGTTATTTTTGCTGGGCATGGAATTATAAGTTAACAGATTTTTTTTTTTTCTGTATTTTAAAGTTGTTCCACTGTCTTCTCACTTGCATTGTTTTTGACAAGAAATATGCTGTAATGTGTATCCTTGTTACCAGTATGTAACACATATCTTTCTTTTCTGGCTACTTTTAAGATTTTCTCTTTTTTTTTTTTTGAGATAGTCTCACTGTGTCACCCAGGCTGGAGTGCAGTAGTGTGATCTCAGCTCACTGCAGCCTCTGCTACCCAGGTTCAAGTGATTCTCCTACCTCAGCCTCCCGAGTAGCTGGGACTACAAGTGTGCACCATTACACCTGCCTAGTTTTTGTATTTTTAGTAGAGATGGGGTTTTGCCATGTTGGCTGGGTTGGTCTTGAACTCCTGACCTCAAGTGATTCGCCCACCTCGGCCTCCCAAAGTGCTGGGATTACAGGCATGAGCCACCATGCCTGACCTAAGATTTACTCTTTACCACTGGTTTTGAATGCTTTGGTTATGATTTACCTCCACAAGGTTTTCTTCATATTTTTTGTCCTTGGGTTCATTTCGTTCCTGAAATGTGAAGATTTATAATTTATAATTTTACACCTGGCAGAGTGCAGCACAGGAAACGAGAGGAAGTGTCAGAGCCCACAGCTTGGTGGAGGCCACTCTTGACTCAGTTTCTCTATCCATCTGCTAGGCCGAGGGATACCTGCATTCCAGGACATTCCTTTGTTCCAGATAAGAATTATCTGGTTAAATTCTAAGGTTGCCAGGCACAGTGGCTCACGCCTGTGATCCCAGCACTTTGGGAGGCCAAGGCAGGTGGATCGTTTGAGGTCAGGGGTTCGAGACCAGCCTGGCCAACGTGGTGAAACTCCGTCTCTACTAAAAATACAAAAATTAGCTGGGTGTGGTGGTACACGCCTGTAATCCCAGCTACTCAGGAGGCTGAGGAGGAGAATTGCTTGAACCTGGGAGGCGGAGGTTGCAGTGAGCTGAGATGGTACCACTGCATTCCAGCCCGGGCAACAGAGCAAGACTCTGTCTCAAGAAAATAAAAAATAAAATAAAATAAAAATTCTAAGTTTAAAGTGCACATTGGCAAAGTGGCCAGTGTGTCAGGTGGTTGGGTGTGCCCCTTAATTTGATCACTCAGCTTCTCCTGGGCATCTGTTGTGCTGAGTAGGGCGTCCAGCTGGGAGGACATCAGACCCTGACAAGTTGGGCCCCAGAGTCACCCTAGAAGCTAAAAATACACAATGAGATTAAAGAAATGCCATTATAAACAGCAATGGTTCATCTTATTTGTATACAAAACTGGCAGGTTTTTTTTTTTTTTTTTTAAATAAAGTCCAGCATAGACAAGAATGCAGGGAAACTGATCTTCCCAGACTCTATCAGGAGGAGTATAAATCAGAATCCCCTGCTTTTGTAGGGCAGGTTGGTAGAGAATTGTCACAAAGTTTGGGGGGGTTTTATTGTTTGTTTTTTTGTTTTTTTGAGATGGAGTTTTGCTCTTATCGCCCAGGCTGGAGTGCAGTGGCGTGATTTCGTCTCACTGCAACCTCCACCTCCTGGGTTCAAGTGATTCTCCTGCCTCAGCCTCAGGCATGAGCCAGCACACCCAGCTAATTTTTTTTTTTTTTCTTAAGACGGAGTCTCTCTCTGTCATCCAGGTGGAATGCAGTGGCGCGATCTTGGCTCACTGCAACCTCCACCTCCTGGGTTCAAGCAATTCTTCTGCCTCAGCCTCCTGAGTAGCTGCGACTACAGGCGTGTGCCACCATGCCCAGCTAATTTATATATTTTTAGTAGAGATGGGGTGTCACCATATTGGCCAGGCTGGTCTTGAACTCCTGACCTTGTGATCTGCCTGACTTGGTCTCCCAAAGTGCTGGGATTACAGGTGTGAGCCATCGTGCCCGGCCTAATTTTTGTATTTTTAGCAGAGACGGGGCTTCACCATGTTGGCCAGGCCGGTCTTGAACGCCTGACCTCAGGTGACCCACCCACCTCAGTCTCCCAAATTGCTGGGATTACATGCGTGAGTCACCATACCTGGCCAAGGTTGGAATTTTATCTATGTTTGGCCTGGCAATTTCAGCTCCAGGAAATTTTAAGAAAACAGTTCAGATTGTTGGAGCCAAACAGTCATGAGTTTGAACCTGGATGTACCACAGGTCACCAGTTATGTGACCTGGGACTAGTTACTTTACCTTTCTGAAGTTTCATTTGCTTATCTGTAAAATTGGGATATTAATACTTATATCATCTGGTTGTAGTGAGGTTAACTGAAGTAATGTGTGCAATATATTCAGCTTAGGGCCAGACACAGCACAAACCTTGTGCCCCTGGGGGATGTCTTGATGACGTGGATGGAAAAACTGAGTCAGAAGTGGCTTCCACCAAGCTTTTGGTCCTGACACTTCCTCTCTATCCCTGATTATGTATACAAAATAAAAAGGCTGAGCCAGGCACAGTGGCTCACGCCTGTAATTCCAGCACTTTGGGAGGCCGAGGTGTGGGGATCACTTGAGGTCAGGAGTTCGAGACCAGCCTGGCCAACATGGTGAAACCCCATCTCTACTAAAAATACAAAAATTAGGCCAGGTGTGATGGCTCACGCCTGTAATCCCAGCACTTTGGTAGGCCAAGTCAGGCGGATCACAAGGTTAGGAGTTCAAGACCAGCCTGGCCAACATGGTGAAACCCCGTCTCTACTGAAAATACAAAAATTAGCCATGCATGGTGGCAGATGCCTGTAATCTCAGCTACCTGGGAGGCCAAAGCAGAGAAATCACTTAACCGGGGAGGTGGAGGTTGCAGTGAGCAAAGATCTCACACTCCAGCCTGGGTGACAGAGCAAGACTCTTGTCTCAAAACAAACAAACAAACAAAAAGACTGAAAGACACACACCATAATATCAGAAGCAGTCATCTCTGGGAGAATAATTTTATTTTCCTAATGCCGTTCTGTTTTCTTCCAGTTTTCTACAGTGAACATATATTGCTTTTGTAACGAGAAAAGAATGACAATTAAAACACAGTGTGTCTCGTTCTTCCAGAGCCTGCCTTTGAAGGAGTGAGGAGCCTGATGGGCCAGGCCAGAGGAGGGTTTTGTGGGGGAGGTTCTGACCATATTGGTGGGGGCTCCAACTCTCGTGGTGGGGGCGGCAGGACTGGAGAAGGGCTAGGTTACTGCCCCTCTATGCCCCAGGCTAGAGCCAAGGTTGGACTCTGAGTGGAGATTATGGAGGGAGGTGGTGGACTATATGGCTTCTAGAGGTGGACCTATTTACTCTCCGTGGGACCTCAGCTCAGTGCCTTCAGTTCTCTGTGCCTTAGTTTCCTCATCTGTAAAATGTGCCTCTATGGGACTTACTTCATAGGGTAGCTGAGGCTACAGTGACTTTTGGGATTTTTTTTTTTTTTTTTGAGATGGAGGAAAGTCAACTCCTTTCCCCTCTGTCGCCCAGGCTGGAGTGCAGTGGTGTGATCTCGGCTCACTGCAACCTCTGCCTCCCAGATTCAAGCAATTCTCCTGCCTCAGCCTCCCGAGTAGCTGGGACTATAGGCGCCCGCCACCACACCCAGCTAATTTTTTGTATTTTTAGCAGAGACAGGGTTTCACCGTGTTAGTCAAGATGGTCTCGATCTCTTGACCTTGTGATTCTGCCCACCTCAGCCTCCCAAAGTGCTGGGATTACAGGCATGAGCCGCCATGCCCGGCCGACTTTTGAGTTTTTATCACAGTGCCTTGTGGACCGTAAATGTTAGCTATTGTCACCGTTGTTGTTATTATTATTATTACTATTATGAGTGTCATCATCCACCATTCCCTTGCTTCCAATTCAAGTGGTGAGGAGAGAGGGCTGGGCTGTCCCTCACAAAGTGGGCCATGTGAGAGAGACAGCTCATCCCACCTGGGGGCCTGTGGGGGGAGGCCACCCCATTTCCCTGGGCCTTGGCTTCCTCTCTCACCTGTGGGGATGGCTACTTCCACCTGGTGAGAAATAAATGGGTCCCCCTGTCCAGTGCCCACACTCCAAAGATGCCTATTGAGCGTCTGCTCCCAGCCCTTCAGGGAGGACCCATGCTGTCAGAAAACGAGGGGAAGAGTGTGAGAGGCCAGGTGGGAGGGCCAACTTGGGGTGAGGTGCCCAGCCACCGGGAGGCTCATCTCCGGCATCCCCAGCTGCCCCTCCTCCAGCTCACCGATGGCCTTGGAGGGAGCAGGACCAACATGGGAACATTAATCCGCCTCATTACCTCCCTTTGCTGTGGAGTTGTAGCAATTAGACCTGCAGTCTGGGCAGCATTAGGAGCCAGGCAGGGGTCACCCAGGCTGCTGGCCCCCTGCCAACCCAGCCTCAGCCTGGACTCACTCTGTCTCTGGGGAGAGGGGCCAGAGAAGGGGGTTCCCTGGCAGCAGAATCTCCCTCATCACTAAAGACGGATGCAGAGATGGAAGCTTTGGCCTCTTTTCACTTACTCACTCATAGGTGTTTAACAGATGTTTATGGAGCACCTACTGTGTGCCCTGGAGACAGATGTGGTCCCTGCCCTCACAGAGCTCTCAACAAAAGTAAAATAATTGCTGCTAGTATAAATGCTGTGATGGAGAGCAGCAGGGTGACAGGCATCTGCTGGGGTGGTCAGGGAGGGCCTCTCTGGGGAGGTGACATTTGAGCTGAGACCTGAACACTTACAAAGGAGCCAGTCTTTTGAGGATCTGGGATCGGGTGGGGGTTCCAGGCAGGGAACAAACAGGGGAGGTTGTGCTGGCGGACATGTTCAGATGCAGCTGGAAAAGAGTCGGGGGCGGGTAGGGGGAGATGAAGTCAGAGAAATAAGGACAGGGGGTGCGTCTAGCCATAGGAAGGACATGGGTTTTCCCTGAGTCAAGCCAGAGACCTTGGAAAGCTTGGAGCTGGGAGGTGATGTGATCAGATTCATGGGCATGAGACTTCCTCTGGAGAAGGGATGCCCAGGAGAAGGCTGGGCCAGTCACCTGGACGGGATGGAGAGGATGAGGTCTGGGTAGGGGCAGGAGGCTGGGCTGGGCAAGGGATTCAGAGCCTTCCAATGAGTCCTTCCCAGCCTTTGAGCCTCATCCTCTTCACCAAGAAATGGCCCGATCTCCACGGCCCCCCTCCTTTCCTCTCCTTTCGACACCTGCAGCCTTTCCCTGTCCCGCCCGTTCCGTTTTTTGTTTTTTTTGTTTTGTTTTGTTTTGTTTTGTTGTTTTTTTGTTTGAGACAGGGTCTCACTCTGTTGCTCAGGTTGGAGTGCAGTGGCACAATCTCTGTTCACTGCAACCTCTGCCTCTCAGGTTCAAGCAAGTCTTCTCCCTCAGCCTCCCTAGTAGCTGGGACTACAGGCGCCCGCCACTGCACCCAGCTAATTTTTGTATTTTTAGTAGAGACGGGGTTTTGCCATGTTGGTTAGGCTGGTCTCAAACTCCTGACCTCAAGTGATCCGCCCGCCTGTGCCATCTTGGGTGCCTCACTGTGCATCATCTGTCCCGGCAGCCCCAGGAGGAGGTGCCCCCATTTCACAGGTGAGGAAGTGGAGACTCAGAGGGGAAAGGAGTTGCCCAGGATCAGAGCTGGGCCTGCCTGGGTCTCCCTTCTCTCTAGCACCTCCCCTCCCAGCCCAGCCCCCCACCAGTCAAGGCCCCTTCTGAGCCATGACCTCAATTTTCCAAGGTAAGGCAGCTTGTTAGCATCTCAAAGAACACTCTCGCCTGCCACCATGTATATTCATGGAGCTTCAAAGAGGAAGCTCCAGACAGGAGGCTCTTTCTTTCCTTCCAAGAGCAAATTCTCACCCTCTCAGATGCAGGATGTAGTCTGGCTGGAAAAAGACTTATTTTTTCTTCTTTCTCTCTCTTTTTTTACTAGCTAGTAAAAGGGAGATGCTACCTCCGGCTCTTAACGACTGAACATTTGTTCTGCCTGGTTGGTTTGAGAAGTTGTGGGGGCTTCAGAGACCTTGGCCTTGCAGTGGATTCCGAGGCCATCTGGTCCCACTTTGAGGGTCACAGAGGATGGGGACAGGGTTCAGAGGGCATCAGGGCAGCATACTCATCCTGCTGCAAATGCACCATGAAAATGCAGCTCTTCTCCTTCTATTGGTGTGTGCTTGACATTTTTCATACTAAGAGGTTAATAGAGGGTTTTTTTCTAAAACCCCTGAGCTCCCTGAGCACCTCACTCCGTTCCAGCCACTCTACCTTTGCCCACGCTTGCCCTCTGCCTGATGCGCCTCTGTGTGCCTGGTGGATTCCCGTGCATGTTTCAAGGCTTGATTCCAATGTCGCCTCCTCTCAGAAGCCTCCCCTGACTCCCTGGGTGGTCGTGGCTGTGCTGTGCTTCCTCCTTTATCCAGTGGATGGCTTTGATTCCTTGTAGCAGTCCTGTGAGGAAACTGAGGCTTGCCCAAGGCTGCATAGCATGGGTGAGGATTCAAATGTGTGGGTGGCTGTGTGACTCCCCGCGAACCACTCTGTCCTTCTGCCCTGCACATCACACGGCATTCTGTAGGCCAGGTCTTCCTGGCTGGGTCTGCCCCTGCTGGCCTCGAAGCCCTTCAAGGGTGGGTCCACATGGGTGTGGATCTCGGGTACCCAGCTTGGGGCTGGTACTGAGGATGCACTGACAGGTGTTTCCCAAATGGGTGAAAACATAGATAATTTTCCCCAGTCCCTGCCATTATGGAGCTAAGGCAGAACTTGGGAAGCTCATGGGACCTGCCTTTAGAGGCACTAGGAGCAAGAAACCCAGGCAGGCTGGAAAGCCACTGTCCCCACCCAGCGACCCACAGGGGTGACCAGGTATCTGGGGAGTGGCGACTCTGTGGACAGCAGGGATGTCATGTGTGCTGCGTCATTCAGCAAACACAGATTGAGCTCTGTGTGCCAGGCACAGGGCTGGGCACCAGAAGCACAGCGGTGAAAAAGCCAGACCCAGCCCCTGGCCTCTCAGGGCTCTCACATGAGAGGTGGAGGGTGGGCAGACCAGAAATTGACAAAAATGCTACAGTGTGGAAAACAACAATTAGGGGGTTGGTCTGCAGGGCCTCTGGGGGCTGGGAGAGTTATCAGAGACTTTTCAGGGGGTATTATTGAGGCTGAGCTCTGCTGGCTGATGGCGAGCTGGTCAGGGAGGTGTCTGACCAGCATCCTGCAAAGGCCACGAGGTGTGAGAATCTAAGCTTACTCAGGGAACAGATGAGAAGGAGTGTGACCCGAGGGCCGGGGGAAGGAGAACCATTGACGGTCTGAGGGGCATAGCAGCGGAGACAGGGCTTGGCTTGTGGTTCGAAAAGCCCCCTGTGTGTGCAGCAGGGAGTGCAATTTGCAGGGGCCCAGGTGGCCATGGAGACCCCATGTAGGAGGCTGGTGCTGTTTTCAGGGGAGATGAAGGTGGCCTGAATCAGGACAGGGGCTGGGGCGGTCAAGGCGAGGGGCCAACACAATTTTAGAGGCAGAGCCTGCTGGATTTTGTACTGGGCTAGGTGAAGGGCAGGGAAGGCAGTCTGGCTGAGCCCTGGAGGTGAGGAATGCTGGTTACTGAGATTGGGAGTTGGGGCTGCTGGAGACGCGGCAGCTAAGGCTTTCTTTGTGAGGATCTCCACAGTGGCCTAGGGGCAGCTGGGTCGCCGGCACAGGGTGGTCCCTTTCCCCTAGTCCTGCCTCTCAGCCTGTATCTGGGACCGACGTGTCTATTGGAGGTGAAAATCATGCCTCCCGCCTGAGCCCGATTGCCCCCTGGGGGTGGCAGAACGCCAGGTGCCCATTTTAATTCTCCGACAGTCATACTGCTTTATTGTTCCTATTTGGGATTTTATTATTATTGCTGCTAATGGTTTGAAAAGGCCTTTTAATTAAAGCTGCAGGTTGGAGCTGGCGCCTGAGCCCCTGGGGTGGGTGGGAAGAAGCCTTGCCAAGCGTTCACCCCACCTCTTACAGAGCTGGAGGCTTTTGAGATGGGGGCTGTGACGCCTTCCATGGGGAGACTAGGGGACCCTGCCGTTGAGACCATGGTACAGCCACCGCCAGGCCTCAGTTCTCTGCCTGTGATACAACCAGAAGATTTTCCCAGCACAGATGGCATGACATTGATTTCTAAATGGACCTGTTGGTAGGCAGCTGGTGGGACACACCTGGGTTTTAGTCTCATCTTTGCCGCTTACTGGCTGCAGGACCTTGAGCGAGATGCTTAAATGGCCGCAGCCTCTGTTTGCTCATCTATAAAATGGGAGTGCTGAGTTCCTGCCTCCATAGGGCTGTTAAGAGGAATAAAGAGATGATCCAACCCCTGGCCCAGGCTGAACACTCAATAAATGGGGGTCATGTTATTGTGACTGTCGAGACTGTGGGGATCAAGCGAGGCTGTGTGTCTGAGCCTAGCACGTGGTAGATGCTCCGGACACAGCTGCTCCGGACACATCAGCTGCTCCGGACACATCAGCTGCTCTTATAGCAGATGTTGCTGCCTTCTCCTCCCCTTCTTCCTCCCTCTTGTTCCCGAACGTGCAGGAGGTTTGACCCGTCTTTGCCTTTGCACATGCTGTTTCCCCATCCGTCGTGCCTCCCTTCATCTTTTGCCCACCTGGACATCCTTTTTGACCCAGGTGTGGAGCTGCCCCCTCTGGGAAGCCTTCTCCAACTCCTCCTTTGGGACCTGGTTTCCCAGAGCTGCCCAAGCATCCCCTCTTAGGGGCCTGGTCTCCCTGCCTGTAATGACTTGTTTACTCCCAGGGGTTGCAAACTCAGGGGCCTGCAGGACCTGGCAGATCAGATCAGAGAGGAATATTGTCGAGTGAAGGATGACAGATTCCTGTTTCTAAGCGCTGCTCCCACCCTGTGGCCAGGGCCCTCCTCCCCTGCCACCAGAGGACGGTTCCCTTTAGAGAGTTTGCCAATCCAGTCCATGCCCATGGAACACCTATAGTGTGTTGCCCTGAGCTGCGGGGCACCTCCACCACGAACTTCCTCTATTTCCATCCTCGTAACCACCTACGACATCTTTCCATGCCCATTTGGCTGACGATGAGACAAAGGCCACAGAGCTGAAGTTTCTGGCCTCCAAGGTCACCTAGGAGACAACTGTTGATGCCCCATCCTGATTTCCTCCCCTGACCAATATTGGCAGCTCCATCAGAATCATGTTCTTCCCTAGGACCCTTGTGCTTGCTGTTTCCTCTGCCTGAGACTCTGCCCCCAGACACCTGCAGGGCTTCCCGCCTGTGTTAAATGTCGCCTCCTCAAAGAGCCCTCCTCTCACCCTTCTCCCTGCTCTGTTATGCCTATGGCTGTGATCACACCCTGACATGTTGTACATTTGTTTGTTTAATCTGCATCTTTCCCACCGGACTTCAAGTCAGCAGCCCTGTGTGTTTGGCTTACATCTTATCTCCATTCCCTAGGATGATGGCTGGCATGAGTACCAGCAGGTGTTTGTGGATGAGTGACTCTCCTAACTGTGGGTGTGTGTGGGACTAAGGGGACAATGGGGGTCCAGCAGTCCCAGGGGCAGGGAAACTGGGAAACTGGAGGGCCCAGAGGGCAGCCCCCATCAGCTGCTCCCCATTCCTCTGGTTTCCTTGGCTGCCTTGATGTGCCCACCCTTGACTGTGGCCTTGTGTCCAACCAGAGTGGGCGTCAGTCCAGCTTTGCTCCCGCCTGCTGTGGAGACAGCCAGCCCTCTTCTCCTTCCTGGGGCCACTGGAGCCCAGCAGACCCCAGAGGGGCCCCCAGCCCGCACCCAGTCTCCCATCTCAGCCCCCTCTCTGCTGTGCCCACACCTCTCCCTCCTCCTACAGCAAATACATTTTGGACTTAAAATAAAAAGCAGATACAGCGGAGGGAGCTGGGGGAGTCGGGAGAGAGTGGGTGGGGCCCAGCAGCAGCTGCAGCCGCATTTCCCCATGGTGGGTGGGGATGACCAAACTCATTCTGCGCATCAGAAACTGGGTCTCAGAGAGGTTAAGTGACTTGCCCAAGGGACAAGGCCCAGATACAGCCCCAGCGTGATCTACATACATACTGGAGGTCAGGCTCACTTCAGCCCTGAGGGCAAAGCCAGAACCAACAGGATGTTTTAGGGGTTACTGCTCATTCGCTCAAGAATTCATGGAAATGACATGCTGTGCCCAGCGGCAGGCTGTGGTGGGGGATGGGAGGGAAGTGGTGGGGGTGGTGGAGGGGGCAAGGCCCGCTTGGTAGGTGCAGGGAAGGCTTCAGGTTGGGGATGTGAAGGATGAGTGGGCATTCCAAGCAGCTGGGGAAGGCGGGAAGGGAGTCCAGGTAAAGAGGGAGTCCTAAGCCACTCAGTGCTGAGCTGAGATGGGCCTGAGAGGGCTGGGTCTGCCCTGTGCTGTGGGCTCTGGAGGGTGGGTTCAGGCATAGATAGGAGGCAGGGACACTGGTTGCTCCTCATGGGGTCTCCTGACTCTGGGATCCTGAGGGTTAAATTTGCAGTGGTTGTAGTTGTCACAATAACCCCTCCTCTGGGAAGCGGGTGCTTCCCCCCCAGGATGTTTCAAGCCCAGACTTCCCCACCCCTCTGTGTCCCTCTGCAGCCCATGGCATTGTGCCCTTTCTGCCTCTTCTGGTGGGAGAAGGCCTAGGCTGGTTGTTGCCTGCTACCTGCGCTGGGATTGGTGGTATGCCTGTGACCCCTCTTGATGGATGTCAGCCTGCTGGGCACCCACAGGCCCTTGCCTCCCCACCCCTGCCTACCTTTAGCCTCACCACTATGCCAAGAGGGAATGGGGCTTGGCCTGTGCCAGGATGAGGAAGCCGAGGCCCCAAGAGGGGAGGGGAGGGAGGAGTGGGATTGGGGAGTCTGGAAGGCCTGGGTCTGCCCCAGTCCTGTGGTCCACATGTGTGGGCAAGTAGCTTGTGCCCCTGAACTTCATGGTCCTCAGCTGCCCAGGAAGCTGGGAAGGTTGCGGGGTTGGGAGGGGAGCTTCTTAAGCTGTGTGTGACGCCCTGGACGCATGGTGTGGGGAGCTCTGTCTGCTGAGAGCTGGGCACTGGCAGGGACTCACCCACAAGTGCAAGGGGGGAGGCAGGAGGGCCCATCTGGAGGCTACTGGAATGGTAGTAAGAAACACCATGCCGGGCTCATTGGCTCACGCCTGTAATCCCAACACTTTGGGAGGCCAAGGTGGGCAGATCGCCTGAGGTCGGGAGTTCAAGACCAGCCTGAGCAACATGGAGAAACCCTGTCTCTACTGAAAAAAAACAAAAAATACAAAATTGGCCAGTTGTGGTGGCGCATGCTTGTAATCCCAGCTACTCGGGAGGCTGATGCAGGAGAATTGCTTGAACCCGGGAGGCGGAGGTTGCAGTGAGCTGAGATCGTGTCATTGCACTCCAGCCTGGGCAACAAGAGTGAAACTCCATCTCAAAACAAACAAACGAACAAACAAACAAAAAACAATCATTCATTTAGTCATGTATTGAGCACCGCCTGTGTGCAAGGCCCTGGGCCGACTGGCCTCTGTCCTTGGGGAGCCGTCGGTCCAGTAGGGGAGTCAACAAATAACAACAACAAAAAAATAAATAAATGAATAAATGAATGCAACCGTGCCACACAGTGAAAGGTCCCAACGCAGTCGGGGCTGGGAGGTCCTCCCTGGGCAAGTGCCATTTGAGCTAAACCCTGAGAAACGAGTGACAGCCACCCAGGTGAAGAGGGAGAGAAGGGCATTCTGGGCAGGGAAACAGCATGGCAAAGGCACCGAGGCAGGTGGGGCAGAGCAAGCATGAAGGCCTGGGAACACTGGTGAGCCAGGGAGCAAGAGCCAGAGGGAGGAGGCTGAGAGGGGCTGGGGACTCAGCGGCTCTCTCGGGAGACATTGCAGATTTTATCTCAAGAGCAGTAGGGAGCCACGGAGGGTTTTAGGCAGAAGGTAATATGATCTGGTGTGCATTCATTTTTTTGAGATGGAGTCTTGCTGTGTTGCCCAGGCTGGAGTGCAGTGGTGCGATCTCAGCTCACTGCAACTCTGCCTCCTGGGTTCAAGCCATTCTCGTGCTTCAGCCTCCCAAGTAGCTGGGACTGAAGGTGTGTGCCACCACGCCTGGCTAATTTTTGTATTTTTAGTAGACACGGGGTTTCACCATGTTGGCCAGGCTGGTCCTGAACTCCTGACCTCAGGTGATCCACCCGCCTCAGCCTCCCAAAGTGCTGGGATTACAGGCGTGAGCCACTGCACCTGGCCTGTTTTTTTTGTTTGTTTAAGGCAAGGTCTCTGTCTGTAGCCCAGGCTGGAGTGCAGTGGCACGATCTCCGCTCACTGCAACATCAACCTCCTGGGCTCAAGTGATCCTCCCACCTCAGCCTCCTGAGTAGCCAGGACTACAGCCACCACCCCTGGCTAATGTTTTTTAAAAAAATTTTGTGGAGACTGAGTTTTGCTCCAACTCCCACCTTGGTCTCCCAAAACGCTGGGACTGCAGGCCTGAGCCATGGCGCCCAACCCAGTGTGTGTTTTGATGTGCTTACTCTGCCCCCTGAGTAAGGGAGTTAGAGGAGGCCAGAGTGGAGCAGGGGAATGCGGGGCACAAACTGCCAGCGGGCCATCTGCAGGACCAGCAGTGTGGCATTTGAGGGGGACTGAGAAGGCTGTGTTTCCTGTGGAGAGGCAGAGCCAGTGCTGGCATTTGCTCATGGAGGGGACGCACAGCTCTGGCAGAGGCGTTAAGGTGGGAATGGCAGAGGAGGGAAGATCCCAGAGGGCCTGAGCTCTGGACCTCCGGCAAGAGGTGCATGCTGGACAGGCAGTGGAGGCTGGGTTGGGGGAGTGAGGCTAAGGCAGCCGCAGAGCAGGGAAGGAGAGGAGCCTGGAGTGGCCAGGGGTGTTGATTAGCATATTCATGATCTTGCCGCCCACATGAATATGCTAATCAACCCTGTGGGGTTTGGGGGTTTTTTGTTTTCCCCTCTGTGGTAGAAAGAGGCCTAAGTTCCCAATACCCTCACCTCTGGGAACAGAGCCCCACGTACGAGTGCGGTAGGAGGGGCCCCACATCCCCAACATCAGCTCCTCCCTTCTCCTGGCTGCCCAACAGCCCCTGCACACTCTCCGTTTCTCGGGAATTTCTGGCTGCTCCAGAAGTGGAGATGGTGAGGAAGGGGATGTCCTTGGGATGCCCATGCCGCACCCACACTGCAGGCTGGGCCAAGGCTGCCCGGCCCCATGCTGTGGTTCCCCACACGTGGCTGCTTCTCGGGAGAGACCCGTGCACGGGTCTCCAGTGACTCACCCTCTCCGTGGCACATGTGGCAGGGAGTGGGCTGGCTCAGGCAGGAAACACCAGGGGCTTGCCACAATCGCCAGCCTGTCCCCAGTGCCCCTGACTCCTGTGTGCCCCCAGCCCAGGTCGGGGGTCTCTGCTGGCCTCCTTGCATCCTGGTCTTTGTGGCCAGGGAAATGGCCATATCAGATCAGTGGCATTAGTTGTGTCCCCACCCCTGCCCACCCTCTGGCATGAGTTCCTGGGCGGCAGGGCTGAGTGCATGAGAAGAGGCGGAGACACTGCTGCCCAGACTAGGCCTCCCTCTGGCATCCCTCCGGAGACCCCAGGGGTCCCCCAGTTCATCCTGGTCCCTCGGGGGGCTGTCGGGAGCCAAAGAGCTTAATGCAGGTGCTGCAATCCAGCGGGTGGAGGGGGAGGCATAATTAGCTGTCACCAGAGGAGTGAGTCAGGCACCACTCGTAGCTTTGAGTCAGCCCTAAAGGGGAAGGGGACACAGCCAAGGTCACATGCCAGCAAGTTGTCCTGGTCTCCCTGAGCACCTCCCACCCCTCCCCATGCTCCTCCTGGAACAAACTAGGCCTGCTCCAGGCAGTAGCTCTGAGGAGAGCTGGGAGGCATTTCTATCACCCATTGCACAAAGAGGGAAACTGAGGCCAGAGAGGGCACTTGCTCCCTCTGTGCAATCCTCCCTGTCTGCACAGCTCTCTGTTCAGGTCCTTAAACCTTTACCAGGCTGCTCCCCACCTCAGGACCTCGGCCCGGCCATCTCTTCTGCCCAGAACGCTTCCCCAGTTCTTATCCATCAAGACTCTCCACCCGAGTGTACTTTTCAGAGGAGCCTTCTGTGACCTTTGTCTTGACCCCTGGTTTTCTCTGTCCCAGGCCCTTGGGACACTTATCACGACTTACAATTGTTTTGCCAGTTTTGTCTCACCCCCTTGCCAAGAGCTCAGCGTCCTCATCTGTCTTGTTGACTGCCCCAACCCCAGCCCCTAGCAAAGTGCCTGGCATGTACCAACGATGGTGATGCCTGGCACTCATTGATATGCACTGTGTGCCAGGCACCATGCAACCACCTCCGAAAGCCTTTGCTCCCGCAGTAACCCTTTGAGAGAGGCGCAGTTTCCATCCTTCCTGGTTTAAAGATGAGGAACGACCTGCAGGGGGCCACAGGCCTTGCTGAAGGGCACGCGGCTCCTGCGGGGAGGAGTTGGTGTCTGATCTCCCAGATCTGCACTTGGGTGGCCCACTGGGCTGCCACACCCTCAGTCCCTCTGCTCTAGTGCACACAGTAGGTGCTTGGCAAATATTGGGTGGGTGAACAGATGGGAGAACAAGCTTCTCCCAGAGTCACCCAGACATCGGGGGAAGGGCGGGCCTGTTGTCCCAGCTTCCTCTCTCCAGCATTTTCCTAATGCTGCTGGGGCGCCGTCCTCAGCACTCAGTGGGCACCACGACAGCCTCCCGCCTTCCTGCAGGCTGGCAGAGCAGGCTCAGCTCCCCAGGCACACCTCATTCGACTTTCTCCTCATTTGTTTGAGCAGATTGAAGAGTGGGAACAGCAGCAGGCTGTTGGATCGGGGTGTCGGGGACAAGAGGGTTCATTTCCCAGGAGCCCCTGGTGGCCGGAGTGGAGCCCTGAAGTCCAGGTAGGAGGCTGTGCACGTAGCCCCCCACCACCCTCTTTCTGGGCTGGGGTCTCCCCAGCGAGGGGCCAAAGGTCAGAACTTTAGAGCCAGGAGCCTCCATACATTTGCTGTGTGGTCTTGGGCAAGTCACTCCTTCTCTCTGTGCCTCAGACTCCTCTTTGGCAAAGTGGGGCACAAGATGGCTCCTATCTCTTCATCCCACTGCAAGAACCTGGAAGCCAAGGCACGGCCTCCAGAAGGGATAACGGGAGTGCTTGTTGGCTGAATGGAGTTGGGGGCTGGATAGACAGGGTAGGCCAGTGAGTGTGTCTGGGTAAGGGCCTATCAGGGAAAGGGGAGTCTGTTTGGGGCTGGAGGCCTCAGCCCAGTAGGTTCCCAGCCTTGAAGGCCAGGCCCAGCTCCCACCAAGGCCCTATGACAGCCTCGGTACTACCAATGCTGATGAATGCCTGGGAGCCAGCAGCCACCCCGCTCAGTGGAATCAGCTGTGATTTATGGGATTGGGGCCCGCAGGGAGCGACTGTCTGAGCTCAGAGAAGCCTCAGAAAAATGGGTCAATGCAGGGCAGGGCTGGGATGGAGGTAACCTCTGCCAACTGGAAAGGCTCAGAGACTGGCTCCTCTGCCGCATAGTCCTAGTGGGGAAACTGAGGCCCATGGAGGGGCCTTTGCTGGCAGAGAGGCCCTCTAGTGGGCAGCAGAAATCAAAAGCCAGAACTAGTGTCCAGTACTGGGAGGCACCTTATAGACTTCAGGGTAGCCAGGGAAGGCCTCTCAGCAGAGGCGACATTTGTGCTAGGCCCTGAGGCATGAGAAGGAGCCATGCTGGTAGGAGGTGAGCTGGTGGTGGGAGCAGCAAGGGCATGAGCTTGGAGGTGGGACAGAGGCTGCCACGTTCAGGAAAGAACAAGGAGGGCAGGGCACCTGAGGGACTGAGTGAGGGGGAGGGGAGAGGGAGAGGATGCTAGAGAGGAGCGGGGACTGCTCAGCCCTGAGGGGCCTTCTGGGCCTCAGCCCCAGTTTGGGCCTTTTCCTAAGTGCCCTGGAAAGCCTCTGAAGTGCCGGCAGCTCACCGGCTCACATTTTACAGAGACCCCTCTGGCCTCTGTAAAAGTGAATTGGAGCAGCATGTGGAAGGCAGGGAGTCTGGGGAGATGGCTGCAGACATCGTGGCAACGAACAGCTGTGGCTTGGACCCAGGGTGGCCAAGAAAGACCCAAGCCTGGGAGCTGGAATTTGTCCCTGGGATTCTAGTTTAAGCCACTTATCCCCTCTGGGTAGTGACCAATTTTAATGTCTCAAAACTGTGATCCCTTGATGCCCCACACCAGGGCCCAGGAACCATGTTTCACAGAGTCAGTGCCACATCAGACCAACTTTATGATGTGCTCAAGGTCACCCAACTTGGAAGGAGCAGAGCTGGGATGGGAAGCTGGGTTTCTTAGTGCCACCGCTTTTTAATGCCTCATTTGCCACTATTCCCACCGGAGGTGAAAGCTGCACCTCCTCAAGGAAAAAAAATGGATTTTTGAGGCTGCCAGGTCCCCTCCCCAACCCCCCGTTGGGTGAATTTGAACTATATCTGTGTCTGCACGCATGCATGCACACACTTCACTCAGCAGGAAATTTGGGACAGGAGCAGCTTGGGTGCATGTCTGGGCCTTCTCCTTGCGGGAAACCAGGCCAGAGCTGGAGAGGCCCCAACAGCACTGCTCTGGTGCCACCCTCTCCCCGGTACTCAGATGCCTGCTGGCAAGGGCACTGGTGGGCCCCGAGTGGCTGCTGGCCCGTGGCTACAGCTGACACACATTGTCTCTGAGCTACTTCATGTTTCTGCCTTTGACAAAGAACCCTCCAGCAGAGCAGTGGGATCACTACTGAGGGAGCTGCCTGCCTGCTGTTCCGGCCATGGGGGTGCAGGAGAGTGCTGTTCACCTTGCCAGGGGAGCCTAGCATAGAGCATCAGGAAAAAGTCTGTGCTGGGAGGTGGAACTGTGGGTTTTCTGGGTGACTCGTGGTAAATCAGGTCCCTCTCTGGTCCTCACTTCCCCCATCTGAACAGTGGGCGTGTGGTGGGATAGATTCAGTGATTTCAAACCTAACCTGGTCTGAATCTCTGCTCCCGACTCTTCACTAGCTGTGTGACCTTGGGCAGTTAACTTCACCTCTCTGAGTCTCAGAATATTCATCTGTATTCTTATCCCCATTTTAGTACTTACTTTACCCGACTGCTGGGAGTAGAAGCAGGTAAAACTCTTGGAAGACCAGGCACACAGCAAGCACCCAAGCAAAGTCAGCCTCCCAAAATAATAACAAGTCCACAATGTAACAGTGATGGCTGATGCTTACTGGGCCCCTCCATCTACCACATGCCTCATCTGCACTTGGTCTTCACTACAGACCCGTGAGGTCAGTGCCCTTATTGTCCCCAGTTTACATTTGAGGGAACTGAGGCACAAAAGAGGAGCTGGCCTGAGATCACATTGCTGGGGTGTGTAGAGCCCAGCCGACCATGGCTCCCTACCTGTCCCCAGGTACTGATCTTCCTTTCTTAATCCCCAACCTCCAGCTGCTCTTAGAAGTGTTTTCCAGGGGAACCTGGTCTTGGGAGCCTGGTTGGGATTTCAGCACCTTGGACAGCTCCCAGTGGACCTGGGCCTCGGCGGGGCCTAGGGCCCTGGGTGTGAGGTCCTATTCAGTGGGATGAGACCCTCCACCTCATCTTGGCCGTGTGGAGGCAGCAGGACTGTGGATGAGCCAGCAAAGCTAAGGGTCCCCCCTCCTTTCCTAGGCACATCGAGTCCACTGGACCCAGAGGCTCTTTGGGAGGGGAGGAGCCAGGGCCCTACTTCCATGTCTCAGCACCTCCACACTCCTCCTGGGCCTTGCCATCACCATGGAAACAGGTGGAGGATGCACTCCCAAAGACCCCACTTCAGGAACTTAGCCTTGGGAAGCTCAGGACTAAATTTGAAGGGACCTAAAGTCACTACTGGCTCTGTTTTCCCTCCAGCCCATTATACAAGATGGGGAAACTGAGGCCTAGAGAAAGGAAGGCTGGATTCTTGACATGTCCCAGCTGGAAGGTTCCCAGGTATCAGCTGGCCCCACTGTTCCATTATATAGATGAGAGAACTGAGGCAAAGGGACCATCTTCAGAGAGACCTGCAATAGGAGCCCCCTGCAATTGGCTTCTGGAGGAATCGCTTTTTTTCCTTCCTCACAGGTGCCATAATTTGAAGCATGTGTTGTTTTTGTGTTTGGTATCTCTTCTCCTGCTGGTGGACAAACCAAGGTCAGGGCCATTTGTTTGTGGTCCTATCCCAGGGTCTGGTACACACTGTGGCAGATAGAGCGTTGGCTCTGGGGCCAGCTGGCCTAAGTTCAAATTCCAGCTTCTGCCAAGGCTGTGAGACTTTGGGCAGGTCACTTCTCTTCTCTCTCAGGCTCATCTGTGAAATGGGAGAATGATGGCATCTGCGTCCCAGGCTTGTTTTGAAGATTGACTCAGATGGTATAAGCCTCAAGCCTTGCCTATGGCGAGTGTACAGCCAATGTCAGCTGTTACTATAGTCACCTGTTAGTGGGTGCCCAGGACGTATTTGTTGAATGAATGAGCAGAATCCACCCACCTGCCCCACTGTAAGGGCTTTTCTTCAGGACATCAGGGGCTGCCTCCTCCTGATCCTATTACTTTTTTTTTTTTCTGAGACAGAGTATTGCTCTGTCACCCAGGCTGGAGTGCAGTGGCATAACCATGGCTCCCTGCAGCCTTGACCTCCCAGGCTCAAGTGATCCTCCCACCTCAGCCTCCCAAGTAGCTGGGACTACAGGCACTTACCACCACACCAGGCTAACTTTTTTATTTTTGTAGAGACAGGGTCTTGCTATGTTGCCCTGGCTGTTCTCAAACTCCTGGCCTCAAGCAATCCTCTTGCCTCGGCCTCCCAAAATGCTGGGACTACAGGTGTGAGCCACCATGCCCAGCCTCACATTTTTTTCATTCCAGCAGACAATGACCTCTCACCTGCCTTGTCAGAGGGCCTTGAAATTTAGCATAAATTGTAATCCCTTGGAGGGACTTGATGCGAATCCCTGGCCTCACCAAGACCACTGGGATCCAGGGCTCTAAGGGCAGAGTCCAAGGACTGACCCAGCCCAAGGACTGGGTACCCCATGCTTGTCAGTGGCTCTGGCACTGTTGTGGCTGCCTCAGGGGGTTCAGTGAAGAACTGTGCCATAGCCGTTGTGCTGACCATGTGGATGACATAGCCCTACTCACTGTTAGCAGGAGCTCTGCCCTCTGGGACAGGCACTGGAAGCCTAAGCAAGGTGCTAGGCCCAGAGAGGAACCATCCGGGACACTCTCCTGGAAGCAGTGGGTTTCAGCCAGGCCTGAAAGAGTGGGACGGATGTTGCCCAGCTGAGATTGGCAGATGGCATTGTGGATGGGGGAACAGAGCCCACAAAGTGGTGCAGGCAGGAAAAACAGGTTGTGCCTGGTGTGTGGTGTGGGATGAGCTGGTAGATGATATATTGGGAGAAGTAGGTGGGATTTATCTGGATTGTCAAAGACTTGGAATGCTACATCTTATACAAGCCCCTTGATTTCCTCTCTGTTTTCCTTCTGTCACTTGAGGGTTTTAGGACCCATTTTTTTTAATTCTATGACCCCAATTTCTACTCTTCCCCTCTACTCCAGTTCTTTCCCATCACCTCTCTCCTCTTAAAACTCATGCATACCCTGACCTTTCAATCTGTTTCTTATGAAGTGAATCCATGCTGAAGTCACAGTGGCCAAAAATGAGTTGTCGCAGGGCTGGGGAGGGGTTTCTTGTAACAGGGGCCTTCAGTACCTCGGCCCAAGACAGAGACTTCAGCGGTGGAAACTTGGGCAGCACACTGGGGACATTTGAGAGAACATTGACAGGTCTATCACTCCAGTGTGTGGTGTGGGCATTTCCAGTCTTTTCCTCCTTCCTGAAGCTTTGCCTGTGCTACTCCCTGTGCTGGGCACTGTCCCTGCCCTCAGAGTGCTCTGTCTGGTTGGGGAGATGTGGTGGTGCAGGGCTCCCAGATCTCCTGGGGGCAGAACCTCAAGGAAGGCTGAGGATGGTCCATCATCAGCAACCCCAGCTCCCAGCTGGGGCCTGGGCCAGAGGGTCATTCAGAAGACTGCTGACCCCCTATGTCTATGGACTTGACGAGAGTCAGGTAATAGGATCAGATTAGAAGCAAGGCTACTGGGGCTTAGAGGGAGGAGAGATGGATTCTTTAGTGTGTGTGGAAGGGGCAGAGAGAGAGGAGTCAGGGGGCAGATGGGGCCAGATCATGGGTCACTGAGCACCAGCATCAACCTAGGCCAAGAGAAGCTTGTTTGTCCATTCATTCAACTAGTATTTGTTGAGCACCTACCATGTGCCAAGCCCTGTGCTGGGGTGCTGTGGAAAATGAAACATGCTCACACAGGCTTGATGGTCAGGGCATGAATTTTGGCACTCTCATGGAAAAGCTGTGGGACTCTGGCTACAAGTGACAGGAGACCTTAAAATAATGTGGCTTACAGGTTGGGCAACATAGCAAGACCCCGTCTCCACAAAAAAATTTTAAAAATTAGCCCAACATGGTGACATGCACCTGTAATCCCAACTACTCAGGAGGCTGAGGCAGGAGGATCACTTGGGCCCAAAAGTTTGAGGCTACAGTGAGCAATGATTGTGCCACTGCATCCTAGATGACAGAACAAGACACTTAAATAATAATAATAACAACAGTAGCTTAGATAGGATGAAAATTTATTTATCTCCCAAATATGAGATGGGTAGGCAGTTCAGGGCCTAATTGGTGTCTCCACGATCATTCAGAACCTAGACTTCTTCAATAAGGAGTTGTTACTGTGCCTTCCATAGAATGGAGCTTCACCTCATGATTCCTGATGACTGCTCCAGCTCCACCCATCTTATCCACATTCCAGCCATATTGCATGTATGACCTCTAAGCTGATTTTCTTAGAAATTGCACATATGACTTCTGTTTATATCCTTCTACCAAAAATGTAGTCACATGGCCACACCTATCTGCACAGGAGGGAGGGAAATGTACACTTTATTCTAGATGGCCAAAGGCCCAGCCAAAAGCAGGAGTTCAGTTACTGAAGAAAGAAGGAGGAGATATGGGGGGACAATTAGCAATGCCTGCCATGCTGTTTCTTCATCTGACTAGAGGTCATTACTCTTCATTCATTTATCCAACAAATATTTAGTAAGCATTTACTCTGAGTTATGGCCACCTTTTGAGTGCTGTGCCAGCTGTGAATAAAAAAGGCAAAGTCCTTGCTGTAGCAGAGCTTACTTTCTTTTTTTTTCTTTTTTGAGATAGAGTTTCTCTCTTGTCGCCCATCTCGTTCTAAAGTGGCTTGATCTCGGCTCACTGCAACCTCTGCCTCCCAGGTGCAAGCAATTCTCCCGCCTCAGCCTCCCGAGTAGTTGGGATTACAGGTGCGTGCCACCATGGCCAGCTAATTTTTGTATTTTTAGTAGAGACAAGGTTTCACCATGTTGGCTAGGCTTGTCTTGAACTCCTGACCTTGTGATCCGCCCACTTCGGCCTCCCAAAGTGCTGGGATTACAGGTGTGACCCACTGCTCCCGGCTGAGCTTACTTTCTAGAAGGGGAAACAGACACTAAACAAACAAATAACATCAAGCAGTGAAAAGTATTACGATTTTAAAAATCAGGAATAAAGAGTGATATGGGGCCAGGCGTGGTGGCTTATGCCTGTAATCCCAGAACTTTGGGAGGCCGATGTGAGTGGATCACCTGAGGTCAGGAGTTCAAGACCAGCCTGGCCAATATGGCAAAGCCCCATCTCTACTAAAAGTACAAAAAAATTAGCTGGGTGTGGTGGTGTGCGCCTGTAATCCCAGCTACTTGGGAGACTGAGGCAGGAGAATCACTTGAACCCAGGAGGTGGAGGTTGTAGTGAGCCAAGATTGCGCCACTGCACTCCAGCCTGGGCGTGACAGAACAAGACTCCATCTCAAAAAAAAAAAAAAAAAAAAGCTAGGTGCAATGGCTCACACCTGTAATCCCAGCACTTTGGGAGGCTGAGGCGGGTGGATCCCGAGGTCAGGAGATCAAGATCATCCTGGCTAACATGGTGAGACCCCGTCTCTACTAAAAATAGAAAAAAATAGCCAGGCGTGGTGGCGGGTGCCTGTAGTCCCAGCTACTTGGGAGGCTGAGCCAGGAGAATGGCATGAACCCAGGAGGCGGAGCTTGCAGTGAGCCGAGATCACGCCACTGCACTCCAACCTGGGCGACAGAGCAAGACTCCGTCTCCAAAAAAAAAAAAAAGTGAGATGGATGTACTATTTTAGGTGTAGGGAATGTAGCTTGAAGAGGAGGGGATATTTGAGCACAGACCTGAATGAAGTAAGGGACAAGCCATTAATGGAAAGGGGGCTCTGAGAAGAGGGAACAGCAAGTGCAAAGGCCCTGAGGCAGGAGTGCACCTGGTTTGACAGAGAAACAGGAAGGAGGCCGGAGCTGCTGCAGCAACTTCATGGGTCATCGTGAGGATAAAAAGGGCGATGGATATGACGTGCCCAGCATTCATCCTGGTTGTTCAACAGATAAGGTACCCACATGTCATGATTTGCCCAGGGCAGTTCTGGAGTAATTACTAACAGCTTCCTTTCCAAGCTCATAAGTATCCCTGTTGGGATGATAAAGTATGTGGTCATCACATCAATAAATAATAGCTATTTATTGGGAAACTAAATTCCCCAAGGTATTTCCGGGAAAGCAGCATCCCCGCGTCCCAGGGGATGGGCTGTCCTCCCCTGACTGCCGTATACTCCCAACCCCTGCCCCGTGTTCCCGCCCTGAAGGAGCAGCCCCATCAGGCACAGCTGTGCTGATGCCGGCCCCTCATCCCCATGGGCTCCCAAGCAGGTGAGTGCACCAGCATCTCACAGTTCCCACATTTTTAGCCTGTGGGTCTCAAACGGCTTCTTGTGTCCCTCAGACACGTATCTAGAGGAGGTGCCATGGGGACAGGATGGGGATCTGCACAGGGATCCAGGAGGCTGGCGGGTGCCAAGCCTGGATCGTCCCCTGAGCTCAGCTTGCCCTTAGGCCCCCCAGCCCTTCGGCATCAGTTTCTCTTTGTGTGCTAGAGACAGTTTCCTTGTGGATATAGGGTAGCGGATGAGTAGCCCAGCAGCTGTGGGAGGCGGGAGCAAGTGCCTGGGTGAGAGCAGTCCCTCCTGGGTGGGGCAGTGGGGTCCTGTGACCTTATCCATCCACCTGGCCCTGAGGAGGCCCCTTCTCCATCCCCAGCACCTGCCCCATCCTAACTCCGCTGACACTCAGAATTCAACTTCCTTCAATATCTCAATTTGCAGGTGCTTAATGAAAATGCATGCCTCACTTCCCTGGACTGTGAAATGGGCATGATAGTGTCCATCTGTCATTTCCCTGGGGTGAATCATGATACAATGGCTGACAAGGGCATGCCCTCTGTACCAGGGCAGCAGGTGGGGAAGGGGCCTATCATGACCTCCTTTGTTCCAAAAAGTATCAGCCCAGGCCTCTGCACACAGTAGGTGATCACAAAGTGCTTCTCACAGCAGATGGCAGAGATGTGATGTGTGCTGAGGACTGCTGACCAGTTTGGCTCAGTCTCCCTTTTGCAGATGCTGGAGGGGACTGTCCCTCACTGCCTGACTCCTTCCTCAGTGGGCTGTGGGCCTCTGCTGCCCCAGAGGCTGCTTGTGATTGGGGGAAGGAGGGCTGTCCCTGCCAGCACCACAAGCCCCTCACTCTGGAATCCCAAAGGCCTAGGGAGTCAGGTGCCACACTGGGGCAGCTGCATTGTTGGTTCAGAGGTGTCTGTGGGCCCAGACACATCTAAGCTTTAATCTCAACTCCAGCGTGTGCCGCCTGCCCTCCGGCGAGTGACTTCACCTCTCACAACTTCCAGTTCCTCTTCTGTGAAATGGGGATTGTAAGAGAGGCTGCTCCTGGAGTGGTTGGGGGCCCCCCTGCCTGGCACAGAGGAGGGAGTGGCACCCACTGCTCCCACTCTGTTGGGATTACTGCCATCTTTGTGCCATCTTTTCTGGGAGGGCAAGACCTGGGGTGTCATCCGTACTTATAAATGGCAGACCCCCTACAAGAGGGGTCCCCAACCCTTGGGCCATGACCAGTGCTGGTCCGTGGCCTGTTAGGAACTGGGCTGCACAGCAGGAAGTGAGTGGCGGGCCTGTTAGATCCACCTCCTGTTAGATCAGCGGCGGCATTCGATTCTCATAGGAGCTCGAACCCTATTGTGAACTGCACATGTGAGGGATCTAGGCTGAGCTCTCCTTATGAGAATCTAATGTCTGATGATCTGTCAGTGTTGCCCATCACCCCCAGATGGGACCATCTAGTTGCAGGAAAATAAGCTCAGGGCTCCAACTGATTCTGCGTTATGGTGAGTTGTATAATTATTTCATTATATATTACAATGTAATAATAATAGCATAAAGTGCACAATAGATGTAATGCGCTTGAATCATCCGGAAACCAGCCCCCCTCATCTGTGGAAAAACTATTTTCCATGAAACCAGTTCCTGGTGGCGAAAAGGTTGGGGACCACTGCCCTACGAGACAGCAGGGCAGGTGCAAGGTCACAGTCTTTGATTTGTTCGATGGATATTTCCTAAGCACTTACTATGCCCCAGACACTGTGCTGGGGGCTGCAGATGTGTTGGTGGGGAAGAGAAACAATGTCTCCCCACCTAGAGCTCGCTTTAGAAATGGGGGCTCCTCCAAACCCACCTGTGGGCGTGATGCGCTGCCGGCCGGGTGGTGTGAGTGCTAAGAAGCAAAACGGCCAGGACAAAGTGCGAGGAAGTGCAGGCAGGTGAGACAGGGTGTCTGGTCTGGGTCCAGGAAGGCCTCTCTGAGGAGGTGACAGCTACAGAAGCTCAGGGGAATGAGGGAGGGAGAGAACCCCGGGTGATCCAGGGAAGAGTGGTCCTGGCAGCGGAAACAGCAAGTGCAAAGGGCCTGGGGTGGAGCAGCTGCAACTGAAGAAGAGCTGGGAGGCCAGAGTTGGGGAAGGAGGGCATGATGGTGAGAGTGGGCGATGGCAGAGATGCACATGGGGACCAGACCTTGTGGGGCCCTGTAAGCCAGGGTGAGGTCTCAGCCTCCACTCAGTGAGATGCGAGCCACTGAGGGCTTTGAGCAGAGACTGTGTCTCAACAGGACTATCTGGCTGCAGTGTGGAGACTGGGCTGAAGGGGTCATGAGTGCAGGCAGGGAGGCCATGGGGCCTCTAATCTGGGGGAGAGGTGACCGTGGCTGGGACTCGGTGGCAGAGGTTGGGGTGGGGAGGGCCGGCTGGATTCTAGAGACACTTTGAAGGGAAGAGAAGCAGGATTTCCTGGAGGACTGAGTGTGGGGCGAGAGAGAGGAGTACAGCAAGACGGGAAAGTTTTTGTCCCGAGAAAAAGAAACTAGAGCTACCCTCAAGTGGGATGGGGAAAACTACAGGAGGAGCAGGTTCAGGAGAGGAAGGGAAGGTGGTGAAAATTGTCTGATACCTTGTAGACATCCAGGTGGACAGGCCCAGCCGGCAGTGCTGCACGGAGATGTCTAGAGTTTGGGGGAGGCCAGGCTGGATGTGCCAGTGAGCAGGATAGGAGGCTGGAAGGGTCACCAGGGAGTGAGAGCTGGGGTCTCTTCAGGCAGGGAGGTGTGGGTGACGGGAAGCATGTCTGGTGAACTGAAAGTCTAGATGTTGGTCTGAGTTATAAAGACATAAAGAACGGGACTCTTGCTGTCATAACATCCGCAAGAGGGGGGCTACGGAAATGAGTGGCTGCTCAGGAGGCCCAGGTTCTGCGCTGCCCTCACCTCCTCCTGTGTCCACTGTGTGGCCTTGCTAATGCACCTGCCCTCTCTGGACCTTGATTCGTTGACTCTGGTGACTCGTCCTTTTGGCATCTCCCATGGAGATGCAGGGGCAGCCTCAGAGACTCCAGGTGGCCTAGAACCATGGAAAATGGGGAGAAGGGGTGGCCAGGGGTACCCGATGAGCTCAGAGCAGAGGGTGGGGAGAAAGCTGGGCCTGCAGAGCGGCTTTCCTGGAGGGGTTTTAGACAGGGCAGCCATGGCTCAGAGAGAGGAAGACCCCCTCCCACCCACACTGCCCTGCAGCAGGTCCTGCTGGGATGACTGAGAGGGGGCGGCTCTGGCAGGAGTCACACGGTGACCTCAGCTGTCCCTGAAAAGTGGCTGAGTCAGCATCTGGGCTGGGCTGGGCTTCAGTGCCCAGGTGCGTCTTCTCCATGGCCAGGCAGGAGAAGGAAGGCCCCTTCTGCTGTCTCCCCAGCACTGGGGCCTTTTTTCTGCTGCTGACCTTTTTGAGGACTCTTTTTTCTTTTCACCATGAAGGGCAGAAGCATTTCTTCTAAGCACCTGGTTACAAACTCAGCACATGCAGGCCACAGGGGGCCCAGGAGCCATGCAGCTGGGGAAGCTGAGGCCTGGTGCTGGAGAGAGACTTGCCCTGGTCACAAGAGTTGGAACAGAGCTGGGGCTCCAACCTGTGTCCGCCACTTTGCCATTCAGAACTCTAAGGAACTTAGGGGACCAGCGGAGGAAGAGGAGCCGGCAAAGGCAGTGAGAAGTTGCAGCAGCTCTGATGACTGGCTTGGCCCAAGGGGCAGGAGGCCACACCTGCCAGGGGCTTCCTATAGATCCAGTTCTGTACAGAATGTCCTGTGTGCTCCTGTCCACAGCTGTGCCATCATCATGTCCATCTGAGTCAGAGAGGTTGAGCATCTTACCTAAGGTCACCCAGCAAATGAGGGGCAGAAGTGGGTTTGCATCCAGGTCAGCTCCCTCGAGCACCTGCTCTGTTTCCCCAGCTGCCCCTTGACAACTGTGGAGAACAAAACGGGAGGCCAGCAGGGGTCAGGTGGGGATGGCCGTAGGAAGGACAGAGTTCTGTGCCGGCCGGCCTCCCGCCTCAGGCCACATTCTCTTTGGGGGACTTGTCAACTCCACTGGTGTCCCTCTGAACACCCACAGTCCCCATACCTGCAGCTCCACCCCTGGCCTTTCCCTGGAGTTCTCCTGGACCGCGTTCCCAATGTCCTGATTGAGCCCAGGAGTTCAAAGCTGCCGTGAGCTGTTATCACCCCACTGCACTCCAGCCTGGGTGACAGAGCCAGACCCCATCTGTAGAAAACAAAACAAACAAAATCAAACAAACAGCTTTATTTGAGTGCTGTTTACACTCCATAAAATTCACCTATTTTAAGCATTCTCTTTAATGAGTTTTAATAAATTTTTGCAGTGCACAACAAACACCGCAATTCAGAAGTTCCCTCTGTCCATTTGTAGTTGCTCAGCACATCCGGACTGACTCCTGCATTTGTCCATAGGTCTTCTCCTGCCACTCTGTCCCCTGACTAGTGAGTGGCACTATCTGGAGTTGACCCTCGTGGCTGCACCCAGGATCCCCTCACTGCATCTCCACCAGCCTTTTTAAAAAACAGCTGTATTGCTGGGCACAGTGGCTTGTATCTGTAATCCCTGCTATTCAGGAGGCTGAGGCAGGAGAGTCACTTGGGCCTAAGAGTTTGAGACCAACCTGGACAACATAGTGAGACCCCCTCATCTCTTAAAAATGAAAAAAAGAAAAGAAAAAAATTGGCCAGGCATGGTGGCATGTGCCTGTAGTCCCAGCTACTCAGGAGGCTGAGGTGAGAGGTCTGATTGAGCCCAGGAGTTCAGAGCTACAGTGAGCTATGATCACCCCACTACACTCCAGCCTGGGTGACAGAGTGAGACCCTGTCTACAGAAAACAAAACAAAACAGATACAAACAAAACAGATAAAATCAAAACAAGCAACTTTATGGAAGGGCTGTTTACACGCCATAAAATCCGACTATTTTAAGCATTCTCTTTGATGAGTTTTAATAAATTTATGCAATGTGCAGCCAACACCACAATTCAAAAGTTCCCTCTGTCCATTTGTAGTTGGTCCCCACTCCCACCCCTGGCCCCAGGCAACCACTGATCTGCTTTGTCTCTATAGTTTTACCTTTTCTAAAAAGGAAGTAAATGGAGACATATAACATGTAGTCTTCACGTCTAGCTTCATTCACTCAGCATAATGATTTTTTTTCTTGTTCTTTTTTCTTTCTTTTTTTTTTTTAAGAGACAGGGTCTCACTCTGTCTTCCAGGCTGGAGTGCAGTGGCACAATCGTGGTTCACTGCAGCCTCGACCTCCCAGGCTCAACGATCCTCTCACCTCAGCCTCCTGAGTAACTGGGACTACAGATGCGTGCTACCATGCCCAGCTAATTTTTGTGGTTTTCGTAGAGGCATGGTTTCACCATTTTGCCCAGGCTGGTCTTAAACTCCTAGGCTCAAGCAGTCTTCCTGCCTCAGCCTCCCAAAGTATTGGGATTACAGGCGTCAGCCACTGAGCCCAGCAGCATAATGTTTTTGATGTTCATCTATATTGTTGCATGTATCAGTGCTTTATTCCTTTTTAGTGCTGAGTAATATTCCATTTTATGGACATTCCACATTTTGCTTATCTGTTTGCTGGTCAATGGGCATTTGAATTATTTCCAGTTTGGGGCTATTATGAATAATGCTGCTATGAACATTCACGTACAAGTCTTCATGGGGACATATGTTTTCATTTCTCTCGTATAACCTCCCTTTTCCATCCCACCAGACCTTGATTCCCGTTGAGGAGCCACACAGCTGTAGGGAAACTGACTCCACCCCTCCCGTGAGGATAGAGCTCAGGCCCCAGGGTAAGCCAATCAGGGCATAGAGCTCATGACCCAGGCTAGGCCAATCAGTGTGTTCCATCCTCTAGGCCTGATGATTGGTTCCTGGATGGGCAAGTGAGATAGGCCAGTCCAATCAGAGTGACTCTTAGGACTAGCGCTGGAACAGCTGCCCTTTTTCATGCCCCTGATAATATGTTTGTTAAATCTGGAGCAGACACCCTGTGTGCATTAGCAAAGCCAGCTCTAGGATGTAATTGACGCATGGAGGAGGACAGGGCTAAGAAGCTCGAACCCTGATTCAACTATGCCTGAAGTACACCACAAATCCAGACAGTTGCATGGATCAATCAATTCACTTTATCGTTAAAGCCAGCTTGAGATGGTTTCATTGTTTTTGTTTGTTTGTTTGTTTGTTTGTTTTGAGACGGAGTCTCGCTCTGTCACCCAGGCTGGAGTGCAATGGTGCGATCTTGGCTCACTGCAACCTCCGCCTCCTGGGTTCAAGCAATTCTCCTGCCTCAGCCTCCCGAGTCACTGGGATTACAGGCGGCTGCCACTATGCCCAGCTAATTATTGTATTTTTAGTAGAGACGAGGTTTCACCATGTTGGCCATGCTGGTCTCAAACTCCTGACCTCAAGTGATCCAGTGCCTCGGCCTCCCAAAGTGCTGGGATTACAGGGGTGAGCCACCGCGCCTGGCCCGTTGTTGTTCTTGTTTGTATCTCAGGGGTCAGCAAACTATGGCCTATGGGCAGCCTGTTTTTGTAAAAAAAAAAAAAAAAAAAAAAATGTTAGAACACGCCACTTACTAATGTATTGTCAATGGCTGCTTTGCAGTGCCATACAGCTTACAAGCCTGAAATATTCACCATCAGCCTTTTAAGAAAAAGTTTCAGGCCCCTATTATAACCAAAAGCTTAGTATTCAGTATATCCCCCAGTCATCAGGACAGAAATCTGGGAATCATCCCTGAATCCTCCCTCTACCTCATTCCCCACATCAAACCAGCCCCAAATTGGATTGATTTTTTAGTCTACGTGTCTCCTGAATCTGTCTGCTGTCTTCAGGCCCCGGTATCCTAGGTGAACCATTGTCAGCTCTCGCCTGGATCTCGCCACCCACCTCTAGACTACCCCACAAAGCTGCTGGGTGATCTTTCTCCCACACACATTTGACGAAGCCCCCATTGCTCCCAGGGTAAAGGCCAGACTCCCTGGACTGGCACTGCAGGACCCTCGTGAGCGAGCCCCCACCTGCATTTCCAGCCCCGTCTCTCCCCTGTCTCCTCTCCTCCTCCCCCAGAGCACACAGACCAGCACCTGACTTGTGCAGAAGTTCCCAAACATGGCGTGCTCTGTCCCTCTTCCCGCCTTTTGTACCAGCTGTTCCTTCTGCCTCCAATGCCCTTCCCACTTTGCCCACCTAGTGGACACCTGTGTATCCTCTAAGGCCCAGCCAAAGCCTCGCCTCCTTTTTTGTTGTTTCTAAAATCACCCCAACCTGGGTCAGGGCTCCCATAAGCCCTTGGGGCTCAAGAAGTGTTGGTTTGCAATACAGTATTTCTGCCTTTTGCTGCAAAGCCACTGTGAGGAATCCAAAGAAGGTTTGAACAAGGCAGGGAGGAAGAGCATGGCTGTGGACTGTCAGAGCTCGGTGTGAACAAGGGGACATAGAAGGACTGGAACTGCTTGAGTTTCCAAGGCCCAAAGACCCCAGGCAGGAGCATCTTTAGGAAGTGCATAGAAATGCCTCCTAAGATGAACAAAATGAACCAACGATGAGGTCAGAGAATGGTTCCGAGAAAAGAAAAGTAGGGCAGGCGAGAGTGGGCCACTGTGGCAGGCCCTGAGAGTGCGGAATAGAAACAAAGGGATTACAGGGAAATGTCATTAAAGTGAATATTTTCCACAGACTTTGGAAGTCAGCAAGTGGGACGGGAGGAGACCAGATGGCCGGTGAGGGGGCCGCGGATCCCGTCGGAAAGTTTAAGGTTTTACAAGACTAGCCCTTTGGAGGGCTTAGGGAACATCTGACTTCTAGGTTCTCAACTGAAAATAAATTTGGGTACCAGCTGGCTGGGTTCTGAGTGAACCCTCCCAAGAAGCAACTGTGGTGGATTCAGGGGAGCACTGGACAGGGAGTCCGAGCCAGCTCTGCTGTCACTGGCTGTATGGTTCTTGGCTGCCATGTCCTGGGGTTTAGGGCTGTGGCCCATACTCACTGCTAATTCTGGAAGTGAATCCAGGACACAGAAAACCAGAAACCAGTCGAGGCCCAACCTCCCCCATGGGGCCACAGTGAGGCACGCATGAGACAGTGGATATGAAAATGCAAACTGCAGTGCAGTGGCCCCACGTCACTGTCCCTCCTCTCACTCCTCCAGCTGAGTCCATCCCCGTCCTCGTGGCTCCCCAGCTGATGCATGAACCTCACTCTTACGCTACTCTGTTGTGGAACCTAATGTATGGCACATCTCCTCTCCTGCCAGACCCTGAGTACCTGAGGACAGGGACAAGCATGTTGGGCTCCTGTCCCCAACATGTGTTGCAGTGCCTGGCCCAGAGCAGGGGTTCGGCAACTATTTCTTGAAGGACTTTGAATTGTAAAGAAATAGTTAACTTGGCTGGGTGCAGTGGCTCACGCCTATAATCCCAGCACTTTGGGAGACTGAGGTGGGCAGATCACAAGGTCAGGAGATGGAGCACATCCTGGCTAACACGGTGACACCCTGTCTCTACTAAAAAAAATACAAAAAATTAGCCGGGTGTGGTGGTGGACGCCTGTAGTCCCAGCTACTCTGGAGGCCGAGGCAGGAGGATGGCGTGAACCCAGGGGGCGGAGCTTGCAGTGAGCTGAGATGGCGCCACTGCACTCCAGCCTGGGCAACAGAGTGAGACTCCGTCTCAAAAAAAAAAAAAAGAAAAAGTTAACTTGAAGGTGCTGGTCAGCCTCAGTTTATAAAAGCAGGAACCAGGTAGATCATGGTAGAAATCTTTCTGACAAATTGACAAAATGTTTTGTGAGTTTTTAAAAAATATGAGCATGGCAGAAATGCTCAAGAAGAAATGGAACTCAAGCAGTTCCAGTCCTTCCAGTCTGGGATTGAGAATGCTAAAAGCTACCTGGCCCTGAGCTATCCAGTAGGGTAACCATGAGCCACATGTGGCTATTGAACTTCAAATTAAATTTAAAAATAAGTTTTGTATTTTATTTAATTTTTATTATTATTATTTTTTGAGACAGAGTCTCTGTCACCCAGGCTGGAGTGCAGTGGCACGATCTCGGCTCACTGTAACCTCCGTCTCCCAGATTCAAGCAATTCTCGTGCCTCAGCCTCCCAAGTAGCTGGGATTTCAGGCACATGCCACCACAATGCCTGGCTAATTTTTGTATAAAAATCAGTCTTTTAATTGCACTAGTCACATTTCCAATGTGCAGTAGCCACACGTGGCTCACGGCCACCCTATGGGAGAGCACAGATTAGAGCATTTCCATCATGGCACAAATTCTCTTGGACAGCATTCCTCCATGCCTTGAAAATCCATGCCCATGTGTTATTTTAAGCCCTGATCCTTCCACAGGGGCTTCTGAGACTTAGGGGAGAGATCTGGGGCTCTGGAGTCTGACCCAGAGTTGGAATCCCTGCTCAGCCATTTGCTTGCTGTGTAGCCTGAGGCAAAGGAACTTCCTTCTCCTTTCTGAGGCTCGGTGTCCTCATTTGTGGCCTACACAAAGCTGTGGGTTCAAGGAGAAAGCTAGGTAAAGGGCTTCCCAGTTGGTACTGCGTGCAAGGACCTGCTATGAGGCACATAGCGGTGTTCCTAGAGCTGTGAGAGACTGCACAGGCTGTTCCTATCAGAACATTGCCGGAGGGGACGCCTCCCAGGCCCTTGCAGCTTGGAGCCACTGCCCAAGCTTCTCAAAATGAGGCAAGGCATGGTGGGAGTTCATCGGGCACTGGGGGCTGATCTGGAGCAGTGGCCAGTGGGTGTGACTGGCTTGGAGCAGTTGGTAGGTGAGGTCAAGGCTAGAACTGGTAAGGCTGGGAGGAAGGGCCAGCCCACTGAATCCTGGGTAGGGGCATGTGTCCTCTCTGCATAAAACTCCATTGTCTACTAGCTGATTAGGGGATCATAATACGAATACAAGGAGTCATAGCAGCTTTATACTCCTTGAACATTTCCTGTCTACCAGACACTGTGCTAAGATATATACTATGTGTATGCATTAGCTCTGCCCTCACAGCAACCCTTTGTAATAGGTATGTTATTATTCCCATTTTGCAGACAGGGAACACTGAGGCCAGTTGTCCAAGGTCACACAGCTACGAGGCGGTAGAGCTGGTATCTGACCCCAGGCTGTTTAGCTCCACAGAGTCAATGCTGGGATAAAGTCCAGCCCCTGACCCAGTCCTCCAGGCTGTGTGGAGCTAGCCTCAGTTGCCCTTTCCACCTTCATCTCGGTCACTCCTCATCTTCTTCTAGTCAAGTTCCTCAGACATCCCAGGTGTCTCCCTCCAATGTCTGTGCCCTTGTTCACACTCCTGGTCCCCTCCAGCCTCTGCAGACTCCTGTTCACCTGCCACGACCCCGTTCTGGTGTGTGAGCACCCCGAGGCCGGGAATGGGTCTAAGTCGTTTTCATGTCATAAAGTCCTGCACGTGGCTTGGGGCGTCAGGGCCATGGCGAATTGTGGGTGGCGGCTTGGTGGGTGGGTGATGAGTAGCTGGAAGGGTGGGGGGAGTGGATGAAGGGTGAACCAAGGGGCGGGTGGACAGACTGGTGGAGGAGTGGGTGGGTGGCATGTGCTGCAGTGCCCTCAGGGGGCCAGGGCCTGAGCAGAGCTGGGGGGCTGGACATGGGGAGGGATGGCGGCAGGGAGGGGTCTAGGGTGATGCCTACTTTTCTAGCTTGGGGTCTTGAGTGAATCATGGTGTCATCAGGGCAGGGTGGGTTTAGGGGAGAAGGGGATGCGGTCCATTTTGGACATGGGGGTGTGACGGGCCAAGGGTACAGGAGGCCGCTGGGGAGATGAGCCTCAGGTTCAGAGGTGACATCGGGCTGCACAGAGAGACTCAGGAGGTCAGTATGGGTGGTGATTCGAGTCGTGGGGGCCAATGGCGTCACCACCTGGGAGCTGGGCATGGGGTGAGAAGGACTCAGGACAGAGGAACAGCCACATCTCAGAGCCAGCAAAGGAGGGGGAAGAGTTATAGTCCCCCAGATAGAAAAGCCAGGAGTGCCAGAGCAACAGAAGAGTCTTGCGGAGAGGAGAAACAAGGTGTTGGGGGTGTAAGAAGCCCCCAGGGCATGAGGGAACTCCGTCAGTGCTATTTTAAAAAAACTATTTTTCCATTTCAGTTCAACTTTACAAATATTTATTGAGCTAAAAGGTTCTGTGTAAATCCATTTTGTAAATTAAATTTTTGTGCAACAAATACCATTTTAACTGGGCCTGAGGTGGCAAGGTTTGGGAGACCATTCATTATTCGAGGAGCCCTGAGTCGAATTCTTTTGAAAAGCTTTGTTTGGTTTGTTTTTTGTGTCAGCAAGGATTTTGGCTTTTCAGGCTTGCAGAGTGAGGCGTTCATTTGTTCCACATGCGTTTTGAAAAGATCCTTCTGGCTACTGCAGAGAAGACGGGCCAGGGAGGAAGCCGGGCACCTAGGGAGGAAGCTGGTGCAGTGTCCGAACAAGAGATGGTACTGGCCCGGACGGGGGCGACTCTGGGGGATCAAGGGGAGGGGATTTGAGGGATGTGTAGGAGGTTTTTTAAAAAGATAGGACATGGCCTGGCATGGTGGCTCATGCCTGTAATGCCAGCACTTTGGGAGGCTGAGGCAGGTGGAGCACTTGAGGTCAGGAGTTCGAGACCAGCCTGGACAACATGGTGAAACCCCCATCTCTACCAAAAATACAAAAAAATTATTAGCGGAGCGTGGTGGTGCATGTCTGTAGTCCCAGCTACTCAGGAGGCTGAGACAGGAGAATCGCTTGAACCCGGGAGGCGGAGGTTGCAGTGAGCCAAGATTACGCCACTGCACTCCAGCGTGGATGACACTGCGAGATTCTGTCTCAAAAAAAAAAAAAAAAAAGATAGGACATTGCCAGCCATGGTGGCTCACACCTGTAATCCCAGCACTTTGGGAGACTGAGGCGGGCAGATCACCTGAGGTCAGGAATTCAAGACCAGCCTGGCCAACGTGATGAAACCCCATCTCTAGAAAAAATACAAAAATTAGCTACTTGGGAGGCTGAGGCACAAGAATTGCTTGAACCTGGGGGGCAGAGGTTGCAGTGAGCCGAGATCGCACCACTGCACTCCAGCCTGGGCAACAGAGTGAGACTCTGTCTCAAAAAAAGAAAAAAGAAAAAAAGATAGGACATAGTCTTGGGCTTTACTTCTGGGTGAGTGAAAGAGGAGAAGGAAGAAGAATAGAAGCCTCCTGGCTTCCTGGTCGCCTGAGGGTGACCAGGTTAGATGATACTGGGATGAGGGCATGGTCTCCAGGGAAGGTCACAGACTGGGCTCTGGACACATGGAGTACACAGTGTCTGTCCACAGATGGCCAGCAGAGCTGCTGTAGGAATTTGGAGCTCAGAGGTGTGAGCTGGGCTGGAAAGAGAAATGTCACATCTGCGACAAGGAAGGAGGGAAAACCCAGAGCTCATGACAATTGGTCAAGAAATATCTCCAGTATTGAAAATATTTGTTCAATGAAGTATTCACGGAGCACCTCCATGTGCCAGGTACAGCGTGTGGCAATGAAACAGACAGAACTCTCTACCCTTCGGGGCTGACACTTTAGTGAGAGGAGCAGGCAATGATCAGGATAAATTATGCAATTACATGGCCTGTTGTATAATGATATGGGCCGAGAAAAACAGGAAAGCAGGCAGGGACAGGCCCAGAGAATGTGCTGTGGAGGGCTGGGGAGTGTAGCAGACACACAGGTCACACTTGCTGAATTCATTTGAGCCTCACAACCACCATATGAAGAAGGCTCTATAACTACCCCCATCTTAGAGATGAGCAGCTGAGTTGCAGAGAAGATATTTGCCCAAGGTCATGCAGCCACGTAACTGGCAGAGCCTGGATTTTTACCTGGAGTTCATACTTTTGAGTCCTCCTGCTAGGGTAAAACTCCCTCTCAATGACAAGATCAGGTCTCAGCAAAGATTCTGAAGGAAGTGAGGGGGTAAGGTTCACAGACATCTGAACACAATCAACATTCCAGGCAGAGCAAGAGCACGTGCAAAGGCCCTGAGCTAGGCACGTGCCTGGTATATTTGAGGAACAGCCCAAAGGCCAGCATAGCTAGGGCAAAAGGAGCAGGTGGGGGAGGGAACCAGAGGTGGCGCAGGGCTGCCCGTGGTGTCTGCAGGGCTGTCAGCTTTTACTTGAGGTGCAGTGAGGCCATGGGGAGTGTGGAGCTGAATACAAGGAGTCATAGCAGCTTTATACTCCTTGAGCATTTCCTCTGGCTTCTGTGCTGGGAGCAAGGTCAGAAGTAGGACACCAGAGAGGGCATGAATAATCCAGGCACGAGGTGACAGTGGCTCGGTCCACAGCGGTGGCAGCAGGGTGGGGAAAGGAGGACCGGTGGCACTGCTGATGGCTTGCGTGTGAGAGGGGAGGGTGGGAGAGGCCTCAAGTTTGGCCTGGGCCTGAGTGGCTGGAAGGGCAGGATTCCATTGACTGAGATGGGGGCAGCTGTGGAAGGAGCCACTTCATAAAGAACTTTCCATGTCCATTTCCGTCTGAATCCCTGGCTACCCTGAGGTAGGTATTGAAACTTGAGCAGTTCCATGATTTGCCTGGGATTGCTCGGCTGGAAGGTAATAGAGCCAGGGCCAGAAGCCGTATGTGCATCCTAGGGTTTGGAATTTTGTCTCATTTATTCAATCAACAAACATTTCTGGAGCACCTCCTGTGTGCCAGGCCGATGGAGGAGGCTGTGTCAGCCAATGATCGTGGCAATGGTTACCTTACATCAGCATGAGCAGTGGTGAGGAGAAGCCGAGGGAGCTCTAGGAGCCAGTAACGGGCAGGAGGGAAGGGTGCTGCAGGGCCAGGGAGGGCTTCCTGGAGGAGGAGAATATGACATACAAGGACCACAAAGGACCACAGGTTCCCAGAGGATAACTGCCTATTGGGAAGTTGCAGAATCTTTTTGTTTTGTTTTGTTTTGTTTTGTTTTGTTTTGTTTAAGTGTTAATAATTGAGATATAGAAGCTGAGCATGGTGGTACACACCTGTAGTCCCAGCTATTCAGGAGGCCAAAGTGGGAGGACCCTTTGAGGCCAGGAGTTCAAGAGCAGCCTGGGCAACATAATGAGATCCCCATCTCTACAAAAGTTAAAAAACTAACTTGGTGTGGTGGCTGATGCCTGTAGTCCCAACTACTTTTGAGGCTGAGGCAGGAGGATCCCTTGAACCCAAGAATTTGAGGCCAGGCCTGGGCAACATAGCAAGACTCCATCTCTAAAGAAAAGAAAAAGAATTGAGATATAATTCACATACCATACAACTCACCCATTAAAGTGTATAGTTAATGGCTTTTAGTATATTTACAGGGTTGTGTATCTGTTACCACAATCCATTTTTGAGCATTTTCATTACCTCCAAAAAGAAACCCCACACCCCTTAGCTGTCACCATCTCTCAGTCCCTGTCCCCATACCGGGAAGCCTGAGGCAGCCCAGATATACTTTCCGTCTGTACAGTGGCACCTGTTCTGGATATTTCATTGAAATGGAATCAGGCCATGTGCTGTCTTCTGCGTCTGGCCTCTTCCACTTAGCATCACATTTCAAAGTTCATCCATGTTGGAAGCTGCAGAATCTTCAACAGCATCACAGATGGCCCGGACCCAAGAGACTGTATAATGGTGCTTCCCGACCATTATAAAGAAGTGGGGCCAAGCGCAGTAGCTCGTGCCTGTAATCCCAGAACTTTGAGAGGCTGAGGTGGATGGATCACTTGAGGCCAGGAGTTCGAGACTAGCCTGGGCAATATAGCGACATTTCATCTCTGCAAAAAATACAAAAATTAGTCAGGTGTGGTGGTGCATGCCTGTAGTCCCAGCTACTCAGGAGGCTGAGGCAGGAGAGTCACTTGAGCCCAGAAGGTCAAGGCTACAGTGAGCTATGATTGCACCACTGCACTCTAGTCTGGGCGACAAAGTAACACTCTGTCTCAAAAAATAAAAAAGAAGAAGAAGAAGGAGGAATCAAGGAGGAGACTTGCCGTTCTGTCAGCAAGGAAGAGGTGGGGAATTTGAAGAGGCCTCGGGCTCCTAGGCCAGGGCCCTGCCGCACCCTGCCGTGCTGTGCACAGGCCACCTCCCTTGGTTGCCACCTCTTTTCCTTCAGCTTTGGGCTCTGGGTGAATTTGGCTAAAAGTGACAACTCGGTCAGGAACGCATCTTCTCAAACACCGGTCTTTCCCGCCCTGGCAATTTTCACACCTTATGGTGAATCTTGAAATCTTTTATGCATCTTCGAGAATTTGTGTCTACTGACTCAGAATGTTTTGGGGTTTGTATTTTCTTTTTCTGCTCCTTAACACTTTTATTCAGGTGGCTATGCCTGTTTTTCTTGCTTTGGTGATGTTGTCCCTGGGGGAGGCTGCATCGTCCTGGAGTCAGGTGCCTGGGTTGGAGGCCCTGCCCTGCCTCTTCCTGGGTGTGTGGTTGTCGAAGCTCTCCGTGCCTTGGATGCTTCCTTTGGAAAATAGAGATGACATTGTAGGGCTGTGGCAGGAAGGAAATGAGGTAAAGCCTGTTACAGGTTTGGCACTGAGTAGATTCTGGAGGTTTGGTTCTTGATCAGATGCTAAGGAGAGATGGTGAGGCCTTTCAGGGCCCTGAGATAGCAAGGGGAGAAAGGTGAGCCTCCCCGACCAGCGACCGCCCCTTTCTCCTTATTCCTCCCATCCCAGAGCCCCCTAGACCTGGACCTCTCCTCCCAGGGCTCAGACGTGGAAAGCCTGAGTTCAAATCCCGACCTACCACTCGGGTTCTGTGTCCCCACACCAGCTCGGCTTCTTCTGTGTCTCAGTTTCTTGACCTGTAAAATGGGAGGGGAGAGGGTGGAGGGTGAGGGGAGGGTGTTCCACTGAGGCCTCCAGGGCAGCCAAAAGGCTTCTGGGAGGGGTGCGGAATAGAGGGGCCTTTTTCTTCTCCCTAGAGGACTGGTTCCTGCTGATTCGTGGGTTTTTTGTTTTTTGTTTTGGTTTTTTTGAGATGGAGTCTTGCTCTGTCGCCCAGGCTGGAGTGCAGTGACACCATCTCGGCTCACTGCAACCTCTGCCTCCTGGGTTCAAGCAGCTAATTTTGTATTTTTAGTAGAGACGGGGTTTTACCATGTTGGCCAGGCTGGTCTCAAACTCCTGACCTGAAGTGATCCACCCACCTCAGCCTCCCAAAGTGCTGGGATTACAGGGGTGAGCCACCGCACCCAGCCTGGTTCCTGCTGATTTAAAGATCCAGGCAGGAGCAGTGACACCTGTTCAGGGGAAGTGGGTGGAGAGGGACACCTGGCTTCCCTCTGCTCTCACACGAGAGTGCCACATGGAGGTGGTGATGCAGTGAAGGGCCTCTTAGAAGGGCCTTTATTGGGCTTATTGGGCACATACTATGTGCCAAATATTTCACCTGCACTGTCTTCTCAGTCCTCACAGTAGCCTTCAGAGAAGGCACTCTTGTTCCCATTTGGCTGGTGGGGAAACTGAGGCTCAGAAAGGGGAAGCTGCCTCCCCGGTGTCACCCCATGTGTGAGAGGCTGAGCTGGGATTTGAACTCAGGACTGCATGACTCCTACCCCTTTCCCAACTTCTCCCATCCGGGGAAAAGGAGGAAGAAGCAAGACAGGGAAGGATTTGAGCCTTTGGAACCCAGCTTCCCGGCTGCTGTGGGGATTCTGTGGGTGGTGGGAAAGGCATTGTAAATATGCATGACATGCAAATTTGCCTCTAAAAAAACAATGTGGGTGCTCACATGAGCCGGGATGCCAGGGTGCTCTGGAAAATGTAGTGTTGTGCAAACACTTGGGTTTCTATGACCACTGCTCCATGTCGTCTCCTTCCCTCGTGTCCCCAGGGCCAGTCTAAGGGTCTCAGGTGGAGGGCTTACCTCCAGCACCTCCTAATCACCATTCTTCCCCATTCCTGCAGGCACCCGTGCCTCCCCTCTGCCAGGAACCTTGGGGCCTTGTGTGTGACCAGGACCTGGTGGCCCCCGGGCGGTGGCAGAGCCCCTGTCCCAAGCTGCTTCCTGCCGGCACCTCTGATCGAGTGCCTAGAGGGATGTGTGTGCCAGCCCTCGGTCCAGTGCCCGCTCCTGAGCTGACGCCTGCTGGGCCCCGACAGCTTGCCGTGTTTCCTGTGCCCGTAGGTCCCTGGTTGGTAAGTAACTGCGTCCGCAGGCCTTATCTCCTCACCAGCCCCCCATGCTTGGCACAGTTGGGAAATGCCCAGCCTCACTTCCACTGGCACCCACATGCTGGCAGAGGGACCTCAGTGAGAGTTTGTATATGTCTGGGCACCATTTATAGTTCAATGGCCTGTCTTAGCCAGTCCTCCCAACAACCAGGAGGTGGGTGTGGTGATCACGCCCATTTTCCAGAGGAGTCAGCCTCAGAGAGAGGAAGCCACCTGCTTGGGGTGCGCAGCAAGCCCAGCTCTGTCCACTTCAAAGGCCAGCTCTTGCCACACCCAAGCAGGCGGGGACAGGTTGTGCACATAGGCTCAGGACAGGAAGGGAGCCGTGAGCTGTGCTGGAGGCCATAGAACCTCTGGGGCCCCCAGGGCGGCTTGAGGGGAGGCCATCAGAATTCTTGAATCTTGGGGGGCCCTACATTCCTGCCCCTCTGGCCTGTTCTCCCCATGCTCCCCCAGCTCCCACTTTGCCATCGGGATGAGGTGCTGGGCCTGCCCCGTCTCCAGCCGTCTGTCTGGAGGTGCAACCACAGTGCCACCACTTCACCATGCTGCTTGCATCTTTTCTTCACCTTCCGCCTCCCAAGGCTCTGCTGGCATAGCAATCTAGTTCACAGGTGAGGAAACAGAGGCTCAACCAGGTCAAGGGGCCTACGCGCGGGCTCACCCAGCCACCACGAAGCACTACACGGGGCCACTGGGGTAAAATCTGCCTCCTTCTCTGGCCTTAGCTCTGCAAGGACAAAGAACAACCGCTTCATTCCCCTCTGGCCAACTAGCAGCTGGCCCTGTGCCTGGCATACAGTGGGTACCCAGTAAATAGCTGTGGAAGGAAGGAAAGAGGGAGAGAAGAAGGGAAACCTCTCTTACCTCCCTCCACCCAGACACCAGCAGGACCCGAGAGCCTCCTGGCCTTTTGGCCAGTGCCAGTCCCTGCTGCCCCAGATGGCTTGCGGTGAGCCCATGCCCTCAGCAAGGTGGCCAGCCCCTCTGGTCCCAATTCTCTCATCTGCTAGAGCCTGCCCAGCTTCCCTGATGGGATGGTTATGAGAAGGGAAAAGATTCGTAAATATGTATAATATGCAAATGTAATGGGATCTTTTGTTTCTTTAACCCGTGAAGTTCACTGTAGATAATGTATGTAGAAGTGCTTCTATGAGAACAAGGAGCTGCCCGCTGGGGTGGCGCCAGCCTTATTATGACTAACCATGAAAAGGGCCCCATTAATTAGCTGCCCCACAACCTGGCTCTCCCAACCCAGCTCCTAGTCTGTTGTTGTGGCTGCAAATAGCCGTTGCGTTTGGCTGAGAAGCTGGTGCAGGACAGGTGATAAGGACGGCTTGGTCCGAGAGCTGTGTCTGTGGGATTTAATCATTTGCAAACACACCTTATTGTGCTCAAGGAATGCAAGGGCCTCTCCAGGGACTAAATGTGTAATGAGGGCCAGCTGAATAACAGCAAGCATTTCTTGAGCAATTACTATGTGTTTGGCATCGCACTAAATGCTTTGCATTTTTCATTATTTCAGTTAAATTCCCCCATAACCCTGTGGAAGGTGAAGGGGGAGACTGAGGCAGGGACTTAGGGGTGAGGGCTCATCTGTTAACAGCCAGCATTTCCTGAAAATTATGGCCATCCAGTGCCCCCCTCCACCCTCCGGGCCAGGCTCTGAGAACGCAGCAGAGCAGACAGCCCCTGGCGTGTGTGGCCCAGTGACGGAGGACGGGATTCCTTGGCACGAGCTGGGTGAGCAGCCGTCAGCATCGCGTGGAAAGATGGAGGCCCGGGCGGCAGCGAGGGAGGTGTTACTGCTGCTATTTTGCTAACAAGCTGGTTATTTAAAGAACAGCCGAAGCCGGAGCTAGAAAATGGGATGAGGTGTCTCCAGGGCAGAGGCAGCCAGGAGTGCTCGGTCCTGAGACCCAGAGACCTGGTTGAATCACAGCAGAGTGGCCACACAGTCATTTATTTTTTTTTTAATCAACTTATTAATATAGTAATGGCTGCCGGGCATGGTGGCTCAGGCCTGTAATCCCAGCACTTTGGGAGGCCGAGGCAGGCGGATCACCTGAGGTCAGGAGTTCGAGACCACCCTGGCCAACATGGTGAAACCCTGTCTCCACAAAAAATACAAAAATTAGCCAGGTGTGGTGGCGGGCGCTTGTAATCCCAGCTACTTGGGAGGCTGAGACAGAAGAATTGCTTGAGCCCAGGAGACAGAGGTTGCAGTAGCCACTGCACTCCAGCCTGGGCAACGGAGCCAGACTCTGTCTCAAAAAATAATAAAAACAATAGTAATGGCACCATAAAGGCTGAACAAGGATTGCCTTGGTGGAGAAAAGAACATTGGGAAGGGAACCTCAGGGGGTTTCTGAGGGGCCAGCAGTGACCTGGGTGGTGGTTACATGACTATTTCCTTTTGATATTTTACTGCAGTAAACATTTTTGTTTTGTGCACTTTACTCTTTCTATTACATATCACAGTAAAACGGCTAAAAAACAATTGTGACAATAATAGCTAATGTTTATTGAGCACTTACTAACAGGCTGTTTGCTAAGCATTTTTTATCTCCTTGAATCCTCCTGGATTCTTTTATTCTGCCCATTTTACAGAGGAGGAAAGTGAGGCTTGGAGAGGTAAAACTGCTTGTCATGCTGCCAAAGAGTGGAGGAGGTGAGACGAGAAACCAGACAGACTGACTTAAGCCTTATGTGCAAAGATCGGGGTCCAGGAAGTTCCCCACAAAGGGCCAGGGGCTCCTCCATTTGTTCCTCAGACATGTCTGTGCCTCTTCTATTTTTAAGGCTTGGGAGGCCAGGCAGGTGTGTGCAGTCATAGGCAGCAGATGAGGAGCCTGGGGGTCTCCAAGGGGACAGAGCAGAGCATTTAGCTGTTTAACAAGTATCAAAGAGCTGGGCGCAATGGCTCATACCTGTAATCCCAGCACTTTGGGAGGCTGAGGCAGGAAGATGGTTTGAGCCCAGGAGTTCATGATCAGCCTGGGCGATATAGTGAAACCTCATCTCTCCAAAAAAAAAAAAAATTTAAAAAGCTGAGTGTGGTGGCTACTTTGGAGGCTGAAGTGGGAGGATCACTTGAGCCCAGGAGGCAGAGGTTATGGTGAGCCGAGATTGCACCACTACACTCTAGCCTGGGTGACAGAGTGAGACCCTGTCTCAAAAAAAAAGTATTAAAGGATAGGAGTGGGACGTTCCTAGGGACAGGCCCGGGGAGAAGGCCAAGGCATACTCAGGTCTCATTTAAAGTAATAAAAGAGGTGGGAGAATGGCTTGAGGCCAAGAGTTCAAGACCAGCCTGGGCATCATAGCAAGACCCCCTTCTCCAAAAAAATTAAAAAAAAAATTAGCCAGGCATGGTGATATGTGCCGGTAGTCCCAGCTACTCAGGAGGCTGAGGTGGGAGGATCACTTGAGCCCAAAAGTTTGAGGCTGCAATGAAGTATGATCATGCCACTGTACCTTAGCCTGGGCAACAGAGCAAGACCTTGTCTCTAAATAAATAAATAACATTAAAAAATTTTTAAAGGTAAAAAACGCCATCCAGGTGAGACAGGGTCAGACCCACCTGTGAACTCACTGGATGGGGGGCCAAACTGCAATTTTCTGAGGACCTATTTTGTGCTAAGCACATTTGTTCCCTTCTTTAATCTTCAGAACAACCTTGTGGGATTAGCAGTATTGGCCCCATTTTACAAATGAGGGGACTGAGGCCTAAGTCCACACAGACAGTGGGTAGTGGAGCTGCTCTGCCAGACTCCAGTGCCTTGTATCCTGTGCATGCAGAAAGCCTTGCTTGGTGCTGGGGTCCCTGGCAGGGCAGGCATCTGGGCATAGATGCTCCAAACAGCACATGGCTGGAAGTGAGTTCCAAGGCAGCTCTGTGGGGCCCTGAACTGACGCTAGGGACATGTCATGGAGCGGGGTAGTCTGCTGTGCTGACGGGGCATCTCTTCATTCATGCGTTCCAAGGACATCTCTTGAGTCTAGTCCCTGCTAGTCCACACCCTTCCTGGAGCACACAGGCTTGGGGAGGGACAGATATTATACAGTCACCCAAAGACATAAACAGAATGAGGAGAGACTCCATTGGTGCAGTGAGGTAAATTAACATAGTGACATCATGAAGATGAACCGGTAGGAGACCTGTGTGACATGGCACTGTCCAAGATGGCCCTCTCTAAGGAGATGGCACTTGAGCTGAGACCCAAAAGGATGACGTGCATCCAGCCGTGCTGGACAGTGCTCATGTAACATCGTTGCTGTTAGCAGGACAATTGGGGACAACCCATTTGTCCATCACCACGGGACCAGTTAAAGCCATTTTACTGCAGCCACACCGTGGCGCCTGCTACAGCTGTTAGAAACGGGGCCACGGAGCTAAATTTATTATTGCATAAAGAACTTCATAGTGTGTCGTAGAGGTTTTTTTTTAAAAAAAAAAGAGGTTATAAAACAGCATGGGTAGCATTATATCATTTCTGTAAGAATTATATGTGTTTCTGGAAACCGCACAGTGCTCTTCCTGGGAAGTGGAGGCATGGTTGATCTTTGCTTCTTCTTTCCACTTTTCTGGATTTGGAGTCTTTCCTGAGTTTTAGGACTTGTGGGGAGGAACAGAGGATTTTAGGGTTCCCACCATCTTGCCTAGGGTACTTCTTCTCTCCTACTACCCACCTCAATGGGATAAGGCATGGGCTGGGGAATCAGCAGATCTGGGTCATCCCTTTGACTGTGTGACCTTGGACAAGTCACTGGCCTTCTCTGAGGCTGAGTTTCCTCTTCTGCAAAACAGATAAGAATAGCGTCCGAAGGTAGGTGTGGGCTCTAGTGAGTAGAAACATGTGGAGGGCTAGGGCAGTACCAGGCTTGCATCCCTGATGGTGCTGCTGCTGTTATGACTGTGACTGCTAAAGGTGGCACCTACCGTGTGTCGGCTTGTCCTGCCAGGGCTCCCCAGGCTTACCTCTCCCTCCGTCACTGGGAGTCAGACCCAGTTAGGAGACAAGGCCCAGGGTGGGCTTTGTCACATTGTCAGCTTGGCTGGGCACAAGGCCAGCTGGACCTCAGGTCAGCACCAACCCACACCCCGCCTCCCTCCCCACCACCTCCCTCCCCATCACCTCCCTCACATCTGCCAGTGAGCATCCTTGCTAGATACGCTGTGATGGGGACACCCTGGCCCAGGATTTGCTTTTTTTTTTTTTTTTTTTTTTTTACAACTAGTATACCTGCCCAGGAAAACAGATACTACTTTACAGCCACTAAGAGAATCTTAAATCTCAGGCAGAACAACGTACACTCGTGAAGTCAAACTCTCAGAATCATGGAATCTTAGTCATAAATAATCCGGCAACTGCAAACATAAGCATTTTGCAAGTAAGTTCACTGCACCTTTCTTGATTACAGTGATAAATTAGAAACGACCCAATTCTCTGTTTGTGAGAGTTGGTTAAATAACTTACATCCGGCCAGACAATGCCATTCTCCGCAGCTATAGAAACAGTGCTGTAAATCTCTATTTGTTGACATGGAAACTTGTCCATGGCACATTGTTGGGGAAAAACAGGAGGTTAAAAATTGATGTATGTTGTGTGACATCCGGATTTGGAATCTTTCCTGAGTGTTAGGATTTGCAGGGAGGAACAGGATATCTACTTAGGTATCTACTGATTTTTTTTTCACTTTTGTTATGAAAAATATATGTAAACATATGCGTGCTCCTGCCTAGGGAGATGCTCAGAAGAGTAGTCATTAAACTGTTGATAGTGGCTTCCTCTGGATGGTGAGATATAGGCGAGCTCTATTTTGATTTTTGTTTCTATCATTCAGAGTTTTTTCAAGTAAGGTGATGGAAAACCCACCCCAAACTAGTTTAAACAAAAAATGGATTCGATTGACTTGTAACTGTAAAGTTCAGAGGTCTGATGGCTTCAGACTCAGCTGGATCCAGGACCTCAGGGCCACCAGGACTTGATTTCTGTTTCTCAACTCTGGGTTGTTCCCATGTTCTCATTAAGCTCTCATGTACAGGTAATAAGATTTCTGTCCAAAGAAATAAGCAAGAATTCTTCCCTGATTGCTCAAACACAAGTCCCAGAACTAAGTCTTGGCCTTGATTTGTCAAATTTGTGGGATGTGCCCACCCCTCAATCAATTGCTGTTGCTAAGGGGAATTTGGTGCTCTGATTGGCAGCCTGGGCCTGTGTACCATCCACCACCAGCTGGGGGTGGGGTCAACACCACTGGAACCTCAAGAGTGGAGAGTGGGGAAAAGTGGCTTCCCCAGAAGTAGATGTAGGCTATGACCTAAAGTAGACCAAATGGTGGCCAAACCCAGCAACCCCCACCTCCTGTAATTATCTGAATTGCCCAAGATGCATGATTTTCAAAATCAGAAAAAAACAATGCAACTATTGAAAGGAGTCCTGGCCAGATGTGGTGGCTCATGCCCGTAATCCCAGCACTTTGGGAGGCCAAGGCAGGCAGATCACCCGAGGTCAGACAGGAGTTCAAGACCAGCCTGGCCAACATGGGGAAACCCTGTCTCTACTAAAAATACAAAAATTAGCCCAGTGTGGTGGCCAGCGCCTGTAATCCCAGCCACTCGGGTGACTAAGGTGGAAGAATCGCTTGAATGCTGGAGGCAGAGGTTGCAGTGAACCGAGATCATGCCACTGCACTCCAGCCTGGGTGACAGTGAGACTGTCTCAAAAAAAAAAAAAAAAAAGAAAAAGAAAAGAAAGGAGTCTTGAACCCAGATCTTACAGTCAGAAGCTCACTGAGGCAGCCTTTGACTTTCCTGGAGTCAGAACATTGGAATTTCTGAAGTACCAATTTCACTCGGGAGACATCAACCCTCTCTGTCCCGCCAGGGAGCTGTCCTGGCCCTCCAAATGACTGCAGTCTTTGGAGGAGAGGGGAGCACATGGATGATTTGTCTGGAATGTGAGAGGTGCTAAGGTGGATGTGCATATAGGGGCTGTGGAAATGAAAAGGCCAGCCTGGGGGCAAGGAAGAGGCTTCTTGGAGGAGGTGATGCCTAAACTGAGTAGCCAACCAGAGTGCTGGAAGAATGTTGTAGGCAGGAAAAACAATGTGTCAAAGTCCCAGAGCATGTGGTGGGGGTGCAACTATAGGATGAGAGGAGGCAGGCCCAGACCACAGGGGCCTTGAATGCCAGGGTAAGAACTTGGACTTGATCCTGAAGGCAGTGGGGAGCCTTTGGGGGATATTGTGGGATGAAGGAAGTGTCAGTGAGCTCACTCTGCCTTGTGCTGGAAGCATAGCCTGGAGGAGTTAGATCAAGGCCCCACATGGGGAACGAGAAAAAGGACCCAATGCCCCTCAAGGGAGCCTTAGATATCTAATGGTCTAAATTCCTTCCCACCCTGAGTCAGAATTCCTGTCCTGAGATGCCCAGCCACAGCTTGCATACCTCCAGAGATGGGGAGCTCACTCTCCATTTTCTGCACTGCTAGTTAGAAAGCTTTTTCACAGGACCAAGTCCACAATCCCGGCACTGCAGGCTGTCCCCCAAATGACCTGCTGGGAGGGCAGGCAGAAGCCTGCATTTCCAGGTCAGGGGGGTCCAAGATGAGGAAGCCCTGGATGTCTGCAAACCCTGCTGGGAGTTTGAATGGAGGGCAGAGAGAGTCCCATTACCTTGACAGTAGAGGAAGTGTTTAGGCCTTTAGACATACATCTGCTGCTTCAGCCAATTTTCCAAATGCCCCTTGCATTTTACACAGAAGGAAACTGAGGCTCAGAGAGGCCAAGCCGCCTATGTGACAACGCAGAGCAAGTTGGAGGCAGGGCTGGGACATGGACCCAGCCTCTCCCCCGCCTGCCCCTTCTGTGGCCCTGCTCCTTGTCTCCTGCCACCCTGCAGGTGGGATCTGGTCACTTCATCTGCTTGGGTTTGGGCAGCTTTTTTCTGGAAACTCCAGTCGTTGCCAGATCATCCCCTGATTCTCTTCTAAATCCTCAAATGCTTTGAGACTGTTTTGAGAGCAGCATTTTTTGTTTCTGATATAGCAAAGTTATGACTTGCACGAGCTGTGTTTTACGGGTCATCTCCAATACTTTATCACGCCCCATGGCCTTCATTTAGTCATTCATCCCCACACTCCACAGACATTTATCAGTGCCTACCATGTGCCGGGTGCTGCACTAGACCTGGAGCTACAAGGACGAATCAGAGCTGCCCCTGCCCAGGGGAAATTCTCAATTCAGCCCAAGAGAGAAGCATCTCCGTCAGCGATGACAGGTGAGGCATGAGATATGAGAGGTAAGTGCTGATCACTCAGGGATCTCTGGAGCCAAAGCAGTTGATTCTGTTCCTCCAAGCAGTGTTGAAGGATGAATAGGGATTCTCCAGGGAGAAGCAACTGGGAGGGCCTCTCTGAAGATCTCACCTGCCTCCTATTGAGCTGTTAGGCAGGAGGGTGTGAGGGATGGTGGGGAGACACGGGGCTAGAGAGGTTGACCAAGGCTGGAGCTTAAAAGGCCTCAACTGTTGGGCTGGGGAGTTTGAACTTGACCCTTAAGGTAAAAGGGAGCCAACGGCAGGTTAGGTCTGGGTGTTGGAAAGATCCTGGCTTTGCCCAGGAGCTCAAGGCTGCAGTGAGCTGTGATCCCACCATTGTACTCCACCCTAGGCGACAGAGCAACACCCTGTCTCTCTCTCCATCTCTGGACAGTGTCTCTCGATCTGTTGCCCAGGCTAGAGTTCAGTGGCGTGATCAGGGCTCACTGCAGCCTCTAACTCCTGGGCTCAAGTGATCCTCCTGCCTTGGTCTCCCAAAGTGCTGGGATTACAGGCTTGAGCTACTGTGCCCAGCAGAGACCCTGTCTCTTTAAAAATATATTTTTAAGGCCAGGCGTGGTGGCTCATGCCTGTAATCCCGGCACTTTGGGAGGCCAAGGCAGGTGGATCACCTGAGGTCAGTAGTTCAGTGGCCAACATGGCGAAACCCCATTTCTACTAAAAAATACAAAAATTAGCTGGGTGCAGTGGCAGGCGCCTGTAATCCCAGCTACTCAGGAGGCTAAGGCTGGAGAATCGCTTGAACCTGGGAGGTGGAGGTTGCAGTGAGCCGAGATCGTGCCATTGCACTCCAGCCTGGGATACAGAGCAAGACTCCGTCTCAAAATATATATATAATTTTTTTAAAAAATAAACCAAGATCCTGGGCTGGTCTTGGGGGTGACAGCAGGTAGGACAGGACCATAAGAATGGCACAGAGTGGCGTTTAGCAGGGAGAGTCAACAAGATTTGGAGACTGAGTGCTGCTCAAGGGGAGAGAGAGAGTTAGGAGGGTGATGTGGGCTTGGGGGCCCTGTGGACCAATGTTGAGGTGAATGCTGGCAAAGCTTGGGTCAGTGTCCTCAGGTGGAGCCCGCAGGGACCTCTTCAGCTTCGTGAGACTTAGAGCAGCAGCCTGGTGAGGCCTCCAGGGTCCCACGTCTCTTCCCCTTGTGGAGCCTCAGTTTTCTCCTATGTAAAGCAGAGGTGATGATAGTGCTGCCCCAGGTGTTGTGGGGAAGGTGGGAGGAGAGCGTGTCAAGGGCAGGTTCTCCACGGTGCCTGGCACATAGGAAGTGCTTGGTGACTGGAAGTAATTCTGGTTACCACGGTCCAGGGGCAGAGGTGGGTGAGAGAGCTGGCTGGCACTGGAGCTCCAGATCGCCGCCTGGGCAACTGTGTAAGGACCTGGAGTGTGTTGCCTGGAGAAGGGAAACCAGAGAGGGGCTTGGCTTCCTGCCTTTCCATCTCTGTTGGAGGAGGCAGGGTCTGGGTCTGGCACTCACAGGAAAAGCTCCAGGGAAGGAGATCCCAGCTTAGGCTAGGAAAACCTTTTGGATACAAAGAATTCTCTGCAGATGGGCTAGCTTGGGTGATAGGTAGCGATCTCCTCATCACTGAGAGTATTCAAGCAGCAGCTGCACCATAGCTTGGCAGAGAGTCTGTAGAGGATTTGTGATTCAGCTGATGATCTGGAAGGTCCTTTCCAGCCCAGAGAGTGTGTGATTTCAGGTCCTTCCTTCTCTGAACCTTGGTTTCCTCATCTGTAATACAAGGATAACAGCAGCCCCCATCTTAGAGTTGGTTGCAAAGTTTAAGTGAAATCATCCAAATAAAGTGCTTAACCCAGATTTGGCGCATAGCAAGCGCTCGGTGAATGGTGGCTATTATTACTGTGGATGTTGCGCTAGATTCCTGGGCGTGTCACTTCCATCTGAGAGCCTCAGGCGCCTCTGCTCATCAGGGTGCTCCTGCCTGCCTGCCCTTCGGGACCCACTTTCTGCCCTTCTCATTGCCACCGTCTCTGTCTCCAGCTCCCCCTTCAACCTCCCTGGGAGGTGGTAGGATTTCCAGACCCTTCTGGGCCCCTTTTAGCTCCCACTTGAGCAAGAGTTGGCAGGTTGGGGCGGCGGATGCCATCCGCCTCCCATATGCTTCCTGCTATTTAGAGGAAAACTCTCCCCGCGTTCCTCCAACCACACGGGCTGACATTTCCAGACAGACGCTGGAATCAGCTCTTCGGGGGATTGGCAGATAAATTTGGCCCAGGCTTTTGGGAAAATCTTCAGCCTTACTGAGGAAGCGGAGCCCAGGCTCAACGACTTCCGTCCACCCTGCTACTCCTCGGGCCTGGTCCTTCCAGGGGGCTGGAGCACTGTTCTACAGCCTTGCTGATTAGGGTAAGTCTTACCAGCCCAACCGTCCCCCAGGAGAGCCCCTGGGGAAGTTGCTGCTTCCAGCCTTTCACTCAGAGGCAGCAGGAGTTGCAAGGGGAAGCTCCTCCCCCTATGCCAAGACACCTGGGTGTTACCCTACTCAACCTGGCAGAGGAGCAGGTTTGGGACGGTAGATACCGAGCTCCAGATCACTTCCTGTCTCTGTGATATCAGGTGACTCCACCTCTCTGAGCCTCTTTTTCTTCATCTGTAAAATGGGGATAATAGTAGGATCTGTCTGGTTAAAAGCCTTAGGGTGGATGGTGCCTGGCACATGCTAAATGCACAACAAATACTAGCCACTAGTATTATCATCATCCTTGTTATCATTATTATTTGGGCTAGAACAGCGCCTAGCACTTAATATGGGCTCAGTAAATGTTAATGTTTTTTCCCTTGTCCTTTCCTACAGCTGTGGCTACTCAAGGAATACCAGGGCATTTCAGACTTAGCTCAGATTGGTGTAACCAGTGGCAGAAATGCAAGAGTAAGGACAGGCAGAGGCTGCCACATCCAGGGTAGAATGTAGACGCCAGTCCCTCCATACACACAGACACACGCACATGCACGCACGCACGCACCTGTGTCCCAAAATCTCATGCATCCCATCCGAGTCTGGAGTTCCCCTCTGCTTGGTTTTGATGGGCAAAAGGGAAGAGGAAGGCCCGGCAAGGCCTGGGTTCTCTGCAGGCCTGGCTGGAGGCAGAGTGCAGGAGACGCTTGAGTGTCAGCCACAGTAGGAGGGTTCGGGGAAGCTGGAGTAATTCTATTTGGCTGGAGTAGAAAGTGGGTGGTGGGAAGGCGTGGGAAGCAAGTTTGAGCTTCATTCAGCACCTCCTGAGTGAGCCCAAGTACCGGGCCTCGTGCCAGGGACTGGGGAAATGGTTGGAAAAGATGGGCACGCTTCCTGCCCTCAACAAGCTCTGGTTCTGGGACGGGGAGGCAATGGCAAACGTGCTAGCAGTAAGCTAGCGACACTGGGTGATGCTCAAATAGCCCCAGGTGCCAAGAGAGAGAGGGCCACAGGGCAGTGGTAGTGAGTACCTGCCAGAGACAGGGTGGTCAGAGAGGGCCTCTTTGTCCTCTCAAGCACACACTGGAGCTGGCCCTGCAAATGCTGGGTGGGTAAAGTGGCGGGAGGCAGAGGAGGCAGCGAGAACAAAGGTTGGGAAGGTGGCCGAAGCCAGACCCTGGATGCCTCGAGGGCCAGGCCCATGGGAGATGCTCTTGAGAAAGACTATTCTGGTGGTGGGTGCGGGATCCTGTCAGGGGGAAGAGATGGAACCAGGAGACCTGTCTGCAGAGATGGCTTGAGCATCTGCCGCACATGCTGTTGGAGCAGTTGGGGGGAATTCTGGACCAGGGAGAAGTGGATGAGCAGAGAGCATCTCACAGGGTCAGGCTCTGAGCGGAATCCTGGGACTCGAGGCACATATGTTTTGAAAGGAGGATCTGGACCTGCGTGTAGCTGGGGTGGGGTCAGGTAAGAGAGAAGACATCAGGGAAACTTAGACCCAGACCTCAGGGTAGTCAGGAAGAGTTTTAGAGGAGAGCCTGCTGCTGGTTGTGGGGAGGGGCTTCCTGGCAGCCTGGGCTGCAGGTGGGAATGACAGCACACAGGTAGAGTGAGCACAGGCTTCGGCATTCGGCCCAGAGGCCAATTCCAGATCTGCTTCCTTGCTCTGTGACTTTGGGAAAATCACTTGACCTCCCTCCCTAAGCCTCTCCTGTTCTAATAATACCGAATCAGTTGAAATTGCATTTGGCTGCATGTAACAGAAAACAAGTAACATTTGTATAAATACCCAGAAGATTATTATTCTTATGTAACAAGAATCTCAGGGCCATGGCTCATACCTGTAATCCAAGCACTTTGGGAGACCAAGGTGGGAGAATCGCTTGAGGTCAGGAATTTGAGACCAGCCTGGGCAACATAGTGAGACTCTGTCTCTACAGAAAATTTTAACAACTAGCCAAGCATGGTGGCAGGCACCTCTAGTTTCACCTGCTCAGGGGGCTATGGTGTGAGGATCATGTGAACCCAGGAGTTCAAGGATACAGCAAGTTGTGATCATGCCACCGCATTCCAGCCTGGGCAACATAGCAAGACCCCATCTCTACAAAAAATAAAAATTAGACCAGCCTGGGCAACATGGCAAAACCCCACCTCTACAAAAAATACAAAAAAAAAAAATAGCCAGGTGTGGTGGTGTGTGCCTGTAGTCCCAGCTACCTGGGGGGCTGAAATGGGAGGATCACTTGATCCCAGGAGGTCCAGGCTGCAGTGAGCTGAGATCACACCACTGCATCCAGCCTGGGTGACAGTGAGACCCTGTCTCAAAAAAAGTAAAAATAATTTTAAAAAATAATAATTAGCCAGGCATGGTGGTGCATTCTTGTAGTCCCAGCTACTTGGGAGGCTGAGGCAGAAGGATCACTTGAGCCCAAGAATTCGAGGTTACAGTAAGTTATGATCATGCCACTACACTCCAGCCTGGATGAGAGAGCAAGACCCTGTCTGCGTTAAAGAGAGAGAGAGAGAGAGAGAGAATCTCAGAGGCAGGCAGGCAAGCCAGGGCCAGTGCAGTGATTCAGATGAAACATCAAGGGCCCAGGCCTCTGACATCCTTAGCATGCATCTTTCATTCTCATGACTACAAAATGGCTGCTCCTCTGCCATGTGCTGCATCTGAATTCTAGACAGGAAAAGGAGAGTAAAGCCTGCATGCTTCAGGAGTTTCCTTTTCCTACCAGGGAAACAAAGCCTTCCTGGGAGCCCCACTTTGTGGATTTTTGCCTACTTCTCTTTTGCCAGATTTGGTCACATGAACACCCTAGCTGCAAGGGAAGCTGATGAAGTGAATATTTCTAACTGAGCCCTTCTGTTAGGAAAAAGGGAAGAATAGCTCGTAGGATAGCTAGCATGATCCACCTTAAAGTACCTACCTCACAGGGAAAGATTCTAAGAGATATTTAATGTACATAAAATAATCGGCAACCTTTCAATAAATGGTGGCTACCTTTATTCTACTACTCTACCTACATGTATTCATTCATTCATTCAGCAAGCAAGCAAGCATATATTGTGTTTTGGGCACTGAACACAGTACTGCACGTGACAGTGACAGTCCCTGCCCCTTTGGCACTCACAACAGATAGGGAAGATGGGCAAGGAAACAAATTCACTCTACTTCAATCAGTGTCAAAACAGAGGATTTATTTTTGTCTGTGTTTTCTTACCACTGTGGTTTCTCCACCTAAAGCAATGGCTGGGCTGGGACACACTAGGCACAAAATAAATAGTTATTGAATGAATAAGATAGTTCAAGAAATACCCACTAGTGGCCTACCATGTGCAAGACTGTGGATTGGTTAGAGAAAGTGGGTGACACATCATGCCTCCCTTCAGAAGAAGCAGGGAAAGAAAGTCATTTTATGGAGAACATTGAGATGGGTGCTGGGGACCTAGCAGTGAACAAGAATGTTGTGACTCCTGCCTTCATTGAGCCCCCAGTCTAGGGGCAGAGGCACTGGAGGAGTCTAGAGTCCTGAGAACATTCTGTTCAGGTGTCCTGGGGTAAGGCCCTTCCCTTCCCCGGGCTTCCATTTCCTTACTTATATGACAGGTATGATGGGTCCTGGTGGGGCTATCGCTGATGCTGGTGATGATGGTGGGTGTCTCATAAGCTCTTCTCCTCTGTATGTGTAGGAGGCTGATGCAGAGCTGGGATGGGGGCTTCTCCTTGCCATGTTAGGAGAAGAGACACCTGTGGCAGCGATGGGAGTGGGCTGCATCTGATCCCCTTGGAATCTCATGGGGTCCCAGGAGAGCAAAGAATCTGGGCCTTGTTTCCATCCTTGCCCACCCCAGTGTCTGAGTCTGGCAGCTTGTTGACAGCTGGCCAGCTGGGCATGGAGCATCCAGCACTGGATGTTGGCAAGCAGTGAATGGGCTGTGCTGGGTACCCCAAGGTGAGAAGTGAGGATGATTGCAATTATGGGAGATCTGGAGGTGGAGAAGCAGCCTGGAATTTGAGGGCAGAGATCTGGTTTTGTCACTTGTTTGGCTGTGTGACATTTGAGAGATTTCTTGGCCCATTGAAACCTTGGTTTTCCTTTTCTTTTTCTGAGATAGAGTCTTGCTCTCTCTCCCAGACTGGAATGCAGTGGGGCAACATAGCTCACTGCAGCCTTGAATACCTGGGCTCAAAGAATCCGGCTGCCTTAGCCTCCTGAGTAGTGCCACTGTGCCTGGCCTTTTTTAGGGGGTGGGGGTGGAGGGGCAGGGTAGAGACTGAGTCCTGCTTTGTTTTCCAAGCTAGTCTCAAACTTTTGGTCTCGAACGATCCTCCTGCCTTGGCTTAGTTTTCTTTTTCTTTTTCTTTTCTTTCTTTCTTTCTTTTTTTTTTTTTTTTTTTTGAGACAGAGTCTTACTCTGTCACCCAGGCTGGAGTGCAGTGGCACGATCTCGGCTCACTGCAGCCTCCGCCTCTCGGGTTCAAGTGATTCTTCTGCCTCAGCCTCCCAAGTAGCTGGGACTACAGGCGTGTGCCACCACGCCCGGCTAATTTTTGTATTTTTAGTAGAGACAGGGTTTCACCATGTTGGTCAGGCTGGTCTCGAACTCCTGACCTCAAACCATCCACCTACTTCAGCCTCCCAGAGTGCTGGGATTACAGGCGTGAGCCACCATGCCTGGCTGGCTTGGTTTTCTTATCAGCAAAATGGGTATAATTGTCCTTGTCTTGTCTACCCCTCAATATCTTGACCTAGCACATAGTAGACACTCAACATGAGCAGTGATCATCATTGCTATCATTACATTGTCCTTGTTGGGAAGGGGGAATGTTTACTAAGCTGTTTACTAAGCCCTTTTTATGTGCCACACTTGGTGCTGGTCACACCATCTCAATGCACCACAACTCTGATGAGGTGGCCTTCTTCCCATGTATCAGAGGAGGACACTGGTATTCTGTTGTGCCCCATCTTCCCCTTAGGCTGCTTTAGAAGCACTGAGTTGCTGGCTCCGCTGGGGTCTCCACTGAACTGAAGTCCTGAGGGTCCTTAAAGAAGGGCTCAAGGCAGCTCAAGCTGTTTACTTTGAGACCATGTGGGCAGCCAGTGATATCAGAGAGGTGATCAGGGCAGAAATAAATCTAGCCCTCATCAAATGGGCAAGGAGCCAATAAAAGATGGCCTCAGAGATGAGTGATGGAGTGGGACAGGCTGAAGGATCAGCAGTGTTTCTCCTTATTCACTGTCTTGAGAACAGGGCAACAAGCCCAGCCCTTGAGATCAGGTGGCATTGGGCTTGTCCCTTGCTGCTGCACTTGGCTGTAACACTGTATGCAGAGACCGTCCCTGCTTGTTTCTGAAATGAAGCCAGTAGGTTAAAAAGGGAAGGTTTGGGAGGCTCTCTCGGCCTATGAAGATGGGTTTTCCTAGTCAAGAACCTCCAGAAAGACTTCCTGAGCTACCCCAATCCAAGGAACTTCACGGGGTGAGAAACACACAGGAAAACTGGCCTCTGGAATGAAAGAGATGCAAATAGAAATAGACCTGGAAGGCCGGGCGCAGTGGCTCACGCCTGTAATCCCAGCACTTTGGGAGGCCGAGGCAGGCGGATCACGAGGTCAGGAGATCGAGACCATCCTGGCTAACACGGTGAAACCCCGTCTCTACTAAAAATACAAAAAATTAGCCGGGCGTGGTGGCGGGCGCCTGTAGTCCCAGCTACGCGGGAGGCTGAGGCAGGACAATGGCGTGAACCCGGGAGGCGGAGCTTGCAGTGAGCCGAGATAGCGCCACTGCACTCCGGCCTGGGCGAAAGAGCGGGACTCCGTCTCAAAAAAAAAAAAAAGAAAAAGAAAAAGAAATAGACCTGGAAGTAGCTTCTCGGGGCCTTACTAAATGTGGGACAAGTAACTAGCTAGAAAAAAAAGAAGCTTTCATTGCCACCTCAGCATGGGGGAAGGGGATTTTGACACTTTGACCTTTGAGCTGTGCTGTTTGGGGTGCGGGGCACTCGTTTGCCTCTGTCCTTAGTGCTGATGTCAGGGGTGTTGTCCGTGGTGCTGAAGATAGAGAGGGTAGAGATTTGGCCTGGTCCCGACGCCTGGGGGTGCTGTCCTCGGTTCTGTCTTGAGAGTTTTCATGAATCATTTCCAGGACTGTGTGGTTTTCTGGGGACCCAACTGGGAGGTCAGAAGCTTTGGCCCTGGCATTGTGCAAATCTGAGCAATTTCTGAGGTAGGATTTGAGCCTCTGTTACCATCTACCAGGCACCCTTTTAATAACTTTGGATGTATTATGCCATTTATTTCTAAGCAGCAACCTACAGGGGAGGTACTAATATTTATTCCCATGTTAAAGATGAGCAAACTGAAGATTAGAGAAGTTGAGTGACCTGGGGACTGTATTTCTAGCCTCAATTTCCTCAGTCATAATAGGAAGGTTGTTGGTAGTGTAACACAAACTAGTGGGTGGGACAGGGCTTTGTAAACTGATGCACAGATGTGGTGGCATTAGTCTTACACATTGAGGAAAGCAGGAGTGAATTGTCAAACGCAGATACTCTTGGAACCTCATAGAACTTCCTGCAAAGTCTGAGGTTTGAGCCAGAAAGGAAACAAGGAGATCAGGGGTGGTGGTGTGTAAGGCTCAGAGATTGTGTGGAAAAGAAGAAAGTGCCCATTTACTGTGTACCTACTGTGTGCCAGGACCTGTACTGGGCACCTGACAAACCTGGTCACTCTACCTGCATAACCACACTGGTGAAGAGCAACTGGTTTCATTTTACGGATATGGAAGTGGAAGGGGGTTACTTAGGAAGGTTACTTAGCTAGGAGGTGATGTTGAGAAAGGCCTTGAGAACCAGAGACTTGAGTATCTAATCCTGGGTGTCATCTGGTCCAGCCCAGAGAAGGGGTGTGACCTGCTGGGGGCATGCTAAGTTGGCAGTAGGACTCAGGCTGGATTCGGCTTCCTTTGGTGTCTTTCCTCTCCTAGGAATATGGCACCACCACCCTCCCCTCACAACTAGCCCCAGGAAGATGAGGAAATACTGTTGTGTCACAAACAGGGGCTGTGTGTCAGAGACCCAAGATTCAAATCCTGGATCTGCTAACTATGAGCTGTGTGGCCTCAAACAAGTCATCTACCCTCTCTGGGCCTCAGTTTTTCCACCTCTAGCTTAGCAGAAGAGCACGGTAATCACTGCCCTGTAGATGGTTTTCAGGATCAGAAGAGAGAGTGGGTTGAAAAGGGCTGGCAGGTTAGTTCTTAGCAGTAGAAATAAGACCCAGAGGAGGGAAAGACCGCCCCCTACACACACCCCAGGAAGCACAGCAAGAAGCAAAAGTGCAAAAGGGCCTAGAACTGATGCCCTGAGCCACCAATGCCATTTCCCAGCAGGACTAGTAGGCATGGCTGGGGCAGCACCTGGCAGTCCCAGCTGACAGACATTCCTTTGGGCAGACAGTCTCAAGCCCCAGAGCCAAGCATCCTTGTGGGGGGTCAGTGGCCAGGCCAGCTCTGGCTGTTCCTCCACCAGCCTCCCTAATGGCTCCAAGCTGCATATGCCTCATGGGGCTGCTGTCATGCCTAATTAGGCTGTCCTCAGCCACCCTCTCTCCAGGGCCCTGTTGTGGCCATGTGAGGCTCTGGACATGATTATGGTGGCTGCCCTTCGCAGCTGTTTGGCTTTTGGAAGGAGGTGGCCACCTGCTCTCGTGATTACCTATGGCCTAAGAGATCTGCCTCCCCACTTCAGCCCAGGAGGCTTAGCTCTGCAGCTCTGGGCCCAGAGATCTAGCTGCACCCTCCTCACACACCCTACCCTGGCTCCAAAGCCTGGCACTAAAGCAGAGTGAAGAAGGAAAGGAGAAAAAGATGGCAGGAGTAATAGAGAGAACAGGAGGGAAAGGAAGGCGGGGGCCTCAGCACCACCAGCCAGCCTCCTCAGCGGACGCTGGATTCACTTAGGAGACAAAGCCTGCCTCATCCACACTCTCCCCTGAACCTTTCAGCAGCCCATGCAGCCAGCAGGACACAGAACCAGAGAGCAAGCAAGCGTGACACATTGTGTGAGGTGAGAGCTTAGTGTGGGGCCAGGGTCAGGGGTCATTCTGGGGCTCAAATCATAGGGGAGTTCCTTGCATAGCAAGGATAGAAGTTGGGGCCTTGACCTCATGTTCAGCACCTGTCAGCACAGAGCAAGCATGTTTGCTGAAGGAAGGAAGGTAGAGAGGGAGAAGGGAGAAAAGGAGGAAGGAAGGGAGGAAGGGAAGGAGGGAGAAACAAAGAAGGAAAGGATGGAGGGAAGAAGGAAGAGAAGAAAAGACGGATGGGGGAGGGAGGGAGGAAAGAAAGAAGGAAATACTAAAAGGCATTCCATGTAGAGAGAACTCACAAACCCAAACCCAGGGGTGTTGTTTGAACAGTTTTCTTTTTGGGTTGGGGGAAGGGGGAGACAGGGTCTCACTCTGTCATCCAGACTAGAGTGCAGTGGTGCAATCATAGCTCACTACAGCCTCGACCTCCCAGGCTCAAGTGATCCTCCCACCTCAGCCTCCCAAGTAGCTGGGGGACTATAGGTGTGCACTACCGTGCCCAGCTAATTTTTTATTTGTTGTAGGGACGAAGTCTCACTGTGTTGCCAGGGCTGGTCTCAAACTCCTGGGCTCAAGTGATACTCCCGCTCCGTCTGAATGATTTTCTTACATAAATTATATCATAATCTATTAATATCTTTGCATTTTTCTTTTTTCACTTATTTTTGAGATGTATACAAGTGCAGCTGTAGCTCGTTCATTTCTTCTGCCGAATAGTATTCCATTGTATGCTTATACCACATCCTCCTGCCGGTGGATGTTTCAGTGGTTCTGGTTCTCCACCATGAAGATCTCTGTGAATATGCATTAGTATTTCTCTGGAAGCAGGATTTTCTGTGTTAATAAACACTGCCAAAGTGCCCTCCAAGGTAATTATGCCACTTTGCACTCCTGTTAGTGATATATCTGAGTTCTCATTTCCTCAGCACCTCAGCATCAGTTGATTCATCGCTCTTTAATTTTGCCAATCTGCTGGGAGAAAATATCTCATTTTCATTAGCGTCGCCTGACTATTAGAGAAGCTGAGTGTCTCATGATGTGTTTAGCGGTCATCTGAATTTTTCTCTTCTGCAAAATGCCTGTTCATATACTTTGCCCAGTTTTTTATGCATCACATCCTTTTCGTATTAATTTGTAAAGAGGTTTATGTATGTGAATATTAATCCTTGTTATGTTTGTTGCAAATATTTTCTCCAAGTTGTGTTGCTTGTCTGTTAACTTTGTGTCTTTTTCATTCAGAAGTTTAAACTTTGGGGGTAGTAAAATTTATTTTCCCCTTCACTTGCTTTTATTTCTTTGCAACTTCTTTAAGAAGGCCTTCCCCACCCAAGGTCATAAAGATAATTCTAGATCTCTTCTAAGTATTTTCATTTTATTTCCTTTTGTTTCATATTGAGATCTTTAATCAAGTTTAGGTCTTTTATTTTTGCATGCGGTGTGAAATAGGGATCTGATTTCATTTTTCTATAGCTGGCCTATTGTCCCAGCAGCATTAATTGAACACCATGTCCTTTTCTCACTGATTTGAAATACCATCTCTGTTTTATGTTTAAGTGCCCATGTATTTATGGATCTGTTTCTGGGAACTCTGTTCTGTTTCATTGATCTCTTTGTCTATCTCTTTGTCTATTTCAGTTCTACACTAATCACTGTATCTCGTCATTTTTCAACAGGGACATCTTGGCATTTGGGGTACAACAATCCTTCCTTGGGTGGGACTGTCATGCTCATTATAAGTTCTTGAGCACCCGTCATCCAGTCCTTGGCACTCAGTAGAACCCTCCCCTGAGTGAGTGTTATGAAGAAAAATACCCTGAGTGAGTGTTATGAAGAAAAACACGTTTGCAAAGTCGCCCTAGGAGGGCAGTCCCTTGGCTGTTGAGAACTGCCACAGATAGCTGTATTATGTGGCTTGATACCTGGTAGGACAAGCCTCCCTGTCCCCACTTCTTGATTCTTCTTTTGTATGTTCTCTTCCCACTCTGCTTTGCTGCCATTGGTGGAATCCGTAGCATGACACTATCAGGCATCTCTGGAGATGGGACTTCCATCAGGCAAGGCAGCCCACTCCTTTGTGTGTGTCTGTCTGGGGCCTGATTGTTAGAAAGTGCTGTCTTACACTGAGCTGAAGTAGGCCTCCCTGTGTCCCACTTCCTCCCCAGCTCCTGGAGCCCCCAGAACACACGTCCCTCCCCCGTGGCCCACCCTTCATTGACCTCAGAGAGCAGACATTTCCCCTCCACCTCAACTCTTTTCTCTAGACTCCCAAACTCAATAACCCCGGTTCCCTCTGATGTGCATCAAAGACTTGGCTTAGTGGCAGGCAGCGTGGTATGTTTGAACTTGAGTCAGACACATTGAGTTAGAATTCCTGCTCACTTACCTATTAGCTGTGTGACTCTGGGAAAGGCAGTTAACCTCTCTGTGCCTCATTTGTTAAATGGGGGTAATAGACCCTCTACCTCAGAGGGTTGATGAGAGATGTAAATGATTCGGAGCATAAGGCCTGAGCCTGGTGCAGGTGCCCAGGAAGTGATAGCTGTTCACATTTTTCCTGCGATTATTACTTCTTCATGATGCTCCTGGTCACTGTTCCATGCCTACCCATTGGAAGAGGTGTCCAGAGCTGAAAGGGGCACCCAGATGGGCTCTGGCCAGGATAAGGACCACCATTGCATCCTCTGCCTGAGAAACTAGGATGACAGGATTTGCTGTGGGGCTGGTTGTGGGGATGACAAAGAGGAGTCAGGGCCAAGTCCAGGGTTTTGGTCTGATCCATTGTGAGGGTGGCGCTCCCATCAGTGGGAAAGAGAAGACCGGGAAGAGCAGGTTTGCAGGGTCAGGAGTTCAGGTTTAGACATGTCAAGTTGGCGATGCCTGTTAGACCTCCAAATGGAGATGTTGAGTTGAAAATTGGATATGTGAGTCTAGGGTTTGGGAGGAGGGAGGATTCTAGGCCTGATGTGTCAATGTGGGGGTCATCAGACCTTCCTAGACCTTTTCTTCTGCTATTGCATAGACGTAGTTTTATTCTGAGAGGTAGGACAGCACAGTGGTTAAGAAGGCTTGTTCTGGAGTCAGGTGGTTCGAGTACCAGCTCTGGCTATTTCTCACTGTATGTCTGGGACAAGTTACTTACTTTCCCTGTGCCTCTGCTTTCCCATCCACCAAATGGGTAACAGTAACGCCCATCTCTCCCTTACAGATGTGGTGGGGATTACAGGAGATAATGAATGATGCCAAGTCATGGGCTTACCTGAGACCTGTTGCACGCTAAGCACTGTCTATATGAACTCTAGTAATTATCATTTTTAGCTATGAGTCTAAGCTGTGAAGGTTTCCTGATTGATTCTTTTGTTCCTTTTCTTCCTCTCTCTTTTTAAAAAAATTCCCTTACATAAGTAAGAAAAATAAATAAGAGAAAAGGAGAAAAGAAAAGACAAAACAAGATCATTCTAGGTTATACTTTATTAAAGGTAGGCTATAAATTTGCCTCTGAGCTTCCTAGTAGACAAAGAAAAAAAGGAAACAAGAAGTAGCATGATTCACTGTGCCCTTGAAAGGAAAATAAGTCAATTAATTGCTCAGGTGTGTGCAGAGTATCCATGTCCTCAGAGCCATTCATACAGTAAATACAGTAACAACAGGGGCTGCTGCTATGACTCTAGTCCCCAAAGGCTCTGGGGTTCAGAGGGGCCATGACTGGTACTCTGGAGGCCATGAAACCAAAGCATGGGTGGTGGGGGCTGGGCTCCTGGCCTCCTAATGGGGGAAACAGCCAGGACCACGCCTATCCTGCTGCGTGGCAGCATGGGCTCCAGGCTGAAATAGGGGCAGAGAAGTGTGCAAACTGGACCAAGGGGCAGTGAACTTCAGCTGGGAGAAGACATCACAGAGGACATCATATTTGGCATAGGCCTTGAAAGCTGAGTAAGGCTCTGACCCCTGGAGATGACAATGGAGGTCCTGAGTTCCCCATCAGACCCAGCCTGAGAAGGAGCGTTGTCCACAGCCTGTTACAGATAAACAGAGCTTAGAGATTCAAGTTCAGCTGCACTCCCATGATAGGAGAACTGAGGCCCAGAGAAGGCAGGGCTAAACCTGGAGTCACATAGAGAGGCAGGAACCTAGCAGGCCTCAAACCCAAGCCTTCTGCCTCTCTGACCAAAGCTAGTTCCCCTTCCTTACCCTGACTACAGCTTCTCTGGGTTCTGACTCGCCTCCTGCAGGGTCATTAACCACCTACTGCCTGCCACATGGTGTCCCCCTATATTTAACTCCCACGCGTGACTTACAGAGGCCCAGAATAGCAATCCTGAGTGGGGGGGCATGCCTCCACTGTACCCCCCTCTAGTCTAACTGAACTGCTGGTCACAGCTCCCTTCTCCAGGAGAGAGCAGAGTCCTGGATCCTGGGTCTGTGTTACTGCAAGAGGAGAACTAGCTTGTCCCTAAGTAAGACTTAGTATAAGGAGTGAACTACCCACTTGAGGAATCCTGGATACACACTGAGCCCTGACCCTGGCCCCAGACTGAGCCTTGATCCCTATCCACAGAGTAAGCCTTGGTCCCTGCCCCCAGACTGAGCCTTGACTTTGATCCCAGACTAAACTCTGACCCTGGTCCCAGACTGAGCCCTGATCCCTTCTCTAGGTTGAACCTTGACCCTGGCCCCAGACTGGGACCTGACCTTGATCCAAGACTCAACTCTGACCTCTTCTTCAAGCTGAGCCGTGACCCTGGCCTCAGACTAGATGGTTGGCAGTTGGGGACATGAATAGTTGGGACTCCTTCTCCCCCTTTAAATGCTAGAAACTCAGCTGAGGGGCCTCACCCCCATTTAGGCCAGTGACTCAGATTGTGCCCTGAGGGTTCTATCTCAGAGACTGCCCCCGACACCCTGGCCTCAGCTGCAGTGGCCTGGGGACCTATAGCCGTGGGAGATAGAACCATTCAGGCCGCCCACTCTGACCATGAACTCCTCTGCAACCCCAAACAGGCTGCCAGCACAGCTGAAAGCTCTCCCGCCCCTTCTCCTAATTTGCCTCCTCTCTAATTCTCCAGGCCATGCGATCTGTGGTGAGGGCTGAGATATTTATAAAATCTGTGTCCTTCATGATAAAGCCAGCCCCAGGGACCAGGTTCAGAGCAGCTCTATTCATCCTTTAAATCCCAAAAACTTCAAACGCACCCACCACAGAGGGCCCTCATCACAGTCCCACCTGTCGCCAATTGAAGTCCCACCCCCTGCATTTTGGAATTGCCTTCTCTCTTGTGCCCAACACTGTTCCCAGCAGCCACAAACCCTGGCTGGGTGGAAGAAGCTGGGACGCTGGAGGCTGACGACAGCTCTGCTTCCTGACTGGTGTCTCAGATGAGTCACTACCCAGCTCTGAGCTCCAGTCCCTTTGTCTTGCAAATGGAACAGCGCCCACCCTTCACCCCCCAGTCTATAGTGCTGGGGGGTAGGATTCCATGAGGTGCAAAGTGCTCAGTTCTGGGCCTGGCAGAGGAGCTTCTGGGTGTTAATGCCGTCTCCAATGCAACCAGTATCACATGAGCAAGTGGGCAGCACCTGCCATAGCTTTCCCATAGCCTGTCCCAGTTCCTGAAGGTGCACCATCGGGATTATCCAGAAATCTCAGTTAAATCACAAGTCACCCTTGAGGGGAGGCGGCTTAAGGCTTGTCCTTTTGGAGGAATTGCAGAGGCTCCTGGGAGTATCCTTAAACTCGCCCTGACTTCACTTGGTGGGCCTCAGGGCCTGGGTGATAGGCAGGGAGTGGCTTGGGGTCGTGTCCGGAACAGCAGAGGGTGGTCTGGTTCAGAGTGAGGCAGCAGGGATGGAAAGCCAGTGAGCTGGGGGGCAGGAGCTGTTGGAGCAAGAGCGAGGGAGCCACTCGGCTTCCAGCTCAGGTGCTAGGGGCTGCCACTAGGAGAGAGACAGGAGAGGAGCAAGTGTGTCAGAGGAGATCTGGAATTCAGCTCAAATGCGTTGAGTCTCAGATGTCTGGCCAGCAAGCAGGAGAGACAGCCAGGAGGGGTTAGAGCCTTAGGATTGCCTGCCATTCATTCACTCATTTGTTGTTTGTTTGTTTGTTTTTGGGGGTATTTTTTGAGACAGAATCTCGCTACGTCACCCAGGCTGGAGTGCAATGGCATGATCTCAGCTCACTGCAACCTCCACCTCCCAGGTTCAAGCGATTCTCCTGCCTCAGCCTCCTGAGTAGCTGGGATTACAGCATGCACCACCACGCCCGGCTAATTTTTGTATTTTTAGAGAGATGGGGTTTCGCCATGTTGGTCAGGCTGCTCTCGAACTCCTGACTTCGTCATCCACCCGCCTCAGCCTCCCAAAGTGCTGGGATTACAGGTGTGAGCCACCGCGCCCAGCCCATTCACTTATTTGTTTATGCATTCCTTCCTTTGACAGATATTTATTAAGCACCTACTAGGTTTCAGGCACTGTTTCAGGCCCCAGGCTATTGTAACAGACGGGACCCAACCTCAACTTTCCTGAGGTTATCAGTCTGGTGGAAGAGATAGACAATAAGTAAAATAAACGAACAGATGCTGTGCTCCTGGGTGACATGGGAGTGAGGAAGGGGGTGAGGGAGGTGTCTCTGAGGAGGTGACACTTGGGCTGAGCCCTGAATGAATCAAGGGAGAAGCCACACGAGGGTCTGGGGCAGAGCATTCCTGGTAGAGGGAACAGCCAGTACGCCCTGAGGCAGGAAACAGGAGGCCAGTTGGGCTGAGGACTGGGAAAGGGAGGCTGGGGGCAGGGGAATGGGAGGGGTAGGAATGTTCAGGAAGGAATCATGTGGCCTTCATGAGGGGTTTGGCTTTGCTTAAGAGCTCAGGGGTGAGACTAGGGTGGGACTGGAGAACTGGGAGTCATTAGGACAGAAGGGGTGGAAGGGGGTGATTCAAATCCCAGGAGATGAGGTGCATTGGGGAGGCGACTGAATGGGAACACAGACCTGACCAAGAGCCTGAGCAAGACTGGAAGTGCCTCCTTAGCCTGGGGTCAGAGAGGCCTGGACTCTGCACTCCAAGCTCTGCACTCCCTCGCTGTGTGGCCTAGGGTCTCCTCTTTGCTGGGCCTCAGCTTCCTCATCTGGTAAACAACAAAATTGATCCCTGTCCCCCGACTGCTAACTTACGAAGTGCTGGGCTCCTGGGAGACGCTCTGGGGTCTGGAAACCCAGCCCTCTTGGTAAGCTGGGGAGGATGGGGCTGGCCTGGATTTCTGGACTTATTTCCCCTGAGGTCTCCACACCGAGCCCCTGGGGAGCACAGGGAAGCGAGCCAGCTGCTGTGGAGACTGACCCAGGCCAGAGCTTGTCCCAGCCCCAGCCACTTTAGAGAGCTGAGAACCAAAGTGAGAAACTGAGGCCGACACTGGCACTTAGGAGGGAAGGAAAGGGGGGCTCCACTTAGTCAGTACTCTGTGCCTGCACCTTCTGTGGCACTTTAGCCATGTTGTCTTGGAATTAGACATAGATTGGGGTCTTCATTGTTCAGATGAGGAACTGAGGCTCAGAGAGGGAGGTGACCTGCCCAAAGTCACACAGGGAGTGTGTGCGTTCCAACCCTCGCCTGTGCCTCGGCCAGCCCTGAGGCAGCCGAGGAGGGGGCTCAGGGACTCATCCCTCGCCTGCCCACAGAATGCGCCCCAGGCCCTGCTGTACACACAGGGAGGTGGCATTCACAGGGTGCCCCCTCCCTCCTCCATGCCGCACTGGCCTGCCTTCTATTTCTCAGAACCTGTGAATCTTTTTCCAGCCTCAAGGCCTTTGCACATGCTGTCCCCTGTGCCTGGAAAATTCTCTCTCTCCCTCTTTCACATACACACACATATCATCCTGTCAATTCCTACTCACCCTTCAGACTTTAGGTCAGACCTCACTTTGTCCGTGTGAAGTGCTCTCCTCAGCCCATCTACCCCATCTCCCAGGCTCCAGGGGCTGCTGTCACCATTATCCGCCCGTGTGGTTAGATGTTTATGATCTCCCTTCCCTGACACGCTGGCTGGGGCCTATCACAGAACAGGGGCTGAGGAAGCGCTGGCTGGATGGGTGCTTGGGCCACTGCCCTGCGACTCTGCCCTGCGACTCTGCCCTGTGGGGGTGTGAGCTGCAGGGAGTACCCAGGAGCCCTGGCCCCACTGGGTGCTGCCCCCTTCCTTACTCCTGAGACAGACTCCATGGTCCCCATCTCCCCCGGGGCGTGACGTCAGTCATTAAGTGGCTTCTGCAGTGAGCCGGGGCTGTGTGGGCTGTGGTGCGTGTGTGTGCACGTGGCCCTGGGTACATGCACGTGTGCGCATGAGCCTCCGTGAGTAATTCCAGCGGTGCTTCCCCACGCTGTCACCATGGAGAGGCTGCTCCCGCCCACCCAGCCCCAGGTGGCTGCCTCTGCCACCCTTTCCGGTCCTTCTCCCAGCCTCTCCATGACCCAGATTCGACCTGCCTTGCCTCCCACGTTCACAGGCTCTGGCTTCTGGAAGCTCAGGGTTCAGGGGCCTCTCCCTAAGACACACCTCTCATTCAGGATGGGCTCCAGGTTCCAGCAGTGCTTGTGGAGGCCACGTGGAAAGAGAGGGCCCTGGCATGCCACTGCCTGGGCGGGCACCTGACTCCTCCACCCAGATTGTGCAACCTGGGGATAAAAATGCCTCACTGGGGGATTCAGAGGCTCTGCTGTGGCCCTCCAGGACCCTCCCTAGAGCTGCCCCCTCCTCTTTTAGCCTCTCTGTCGTTCTCTCTGCTCCAGCCACACCAGCCTCCTTGCACCAGTCCCTTCACCCAACACACACACACCAGCTGCACCTCCATTCCACATTCACCATTCCTCTACCAGGAATGCCCTTTCCCCAGGCATCCACAAGACCCACCCGTCACTTCTGCCCAAATATTGCTTTTGCAGAAAGACTTTCCTGACCCTATCGCACTGCATTCTTCTTTACCTTCTCTAATTGGCTTCCAAGAAGGTATTGTTGCATGACCTTACATTATATATTCATTTACCTGTTACCTGTCTCCCCAGCTAGAATGTAGGCTCTATGGGGGCAAGGACTTAGTCTTCTTTGCTGCTGTATCCGAGAGCTTTGAGTGCCTGGCACATAGTAGGAGCTCAGCATCCAAATATGTGTTCAATGAATGCGTGAACCTAAAGCACTTAGCCCAGAGCCTGGCCCTCAGCGGTCAGCAATGTAGCTATCACAGTCAGCACTGCCTTTTTTTTTTTAAGATGGAGTCTTGCTCTGTCACCCAGGCTGGAGTGCAGTGGCACAATCTTGGCTCACTGCAACCTCCGCCTCCCAGGTTCAAGTGATTCTCCTGCCTCAGCCTCCTGAGTAGCTGGGATTATAGGCACATGCCACCACACCCGGCTAATATTTATATTTTTAGTAGAGACAGGATTTCACCATGTTGACCAGGCTGGTCTCAAACTCCTGACCTCAGGTGATCCGCCCGCCTCGGCCTCCCAAAGTCCTGGACCTGGCCAGCACTGCCATTCTCGACCATGCTCAGAGCAGGAGTGTGGCAAACATTAGTCTCTGTGCTGGATGGTCACACATATTTGATCGCTTATGGCCCTCACGATCAAGTCCATGAGAGAGATGCAATTATTACTAGTCTCATTTTCTGGATAAGGGCATGAGGCTTTAAGAAGTCCCAGAGGTCCCTGAGACTGGCTGGGCTGATGAGATTGAGGCCCAGGCCTGCCTGGTCCCAGCTTCCAAGGCCACACCAGCTCTGAGGAGCCCACCTGCACACACAGCAATCTTGGGAGGCCCATTGAAACAACATCATGGCAGTGGGGACTCTCGTCCACTGAGGAGGGAAGCACCACCTCCGGAAAGGCTGGAGCCCCAAGGTCTAGTCCGAGGTTGACATCCTCCTACTGGGTGACCTTGGGCCAGCATCTGCCCCTCAGCACCGCAGAAGTGCAGTGAGTGGGGTTACTCGACCGGCTTGAGACCTCTTCCAGATCTGGTGTTCCCACATCTAAGAGGATGATCATCCCAAACCCCTCACCCAGAACCCAGCACACACACACACACGCACACACACCACAGACACACACGCACACACACACCACAGACACACACCACACACACCACAGACACACACCACACACGTGCACACACACACCACAGACACACATACACACACACCACACACACGCACACCACACACCGCATACACACGCACACACACACCACAGACACACACATGCACACACACACCACACACACCACATACACACACATACACACACCACACACACGCACACCATACACACACCACATACACACATGTGCACACACACGCACACACACACCACACACACCACATACACACACCACAGACACACACACGCACGCATACACACCACAGACACAAACACATACACGCACACACCACACACACACCACACACATACCACATACACACACACCACACACATACCACATACACACACACACCACATACACAGGCGCAGGTGCACACACACACACCACAGACAAACACCGCACACACACACCACACACATACAGGCACACGCGCGCACACGCACACCACATACACACACACCAGACACACACGCATACACAGACACATACACACACAGGTGTGCGCACACACAGGCGCGCACACACACACCACAGACACACACCACACACACACCACACACACATACACGCACACCACACACCACATACACACACACCACATGCACACACACACACCACATACACGCACACACCACATACACCCCACACATGCACCACACGCACGCACACCACACCACATACACACACACACACCACACACGCACACACACACGCCACACACACATGAACACACAGGCGCACGCACACACACCACACACACACACTGGCATGCACACACACATACCACAGACACACATCACATACACACACCACACACACATACACGGACACCACACACACCACATACACACACCCAGGCACGCACACACATACCACAGACACACACACCACACACATACACGCACACCACACACACACTGCATACACACACACCACATACACATACACAACACACACACACACCTCATATACACATACCACATGCACATACACACACCCCACATACACACACACCACATACACACACCACATGCACACACACCCCCCACACACACACATCACATGCACACACACACACATACACACACACCACACACACCACACATACGCACACCATACACACACACCACATACACACACGTGCACACACACGCACACGCACACCACAGACACACACATACACACACCACAGACACACACACACGCACGCATACACACCACAGACACAAACACATACACACACACACCACACACACACCACACACATACCACATACACACACCATGAGGGATAGATGGAACTTTTGATCTTCCTCTGGGGTGATTCCAGGGGCCTATTGAAGACGTCTCACCCTGAAGACAGCCTTACTTAGCCTCAGTTTCTCCATCCATAAAACACGGACCCTAACGAGCCCTGCCTGCCCTCTCTGGGCGGTTGCATTCAAATGATTCAGAAGAGGGAGAGTGGTTTTTGAGAGCTGTGCCCTTTTAAAGAGTGACAACCCACCATGGAACAGGAAGTTGACCTGTGCCCCAGGGAGGAGTTTCTGGGAAGAAAAACCTTGAGCCACCTGAAGCTGCAGAGGAAGAACCATCTTTATTCCCATATTCCAGGCAGGTAAACTGAGGCTTCGATTTGAAACATGATTATCTCTAAGTGGTATGGAGCTGGTAACAAAAACATCAGTGGGGAAGAAGGTCCCTAAGGGGAAGGGCGGGTTCCCTTAACAGACACGCCTGACCTTGTAAGTTTCCGTGAGGCAGCCCTGTACTCCCTTGCCATGGGAGTAAGGATCAGTACACATGGACTCGCCTGAGAGCTTGTTAGAAAATGTAAGTTCTGGGGTCTCACTCCATTTAGACTTGGGTGAGTCCTAATTCAGGGCTTCTGGGAACCCAACTTGAGAAACACTGACACAGAAACGAAATAGCGAGAAACCAAAGCTATTCTATCCAGAGCATGCATTCAACTGACATTCACTAACAGCCGTTCCGTGTCACGCCCTGGCCAGCCTGCAGGACCCAAAGATACTCCCCAGTGCCATAAGGGAGGCATATGTGGAAATTGGCAGGCACTCCCACCCTTCTCCCTTCTTTGGATTTATTTTGGTGTTTCTTTTCTAACTTTTGGAGTTGTTTATCATATTGCTTTTCAGTTTGTTTTTTTCTTTTCTTTTTTTAATATAAACACTGAATACGTCTCTACATACAACTTTAGCTGCATCCCTCAAATTTTGATATATTGTATTTTCATTATCATTCATTTCTAAGTCTTTTCTCATTTTCCTTTTGGTTTCTTCCTCAGCCCACGAGTTATTTAGAAATAGATGTTTTTTAAATTTCAAACGTATGGGTAATTTTCAGTTATCTTTTGTTACTGCATTGTTTCTTTGGTATTTGTTGAGATTGGCTTTGCAGCTTAAAACTTGGCAAATTAGGCCAGGCGTGGTGGCTTACGCCTGTAATCCCAGCACTTTGGGAGGACGAGGTGGGTGGATCACCTGAGGTCAGGAGTTCGAGACTAGCCTGGCCAACATGGTGAAACCCTGTCTCTACTAAAATACAAAAATTAGCCAGATGTGGTGGCGGGCGCCTGTAATCCCAGCTACTCAGGAGGCTGAGGCAAGAGAATCGCTTGAACCTGGGAGGCAGAGGTTGCAGTGAGCTGAGATTGTGCCATTGCACTCCAGCCTGGGCGACAAAAAAACTTTGCCAATTTTTGTAAATGTTACATATGTGTTTGAAAAAACACGTATTTGCTAATTTTGGGGTTCAAAATTTTCTCTGTTCTTGATGTCCAGTGACAATTCTGGTGTGTTAGAGAGAACCAAGGGCTGTCGGACCCAAGAGGAGATTCCTGATCCGGTCTGTGTGTCTCAGGGAAGGCCTTCTGGAGGAGTTACTACTTAAAGATGTAAGTGTTAGGCTAGGAGACAAGATGGGAAAAGCATTCCACCCAGAGGAAACAGCATGGGCAAAGGCATGGAGGTATGGAGTAACTCTTGGCAAAAATGGAAACACTGATAAAATTTGCTAGGAATCAGGGTGAGGTAAGATCAGTCTGGTGGAGGTGGCAGGGTCAAAGGAGTGATGTTTATTAGAGAAGATATTACTAACACAGCCATAGAGAAGAGTACATCAGGTGGCAGGAGCTGTGGAAGCAATAATACCAGCCAAGATCCATGAAGCTCTTATTGCTTGCTAGGCACTATGCTAAATGTTCTATGTGATTGACTCGTTTAACCCCCTTTAACAGCTCTGTGAGATAGATACCATTATCTCCATTTATAGATGAGGAAATGGAAACCAGAGAGGTTGAGTAACCTGCCCAAGGTCACACAGCTCCAAATGGTAGAGTCAGGATTGGAAGTCAGCCAGATACAGTCTGACTCTGGCTCCCACATTCTCAGCCACTATGCCATGGTTCCTGGGTATGATGGGAGTTGCTGGAGAATAACGTGTGGCTGGCTGTGACTGGAGCTTGGATTACCTGATACACAGCAAGGCTAAAAAGCACAGGCTGGCCAGGCGTGGTGGCTCATACCTGTAATCCCAGCACTGTGGGAGGCTGAGGCGGGTGGATCACTTGAGGTCAGCAGTTCGAGACCAGTCTGGGCAACAAGGCAAAACCCTGTGTCTACCAAAAATACAAAAATTAGCTAGGCATGGTGGTGCGTATCTGTAATCCCAGCTACCTGGGAGCCTGAGGCACAAGAATTGCTTGAACCCAGGAGGCGGAGGTTGCAGTGAGCCAGGAGGTTGCTGGAGGTTGCACTCTAGCCTGAGCAACAGAGTGAGACTCTGTCTCAAAAAACAAACAAACAACAACAACCAAGAGAACAAAAACAAAAACATAAAAAGCACAGGCTGGACAAGATGAGGGCTTTACATTCAAGAGAATTGGGTTCCAGTGCTGACTACTTCCTAGCTCTGTGACCTTGGGCAAGTCACTTCCACCCGAAGAGCCTTGGTTTCCTTATCTATAAAATGAGACCCATGCCCTTGTTCTGCCTGCCTCACATTCTGTGTAAGAAAAAATAAGATCATGCCTGTTTTGCAATCTCTGAAGTGCTCTGCCTGTGTCTGTCATTGTTGGACCAACCCAGAGAGAGCTGGGAATGGCCAGCCAAGGGACAGAACTGCCTGCTGCCAGCACTGGGGAGCTATGGGTGGGCCTTGAGCTGGGGAGGGGCAGGGAAGCCTGGAGCCTTGAAAGTGAAGCTAAAGAACCTCGCAGACCCTTCAGTTAGCTCTGTCAAATTCTGTAAGTATTTGTAAGAGTTGAATGAGTTTCAACTTTGAGCCAAGTTTCAGCTCATGAGCTAATTCCAGTGCGTTGCATAGAGTGCAGATTCGAGGATTCCAGGCCTTATCCCATCAATGAGAACGTGAGGTTTCCATTAGTTACGTCTGCCACAGGTGTAGGAAATACAGCTGGTGGTGAGCTCTGAATCTGCTAGTCAGGCTGTAGTCCCGAGGCTCTCAAGGGCACAGCAGCGCCTCCCAGGGGCTATTTTTGTTACCACAGTAACTGAGCAGGGGCTACTAGCGTTTAGAGGGCAGGAAACTGGTAACATTCAGGCCAAACTTTCACAATGAAGAATTGTCCCAGCTGCGTTCCATGTGACTTTCAAATGTCCTGCCAGCCATTCCTGTAGGCAAAAATAACGAAACTGAAACCAACAAACAAAAAACCTGTTTGTAACTCCCTGATCCTGGACCCTCACTATATTTTGTATACAAGCTTGAAGTACTTTTTTACCCAGTTTTAATATACCAGGAATGTAACTGTCATGAATGCCAAAGAAAGGATGTGCTTCTTCTGTTGGTTCAGAATTTTACCAAGAGTTGGTCATCATTTTGGAAGGATCATCCCCTCTAGCTTGTGGTACCAGCGATATTTGAGCAGCTGATTCAACAGCACATCTTTCTCTGTCTGCATTTGTAACTGTCACAGATTCTGTGGGTAGGTGCTGGCATCTGATTCCTTCATTACGCCTTCTTGACGAGTTGTGTCCCAGCATTGTGCTTTACAATATGAGTCGTATTATAAATTACTTTCCTTTCACTTCTCCTTTATATTTCAGTTAGGGCATTGTATGTTTTTAAATTACGTGTGTAGGTAGGTAATATGATCTATGAATTTTATTTCAGGAGAATGAAAGGGGACATTACAAAATATTTTCTATAAAAATGGCATTTGGGGTCTGAGGGGGTTGGATGGGGGGGGAACATTGCAGCCCAACTCCTTCCTTTCTGATGGGGAAACTGAGGCTGGGGGTGGGGAAGAGACTTGCCTTTGTTCGTATGGAAAGTGGGAGGCAGAACTTGAAACATATACTTTAGGAAGATCTTTCGCACTCTGGAGTGGGGGGAATCTGGGGGCAGAAGACCAGTGACGTGCCTGGAACAGGGGAATGGGAGTGAAGGAGGGGGTGGCTGTGGCAATGGCGATGAAAACCAGGTGCGGAGTTTTGAGATGTTTTGGAGGCCACCAGGCAGCTGTCACTGGGCGCTGGGGGGGCCAGAGGGGAATCAGAGGTGAGGGGCAATGTGCTTTCTTGAGGAATTCCTCCCTTTGCCGGAAGAACTGGCTTTCTGTGGCTGGGAACCTCAGAGGAAATCAGGCCATCCCATAGAGAGGCCAGTCAGACTCCTCCTGCCACCACCCCTCCTCCAGTCCCCCACCCGCCCAGCAACCAGAGACCTAACCTGGCCCCGGCCAATTGGGCAGCCTGAGGCCAAAACAGCACCCATCCAATCCTGGGCGGCAGAGGCTGCCGCTCCCTGAGAAAATGATATGCCTGTTCCAAGAAACCAAATATCCTACAATGAATCCAATTAGATTTCATAGGCACATGAAAACGCGATCCATCTTAAATGTCCTCTGCAAACCTCCAGCCACAGATAAATATTTTATTCCATTCCAAGCAGTCCCGGGCAGAATATCAATTAGCATCCAGCTGCCTCCCTGGCGGGTCCAGACAGTCCTGGCTGAGGAGGGGGCTCTGAGCTGAGAGGGGAGCCCCCAGTCTTTGCCACGTGCTGCTGCTTAGCCCTGGTGTCACCTCAGGCAGGCCGCTTTTCCCTCCCGGGCTGTGTGTCCTCACCTGCGGAATGGGTTTGCAACATCACCCTTCCTGCTTCTCCCCCAGTGCCCTAGTGCTGAGCAAGGAAGTTCATGTTCATTCATCTGACAAACAGTCCCTCAGCAGCTGCTGGGTGCCAGCATCGTGGTTAGCGTTGGGGACACAGCTTTGAATAAGATAGGTCAGTCTCTCCCCTCTGGCAGAGCTCACAATCTGGGAAGGGGGCAGCAACAATAAGCACGTAAATGAAGACCGCTTTTGACAGAGATGAGTTTTACAAAATACACAGGCTGCTGTGATAGAGAAAAAGAGGGAGCACCCACTGTAGACTGAAGGATCAGGGAAGGCCTCCCTGAGGAGGTGATGTCTGTGCCAAGATCTGAATTGGGAAAAGTATTCTAGAAAGAGGTACAGCCAATGTGAAGGCCCTGAGGGAGGAAAGTGCTTGGTGAGTTGAAGGATCTGGAAAACCAGTGTGGCTGGAGCCGAGTGAATGACTAGGAGCGAGGTGTGAGAGAAAGCTGGAGACAGTGGCAGGGCCAGGGTCGGGGGTGTCAGTTCATGCTACATCTGTGTTCAGTAGATGAATTGTGAAACCATTTACAACTGCAAATGAGCAGGGCCAGGAAGACACATGTCATGCCAGTGGGAGGGCCCCCAAGTCAGCGCAGATGCAAACCTGGCCCCAGGTTCCATGCTAGGGCTCTACTGATGGGAATAGGCTGACAAAAAGGAACTACCTGTTACTCAGGATATCCCTCAACCTGGTCAGAGTCATTTGGGGTTCAAAACTCATCTCTACCACTTACCAACTGGGCAAGTCACTTTGCTTCTCTGGACTCAGTTTCCTCCTCTATAAAAGAAAAGGCGTAATCTCACCTACACTTCGGGTCTGTTAAATGGGCTAATGTGTGTCAAGTGTCTGTTGGATCATATGTGCCTAATGAATGAAATAGTTGCTGTTACTACTGCTATCAACATCATTACAGTAATTCGGGCAGTGGCTCATGCCTGTAATCCCAGCACTTTGGGAGATCAAGATGGGAAGATTGCTTGAACCCAGGGGTTCAAGACCAGCCTGGGCAACACAGTGAGACCCTGTCTCTACAAAATATTAAAAAATTAGCTGGACATGGTGGTGCATGCCAGTAGTCCCCGCTACTTGGGAGGCTGAGGCAGGAGGATTTCTTGAGCCCAGGAATTCCAAGCTGTAGTGGCTATGATCACAAACTCCAGCCTGGGTGATAGGGCGCGACCCTGTCTCATAAAAAAAAAAATTTTTTTTATTAAATACAGTCATTCATTTACTCCTCCTAGTCACCCTCTGTTACTACCTTCATCTTAACAATGGCTCAGAGAGGGGAAGCAACATACTCAAAGTTCACACAGATGGTGGAGGAACTGGGATTTTAGCCTGGGTGTGTTGAATTCTGTAGCTGGTATTACTTCCTCTTTGACACTCAACTCTGTGATAATCTAGTACATGGCTTAAAGAGAGCACAGAATGAGTAGAAACCTAGAGCCTTGTCCTCTGAGAAAAGAGGACAGAAAGAGGGGTGGATTTGCCCAAGGCTGTGTAGCTGGCAGAAGAAGAGACAGCCAGAGCGGATATGTCTTAGTCCATTTTGTGCTACTGTAACAGAATACCACAGGCTGGGTAATGTATAATGAACAGAAATGAATTGGCTCACAGTTCTGGAGGCTGGGAAGTCCAAGTCAAGGTGCTGGCATCTGGCGAGGGCCTTCTTGCTATGTCATAACATGGTGGAAGGCATCACATGGCAGAAGGTCAAAGAGAGAGAGAAACAATGGAAAGAGGAGGTGAACCCACTCCTGCAATATCATTCATGAGACAGAGCCCTCATGACCTAAACACATCTTTAAAGTCCCACCTCCCAAGACTGTCACAATGGCAATTAAATTTCAACATGAGTTTTAGAGAGGACAAACAGTCAAACCATAGCAGAATGCAATCCCTGCATGGCCAACCAAGGGCAAAGGGAGCTTGTGTTACCTATAATCCCAGAGGGCAAAGCTGGGGCCAAAGAAGAAACCTCAAGGAGACAGATAGTCTGAGCTGCCCAGTGGTAGAACAGACTGCTTTGTGAGGTAATGATTTGCCCATTTCTGGAAGTATACAAGCAAACTTAACGTGTTTCCAGAGGAAATTTGTATTGCTTATCTATTGCTGCAAAACAACTTTAGCAGCCTAAAACAACACTAAACACATGTTATCACACAGTTTCTGTGGATCAAGAATTTAGGACCAGCTTAGCTAGGTGGTCTTGGCTCAGGGATCTCTCATTAGGTTGCAGTCAGGATGTCAGCTAGGGCTGCAGCCATCTGAAGGCTTGACTTGGGCTGGAAGATTTGCTTCCAGGCTCACTTATGGGGCTGATGGCAGGAGGCCACGTGGACCACTCCATAGGGCTGCTTGAGTGCCTTTGTAACACAGTAGATGTCTTCCCCCAGAGCAAGAGATCCAAAACAGCAAGTTGGAAACTGCAGTGTCTTTCATAGTCTAGCTCTGAAAGTCACATACTGTCATTTCCACAATATCCTGTTAGTTACCCGGGTCAACCCTAGTCAGTATGGGAGGAGACCGACCATTCAAGGCTGTGAATACCAGGAGACGAGACTCATCAGGGGACACCTTGGAGGCTGGCTATCACAAATTGGACTATGAAGTCTTGACTGTACCTTCCAGTGTCAGATGTCCACTCTAAACCTCAGTTTCCCCATCTGTACAATGGAGGTTGGATTTGATGATTCCTAAGAGTTCCTGTAGGTCTATGGTAGGGTGAACTCAGGGTCAGTGTGTCAGGCCAGCTGCAGAGCTCCAGGTGGTGGAACTCAGGGGAAGGGCATGCCAGAGGGGGACACAGAGGCCTGTGGTCACCCCCAAAGTCCGTGAGAGGCACCAATGCAGGCTGCAGGCTGTTCCCCTGGAAGGTACCATCCCCAGGCACTAGACCACCTCATTGTAAAGGAGGCGTCTCAAGCAGATAAGCTGTGACTGGCACATCCCTCCACTCCTGAAAAATCCCACATAGATTAGATCCTATTTCATCCATCCCCCCTTCCAGCGAGCTTTTTCTGAAAGCTCCTCTACGAGAGACCGTGAATGAGGGGGTGGAATGGAATGCGGGGAGCAGAGAGGACGGGCATGCATAGATGGTGTTTCTGTGTGTGACGTCAGTCTTCCCCACAAGACAGCTCTCTTAGTGAGCACTGGCCTAGCCCACAGGAGATGTTTACAAATATTTGTTGGATGGATGAATGAATGAATGAATGAATGAATGAATGAATGAAGCAGAGACAAAAATGAGTAAGCTGCCATTGCAGCTTGTGCAGAGCCCACCAGTCCCACAGGGACCCTCATTCCAGTACAGAGTGCAGATGATCTAGCAGCTTCTGCACGGTTCAGAGCCTCCTGGAGGGAGGCAGCTGCGGTCGAGGGGGTAGTTTAGGAGCGGGTCAGGGAGGGCCTCTGGAGGAGGTGGTGTGTGCTGGGCCTTGCTGCAGACCTGGGGGAGGAGAAGGCCAATCAAGGCAGAGGAAACACAAAAATAGCCAGGAGGGAGTGTGTCCTGGGAAGAGCGAATGGCATGGGCTAGAGATGCTGCCACAGAAGTGGGCAAGGGCAGGTTGCCAAAGGCCTTGAATACCAGGGAAGCAGGGCAGCCGGGGGAGGCCCTTTAGTCTAGGAAGAGGAGGTTGGAGTCAGGAAGATGTGGATAGTGGTTAAGAGTATGGACTCTGGATTTAAACGGCCTGGGTTCAAATCCCATCTCCGTAACCTTGGACAAATTACTTATTCTCAGTGTCTCAGTCTCCTCGTCAGCAAAATGGAGATGCTGCTAGCAGCCAACTGTCTCAAGGGGCTGTTGAGGGTGAAAGTGAGTTAACATACGTAAGGTGCTTAGAACAGAGTCTGATACATCATGAGGCAGTGTAAGTGTTAGTTATTCTAAGTATTATGTACACATGCGAGGGAGGCTGGGACATTTCTGGCAGACCACATGAGAAATTCCAGGGAGTACACATGGGGCGCCTCGGTGGGAGGGAGACTTACTATTGTTTGAACACATCCTAGGCGTGTGCTATTTAATAATGATGGTGGATGGGGCAGGGAGGCTGGAGCGGGCTGGGGACTGGTTGGGCCAGAGCAGATGGGATCCAACCATCCAGAGAACATGGGCAGAGGAGCCAGGACTGGGTTAGGGTGTTGGGCACTGCCACCTTAGAAGGACCTGGTGCCTGTTAAATGGGAAGTTGGAGAGAGGGTGGAGTGAGGGCACCCCAATGGTGACACACCCATGTTAGGACATCCAGGCCCACATGGACTCCAGGCTGGGGACCTCCAGAAAGGGGAGACCAAGAAACACGCCAGGCTGGTCCCCAAGAGAAGGGCCCAAGGTAAGAGCAGCCCCTGGGGTGCAGCGATGCTTCTTCAAAGGTGATGAGGCAGTGACCCAAGGAAAGTATTGGTGCCACCGGGAGTCTGGAGCTGCGGGCTCCAACTGCGGCGTTTGCTGTTGGAAGCTGGGGCCATAAGGAGAGCATTCAGCCCCATGTTCCACCCATTCAGCCCCTCTCCTTGGTGGGGAGTTGGGTGGCAATGAAAAATTCACTCTTGAAGGCCGGGCGCGGTGGCTCATGCCTGTAATCCCAGCACTTTGGGAGGCCCAGGCGGGTGGATCACGAGGTCAGGAGATCAAGACCATCCTGGCTAACACGGTGAAACCCTGTCTCTACTAAAAATACAAAAAATTAGCCAGGCATGGTGGCGGGCGCCTGTAGTCCCAGCTACTCAGGAGGCTGAGGCAGGAGAATGGCGTGAACCTGGGAGGTGGAGCTTGCAGTGAGCCGAGATCGCGCCACTGCACTCCAACCTGGGTGACAGAGAGAGACTCCACCTCAAAAAAAAAAAAAAAAATTTACCCTTGAAATCATGCTGGCTGAGTCACCTCTGCTCTGCCAGGCACAGATGCTCTGCGTGTCTTGGTCACAGGGCTGGGTCTGTTCTGCAAGGCACAGATGCTCTGCGTGTCTTGGTCACAGGGCTGGGAAGGGGTGACGGAGCACCTGTGGGGACCTCCAGGGGGCTGGCCGGTCAGTTGTTGATGCCCCTCTTTAAAGTGGAGGTGCAGATCATAGCAGTATGTTTGGATACCATGGGTGGTTCCCAACGCTAGAACACAGCTTTGTAACTGCAAAGTACTGTGCGCAACCCATCCCTTCCCATCCCTGAGTGATGAAGGGACAGGGTGAGTCCCCTTCACCCAGGGCAGTGGGCTGCAGACCCTGGAATCCTAGACTGTGTGAGCTGTAGGAAACCTTAAAGACCCCTTTTCTAGCCAACCCCCACATTGCGCAGACAGGGAAACAGGCCCAGAGATTAACAGGGCCCAGCCTCAGATGATGTAGTGAGTTAGGGGCCCGATGAGGACCAGTCAGCAGCCTCTGTGCCCCAGTTTTCTAAAGTAGGGGTGTGGGGGACAGTGGGAAGCCTGCAGGAGTCCAACAGACCCAGGTTCGTATCCTAGCTCTGCTACTTACCAGAGGAACTAGAGCCTCAGTTCCCTCATCTTTCAATCAGAAGTAAAAATACCCTTTGGGAGGTTGAGGTGGGAGGATCACCTGAGGCCAGGAGTTTGAGACCAGCCAGGGCAACATAGCAAGAACCCTGTCTCTACAAAAAGTGAAAAAATTAGCAGGGTGTTGTGACACATGCCTGTAATCCCAGCTCCTTGGGAGGCTGAGATGGGGGAACCGCTTGAGGCCAGAGTTTAAGGCTGCAGTGAGCCATGATTGCATCAGGGCTGGAGTACAGTTGACCTTCAGTGAATGGTGTTCCCCTTTAAAATGTGATTCTAAGTGGTCATTCACTTCTTCCTGCATTGTTCATCCATTCATTCACCAGGATTTTATTTAGCACCTGCTGTATACCAGGCTCTGAGCTGGGCATATGGTCATGACTCAGAAACGTCTTTGTCCTCAAGGGTCTCAGAGTGTGGGAGAGAAGACTCCAGAGTTGCTGGAGGGGTGACTCAAGCACCATGTACCCCTGAGAGTCAGAAGAAAGGGCATTTGGGCCCAGCTACTGAGATAAATAGGAGTTCCCTTGGCAATCAACGAAAGGGAGAACATTCCAGGCAGAAGATATGGCAACCGGCTGTGGTCAGTTGAGGAGCAGGTCAGGGAGGGCCTCTGGAGGAGGTGGTGTGTGTGCTGGGCCTTGCTGCAGACCCAGGGGAGGAGAAGGCCAACCAAGGCAGAGGAAACACACAAACAGCCTGGAGGGAGCGTGTCCTGGGAAGAGTGAATGGCGTGGGCTGGAGATGCTACCGCAGAAGTAGGCAGGGGCAGGTTGCCAAAGGCCTTGAATGCCAGGGAAGCAGGGCAGCCAGGGGAGACCCTTTAGTCAAGGAGAATGTGGTTGGAGTCAGGAAGATGTGGACAGTGGTTAAGAGCATGGTCTCTGGACTTAAGCAGCCTGGGTTCGAATCCCAGCAAAGTCATGGAAGTCTGGGACATCAGCATGTGTTCTCGGAGCTCGGAAGGGCCCTTTGTGGGGGGCTTCCAGGTGGGAAGCTGGTGAGGAAGGAGACACGGGGATCTGGGCAAGGTCAGACTTAGGGGCCAGGCCAGGAGGCTTGGGTTTTATCTTAGTTTGAGTTTTCCTGGAGATGCTGAGACAAGGATTGCGGGGGTTTGTTTGGGAGATAATCCCCGGAAACTATGGTAGGGGAATGAGAAAGGGAAGAACAGGGAGGAGGGCAACAACAATCCTTATTGTTATCCAGGCAGTTATCCCTGTTGACAGCTGGGCTCAGCTCCGCTAGAGACCCCTGGAGGACCAAGCAGAATACACAAGGCAGAGTTATCTGCACCCGAGGACTAAGCGGGCGGGATGTTTATCCACCAGCTCCCCATCCGTCATTGGCTGAGGGCTGCTTCCGCGGGCATCATCTCCCGGATATTTCCTGGTTGGCCCGTGTCCAAGCTGAGCTTGTTCCTGCAGGCAGTCACAAGCATTTGCAGTAGGCGTCTGCCACAGGTTTCATCCTGCCATTGCCTTTGTGGGAAGAGGGACCACCCAATGCCTGTGCTGGGGGAACCCTCAGAGTAAGAAAACCCCTGTGTGCTCTTTGCACAGCCTGGGCTCACCTTTCCCCAGGTGTCTAGCACTGAGGTCAGGTCAGGTCATGCCTGCTGGGAAACCTTTGAGGACTCCCAGGAGCCTGCAGCTTATTATATTTTAAAATAAAGTTTTGCAATAGATATATATTCACATGATTAAAATTCTAATGACTAAATGCAATGCGGTATCCTCGACTGGATCCTGAAACAGAAAAAGGACGTTAATGGAAATGGTGAAATCCAAACAAAGTCTGGAGTTTAGTTAATAGTAATGTACCAATGTTAATTTCAACAAATGTACCATTGTTATGTAAAATGTTAACATTAGAGGAAACCAGGTGAGGGTTATACAAGAACTCTCTATACTATCTGCAACCTAGAATAATCTAAAACTATTGCCAAATAAAAGGCTTTTTTTTTCTTTGAGACAGAGTCTCGCTCTGTCACCCAGGCTGGAGTCTGGTGGCGCCATCTTGGCTCACTGCAACCTCCACCTCCCGGGTTCAAGTGATTCTCATGCCTCAGTCTTCCAAATAGCTGGGATTACAGGCATGTGCAGCCATGCCCAGCTAATATTTTTGTATTCTTAGTAGAGGCGGAGTTTTGCCATTTTGGTCAGGCTGGCCTCGAACTCTTGGTCTTCAACTCCTGGCCTCAGCCTCCCAAAGTGCTGGGATGACAGGTGTGAGCCACCGTGCACAACCTAAAAGACTTATTTTTTTCATGTATCCCAGAACTTAAAGTAAAATAAAAAAAAAATTTTTAAGACTTATTTTTTTTTTAACTCTAAAGAAACATAGGCTGGGTGCAGTGGCTCATACCTGTAATCCTATGGGAGGCTGAGGCGGGCAGATCACCCAAGGTCAGGAGTTTGAGACCAGCCTGGCAAAACCCCATCTCTACAAAAAATACAAAAATTAGCCAGGCATGGTGGCATGCACCTGTAATCCCAGCTACTCGGGAGGCTGAGGCAGGAGAATGGCATGAACCCGGGAGGCGGAGGTTGCAGCGAGCCAAGATTGCGCCACTGCACTCCAGCCTGGGCGACAGAGTTAGACTCCGTCTCAAAAAAAAAAAAAAAAAAAAAGTACTCCTCCTACTCTTTCTTCCATCCACCTTGTTCCTGTTCCTAGTTTATTGGGTACCCTTCCACTGACAGGCAAATACGAATAAAATTTTTTGACCCCTCTTTTAGAGGATTGGTAGCTGCATACTGTAGCAGATGCTGTCAGTGCCCTGCCTCTACCACCTCAAGCTCAGTTTGGTTTATGCCAACCACTTCCTTCTGGAAAAACCTGCATTTCTCCAGCTGAGGGCTTTCTTTCAGCCTGCACTGGGAGGGTGGAAGTGCTGGGGTGTTCATTTCCCCAGGGGCAGCCCTCAGCCATTGCAGAAGGAAGTGGAGAATACGGACCCCAACTCCCTCGCCCTTCCATGGGATAACTCTGAGATATGTGTTCTACCTGAAGTGTAGATGTGATAGTCCAATTTTGCATCACTATAAAGAAATATCTGAGGCTGAGTAATGTATAAAGAAAAGAGCTTTAATTGGCTTACAGTTCTGCAAGCTATACAAGCACAGCTCCAGCATCTGCTTCTGATGAGGGCCTCAGGAAGCTTCCAATCATGGCTGAAGGTGAAGGGAAAGCAGGCAGTGTCATATGGCAAGAGAGGGAGTGTAGGGGATAGGGGAGGTGCCACACCCTTTCAAACAACCTGGTGAACTACCAGAGTGAGAATTCACTCATCAGTATGGGAATGGTGCTAAGCCATTCTTGAGGGACGTGCCCCCATAATCCAAACACCTCCCACCAAACCCCACCTCCAACACAGGGGATCCCATTTCAACATGAGATTTGGAGGGGACAAACATCCAAACCACATCAGCAGAGTTCCCAGCGGGGTTAAGCCTGGGTGCCACAGCGAGGTTGTGCAGCCTTCATTGGCTCTCCTTGTGTCCCCATCCCCACACTATACTTCCTGGGATCACCTCCCAAATAGATTCAAATTCTTTTTTTGTTTTGTTTTGTTTTGTTTTTTGAGACAGAGTCTTGTTCTGTTGCCCAGGCTGGAATGCAGTGGGATGATCTCAGCTCACTGCAACCTCCGCCTCCTGGGTTCAAGCAATTCTCCTGCCTCATCCTCCAAGTAGCTGGGACTACAGGCATGCGCCATCGCACCCAGCTAATTTTTGTATTTTTAGTAGAAATGGGGTTTCACTATGTTGGCCAGGCTGGTCTCAAACTTGTGACCTCAGGTGATCCACCCACCTCAGCCTCCCAAAGTGCAGGATTATAGACGTGAGCCACCGTGCCTGGCCTTAAATTCAAATTCTTATCTAAGGGTCTGCTTCTCAGAGAACCCAAATCAAGACAGATGCCCTAACCCTGTTCTGCCCCTTGCTGTTTTCACTTTACAGTACCTTTGGAGAGCTTTCCACATCAGTACACTCAGTGCCACCTTATTCTTTTTGACAGCTGCATAGCAGTCCATGGGGTGCTGGGTGATCTTTTACCCGGTCTCCTCATGGACAGCCTTTTGGGATGTTTTCAGCCCTTTGCTAATACAAATAGTATGTCAGGAAAGGCCCCACACACCCATCATTTCCCACATCCATAAGGCAAGGCCGCTGGTAATTCCTAGAAGCGGAATTGCTGGCACCCATGGCCTTTGGGGTCTCCTCTATTTTGATGGCTGATGGCCTACAGTTTAAATCCAGAGTTCCTAGAGGGGCAGGGGGCATCAAGCCCTCCATGATCTGAGCCCAGGCATTTGCTTCCCTGTCTCCCTCAAAGCCCACGCCCACCACATGGACAATCTGCTGTCCCCCAGCACTCCCTGAATCCCTCGCCTTTGGTCATGATTTTGTCTCTACTTATCCCTTTTTATGAAACGCTCTTCCCTGTACCTTTGTCTGTTGAAATCTTACTTGTCCTCAGAGATCTGGCTGAAATACCATCTCCTCTGGGGACCCTTCCTGGTTCCCCTGTGAGTATTAATCTCTGTCTTCACTGGGCTGCACATCCTGGCTTCGACACTCCAGGATTTATTTTTATGTGTTCTCCAAGTGCTGTGTGTATTTCTGCCTCCCTCCACTTGTCCACAAGCTCTTTAAGGGCTGAGACCATCTGAGTCACAGAGCAGGCTCCATAAATGTTGGAAGAATTGAATTAAATGTGCTGGCAATTGCTGCATTCTGACCATTTTGTTCTGCTGTTTGCCAGCATGACCTTCCAGGATGGTTCCCCAGTGGGGGCCGGAATGAAACAGGGCGAGGCAGGTGGCCTCCAGAATCCGCCTGCCCTGCAGTCGGAGCTCTGAGGCTAGAGGGCAGGGCAGCATGGACAGCCTTTGCACAGTCCTCCCCTAAGAGGCATCTCCCAGCCTGTCAGAGGAAGGTTTTGGTGAGCCCACAGTTAGAGGCTGTGTACCCTGAGCATGGCCCAAGCTCAGGGTTCTGTGAGGTGGTGGCCAACTGGACATTGTCTCCTGAGAGCTGAGAAGCAGCACAGGAAGCTCATTAGTGGCATGGGCTCTGGAGCCAAATTGCCTGGGTTCAAATCCCAGCTCTGACACCTGTGTGACCTTGTACAAATCATTTCTCTCTATGCCTCTGTTCTCTTTCTATAAAATGGGACCAACAATGAGACCTCCTTCATAGGGCTGATTGGAGGATTCAAAAAGATCATCCAAACAAAGTGCTTATGTGTATGTAGGAAGCATCTGATCAGTAAGCTCTGAAAAGGTCTTGATTCACAAGACTTTTGGGAGTTCATGTAATAACCACAGCACCTCTTTATTGAGCACCTACTAGAGACCTTCTGGGGTGCTCTCTGTGTACACTCATACTGGAGCTTACAGATACATCCTCCAGGTGAAACGCCTTTTAAAACTGAGGTAGAATACATATAAAATTGGCCATTTAAATCATTTTAGAGTTACAATTCAGTGGCATGAAGTATATTCACAGTGTTGTACAGCCATCACCACTGTTTATTCCAGAACTCTTTTCTTTTTTTTTTTTTTTGGAACAGAGTCTCACTCTGTCACCCAGGCTGGAGTACAGTGTTGCGATCTTGGCTCACTGCAACCTCCGCCTCCTGGGTTTAAGCGATTCTTGTGCCTCAGCCTTCTGAGTAGCTGGGATTACAGGCGTGTGCCACCACACCTGGCTATTTTTTGTATTTTTAGTAGAGACAGTTTCACCATGTTGGCCAGGATGGTCTCGAACTCCCCACCTCAGATGATCCACCCACCTCAGGCTCCCAAAATGTTGGGATTACAGGCATGAGCCACCGTGCCCGGCCTTATTCCAGAACTCTTTCATTACCCCTAACAGAGACCTTGTACCCATTAAGTAGTCACTCCCCATTCCTCTGTCCTCCCTAGCCTCTGGCAATTACTAATCCACTTTTTGTTCCTATTGATTTGCTTATTCTGGACTTTTTTTTTTTTTTTTTTTTGAGATGGAGTCTCACTCTGTCGCCCAGGCTGGAGTGCAGTGGCATGATCTCAGCTCACTGCAACCTCCGCCTCCTGGGTCAAGCGATTCTTCTGCCTCAGCCTCCCGAGTAGCTGGACTACAGGTGTGTGCCACCAGACCCAGCTAATCTTTTGTTTTTCTTTTTAGTAGAGATGGGGTTTCACCATGTTAACCAGGATGGTCTTGAGCTCCTGACCTCATGATCCACCCTCCTCGACCTCCCAAAATGCTGGAATTACAGGCATAAGCCACCGCGCCGGGCCTATTCTGGACATTTCATATAAAGGGAGTCCTACCTTAGGTGGCCTTTGCCTCTGGCTTCTTTCACTGAGCATGTTTTTGAGGTTCATTCCTGCTGAGGCATGGATCAGAACTTCATTCCTTCTTATGGCAGAATAATATTCCATTGTATGGCAAGTGAAGTGTCTGATACATGCTTCCCATGTTAAGAAACCAAGGCTCAGAGAGGCCAGCTGACATGCATAGGGTCACACCATGGGGAAGAAGTAGAGTGAGATTTATACCCAGGTCAGATAGGGTCCAGACCTGTTCTCTTCCCCCTTTAAGGATGCCTGGTTTACAAGCTCTTTCCCATCCAGCTGGTCCCATTTGCCCCTCACAAGAGCCCCACACCGTTGGGATAATCACCTCCAGTTTCAAATGAAGAAAACTGAGATGAAAAAGGTGACTTGCCTGAGGTCACAAGGTGAGTTAGCCAGGACTGGGGTCCCAGCCCCCACAAGCACAACAACAAACCCTGCTTGAAAACGGCAGCCAAGGGGGCGATCCTGGTCCATCCAGACCCTGCTGGAATGGGAAGGGGGAAAGATGAGTGCCTGCGCTGGCCCCCTTCCCAGCCCTATAGTTGTCCCAGTGGTGACCTGGAGAGCCATCTCTAGGGCTGATCGGTGCCCGCCCTGCAGCTGTGGCCAGCTGTCCCCCACCAGCTCTTCTGCAAGGCCCCAGGAATGTCCATACCAGGGTGGTTTTCGGTATTTATTCATCAGCAAAAAGTTTCTGTTGACTAGCACTTCTCCAAGCATGGCCAGGCTGCTGATTCTCCAGCCTAAGTGTGCAGAAAGCTCAGGATCAGGAGAACTGAGCCCTCCACCTGCTGTGTGACCTTGGGCAAGTGTCAGCCCCTGCTTGAGCCCAGTTAGCAAAGTGGAGCGTGAGAGAGTTGGATCAGACATGAGAGGTTTGGTGCTGGGTGACATTCCACAACTCATAGGCTTTAGAGAGTATTCCATGGGGGCTCCAGGGGGCAGAGGCCCTGTTCCTGTCCCCCTCCAGTTCCATGTAAGCCTCATGGGAAATGGCCACTAGCCATTTGTGGCCACTGGGCACTTGAAATGTGGCAAATGCAACTGAAATTTTAAATTTAATTCTATTTAAGTTGAATCATATGTATAGAGCAAGTCTAGAGAGTTGTGCTCTGGGAATGCAAGGAGGGATGAGGGCCATGCAGAAAGAGCTCACAGCCCAGAACATACCCAACCTTTGTTGGTTTAAAACCTCCAGAGAGGGCTGGGCGCAGTGGCTCATTCCTGTAATCCCAGCACTTTGAGAGGCCAAGGCAGGTGGATCACCTGAGGCCAGGAGTTTGAGACCAGCCTGACCAACATGGTGAAACCCCGTCTCTACTAAAAATACAAAAATTAGCCAGGCATGATGGCACATGCCTGTAATCCCAGCTACTCAGGAGGCTGAGGCATGAAAATCGCTTGAACCTGGAGGTGGAGGTTGCAGTGAGCCAAGGTTGTGCCACTGCACTCCAACCTGGGTGACAGAGTGAGACTCTGTCTCAAAAGAAAACAAAACAAAACAAAAACAGAAACAAAACAAACAAAAACCTCCAGAGAGCACTGGCCTAGGAGTCCAGAGGTCTGGGTACAAATTGCAGCTGCCACCAATATGTTGTGTGACTAGGCCAAATCTCAGTCCCTCTCTGAACTTCTAGATGGCTAAATAGAGACAGTGCCCGGCCCTGTCTGGCTCTAGAGCCCATCCTTCCTCTAGCACCCTGACCTCCTTGTGTAGGTAGGACTGATTGTTAGGGATAGTAACAGCAATACTTGCGTATTTGCTGTATGCCAGCCTCTGTGCTGAGAACCATCTGTCTGTGTTACCTCGTTGATCTCTCCCAACAACGCTTCGAGGACACTGGGGCTCAGGGAGGTTAGGTAAGTGGCTCAAGGTCACACAGCAAGTAAATGTCGGCACCAGGATTCAAACTCGAGAAGGCTGGCTCCAGAGCCACATTCCCAGCCTCCACGCCGTACACACACATACACTATCTGCAGGAGCAGGCTCGTGTATACTCAACCTCCCCTGGGGCCAGCAGAGGGAGTGGCACTGAAGCCTGGAATCTCAAGTGGTGGGCCCCAGGTGAGGCCTGGAGATGGAGGGGAGGGGCCAGCCATGATCATCATCAAGATCACCCTCTCATCCCCTCAACTCAGACTTTTCCTAGGTGAGGATGGGGGAACCTGATTCCCCAGGGGTTGAAGGGGTCTTGGCTTGGGAGTCCAGGGAAGAAGCTCAGACCAGACTCATATGCTTTGTGTCAGCCACAGACCTGTCTTCCTTTGCTGTATGTCCCCATGGTCCTTTATGCTTGGGATGAGCGTATAATTCATTATCTAAGCCATGACTTATTTATTTATTTACTTACTTATTTATTCGGAGATGGAGTCTTGCTTTGTCGCCCAGGCTAGAGTGCAGTGGCATGATCTTGGCTCACCATAACCTCCACCTCCCGGGTTCAAGCGATTCTCCTGCCTCAGCCTCCCAACTAGCTGGGATTACAGGCATATGCCACTGTACCTGGCTAATTTTTGTATTTTTAGTATAGACAGGGTTTCACCATGTTGGCTAGGCTGGTCTTGAACTCCTGACCTCAAGAGACCCACCTGCCTTGGCCTCCCAAAGTGCTGGGATTACAGGCGTGAGCCACGCACCCGGCCTAAACCATGACATTTTTGAGAATGAAACAGCACTAACCATCAGGGACTCCAGGACAGTTGATGGAACCCGGGCGAACCAGGATGTCTGTCGCCCTCTCCATGCACCACCATGTATAGAGGGCCAGCTCTGTACAGAGTCGTTGCTTCTGGCTCAGAGGGACACTTAGGTTAATCTGTGACTCCTCAGGTGGGAGCTCCCATCATGGGGAACCCAGAGGAGGCCTTACCCCCCACTTTTAAGGTCAGGGAAGATTTCTTGGAGCAGGGTGTGTCTTCTCTGAGCTTCAAGGATTTTAAGCAGGGAAAGACTTGGCTAAGGACAGAGTGTTTTTAGGAATGTTCTCAGGAACAGAAACACCAGCCTAGCCTGTGTGGGATTCAGACATGGAGAAGAAGCAAAAAAGAGGTGTGGAGAGGCCTATCCATCAACTCCCTTCTCTCCCATCAGGCAGCTGCAGCTCTCCAGCTCCCCTCCCTTTGAGGCTCTGTCTAACTACCTCATTCATTGAACAAGTGTTGATTGTGCACCTACTAGGTGCCAACTCTACGCTTAGCACCAGGGATAGAGTGGAAAATGAAACAGGTGCTGTCCCTCCCCTCTTGGAGCTCACAGAGCGTGGGAGGCACTAATCAAGTATGTGAGGAGCCAAGCAGGATAATGAGAGACCCTGGTCAGGTTTGGAAAACAATCAGGAGGGGTGTTGAGAGAACGCAGTGGGAGGGAGGTGACTTCTAGACACAGGGGTCTGGGGAGGCCTCTGAGGAGGTGACGTTTAGTCAGGGATCTAAATCAATAGAGGCAGCTGAGTATGTGAAGTGTTGAGGGGTGGATGGAACAGGTGGATGGAACAGCATGGGCAAAGGCCCCATGGCAGGCAAGAGCTGGGAGCGCTGGGGAAGTAACTAAGGAGGAGACTGGCGTGGCTGGGGTGGGCTGAGCAGGCTGGAGTTTGAGGGTTTTTTTGTTTTTGTTTTTGTTTTTGTTTTTTCTGAGTTAGGGTCTCACTCTGTTGCCCAGTCTGGAGTATAGTGGCACAATCACGGCTCACTGAAGCCTCAACCTCCCAGGCTCAAGCAATCTTCCCGTCACAGCCTCCCAAGTCATTAGGACTACAGGTGTACACCACTACACCTGGCCAAATTTTTTTAATGTTTTGGAGAGACAGGGTCTCACTATGCTGCCCAGACAGGTCTCAAACTGCTGGGCTCAAGTGATCCTCCCACCTTGGCCTCCCAAAGTGCTGGGATTATAAGCATGAGCCTCCGTGCCTGGCCTGAGACGAGTTCTGCCTGAGGTTGAGGGTACACCTGGAAGCATTTTAGGGGTACTGGGTGAAGCAATCCCATTTGAGGTTTGGTGGGTTTTTTTGGTTTTTGTTGTTGTTGTTGTTGTTTGAGATGGGGTTTTGCTCTTGTCGCCCAGGTTGGAATGCAGTGGCACAATCTCAGCTCACTGAAACCTCCACCTCCCAGGTTCAAGCGATTCTCCTGCCTCAGCCTCCCAAGCAGCTGGGATTACAGGTGCTCGCCACCATGCCCGGCTAATTTTTGTATTTTTATTAGAGACAGAGTTTCACCATGTTGGCCAGGCTAGCCTCAAACTCCTGACCTTAGGTGATCCACCCACCTCGGCCTCCCAAAGTGCTGGGATTATAGGCGTGAGCCACCGCGCCCGGCCTCATTTGGTTGTGTGTGTGTGCGCGCGCGCGCGTGTGTGTGTGTGTATGTTTCAGAGGGAGTCTCGCTCTTGCCGCCCAGGCTGGAGTACAATGGCACAATCTTGGCTCACTGTAACCTCTGCCTCCCGGGTTCCAGCAATTCTCCTGCCTCAGCCTCCCAAGTAGCTGGGATTACAGGCGCTCACTGCCACACCTGGCTAATTTTTTATTTTTAGTAGAGACAGAGTTTCACCATGTTGGCCAGGCTAGTCTCGAATTCCTGACCTCAAGTGATTCACCCACCTCGGCCTCCCAAAGTGCTGGGATTACAGGTGTGAGCCACCGTGCCTGGCCCATTTGGGGTTTTTGAAGGACAACCCTGGTTCCATCTCTGTAGTCCCTTTGTTCTGAGAGTCTAGAAGGCTTCAGTTCTTAGGTCTGTGTTTTCTTATCTTTTCGGTGTCTACCACACAAAGATGAGCGCTGTGTATGGAGCCCCTGTGACCCACAGAGTCTCTGCTGAAGCCAGGCAGGTTTCAATGGGGGTGGGGTCACAGAGAGGCCAAGTAAGCAGCCCTGTCCCTACCGAGCCCCCACCCCCTGAGGAGCTGTGGCATCCACATCCTGGGCCCTGTGTTCAGCGTTCACTGTCAGGATGGGCCTGGGAATTCACTTCTCATGGTTGTCTTCAAGTGGAGGAGGGACCCGAGGTGGGAGCAGTGTCGGTCACACGTCCCCAGCAGCCATGGCCTGCTATCTTGTTGACCAAACAACTAGTTGACTGAATGTCATGCTTTTCAGACAGTTGCTATGGACACGGACTTAGGCTGGAAACAATTCAGATCTTGAATGCATCAGGATTATGGAGCTGTCTTAGATGGAAAGAACCCCGGAATCTCAACTCAGCCTGGTGGGCAGGGCCATGGGATGTGGGCTCAAGGATCAGGCTCGGATTCATACCCAGCGCCACCCCCTTCTGGATGTGGGGCCTAGAGAGGTGACTTCAGCCATTGAGCTGCTGCTTCTCCTCTAACATGGGTAGATTCGTGACCTATTTCTTTCTTTTTTTCTTCTTTTTTTTTTTGAGATAGGGTCTTACTCTTGTCACCTAGACTGGAGTGCAGTGGCAAAATCATGGCTCACTGTAGTCTCGACCTCCTAGACTCAAGCAATCCTCTCATCTCAGCCTCCTGAACAGCTGGGACTACAGCTGCGTGCCACCATACCCAGCTAATTTTCTCATGCTTTATTTTTTGTAGAGATGGGGTCCTCGTTATGTTGCCCAGGCTGGTTTTGAACTCCTGGCCTCAAGTGATCTTCCTGCTCAGCCCAAAGTGCTGGGATTATAGATGTGAGCCACTGTACTTGGCCCTCAGTGACCTATTTCTGCATAGTAAATCACCCCAAAACTTGGCCATGGTTTCCAGCAATAAATATGTATCATCTCACAGAGCTTCTAGGGGTCAGGAATCAGGTAATGGCTCAGGGTCTTTCATGAGATGCAGTCAAGTTGTCAGCTACTGCCATCTGAAGTCCTACTTCAGGGGCTACTGCCATCCGAAGTCCTAACTGGGGCTGCAGGATCCCCTTCCAAGGTGGCTCACCCACAGGGTTGGCAAGTTAGTGCTGGCTGTTGGCAGGAGGCCTCAGTTCCTTCCACATGGCCCTCTCCTTAGGACTACTTGAGTGTCCTCACAACATGGCGGCTAACTTCTCCAAGGGAGCAAAGCAGAAGCTGCAGTGTCTTTCCTGACCTAGCCTCAGAGGTCACACTTGGTCATCTCCACAATATCCTATTGGTGACACCGGTCAACCCTGCACATGTTGAGGGAGAGGGGTGTACACAAGGATGGGACTTCAGGAGGTGGGGACCACCGGGGTGTATCTTGGAGGCTGGCTGCCATGGTGGATGCAATATTCCCAGCAGGAGGAGTTGTAGTGAGGATTAAATGAGCTCACATATGTGAAGCACCTGGTATACAATAAGCACTCAATAAAGGATCACACACAGCTCTCCCCACTAACCTGATTGGCTTGAGTGGAAAACTTACTACCCTGTAGCTGCCTCACTTTCTGGATCATTTCTTGGCGTCCCCAAGGCCTTGCACCACTCTTTCATTCAACACAATCTTCATGAACACCTACTATATCCAAGCCCCGTGCTGGATGCTGGAGACGCAGTAGTGGCAGAGACACAGTCTGTACTTGCTGTTCCAGGCTGCTTCGGGCGTACATCTGAGAGCAGAGAGGGGCTGGCAGACGAGGAGCTGCTTTGGACAGTGTGGTCAGGGATCGCCTCTCAGTGGATGTAGCCTGTGAGCCAAGTCCTGAATGAAGTGAGGGGGCATTGTGTGGACACAGGAGGGAAGAGCACTCCAGGCAGCTGGATCAGGCAGGGCAAAAGCAGGAGCAAACCATCCATGTCCCAAGGACAGAATGAAGACCCAAGGGAAGAGGGGCAGGAAATGAGGTCGGGAAAGCCAGAAGAAGACTGGTTTTTAGGCCAGGCACAGTGACCCACACCTGTAATCCCAGCACTTTGAGAGGCTAAGGTGGGCGGATCACCTGAGCCCAGGAGTTCAGGACTGGCCTGGGCAACATGGGGAAACCTTGTCTCTACAAAAAACACAAAAATTAGGCTGGGTGTGGTAGCTCACACCTGTAATCCTAGCACTTTGGGAGGCCGAGGCGGGCGGATCACCTGAGGTCGGGAGTTCAAGACTAGCCAAACCAACATGGAGAAACCCGGTCTCTACTAAAAATTCAAAATTAGCCAGGCGTGGTGGCGCATGCCTGTAATCCCAGCTACTCTGGAGGCTGAGGCAGGAGAATCGCTTGAACCTGGGAGGCGGAGGTTGCAGTGAGCCAAGATTGTGCCATTGCACTCCAGCTTGGGCAACAAGAGCGAAAACTCTCTGTCTCAAGAAAAAAAAAAATTAGTAGCTGTGCCTGTGGTGCACAGCTATAGTCCCAGCTACCCAGGAAGCTGAGACCGGAGGATCTCTTGAGCCCACGAGGTCAAGGCTGCAGTGAGCTATGAACATGCCACTGCACTCCAGCCTGGGCAAAAAACACAGCAAGACCCTATTTCAAAAAATAATACTAATAAAGAAGACTAGGGGCCGGGCGCGGTGGCTCACACCTGTAATCCCAGCACTTTGGGAGGCCGAGGCAGGGAGATCACTTGAAGTCAGGAGTTGGAGATCAGCCTGGCCAACATGGTGAACCCCCGTGTCTGCTAAGAATACAAAAAAATTGGCTGGGCGTGGTGACGTGTGCCTTTAATCCCAGCTGTTTGGGAGGCTGAGGCAGGAGAATCACTTGAACCCGGGAAGCAGAGGTTGCAGTGAGCCGAGATCACACAACTGTACTATGGTCTGGGCGACAGAGTGAGACTGTCTCAAAAAAAAAAAAAAAAAAAAAAAGAGAATAGGTTTTAGTCCAAGGGCCATGGGAGTCTTTGAAAGGATCTGAACAGCAGTCATCTGAGTGAGACATAGTGGGGACTCGGCCCGGGGCAGGGCTGTGGAGGTGGTAGGTGGAGGAACTCCGGGGATATGTGGAAGGGAGACTTGTTTTTACAGTTTGTGCTGCTGAATGGGATGCTGGGGTAGCGAAAGAGGAGTCAAGGGTACTTCCCGGTTTCTGACCTGAACAAGCAGGAGGATGATGTTGTCATGAGTAGAATCGGGGCAGACTGTGGGCAGAGCAGGTCGGGGCGGGTGAGAGATCCAGTGTTCTATCTTGGACCTGTCAGACATCCAGGGCAAGATGTCAAGGAGGCAGTTAGAGATCTGAGTCTGGCATCTGAGAGACAGATTGGGCGGAAGATGTAAATTCAGGAGTTGTCAGATAGGTGGTGTTTAAGGCCACGTGTCAGGATGAGATCAGCAGAGGGTGTGTTAGAGCAAGGCGGAGAGCACCCGGGTCCTCTAGCATTTAGACGTCAGAGGAGAGAAGCCAGCAAGAGCCGGAGCAGGTATGAGAGATGTGGGTTGAGCACGGGAAGGGTGCCCAAAGACACAGCCATGGCTCAACACAGCCAGCCACTCTGTACCTTCACCCCACCCCAGGCAGCAGCAAGGCCCTGGAGGCCCCTACAGAATCCATCCTTCCCCTTCCACACATCGTCCCTTCAGAGGTCTAAGGCAGAGAATGTGTCCTCCATGGACTGCTATGTACACCCCCAGAATGTTCGGCCATTCCACCTCACTTCATTTCTAAGCCTTCATCATCTAACTCAGCATTGAACAGGACTACCCCTCCCTTCACTTAGACTCTCTACCTCTGTTAATGCAACCTTAGACAGAAGTAGGCTTTCTGGTAGTAACAAATATACAAGATATGAGTGGGGAACTGTAAGGGATCCAGGCTGGTTAAAGGGAAGGGCCGTCAAGAAAGGAAATGGGATTGGTAATATCTGAAAAGCGTTTATAGTTAGATCAGTGAGGGTCTTGATTGCCACACCAAGCAGTTTGGACTGAGGTGGGAAGAAGGATTCACAGAAGGTTCTGGCTTAAGGGAATGATGCAGTCAGGTGAGTTTTGTGTCAGGAAGAGCCATGCTAGGTTCTGTTCCTGGCCTTGTCCCTAATTAGCTCTCCCATGCTCACAGGCCCACTCTGGCACCACGATGAGATGAGGTAGGGCAGGGAGGTCTCACTCTGGCATGTGGGGGTGGCGGCTGCAGACACAGAGGCACCATGGAGCAGGGAGGTTCCCAGGGAGGCAGCAGCTTTGCTGGGCCCTCCACATTTCCATAAGGGCAATGAGGCTTATATTAATGAGCAGTAATTATGGGCACCCGGGTGGGCCTAAGTATAGCTCATTGAAAAAGGCAGCTCGAGGCAGCCAGCTGCTTCCCCCTGCAAGGGCAAGGCCTGCCAATTTTAAGACCTCCCTAAGGTGAGGATCCTGCCACCCTAGGTGTTGGGTGGCTGAGGGCCTGTCACCCACTGGGCCAGGAACCCTGACCAAGGGAGCTCAGAGGAGTCAGGGTGACCAGATGCTCAGACCGTCCTCATTCAAACCCCCCATTGCCTAGAGGAGGAAACTGAGGCACAGAAGGGGGAAAGGACCAGTTTGAGGTCACAGCAAATAAATAGCAGGTTTAGAATTTAAATCCAAGGGGCCTGGTGCGTGGCTCATGCCTGTAATCCCAGCATTTTGGGAGGCTGAGGCGGGCAGATCACTTGAGCTCAGGAGTTCGAGACCTGGCCAATGGTGAAACCCCGTCTCTACCAAAAGTACAAAAATTAGCCAGGCGTGGTGGCAGGCAACTGTAATCCCAGCTATTGAGGAGGCTGAGGCAGGAGAATTCCTTGAACTCGGGGGGCAGAGGTTGCAGTGAGCCAAGATCACACTACTGAACTCCAGCCTGGGTGACAGAGCAAGACTCCATCTCAAAAAAAAAAAAAAGGACAGTATTTGAATACAGGTCCAACTACATGCAGTTTCCACCATGCCGTGCAGCATTCCTCACCTGGAAGCTTTGGCCTGTCCCCAAGAAGCACAGTACAGTGAGGTGAGGAGAGGAACAGAGTGTGACTGATACTGATTGGGCATCAAAATGCGAGGCTTTCTATATGACATCACAGTTCAACCTTATTATAATTTTTAAAAGTAAGGATCATGGCCAGTAATCCCAGCACTTTGGGAGGCCGAGGTGGGTGGATCATCTGAGGTCAGGAGTTCGAGACCAGCCTGGCCAACATGGGGAAACTGTCTCTACCAAAAATACAAAATGTAGCTGGGCACAGTGGCGCTCACCTGTAATCCCAGCTACTCGGGAGGCTGAGGCAGGGAGAATTGCTTGAACCCGGGAGGCAGAGGTTGCAGTGAGCCGAGATCATGCCGCTGCACTCCAGCCCGAGTGACAGAATGAGACTCTGTCTAAAAAAAAAAAACGAAAACAGATCATTATCCCCATGTTATAGAAGAGGAAACTGAGGCTCAGGGGGAATGACTGAATCACCAAGTGTCCTGCAGTGAGGAGGGGAAGGAGTAGAATCCAGTTCCGTCCTATCTCAGGTCAGCTTCCCCAGGAAACAGACTCAGGTTTGCATGAGAAGTTTCCTGGGAAAACAGTTCGGAACATCTGTGACAGGTGAAGGGGACAGGACTGGGCAGAGGGAAGAGGTGAACCTCAATACAGCACAACAGAGGCCTCAGCGAATCCCATAGGGAGCTCTGGAACTGGGATGGCCCTTTAGGGTTGTTCTGAATTGGGGCAAGGGAGCCACACCTTGGTACCCAAACATTGACCAGTTATTGGATGCAGGGTGCCCCTGGGAAGGAGTGTAAGGACAGACTATGGGTGGAGCAGGTCAGGGTGGGTGGGAGAATGAGTGCTGTATCTTGGACCTGTTAGACTTCCAGGGCAAGATGTCAAGGAGGCAGTTAGAGATCCAAGTCTGGCATCTTGGGTGAGGCATCTCCCTTTGGCTGAGAGCAGCTCCTAGCGGGAACTTGGCTGTGAATTGTCAGCAGCCAATGCTCTTGGCAGCTGGGGTTGTGAGTGCCTCTGTGCAGGGGGGTCCTCGGTGGCCATCACAGCATCCACTGCACATCCATCTCCAGAGCCGTTCTCATTCCTGTGCCCCCAGATGAGAACCAGCCCCTGCTCTCAGGAAAGTTACGGGCACATGGACTCCTGTTTTTTTGTTTGTTTGGCTTGGTTTTTTTTTTTTTGAGACAGAGTCTTGCTCTGTCACTCAGTCTGGAGTGCAGTGGCACAATCTTAGCTCACTGCAACCTCTGCCTTTCAGATTGAAGTGATTCTCCTGCCTCTGCCTCCCAAGTGGCTGGGATTATAGGCTCAAGCCATCACGTCTGGCTAATTGTTGTATTTTTAGTAGAGATGGGGTTTCGCCATATTGGGCAGGGTGGTCTCAAATTCGTGACCTCAAGTAATCCAGGCGTGAGCCACCATGCCCAGCCTTACACTCCTTTTCTTTATGGTGCTCATAGGCCAGGGGATGCTGGGGGGAAGGGAAGCCATCAGTGCTAATGAGGAAGGAAAGAGCGAGTAAGTGGTCAGTCCTGGAAGAGGAGAAAAATACTACCAAAAGCCCACAGAGACAGAATGGGAGAAAATATTTACAAACCATATATCTGCTAAGGGTTCAATATCTAGAATATATACAAAGAATTCCTAGAGCTCAACAACAAAAATGACAAACAACCTAATTATAAAATCGGCAAAGGACTTAAATAGACATTTCTCCCAAGAAGATATACAGACAGCCAATAAGCACATGAAAAGATGCTCGACATCATTAGTCATCAGGAAAATGCAAATCAAAGCCACAGTGAGATACCAGTTCACACCTACTAGGATGACTATAATTTTTTTAAAAAGGAAATAAGTTCTGGCAAGATCTGGGAAAACTGGAACCCCTGTATATTGCTGGTGGGAACGTCATATGGTGCAGCTGCTATGGAAAACAGTTTGGTGGTTCCGCAAAGAGTTAAACATAGAGGCTGGGCATGGTGGCTCACGCCTGTAATCCCAGCACTTTTGGAGGCCGAGGCGGGCGGATCACAAGGTCAGGAGTTCAAGAACAGCCTGGCCAAATGGTGAAACCCCGTCTCTACTAAAAATACAAAACATAGCCAGGTGCAGTGGCGGGCACCTGTAATCCCAGCTACTCGGGTTGCTGAGGCAGGAGAATCACTTGAACCCAGGAGGTGGAGGTTGCAGTGAGCCAAGATCGTGCCATTGCACTCCAGCCTGGGCGACAAGAGCAAGACTCCATCTCAAAAACAAAACAAAACAAAAGTTAAACATAGAATTACTATATGATCCAGCAATTCCACTTGGATATTAACCCAAAAGAATTGAAAACAGAGACTCAAACAGATACTTGGACACCATTGTTTGTAGCAATATTATTCACAATAGCCAAAAGGTAGAAACAACCCAGGTGTCCATCCAAAGATGAATGGATTAAACAAAATGTACTATATATGCAGGATGGAATATGATGCAGCCATAAAACGGAATGAAGTTCTGACCCATGCTACAACATGGGTGAACTTAGAAAACAAACATTATGCTACGTGAAATAGGTCAGACACAAAATAACAAATGTTATATGATTCCACATATTGAGAATATTTAGCATAGGCAAATTCAGAGAGACAGAAAGTAGGTTAAGTATTACTAGGGGCCGCCAGGCGTAGGACTCACGTCTGTAATCCCAGCACTTTGGGAGGCCAAGGCAGGCATTTCACTTGAAGTCAAGAGTTCAAGACCAGCCTGGCCAACATGGTGAAACCCGTTCTCCACTAAAAATACAAAAATTAGCTGGGCATGGTGGCATGCGACTCTAATCCCAGCTACTTGGGAGGCTGAGGCACGAGAATCGCTTGAACCCAGGAGGCAGAGGTTGCAGTGAGCCGAGATCTCACCACCGCACTCCAGCCTGGGTGACAGAGCGAGACTCTGAGACTCTGTCTCAAAAAAAAAATGAATAAAAGAAATTACCAGGGGCTAGGAGAAGGAGGAGAAAAGAAGTTTTTGCTTAATGGGTACAGAGTTTCTGTTTGGGGTGATGGAATGGTTTTGGAAATAGATCGTAGTGGTGGTTACACAACATTGTGAGTGTCCATAATGCCACTGAATGGCACACTTAAAGATGGTTAAAATGGCAAATTTTATGTTACATGTATTTTGCTACAATAAAAGTAATACCTACGGGAAATAGGAAAATTCATAGACACGGAAAGTATGGACGTGGTTGTCAGAAGCTGGGAAAAGGGGAAAATAGGGAATGACTGCTTATTGGGGATGCGGTTTGCTTTTGGGGTTATGAAAATGTTTCAGGGCTGGGTGTGGTGGCTCATGCCTGTAATCCCAACATTGTGGGAGGCTGAGGCAGGAGTATTGCTTGAGCCCAGGAGTTCCAGACCAGCTTGGGCAACATAATGAGACTCCTGTCTGTACCAAAAAAAAAAAATGTTTTTTCTAATTAGCCGGGCATGTACCTGTAGTCTCAGCTACTCAAGAAGCTGATGTGGGAGGACATTTGAGCCCAGGAGGTCAAAGCTGCGGTGAGCTATGATCACACCACTGCACTCCAGCCTCAGCAACAGAGCGAGACCCTGTCTCAAAAGAAAGAAAGAGGCTGGGTGCAATGGCTCATGCCCGTAATCTCAACACTTTGGGAGGCCGAGGCAGGCGGATCATGAAGTCAGGAGTTAGAGACCAGCCTGGCCAACATAGTGAAACCCCATCTGTACTAAAAATTACAAAAATTAGCCAGATGTGGTGGCATGGACCTGTAGTCCCAGCTACTCGGGAGGTTGAGGCAGGAGAATCGGTTGAACCCGGGAGGCAGAGGTTGCAGTGAGCTGAGACCATGCCATTGCACTCCAACCTGGGTGACAGAGTGAGAGTCCATCAAAAGAAAGAAGAGGGAGGGAGGGAGGGAAGGAAGGAAGGAAGGAAGGAAGGAAGGAAGGAAGGAAGGAAGGAAGGAAATATTTCAGAACTAGATGGAGGTAGTGATTACACAGCATTGTTACTAAATGTCACTAAATTGTACACTTTAAAATGACTAATTTTATGTTACATTAATTTCTCCTCAGTTTTTTTTAAAAAAGGAAAAAAGGCCGGGTGCAGTGGCTCACGCCTGTAGTCCCAGCATTTTGGGAGGCCAAGGTGGGTGGATCACAGGAGGTCAGGAGTTCAAGACCAGCCTGATCAACATGGTGAAAACCCGTCTCTACTAAAAATACAAAAATTAGCTAGGCGTGGTGGTGCGTGCCTGTAATCCCAGGTACTAGGAAGGCCGAGGCACGAGAATCGCTGGAACCCAGGAGGCAGAGGCTGCAGTGAGCTGAGACCACCCCATTGCACTCCAGCCTGGGCGACAAGAGCAAGACTCCGTGTCAAAAAATAAAAATAAAAAAGGGAAAAAAACTGGAAAAATACAATCCATAATATGCAGCTAATAGATACTCAGGGGAAAATATATAGCTTTTCTGTGACACATTTATTAGAGTATAAGGAGATCAGAAAACAAATGAACTAAATGTCCAACTCAAAAAGGTGGAAAAGGTGTTAGAATAAGAAAGTGTGCTGAACCCAGCTTTAGCAGGGGTGAGGGAGGGAGGCACCTTCCAAGAGGAGGGTTGAACCTCTAGGACTATACTGTCAACCTGGTAGCCACTTGCCACATGTGCTATTTAAATTAAATTAATTTAAACTTTTTAAAAAATTAAAAATTCAGTTTCCCAGTCGCACTAGCTGCATGTCAAGTGCTCTGTGGCCCAGTGGCTACCATATTGGACAGCACAGATCTAGGGGAAGATGGACAAGAAACTAGCAAACAAGTAAACACATAAGAGTTTCCCAGAGCAGTGAGAGCTATGAAGAAATCCTGAAGGGTGTGAGCTTGGCTGGCAGGTGGACAGCAAGAGATGGGAACAAAGTTGGAGAAGCTGGTGGAAGCTGGGCCATGCTGGGCCAGATGGACATCCACTCTTTGCTGAGGCCACCTGGTACTGTCCCATCCTCCCCACCCTCTGCCCCTCAACTGGTGGATCCAGCCCCCACACTGTCCCCTTTCTTTGCACATCCTCCAGTTCAGCAGGGCCAGTGGGCTGGGTGGGGCCTGCGTTAAGAGTCAAGAAGACCTGGGTTCCAGTCCTGGTTCCGTGTGGCTTTGTGCTGTCTGGTTCCCAGACTGGCGCACTTTGTCTCATAGGATGTTCTAGAGGTCAGAGTCTAAAACGGATTGCAGAGCTACACTCTCTCTGGAGGCTCTAGGGGAGAATCCATCTCTTTTTTTGAGACACAGTCCCACTTTGTTGCCCAGGCTGGTCTCAAACTCCTGGCCTCAAGCAATCCTCCTGCCTTGGCCTCCCAAAGTGCTGGGATTACAGGCGTAAGCCACCATGCCCAGCCATCTCTGCCAGCTTCTGAAGGCTGCCTGCATTCCTTGGCTCATGTCTCCACATCACTCTGATCTCTGCTTCTGTTGGCACATCTCCTCTGACTCTGACCTTCCTGCCTGTTTATTTATTTATTTATGTATTTATTTTTGAGACAGAGTCTCACTCTGTTGCCTAGGCTGGAGTGCAATGGCACAATCTCGGCTCACTGCAACCTCCACCTCCAGGTTCAAGTGATTTTCCTGCCTCAGCCTCCCAAGTAGCTGGGATTACAGGCGCACGCCATCACACCCAGTAATTTTTGTATTTTTAGTAGAGATGGGGTTTCACTACGTTGACCAGGCTGGTCTCAAACTCCTGACCTCAAGTGATCTGCCCTGCCTTGGCCTCCAAAAGTGCTGGGATTACAGGTGTGAGAAACCATGGCTGGCCCATTCCTGTTTCTTTTTTTCTTTTTCTTTTTCTTTTTTTTTTTTTTTTTTTGAGACAGAGTCTTATTCTGTCACCCAGGCTGGAGTGCAGTGGCACGATCTCAGCTCACTGCAAACTCTGCCTCCTGGGTTCAAGTGATTCTCCAGAAGCCTCAGCCTCCCAAGTAGCTGGCATTACAAGCACACACCCCACACCCAGCTAATTTTTTGTTTTTTGGTAGAGACGGGGTTTCACTGTGTTGGCCTGGGTGGTCTCAAACTCCTGATCTCAAGTGATCCACCTGCCTTGGCCTCCAAAAGTGCTGGGATTACAGGTGTGAGCCACCATGCCCAGCCCATGCCTCTTTCTTATAGGGACCGTGTGATTAGCTTGAGCCTATCCAGATAATTCATGATAGTCTCCCCATCTCAAGATCCTTAATCACATTTGCAAAATAACCACACCTGCCAAGTTCCTTTTGACAAGGTCATGGGCATATTTGGGGGCCATTATTCTGCCCTCCATACTTGATGTCAGCCAGAGCCTTTGTGCTGTGACCTGACCCAGCCCCTCTGAGAGCCCTCCCTCCACAACCCTTGTCCTCACTTGCTCTGCTCCAGCCACACTGACTCTTTGCCAATCCTCAGCACACCAGGCTCAGGCCAGACCAAGTCTTGGTACTCCCACGTACAGGGCCGGTGGGCTTAGAAACCTCGCCAACCTCTCTGCTCCATGGCAGACAGGAAGATTGAGGCCCAGGCTCAGAAAAGGAAGGGACTTACCTAAGTTTTGGACTAGTATTTCCAGGATGGTCCCATTTTACAACAGGGGAAACTGAGGCACAGCAACTGCACCTAAATGCCACCCTCTTGTGAGCCCTTGCCTTGTCCTGAGGATGTGCCCCTGTTATTGACTCTGAGAGCTCTATTCCAGGCCATCTTTGCTTCATCTCAATTGGAAATGATGGGCCTATGGGCTTGTTGGCCTCTTTGGTGTCAGAAGCCCTCAGCACCTGCCCAGCAGTCATACTTGGTAGACATTCGGTGAAGGGCAGAGCAGGTTTTTGCAGAGGGCTTCCATTTGACATAGGAATTCCTCTGTTAAACAATTGGACGGTACTGCCCTCAGACCTGGATGAGATGGGCCCTTGCCCTAGGTCCTTCTTTTTGGAAGGCCTCTCTAGCCAGGCACAGTGGCCCACAGCTATAATCCCAGCACTTTGGGAGACCAAGGCTGGAGGATCCCTTGATCCCAGGAGGCCAAGGCTGCAGTGAGCTGTCTGTGACCTTGTTGCAAAAAAAAAAAAAAAAAAAAAAGGCCAGGCATGGTGGCTCACGCCTGTAATCTCAGTACTTTGGAAGGCCAAGGTGGGCGGATCACTTGAGGTCAGGAGTTCGAGACCACTCTGGCCAACATAGTGAAACCCTGTCTCTACTAAAAATACAAAAATTAGCCATGTGTGGTGGCATGCACCTGTAATCCCAGCTACTCAGCAGGCTGAGGCAGGAGAATCACTTGAACCCGGGAGACGGAGGTTGCAGTGAGCCAGGATCGCACCACTGCACTCCAGCCTGGGTAACAGAGTGAGACTCTGTCTCTAAAAAAAAAAAAAAAAAGACCTCTCTGGCCCTCTAAAAGTCCATGTTTTTCCCCATAAGGCAAGGAGAGTTCAGGAGCCCTGGGGACATGCCCACCAGCAGGCTGCATCCCCCCATAGACCACCCTGGATACTGGGCACCCTGGGATTCCCTGCCCAAATGACCCACGCCTGCCTCCAGGGCCAGCACAGGGTCCTCCCGTGGGAGGTGGACCCTGCCACAGGGACCATCCTGGGGTTCCGGGATGACTGTTTGGGGGCCTGTGGACAGAGCTAGGAGATGTGGGCTGGGGTATTTGCATCTATGTGGCCCCTCGGGGTGAAGGACAGAGTCAGAAACGGAAAGAGAGTGGAGGATGGGCAGCCCCCCACCCATATTCCATCATGGAATTCAGAGGAGACCCAGAACTCTGAGTCTGAGCCTGGTTTTCCAGGTTGTTTTAAAGATACAGTCCTCAAGCTAGAAGAATGGAAGATGTTGCGCTTGTCTGATAGTCGGTAGCTTGAGCTGTAACTTTTATTTATACACAGAGTACGTGGGCCTCAGTGTGTACTCCTGTCCTCAGGCCCACAACATTGAGGACTGGCTTCAGAGATCCTCCCAGCCTTGCGATCTGGATCTGACCTTCCCGGCACCCCTCCCCGACAATCCAGCTGACCAGCTGACCGCTTTCTGTCTTCTCTCCCTAGGATAGCTGCCGCCCGGGAGACGCGACCCGGGCGCCCTGCTAGGGTGACGGCCCCTGCCCTCGGCCCGGGATCATGAAAGGCCTCGGTGACAGCCGCCCCCGCCACCTCTCCGACAGCCTAGACCCACCCCACGAGCCCCTGTTTGCAGGGACCGACCGCAACCCCTACCTGCTGTCGCCCACGGAGGCCTTCGCCCACGAGGCCCGCTTCCCCGGGCAGAACACCCTGCCAGGAGATGGCCTCTTTCCCCTCAACAACCAGCTGCCCCCGCCCAGCAGCACCTTTCCCCGCATCCACTACAACTCCCACTTCGAGGTGCCAGAGGAGAGCCCCTTCCCCAGCCATGCCCAAGCCACCAAGATCAACCGGCTGCCTGCCAACCTCCTGGACCAGTTTGAGAAGCAGCTGCCCATCCACCGTGATGGCTTCAGCACCCTCCAGTTTCCCCGTGGCGAGGCCAAGGCCCGTGGTGAGAGCCCTGGCCGCATCCGCCACCTGGTGCACTCAGTCCAGCGGCTTTTCTTCACCAAGGCACCCTCACTGGAGGGCACAGCGGGCAAGGTCGGTGGCAATGGCAGCAAGAAGGGTAGCATGGAGGACGGCAAGGGCCGGAGGGCCAAAAGCAAGGAGCGGGCCAAGGCTGGGGAGCCCAAACGGCGCAGCCGCTCCAACATCTCAGGCTGGTGGAGCTCCGATGACAACTTGGACGGCGAGGCCGGCGCCTTCCGCAGCAGTGGCCCAGCCTCTGGGCTGATGACACTAGGCCGCCAGGCAGAACGCAGCCAGCCACGCTACTTCATGCACGCCTACAACACCATTGGTGGGCACATGCTCAAAACCACCAAGAACAACACTACTGAGCTGACCGCCCCACCACCCCCGCCCGCACCCCCAGCCACCTGCCCCAGCCTTGGGGTGGGCACTGACACCAACTACGTCAAACGGGGCTCCTGGTCCACTCTGACCCTCAGCCACGCCCACGAGGTCTGCCAGAAGACCTCAGCCACCTTGGATAAGAGCCTGCTCAAGTCCAAATCCTGCCACCAGGGTCTAGCCTACCATTACCTGCAGGTGGGTCTCTGGCAGGGTCAGGGGTGGGGTGAGGGCTCTGGGGATGGCACCAGTTTTGAGGCCTAGCCGTACCACAGATTCACTTGGAAAGTCACTTCATTCTGGGCCTCTGTGGCTCAGCTATAAAATGGGTGGCCTAGTGGTACCTGCTAATCAGGGAGTCCTTCCACTGGTCATGCTCTCAACAGAGATTAATTAGGGCCTTTCTGAGCCCAGCCCTGAGCAGGGACTAAAATATGTTCCTGCCCTTTAGAAGACAAATCTGGAAGCTGTGCCATCCCAACCCCCTCACAGAACCAATTGCATGACATTCTAATTGCCAGCCTCTCCTTGCCACCCCCATCAGACTGACAGCTCTTTGAGGACAGGGATCACATCTGATGCAGCCATGTGTCCCCAAGGCCCAGGACAGGATCTGGCATGCAGGAAGTGCTCAGGAAATGTGAGCGAGGGAGGGGTAGATGGACAGATGGACAATTAAATGAACAGAGTCAGAAATAAAGAAGACACAGTCCCAAAGATTAGAATACTGGGAAAGACATGGACGGTCATGTCAGTGTCGGCAGAGTGTGATGGGGATCAGCACCGAGAGTTGCAGGGGCCCAGGGGGTCCTAACCCAGCTTGGGGGAATAGCTTTCTTCTTTCAAATGCTAACACTGATTCAGGCACTTGCTGTGCACCAAGGCCACATGGCTTGAAAGTGGCAGAAGGCTGAGACATCACCGTGGCTGCACATTTCCAAGTGGCTCTCAAGGGTAGGGCAGGGGGCTATGAACTGAATGGCTCCCCAGGGCAAAGCCAGGCTGAAATCTACAGGAAGCAGATTTCAGGTGGAAGGAGCTGCTTCTGCAGGTAGTGAGTGCCTCATCTCAGGGGGAATGCAAGCGCGGGCCTGGCCAGCCCTTGGGAACTCTGATGAGTATTTCTTTTTTTTTTTTGACAGAATTTCAGTTTCACTCTTGTTGCTCAGGCTGGAATGCAGTGGCGCAATCTCAGTTCACTGCAACCTCCGCCCCCCGGGTTCAAGCAATTCTCCTGCCTCAGCCTCCTGAGTAGCTGGGATTACAGGCACCCGCCACCACGCCTGGTTAATTTTTTGTATGTTTAATAGAGACGGGATTTTATCATGTTGGCCAGGCTGGTTTTGAACTCCTAACCTCCAGTCTGCCTCGGCCTCCCAAAGTGCAGGGATTATAGGACTGAGCCACTGCACCCAGCAATTTTTTTTTTTTTTTGAGATGGAGTTTCACACTTGTCACCCAGACTGGAGTGCAATGGCAGGATCCTGGCTCACTGCAACCTCCGCCTCCTGGGTTCCAGTGATTCTCCTGCCTCAGCCTCCTGAGTAGCTGGGATTATAGGTGCAAGCCACCAAGACTGACCCATTTTTGTGTTTTTAGTAGAGATGGGGTTTTATCATGTTGGCCAGGCTGGTCTCGAATTCCTGACCTCAGGTGAGCACCTGCCTCAGCCTCCCAAAGTGCTGGGATTACAGACGTGAGCCACTGCACCCAGCCATGAGATGCATTTTGAACGAGATGATCTTCGGGGTCTAATAAAGCGCTGACTTCTTATCATCTTATATGAAATTCCAGAAACAGTGAGACTATTTTCTTTTTCAATAGGAGGAAACTGAAATCCAGGCAGTATGTGATATATTTAGGGCTCTTGTGGTTCTGAAACTGCTTCCTTGGTTTAGAAGCATTAGGGAGGGTGATGTGTGACCGGGCTTCCTCTCAAAATGGTATAGTTGGGTCTGATCATGTAACAATGCCGCAGAAACACCATGAGAGGGTAGCCCTGTGGGCCCTGGAGTCTGTGCTGCCTGCTTGGGTGACAGGAGGTGAGTGGGTGGCTTAGCAACAGTTTCTGAGCAGTGATGTACAAGGCCACGTTCCCAAGGGACAGTGGGGATAGTGGGGCTGGACTAGCAAGTGGCTTGTAGGCAGAATGCACTGGCCCTAGGCTGGGCAGTCTGCTGAGGGTTTATGGGAAGGCTGGGTGGGGCTGGAGTGGGAGTCCTGGACATTACCTTCCCTTTGTGGAAAGTGGGCCTCTGACACAGAGGGCATGGAGAACGGTGCAGTACCTGTGTAGACATGGCCCTTCGGCAGTGTGCATGTGTATGCTATAGAGAGTGGGAATGCTGTGTACACTGAATGTGTGGGCTTGGACATCTGTGGTGACATGTGCAGCCTGGTGAGGGGTACGCTGTGTGCATGTGGAGGCGGGGACAGTGCAAGGTGGATACACGTTGAGATGTGTGTTCACAGTGCAGTAGTTGCTGGCGCGAATGTCCAGAGGGAGGGTAGTGGGAAGGTGCGTGTGCTCTGTGTATATGCTGCATACTTGTAGGGGGGGTTGCTGTGACAAAGTGGCTGCTGGTGTGTGTCCTTGGTGAGGTGTGTGGTACACTGGGGGTACTCACTGAGGGGCATGGGGCATATGCTTGTTCTGTACATTTTGAGATATGTGTACAGGATGGGGCATGTTCACTCTGTGCGCAGGCTGTGTGTGAGTGCTGAGATGTGTGCATTTTTCATCACACAGTGACCATCCACTGTGTTTCCATAACAGTGTGAATGAAATGGCGAGGAATGTAGCCTGTGTGCACTGCCCTGGGGCAGCCAGCAGAGCCCGGCCTCAGAAGGACAGGGAAGGTCCCCTCGGTTGATTACTGCCACCATAACCACTGGAGACTGGGGGACCAGGGCTGCCCTCACAGCTGTGACCTCACCTGCCCTATCACAGCCCCGTTCCATGGACGGAGTCCCTGAAGTTCAGATGGGAAAACTGAGCCCTTTTTCCAGCTCACCATGTGGCTACCTGACCCGGGGAAGCACCTCTGCTCTCTGTATCTCAGTTTCCCCACCTGTGGGACAAAGAATATCCATTGGCTCTGGGATCCCGTCCCCCCTCATGCTGATGTGCCAGGGTCCTCTGATCCCCCATTCTAGGCTCAGGCTCTGGATCCTGGTCTGGGGCCTCTTTCTGCAAGTGCCTTGCGTCCCTCAGGCCTGGTGTTCTCATCTGTGCAGTGAGATCATAAGCATCCCCTGAGAGAGTCCAAGTGAAGTGACTGTGGGGCTAAGTAGAGATGGCTGCAGTGGAGGCCACCATGACCACAGGGCCTAGGGCATTGCTTCTGGGGCAAACCCAGCCTGGGATCCATGGAGAAATCCCAGGCTGGAGAGGCTCTGGAACCCCGGTATTCCTCCCAGCCCAGGGCTCTGCTCTGCTGCCCCGAGGTTTCAAAGGCGGGAAACCCAGCACGTGAGCCCGAACTCTGCAGGGAACGAGGGAGCTTCAGGTCCCGGAGATGGGGGTTCTCGCCATCTGCTCATTTTCTGCGGTGGCCCCACTGAGTCCTGTGCCCCATCCCCAGGTGCCCGGCGGCGGCGGCGAGTGGAGCACCACGCTGCTGTCCCCACGCGAGACGGATGCAGCGGCCGAGGGCCCTATCCCGTGCCGGCGCATGCGCAGCGGCAGCTACATCAAGGCCATGGGCGACGAGGACAGCGACGAGTCCGGCGGCAGCCCCAAGCCCTCACCCAAGACCGCGGCGCGGCGCCAGAGCTATCTGAGGGCCACGCAGCAGTCGCTGGGAGAGCAGAGCAACCCCCGCAGGTAGGCGCGCAGCTCCACCCTTACGGTCCCGCCCAGAGGCAAGCCCCGCCCACTACGGGTCTTGCTCCCTGGGAGGAGCCCCCCCATTAAAATAAGCCCCGCCTGCGTGGGAGCCACGCCCCCTTTCAGCCACGCCCACTTATGAGTCCTGCTCTTTGAGAGAACCCCTTCACTGAAATAAGGCCCGCCCGGCGCGGTGGCTCACGCCTGTAATCCCAGCACTTTGGGAGGTCGAGGCGGGTGGATCACTTGAGGTCAGAATTTCAAGACCAGAATAGCTAACATGGGGAAACCCCGTCTCTACTAAAAATACAAAAATTAGCTGGGTTGGCGGCAGGCGCCTGTAATCCCAGCTACTCGGGAGGCTGAGACAGGAGAATTGCTTGAATCCGGGAGGCGGAGATTGCAGTGAGCCGAGATCGCGCCACTGCACTCCAGCCTGGGCGACTGAGCGAGACTCCGTCTCAAAAAAAAAAAGAAAGAAAGAAAAAGAAAAGCCCCGCCCGCGTGGAAGCCCCTCCCAGAGGCTTTTCTCGCCCCTTCGGGTGAGCCCTGCCCACTTGTGAGCCCTCCAGGGGAAAACCTCTTTCAGTAAGTACAAGTCCCGCTCACCCGCAAGCCTCGTCCCCTAGGGGAACCCCTCTTAGTTCTGCCCCTACCCCGGGAGTCCCGCCTTCCTCCCATTAGGCTGTTCCCCCGGAGATCCCAGCCCACAGATGAATCCTGTCCCTCAGCTTCAGATCCAGGTGAACTCACTACTATAATGATCCAGGCCCCCTAAGTGAACCTGCCATCAGGTTAGCTCCCTCCATGAGATCCTCAGGTTGGCCCTGCACTCTGATGAATTGACCTCGAAGAGCCCGGCCAATTGGAGAACCACCCCTTGAGCCCCACCCACAGTTCAGCCCTGACCACAGGTGAGCTGCATCCTTTGGTAAACCCCGATCATGAAAGCCACACTCGGGTGGTAGGTCCAGGTAAACCCCTCCCACAGGAGCCACATCCCCAGGTAAGTTCCACTCCCACAGGGGAACTGTCCCACGGGATCTTGGTATTCAGGTTAGGAGAACCTGCCCTGAGTGAGTGCATCACCTGTAACAGCACTGCCTAGGGAAGGCCAAAGCCCGCTCTACCCTTGCTCCTGTAACTGATCCCTGTGGGGAGTTCTGAGATGGGGGAGGGAGGTGAATCCAGAAGCCAAAGAGTGATAGACAGACTTTTCCTGTCCCAGTGCCTGCCTGGAATTCACCAGCCAAGCCCCATCGTGTTGCTGTAAGGCTTGGAGGAGTTAGAGGGAACAAGCTTCTCCCTAGATCTTCAACTAGGGGGGACAGGAGCCAAGGCTTCATGGAGGAGGTGGCCTGGGAAGACTGAGACAGAGGGAAGAGAACAGGTCAGGTGACACTGGTACCTAGGCAGGAAGAGGGCAGTGTTCTCAGAGCAGCCAGGAGTCTAGTTGACTGGGCAGAAGATAGAGAATGGCCTCCAGGTTGGAATTCAGGACACCACCAGACAATCCCAGGTCTGCCCTTTTCTGAACCTTAGTTTCTTCATCTTTTTGGGGGGGATGTGGGGAACAGGTTCTCGCTATGTCGCCCAGGTTGGAGTGCAATAGTGCAGTCATGGTTCACTGCAACCTTGTCGACCTCCTGTGCTCAAGCAGTCCTCCCACCTCAGCATCCCGAGTAGCTGGGACTACCAGCATGGGCCACCATGCCCAGCTAATTTTTTTAAAGAATTTTTTGTGGCCGGGTGCAGTGGCTCACGCTTGTAATCCCTGCACTTTGGGAGGCCAAGGCAGGCAGATCATTTGAGGTCAGGAGTTTGACACCAGCCTGGTCAACATGGCGAAACCGCATCTCTACTAAAAGTATAAAAATTAGCAGGTTGTGGCAGTGCATGCCTGTAATCCCAGCTACTAGGGAGGCTGAGGCATGAGAATCACTTGAACCCAGGAGGCAGAGGTTGCAGGGAGCTGAGATCGTGCCACTGCACTCCAGCCTGGGTGACAGAGTGAGACTGTCTCAAAAAAAAAAATATATATATATATATAATATATGTATGTATATGTATATATTGCTCTCCCCTTGCTCATCAGCCCTCACACTGCCCAGGCTGGCAGTGACTTCCGTTTTTCCCTCTGCCACTGGATGACCTTGGCCAGTCTTTTTCCCTCTGGGCCTCAGTTTCCCAATCTGAATAATATATACATATATATACATATATATGTATATATTGTAAAGATGGGGCCTCACTATGTTGCCCAGAGTGGTGTTGAACTCCTCAGCTCAAGTGACCCTTCTGCTTTGGCCTCCCAAAGTGCTGGGATTATAGGTGTGAGCCACCACGCCTGGTCAGTTTCCCTATCTTTTTTTTTTTTTTTTTTTTTTTTTTTTTTTGAGACAGAGTCTTGCTCTGTCGCCCAGGCTGGAGTGCAGTGGCACAAACTTGGTTCACTGTAACCTCCACCTCCCAGGCTCAAGCAATTCTCCCGCCTCAGCCTCCCGAGTAGCTGAGCTGACCTCAGGTGAGCTGCCCACCTCAGCCTCCCAAATTGCTGGGATTACAGGCATTAAGCCACCACGCCTGGCCTAGTTTCCCCATCTTTAAGTGAAGGGGCTGAGCTGGAGGATCTCTAAGATCCATTCTAGTACTGAGATCCTACAATCCGAGTGACCAGTAGGCATTAAGGTGGGAGAGGCAGGAAGCCTGGGGCTTAAGCCTAGAATTCAAGGGAAGCAATAATAATAACAGTAGTAGTAGTAGCAATAATAGTAACAGCTGCTGTCTGTTAGCACTTGTGGCCACTGTGCCTGACCCGATATCCTTTAATCTGCACCACTGAATCCTCACTGCAGCCCCAGCAGGCAGGTAGCATCATCCCCATTTTGGAGATGAGGAAACTGAGACTTAAGTAAGGGGTAATGACTTGCCCAGGGTCACCCAGCTGAGAAAGCTGGATTCCAATCCAAACCCTTCTGTATCAGGGGTCTAAGCTATTGGATGCTTGGATTTTATCCCCAGAATGAGGACTGGGGGATGCCCAGGGTCAGGTAGATGTGAGAAAGATTGAAGGGCTGGGGCCGTGGAGATAAGGGATGAGTCTAGGGGACTGATAGAAGCCACTCGAACATCGCAGCAGAGCTGATGCCCTTTGAGAGCCCTAGGCTGTGGAACTGGACCCACCTCTGTCGGGCCTCTGGAAATGTCCCAGACGTTCAAGTAGGAAGGAAAGGGGCTGTAGAATTGGGCAGGGCCAGCCTCGGGTTTTAAACAGTCAAATGCAAGCTGGTGCTGCCACCCTGCGGCTGCAGCGGGCATCACAGGTGTGGACCCCCTGTGCATCACAGATGGTCAAGGCCTCCAAAAGCTGGGTGAACAATGGGTGGGCTGAGCCCTGTCTGCTCCCCACTCCCCACCAGGAGTCTGGACCGCCTGGATTCAGTGGACATGCTGCTGCCCTCCAAGTGTCCGAGCTGGGAAGAGGACTACACCCCCGTCAGCGACAGCCTCAACGACTCCAGCTGCATCAGCCAGGTGAGGGTGGCAGGCAGGCTGGAGAGTCAGGGGGCTTGGGTACTGATTCCCATCTGGGAGGAGGACACACGCCCAGGCCCAGCCCATGCTGAGTGGCCCCCAGATGTCTGCACTGTGCTTCTGTTTGGTCCTTGTTCCTGAAGCCTCCTGTGTGTGTCTCTGCCCCACCGACTGTCCTGTGGCTGGAGAGCACAGTTACGGGGCCTGACCCAGGACCCCAAGGGAGGAAGCCCACACCACCACTGTAAACACAGGCTGCCAGCGGGGCACCTGTCACTTCTCATTGGGTTCAGAACCATGAGGATAAGGAACTGGAGACCTAGGTTCGAGTCTCAGTTTTGTCACTTGACAGTATGAACCCAGGATAGTCACCTCCCCTCCCTGAACCTCGGTTTCCTGATTTACCAGAGGAGGGTGAGCATTTCTATTTGGGGGCTGTTGAGAGGAATAAGTGGGATCGTGAAGGCGGTGTGCTCAGCAGAGGGTAGCTGCCTTCGTGGTTATTATTAGCATCTTTTGTGACCTCCAGCAAGTGACTGCTCCACTTTGAACCTCTGTGCCACCTACTCAGTGGGCAGTTGTGCTCCCAGGCGCAGCCAGCCCTGCCTGTGTCAGTGAGGAGCCTGCTGTGCTGAACGTTGAATTTGCATGCCACCCTCTCAACCATCAGCTCCTTGAGCCCTTAACCACCCCCAGAGGTGGCCTTGTTATCCATATCCCCATTTCATAAGTGAGGCAACTGAGGCTCAGAGAGGTGAAGTCATCATGCAGCTAGGAGAAGACAAAGTTGGGCAGGGATCTGGGGCTGTCCAACCCAGACCTGGACCTCAGCTCCTGCCATGTACTCGGCACTTTAGGGTTTGCAAAGGGAGAACCAGGCAGGACTGAAAGGCACCCCCCATCGTGTGGATGGGGAGATGAGCCCCCCGAGAAGGCAGACGCCTACTGCTAGTAGCAGTTAGGCAGTGGGGCGGCCAGGTGCGGGTCCAGCCTCCTCCCAGCAGGAACAGGCCACTGTGTGCAGGCCCAGGACCACGGCTAGAGGACTGTTTAGAAGGCTTTGGGACCCCGACTCCTCACAACTCCATTATTCCTGGCCTAGCCAAGCTCCTTCCCCAGCCCCTCAGACATGGGGAGGGGTAGAGTGCCCCAGCCGAGGGAGCCCCCTGCCCCTGCCCCCCTCATCCAGACTCCACCAAGTCACACCTGAACAGCCGTCCTCCAATCCATACTCAGTGGCCAGAGGGAGCTGTCAGAGCCACACCCCTGCTCCAGACCCTCCCTTGGCTCCCACCTCCCCCTGAGGGAAAGCCAGAGTCCTTACTTGGACCTGTGAAGCCCTGTAAGACCTAGGCCCTGCCTCCCTGTTGGACCCTGTCTCTTGCCCTGCTCCAGCCATGCCAGCCTCCTTTCTGCTCCTTATATACGAGTGTGCCATGTCATTCTGCTCCAGGCCCTCTGCATTTGCTGTTTCCTTTTCCAGGAGCTCTCTTCTCAAATCTTTGCACAGCTGGCTCCTCCTCGTGTTTCAGGTCTCGGCTCGAATGTCACTTCCTCAGAGAGGCTGCCTGTGATCACTTGTCTCAAGTAGCCCTCCCAGGCGCTGTTCCCTTACCCTGCTGTTCCCTTACCTTATCACTGCCTGGAACTAGAATCATTTGCTGATTTACTTAATGCTGTCTCCCTCTTAAAACTAGGATCTCCTGGGAGCGGAGGCCTTGCTGTCTTGTTCCCTGCAGTGTCCCCAGTGCCTGGCACAGTGCCTGGCACAGGGCAGATGCTCAGTAGGTGTTTGCTGAATGGACGGCATCCCTCCCTGTCTCTCCCATCCCACCACGTTTTCTCGTCTCAGTCTTCCTGTCTGTGTCTGTCTCCGTCTGTTTCTCTCTCTCTGTTCTCTCTCCCCTCATTCACATTTTTCTCTGATTCTCTCCAGTGTGTCTCCATCTCCATGTCTCTCTCTGTGTCTATCTGTCTCTCTACACATCCCATCTCCACCCCTGCCTGGGCCTGGCACCCAGGACACCTTTGTCCTTTAACTACACAAAAAGGCTTATTAATCGGCCAGGCTGGGGGCCGCAGCAGGTCTTACCCACCACCCACTGCCCAGTCCCAGTTCTCTCCTAGTCCAGGATCCTCTGACCCCTCACAGCCTCAACTCTAGAAGTTTGAGTGACCCAAGCCATATATTTGGCCCCAAAGTCAGAGATATTCTAGCCTGGGGAAGAGCAGGCTCTGGGCTCCATCCCTAATCTGTATCTCCAGGTGGGCTGCCTGCCAGATGAGAGGCAGCAGACAGAGGATCCATGGTCCCAGGGGCCAGACCTAAAGAAGGACTTTTATTTATTTATTTATTTTGAGACGGAGTTTCGCTCTTGTTGCCCAGGCTGGAGTGCAATGGTGCGATCCCAGCTCACTGCAACCTCCGCCTCACGGGTTCAAGCAATTCTCCTGCCTCAGCCTCCCTAGTAGCTGGGATTATAGGCATGTGCCACCATGCCCGGCTAATTTTGTATTTTTAGTAGAGTTGGGGTTTCTCCATATTGGTCAGGCTGGTCTCGAACTCCCGACCTCAGGTGATCCACCCGCCTCGACCTCCCAGAGTGCTGGGATTACAGGCATGAGCCACTGCGCCCAGCCAAGAAGGACTTTTAAATAGCAGATTATAAGTCCTCAGTAATGCCCAGCCCCAGAAGGAGTGAGCCTCCCATCCCTGGAAGAAGCCAAGTGAGACCTCCTAGCAGCTGGGTCCCAGCCAGTCTGGGGAGGAGGTTAGACCAGCCAGCTTCAAGTTTCCTTGCAACTGACCCTGAATCCCCTACCCCAGCCCCAGCCCTGGTCCTCCCATAACCCTCACCCTCTCTTTCCTGCAGATTTTTGGACAGGCCTCCCTGATCCCCCAGTTGTTTGGCCATGAGCAGCAGGTCAGTATGTTTGCCCTTCTCTTCCACCCCAATCCCAGAGTGTAGGCCTGGGCCTTAGGCCTGCCCTCTGAGTGGTCCCAGCACCCGGCCCAGGCTGGTACAAGCAGAGCCATCACCAGGAAAGCCACTTCCAATGGATGGAGTTGAGGCTCACATTGGTGTCCTGACTCTCCACTCCCTACCCTTATTGCTTCACCTCTATGTGCTTCAGTTTCCTCCTTTTGAAAATGGGGAAGAATGAGCTAGGTGCTCTGGATGGGGCAAGAAACAACTCCAGGACTCCTGCCCTCCTCTCTCCTCACAGAAAGCCTGGGTCAGGCCTGGGGAGACTGTTTGAGTTGGACAGGTCAGGGGCTGGGGGCTGGTGATATTAGCTTCCAGGTCCCAGCCCCCAGATCCCTTGGCTTTTCTCCTTTCTGGAGCGCCAGGAGGACATTTAAGGATGTTGGGGTGTTGGAGTGAGTGTGGAGACTTTCCAACTTCACATAGATTGGTGAGGTTGTGCTGCTCATGGCACTGTCTGGCTGCCCTGAGGGCACCACCTCCCAGACATTCCTATCCTGCCCCTGGAAGTGGCCCTGTCCTCCCTCCCAGGCCAAAGACCAAAAACCAGGGGCAGGAAAGGTACTCTGAGATCAACCCCACTTTGTAGCCAGGAGTGGGTAAGGGACTTGTGCAAGGTCACACATCCCACAGGGGCAAAACTAGGACCAGACCTCCAGCTCCTGATTCCAGCCGTGGATGCCCCATGTGTCCCTCTCCCCCATGTCACAGAAGCTGTGTGTTCCTCCTGAACACATGATTCAAGACGTTATTTAAAGAGCCCACAGTGGGCCAAGCGACCTCTTCCTCATCCACCTTTAATAGGCGAGTGGTAAGGATGTGATGCATTAACATACAAAGCCCCCAGGACAGTGCCCCCTACACAGTAAATCCTCAGTGATACACACACCAGCAGCGCTGACCAGCTGGCCTCCCCACCGACAGCTCAAGAGCATCTTAACCAACACTGACAGACTCCACAGTGCTACCTGTATTCGTGGGTAGAGGTTACTAGGTGCATACTCTCTTGGACTCTATCCTAAGCCTGTGATATGAATTCTCTCATTTCATCTTGACCACAACCCTGAAATGGGGACTATTGCCCCATTTTATAGGTGGGAAAACTGAGGCACAAAGCAATTAAGTGACTTGCCCACGTTCATATTGTGAGGAAACGATGGGCCAAGGGTTGGACCCCTGGCAGTCTAGTTCCAGAGCCATGTGGTTCCTGTGTGATCCCAAAGCAAGACCCCATGCCCCCGGCAGTCACAAGGGTCTCTTCATAACTTCAGGCTGCAGTTTTGGAGGAGAAACACCTATCTCTTTAACACTCCTTCTGAGTGAATTTTGGGTATGCCACATGGCCTATATTTTAATTTATCAGTACTGTACAATAGAACTTTCTGTAATGATGGAAATGTTCTATAATCCACACTGCCCAATGAGATAGCCACTAGCTATATGTGACTTTATTTATTTACTTATTTTTGAGATAGGGTCTCACTCTGTCACCCAGGCTGAGTGCAGTGGTGCGATCATGGCTCACCACAGCCTCAACCTCCCAGGCTCAGGTGATCCTCCCACCTCAACCTCCCGAGTAGCTGGGACTACAGGCGCGCACCACCATGCCTGGCTAGTTTTTTATTAGAGACAGGGTCTCGCTATATTGCCCAGGCTTGTCTCAAACTCCTGAACACAAGTGATCCTCCCACATCAGCCCCCTCAAAGTGCTGGGATTACAGGCGTGAGCCACTGTGCCTGGCTTACCTGTGGTCTTGAGCAAGTCAAATGTGGCTCCTGTGACTATGGAACTTTATTTAATTATAATCCAAAAAAAATTTTTTTTTGAGACGGAGTCTCGTTTTATCACCCAGGTTGGAGTGCAGTTGCCCAATCTTGGCTCACTGAAACCTCCTCCTCCAGGGTTCAAGTGATTCTCCTGCTTCAGCCTCCCAAGTAGCTGGCACCACAGGCATGTGCCACCACGCTCGGCCAATTTTGGGATTTTTAGTAGAGACAGGATTTCTCCATGTTGGCCAGGCTGGTCTTGAACTCCTGACCTCAGGTGATCTACCCACCTTGGCCTCCCAAAGTGCTGGGATTACAGGCATGAGCCACCACGCCTGGACTAATCAATTATTATTATTATTTTTTAATTTTTTTAGAGACAGGATCTTGCTTTGTCCCCCAGGCTGGAGTGCAGTGTCACAATCATAGTTCACTGCAGCCTCCAACTCCTGGGCTCAAGTTACTGGGACTTGAGGTGCATGCTACCACTCCTGGCTGATTTTTGTATTTTTAATTTCTTTTGTAGAGCTGGGGTCCCACTATGTTGCCCAGGCTGAATTTTAATTAATTTAAACCTAAATAGCCATACATGGCTCGTGGCTGCCATATTGAAATGCACAGATTTGGCCAGGCGCAGTGGCTTATGCCTGTAATCCCAGCACTTTGGGAGGCGAGGCGGGCAGATCACGAGGTCAGGAGTTTGAGACCAGCCTAGCCAATATGGTGAAACCCCGTCTCTACTAAAAATACAAAAATTAGCCGGGCATGGTGGCACCTGCCTATAGTCCCAGCTACTCAGGAGGCTGAGGCAGAAGCATTGCTTGAACCCGGGAGGCGGAGGTTGCAGTGAGCCGAGATCGCGCCACTGCACTTCAGCCTGGGAGACAGAGAGAGATTCCATCTCAAAAAAATTTAAAAAGCACAGATTTAGACCTTTCCATCCACCCTCCAAATTGGGTGAACACCCATCTAGTTGTTTGACCTGATGCAGTCTCAGATGAGAATGCCAGCACCTATTTCATGTAGATGAGGAGAAACTGACCCAGAGAAGATAGTGATGGCCTGAGGTTACACAGCTGGGTGGGACACAGCTGGCCCCAGGCCCAGATCAACCTTTTCCTCCACATGGTCAGTCAGCTTGTGCCCCCTCCCGCTCTGGCCCAGGCCAGCCCCTGAGATGTCCACATCTTTGGCCAACTGACTCCCCAGCTTATCCTCTGTGGTCTTCAGTTACCAACATGGCCTGAGACATGGGTCAGATAGCCCTTCCAGAACCCTCAAAGAGTATGTGCATGGTGAGGCCCCTCAATGCTCACACCCTTGGCTTCAGATTTTCAGGGTCCTAGACAGTCATTTCTGGAGAAATACTTAGGACCCATCTACACAAAGTTGAACTAGATGCAAGATAGCAGATAGCGTACACATCACCATTTTCCATACTGTCCATGGCAGACATCATTAATCAATCCTCACCGCAACTACCCTCACTCCAGTTTTTTGCTTCAGCTTCGTCTCTGGCCTCTGCCTCCATTCCAGACCCCTTTCCCAACATCCATTCTGTATAAGAGGGCTAGATTAATCTTCCTTAAATACATATTTGGAATGTTGGTTCTGCCACTTCCTCACTGGGTACCCGTGGCAAGTGTCTTCCCCTCACTGACCCTTGGTTTCTTTCCTTGTAAAATAAAGGGATTGGACCATAGGATGGTAAATATCCAGCTACCTACTGCCACCCCCATTCCAGCATTCAGGACAGACATTGCTAATTGATTATAGACCTCTTTCACACTAAATTCAGATGTGACCTTGAAATCTATTAATCAGTGTGGACCCTGATTTTTATCACAGTTAATATCCTGAGATATTCCAACTTTGTCCTCATTATAGAGATGGGAAAATTGAGGCCCAGAGAGGTACGACTGTTTCTTTCTTAAGGGCTCCATCTCCCCATCCCATACGCTGAGTGAGATGGACAAGGGTGGGCTGAGGTCAGACCCCACAGACTGTCCAGCCCTGCCCTGAGTCCACCACCAAGAACCTCTCCCCCCAAGATGGGCAAGATAGCCAGCTCCCTCATGCCTGCCTTTGCCTGGACAGGTACGGGAGGCAGAGCTGAGTGACCAGTATGAGGCGGCCTGCGAGTCAGCCTGCAGTGAAGCAGAGTCCACAGCGGCAGAGACGCTTGACTTGCCACTGCCCAGCTACTTCCGCTCCCGCAGCCACAGCTACCTGCGTGCCATCCAGGCAGGCTGCTCGCAGGAGGAGGACAGTGTCTCCCTGCAGTCCCTCTCCCCACCGCCCAGTACCGGCAGCCTCAGCAATAGTCGCACGCTTCCGAGTGAGTACTGTGATGAGGGAAGGGGTTTTTTTTCTTTTCAAGGGGACCCCAAGGACCATGCCTGGAGGGCCAGCCTGGGAGGATACAGGGAGGAATCTGTCTCGGGCTGGCCCGCACCAGGGGGATGGTTGAGAGCAAAAGCAGGAGGCCTTGGAGCTGAACTTCCAGCCAATTGGCCACTGGAGCTCAAATGGGGGTCCCAGAGGCAGATGCCACCCCTGGGGGGCATGGGAGGTATTGGAGGGGCTGGAGCTTGTGGGGCACTTGGTTGCTCCTTGGCTTAGAGCAGCCACCTGCTATAGTCAGGGCTTACTGCAGCTTGACCTGCCTCTTGGAATTAGTTCAGGTAGGCAAACCTGTAGGGCAGGTTGGAACCTGCAGAGAAGCCTGCAGTGAGGGTGGGGTCTGCACTGAGCCTTCTCAAAGGGATGTGTTTACAGGCTTCTCTCATATACACAATCAGGGAATACCTTCTGGATTCTTGGGTGTTTTGTTGTTGTTGAGACAGAGTCTCACTCCACACCCAGGCCGGACTGCAGTGGCATGATCTTGGCTAACTGCAACCTCTGCCTCCCAGGTTCAAGCAATTCTCATTCTTCAGCCTCCCAAGTAGCTGGAATTACAGCCACATGCCACCATGCCTGGCTAATTTTTGTATTTTTAGTAGAGATGGGATTTCACCATGTTGGCCAGGCTGGTCTCGAACTTCTGACCTCAAGGGATCTGCTCATCGTGGCCTCCCAAAGTGCTGGGATTATAGGCGTGAGCTACCATGCCCAGCCCTGGATTCTTGTTCTAAATCATCTGAAGATAACCCGTATGTGATCAGAGAAAAAAGGGGACCCTGTATAACTGAGCAAGCCATGAAATAATAGAAAATTGCATGTTCTCACTCATAAGTGGGAGGTAAACAATGAGAACACATGGACACAAGGAGGGGAACATCACACACCAGGGCCTATCAGGGGGGTGGGGGGGGGGGTGTGAGACAAGGGGAGGGAGAGCATTAGGACAAATATCTAATGCATGTGGGGTTTAAAACCTAGATGATGGGTTGATAGGTGCAGCAAACCACCGTGGCGCATGTATACCTTATTAAGTATTATTAAGATGGTCAAAAAAAAAAAAAAGACATAATAGAAAATTAGCTGGGCACAGTGGCTCACGCCTATAATCCCAACACTTTGGGGGGCCGAGGCAGATCACTTGAGCCTAGGAGTTGGAGACCAGCTTGGGCAACATGATGAAACCCGGACTCTAAAAAAATAAAAAATTCGCTGGTCGGGTTGGCATATACCTGTGGTCCTCGCTACTCAGGAGGCTGAAGCAGGAGGGACATCAGAGCCCAGGAGATGAAAGGTGAAGTGAGCTGTGTTCACACCACTGCACTTCAGCCTAGGAGACAGACCGAGACCTTGTCTCAAAATAATAATAATAGAAAATCAAAACCAAGGAAAAACAGCACAATTTATTGTTTATCAATAGTAGAGAGAGGTTTGAGCTTACTCTGGCAAGCAAGTTCGCCTTCCTGAGCCTCAGTTTCTCCATGTATAAATTGAGGGCATAAGCCAGACTCCAGGGAGCTCTTAGGGAGATGAAACAAGACTGTGCATAGGACATGTTTAGGCAGGGACTTTCTTGTGGTAGAAGCTTGGTAAGTGGTAGCTGTTATTGTTGGTTCTCAGACCTGACTCTGAGCTTCCTGAAAATCAAAAACAATTGGGGGCTGGGCATGGTGGCTCATGCCTGTAATCCCAGCACTTTGTGAAGCCAAGGTGGACAGATCACTTGAGGTCAGGAGTTCGAGACCAGCCTGGCCAACATGGTGAAACCCCATCTCTACTAAACATACAAAAATTACCCGGGTGTGGTGGTGCACACCTGTAGTTCTAGCTACTTGGGAGGCTGAGGTATGAGAATTGCTTGAACCCGGGAGGTGGAGGTTGCAATGAGCCAAGATTGAGCCACTGCGCTCCAGCCTGGGTGACAGAGCAAGACCTTGTCTCAAAGAAAAAAAAAAGCAATTGGGGTTGGATTGTTGTAGGAAGAGAGGCACTGCTTCAAGTGCTCAACCGGTGTTTGATGTAAATAAATGTCTTCTCTGTTCCTTGTTCACCTCTGTTTCTGGTTCCTCCACTTGGGAAGGGATGGTAGCCAGGGAGGTGTCGTCTGGCATCGGGACTCTCTGATGCCACATACTGGCTCTTTCTCGCACCCTGCAGGGTCCCCAGTGCCGTCTTTCCCGGCATGGGCGATCTTCATTCACCTCACTGTTTCTTATTCCCCCTCAGCTTCTCCATCTGGCAGTCTGCCTCCTCGCCACTCAGCTTCTTTCTGCTAGGGCACCTGGCCCTGCTAGTCAGGCATCTTGGGTAGAATCCTCTGAAGACAACTCCAGCCCTACTTTCCCTCTTGGTGACCACTTAATGTATTTGAAAACAAGGGCCTTTGCCTTATGGGACTCTGAAAGTATAGACTGGTCTGCTACAGCCTCCGAAAATACAGACTGGCCCGCTACAGCCTTCCTTCTAGTCCTGCTGTTACCGGTAGCCCTGCCAGCCTCTCCACCTTCAAGGTCTCCAAGCAGGAGCTGAGGCCCAGGTTCTGTGGCCTCCACATCCAGAAGAGCTCTCCCAGGCTGTCCCAGGCACTCTGCTACAGTTCCAAAGGGGCCGTGGGTGAAGGATAACATCCCCCATATCCTCACACCCATGCGAAGTTCTCTAAGCATGAAGTGGGCCTGGAGGGATAGACAGCACCCCTAGCAATTCTCTTCAAATAAACCATCCCTCACCAGTTTTTCCAACCCCAGTCACTCATGAACGGACTAAAGATAGGGGATGGGCTACGTGTCCCAATACTGCCTGGGTCCCTGTATTGGTCAGCTGTTGCTACAATTATGCTGCATAACAAACAACCACAAAATCAGTGTAATACAACAATTCACATTTATTTCTTGCTCCCAAGTTTGTCAGTTGGGACAGTTCTGCTCCACATGTCTTTCATCCTCCTCCTGGGACCAAAGGGTCCTCCTGGGATCAGTGGTCTAGCCAGGGCATGTTCTCCTTATGGTGATGGCAGAAGACAGAAGAGCAAGCCTAACTAACCAAACAAGCACATTTCAAGGCCTCTGCTCATGTCATACCTGCTAACATCCTATTGGCAACACAAGTCATATGACTGAGCTCATAGACAAGGGATGGAGAAGTATCTGCTCACCTTTGTGTAGGAAACTATATTCATATGGCAAAGGGTGTGGCCACAGGGAGAGGTAAAGAATCAGGGTCTGGGTGGGCGCAGTGGCTCATGCCTGTAATCCCAGCACTTTGGGAGGCCGAGGCAGGTGGATCACTTGAGGCCAGGAGTTTGAGACCAGCCTGGCCAACATGGTGAAACCCTGTCTCTACTAAAAATACAAAAATTAGCCAGGCGTGGTGGTGCCCACCTGTAATTCCAGCTACTCGGGAGGCTGAGGCAGGAGAATCGCTTAAACCCGGGAGGTAGAGGTTGCAGTGAGCCAAGATCGCACTATTGCACTCCAGCCTGGGCAACAAAAGTGAGACTCCGTCTCAAAAAAAAAAAGAATCAGGGTCAACAATTCTATGTTCCATGATCCACTGTCTTGGCTGTATTTACTCATGCCCTTCCCAGGTAGAAAACTTTTATTCCCAAGACCCCCAAAAGTCTCATCCAATCATGAGATTGGATCAGACTCTTATGATCTATGTCAGGTCTGGATGTGGCTTCTGTCGAACAATTGACTTTTAATTTTTTAAAGAAACTACTTATCTACCCTACAGTCTAACCCTCCCCAACCACACAGCATACAGTGGTGAAACAGGAACAGGATAACTGCAGTTAATACTCCTGTTCAGAAAAGGGGAAAGTGGAGATTCAGAGACTTACTGATCCATGGCAATTCTGAAGTCCTTCTGAGCAACTGTTGGGCAAATGCGTTGAGATTTGTTGATTAGGTACAAGTTCTCCCTGGGGTTGATCTTCTAGTCTACTGTTCTCCACAGCTCTTGGTTCTGCTCTCTGAAAGCCCTTCCTTCTCCATCAGCATTTTTGGCCACTTCTAAAGAGAACTTGGAGAATATAGCCTTGGGGAGCGGAACACCTTTCTTAGCTTGCTTCCTTCCTAAAGAAAGTTGGGGAGCTAGATGTCTTTTGCATCTTGAATGGTCTTACTCCCTTTAGCCTAAGCTGGTCAATTTTACCCATGCACCTACCTCAAACATTTGATGAGTTTTCTATGTATTTGATTCCATGTAACTTCGAGTGCCAAAAGCCATACCCATAATTGTTTTTGAGTCATGCCTCTCTCTTGACTTGATGCCTACTTTGGGCTTCTGTGGGACCATGCCCTTAAGCTTTCTGTAGGCCCTTTTGACCAGATAGTAGCATCTGCTACCTGGTATCTTGATTGATTGATTGATTGAGACAGAGTCTCGCTCTCTGTCGCCCAGGCTGGAGTGCAGTGGCGCGATCTCGGCTCACTGCAACCTCTACCTCCCAGGTTCAAGCGATTCTCATGCCTCAGCCTCCCAAGTAGCTGGGAATACAGGCGTGTGCCACCATGCCTGGCTAATTTTTGTATTTTTAGTAGAGACAAGGTTTCACCATGTTGGCCAGGCTAGTGTCGAACTCCTGACCTCAAGTGATCCACCCGCCTCGGCCTCACAAAGTGCTGGGACTACAGGTGTGAGCCACCACGCCTGGCTCTACTATTTTTAGAGTGTTAATAAGAGATATTATAACCACACTTTGATTTGATCCTGTCCACATACGGCATCTTAACTGGCCATGACCTTGGTTTGATCTTTGCCCTGAGGCTCTATTTTTTTATTTTTATTTTTTGAGTTTCGCTCTTGTTGCCCAGGCTGGAGTGCAATGGCGCGATCTCAGTTCATCTCAACCTCCGCCTCCTGGATTCAAGTGATTCTCCTGCCTCAGCCTCCCAAGTAGCTGGGATTACAGGTATGCACCACCATGCCCAGCTAGTTTTGTATTTTTAGTAGAGACAGGGTTTCTCCATGTAGGTCAGGTTGGTCTCAAACTCCTGACCTCAGGTGATCTGCCTGCCTCAGCCTCCCAAAGTGCTGAAATTACAGGCATGAGCCACCGTGCCTAACGAGGCTGTATCTTAATTTGAGAATGGTTTACTCTGGAGGGGCTGGAGTTGACAAATTTATTTTCCAACTAAGAAAGTTCTGGTCTCCTTCCCTTTCCTCTAAACACTCCTTGAAGATCGGCTATTTTTTACTTTTTTAGACAGGATCTCCATGTGTCACCCAGGCATGGGTGCAGTGGCATGGTCATAGCTTACCATAGCCTCGACCTCCCAGGCTCAAGCGATCCTCCTGCCTCAGCCTCCCGAGTAGCTGAGACCAGAGTCATGCAGTACCATGCCTGGCTAATTTTTAAATTTCTTGTAGAGATGGGGTCTCCTTATGTTCTACCAGGCTGGTTTTGAACTCCTGGGCTCAAGTGATCCTCCCACCTTGGCCTTCTAAAGTACTGGGATTACAGGTGTGAGCCACGGCACTTGGCCTAGCTATTTCTTTTGAGTTCCTCCCTTTCTTGTAAATCTTTTTTTTTTTTTTTTTTTTTTAGACAGAGTCTTGCTCTGTTGTCCAGGCTGAAGTGCAGGATCTCGACTCACTGCAATCTCCACTTCCTGAGTTCAAGCCATTCTCCTGCCTTAGCCTCCCAAGTAGATGGGATTACAGGCATGTGCCACCACACCCAGCTAACTTTCAAATTTTTAGTAAAGGTGGGGTTTCATCATGTTCGCTATGCTGGTCTTGAACGTCTGACCTCAAGTGATCTGCCCGCCTCGGCCTCCCAAAGTGTTGGGATTACAGGCGTGAGCCACTGCGCTTGGCCTTTTTCTTGTGTAAGTCTTTTTTTTTTTTTTGAGACAGAGTCTCCCTCTATCACTCAGGCTGGAGTGCAATGGCACGATCTCGGCTCACTGCAACCTCTGCCTCCCAGGTTCAAGCCATTCTCCTGCCTCAGCCTCCCAAGTATCTGGGACTGCAGGCATGCGCCACCATGCCTGGCTAATTTTTGTATTTTTAGTAGAGACGAGGTTTCACCATGTTGGCCAGGCTGGTCTCAAACTCCTGACCTCAAGTGATATGCCTGCCCTGGCCTCCCAAAGTGCTGGGATTACAGGCGTGAGTCACCACGCCTGGCCCCTTTGTCTTGTAAGTCCTTAACAAATGCAGCCAAAAGGAGCAAGCTCAGGCCGGGTACAGTGCTGAGCACGGTGCTATAATCCCAGCACCGTAGGGAGGATCTCTTGAGGCCAGAAGTTCAAGACCAGCCTCAGCAACATAGTGAGACTCCATCTCTACAAAAAGTTTTTTTTTAGTTAGCCACTGCACTTCAGCCTGGGTGACAAAGCAAAACCCTGTCTAAAAAGAAACAGAGGCTGGGTGCAGTGGCTCATACCTATAATCCCAATGCTTTGGGAGACCAAGGTGGGAGGATCACTTGAGCCCAGGAGTTCAAGATCAGCCTGGGCAACATAGTGAGAACCTGTCTCTACAAAATAAAAAAATTAGCTGTGCATGGTGATCGCAGCTACTTGGGAGGCTGAGGTGGGATTTGCTTAAGCCTGGGAGGTCGTGCTGCAGTGAGCCATGATCATGCTGCTGTACTCCAGCCTGGGTAACAGAATGAGACTCTGTCTTTAAAAAAAAGAAAAAAGAGGCTGGGCACGGTGGGTCACACCTGTAATCCCAACACTTTGGGAAGCTGAGGCGGGTGGATCACCTGAGGTCAGGAGTTCGAGACCAGCCTGGCCAACATGGTGAAACCCTGTCTCTGCTAAAAATACAAAAATTAGCTGGGCGTGGTAGCAGGCACCTATAATCCCAGCTACTCTGGAGGCTGAGGCAGAAGAATCGCTTGAACCCAGGAGGCGGAGGTTGCAGTGAGCCGGGATCGCGCCATTGCACTCCAGACTGGGCGATAAGAGTGAGACTCTGTCTCCAAAAAAAAAAAAAAAAAGAAAGAAAGAAAAGAAAAAGAAAAAAGAGGCCGGGCAGGGTGGCTCACACCTGTAATCCCAGCACTTTGGGAGGCCGAGGTGGGTGGATCACCTGAGGTCAGGAGTTTGAGACCAGAATGGCCAACATGGCAAAACCCCATCTCTACTAAAAATACAAAAATTAGCTGGGCGCCTGTAATCCTAGCTACTCGGGAGGCTGAGGCAGGAGAGTCACTTGAACCTGGGAGGCAGAGGTTGCAGTGAGCCGAGATCGCACCATTACACTCCAGCCTGGGCGACAGAGCGATACTCTGTCTCAAAAAAAAAAGAAAAGATAGAAAGAAAGGGCACTCCTTAAGACACTTAACAGCCATCTGTTGAAAAATTGTCATGTCACACTTTTTGTTAGAATAAGGTCCTTTACTTCCATTTGCCAGAAATTTGTCATAATAATTATATAATTAAATTATGTCTGTGTGGTGAATGGCTCCCCCCGATATGTAGCATCCTTGATCAGTATAAAACTTGTACAATCATATATGGTGAGCCTGCCCAAAATCACTCCCTCCACAGACAAACACCAGCACACACAGGCACATCCTCACCACTGCACATCCAGCCACTGTCTCCCTACAGGGTCACCCCTGCTCAGAAGGCTGCCCCCTTACTCCTCAGCATCTGTCTCCAAGGAGTGAGCAATCAGGTCCTTTCTTCACCCCCAGGGCTGTTCTGAGCCCCCACGTTGCTGAAGGGCATGAAAGCTCTGTCCTTCTCACAGATGCATCTGCGCACTCAGGTCCTGTGCAGGCCGGTGGGTTGATGTAGGGGAGCGGCAGTTATTGAGGCAGTGAGAGCCCCTCTCAAGCAGGGCGTGGGCAGGGTGAGGAGCTGCCTCCCTGCCCGCCCACCCACGTGGACCTGGCCAGTTCCCCACTGCCAGTGCCACTACTGCTGTCCCTGTTCTCCCTCCCCCTGTCTGACCCAGATTCCACATTCCAGAAATAGCTCTGGCAGGTGACTGGCAGGTGGGGTCAGCTCTAGCTGGGATGGTGGGAGAAGCAGCCGCTGTGGATGCGTGCCCCTCCCCAGCCAAAGGACCTATCTAGGAGGGGGCTTAGGGGTGCCATCACTCCCCAGTCTGCCCCCTCCTGCCTCTCTTCTCTCTATGCCTCTGAGAAAAAGAAGAAAGGAGAACAGCCTCCCTCCTCCTCCCTCCCTCCTCTTACTCTGCCATCTCCCTCTCTTTCTTCCAGCTTCCCCTCCCTTCCTCTCCCTCTTTCTCCCCCCACCATCTTTGCCTTCTGTCTGTCTCCCTCAGTTCTCTGCTTCTCCCTCCCACCCTCTCTGCCTTCCTTCCCTCTCAGTTTCTGGCCCTCCTCCCTGTCCTCCCTTTCTGTGTCTCTCCCACTCCCTCTGAATCACAGGGAGGCTGTGATGACAGCCAGGGGCCTGGGCAGGCAAGGTGGTGGGCTGCAGGGTGTACCCCCACTCCTGCCAGCTGCATTCTGTGCACCTGAGTGTGTGCAAGCACACAGGCACACACACTTGGGCTCACTCCCTGACAGTGCTTGTGGCTCTAGGCTGACCTGGGATGGGCTCAAGGCCTGGGAACCACCCTTGCTCCTTGCTCAGGGACCTTGAGTTCTGTATCACTCTTGAGTGGGTACCTGCCCTTCCCTGGGCCTCAAAGTCTCTATCTGTGTTATGAGGCCTTGGTTTGGGGACCCATGGGTACCTCCCATCTGTGACAATCCAGGCACCAGCTGCTATGCCTGCCCCTCTTTGTCCCATCTTCCATCCCCCAGCTTCTTCTCTGACTGCCCTCCTACCCCTAACCTCCCCCCACCCCAACACACACTCTGTATACAGGAAGGGAGGTTGATAAAATTGCAGTACACAGTCAACCCTCCAGTCAACCCTACCCTGGGCCCACCTGTCCCCTCACTCCACCGCAGGCTCTTGTCAGCCCAACGCCTCTAGTCTCCACAGTGTCAGGGCTAAGAGGAAACTCAAAGACCATCATGTCCGGAGATTGCAAATGGACTTCAACCATGTGTCATCTCTGATCCCTGGAGCTCAGTTCTGAGATTTGGTTAAGCAAAGAAAGGTGCCACCATCGATTCACGATGTCTGCTGTAGCCAGAAGAGTTACATACATCTGCAATTCCTGATCTAACCCACTTATCCCAACATGCACGTGCACACACACAGACATGCACACACATTTACAGATATTTCACAAAGAAACATCAGCCTAGAGAAGATGATTATCTATCAAGGTCAAAGTCACCCAGCTAGTAGGTCAGGGAGCAGTTTCCTACCTGGGTGTGCCTGACTTCAAAGCCCTGGGTTCTCCATTGTCCCCTGTGCGTGGGAGCCATCCAGTCCTGGTAAAGCGGTACAAGCATGGGTGATGAAGGTATGTTACAGGAGTTGCAGGGAAGTCCTCTAGCAACATGGGCAGGATGGATTAGAGGCTGAGAGGCCACTCACAGGTGGGTGCAGTGGTCTAGGTAAGTGACAGTGAGATCAGGACAGGGGCCATAGGGTCAGAGAATAATGGGAGGACCCAGGAGGCCTTCCCAGAATGAGTAATGAGGAACCACAATTCCCTACTGCTGAAACAGACACCTCTCCACAGAGGACGCTGGGCAGAAGGCAGGCTTCCTGTCTGGGGTCCACCAAGCCTTGGACTACGACATGCCTGATGAATTGAGTGCCTACTGTGTGCTGAGTATATGGATCCTCACTCTTCCATGTCCTGTTTTTAGCAGATCCACTCACCCTTCTGGGGGAAATAGTGACCAGGACTGAAGGACTGGTGGGCAGGCCTCCAATCCCAGGATTGAGACTCTTGAGACAAGACAGGGGCATTCTGTATCCCCTCAGGGGGTAGAGAAGTCACCCCAAAGGAAGAGAGATGAAGGTGTTTAAATAGAACCTTGGAGGCCCTACAGCATGGTGGTTAAGCACCTGAGCCTTGCAATCAGGCATCTTTCACTGATAGATGTTTATTGATCAAGTGCTCTGGGCCAGGCTGTGTTGTAGGTACCATCAGTGAGCAAAATGGAAATCCTTGCCTTCATGGAGATTGTATTCTACTGGGAAGGGGAAAGGCAGACAAAACAATAAACATAAATAAGTGTGTGGTTTGTTGGTAGTTGGCACAGCATAAGGGGTCCTGGGAGTGGTGGCAGAGTGCAGGGAGGGGTGCTGAGGTATAAACAGGGCGGCTAGGGTACAGCTCATTGAGAGGGAGATGTTGAGTGAAGACTTTTTTTTTTAAGACGGAGTCTCACTCTGTTGCCCAGGCTGGCGTGCAGTGGCGCGATCTTGGCTCACTGCAACCTCCGCATCCCGGGTTCATGTCATTCTCCTGCCTCAGCCTCCTGAGTAGCTGGGACTACAGGCACTCGCCACCACGCCCGGCTAATTTTTTTTTTATTTTTATTTTTATTTATTTATTTTTTTTGGAGACAAAGTCTCACTCTTGTCCCCCAGGCTGGAGTGCAATGGCTGCAACGTCCGCCTCCCTGGTTCTGGTTCAAGCGATTCTCCTGCTTCAGCCTCCTGAGTAGCTGGGATTATAGGCACCTGCCACCACACCTGGCTAATTTTTGTATTTTTAGTAGAGACGGGGTTTCACTATGTTGGCCAGGCTGGTCTTGAACTCCTGACCTCAGGTAATCCGCCTGCCTTGGCCTCCCAAAGTGCTGGGATTACAGGCATGAGCCACCAGGCCCGGCCAATTTTCTGTATTTTTAGTAGAGATGGGGTTTCACCGTGGTAGCCAGGATGGTCCTGATCTCCTGACCTCATGATCCGCACACCTTGGCCTCCCAAAGTGCTGGGATTACAGGCACACCCAGCTAATTTTTGTATTTTTAGCAAAGATGGGATTTCACCATGTTGGCCAGGCTGGTCTCGAACTCCTGACCTCAAGCTATCCACCCCACCTCCCAAAGTGCTGGGATTATAGGCATGAGCCACCACACCCAGATTGAGTGAAGACTTGAAGGAAGTGTGGGAATAAGCAGTGCTGGGAAGCGCTCCAGGCGGGGGGTGAGTGGTACAAAGGCCCTGAGGCAGGAGGTGCCTGACAGGCTGGTGGGGAGCAGAGCACTGAGGAGAGAGCCATGGTGAGAGGTGAGGTTCAAGGACAGGGAGGGGAGGGTTGGGTCTGGCCACCGACTGTGGAAACAACTTTGTCTTTTGGCTCTGAGTACGAGGGGGAACCACTGGGGCATTGGAGCACAAGAGTGACATGACCTGGTGTGTGTCTTTAACACTCAGACCGGGTGCGGTGGCTCACGCCTGTAATCCCAGCACTTTGGTAGGCCGAGACAGGCAGATCACCTGAGGTCGGGAATTTGAGACCAGCCTGGCCAACGTGGTGAAACCCCATATCTTTTTTTTTTTTTTTTTTTTTGAGATGAAGTCTTGCTTCTGTTGCCCAGGCTGGAGTGCAATGGCGAGGGGTTTCACCATGTTGGTCAGGCTGGTCTTGAACTCCTGACCTCAGGTGATCCACCCGCCTCAGCCTCCCAAAGTGCTGGGATTACAAGCATGAACCACCGTGCCTGGCAAAACCCCTCTCTACTAAAAATACAAAGCCAGGTGTGATGGCACAGGTCTGTAATCCCAGCTACTCGGGAGGCTGAGGCATGAGAATCGCTTGAGCCTGGGAGGCAGAGGTTGCAGTGAGCCAAGATTGCGCCACTGCACTCCAGCCTGGCAACAGAACGAGACTCCGTCTCAAAATAAAAAAAAGAAAAGAAAAAGAAAAAAAGACTACTCAGGGGGCTACATGGAGCCACGTTTGAGGGGCAAGAAGTGGGTGATATGGGAATACCAGGGTGATGATGGTGGCTTAGGCAGGGTGGCAGTGAGGGAGGTGGTGACAACTCACTGGATCCTGGGAGGGCTCTGAAAGTGGAGTCAACAGGATTCTTTGGTGGATTGGATGTGGGTGAGAGTGAAGGAGAACAGCTAAGGGGTGATGAGAAGGAATGGTTACACAGCCAGGTCGCGTGGGGACAGCCCTCACTCCTCTAACTGCCAGTTCTGGCACCTGAGACAGGACAGTGACTATCTGGGAAGTTGGGAGAGGAGCATCTTCACCCCCCGGACGGGGAGCCTTGGGGTCCAGGCTGGGGATTAGGGAGGGGGAGCATGTGAGTCCTGTCTGTGCCCCATCTCAGGCTGTGGTCCAGCCAACTCTGCCTTGTAGGGGTTCCAGCCAGACTGGGGAGCTCTTAGGGGAAGGACCCAGTACTGGAGTACAGTAGATGTTCCATAAATATCTTCTGGGACCCTAAAGCATCACCATCAGAAGGGACTGTTAAAATCTCCTAGCCCAAGGGTCTCAAATTTGGTAAAATACAAACACTGTTTGACACTGCCTGAGTTCTGTCCCAGGAATCTGCTTTTCTTTTTTGTTATTTTTTTATTTTGGAGACAGTGTCTCACTCTGTCACCCAAATTGGAGTGTCGTGGCAGGATCACAGCTCACTGCAGCTTTGACCTCCTGGGCCCAAGCAATCCTCCCACCTCAGCTTCCTGAGTAGCTGAGGAGCCACAGGCACATGCCACCACACCCAGCTAATTTTTAAATTTTTGTAGAGACAGGGTCTCCCTATGTTGCCCAGGCTGGTCTTTTTTTAATTAATTAATTTTTTTTGAGACGGAGTTTCGCCTTCGTTGCCCAGGCTGGAGTGCAATGGCGCAATCTTGGCTCACCGCAACCTCCGCTTCCCGGGTTCAAGCGATTCACCTGCCTCAGCCTCTCAAGTAGCTGAGATTACAGACATGTGCCTCCATGCCCGGCTAATTTTGTATTTTTAGTAGAGACGGGATTTCTCCATATTGGTCAGGCTGGTCTTGAACTCCTGACCTCAGGTGATCCTCCCGCCTTGGCCTCCCAAAGTGCTGGGATTACAGGCGTGAGCCACCACACTCGGCCCAGAATATGCTTTTTCAGTTGGTGCCCGCAGTGATCTCTATTCAGGGTGTCAATCACGGTCCACAGTTTGAAAAATCTTGCCTTGGTCCAGTTTCTCTCCAGGAAACAGATAGGGCTGGTGAGTCCCAGAGAGGGAAAGGGACTTGTTCAAGGTCACACAGGGAGTGTGTTATTAAATTTGGGAGGGTGGAAGTGGAATAATGATATTTCATCTCATGCTGTGTGTGCTGCCTTGGGTCGTCAGGGCCCATAACAAATGTACCTTGTTTTCTTCCTAAGTAAATCAACCTTGGCTCACGCCTGTAATCTCAACACTTTGGGAGGCCGAGGTGGGAGGATCCCTTGAGCCCAGGAGTTCAAGACCAGCCTGAGCAACAGAGTGAGACCTTGTCGCTACAAAAAATAAAAATAACCAACTTAAAGTGAATAGTACAGGCGTAGCATAAATGACTGAGATAGGATGGCCTTCAAAGTGCTTAGCACAGTGCCTGGATTCAAAACGGTTGGCTAACCCTCAATTCCGTTTATTATTTTTACACCTTAATGCAAAAACCATGACAGTGGTATTGGAAACATTATCATCTTCGCCAGTGCTCAAATTATTTTGATATGTCAAAAATTCTTTTCTCCATTTTTTGGAAAACAGATGCGAGAAAGGAAAGGACTTGCCTAGGTCACCCAGCAAGGCAGGTCATGAACAAGAGTTGGGTCTGCGTCTGGCAGACCTACCATAGGTGCGGCCTGGAGAGATGAGGCCCACAAGGCAGCGACAGGACCTGGATTCAGTGAGGAGAGGGGACTCGCGGGGTAGAAGCCAGGAACCGGGAAGGCGAGGAGGCGTGAAGGCACCACCTACTGCCAACCCGGCTCAAGCTGGTCACTTTGCCCTCCATGAGATCGTAGGTGTGCTTGTTGTTTTATTTTACGGGGGAGGAATGGAAGGCTCAGGGAAGTTGAATGCGGGTGTTGTTCAAGATCACACAGGCTTCTAGAGGCGGAGCCGGGATTGGAACCCAATCTCTAGGACTCTGGGTTAGCAAAGCAAAGGGAGGATGCAGTGGCGAGGACAGCTAGATACACCTAGGACGCAGAGCAGCCAGGACCAGAGGGCCAATCTGACTATGCAGGGGTGAGAGGGCCACCTCGGGCAGCTTCCTCAGAGCCTCGGTTCCCCCCTTACAGCGAGGTGTCGCTGGGGTGAACTGGTGGGAACTCCCGCCTCGGTCCACCTCTCGCACAGAGCATGCGTCGCGCTCCAGCTGGAACCGGTTTCGCGAGGCGGCTCGAGGGGCGGAGCCCCCCCCGCCCCCCATGCTCGGGCATGCGCGTGCCGACGTGGGCGCGCGCTCCTTTCCTGGGCCGGCCGGCCTGGGCGTGGGCCGGACGCGGCGGCCCGCGCGCCTGCGCACCAGCCCGGCTGCGCGCGCCGGGCCACATGCCAAGCGGGCTGCGCGCGCCCCTGCCCGGCCCGGGAGTCCCTGACGACGCGCGCGCGGCTGACGCGGGGGGCGGGGAGGGGCGGGGCAGGCGCGGGACTTTAACCCGGAGGCCCCGCCCCTCAGGCGTACAAAACCGGAGCCTCGGGCCGGGCTGCGTGAGGGAGGAGGGTGAGTGCCCGCCGCTGGCCGCCGCCGCCGCCGCCAGTCCGTCCGTCACTCCGTCCGTCTGTCCGGTCCACGTCGTCGCTGCCGCCTCCTCAGCCCGGACGCCCGGGGCCCGCCCAGCGCCGCCCGGAGCAGCCGCGGCCCCGCGAGGAGACGGGCGCCGCCCCCGCCCGGCCCGGCCCTGCCCCGCCCCCGCCCTCGCCCTTGCCCTCCTCCTCCTCCCCGTCTGTCCGTTCGTCCGTCCGTCCGCTCGCCCGCGCTTCCGTCCTTCTGTCCAGCCGCCAGTCCTCCAGCCTGTGTCCCCGCTCCGCCCGCTTTGTCTCTCCCCGGCTCGCTGTCTCTTTGTCTCTGCCCTCGCGCTCCTCCGCAGCCCCTCCCTCGCTCCCCATCTCAGGTCCCCTTCTCAGAGCGCTCTTCAGCCCTCAGAGCCGCCCTTTCTGGGCGACCCCATTCTTCGGGACTCCCCCTCAGAGCGCCCCCAGATCTTTTGGGGTTCCCCTTGAGAACACCTTCCACTCTCCCCAAGGGCTCCCCGTGAGTTTCTTGCACATCCTTTGGGGGTTCTGCACCCCAAATCGCTGGGGTCTCGCCTCCTCTGAACCCCCATTGCCCCTGGGCTTTCCCTCTTCTGGGTGTTCCCCGTATCCACTGGGAGCTCCTAGGTCCCAAGTTGGGGTCTTTCTCCTTGGGACCCCCCAATATGTCCTCAGCTCCCTGACTTCAGGAGCTCCTCTCTGCTTTCCCCTTGTTTGTCCCCTGTCGCTGTCTCTCCTTGTTCTCTCTCAGGTCTCCGAGCACCCCCACTTCTCGGGATCGGGGTCCTCTGCTTTGCTCTCCCTGCCCCTGTGTGCCCCCACATCTGTCTCGGTGGTCTCGCCACTCTGTGCCTCTTGCTCTGAAGGCCCCCCTTTGAGCCTGCTTCTTTGCCTGGGGCCCTTGGCCCCCCCTTGCTTTTTCTGCCCTAGCCCCCTGTCTCCCCTTCTCTCTGTTCCTTGTCTCCCTCTCCCTTCTTCTGTCTTTGCCGGGTCTCTGGGTCTCTGACCCCCATCCGGCCCTCATGGCTTTGTGTCTGGAGCTCTTGAAGCAATGTGAGTGGTGGGGTGTCCGGGTCGGGCCGGAGTTGGCCCGCAGGCTGGCCGCGGCCGAGGCTCCATGGGGTTGGCGCTGGGGCAAGGGCTGGCGCTAGGGCAAGGGGGCTCTGGGGCCTCCCACAAAGGGGGGAAAGGAGGGAGGGGCCAGGCTGTCTGGCGGAGGAGGGAGTGGGGGGCCTTCCTGCTCTGAGGCTTCTGCTTTAGTTGCTTGAGTGTGTGGAGGGCACCACGGGCTGGGCATCCCTGCCCACTTGGCCCCGCATGGCCTGGCACTTTGTGATCGCTTGTGGGCAGGCCGGGCTATTTTGGAGCCGGCAGGATGTGATATCATTTGGACGTTTATTTAGCCCCGGCTGGGTGTGGGGGCTGCGTTCTTGCCAGCTTGAGTAATGAAATTTTGCAGGGGGGTGGGGGTGGGGTCAGCCTCCTAGGCAGCTAGGCTGTGGGGTTCATGGCCAGAACTTTGCAGAACACCAGAGTGGGCAAGTGAACAAAGGTCTGTGCTGCCTGGATCTTGCTGAGATTCGATTCAGGATGAGCAGGGAGAGGACTTCTTAATCTGACCACCCTGAGGATTGGCTTTGGTAGTCTAACCTCTGGGGCCTTGGTTCTGCCAGCTTCAAGGTGTGTAACCTTGAGTGAGACCCTTGTCCTCTCTGTCAGTTTCCCTATCTGTAAAAAGTGGATAATTGTGCTGGCCTCACACTGTTGTCATGATGATCAAATGAAACATGTGTAGACACGCTTTGTGAACTGTCAGCCTGTCTTTAAACAGCCCCATCGAGGGAGAGGAGCTTGCCCAAGGGTAAACAGCTGGCTCGCTCCTGCCAGAGCTGGGACAGGGATCCAGGACTAGGACACTACAGTCCAGGGCTCTTTAACCTCCTCCCCACTGCCTGGTTATTCGAGAATGCACCTGCCCTTCCAATAGAGCAGGGAGACGGCTGTTTCTTAATTCAGGCCCCAATCCTGCTTGCTCTTTGTTAGTCCGTTTGTAAAGATAGATGGGCGTGCCCATCGGGATGTCTGTGCAGGGGGACAGTTGGATTTTCCATGTTCCATCCCATTGTTGTTTAAGGGTGGGCCCTGCTTGGACAGTGGCACTTGGAATAAAGTCACTTTGTAGTTGTGAGCCTTGGCTGCTTTTCCTGCTTCCCCTGTAGAGTAGGGGAACAAAGACCTCAGCCGAGAGAGGTTCTGCAGAGAGCTGGGGTTTGCTGTCAAGGAGCTTAGGATGTCCTAGAACTTCGGTGCAGGGAATGAGATCAGCTGTTCAAGCGCCTTGTCTTACAGATGAAGAGATGAGGCCCAGAAGGGCCAGGGACCCACAGAGGTTTGAGCCAGGACTTCTGGGTCCTGTTCCATGGCACTGCCTTTGAAGAAGTCACTGTCATGCTGTTATCACCTGCCCCTGGTGTATAATGACAATCGCTAACATCCTTTGACCTTTTTACTGTGTACGCTGTGCTTGGTGCTTTACTTCAGCTACTTGCAGTGGAAAAGAAGAAGGGCTTGGTCCCTGGCCTGGAAGTGAGGGGTGCAGGATCCCAGTTCCCACATCTCACCCACTTTTAGGGATGTCACTTTCCTTTGGGCTTCAGCTTCCTAATCTATAAAATGAGAATAACATTCCTTATCCTAAGACTGATTCTGAAATCATGGAATCCCTCAAGAATTGTGTGAGCAGCGGCTCACTCCTGTAATCCTAGCACTTTGGGAGGCCAAGGCAGGCAGGTCGCTTGAGCTCAGGAGTTCAAGACCAGCTTGGGCAACAAGACAAAACCCTGTTGCTCCAAAAAATACAAAAATTAGCTGGGTGTGGTGGCATGCGCTTGTATTCCCAGCTACTTGGAGGAGGCTGAGGCAGGAGGATAGCTTGAATCCAGAAGGTCAGGAGGTCGAGACTGCAGTGAGCTGAGATCGTGCCACCGCACTCCAGCCTGGGTAACAAAATGAGACCCTGTCGACCGGGCGCGCTGGCTCACGCCTGTAATCCCAACACTTTGGGAGGCCGAGGCGGGCAGATCACTGGAGGTCAGGGGTTCGACATCAGCCTGACCAACATGGTGAAACCTCGTCTCTACTGAAAATACAAAAATTAGCTGGGTGTGGTGGCACACGCCTGTAATCCCAGCTACTTGGGAGGCTGACGCAGGAGAATCATTTGAACCTGGGAAGCGGCGGTTGCAGTGAGCTGAGATTGCACCATTGCACTCCAGCATGGGTGACAAAAGCAAAACTCTGTCTCAAAAAAAAAAAAAGAAAAGAAAAAAAGAAGAAACTGTTCCAGAGAGTAGAAACTCTGGGTTTCAGAACCACAAACGCCTGGTTTTAATCAGTCTCCATCATTCACTGCGTTTGTAATCTTGGGCAAATTATTTCTTTGAGCTTCAGTTTTCTTATCTGGACTCAAGATCTGTACTACAGGATTATGATGAGGATTAAATGAGATTATGTATTTTTTTTAATCTGGTGCACAGTAGGCACTTAATAAATGTGAACTTTCCCTTCCCCAAAACATCTGGGTGACTTTTCTCTTTGTAGGAACTAGACAGCCCAGTCCCGCCCCCACATGCCCTGTGGTTGGGGTTTAGATAACTAGGAAAGCACCTGTGGCTATTCTAATAGTAATAGGAGTGATCTTCTCATCTCTCCCAGGCTGTGTGAGGCATTGTGTAATCAGCCAGGCTCTTTCCCGACCATTGTTCTCCACCAACAGGCCTGGAAGTCCGAAGCCAGTGGAGTTCTCCCTGTTTCACAGGTGAATGAAAAATAGGGGGCCCAGAGAGAGACAAGGACCTGCTCAGGGGCCCACAGCCACAGCAGTGACAGGCAAACTTGGAGCCCAGGCCTCTTCTCCACAGCCCACAGCGTTTCTCCAGGTTTATGGCTTCTGCCTGATAGCCTACCCCTCAGGCCGCCTTCCCTGGGTCTGTTCCCATCTGTTCCGGGAGGAGGGTTTTCTTGACATTTCCCCAGTCTCTGAGCTCATCTTGAATTTAAAAGGAGGCTGTCTGGAGGCTGGGTGGGGACTGAATCACCACCTCCCGTGGCTTTCTCATCCTGAGCAGCAACCAGACACACCCAGAGGGCCACTGCTGGAGACCTGCAGGTTGTAAATGCCACACAGGCTTTCTTCCCAGAAGCTCATATGGGCTCTTGCGGGAAGGCTGTCATCGTGGTTGTGTATGTATTTCTTCCTTCCCCTAGCCACTTTGAGAAGTTGTTGCCTGTCCTTTCCCGCTTCAGCCTTTATTAATGCTGTCCTCTTCCCCTATAGTGCCCTCTCTTCCCCTAGAGGCCCACACTGTCAAATGCCACCTCCCCCAGGAAGTCTGTCCTTGCTGGCTCTGGAGTCCCAGCAGGACTCCTGAGGATGCTTACGGCATGACTTTGGCAGGTCACGCCACCTTTCTGTGCCTCAGTTTTCTCATATATAAAATTTGGGTTTCTTGTCTTTATAAAGCTCCATCCCTAGACACTCTCATTTGGCAGGTCTTGGGGCAGGAATCAAATGCCCCTAGGTTTTTAAACCAGCTCTCTAGAGGATGCTGGTGCTGAGAGCCTGTCGGCTGCAACCTGGGAAAAGCTGAACTGAGAGGACCCTGGTTTGCATGACAGCCTAGCTTGTTGCTGTGTGACCTTGGATTAGTCAGCTTTCTGTACCTCCGTTTTCTTCCCTGTCAGATTGGGATGGAAATGAGAACTCGTGTAGTAACAGCCCCTCAATAAATGGCAGTCATCACCATCATCAGCTTTGTTTTGTGTGGGGATTGGTGGTTTTCAGAAGCAAGTCACCCTTCCCCTGCTTGGTCCTGGCAGCAGGCACTGTCAAGTCAGACTGGGCCAGGGTGCAGGCTGTGGAATTGAACACCTGAGCAGGAATGAAATCTAGTCCTTACAGGAATGTAATGAGGTTGATGAGGTGTGTGGTGTAAATCTCTCTCGGGTTCCCAGATTTCCCAGACCTGACTGTGGCTGCCTTTCCTCACTCAACCTGTGCTGGAATCAGCTGTGTTAACAGACAGACCCACCCGTTCTTAGAAACCAAGGCTACCTTAAAGAGAAATACAAGCCACATTCTAGAGCTAAAACATGGCTGTTCTTGTTCCACAGCATGGAAGCAGGCCCAGGGACGGGTAGGGATGCCTAGGATCGCAGAGCAAGACTAGAGCCACATCTCTGCCTCCCTCCCCCGGGCTCCCTCGTCTCTGTACATCACTGGCCTGGAGCCGTGAGGTCTGGTTTGGCCAGTGAACAGTTTCCTCACGGGATAGAAGCAAGAGAAGTGGTCCCAAGTGGTCAAAGCGAGTCTCTCTCTCTCTCTCTCTCTCTCTCTCTCTCTCTCTCTCTCTCTCTCTCTCTCTCTCTCTCTGTCTCTGTCTCTCTCTCTGTCTCTGTCTCTCTCTCTCTCTCTCTGTCTCTGTCTCTCTCTCTCTCTCTCCCCTTCTCTCGGCCCTGCCTTCCTAGCCCTGGGCCAGGCTCTGAGAGGATGGGGATTAATAGACAGACAAGGCGTCTCTGCCCTGAGGAACTTATGGTCTGACAAGAAGACAAGCCTACAATTATGAGAGACTGCGTGACACTCTGTAATTAAGCGTCTGCTGAAGAAAAGCATTGTCTGAGAAGGAAGAAGTGAGCATGAGCCAGAGGAAACAAGAGCCCTTTGAGGGGGGCTGGATTTGCAGAGGCAGAGGGTGGTGCCGACATTCCAGGGAGGTGGGTGCAGAGGGCATGGCTGGATGATAAATGTGCATTTAGGGAAACAGCAGTATGCTAGTTTTGCTGAGGCATCAGGGCTCTGGCTGGAAAATCTGGGTGGAGCCAGGAGGTTGTAGGCAGTGTTAAACAGCTGAAAAGCAGAGGCATTGGGGAGGCATGGAAGGTTTTAGAGCAGAGGTAGCACAACTGGAAGACTTTCCAGAGGATGAATCAGGCTGGGTAAATTGGAATGAGTAAAACTCACAACAGGGAGGAGGCTTTGCAGGCATCCAGATGACACAAGAGGGTGAGGTTTGGGTGGGGCCCATGGGAGTGGGAAGAGCCAATTGGGGTAGCAGAGGATGCTGTGCTCCCTTAGGAAAGCTTGGCCAGCGCCCTGATGGGCCAGAAGGGAAAATGTTGGGTGTTGTTGGTTTGGGGAAGGAAGTAGCAGTCTGAGCACATTTCTTGTACACCTGCTGTTTGCCTGGCTCTGTGCCAGGGGCTCCACAAGGGCGCTCGTGAAATCTGTACAATAAGCCAGAGGCAGGTGGACTTCCCATCCCTGTTTTGCAGATAAGGAACAGGTAGCTCAGGCCCAAGGCCGACTGTCTCCAAACCGTGTCTCTTCCCACAGCTCAGCTCTGCTTCTTGGAAAGGGAACTCCTGCTTTTAGGGTCCCAAGGGGCTGAGCCTTCTTTCCCTTTAATTAAGAGCAAGCGCATTTATCCTAAAAGCCCACAAATCTTGCTTTCTAAGGATCCTGAAGGTCAGGGTGCCAGTTTAGAATTCCTTAAAGGTGGAAGAGTCAGAGGAGGTAGGGACCCTCACACAAGCAGTTTTACACACTGGACTGTGAGAAGCTTCCGGAGTTGTGCTGTGTATATGTCCAGTCCGATAGTAGGCATGTCCACCACTGGGCCTGTTGGAATTCTCAGCCAGCCCCCACCAGAGAGGGGCCCAGCCAGCGCAATCAGTCACCCACAAAGGCGGGAAGGGACTTGTCTCCAAGGTGCCTTGCACAGGAGAGCCAAGTGACGGAGCCTAGGACTCATTTCTCAGGCTGCAGCCAGGAATCCCCAGTGGGCAGAGGGAAAGGGAAGGGGACTAGTGCTTACAGAGTGGCTACCATGGGAGGCAGCAGTGGTTGGTCCCAGTGTACAGCCAGGAAATTGATGGCTTGGCCGAGGCCTCCCAGCCAATCATTCTCTCTGTGTGCAGCCCACACTCCTCTGAACACAAACTTGGTCATGAGGCAGAGCAACCACATGGCAGGCACAGCCTCCAGGTGCCCCTCACCCTGCTGCTCCCTTGCCTCCAGCAAACACCCAGCATCTGTATGCCAGTTTGCTTTGGCAGATACTCTGAGCCCAGTGGTATGCAGGGTACGATTGTAACTGTAACCGTGTTCTTCTTACCAAAATCTGGACAAAGGTTTTGAGAGATTTTTTGCTCCTTCGGAACAGAGGTGGCTTGAGAAATGCTATTTGGACATTGGAACAGTGGACTAGAGTGACCTATGCTGTCCCTTTCCATTGTAGTAATTCATTTGATGACCATCTGGAGCCAGTTGCTTTCTCGTAAATTTGCTCATTCTCACGTATATTCATTCTTTTTGTTTTGTTTCAGCACGTTGGTTCTGGATCTTTAATATTTGTTTAGCTTGTTTTGATTTGCAAAGCACTTTTATACACATTATCTCAGTAGATCTTTATGCAACTTTGGGAAGTATTACTATTCTTGTCATCCTTGTTTTTCGGAAGAGGAAACTGAGGTTCACTGGTAGAAAGAGGCTTGACCAAGCTCACTGTGGCTGAGCTACTTATTCAATAAATATTTATTAAGTGCTGCTCTGTGCCTGGCAGTGAGCTGGCCCTGGGGAAACACTGACAGTCAGAGCTGCCTTAAAGACTTAGTTTCTGACCTCCCAGAGTCTGCAGCAGCAGCACACCGAGATCTAGCCAGGATCCACCCCAGGCTCCTAACCTGCATCCTGGGCCGTCTCCACTTCAGGTGCCTGTAGTTTGGGCCTGTGGCTTAGGTCTAGACTGTTGCAGCCTGTGAGCCCTTAGCCTGGAGCATCTTGGTATAAAGCAAGCCAAGGCATAAGTCTCTGCAAACCGAACTTCAAAAGTAACAAAAGAGGCTGGGCATGGTGGCTCACGCATGTAATCCCAGCACTTTGAGAGGCTGAGGCGGGCGGATCACCTGAGGTCAGGAGTTCGAGACCAGCCTGGCCAACATGGCAAAACCCAGTCTCTACTAAAAATACAAAAATTAGCCGAGCGTGGTGGTACATGCCTGTAATCCCAGCTACTCAGGAGGCTGAGGCGGGAGAATTGCTTGAACCCGGGAGGTGGAGGTTGCAGTGAGTTGAGATCGCACCATTGCACTCCAGCCTGGGCAACAGAGCAAGACTCTGTCTCAAAAAAAAAAGAAAGTAACAAAAGAGGTCTTCAGGAATGGCTTAATTATTAACAGGGTGAGGAAGGGCATCTCAGCAGAAGGCCATCTGCTCCTTCTCCCTGGGGGAACGTTGCCCAAGGGCTGCTTTACCTAAGATCCTTGTGTGAATTTTCTGCAGCCTCCAAATATTTGATTACACTCTGCACAGGTGTGGAGCTCTATGGCCATGTGCTGAGCTGGGGACCCTCCCCACCTCCTTTAATATTAAATGAGATGAAATAAAGTAAGGTCCTAGGATAGCAGGTCTGAAAAGGACTCTGGCCCAGCCCCTTCCTTTCCCATGAGTAGGAACCAAATCTCGGAGGAAAGGGACTTGCCAGGATCCCATACTGAGAGACCTTCCTTCCCCTTCCCCTCCCTTATCAGTTTCACTTAATTTCCCGTCCTTCCTGTAGGAACCCTCTCATCCCAGCTGTACATGGTCAACATTCAAAGCCTTCTTCAAATCCTTCCTATGCCTCAAAGTCAAGTTTTCCCACAGTCTTCCCTGACACTCTCCTCCACACCCCAGAGCCCCACAGTGTCCAGGCTTCCTCAGTCTCCTCTCAGAGGCTGACTGCCTGTTCTGCAAGGCTAGACCAGCAGCCCTTGAGGAGACATTTCAAAATCTGTGTGCCTGGGTCCTGCCTCCCCTCCCAACCCAGGGAGTCTGATACTTGAGATCTAGGAAGAGGCATCTCTGGATACGTTTTGCTGGAGGTTTTTTTTGTGTGTAAAAGTTATATTTTTACTGAAAAAGCAATACATGTATGTTGGTTAAAAAAAATTCAAACTTGGTTAAAAAAAAAAAAAAAAGCCCAGTGAAAAATTAGTCCCTGTCCTACCCAGACACCTAATCACTGTGACGAGTCTTGAGGTTTCCTTATAGAAATACTCAGCATCCACGTGCAGCTATTGTCAGTAACATCCCTTTTTATTACTTAGACAGTGGCATAGTCTCTCCCTACTTTTCTATACCTTGAATTTTTCATGTAAGTCTCTGTTGCAGGTTATTCTTGGTGGGCACATACAGGTTCATGGCCACCTTTGCTCCTGAGCATGTGGCTTTCCATTGACGGTTAGACCACCAGTTGTTTGTCCTCTACTCAAGGATGTTTAGCTTGTTCTCAATCTTGCTGCTGTAAACAGTGCTGCAGTGAACACCCTTTCCGGTGTGTCTCCATGCACGAGTGCATGTGTAGCTGTCGGAGCCATTTCTGCACACAGAATTACTCTTTCCAAGAGTCTGTGCGCTTAAAATTTTGTCATATATTTTTTAATTGCCTTCTGTTTCATTCTGAAAATGTATATATTTTAAAAGGCACCCCGCCTTCACCCCCAGATTCAAATTTGTTTCCTCCATGAGCTCCTCTCGTGCTGCACCTGCTTAGCAACGGTGAAGCCAGTGAGCTCATTCAAATATTTACTGACCTTGCCGGGCGCGATGGCTCATGCCTGTAATCCCAGCATTTTGGGAGTCCAAGGCAGGCAGATCACAAAGTCAGGAGTTTGAGACCTCTACTCAACCTGGCCAATATGGTGAAACCACGTCTCTACTAAAAATACAAAAATTAGCCGGGCGTGGTGGTGGGCGTCTGTAGTCCCAGCTACTCAGGAAGCTGAGGCAGAAGAATCACTTGAACCCGGGAGGCAGAGGTTGCAGTGAGCCAAGATTGCGCCTCTGCACTCCAGCCTGGGTGACAGAGCAAGACTCTGTCTCAAAAATAAATAAATAAATAAATAAACAAACAAACAAACTGACCTCCTGAATCCCAGTGCTGGCTTGGCTGCTATACTCCTGCCCTTCACTGAACCCCAGTTTTCCTCATCTGAATAGTTGGGAGACTCATTCCTGCCTTTCTCATGTCCCTGGCTATTTGGTAAACCAGCCAGTAGGAAGACATCGTGAAATGTATTAAAGTGGTCTTAGCTAGACAGAGTGGGCATGCCAGGGTCAGCAGAGATTCTGAAGTCTAGACCAGTTCCCTGGGTGGGCCGTTGTCAGTCCTAGCAGATGGCCAGGTCAGCCCTCAGGCTGGAAATTTTAGGGCAGCTATTGGTAGATGTCTCCTCTTGCTGTGCTGAGATAGGGTCAAGATCATACTTAGGCTTTTGTTGGAAGAACATACAAGATGAGAGAAAAAAAAAGATCATACTTAGGGGCTCCCTGAATTTGCTCTGCCCTAGGTTGCTGAGACCTCTAGAACCTGTGCAGGCTAAAGGAACTCACTCGGTAGATCCGAGAGAGGTGGTCAGGGAGACCAGGAGCATGTCTACACTGCCAGCAGATTTTTGCCTCCTCCCCCAAGCCAACAGGATGGCCCAAAAAGGCTCCCCCAGCAGATCATCTTTGCAGCTCCTTTTTTAGCTCCAGTGGCAGCAGGGATGAGGAAGGGAAAGTTCTATCATTTTTTTCTAATTTAAAATGACATTTAAAATCACTAGCCTAGTGGGGGCCAGGTGTGGTGGCTCATGCCTGTTATCCCAGCACTTTGGGAAGCCAAGACAAGTGGATCACTTGAGCTCAGGAGTTAAAGACCAGTCTGGGCAACATAGCGAAACGCCGTCTCTATAAAAAAATATAAAAATTAGCTGGATGTGGTGCACACCTGTATTCTTAGCTGCTTGTGGGGCTGAGGTGAAAGGATCACTTGAGCCCAGGAGGTCAAGGCTGCAGTGAGCTGTTTGTGCCACTGCACTCTAGCCTGGGTGACAAAGCAAAACCCTGTCTCAAAAAAAAAAAATCACTAGCTTAGTTCCTCCCTCCTATTTTATCAATAGAAAAACTGCAGCCTGGAGAAGTTGAAGATCTCCTCCCAAGTCTCCCAGTGAACTTGACAGGTCTCAGCTCACTTCTGCTTGGATTAGAAGCCAGGCATTTGACTCTCCTAGTCCTTAACTCTCAACATCTTTCCCAAATTGTTCTAGTCGTTAAAGTTTCACTTTGGGGTTAAAAACCAAAGTGAAAGAAAAATGGCAAAGCAGGAAGCAGCCACTTCAGACCCAGCCCAGGCTGAGGGGACGCTCTGAGGGACCCAGGCCCAGGTGGCCTCATGAGGAGGGGAGCAGGCCTTTTCCCTACCCACTCCCACCCTTGCTGTGGGAGCTTGGCTGGGGTAGGGACTGGGTGGGGCCCCGCAGGGAGAGGCGCCAGGCTACAGACAGGCGGTGGCGTCCTGGCCTGGCCCACTGCTGTCTGGGAGACAGCCAGTAGGATGGGTTCTCTGGTGAAGTCAGCCCCATGTGGGTGTGGTCCCAGCTGGGCTCCAGGTAGGCCTTTTAAACTCCCGTCCTTCCGGGGCAGAGCTGAGCTGGAGTTGGGCCTCTGTCAGCTTGGGAAAGAAATCCTGGCTTCCCAAACCCAGCTTTCACAGAGCATTTCACTTTCCCTGAAGGTAAGAGCCAGTGCCCTGTCTTTACCATGAAAACTCTTAAACTTTTGGTCACTGTGGGCACTTACTTACCTCCTATAGTTTCTTTTTGGGACCCAGATGGCCTGAAAGCCAAAGGATGGAGGAGCTGGAACTGCTGGCTTCTCACCATTTTATGTCACTGAGTTGATGGGTGGCCTCAGGCAAGACCCTTCCCTTCTCTGGCCTGCAGATTCCTCATTTGTTTGTCAGCAGGAGGGAGCTCCTTCTATCTCTGCTATTAAGTTGAATTTGGTTCCTGGAAGCTGGTGAGAGAGTATCGTAACACCCAGTTTGGTTGGCCTGTGTCTTTCAGATATTAACTGTTACCTGATTAGCTGGGGTCTCAAGTTCCTATTTCCTGTGCTTTTACTAAGGAAATTCTCAGACTTATCAATGCAAATATGGTATCAATTTTGTTGCTAGACCAAATATGATTTTTTAAAATAGAGATTTCCCACTATGCTACCCACGCTGGTCTCAAACTCCTGGGCCCAAGCAGTCTGCCCGCCTTGGCCTCCCAAAGTGCTGGGATTACAGGTGTGAGCTACCGTGCCTGGCCAGCAAATACGATTTTTATATACCTCTCTTCTCCTTTGCACAGTCACGGGGTCCCTAAGTACAGAGCTGGAGTCCAGTCCCTAAGGGCACCTATTGAGCATACAGTAGGTGATCAGGAAGCCCACACCCCAGAAGTCATATGTACCTATAGTTAAGAGCATCTCTGTAGAGTTGGACTGCTGGGGTTCAGTTCCTGGGCTGCCAGCTAGAGCTGTGAGACCTTGGACAAGGTACTTAACCTCTCTGGGCTTGTTTCTTCACCTGCAAAATAGAGATGCTAATAATACCTGACTGTAGTCCAGCATGAGGACAACAGAAACTTGTGCAAAGCACTAAGCACAGTGCCTGGTACAGAGGAAGCATTTGAGAAGTATTAGCTGCTGCTGTTACTGACATCCAGGGGGAAAGAGAAGACTTGAAATAGCCAAAAACTGTCCATGTCCCATGCCTGGAAAGATGTAGATGGATTGGGTGGGCTGTTTGGAGTGGAGTCAGTTATTTGATGGCTGTTTGCCAAGTGCAGGGCTCTTATGGGGAAAGGTGGCCTGGGTTAGGGGAGGGGCGAATGCTCTACCTGAGGGAAGGGGAAGAAGGACAGACTGTCCAGGGTTCAGGACACCCAAGATCAGGCTGGAGAATCTATCCAGGGCTGTCAGAGTCTGCCAGGTATGTGGAGCTAGAGTTTTGTCTGCAGGGTCATCACTCCATCTGGGCAGTTTCCTACTGGGGGCTGTGACGAGGACCTATTATTGACTGTGGAGAATAGGTTGGATAGTTCTAGCCTCTCCTGGAACTTTCTTGCCTTCCCCCTGGCGTGGCTGTTGCCCTGCACAGGGATGCAGTAATAGGAGTTGTCTGCCTGCCTGTGGAGTGCAGACCAAGGTGGGGTGGGGAAGAGGGGCCTGTCTGACATCACCCAATAAAGGTAGGGCTGCCACCGTTGCTGCTGTCCCAGCAGTTTCTTTAAAAGAGGCACATGCAGCAGTGTGTGGGAAGGGTGGGAGGTGGAGGGCAGAGATTGGGCTCCTCCCTCCTTCCTACCCCACCTTCACTTCTCTTTCCAAACAATCAGCCATTCATTTACTTGAGTGCCAAGTGCTGTGCCAGGAGCCAGGGAGAGACTAGGGAACAAGATTGACTTCCCTCCAGCTTGGAGTCCCCACCCAAGCAGGTAACAAATAAACAGGATACTATCTAATCTGTTAGTGATGAGAACCCTAAAGGAAACAAGTAGATGCTGAGAGATTGGGGAAGGCATCTCAGGGAAAGTGACTGCTGAATGGGAAGGAGGCAGTCAAGGGCCAACTGGGAGGTGTCACGACCCTGAGGTGGGGGTATCTTGAGGGAACAGGAGAGGTAGGGTTTACATCTGGAGCAGTCTCAAGGTCAGGCAGGACCCTGGGGGTCTCGGTGAACCTAAAGAGGTGTGATAATGAATGTACTGCAAGTGAATATGTTTATATGTTTCTTCCTTTTTTTTTTTTTTTTTTTTTTTTTGAGATGGAGTCCCGCTCTGTCGCCCAGGCTGGAATGTAGTGATATGATCTTGACTCACTGTAGCCTCGCCTGCCGGGTTCAAGTGATTCCCCTGCCTCAGCCTCCTGAGTAGCTGGGATTACAGGTGCCTGCCACCATGCCTGGCTAATTTTTGTATTTTTAGTAGAGATGGGATTTTGCCATGTTGACCAGGCTGGTCTCGAACTCCTGACCTTGTGATCCGCCCGCCTCGGCCTCCCAAAGTGCTGGGATTACAGGCATGAGCCACCAAGCCCGGTTCTCCATACAATCTCTTACCCAATTCCTGTCCAAGATTCTATGATACTAACACATCCATTACTGCCTTTGTACACCTCTGATATTTATTTTCTGTTTGGATTATTTTTCTTTTATTTATATTTGCTGAATTTCAGTAAAGAGATTGTAGGCAGATTATTAACCAGCCCTTGCTCACAAATACAGTTAACTCAAATCAGAAAATGTTAAAAAATGCTTAGTTTTAAATATTTTATTTGTGACTTTTAGGTTTGGAATGAGTAAAATCAAAGCAGTTTGATAACTGCTGGGGCTCATTCTTCAGTGGGCCGCTCATTAGTCTATTTTTAACACTGTCTTAATGACCATCTTAACCTTTTTTTTGTTTGTTTTGAGACAGAGTCTCACTCTGTCGCCCAGGCTGGAGTGCAGTGGCGCGGTTTCGGCTCACTGCAACCTTCGCCTCCCGGGTTCAAGCAATTCTCGTGCCTCAGCCTCCCGAGTAGCTGGATTGCAGGCACGTGCCACCACACCTGGTTAATTTTTGTATTTTTAGTAGAGACAGGGTTTCACCATGTTGGCCAGGCTGGTCTCAAACTCCTGAGCTCAGGTGATCCACCTGCTTTGGCCTCTCAAAGTGCTGGGATTACACACGCGCCCGGCCCATCTTAACCATTTTTAAGTGTGCAGTTCATTGGCACTAAGTACATTCCCATTGTTGTATAACCATCATCACTATCCGTCTCTTTAACTCTTCATCTTCCCAAACTGAAACTCTGCGCCTGTTAAACACTAACTCCCCATTACCCCCTTGCCTGGTCCCTGGCAACCACCTTTTTTTTCTTTTTTTTTTTTTTTGAGACACAGTCTCGCTCTGTCTCCCAGGCTGGAGTGCAATGGCGCTCTCTTGGCTCACTGCAACCTCCACCTCCCAGGTTCAAGCAATTTTCCTCCCTCTGCTTCCCGAGTAGCTGGGATTACAGGCATCTGCCACCATGCCCGGCTAAATTTTTATATTTTTAGTAGAAACAGGGTTTCACCATGTTGGTCAGGCTGGTCTCAAACTTCAGACCTCCGGTGATCCACCCGCCTCAGCCTCCCAAAGTGTTGGGATTACAGGCGTGAGCCACCGCACCTGGCCAGCAACCACCATTCTTTCTATGAATTCTATTACTCTAGGTATCTCATTCACTAGCCCAATTTTTTTTTTTTTGGTTTTTTTTTTTTTGAGATGGAGTTTCGTTCTTGTTGCCCAGGCTGGAGTGCAATGGCACAATCTTGGCTCACCGCAACCTCCGCCTCCCGGGTTCAAGCAATCTCCCAAGTAGCTGGGATTACAGGCATGCACCACCATACCCGGCTAATTTTGTGTTTTTAATAGAGACTGGGTTTCTCCATTTTAGTCGGGGTGATCTCAAACTCCTGACCTCAGGTGATCCGCCTGCCTCAGCCTCCCAAAGTGCTGGGATTACAGGCGTGAGCTACCATGCCCAGCCCTCTCTGGCCCATTTTAAGGAGATATATTTGAAGGGCAGCTGAGGGGAATGCTCTGAATAATTAACTCTTATGGTAGCGATTAATTCTCCAAGTTTGTTTTTTTCTCTTTTTTCTTTTTTTTTTTTTTTTTAAGACAGAGTCTCTGTCACCCAGCTTGGAGTGCAGTGGCGCAATTTCGGCTCCCTGCGACCTCTGCCTCCTAGGTCCAAGTGATTCTCCTGCCTCAGCCTCCCAGGTAGCTGGGATTACAGGCACCCGCCACCACACCCGGCTAATTTTTGTATTTTCAGTAGAGAGGGGTTTCACCATGTTGGCCAGGCTGGTTTTGAACTCCTGACCTCAAGTGATCCACCCGCCTCTGCCTCCCAAAGTGCTGGGATTACAGGCATGAGCCACCATGCCCAGGCAATTCTCCAAGTTAATGCACAATGCACATCTAAGCTTATGTGTGGCCTTATCCTGGCAGAATTGCTAAGGGACTGATCATCTGGGAGAGCCTCCTCTGCAGAGGTAGCCTTGGTTCCAAAGCCCCTGGTGGCTTTGAGGAGCCTGGCCACTGCCCCCTATGGAGGCAGGATAATGGGATGAGGAAGGCTGTGGATCTGATCACAGGACCCAAGCATAATTCCTTCATTAGCTACTTGCTCTAGGATTTGAGCCAAGTCCCTCCACCTGCCTCAGCCTCAGCTTCCTCTTCTGGGAAATGGACAATACTTTCCAACATATTTATGACTCAGAGTCAATGAGACAGATGATGGACTTCCTTTGCAGTCTTGAGAATCCTAGCACAGTGTTTGGATGCAGTTAAATGCAAGGAAAATAGGACTCCTGATCCCAATTTGTAGAAGTAGTGGAGACCCAGAAATACAGGGACTTGCCCAAGGTCATACGGCACTTCACTGGTAAAATTGGGCTGAAACCCAGCTACCCTCCACAAGTTGCAGCTATTTAAGGTTTCTTGTTGGTCAGTCTTTCGAAGGACAGTAGACTTGAAATAGATGTTTGCTTTTCCGTCTTACTGGATTTGAAACATTTCTCAAGAAGCTCCAGTGTTGATGGGCCTGTGAGGGAGGATAGAGGGTAAAGATTTGGGTAGGGGATAAAGACAATAATTCTGTGTCATAGGACTAGAGTCCTAAATGACTTCCATGGTGATCATCTTGTCCAGGGACAGCAAATATCTTGCACTGGGCAATTACCCCTCCTACTGGACCCACGGCAGACAGCATCAGCCACAGCACTCCCATTGACCCCTGGATACAGCGTGAGGAGTCTTCTCAACACAGGCAAAACCAATCAACCGGAAGTAGCATGCCCAGTGGAATCTGTGCCCTCCCTAATCTAGTGCAGTCCCCTGCTTTTACAGATGGGTGGCAGTCCTGGGAGGGGAAAGGACTATGAAGGGCAAGTGATGTCACAGGTCTCTTTGTGAGAGCAGAAAGGAGTCTGGCAGGACAGTTTGAAGCCTTCGGAAGTATGTTTGCAAAAACATCAGGGCAGAGCAGCTCCCAGGGGGTAGATGTTATCAAGGTAAAGTCTGTTTTCTCCAGATGTTTCTTGGGATGCTGCCTGGCCTCAGGATGTTTATGAGAGTGTACTGTAGTCAGATTCCACCAACCAGAGCAGGAGGACAAACTTGGCTATCTACAGCAGCTGCTAAGCTTTGTAGGAATGTATGTGTCAGTCTTGCCGAAGCAAGCTTGTATTTTTACTACTTGTGAGGCTGGATCCTGTGAAGGTTGCATTCTGGAAGTTGAAACCTGTAGGGTTTGTACTCACTTAGCAGATAGAACATGACTCACTGTGTGATCCCGAACAGAGCCTTCAACCTCTCTGAGCCTCCTTTTTCCTTAGTAGCACAGGGGTGATGATGAAAACATCTCCTTGAGGGGATCAAATGTAAGATGCAGAGGTTAGGACCTCAGATGGTGATTGGGCTACTGCAATAACCACCAATTCCTAAGCAGGTGAAAAACATCTGGCAACTGTGATTATTAGCCACTAATGTTCAGCCACTCCTCAGTGTGGCTGATCCTGTGCCATTGTTGGGGCAGAGTTCTATGACAGGATGGGGTGGTTGGTGACCTTCTGATTGGTAGATGTTCTTTCAAAGAGATCTTCCCAGATGTTACCATGTTGTGCTTTCAGAGGTAGTTGAGAGGAAAATTGAGTGGGGCGGGCTCTGTGGGCATGAGGGGACATATAGTCAAGACTTGTTCCAGCATCACTGTCATCTGCTTGCCAAGTTGTCTCTTACTCTTCTCTACTTAGAGTCTTCAAAGTCTTCTAGGATGAGGGCTCTGCCAGCCTGTGTCATTTTTAGGGTGAAATGAGAGGGTGGGGTTCTGCCTCCTAAGTGTCAACAGGCATTCACCTGGGTACCTCTTTTGAGCCAGGATTGGAGGTCACAGGGATGCCACCCTGCCTTTAGGAGGCTCAGGGTCTAAAGGAGGAAGCAGAAAAGTAAAGAGGTTTGTAAAAATAGTGTGGTGGGCAAGGGCCTGTGGTGTGCCTGAATGTGGGATGTTGTTCAGTGAGTGAGCCAGGGCAGGGGCCTGGGAAGACTGTTAGGGAAGGCTTTTTGGCAGGAGTGATGCTGGAACTGATACCTAAAGGAGGAGGCAGAATCAGTGAGGAAGAGGGTATTCAGGCAGCACAGAGGCCTGGAAGCTGAGCATGGTGTGTTGGCATGAAGGGGGTGATGGAGAGTTAGAGGGGTGATTGACAAGGCAGAGAGGCCAGTGGTCCCTACACTAAAATGTTAGAATGGTGCTGCTACAGCACGGTGTCGAGGGGCTGGATGGTTGGGGGTGCTGGGCAGGGCAATGAATCTTCCCGAACTTAGTCCTTGGACAGGATGAGACCCCTCATTTCTGCCCCAGGCCAGAAATCCTCAGCTTCTGGCTTGCAGAGTCCATGGAGGGTCTGGGATTGGGCAGCAGCTCCGTGGGCCCTTTGCTCAGGAGATGTTTAGGCTCCTCAGGCAATTGTAATGACAGTTTCTCACCTGCCAAGCCCTTTCCCACCTGTCTTAGGAAACTCACAGCAGTCCTAGGGCAATAGACAGGGCAAGCCGCATTATTCTCATTTTATAGATGGGAGAAATTCAGACCCAGGAGCTTAAGTCATACACTGAATGAAGGCTGATTCCAGGGATTCCTACCCTACTGGCAGTTTCTGTCATAGCAGATATTTTGAAGGGGGCAGGGTAGCAAGTATCAGCTGATCTCATATTCTGAGGATGGATTTATCATCTCAGATGGGAGCTCTTGTGCAGCTAGACTTCCCAGACGAAGGTGTTTTACTTCCTGACTTTGCTGTCTGAAGCCCTGGTGTTAGTCCTCACAAGATTTCCCATGTGGCTAGGCTGTGTGAACATTCTCATTTTGTATTTCGCTGTTTGTTGATAACAATTCTCCGGAGGTAGGGGGGTAAAAAAGACCAGTGGCTCACGCCTGTAATCCCAGCACTTGGAAGACCAAGGTGAGATGATGGCTTGAGCCCAGGAGTTTGAGATCAGTCTGGGCAACATAGTGAGACCCTGTCTCTACAAAAAATTAAAATTAAAAAAATTAGGAGCAGTGGTACATGTCTGTAGTCCTAGCTACTTGGGAGGCTGACGTGGGAGGATCAGTTGAGCCCAGGAAGTTGAAGCTACAGTGAACTATGATCACACCCTGTACTCCAGCCTAGGTGACAGAGTGAAACCCTGTCTCTAAACAAAAAGTTGGCTGGGCACGGTAACTCAACGCCTGTAATCCCAGCACTTCAGGAGGCCTAGGTGGGAAAATTGCTTAAGCCCAGGAGTTCTAGTCCAGCATGAGCAACATAGTGAGACCTCATCTCTACAAAAACTAAAAAAATTAGCCAGGCATGGTGGTGCACCCCTGTGGTTCCAGTTACTTGGGAGGCTGAGGTGAGAGGATTGCTTGAGCCCGGGCTATCAAGGCTGCAGTGAGCTGTGATCATACCACTGCACTCCAGCCTGGATGACAGTGAGACTGTCTCAAAAAAAAATGTTGAACTATGAATGTCATGCACACAAAGATGATGTGTGGTATCACATCCAGAACTGGATGTAAAGTAGAAGGGCAAAGAGCGTCTCAGGCCCGGTAGGAATCTTAAAAGTCACACCCATGGGGACTTCAGTTTCCTCCCTGGCATCCATCCTGCCTGTGTCTAGCCTGGCTGGCCATTTTCTAGGCCCTTCTTCCATCTTTGGCTAGCTCTGCTTCTTAGAAAGCTCCTCTTTATAATTAGTCAAAATCTACTTCCATTAACAATCCCCACCTTCCTTTTCCCCTCTGATTGTAGTGTGACCCTCTGGGGCCACATGTGTATTTGACAGTCTTTTAGGTATTTGAGGACAGTAGCCATGCCCTTTTAAATTGTCTCTCTTCTCCAGGGTGACCATCCTAGCCTCTCCAAGCCATCCCTCACTTTACGCTAAGCACAACTTTTGGTGCATATGTGTCACACGCCCCGTTTGTGACAAGTCCGTCCCAGACACACTAATCACTTGTTGAATCAGTCCTGGGCTTTCTCATTCAACTCCATATGGCTGCCACAGTGCCCAGTCAGTGGAGGAGGCTTTTCATTGTCATCTCCACATTTCTATGGGTTTCTTGAGGACAAGGACTACTCATTCTGGGTCCCTAGTGGCTGGCACTGTGCATGGCTTTCCCTCTGTAAATAAGCACTTGCTGGAATGGGATGGAGTTGAGACTTCTCCCTGTGTGGATCACCTTCTGTCTTCAGGTTCCAGTTTGACGATATCCCTTGCCTGGAATTACCTATGATACCCTCAGTATTATCCAGAGTTCAGTGGGGACTGCGCCCTCTCTGGTCCTGTGACTTTCCTGTAACAGTGCATCCTCAGTGTCTGTGGTCAGCTGACGTCACTAAGCCATTTTTCCACATATGCCGCTTTTCTTGTGTAATTGTCTTACTTGGGTTCCCAAACTCAGAGTCTTAATATAAGCTCTGAGGGAAAAAAAATCCCTCTGTTTTTCTGTGTCTCTGTCCCCCGGGTGTGCCTGGCACAGAGACAGGCAGCATTACCTCTGCTGACCTGAAGTGAACTCACGGTTTTCCCCATTCAGTCCTGCACTATTCGTCTCATCCCAACTCTCGGCTGCCCAGGGATCTTGGCTCCTACTCCTGTCACCTGATATGCCACCTGCCACTCTAGGCCCAGTGAATGAGCTTGTTAACACTGCCTTTCTATTCTGGGATTCGCTTGGTCATTCAGAATGGTGAAAGAGGCCAGCAATCGAGGTGCACAGGGCCTGGCAGCGTCTGGCTTTGCACACTGGACACACAGCCTATGACAGTTGGTGAAAGCCGGGCTTTTGTGACCTATCGCCAGGGTTTGAAGTCAGCCCTCCATTGACATCAGCCCTCCAGAAGTGAGGGTGGTTTTTTTGAGGCTCTTTCCAAGTAATACTTCCCAGGCTGGGCTCTGGGATCTTAGGGCTTTGGAAAGGTAGCAGCAAAGCTCGTATGATACAGCCAGTATTTGAAAAGCCACATTTTGTATTCTCTACCCTCAGTCCTTCACCAGACCAAGCGGGCTGCACATGTCAAGTTTTTGCACTGGGCTGGAGCCGAGGCAGCTTTGTAACTGGGCGGTTTCTCCTGCTCACTAGCACCTGCTTCTAGTCGGTTGGTTTTTTGTTTTTGTTTTTGTTTTTTGAGACAGGGTCTAACTCTGTTGTCCAGGCTGGAGTGCAGTGGAGTGATCTTGGTTCACTGCAACCTCTGTCTCCCGGGTTCAAGTGATCCCCACACCTCAGCCTCCTGAGTAGCTGGGATTACTGGCATGAGATACCATGCCCGGCTAATTTTTGTATTTTTAGTAGAGACGGGGTTTCACCATGTTGGCCAGGCTGGTCTCAAACTCCTGACCTCAAGTGATCCCCCTGCCTCAGCCTCCCAAAGTGCTGAGATTACAGGCATGAGCCACCATGCCCGGCCAAATGGTTATAGCTTTGATAAACAACAAGATCGTGATTTAGTAACAGTAGCTTGGGCGCTACCATCTCTTTAAAGCTTGGATTCCTAGGGATGATGGTAATAAGGTGTCCAGGGTGGGCTGGGGCAGGGACCACTGAGCAGAGCTCTTGGCAGAGCAGACTCTGCAGGTGGGTCTCTGAGGATAAATAAAATGATGTTTGTGGCAGATTCCAATACATAATGGGTGAGGAGTGGATGGTTCCTGACAGGCTGCTTACTGGATATGGCTGCAGTGGTAGTAGAAATGGTTTTTCAGAAACTACATGCTATTTCGACATACTATTTGGAGGTCAGTGGTCAGGGGCTAGAGGAGGCAGAGCTCAGCTACGGGAGGATGCCTCCCTGAATGCCCGGAACTGGTGTTCTCCAGGCTGGGGGGAAACCAGGAACATTCCCACACTCATAGCCCCAGGCAAGGGTCCCTGCTCTGCTGCCAGATCCTCAGCTAGTGCATTTGCCTTCCTGGTCCTTTTTTATGTGTACTGTGAGAGAGTGAATTAGTCTGGTAGGTCTCAGAATACCATGTGGGAATTCTGTACAGAGAAAAAAGGGGAAATGGGGCTGTTCTGAGGGACCTGGGGTGGGGTGAGAGTCCAAAGAGCCTTCCCCAGGCCCCCTTGGGAATCCCCAGAACCAGACTCAGCCACACTGGAGAAGTCCTAAGTGGCTGGGAACCCATGTGAGTGGTTCCGGTGTTCCTGGTGAGAGAGTCAGAGCATGTGGGGCCATGTGTCTGGAAGCAGGACATGAAGGAGGACAGTGGACAGGCAGCATGGGCACCATAGCCATGTGCTGGGGTTCTGCACCAGGGGTCACCAGGCCCCTGTCCTCATGGTCAGCAGAGCCAGAGCTGCCACCCTCTAACCCACTCAGGAAATAGTCAAACCCTGCCTGAAGACCCCAGGAATAAAGGGCCCATTTAGGCCCTTTTAGGCCCTGACTGGGGAACTGGCCTGGCCAGGATCTCAGCCAGGATCTGGCAGGTGGCACCTAACTCCCAGCCCTGGAGGGCGTGGCTAAAGAGCAGCTAAATGCACTGGCTCTGGGAGGAAAGCCTGGGCTCAAATTCTGGCTTTTCCACTTCCTGTCTGTGTAATCCTGGGCTACTCACTTCTCTGAGCATCAGGGGTTTTTTGTTTGTTTATTTTTTCTCCTTGAAATCAGAATGGTAGGCCTGGTGAAGAGTTGGTGAGCCGATATAAAGTGCTTCATGCTAGGCCAGTTCATGTCCAGCCCTCTGTCAGTGGGAGATGTCATGGACAGCCAGCAGACAGCTTCCCACCCGCTGAGGACCTGCCGCCCTGGACTGTGGGTGTGCCTAGAAGCATTGCTTAACGTCTTCTCTGACTCCTGTGACCCCAACATGTCAGGAAAAAAGCCCCTCATACCCTTGACCCCAACTGGGGAGTGAGCAGCTCTCCTAAGGAGCAGCTGGGGTGGGGTGGAGGCATTGCTCTGGCAACTGAGCAGGTCCCTCTCAGGCCTCTGCTCCAGGCCCCTGAAGGAGGGTGGCTGTCTGCACTCTGGATACAGCTCTCCTGCCACCTGTGTCCTGGTGCCAAGAGCCTGAAACCAGACCTGGCCTTCCGGCCAAAAGGGACTTCTCTGCTTTCACCCAGCCGGAACTGAGACACCACTAGAAGTTCCTCCTGGCTGCCTCCACCTCAAGGTTCCCACCAGGCTCCTGCCTTTCTGAGAGGAGGCTCTTATGGACAGTCTTCCTGGGGAGCAAGGGAGGGGGCTGGAGCCCTAGAAGGAACAAGGAGGTCTGGGGCAGCTGCTGTGGCAGTGATAGACTCGTGTGCCATGGGCCACTGCCGCTGCACGTGCACCTGCATTGTATTTCTTAAAATTATAAATTAATACCATTTGAAAATTCAGAGGAGTTTTTTTGCCAATTGATTTTTTTTCCACTGACTGTTCCTCAAATGATTCTTCTATTGATGTATAATAGATATACACATTTTCAGGGTAGATGTGATATTTTAATATATCCATATAATGTGTAATGATCAAATAAGAGTAATTAGGATATCCATCACCTTAAACATTTTTCTATGTGCTGGGAACATTCAAATTATTTTCTTTGGCCGGGCGAGGTGGCTCGCGCCAGTAATCCCAGCACTTGTGGAGGCCAAGTCCAGAGGGTTGCTTGAGCCCAGGAGTTTGAGACCAGCTTGGGCAACAAAGACCCCATCTCTACAAAAAATTAAAAATGAGCCAGGCATGATGGAGCACGCCTGTGGCCCCAGCTACTTGGGAGACTGAGGTGGGAGGATCATTTGAGCCCAGAGGTCAAGGCTGCAGTGAGCCATGACAGAGTGAGACCCTGTCCCCCCCCCAAAAAAAAAAAAAAAAAACTGCTAGCTAATTTGAAATGTATATTTTAAAATCCAGATTTCTGGTACATTTGGCAGCTCTGACAACGCTGAGCCCAGGTTTCCAACATGGCAGCTGTGAGCCAGAAAGGGTTGATGCCCTGTGCACATTTGAACTGTGACCCCCATTCAGGGACAACCCACTTAGTTTACAACTGTGGAAACTAAGGCCCAGAAGGGACTCAGGCCCTGTGCAGAGTACACAGCCCACCAAGGCCAGCATTGATTTTAGATCCTGGCAGCCTGGACTTGCAGAGCAGAGCTTTCTGCGCTGCCACTCATAAGAGTAAAAAGCCTCTTCTCCCATCTGTAAAGCATCAGTGATAATTACCACTCCTCCCAGAGCTGTGTCAGGATAAAGTAGCACCTGGCCCAGGCCTCAGTAATGATTCTTTTAAATCTATACAAATGCTACACCTTGCCTGGAAAGTGTTGCTGGAAGCACCACATGCTTTCTCTGCCACTTTTCAGAAATGATTATTTTTCACACACTTTCCATTGCTCCGTGCCGAGGGTTTGTTGCACTCTCATTCCCACAGCTTCATTGCCCAGCTTCAAGCAGATTTGCTCAAGGCTCTACCTCCCACCAGACTGTGCTCCTGTGTGTGGTGGGGCGTGATCTGAAGGTTCAAAGCCCTGGCCCTGGGGATTAGATCCAAACTAAAAGACCAGGAATAAATCATTCTGCTTCCATGTGCCTCTGTTTACCCAGTTGTGAAATAGGGGTTTGTTCATTCGTTCAGTAAATATTTACTGAGCCCAACCATGTATTGAGCCTGGTGCTGAGAAAGCACCATGATTATATAAGATACTCAAGGTCCCCACCATCAGGGACCTGTATCAGATACTCAGGTTCCCTATCTGGTAGAGGAGAGAGACCAAAGACGTGTGAGCTAATAAATGACCAGTGCTTGAATGAAACAAGCAGAGTCCTTAAAGAATAATAGCTTTAGACTGGATGGTCAGGGAGGCCCTCACTGAAGACATGCTACTTGAGCTGGACCTAAAATCATGATGAGAAGGAGCAGACATGCCAACATGAGGGTGAAGTTAGTTTCAGACAGGGCATGGCGGGTCCAAAGGCCCCACGTGGGAACATGCTTGGAGCATTTGAGGAATAGCAAAAGGCTGGTGTGGCTGGAATGGAATTAGGGAGGGGAGGGTGGGCCAGTTCCTATTGTAGGCTGAGGTAAGCAATGTGGATTTTATTCTGTATGGAATGGGGAGCCTTTTTTCTGAGATGGAGTTTTGCTTCTGTTGCACAGGCTGGAGTGTAGTGGCGCAATCTCGGCTCACTGCAACCTCCACCTCCCAGGTTCAAGTGATTCTCCTGTTTCAGCCCCCTGAGTAGCTGGGATTACAGGCCTGCGCCACCACACCCGGCCAATTTTTTGTATTTTTAGTAGAGGCGGGGTTTCACCATGTTGGCCAGGCTGGTCTCAAACTCCTGACCTCAGGTGATCCGCCCGCCTCAGCCTCCCATATGCTGAGATAACAGGTGTGAGCCACCTCACCCGGCCTGGAATGGGAAGCCTTTGAAAAGCTTCAGAAAAGGGGAGAAGCAATCCAGTTTGAGCTTTTAAAAACTGTCAGGGTTCCAAGAGTGATTGTGGGTAAGATGGGCCATAGAGAAAACAGGGAGGCAAAAGACCAGACCTGCTGGGGTGGAGAGACGCTGGTCTCTGTTAGCTGTGCTTTTGCGGTAGAGAGGTGAGGCTCTGCAGATGGAGGAGGGTGGAAGGAGGAGATGGGAATTTCCATGCTTCTGGAGTGTATAACTGAGTGCTCAGGGCCACCTCTCTGGGAGAGCAAGGCTGATGTGAAGGAGGAGAGGATTCAGATTCATTCTGGACACACTCAGCTTGAATGGCCTTGGCACTTCCTGGCACAGCTGCCTAGTGCACTGGGACTCTTGAGATAGTAGGTGATACTCCCTCCTAACTGCTTTCAGTGCCTGTGCACTGTAAAATTCTCTGCCCATGGGCCAGTCTGGAGGGACTTCATGAGAAATGGGATGCTATGGGCAGGAAGAAGGTGCCTCTGTTCCCATTGCTGCTTAGAGCAGCCCAAGGAAGCTGAGGATCCTGAGAGGAGGCAGCCTTCCTTGGATCTCCTTTCCTCAATCCCTATCCTCCCTCCACGAGCTAAGGTACCTAAGTTACATTTTGCCAAACTGTGCCCCACTCAGCATCTGTCCTCCCATGCCTTGGACTGTCCCGCCCTGCTCCTTTGCTCACGGAGGATCCCTTCACCAGAAAGCTCTGTATTTCCTTGCCACTCAGTGACTCTCGCCACCCATCTAGACGCAGGCAACCTTAGTGTCTTCCAGAAAGGCCCCCAGATTGCCTCCCAGAAGGCAATCACTTTCTCCTTAATCCAGAAACCATGGTAACAAAATTGGCATGGGCCCACCCCAAGATCAAAAAGTACCTCATGCCTGTCAGCTCCTTGGCTCCTACCCGGAGCACATTGAGTATCACATCCTATTTTTATGGGTAAAACAACTGCCATGTAAAAGGCAGTTAGTGCGCCGGGCGCGGTGGCTCATGCCTGTAATCCCAGCACTTTGGGAGGCTGAGGTGGGTGGATCACGAGGTTGGGAGTTTGAGACCAGCCTGGCCAACATGGTGAAACCCCGTCTCTACTAAAAATACAAAAATTAGCTGGGCATGGTGGCGCGCGCCTATAATCCCAGCTACTCAGGAGGCTGAGGCAGGAGAATCGCTTGAACCCGGGAGGCGGAGGTTGCAGTAAGCCAAGATCGCTCCACTGCACTCCAGCCTGGGCAACAGAGTGAGACCCTGTCTCAAAAAAAAAAAAAAAAAGCAGTTAGTGCGGCAGAGGGGCCATCGAGTAGTGGTCAGCCTTCAGGCACCCCGGTTTCAGGCCGCGGCCTCAGCACTGCCTAGCTGGGAGGTGAGTGCAGGCAAATCTCCACCTCTCTGTAACATGGGGCATTTGCATTTGGGAAATAGGAACCTCCTTCATACTGGTTTTGAGGATTCAGTCAGCTAAAGGATAGCTAAAGTAGATTCTCATTCACTGTAGTTATGTTCACAGAGTCATAGTGAATGCTAAACCATTGCTCTTCTGGGCAATATAGGGTCACTGCAAGCCTGTGGTCATAATGTTTCTACCAACCAACCAATCAATCCATAACCTTGTTTTATGTGTGTCTCTGTTGAAAGATTTTTTTTTTTTTTTTTTGAGACAGGGTCTCTTGTTGCCCAGGCTAGAGTGTGCAGTGGTGCAATCTTGGCTCACTGCACCCTCTGCCTCCCAGGTTCAAGTGATTCTCCCACCTCAGCCTCCCAAATAGCTGGGACTACAGGCATCCACCACCACACCCAGCTAATTTTTGTATTTTCAGTAGAGACGGGGTTTTGCTATGTTGGCCAGGCTGGTCTCCTGACCTCAAGTGATCTGCCCGCCTCAGCCTCCCAAAGTGCTGGGATTACAGGCGTGAGCCACTGTGCCCAGCTGAAAGATTCTTTACTTAATATACTATTGATTCATTAACATTGAACTCATGGCCAGCAGCACTATGACTCATGCATGGATGAAGTGTACCTAACACTTTTCTCCATAAGGGACATCACAGCCTTCTTGCACTGAGAACACTGGGCAGTGCTTCAGCACTATGTGGGGGCCATTTTAAACAGTGAAGTCACCAACAGAAAGCCCACAAATGGGAAAAGTATAGCACTAAATAGACCTGCGAAAGGACACTTGTTTACAGTATGAGAGCTGCAGTGAGAAGGTGGAGTGTCACCTTGTTCCACCTCAGCTGGGGATGTGTGTAGCGGGCACATGTCTGCGAGCCCCTTAAGTGTTGGTTTTGCAAGTAAATTCAAGTGAGTAGGTAATTTTGCACATATAGAATTAGTAAGTAGGATCAGCTGTATATGAAGTACCTGCTCAGGCCTGGCCATGGTTAGCACTCAGTAAGGTCAGCTGTTAGCATCAGAATCATTACCGATGGGAGTGCATCGTAGCTTCTGTACCAGGCTCCAAGGACAGAGCTAGCTCCCTGAGCTTTATGGCTTTGTCTTCATCAGCCTGACACCTTTTTAACTTCTTGGCTTCTGTGGATGTTGGGGTCCGAGGTAGATGCAGATCCTTGAGGCCCTGAATGCCCCCACTGAAGGGTTTGTTTGTTCCAAGTCTACAAACCATTGAATGGTTTCAGATTGTGGTGCCACTGAATGGTTTCAGACAGTGACATGATTGGATTCCTCAAATGGCTGGGGTGGAAGAGGGACAAGAGGTCGGAAGGCCAGGGGGCATCTGTGGTAGTCTCAGGGAGGCTGGCTCCAGATCACGGGGAGAAGGTAAGGATGGGAGGGGCCTCGCTGTGAAGGGCAGAGGAGGATCCCCAGAAGGACTTGGGAGGATGCTGCCCGTGAGAGGGGCTGCCAGTCCCTCTTGCTGGAGTTTGAAAGTAAAGTTTGATGTTGCTAATTCTTCTTCTTTTTTTTTTTTTTTTTTTGATGGAGTCTTGCTCTGTCACCCAGGCTGGAGTGCAGTGGCGCAATCCTGGCTCACTGCAACCTTTGCCTCCCGGGTTCAAGCAATTCTCTTGCCTCAGCCTCCCTAGTAGCTGGAATTACAGGTCTACACCACCACACCCGGCTATTTTTTGTATTTTTAGTAGAGATGGGTTACCCCCGTGTTGGCCAGGCTGGTCTCGAACTCCTGACCTCAGATGATCCACCCACCTCGGCCTCTCAAAACGTTGGAATTACAGGTGTGAGCCTCCGCGCCCAGCCAGTGTTGCTATTTCTCAAGGCACAGTGAGGGAGGTGGCTCTCCGACTGAAACAGTGGGAAAGGAGAGGGTCACATGGACTGTCAACAGAGAAGTGGCTTTGAGAAGGCAATGTGTCCCTGATCCTGACCTAGCTGCTTGGAATTCTCTTCCCAGCTGCTTCTGCCTTGGGAGAAAGAAGCAGAGGAAAGGAGGGAGGGATTTGAGGCTGGGTGGGTGGGAGTCTTTGAGCTGTTTTTATCATAGCATACAGATGAGTTGCCCAATTTAGCTGTGTGGTTTGACAAGTTACTTGCTGGCTGGGAGAGGGAGTGGGATCTTAACCAGCCCTCAGCCCTTCCACTAATGAGCCTTTTCCCTAGCTTGGCAGTACCAGCAAAGGGAGTTAAGGGAGTCTGCCTTTCTCTGGGGTCAGCTTCATCCATTCATGGGGGCCTTGAGCCCGGCCCCACTGTCTTTGCTGTAAAGCCTGAGCCATGGCTTCCAGGTTGTCTGTGGCCCCAGGGCACCTGTTCCTCTTGAGGAGTGTAGACGGCCTCTCCTTTGCCCCCTCAGGCACCTGGGAGCCAGCAGGCATGAGGCCCGTGTTAGGCCTCAGGACCAAGTTCAGCCTGGCCTCCAAGACACATGCAGGGGGCTAGCTTCTTGGGGTTGCTGTGTCCTCCGCATCCCTCGGGAAATGGAGTCACAGCCACCCCTGAGTATTTGAAGATCTGGTTGGCCAGCTTATAACCTTTACAATAAAAAACAAAATGCAGGCCGGGCACGGTGGCTCACGCCTGTAATCCCAGCACTTTGGGAGGCCAAGATGGGCGGATCACGAGGTCAAGAGTTCAAGACCAGCCTGACCAACATGGTGAAACCCCATCTCTACTAAAAAAAAAAATAATAATACAAAAATTAGCCAGGCATGGTGGTGCATGCCTGTAATCCCAGCTACTCAGGAGGCTGAGGCCTGGGAAGTGGAGGATGCAGTGAGCCAAGATCGCACCACTGCACTCCAGCCTGGGCAACAGGACAAGACTCTGTCTCAAAAAAAATGCAGAAACAAATTCATTCTGACCTGATAAATACAGTTTGGAGAATAAAATCTTGGGGTAGAAGACAGAAATAATGAGATAAAGGAAGCTTCTCTAGAAGCAGCAAGGACTTAGGTGCTGCGAGGTAGGGAGGCTGGGCTAGATACCTGGGGCTGGGAGCAGGCTGCACGGAGGATGCATCGCACAACTGGCTTGTGTCTGGGCTGTGGCATGAGGGACCTGCATGGCTGAGAGGGGGTCAGGAGAAGCAAGCATGCAGCCCATGGGGATGGGTGGTTTCACGTGCTGTGGTTTAGGGGCTGGCAGGAAGCATGGAGAACAGGGGAAGGGGGCTCCAGCAGAAACCCATGCATGTGTAAAGGCTTGGATGCACGGAGGTGTGCTGTGTTTGGGAATGGTGCACTGTGCATTTGGTTCTCTGAAGCTGGAAGGGGTATGCTGAGGGGGTGGGAGGGGCATGAGATGAAGCTGCTGAGATGGATGGGCAGGGACCAAGCAAAAAGGGCTCAGGTTTGGGAGGAGCCCTAGAACCTTGGATACTAAAGTGTTGGGAGCCTTTGCTATATGGCCAAATAATCTGGGGTTTTGGCAACTGAGGGTTTTTGTAGTGATAATGAGGTTTATTTTCTCTTTCAACAAATTATTGAGAGCCTTTGTGCTTGAGGCATAACCCCAATCCTGGCATGTGGCATGATTTGTCAGGACAGAGTTCCCTCAATTGCCCCAGGCCTGTAGCTGTCAGTTGACTCCTCCAAGCCCGTGGACTGATGTGGTCAGTGCTCTGATGGAGATTCCCAGGTGGAAGAAGAGATGGCAGTCGGGAGGCTCTCAGAGGAAGAAATTCTGAAACTTGTGGGTAGCTGAGGGAAGCCTTCCAGGCAGAAGAACAGTATGTGTGAAGGCCCCAGCAGGGGAGGAAGTGGCCGGGGTGAGGTATTGGAAGAAGTGGGGGTGAGGTATTTCCTCACTATATTTCCTGCATTCACACACTTGAAATGAGAGCTCTCCTGTACAAGGTTAGGTCCCATCTCCCTGCTCCAGGGAGGCAATACTCAGAGCTGAGGGGTGCCTGTCCCCCAGGGAGCCCCTGAAGCCCCAAAATCTTGTATGCTAGACAACACCACTTATCTGTCTGTGGCCTGTGTGTGCCTCAGGAGACAGAGGATCCAAGATCAGCTCACTTTCCTCTTATCAAATCAGGCCTGGACTTGCTTTCTGGCTGGGTCACTTTCCCTCTGATGACTGGCTGCCTAGGCCAGGGCTCAGGGCGTCTGAGGGTGCTTAGTAGAACTCTGGGCCCAGCAGCTCTGAGAGAGAGGCTGGAGGGTCAGTCCTTTGTCCAGACCCTGACTGTGGGCAGTCCTGTTGTCTTCCATTGGGAAGAAGGTGTGCCTCTTCCCACCAGACCCTCATGAATGCTTCATGCACACTCTTCATGGACAGTGTCATCCCTACCCCACAGATGGGAACAAGGACTCTGGTGTCACACAGCCTAAGCTAGGCTTAGTGCCCAGTTCTTGCTCCCCCATACTAATTGCTGCCCTCCTAAGGGAGATATACTCCCTTAAACATTTTGAGCAAATTGAGGTTGGCTTCCGTTTTCTGATCTAGGGCAAAAAACCCCATTTGTTTGGGACTTTAGGTCAAACAAATCCATTCCTTTCCTGAAATCCTCAGTGAGTTAGTCCTGTCTCTGCTGGGCACTGGTGGCCATAGATTTCAAGAGCTGCTCTAAACAAACATCCAGGTCTTGGTGGAAACTGTCCCTGGGCCAGTCAGAGAACCAGCCCAGACTCCCTGCCAGTGGCTGGGGAGTGGTAGAAATTTGGCTCGCCCCCCATCCCCACCCTACCCACAGGCCCAGTTGTGTCTGTACCAGAAATGAGGAGTGATGCCAAGCCTAGGCCTGGCCCAGCCTTAGCTTCTGCAATGCAACCTATGTAATCATGCCCATTTTACAAGGAGGAAACTGGGGCCATACAACAGGTCAGTGACAAGAGCTGGGACCTGAACTCAGGCTAGTCTGGTTCCACACTGCCCCCTGGCTTCTGGACCCTTACCACCAAAATGACTCTGAAACTAGAGAATTTCAGGATTTCAGACATCAGTGGAGAGGGCATTCACAGAGGGGATCTTCCCTGCAGTCACAGTGATGGGAGGCTCCACACCCATCCTTGAGGGAGAGGATGAATGGGGCAGTGCTTTGAGTTTGTCAGGGGCTGTGTGAATTCAGTATGCTGTGACCCAGTGAGAATCCCTCCCGCCCTTCCGGAACAGAGGAGAGTTCTGAGAAACCCAGAGGGCAAGCAGGAGCCTGGAAGCGAGGCCTCTGCCTCCGTCGAGGCCCTTTCTACTCCCACAGTCAGATTTTGGTTTGTTGTGCCCCTGCAGACTGGTCCCAGGGCCCAGCAGGATGCTGTAGGGATGTGGTGATGAGTGAAGGCCCCAAACACCGGCAGCCCAGCCCAGCCCAGCCCAGCCCAGCCCAGCGAGGAGGGGCCCAAGGCCTGGAGAGCAGAGTGAGGTGGCTGTGCCGTGAAGCAGATGCGGCTGCTGCTTACTCCTGCAACTTTGAGCAAGTTGTATAACCTTCCTGAGCTTCACGTGCCCCACCTGCAAAGTGGGCATAGTCATGATCTCCACCTCACAGGCACTGAGGCTTACGTTAGAAAGCCGCAAAGCTGCTGAGCACAGCTTAGTAAATGACCCAGCTTTTGGCCGGCAGCCTGTGCCTTGTGGCCAGCTGAACGCAGGTGCTCCTCTTCGCAGAGCAGGCGTGTCCCTCCTCTCTCAGGATGATGTGTTGGAGAGCCATTCTCCTTTTGACCTGAGCCCTGCCTCCTGCCTCCCTGCTGCCTTTCTTCTGGCCCAGAGAGGTAGCTGTCCTTCTGCCTGCACACTGCTCTTAGGTTGGTAACCAGAGATGCAGGTGTCTGTCTGGGGGATCTCTGAGTTTTCTCAAGGCCTGAGCAGGACTGGGACATTTCAAACAGACGAGTAGGAAGTGAGTGCTCCTGGCTTGGAACTCAGAGCACTTTGTGGCCTCTGGACTAGGCTGGGCACAAGGCACAGCATCCAGTTCCCTGGGCTTAACATCGTGGCATGTGTTACTTTCAAAGAACTCACTGCAGAGCTGTTTATCTGCTGATGAGGGCTCCTGGCTTTTCTGGAATCCACTAGAAGGCCTTGGTTTCATAGATGTCTATTGGATGAACAGATGGATTATTTTAAATTAAATTTTTATTTTTAGATAATTGTAGATTCACATGCAGTTGTAAAAAATAATACAAAGGGATTCTTCATACCCCTTACTCGATTTCCCTCAATAGTAAGACCTTGCAAAACTAATACATTCTCACATCCAGAATATCGACAGATACAATCCACCCATCTTATTCAGATTTCCCCAGTTCCACTTGTGTGTGTGTTAGTGCTGTGCAATTTTATCACATGCATACATTCATGTAACCATCCCCACACTCAATACAGAACTATTCCATCACTTCATACAAGGGTCCCTCTTGTTACCTTTTTATAGCCACACCTACTTCCCTCCTTGCCCTCCCCTTCACCCTCTCCCTAGTGACCTCCTCTGCCCTAGCCCCTGGCAACTACTAGTCTGTTCTCTAGGTCATTTCAAGAATGTTATAGGCCAGGCACAGTGGCTTACACCTATAATCCCAGAATTTTGGGAGACTGAGGCAGGAGGATCCCTTGAGTCCAGGAGTTCGAGACTAACCTGGCAACATAGTGAGACCTCATCTCTACCAAAAGTAAAAAAGTGGGGTTTTTTTGTTCGTTTTTTCTTTTTGAGACGGAATTTCGCTCTTATTGCCTAGGCTGGAGTGCAGTGGCGCAATCTTGGCTCACTGCAACCTCTGCCTCCCAAGTTTAAGCAATTCTCCTGCCTCAGCCTCCTGAGTAGCTAGGATTACAGGCGTGTACCACCATGCCCAGCTGCATGTTTATTTTTATAAGAAAATGCCAATGTATTTTCCATGACAGTAGTATCACTTTTTCTCCACATTCTCAATAGCATTTGATGTTGTCACTTTTTAGCCATTCTGATAGGTTATGTGATGGTATCTCATAGTGGCAGATGGATGGTTTCTACAGTCCCTTGTCCACAGCTCCTGTGATACTGGGCCTTGTTTTGTGAGTTGCCTCTGGGCTATCACCATCACCATGATTGTAGCCCCTTGAAGGCACAGTTTATCTGGCTCATGGGCCCAGACCAGGGTAGGGGCTTGTTTCAGTCCTCACAGGGCAACAGGCAGTTGGAGTTAAGGTGCTGAGAAAGGCACTAGATCCAACCTCACCCTCCCAGCAAACAGCTACTGTTGGAAAAGCACTTTCTATTGCCAACAGAGTTCTCATCGTCTGAGAAGCAAGCAGTGGGCCTTTGGTGTTCTGGGCTCCTGCTGTGGGTCAGCCCCTGGCTGGGATCAGGGTGAGATTCAGAGGTGGTTCAGGTTCCTACCCATGGCAGGTCCTGGCTCTGGGAATCTCAGTGGAGAAAGTGGAGAACAGGGAGTTGGACCAGTGGAGAACAGGGAGGCAGACCAGTGTACGGGTTTCACATAACGAGAAAGTGTTGGGGTGGGAATGGCAAGATAGGGAAGGGGGTTAGCTGGACCCTGAAGGATGTGTGTTTTTTTGTTTGTTCATGTGTTTGTTTGTTTTGAGATGGAGTTTTGCTCTTGTTCCCCAGGCTGGAGTGCAATGGTGCAACCTCGGCTCATGCAACCTCCACCTCCCAGGTTCAAGCAATTCTCCTGCCTCAGCCTTCCGAGTAGCTGGGATTACAGGCATGCGCCACCACGCCCAGCTAATTTTGTATTTTTAGTAGAGATGAGGTTTCTCCATGTTGGTCAGGCTGGTCTCGAACTCCTGACCTCAGGTGATCTGCCCACCTCAGCCTCCCAAAATGCTGGGACTACAGGCGTGAGCCACTGCGCCCGGCCGGATGTGTTCATTTTTGACCAGGTGGAGAGGGGGCATCCAAGCAGAGGGAATAGGGGAGAGGGAAGGTGGTGTGGAAGAAAAAGACCAGGGGGAGCACTGAGTCTCTCAGTGACCTTGAAGATAGCAAGGTTAACCATTCCTTAGCTGTTTTGGCATCTGCTCTGTTGTCACCACCTCCCCACGGCACGGGTCAGGGTCTGTCACAGCCTCGTGGCCCCACGCACTTCACCTAGTACATGCCCCTGCTGGATAATAAGGTTTGTGTGTGACTGATGTGGGGGATATCTTTGGCCAGTGGTGGCATCCCCTCAAGACTTTGTCTCGAATGAGGGTGGGTAGGGCCTATGTGTGTCTGTCTTGGTTATTGCAGTCTTGACCCTCATTCTCCCTGCTCCAGAAATCCTTGCTGACGGAACGGCTAAGCCCAGAGCTAGGGCCAAGTCAGGCAGGGCTTCTGCATTGGAAGGGGCTTGAGAGGGTTGGGGGCTTCACCATCTCACCTCTCCCCTGCCCTTCTCTCATCCATCTGCAGGTTCATCATGCCTAGTGGCGTATAAGAAGACCCCGCCACCGGTCCCTCCACGCACCACTTCAAAGCCGTTCATCTCAGTCACAGTCCAGAGCAGTACTGAGTCTGCCCAGGACACCTACCTGGACAGCCAGGACCACAAGAGTGAGGTGACTAGCCAGTCAGGCCTGAGCAACTCGTCGGACAGCCTGGACAGCAGTACCCGACCGCCCAGCGTGACACGGGGCGGAGTCGCCCCAGCCCCTGAGGCCCCAGAGCCACCCCCAAAACATGCAGCTCTGAAAAGTGAACAAGGGACGCTGACCAGCTCTGAGTCCCACCCCGAGGCCACCCCCAAAAGGAAACTGTCATCAATAGGAATACAAGTAGGGGCTCCTTTTGCACTCTGTGTCCTCAGCCCACTCCGTGCACCTGCCTGTGTGTAATTACATCTGGTGGAGGCCCACTAGGTCTCCTGGGAAAAGGTGGTTTGTCTCTCTATTTTGGGGGATCAGCCCCAAGTGGCCAAACCGAATTCCACCCATAGCCACGCCTCGCTGGTATCTGTCCACACGTGCTGCTGGTCAGCAGCTGTGGGCATGTGTTTCTGCTCCTCCAGTGGGTTGTCCCAGTGAATGTAGTTACACTCAGCCAGCCATCTCCTGTCCACTGTTTGCCTGTCCACTGTCTGTCTGTCCACTCCACCCTTTGCCCTGCCAGCTGACCCGTGGGAGGCGGGACTGGCCTAACAGTTCTCTAATCCAAGGTCAGCTCGGGTGTGGAGGCCATAGCCCCGCTTGGCGGCAGGAGCAGCATGGAGCATAGACGCTGATGGGCCAGGGGCCCAGGACCCAGGGCCCTTGAGCCATGGGGGTTGCTCGAGGGGAACTTTGCCCAGAGCCCTCTCGGGCCTTGGGGACAGGTAGGTGGCTTGAGGTACCAGGCCCATGTCATTGAGAAGGGTGATGCCGGTCTCACTGCCTCTCTCCATGGGATAGGGTCCAGGCGATGGTTCCCCAGGGTTAGGTGGCCAAAGTCAGCAGGCCCTCCATAGTCATGGCACACAGCAGGGCAGGTGTGCCAGCTTCCCCTCCACAGCTTCATTGCACTCCTGCATGCACCCGATGTCAATAATCTGTCTTGTTTGCTGAGCTGGGGAAACTTGGGCCCTGCCTTGTAGTTTTTAAGAGTTTCTCTAAATCCAGATTGAGTGGACTCTCCCTGCCGTGGCTGGACCTGCAGACCAAACTAGGGCACGTTCAGAGCCATGAGGGAGGGGCAGCTACAGTGGGTGAGGGCGAGAGGGGAGACAGGGCCCCCCCAAGCCCAGGGGGTGAGTCAGGGAGGACGAGGCATTGTGTGTTGTGGCACAGGCTGCAAGGGACTCCTCCAGCCACCCCTGAGCAATTGGATGTGGCCCAGCTGATAACAAAGCACTGGAATGCAGGAGCGTGGGACACAAAGTGGAGCTTGAATGGAACAGAGAAGGCTCACTGAGCAATTTCTTGCAGTTGCCTGGATTTGTTTCCTCCAAGAGGCAGCTCTAGGCTTCCACTTCCCCACGTATAAACAGAGAGAGAGTTGGCCAGGAGACTCTGCTGCTGTTTTCTGGGCTTCTTAAGTGTCCAGTCCCTGCCCTGCACAGGTGGGATTCTCAGAAACACAGAGAGTAGCCTGATCTTCAGCACTTGGTCCTGACCACCCATATCTTTGGGCAGCCCCACCCTCTTGCTGGCCAAACCAGACGCTCTTATCTTCCCGGAAAGCCTAAGAGTTAGGACTACCCATGATTCCTTTCACCCAGAAAATGACACCGGGATAAGGACTCTCTTAGGCCTGTCCTGGGCATCCCATTCCCTGGATTCACCCCAGCCCCATTCTTGTTCTCATTGCAGCTCCTTGGAGATCCAGTGGTGCTGCATTCCTTGAGCCGGCTTTTGCCGAGGGGAAATGTGGCTGCATCCCTGTCCCAGAAAGCTTCCCTGGCCCCTACTTCTCTCCACAAGGCCAAGAGACTGAAGAGGCCCCAGTTTCTGAGGATGCCCTGAACCCTTGGTGCCTCATGCCCTAGATTGAGTGTGGGTTTCTCCCTCATTCTTGAGTGATGATAGAAAAGCTGGCCTGGCTGCCCCATGGCCCGGGACCTTTGTCCCAGAGAAGAAAGGCAGGCGCAGGGCATCGCTGTTGTCCTGTTCCACTTCACAGGAGTGGAGGGAGTGACAGCTTTCCACTTGGCCCTGACCCCAGTCCTTCCTACTGCTCCCCAGGGCCACCCAGTGCTAAAGGTAACCTCAGCCAAGTGTGAATAACGTCCAGGGACTTCGGTGGCTCCTGTGGGTGGCAGTTTCTGAATCTGGAACTGCCGTCCAGGGTTTGCCCTTAGTGCAGGCGCCTCTGGCCTGCCCTCCAGGTTTCTGCCACAGGGTTCAGGGAGTGATCTTTGCCTCAAGACAGCCGCCAGCTTCAACTACACCAGATAACGGCTGTGGCTTTGTGTGTGTGTGTGTGTGTTTTCTTTCTCTTTCGTTGTCCTTTTTTTTTTTCTCTCTGATGCGTGTGAAGGAGAGGACTAGAAGGAACGGTTCCCACCTCTCGGAGGACAACGGACCCAAAGCGATCGATGTGATGGCACCCTCCTCAGAGTAGGGAAAGCCAGTCATCTCCACCCCATCCCACCTCCCGCCCACCTGCCCGCCCGCCCGCCTGCCCGCCTCCACGCGAATGAGCAGTGCCCGGCTTAACCTGGTCCGGCCTCGGGCCCACGTGCAGTGTCCGCATGCCTCGTGTCTGTCTGTCCACACGTCCGTTTGCGTCGTCCCACTAATGTGAATTTCAGCAGCAAGTGTGGTGTTTGTTTTTTATTTTTGTCTTTGTCTCCGTGCCGTTGCTGTCGTTGTCCTTCAATAAGGTTGACTGCATTCAGCCAGTGCCAAAAGAGGAGCCCAGTCCCGCTACCAAATTCCAGTCCATCGGGGTTCAGGTAGAGGACGACTGGCGGTAAGTCGGACAGAGGTGGCGGCTGCTTCTCCCCTCTCCTCTCCCTCCCTCCGCTCTCACCTCTCCTGCTCTCCCTAACCCACTTCTCCTTGCTGGATTTCTAATAACCAAGCTGGGTTTGGGTTGCGGGTGGTGGCCCAGGCATGGGAGGCTGGGCAGGGGCGGGCGGGTGGACAGATGAGCACTTGCTCTGTGAGACCAGTCACCCACGGGGGCCACGGCTGGGCCAGGACATGGCCTCAGCTGCCCTGATGCTGGTGGTCTTCCTGGCCCCACTGCAGTAAACAGGCAACCTTATGACCTTGTCCTCGTGTGTGTGTGCGTGTGGGCTTGGGCGGGATGGGGCAAGGGCTGAGCCGAGAATGAGATGGGGGCTGTGGGACCCGCTTCAGGCGCATGGTGAGCAGATGATGCATCCGTTTCTCTGTCTCCCGTGTGTCCGGGTCAAGGCGGCCTCTGGTCTCTGGCCCTCTTGGTGACTCACTCCTTCCTGTCCCCACCCCATCCACCCCCTACCCACAGAAGCAGCGTCCCCTCTCACAGTATGTCCTCCCGACGGGACACAGACTCGGATACCCAGGATGCCAATGACTCAAGCTGTAAGTCATCTGAGAGGAGCCTCCCGGACTGTACCCCTCACCCCAACTCCATCAGCATCGATGCCGGTCCCCGGCAGGCCCCCAAGATAGCCCAGATCAAGCGCAACCTCTCCTATGGAGACAACAGCGACCCTGCCCTAGAGGCGTCCTCGCTGCCCCCACCCGACCCCTGGCTGGAGACCTCCTCCAGCTCCCCAGCAGAGCCGGCACAGCCAGGGGCCTGCCGCCGAGACGGCTACTGGTTCCTAAAGCTACTGCAGGCAGAAACAGAGCGGCTGGAAGGCTGGTGCTGCCAGATGGACAAGGAGACCAAAGAGAACAACCTCTCTGAAGAAGGTGGGTGCCACATGGATGGTCCTTGGGCAAGGGTAGAAGGTGTTGGCAGCTGGTTCCAGCTGGTGGCCAGCAGCTTCCGAACTTCTGAGTGGGGGTCTCTTAGGTTCTCTTCTTGGGCTAGTTTTTGAGCTCCCTTCTTACTTTCTTCGCATTCTTCCATCCATCCACCTATTTAACCAAACCTCTTTCCAGAAAGGGTTGCTGGTGATAGCTGTTTGTTGTGCGGGCTGTGAGGCCACCCACACCTGGGTTTGAATCCCAGCTCCTCCCTTACTAGTGAAGTAACCTTGGTCAGGTTACTCTGAGCCCCCATTTCCTCATCTGTAAAATGGAGCTAATCCTCTGCTCACTATGTGAGCATGTTGTAAGGATTGAATGTGGCCGTGCATGTAAAGGGCCTGATGACCTGTCAGACACAGAGAAAAGTGGGAGCCTAATTATGCCTTCAACAACTTTTTTTTTTTTTTTTGAGACGGAGTCTTGCTCTGTCACCCAGGCTGGAGTGCAGTGGCTCGATATCAGCTCACTGCAACCTCTGCCTCCCAAGTTCAAGCAATTCTCCTGCCTCAGCCTCCTGAGTAGCTGGGACTACAGGCACGTGCCACCACACCTGGCTGATTTTTGTATTTTTAGTAGAGATGGGGTTTCACCATGTTGTCCAGGCTGGTCCGAACTCCTGGCCTCAGGTGATCCACCTGCCTCTGCCTCCCAGAGTGCTGGGATTACAGGCGTGAGCCACCACACTCAGCCAACAGCTTCTTACTGAGTGCTTCCTGTGTGCCAAGCATCAGGGATCCAACTGGGTCTCAACAGGGTGTGAAGAAGTTATGCTTTTATTTTCCACTTAAGTTTCTACCTATATCATGCCAATTTCCAAAAATTCCCTTGAGAAATTAGTTCAAGAAAGTGCTAGACACGTGTAGGGAGCCTAGATTCACAGGTGGTTGGAGGGGGATTGGGTGGTGGAAGGCAGGTCCTGGGAAGCTCCAGGCTGTTGACCTGCACCCACCTGGTTCATCTGTGGCTCTGGTTCCCATTGAGCTACTCCTCCACACTCAGGAAGGACAGGTCTTCAGAGTGTCCAAATGGTTTGACACACATCCCATACATGATGGAGGGGGCCCTGAGGACAGCAGCCTTTGATGATGCAGAAGACTCATCAGAGTCATTGTTTTCACTGTCCTCTAGGCCAGTTCCCCGCTTTGATGTCACACCCACTAGTGCAGGGGAACTGTTGTGAGGAAAGGACCTAGTAACTTTTTACAATAATAGTATTTTAGAAAATCAAAACAGAGACAAGGATCAGAGAGCATTAAAAGGCTTCTAAGAGAAAACATCCAGCCCACCGCCCTACCTAGGCCTTTCCCCACTTTCAGTTTTTACTAGCTGTATATTCTGGTATTTGTCTTCATGTATCTTTTAAAAAATGTGACTGATTATATTTCCTCTTTAAAATTAATTGTCATTTCTATTAATTTCCTGTTATCATTGGCATAGATGAGTGTTTAGCTCTCACACAACCTCTGTCTCCCTTTCTCCCACCCTCTGTGTACATCACAGTTTATGGTAAATAGTAATCAGTGTTTCTGTTTACTATGAGTATGTAAATATTGTTTATTGCAGAGCCTAACAGTATATTATTATTGCGTTTTCTTCTTTTTACATTTTGTTTTTCCTAAAACGAATTGTTTGCCCTGTTGCCACATTTGAAAAATACACTCCATTTGCTAAATTAAAAAAAAATTTTTTTAAGAGACATGGCCTCACTCTGTCATCCCGGTTGGAAGTGCAGTGGCATAAGCATAGCTCACTGCAGCCTCAAACTCCTGGGCCGAAGTAATCCTCTCACCTCCGCTTCCTGAGTAGCAAAGGACTACCACAGAGTGCCACCATGTCCAGCTAATTTTTAAATTTTTTTGTAGGGACAAGGTCTCCCTGTGTTGCCTAGGCTGGTCTCAAACTCCTGGGCTCAAGCCATCCTCTTGGGTTGGCCTCCCAAAGTGCTGGGATTACAGACATGAGCCACCACACCTGGACAACAATTTCCATATAAATATAAAAATGAAGTTAAAAATAATTTTCCCTCAGAATCTTAAAGGCACCATCATTTTTTTTATTTTTATTTTTTTTGAGACAGTCTTGCTCTGTCGCCCAGGCTGGAGTGCAGTGGTGTGATCTCAGCTCACTGCAACCTCCACCTCCTGGGTTCAAGTGATTCTCCTACCTCAGCCTCCCAAGTAGCTGGGATTACAGGTGTGTGCCACCATGCCCAGCTAATTTTTTGTATTTTTAGTAGAGATGGGGTTTCACTGTGTTGGCCAGGCTGGTCTCAAACTCCTGACCTCAGATAATCCGCCCGGCTTGGCCTCCCAGAATGCTGAGATTACAGGCGTGAGCCACCATGCCTGGCCACCTTGTATTAATTTTTAAAAGTAATTTTCTCACTTCTATTTGTTCTGTTGTCTGGCTCTAGAATTTCTGTCAGTTAGTTGCTGTACCTGCTGGGTGGATCCTCAGGCTCTCACCTTTTCTTCCTCATGTTTTTTGTTGGACTTCCTGGAAGGTTTTCTTTTTCTTTTCTCTTTTTCTTCTGCCCTGTAATGGCTTTACTGAGATATAATTCACATACCACAAAATTCACCCTTTTAAAGAACACATTTAGTAAACTCACAATGGCACTTAGTGTATTCACAGTGTGGTGCAACCATCACTACTGTTTATTTTAAGAACATGTTCATTGCCCCAAAAAGATGCTCTCTGCTCATTAGGAGCCGCTCCCACAGCCTTAGGCAACCTCTAATCTTTCTGTCTCTGGATTTGCCTGTTCTGGACATTTCATATAAACAGAATCATACCATATATGGCCTTTTTTTTTTTTTTTTTTTTTTTTGAGACGGAGTCTCGCTCTGTCTTCCAGGCTGGAGTGCAGTGGCGCGATCTTGGCTCACTGCAAGCTCCGCCTCCTAGGTTCACGCCATTCTCCTGCCTCAGCCTCCCCAGTAGCTGGAACTACAGGCGCCTGCCACCACGCCCGGGTAATTTTTTGTATTTTTGGTAGAGACGGGGTTTCACCATATTAGCCTGGATGGTCTCAATCTCCTGACCTCATGATCCGCCCGCCTCAGCCTCCCAAAGTGCAAAGTGCCGGGATTACAGGCGTGAGCCACTGCACCCGGCCCCATATTTGGCCTTTTGTGTCTGGCTTTCACTTGGCATGTTTTTGAGGTTCATCCATGTTGTAGCATATGCCAGTATTTCATTCCGTTTTGTTGCTGAATAATATTTCATTTCACACTACCTTTTATTTATCCATTCTTCTGTTGATGGACATTTGGGTTGTTTGTACTTTTTGGCTATTATGAATAATACTGCTAGAATATTCATGTACAAGTTTTTTATGGATGTATATTCATTTCTTTTGGAGTAGAAATGCTAGGTCAAACTTCGATTTTTGTTTTCCTTTTTTTTGTTGTAAAATATATATAACATAAAGTTTACCTTTTAACTGTTTTTAAGTGTGCAATTCAGTGGCATTAATTACATTCACAATATTGCGCTACCATCACAACCATCTATTTCCAAAACTTTCATCTAAAACATAGAATCTACCTATTAAACAGTAATTCCCCATTATCCTCTCTGCCTAGCCGCTGGTATCCTCTACTTGCTGTGTCTGCGAATTTGCCTTGTCCTTTTGTGTTTGGCATGTTTTGAAGGTTCATCCATGTTACAGCATTTTCATTTTTTCTGGCTGACTAGTATTCCATTATGTGTACAATATATACCACATTTTGTTCATCTGTTGCTGGGCACTTGGGTTGTTTCCACCTTTTGGCTATTGTGAGTAATGCAGCTATGAAGATTGGCGTGTTTGAGTACCTGTTTTTAATTCTTTGGGGAGTGAAATTGCTAAGTTATCTGGTAACGCTATGTTTAACTTTTTGAGGAATGGCTGAACTGCTTTCCATAGAAGCTATACCATTTTACATTCCTACCAGCAAAGCACGAAAGTTCCAGTTTCTCCACATCTTCACCAACACCTGTTATCTTCTGTCTTTTAAAAAAATTCTAGCCATCCTAACGGCTATGAAGTAGATGAAGTAATATCTCATTGTCATTTTGATTTGTATTTCCCTTATGATATTGAGCATCTTTTCATGTGTCTGTTGGTCGTTTGTATGTCTTCTTGGAAGAAATGGCCAAGGCCTTCGCCCATTTTTTAATTGGGTGGTTTGTCTTTTTGTTACTGAGTTGTAAGTCCTTTATATATTATGGGTGCTAGAACCTCGTCATATATATGATTTGCAGATACTTTCTCCCATTCTGGAGACTGTCTTTTCACTTTCTTCCTGGTGACTTTTCATACACACAGGTTCTTTTTTTTTTTTTTTTTTTTTTTTTTTTGAGACGGAGTCTCGCTCTGTTGCCCAGACTGGAGTGCAGTGACACGATCTCGGCTCACTGCAACCTCCGCCTGCTGGGTTCAGGCAATTCTCCTGCCTCAGCCTCCCGAGTAGCTGGAATTACATGTGCGTGCCACCATGCCTGGCTAATTTTTTGTATTTTTAGTAGAGACGGGGTTTCACCATGCTAGCCAGGGTAGTCTGGAACTCCTGACCTCATGATCTGCCTGCCTTGGCCTCCCAAAGTGCTGGGATTACAAGCATGAGCCACCATGCCTGGCTGACGCACAAAGGTTCTTAGTTTTGATGAAGTCCATTTTTTCCTTTTGTTGCTTGTGTCTCCACTTATTTTTTTAAATTATGAGCATATATTAATAAAAATTTAAGATAAACAGTTGAGGCACTGAGAAGCTGACTGGCAGTTTTGTGTGGGTAGGGCTTGTTTTAAGGAGGCTTTCTATGGACCCCTTCTTAGAATAGTGGTTTTAGGCTGGGTGTGGTGGCTCATGCCTGTAATCCCAGCACTTTGCGAGGCCAAGGCGAGAGGATCTCTTGAGCCCAGGAGTTCAAGACCAGCCTGGTCAACATAGCGAGACCCCCATCTCTACCGAAAATATAAAAATTAGCCAGGCATGATGGCATGTGCCTGTCATTCCAGCTATTCGGGAGGCTGACAAGCGGGGAGGATCGCTTGAGCCCAGGAGGTCGAGGCTGCAGTGAGCCAAGATTGGGCCACTGCACTCCAGCCTGGGTGACAGAGTGAGACCCTGTCTCAAAAGGAAAAAATCATAAGGAAGAGAAAATATACTTACTGTTCATTAAGCAGAAGTGGATTGTCATAAAGGTCTTCATCCTTGTCTCCACATTGAGTACACTGAGGAAGAGGAATGGGGAAGAGGAGGAATGTTGGTCCTGCTGTCTCAGGGGTGGCAGATGGGAAGAAAATTGATACATAAATAGATCTTTGCAGTGCAAACCTGTGTTGTTCAAGGGTCAGCTGTATTTCACCATATATTCAATATAAAATTATTGCAATATTTTATATTCCTTTTCATAGTAAGTCTTTAAAACTTAGTGTATATTTTACTCTTACAACACATCTTAATTCAGACAAGCAACATTTCAGGTGCTTACTAACCACATGTGGCTAGTAGCTGCTGTATTGAGCACAGATTGAGACAGTAAGCCTGGGGCAGGGTGCACAGATTGCTTCATGCCAATAGGGTGATTCTGTGGGTTTGATTCCCTTTAACTTTCCTTTACTATACTTAATTCTAGTTATTTCTAGAGCAAGAAGATGTTTACCTGCAAAGGAAATTATGTCATACCAAACGATATTGATATTACCTTCCTGTCTACCTGGGAGGGAAGAGGTCTTTTATGTTTCTGGATAACCACACCAGAACTCCTGCAGTTGAACACGAACTCTAGAGGGAGCCCTTTTCATAGCCCTGTATCAGTTACTGTAACTTACAGACAGATGGAGTCACATAGCTCATGTCCCTTATCCAAAATACATAGGTCAGGGAACTCAGCAGTGCCCACCCACCCAGGTGGCTGCCTGTATTGACTGGATTTTGCATTGCCCTCTTGTCTAAACCTGAAGAACTTTAAACTTGACAATGTTCTTTTCAGATAATTTATTTTTCTGAATTGTGGTTAAATATATATAACATGAAAATTACCATTTCAACCAAGTTTACAGTCTGTGGCATTAAATTCACATTGTTGTATAACCATCACCACCGTCCATCTCTAGAACTTGTTTTGTCTTCCCCAGCTGAAATTCTGTACCCATTAAACACTAACTCCCCATTCCCTCCTACCCCCAGCCACTGGCAGCCACCACTCTACTTTGTCTCTATGAGTTTGACTATTCTAGCTACTTCATGTAAGTGGAACCACGCAGCATTTGTTCTTCTGTGACTGGTGTATTTCACTTTGCATAATGTCTTCAAGGTTCATCCATAGCATGTGTCACAATTCCCTCCCTTGTTAAGGCTGAGTAATATTCTATTGTATGTAGAGACTACATTTTATGTATCAATTCATTTGCCAATGGATAGGTGGATTGCATCTACCTTTTGGCCGTTGTGAATAATGTTTCCTGTCTCTTAAGAATGATACTCTTCATTGAAATTGCAAGGCTCTCTGATTAAATTCTGTACATCCACTCAAGGCCCTGACTTGTGGCCACAAGTTGGTTTTTTTTGTTTGTTTGTTTTTTGTGAGACAGAGTCGCACTCTGTTGCCCAGGCTGGAGTGCAGTGGTACAATTTCGGCTCACCACAACCTCCGCCTCCTGGGTGCAAGTGATTCTCGTGCCTCAGCCTCCTGAGTAGCTGGGATTACAGGCACATGCCACCACGTCCAGCTAATTTTTGTATTTTTAGTAGAGACAGGGTTTCACCATGTTGGCCAGGCTGGTCTTGAACTCCTGATCTCAAGTGATCTGCCCACCTCACCCTCCCAAAATGCTGGGATTACAGGTGTGAGCCACCACACCCAGCCATGGCCACAAGTTTTAAGGTCACCCCTCTTAAATCTGTGAGGAACTCCACCAAGGAGATACCATTCGTAGCTGGGCCTCAGAGAATATCTACAGGCTGGGGGAGAGGAAAGGCATTCCAGATGGAGGGAGCAAAGACACAGAAGCAGGAAGGGCATAACAAGTCACGCCAAACCTAATGGCACAAAACAACCATTTTATTATGGTCATAGATTCTGTATGTCAGCAGTTCAGAAAGAGCGTGGCAGGAACATCTTGTTTCTTCTCCATAAAGCCTGGGGCTTCAGATGGGAAGACTCAAGGGCTTGGGGTGACATGACATCTGAGGTATGGAATTACCTAAAGGTAGTTAACGTGTGTGCCTGGCACTTAAACAAGGATGACTCAAAGGCCAGGACTGCCAGCCACAGCCCCTGTGTATGTCCCTCCACGTGCCTTTGCTCCCTCGCAGCATGGCAGCCTTCTTGCATGGTGGCTCCAGGCCCAAGTGTGTGTTGAACCCTGAGGCTGCATCCTTTTCTGACCTAGCCCTGGAAGTCACGTAGTAACTCTTCCACTGTATTTGATTGGTTACAAGCAAGTCACAAGCCCAAGGCAGGGCTTCAGGTTGAAGGAGGGGAGTATTAGACCCTACCTCTTCATAGGGAAGTATCAAGGTTTTAGAAGAGGAGGAGGGACAGGAGAGACTGTTGGGGCCTTTAGAAAATACAATCTGCCACAGCAAAGAAGCAGTTACATCCACTGTTAAGCTGCAGTAAAAAGAACAATTTTATATTGAACACTATGTCTTGAACACTCTGTCTACTTTGATACATAGAGATCTAGTTCATTTCTGTTAAATTCATACACATATACTACATTCCCTTTGACCATTTTCCTAATGATGTTTCAGGGTTCTTTTTTTTTTTTTTTTTTTTTGTGAGATGGAGTTTCTCTCTTGTTACCTAGTCTGGAGTGCAATGGTGCAATCTCGGCTCACCGCAACCTCCACCTCCCGGGTTCAAGCAATTCTCCTGCCTCAGCCTCCCAAGTAGCTGGGATTACAGGCATGTGCCACCACGCCCAGCTGATTTTTTGTATTTTTAGTAGAGACGAGGTTTCTCCATGTTGGTCAGGCTGGTCTTGAACTCCCGACCTCAGGTGATCTGCCTGCCTGGGCCTCCCAAAGTGCTGGGATTATAGGCGTGAGCCACTGCACCGGGGCCATTTTGGTGTTTTCAGCGTTTCATCAACACTCTGGTGCATGTCTCTCTGCCATGCGGTGGGAGAACTTCTCTGGAGTACTTACCTTGGACAGAATCACTGGATGGGAGGAAACACATATTTTAATAAATGCTGTCTGATTGCTCTCCAAAGAGGTTATATCAGTTTATCCTTACACCAAGTGTTTGAAACTTGCCATTTCCCTAGTATACTTACTGATACTTGATCTTGTTGGACTTTAAATCACTTACTTGGTAAGTGAAAAATTAAAACCAGTTGATTTATTTCACATTTACTTGGTTACTAGAGAAGCTGTGCATATTTTAATTTTATTTATATTGGCCATTTAAACTTCTGTGAATTACTTGTATACTCTATTCATTCTTCTATTGGATTCTCAGTATTTTTCAAATCGTCTGGGCATGGTGGCTCATGCCTTTAATCCCAGCACTTTGGGAGGCTGACGTGGGAAGACTGCTTGAGTTCAGGAGTTCAAAACTAGCCTGGGCAACATAGTGAGACCTCATGTCTACTACAAATGAAAATTTAAAAATAAACAATTGGCCAGGCGCAGTGGCTCATGCTTATAATCCCAGCAGTTTGGGAGGCTGAGGCGGGAGGATCACCTGAGATCAGGAGTTTGAGACCAGCCTGGCCAACACAGTGAAACCCCGTCTCTACTAAAAATACAAAAATTAGCTGGGCGTGGTGGCGGGCGCCTGTAATCCCAGCTACTCGGGAGGCTGAGGCAGGAGAATCGCTTGAACCCGGGAGGCGGAGGTTGCACTGAGCCGAGATCACACCACTGTACTCCAGCCTGGGTGACAGAGCTAGACTCCATCTCAAAAAATAAATAAATAAATAATAAAAAAAAAATTAGCTGAGCATTGTGGTGTATACCTGTAGTCCCAGTTACTCAGGAGACTAAGGTGAGAGGATTGCTCGAGTGTGGGAGAGTAAGGCTATAGTGAGGTATGATTGTGCCACTGCACTGCAGCCTGGACAACAGAGTGAGACCCTGTCTCAAAAAAACAAAAAGTACTTTAAAAATCAATTTGTAGTTCTTTATATATATGGATAGTTACACTGTGCCTATTATAATATGACCAATATTTTCTGCCACATTATTGTTTGTCTTTTTTTTTTTGAGACAGAGTTTTGCTCTTGTTGCCCAGGCTGGAGTGCAATAGCGTGATCTCAGATCACTGCAACCTCTGCCTCCTGGGTTCAAGTGATTCTCTTGTCCCAGCCTCCTGAGCAGCTGGGATTACAGGCATGCGCCACCACGCCCCACTAATTTTGTATTTTTAGTAGAGACGGGGTTTCTCCATGTTGGTCAGGCTGGTCTCGAACTCCTGACCTCAAGTGATCTGCCTGCCTCAGCCTCCCAAAGTGCTGGGATTACAGGCATGAGCCACCGCACCTGGCCTGAAGTCTCTCTCTTTCTTCAGTGTTCAGTGATGCAGATTCCATACTTACACAGGGGTATGTTTCTGGGCTCTGTTCTGTTCCTCTTTTGGCTGCTTCTATGTTAATACAACTATTTTCATTTACTTGTTATTTAATTTTATTTTTTTGGTGAGTCTCGCTCTGGCACCCCATCTGAAGTGCAGTGGCATGATCTCAGCTCACTGCAACCTCTGCTTCCCGGGTTCAAGCGATTCTCCTGCCTCAGCCTCCTGAGTAGCTGGGACTACAGGTGCATGCAGCCACACCTGGCTAATTTTTTTCTATTTTTAGTAGAAATGAGGTTTCGCCATGTTGGCCAAGCTGGTCTCAAACTCCTGACCTCAGCTGACCCGCCTGCCTCGGCCTCCCAAAGTGCTGGGATTTACAGGTGAGAGCCACTGAGCCTGGCTGACAGCTGGCTAATTTTTGTATTTCTACTAGAGATGGGGTTTCACCGTGTTGGCCAGGCTGGTTTGGAATTCCTGACCTCAAGTGATCCGCCTGCCTCAGCCTCCCAAAGTCCTAGGATTACAGGTGTGAGCCACTGCGCCCAGCTGACACCTGGCTAATTTTTGTATTTCTAGTAGAGATGGGGTTTCACCATGTTGGCCAGGCTGGTTTGGAATTCCTGACCTCAAGTGATCCACCCACCTCAGCCTCCCAAAGTGCTGGGATTACAGGAGTGAGCCACCGTGCCCAGCTGTATTAATATAACTTTCAATTACCATGGCTTTGTAGCACGCCTTGGTATCTGGTGAGTGCTCCTTCTTTATCCTTTTTGTGCAGAAAGAAAAATTATTCTTATATCTTCATTCTTCCAATATAAATTATAGAATTTGTATATCAAGTTCCTCAGAAAAATTCTGTTGGGATGAAAACTGGAAGTAGAGTAAGCTTATAGATTAATTGGGGAAGAATTGATAACTAAAATATTGAATCTTCTCAGCTATAAGTCAACTTTATCACTCCATTTATTCAAGAATCCTATTATATCCTTCTATCCAAGTTTGAGTAATTTCTCTATGAAGGTCTTTCATAATTTAATTTTCATTTAATTTAATTTTTTGAGAAAAGGTCTCACTCTGTCACCGAGGCTGGAGCACAATGGCATGATCTTGGCTCATTGCAGCCTCAGCCTCCTGGGCTCAGGTGATCCTCCTGCCTCAGCTTTCCAAGTAGCTGAGGCTACAGGTGTGTACCACCATGCTCAGCTAACTTTGAGATTTTTTTGTAGAGATGGGGTCTCACTATGTTGTCCAGGCTGGTCTTGAACTCCTGGGCTCAAGCAGCCCTCCTGCTTTAGCCTCCCAAAGTGCTGGGATTACACCCATGAGCCACTGCACCTGGCCTCCTGCATATTTTTATTAGATTTATTCCTTGGTACTTTCTAGTAGTTTTTGTTGAGTTTTGTGAAATTGATCATTTAAAAAATATTTGCGGCCAGGTGCAGTGGCTCACTCCTATAATCCCAGCACTTTGGAAGGCCAAGGTAGGCAGATCATTTGAGGTCAGGAGCTCGAGACCAGCCTGGCCAACATGGTGAAACCCCATCTCTACTGAAAATACAAAAATCAGCTGGGTGTCATGGTGGGCACCTGTAATCTCGGCTACTTCTGAGGCTGAGGCAGGAGAATCACTTGAAACCGGGAGGTGGAGGTTGCGGTGAGCTGAGATCATGCCACCGCGCTCCAGCCTGGGCGACAGAGGGAGTCCCTGTCTCAAAAAAAAAAAAATGCATATTCTAATTAGTCACAGCTAGTAGGTAGAAGTGTTTAATCCTTGTATGTTGATCTTGTGTCCGGCAACCAAGATAATCCAACATGGTTCTCTTGGATTTGCATCATAAATGATTATATTGTGTGCTAAGAATGCCAATTTTGTCTCTCTGATTTTTTTTTTTTTTTTTGAGACGGAGTCTTGCTCTGTTGCCCAGGCTAGAGTGCAGTGGCGCGATCTCGGCTCACTGCAAGCTCCACCTCCCGGATTCATGCCATTCTCCTGCCTCAGCCTCCCAAGTAGCTGGGACTACAGGTGCCCACCACCTCGCCCAGCTAATTTTTTGTAATTTTAGTAGAGATGGAGTTTCACCGTGTTAGCCAGGATGGTCTTGATCTCCTGACCTCGTGATCCACCTGCCGCAGCCTCCCAAAGTGCTGGGATTACAGGTGTGAGCCACCACGCCTGGCCCCTTGTCTCTCTGATCTTATTGATATCTTGTCCAACTGTATGGCAAGGTGCTTCAGGACAGTGTGGAATAATAGGTCCATATCTCTACCTTGGTCCTGACTGTCATTCACTCAGTGAATATTTATTGAGTACCTACCTTATGCCAGGTACTGTTGTAGCTTCTGGGGATGTCGCAGTGAACAAAACAAAATCCCTCCCCTCATGGGAAGGGATACCAAATAACCAAATGTGGTAAGCAGTAACCAGGTGAGCAGTAACAAATAACCAGGAAGGGTAAGAGCAGTATAGTGTCCGCTGCACAGGCAGGGTCGGTGTTGCTGTTGCATTCAGGGTGGTCAGGGAGGGCATCCCTGGCCAGGTGACCTGTGAGCAGAAACCTGAAGAGAGGGAGAGAGGAAGTCTGTAGAGATCTGGGGAGAAGAACTTTTCAGGCAGAGGGAGCAGCACCTGACTGATGGGCAAGTGCTTGACATGCGCAAGGCTGAGGGAAGCCACCAGTGGGCTGCAGCCATGAGCCAGAGGAGAGGGATGGGAGATGAAGTCAGACTGGGGGCGTCTCAGATCACAGGGGTCTCAGAGGCCCTTTTTTTTTTTTTTTTTTTTTGAGATGGGGTCTCACTCTTTCACCCAGGCTGGAGTGCAGCGGCACAATTTTGGCTGACTGTAACCTCCACCCGCCAGGCTCAAGCAATCCTCCCACCTCAGCCTCCCAAGTAGCTGGGACCGCAGGCCCGCCGCACCTGGCTGGGAGTTTTACCACGTTGCCTAGGCTGGTCTTGAACTCCTGAACTCAAGTGATCTGCCCATCAGAGGCCATTATTAAAGGCTTGGTTTTACTCCAAGAAGAGCTCATCAGTTCTGAGTGCTGCAACTTGACATACTTTTTTAAAGAATTAATCTGGCTTCTCTATCCAAATGAGAACCTCCGTGTACCTTCCATTGGCACACAAATGGAAGCTGGGAGATGAGTTAGGAGGATTTAACAATCTGGGTAAGAGAGACTTTAATGGAGGAATCAGACTGTGGATATATCTTGAAGATAGAACAGGATTTCTCGACAGATTAGATATGGGTAAGAGTAAGGGAGCCAAACATGGCTTGGAGTCTGAGTGAAGAAGAGGATGGCGTTGCCACTGAAATGGGGAAAACTATAGGAAATGTCGATCTGGGGGAAAGTCAGGAGTTTGGTTTGGAACATGTTAAATTTGATATGCTTTGTTAGACATCAGAATAGAGAAGTCAAGCAGGCAGTTGGATATATGAGTCTGGGGATAAGGTCCAGTTTGAAGATTGTATTTGGGAGTCACCAGAGTATAGATTAAGATGAATAAGATGAGAATGCCTAATAAGTAGAGAAGACAAGCTGTCTAAGGACTGATCCCAGAGACATGAACACTTAGCGGTGGAAAGGGAGGTTATAATAAACAGCAAGATCAAAGGAAGAGCAATTGGAAGCCACCTGAACAACGTTCTCAAGGAGAGAATCCACAGTGTCAAAGGCAGCTGAAGGGCTCACCAAGCCAGATCTAGAAAGGCAGAGGTCATTAGATACATAAAGGGCCATTTTGGTGGAATGGTGATGGCAGAAGCACGGGTAAGGTAGCCTGATAGGAGGAGGATTAAGAGAAGAGAAAACAGGAGAGTAATTGGAGACCACATGCATGGATTTTCCTGTACAAGGAAGCAGAGAAATGGAGGGATGTAGGGTCAAAGGAGACAGCTGTTTCATTGTTGTTGTTGCTGTTGTTTTGAGATAGGGTCTCACTTTGTCACCCAGGCTGAAGTGCAGTGGTGTGATCTCAGCTCAATGCAGCCTTGAACTCCTGGGCTCCACTGATCCTCCCACCCTAGCCTCCCAAGTAGCTGGGAACACAGGGGTGCACCACCATACCTGCCTAATTAAAATTTTTTTTTTGTAGAGATGCAATCTTGCTTTGTTGCCTAGGCTGGTCTCAAACTCCTGGGTTTAAACAGGCATGAGCCACCGCACCTGTCCTTGTTTTGTTTTTTTAATGGAGCAATATAAGCATGTTTATATGTTGCTGAGAATGACCTTGTTAGAGTAAGGGAGCTTATTATGCTGGAGAGAAAACAGGCAACTGTTGGGGTTATCCTTAGGTGAGAAGGAATTGAATTAGTGCCCAAGTAGAGAACAGATAGCTTCTCCACAGGGACAGGAGAAAGGCCATGTCTGAGGAGGGGTGAGGTGAGGCAGACGGGAGCAGAGTCATCACCTCAGGGCAAGGAGGTGGGGTGGACGCGTAGGACGTCTCTGGAGAGCAGATTTGAAACTGGCATCCAGGAGAGAGGAGGCCCACCAGTCACTCCAAGGACCACTGAGATTAGGTGTGAAGGCAGAACTGGAATGGGGGAGGGATGCATCCATCCAAAAGATGAGCTTGGGTTTACTGTTTTCCATTCATTGCATGTCTGTATCACACCACTTTCTATAAAATGGTTTGTCCATTTCTCCTTAAAAAACTTTTGTTTTATATATTTTGAAGATATTGGATGGATCAAGTTTAGAATTGTAATATTCCTGGCAGATGTTCACTGATCCATTCTGTTTTTCAGAATCTGTTTGTGTTTGCCTGAGAGTTATCTTATATGTATTATGACTATTACAGTAGCGGACTTCCTTTGATTAGTGTTTGTCTGGTATATCTCTTTCCATCCATTTACTTTTTACCTTTCACTGTCCTTATTAATCATGTCTCTTGTAATCAGCATATACCTGGATTTTATGTTTTATCCAGTTTCCTGATTTTTATTTTAGAAATAGGTAATGTAGTCCATTTTTACGAGGTGACTTCTATATATTTAGGTTTATTCTTACCATGTTATTTTGGGGGATTTGTGCTTTTTAAATGTATTTTAATTTATTTATTTAAATAGAGATGGGTTCTCACTATGTTGCCCAGGCTGGTCTCAAACTTCTAGCCTTAAGCAGTCCTCCTACCTGGGCCTCCCAAAGTGTTGGAATTACAGGCGTGAGCCACTGAGCCCAGCCTCCTTTTCTGAGGTGTCTTTTTTCCTCTTTCTTCCCTTCTTTTGGATTAACTCCTCTCCTCACTCCTTTTACAAACCCTGCTAGTTTTGAGGCTATGTTAATTGGGATTACATTTGCCTACAAATAACACTAAAACATTTCTAAAAAGTGATTTAAACAAGACTGTTTATTTCATTCTCAAGAATGTCTCAGACAGTGATGGTGGAGCCACAGGCTTTTTTGTTTCCTTGCAGTTTGATGCCATTAATTGGCTTTCATTGATAAGATCTTCTCAACTGTCAGAGTGCTGCTGGATCCCAGCATCCTAAGTGCATTCCAGCTAGCAAAGGAACCAACAGCAAAGGAGAACAAGCTGGCCCACGCACTGCTTCTGCTTCTGCTTCCACTGCTTTGGCCAGAATTTAGACATACAACTATGCATATCTTGCTGCAGGGGAGTCTAGGAAATGCTTGATTCCAGGCTATGTGCCCAGTTAAAAATAAAAGGTCCACACAGATCACTTGTTTTCAGAAGCCTATGCTGTGCTTAGTAGACAGTGTGCACATTATAGAGAGTTGGCATAATGCTAACAACAGAATCCTTATTCTAATCCTGATCCTAGTATAACTTGTTGTAGGATTCTAGTACTTTGCATGCCACGCCTCAGAGTTTTAATGTGACAGTACTGGCTGGGCACGGTGGCTCATGCCTGCAATCCCAGCACTTTGGGAGCCGAGGTGGGTGGATTGCCTGAGCTCAGGAGTTCGAGACCAGCCTGGGCAACATGGTGAAACTCCATCTTTACTAAAATACAAAAAGTTAGCGGGGCATGGTGGCGTGCACCTGTAATCCCAGCTACTTGGAAGGCTGAGACCGGAGAATCACTTGAACCCGAGAGGCAGAGGTTGCAGTGAGCCCAGATTGCACCATTGCATTCCAGTCTGGGCAACAAAGCTAGACTCCGTCTCAGGGAAAAAAAAAAAAAAAAATTGGCAGTACTTTGTCCTGGGAAATTCACACTATGCCTAAAGGCTTGCTGTGTTTCATTTCCTCTGAATAAAGTTGCTGTTAGATATGAAGGAAAAAAAATCAAAAGTTCTGTGTATGGCTGGGCGTAGTGGCTTATGCCTGTAGTCCCAACACTTTGGGAGGCTAAGGCAGGTGGATCACTTGATCCCAAAAGTTCAAGACTAGCCTGGGCAACATAGTGAAACCCCACGAAACACCATGTAAAACACCCCACGTGAAGCACCATGCCTGGCTAATTTTATATTTTGTATCTCTATAAAAAATACAGCCGGGCGCGGTGGCTCACGCCTGACCTCGTGATCCACCCGCCTCGGCCTCCCAAAGTGCTGGGATTACAGGCATGAGCCACTGCGCCTGGCCGAACCTGTGTCTTAAAAAAAAAAGAAAGAAAAGGCTGGACGCAGTGCTTCACGTCTGTAATCCCAGCACTTTCGGAGGCCGAGGTGGGCAGATCACTTGAGGCCAGGAGTTTGAGACCAGCCTGGCCAACATGATGAAATCCCGTCTCTACTTAAAATATAAAAATCAGCCAGGCATGGTGCGGGCGCCTGTAATCCCAGCTACTCGGGAGGCTGAGGCATGAGAATTGCATGAACCTGGGAGGTGGAGGTTGCAGTGAGCTGAGATTGCGCCACTGCACTCCAGTCTGGACGACAGAGCAAAGCGATTCTCCTGCCTCAACCTCCCGAGTAGCTTGGACTACAGGCGTGTGCCACCACACCCGGTTATTTTTTGTATTTTTAGTAGAGATGAGGTTTCAACGTGTTGGCCAGGTTGACCTCAAACTCCTGACCTCAGGTGATCCGCCCACCTCAGCCTCCCAAAGTGCTGGGATTACAGGTGTGAGCCACCGTGCCCGGCCTAGTAGTTTCTTAATGTTTTGAAAATGAGTTGTTGTTACTGATTTTTTTTTTTTTAATTTGTTGGTGGTTGGAGAAGTCAGCTTGTCTGACACTCACTGGTTTGTCTTAGCCAGAATCAGAAGTGATTACAATTGTCAATGTTGAATCAGTCTTGCATTCTCAGAATAAACCCAGCTGAATTTATGATATATTATTTTAGTACACTGCCGGGTTTGATTTAATATGTGATTTAATAATTGTCTTTGTTCATGAGACATTGGCTTGTGATCTTTCCTTTCTATCCTTGTCCTGTTGTAGTTTTAAGGTCCTCTAGCTTCAAAAATCAGTGTGGGACGTTTCCTCTTCTCATAGTCTCTGAAGGAATTTAACAACAGGATTTTGCCAGGCACAGTGGCCCACACCTGTAATCCTGCACTTTGGGAGGCCAAGGTGGACAGCTCACGGTCAGGAGTTCAAGACCAGCCTGGCCAACATGGTGAAACCCCATTTCTACAAAAATACAAAAATTAGCTGGGCATGATGGCGGGTGCCTGTAATCCCAGCTACTCTCAGGATGCTGAGGCAGGAGAATTGCTTGAACTCGGGAGGCAGAGGTTGCAGTGAGCTGAGATCCCACCACTTTACTCCAGCCTGGGCAACAAAACAAGACTCGGTCTCAAAAAAAAAAAACCAGGATTTTATTTCATGGTTCTATATAACTCTAGTTTTGAGTTTCTTTTCTAGTATAGCTATATCACATTATCCTTTACTCATTCCTAATCTTTATTTGCATCTGTCTTCTTTTGATCTTGATCAGTCTGACGGGGTTTGTTAATTTTATTAATCCTCTTATTTTTATTAATTTCTCTTCTCTTTGGGTTAATTGTATTATTCCCTTACTAATGTCTTAAATTGGAAGCTAATTCATTTTTTCAGCCTGTCCTTTTATATAAGCTTTGAAGCCGATGCATTTCTCTTTAACTACTACTTTAGCTGTATCTGACAAGATCTGCAACTTCCACTGTGATTTCTTTGACGACTGGGTTATTTAGATGTGTAAATCTTTGTTTTTATATGGGAGTTTATTAGTTATGTTTTCATTACTGGTTTCTAACCTATTTATATTAATGTCAAAAAACATGATCTGGTGGCTCATGCCTACAGTCCTAGCACTTTGAAAGGCTGAGGCAGGAGGATCAGTTCAGCCTAGAAGTTTAAGACCAGCCTGGGAAACATAGCAGGACCTCTTCTCTATTTAAAAAAAAAATAAATAAATAAATAATTAGGCCGGGCGCAGTGGTTCATGCCTGTAATCCCAGCACTTTGGGAGGCTGAGGCAGGCGGATCACGAGGTCAGGAGGTCGAGACTAGCCTGGTCAACATCGTGAAACCCCGTCTGTACTAAAAATACAAAAATTAGCCAGGCGTGGTGGTGCGCGCCTGTAGTCCCAGCTACTTGGGAGACTGAGGCAGGAGAATCGCTTGAACCCGGGAGGCAGAGGTTGCAGCGAGCCAAGATCGTACCACTGCACACCAGCCCGGGCAACAGTGCGAGACTCCATCATCTCAAAAAAAAAAAAAAAAAAAAAAATTAGCTGGGCATGGTGGTGCACTCCTGTAGTCCTAGCTACACAGGAAGCTAAGGCAGGAGGATTGCGCACGCGCAGGTCAAGGCTGCAGTGAGCCGTGATGGCACCACTGCACTCCAGCCTGGGTGACAAGACAGAGACCCTATCTCAAAAACAAAACACATGATCTGTATGATACCCAGTTCTTTGTAATTTATTGTGTATTTTATGGCCAAGAATGTGGTCATTTTTAGCAAATGTTCCATGTGTGAGAAGTATATTTTATATGAGGTTTAGAGTTTTCTCTCTGTGTGCGTGCGTGTGCGTAAGTGCGTGTACGCACAGATTTTTTTTTTAGTCAGGGTCTATTCATCTATTGACAGACACTTGGGTTGTTTCTACCTTTTGGCTACTGTGAGTCAAACTGCTATAAATATTGGCGTACAAGTATCTGTTTAAGTCTGTTTTCAATTCTTTTGGGTTTATACCCAGAAGTGGAATTGGTTGATCATGCGGCAGATCTATGTCTCGCTTTCTGAGGAACCACCCAACTATTTTCCACAGCAGCTGCATCATTTTATATTCCTACCAGTAATGCACAGGGTTCCAATCTCTCCACATCTTTGCAACACTTGCTTCCACTTTTCTTGATAGCTTTTGGGGTTGGTTGGTTGGTTTGTTCTGGAGACAGGGTTTCACTCTGCTGCCCAGGCTGAAGTTAACAATAGTGCCATCATAGCTCACTGCAGCCTTGACCTTCTGGGCTCAAGCAATCCTCCCACCTCAGCCTCCTGTGTAGCTGGGACTACAGGTGTGCACCACCATGCCCAGTTTTTTTTTTTTTTCTTTTGGTAGAGAAGAGGTCTCACTGTGTTGCCCAGGCTGGTCCTGAACTCCCAGGCTCAAGTGGTACTCCACCTCGGCCTCCTAAAGTTCTGGGATTACAGGCAGGAGCCTTGATAGCTATCTTAATGGGTATGAAGTATCATTATGGTTTTGATGTGCAGTTCCCTGATGACTAATGCTGTTGAGATGTTGAGCATATTTACTGAACATCTATCTTTGGAGAACTATCCTTGTACATTTTAAAACTGGGTTTATCTTTTTGTTGTTCAGTTGTAGGGAATTCTTATATATATATATTCTTGGCATTAAACCCTTATCAGATACATGATTTGCAGAGATTTTCTCCCATTCTGTGCGTTGGCTTCATTTCTTCATAGTGTCTTTTTTTCTATGAGACAGAGTCTCACTCTGTTGCCCAGGCTGGAGTGCAGTGGCACAATCTCAGCTCACTGCACCCTCTACCTCCCAGGTTCAAGTGATTCTCCTGCCTCAGCACCCCCGAGTAGCTGGGATTAATAGGCATGCGTCACCAGCCTAGCTAATTTTTGTATTCTTAGTAGAGACAGGGTTTCACCATGTTGGGCAGACTGGTCTCAAACTCCTGACCTCAAGTGATACACCCACCTCAGCCTCTCAAAGGGCTGGGATTATAGGCATAAGCCACCACACCCAGCTTTTTTCTTCATAGTGTCCTTCGATGCATAAAAAGTTTTCCATTTAATGACGTCTAGTTTATCTGCTTTTTTTTCCCCTTCTTTATCAGCTTTTTTTTTTTCCCCCTTCTTTCATTGCTATGCTTTTGGTGTCTTAAGAAACCATTGCAAAATCCAAGGTCATGGAGATTTGGTCTTATGTTTTCATCTGAGAGTTTTGTTTGTTTGTTTGAGACAGAGTCTCGCTGTGTTACCCAGGCCGGAGTGCAGTAGCGTGATCTTGGCTCACTGCAACCTCTGCCTCCCGGGTTCAAGTGATTCTCCTGCCTCAGCCTCCTGAGTAGCTGGGATTACAGGTGTCCACCACCAAGCCCGGCTAATTTTAGTATTTTTAGTAGAGATGGGGTTTTGCCATGTTGACCAGGCTGGTCTTAAACTGCCAACCTCACCTTGGCCTCCCAAAGTGCTGGGATTACAGGCATGTGCCACCACATCTGGCTATTTTTTGTATTTTTAGTAAGAGACGGAGTTTTGCCATGTTGCCCAGGTTGCTCTCAAACTCCTGGCCTCGAGTGATCTGCCTGCCTTGGCCTTTGCCTTTCAAAGTGCTGGGATTACAGGCGTGAGCCTCCGCGTTCATAACCATGATCCCTCTGATTTCTCCCATCCCTCTGTCCCCTTTTAGAACTCTGATAGATCATGTTCTTTCTCTTCCATGCCTCTGAATCTCTTTTTAGTAGTTTTCTTTTTTATTACTTAGTCCCTACTTCTGTTTCTAAAAAGATAAAGTACCCAGGTGCAGTCTTATATAATAATTTTTTAGGAAAGACTCCCTTTTATTCCCACTCTTCTTTAAACTAAGCCAGACACAGGTCCCCACTGTCTACCCTGGGGAGCTCATTTTATTCCCCCCAGCTTAACTATTCGTTTAAAATAAAAGTTTTATTCTATTCATGGGGCAGCTGAAGCATTTTGTACCTGAAGCCTTTCAGCCCTCCTCTCCCTGTAGGGCTCTGCTACTCAGGACAAGTCCTCAGCAGGGTTGAATCTCTGTACGATCTCCAGGGTGGCCTTGTTTCTATGATGGCCTGATTTTCCTCCTGCTCTAGTTCCAGAGCCCCTGTTTTATGTCCTTCCATTGTCTTACTATCTCTGCTTTGAACTCTTTTACATATTCTTGGATAAATGTTACAATTTTCATCTATTCCCTGGCAACAATTTCTGGTAAGTATTCATGTGCCATTTGCTGTTCCTGTAATATCTTTAACTCCTGTGTCAGTTCCCTTTTAATTACTAATTTCTTAATGAGGTGAATTCTTCCTTGATGAGCTCTTGTAAGTAGATCATTGTGAGAGAGGGGCCAGGACTGTGTCCCAGGCTGGCAGGAATCTGTACGTGGGAATGGGTGCCTGGGAGAGTTCTATCAGGATTTTCTTCTCCACAGGCAACTACAGGGCTCCTCACAGTGCAGGACCTCCCCACCTCTGTCATTCTCCTTGTTGCCAGCTAGGTTCAGGAAAGCTCTTGCTGCAGTCCACACTCTTTCTTTTTTGTTTTTGAGACAGGGTCTTGCTCTGTCACCCAGGTTGGAGGAATGCAGTGGTGCCATCATAGTTCACTGCAGCCTTGAAACCCTGGGTTCAAACAATCCTCCCGCCCCGCCTTGCCTCCTGGATAGCTGGGACTATGGGCATCCACTACCACACCCAGCTAATTTTTAAATTTTTTCATAGAGAGAGGGTTTCACTTTGTTGCCCAGGCTGGTCTTGAACTCCTGGGCTCAAGTGATCCTCCTGCCTCAAGCCTCCTAAAGTACTGGGATTATAGGTCTGAGCCACTATGCCCAAGCCTCCTTTTTTAATTTCAAATAAGAGATTATTTCAAATGAGAGATTATTGGGTATGATCCTTTTGTTTGTTTGGTTTTTGAGATGGAGTCTTACTCTGCCACCCACGCTGGAGTGTAGTGGGCGTGATCTTGGCTCACTGCAACCTCTGCCTCCCAGGTTCAGATTCTCCTATCTCAGCCTCCCAAATAGCTGGGATTACAGGCATGGGCCACCACGCCTGGCTAATTTTGTATTTTTAGTAGAGACAGGGTTTTACCAGGGTTGGCCAGACTGGTCTCGAATTCCTGACCTTGTGATCCACCCGCCTCAGCCTCCCCCGTCTTGTTTACTTTGTTTGCTTTTCGGTGATTTCTAAGGGGGTTGGGGATGGGTGGCACTGTCTTTATGCCAGCACCTTTTGTGTGTGGTGGGGGTGGGGGCAAGGTCTCACTTTGTCACTCAGGCTGGAGTGCAATGCTGTCATCACAGCTCACTGCAGCCTCAACCTACCTAGTTCAAGTGATCCTCCCAAGTAGCTGGGGCTACAGGCACATGCTACCATGCCTGGCTTATTTTTGTATTTTCTGTAGAGATGGACTTTTACCACGTGGCCTAGGCCTCTCAAAGTGCTCAGCTGTGCCAGTACTTTATGATTTTTTGAGGCAGGGGGTCTCACTCTGTCGCCCAGGCTGGAGTGCAGTGGCATGGTCTAAGCTCACCACAGCCTCTGCCTCCCAGGTAGCTGGGACCACAGATGCGCACTAGCACACCCAGCTAATTTTTTGTATTTTTGGTGGAGACCTCCTGCCTCCCTAAGTGCTGGGATTACAGGCATGAGCCACTATGCCTGGCTGATGCCAGCACTTTAAAACTAGAAGTCATAATACAAGATCAACCTTGTATTCCTGGGTTAAAGACTTCTCAATTAGGATATTTATTTTTTACAATTCTTCTGATAGATCCTATTTGCTTATACTTTAAGACTTCTACATTTATGTTAGTGAAAGTGGTCCATTCTTGGCATGTCCTATCTGCTGTCAGAGTTCTTAAAATCAGTTGCATCATTTTCCATGTTTATTTAATCTCTGGAACAGAATATATAAAAAAGGGATTTCCTGTTCTTTGAAAGTTTTTAATACCTCAGCTGTAAAACTACTTACACCTTTCTGAGAAGAGTTCTGCTTCAGTTTCTTAAAAATATTTGAGTCTAATCAGATTTTTTATTTTGAGACTGAGTCTCCCTCTGTCACCCAAGCTGGAGTGCAGTGGCGCCATCTTGGCTCACTGTAACCTCCACCCCCTGGGTTCAAATGATTCTCCTGCCTCAGCCTCCTGAGTAGCTGGGATCACAGGCATCTGCCATTATGTCCAGCTAATTTTCATATATTTGTAGAGACGGGATTTCATCATGCTGCCCAGGCTGGTCTTTAACTCCTGACCTCAGGTGATCTGCCTCAGCCTCCCAAAGTGCTGGGATTACAGGCATGAGCCACTGTACGCAGCCTCTCTTAAGACCATGATTTATGTTTTTCTGGAAAATGTTTTACATTTACACTCAGTTTTCATATTTGTTGCCATAACATATCCTCAGGAAATGGGATGGGGTTGACTTTATATTGTTTGTGTTTTTCTCAATGAGAATGGATTAATGTGTAGATAAAATGAAGACCACCACCATCATGAAATAATGAGTTCTACCCTAAGGGAGTGTGGGAGGAGATTAAAAGCATGATGCCATCCCACCAAACCCTGTGCTGTGCTAAATCAGTCTTTTTCCACCCTCTGTTTCTCAGTCTTAGGAAAAGTCCTCAGTGCTGTGGGCAGTGCCCAGCTACTGATGTCCCAGAAATTCCAGCAGTTCCGGGGCCTCTGTGAGCAAAACTTGGTGAGTGTGATTCTCCTTCCTCCACAGCAGGGCTTCCAGCCTTTGGCTGCCCACTGTACTCTGCCAGCCCCTCGAAGCCTCTGTGCCCTCCTCTGTACACAAACAGTGCGGCTTCCTCATGGTGTTGGAAGGACAGTGGCAATGTGTGTCAGTGTCTAGCACAAGAAAGGGGGCAAAAGTGGCCCTATCAGATCTCTAATATCTTTCCATGTTGAAACAGCCACATGGATGGTAAAGTCAATTAGCACTGGTTTATTTATATAAAATATATTCTGTATCGGCTGGGCACAGTGGCTCATGCCTGTAATCCCAACACTTGGGAGGCTGAGGCGGGTGGATCACCTGAGGTCCGGAGTTCAAGACCAGCCTGACCAACATGGAGAAACCCTGTCTCTACTAAAAATACAAAATTAGCTGGGCGTGGTGGTGCACACCTGTAATCCCAGCTACTCGGGAGGCTGAGGCAGGAGAATCGCCTGAACCCGGGAGACAGAGGTTGTGGTGAGCCAAGATCGTGCCACTGCACTCCAGCCTGGGCAATGACAGCGAAACTGTCTCAAAAATTATATATATTTTTTGGCCAGGCGCGGTGGCTCACGCCTGTAATCCCAGCACTTTGGGAGGCCGAGGCAGGCGGATCATGAGGTCAGGAGATGGAGACCCTCCTGGCTAACACGGTGAAACCCCTTCTGTACTAAAAATACAAAAAATTAGCCAGGCGTGGTGGCGGGTGCCTGTAGTCCCAGCTACTCGGGAGGCTGAGGCAGGAGAATGGTGTGAACCCGGGAGGTGGAACTTGCAGTGAGCCGAGATCGCGTCACTGCACTCCAGCCTGGGTGACAGAGTGAGACTCCGTCTCAAAAAAAAAAACAAAAACAAAGAAATCCCACTGCTGGGATTGGTGGCTTGGCTTTCTCCCTCCCTCTTACCTCTTAGGAGGGCTGGCCCTGCCAGGGTCAAAAGCAAAGTCCTGGGCTGTTCTGCCTGTGGGAATGTGTGTACTCCCAGCGGGAGGCAGTGGAGAGAGTGTTTGTCTCCAAGACCTACAGAGACTTGGGGGTTGCGTTGTCATGGAATAGAGTGACACGAGGGAAACAACACAGATTCTGTGACCTTTCCCACCTGGGAGTGAATCGGGCTTCTCTCGGTGTCACTGTCACACCATGGCCAAGAACTTCTGTTTCTTCCCTGCAAAACGAGAACACCTGTCTGCTAGCATACACATACATTAGGGACAGGAGTGCCTTCCTTGCCACAGCCCTTAGACTATCCCCCAAAGATCCCCACCACTAGGGCTGGTGCTGACCGGAACTGGCTTAGATTCATTCATACAGATACTTACCCAGACACTAGGCCTCAAGAGCCCCCGTGGGTGCTGGCAGGGCCCAGAGGAACCCTGCTTGTTGGGGGGTCGGGGGGGAGCAGGACAAGCCTCTGCTGAGCCCCACTGATCCCCATCTGGCCCACAGAACCCTGATGCCAACCCACGCCCCACAGCCCAGGACCTGGCAGGGTTCTGGGACCTGCTACAGCTGTCCATCGAGGACATCAGCATGAAGTTCGATGAACTCTACCACCTCAAGGCCAACAGCTGGCAGCTGGTGGAGACCCCCGAGAAGAGGAAGGTGAGCATGGAGCAGTGCGGAGGGGAAGTCCAGGGACAAATTCCTGGTCGGCAATAACGCTGCCCACATCGGTCAGTGCTGCTTGGCTCCCTTCTCCGTGTGTCGTCTTTGAGCTGGGGGCTCACATCCATCACTGCGTGGGGTCCATGCTTGGCACTTGTCTGGCATGCCGCTTGCTCCGTGTAGTTGAGGCTGCCCCTGAAGCATGTGTCCTGCCCTGCATGTCCAGAAAAGGGGATCCTGGGAGAGGCACGCCCACAGCCTCAATCACGTTATAACAGAGGAGGCAGCAAAATGGTCCCTTCTCCTGGGGCCCTGCTGCCAGGAGTCCTGGGGTCTGGAGCCAGCTCTGTGACCTTGTGGTAGCCAGCCTCTTCCCTGAGGCTTCCTTCTGCAAACCAGAACCAGTGACCCCTGTTGAACCGTGGCCCTGTCTGATCCCCTAGAATAGCCTGTAAAATGGGACCTGACGCCCTAAATTTGTCTCTGACTGTGACTCGGGCTAGTTCTTGCCCGAGTCTCGGGCTCCCAGTGATTCAACATGAGGGTGGACACTGGGATCTGCCCGTCCCCCCTGCTCGAGCGCCCTCGGAGTCTAGGCTTGCTTTCTGCTCCAGTGCCTTGTGCTCTTCCCACTATCATCGCTTCTCGTGGCTTCCTGATTCCAAGTGTGTGTTGCTTGTGCCCGATGCGGGGAGGCTGGGGTGGAGACTCCAGCTGCCGGCATATGGTGGGGGTAGTGCCACACAAAACGTGGCACCTTTATTTTATTTTTGTTCTCTCCTCACTGTCTCACTAAAGGAAGAGAAGAAACCACCCCCTCCGGTCCCAAAGAAGCCAGCCAAATCCAAGCCGGCAGTGAGCCGCGACAAGGCCTCAGACGCCAGCGACAAGCAGCGCCAGGAGGCCCGCAAGAGACTCCTGGCGGCCAAGCGGGCAGCTTCTGTGCGGCAGAACTCAGCCACCGAGAGTGCAGACAGCATCGAGATTTATGTCCCGGAGGCCCAGACCAGGCTCTGAGACCACGCAGGAGGAAAGAAACGATTTTAAATCATTAAAAACACAAAAACTAAGTGCGAACGGAAGAGAGTTTTCTCAACCTTTGCTATGGTTATTCTGTCTAGAGACCCTGAGCCAACTTTCAAATTGACGCATACAAGGGCTCACAATTTGGCTTTTTTGGGTCCCTCCCAGCTTTAGGTTATGAAGATTTTACTCACAAAAAAAAATCAACAAAAATCACGAAACTAGAAAACTTCTTTTTTTTCCTCTTGCTGGCCGTGGTGGACTAGATAGATGGACGTCGGCAACTCCCGGCCCAGCCTCCATACTGCGGTCTTTTTACTCGTTCTATCTGATGAGAACTCACACTAGCTTGTTTACAAGATGACAACAGTCCAAGGGCAGCCTTGGGCACCTGCCATGTCCCTCCTTTCCCCAGCTATCCCCGCTCTGACCTTGGATTTTCATTCTTATGTTTTTCTCTTTTCCCTTCAGAGCTCACACAGTGGTCACCATTGTGGCAAGCGGCTTTCCGGGTCTCAGCCCTCTCTGCGGTTGAGGGCCCAGAGGACAGAGAGATGGACACGCGTCCCCTCCCTCCCCCGCCAAGTGCTCACACACAACCTCACACGCGCACACACACACGCAGATGGAGGCGCCTCACTGGGAGGTGCCCCGCCAGCCCTGGGCAGTGTCAGGCAGGACTCACTCACCGCTGAGCAGATGAGGGAAGTTTTAGTCTTGGGGGGTGGAAATGAGACGAAGCCACAGTTATCACACTCCAGACTCCTGCCCTTTTATTTTCTCCAGCCCCTTCTTCCTTCAGCAAAATCTAGGACTCCCGAGTGGCTTCCAGGAGGCTGTCAGTCCTCAGCCGCGCCTGTGTCCGGTGCCCGAGGGGCGGGCGGCGGTGTCTGTATGTATGTGTACATATGCACATAGACCTTAGAGTGTATAGTTAACAAACGCCCATCTGCTCACCCATGCCCACCCAGCGCCGCCGCCGCTGGCTCTCGGGGCACCTGGCAGGAGGCGGGTGTGTGAATAGCATATATTTTTACATGTACTATATCTAGGTGTGTGTACAAGTGTGTGTAAAAATATATACCTTGTGTGTAAGCAGCCCTTTTTTTTTTTTGGTCTCCACCCCCCCACCCCACCCCCACTCCTAAGGGCCCATCTGCCCAGCCTCTGAGTTTTCTGTTCTATTTTTTTTTTAACCCCAATTATCCTTCTCTCTCTCCTGCCCCTCCATCCCACTCCCAGGGTGTCACGAGCCCTGAGCTGCAATGGCCCGGGCCTGCAGGGCGGGGTGGGGGAGGGCAGGGGCTCAGCCCCGAAGCCAGCTCAGTACCTGAGGGGCTGCTCTATGCTGTGTATGCGCCTCTCTGGCATCCGAGACATCCTCTTGGCTGGCGCTTGCTGCAGGGGGGACCCCCCCCCCCCCCCCGCCCCAGGTGAACCAAGGGTCTGCTCCAGGGCCCATTTCCAGCTTGGCCGCCGTCTGTGACCTTGGGCAAGTCACTTGACCTCTGTGTGCCTCAACTTCCTCCTCTGTAAAACGGGGACAGTCCCTGCCCCTCCCTACCTCACAGGCATGTTGTGAGAATAAATGAGGTAACGTGTACCAAGGGCTTGTGGCATTATTGCAGGGGGATGAGCAGAGTGGGCCCAGGAAACTGAACCAGACCCCTCCCAAAAGGCAGCTCTGTGGAGACAGCCTGATGGGAGTGCCAGCCGGGATGCCAGCTGTCACATGCCAGCTCTGTGATCTGGGGCGGGAAGATGGAGCTGACCGTCCCCTCTCCCGAAAATGAGTGTGCAGCACTTACCAGCTTCCTGTTTGAAATAAACCCTTGAAAGATAGATAGATAGATGCTATCACAGGAGCCAGGATAGGCTGATAAAGACCACCCTAGAGGACAGTTTACACCCCCCACAGAGCCACAGTCTGCACATTCTCCAGGGCGGGGTACTCGGTGTCCCCCTGCCTGACAGCTGCTTCCACTCTGTCAGGTGCGAGCCCTGAGTGCATCTCCAGAGCACCTCCTCTACAGGCCCAGTGCTGAGGCAGAGCTCACTCTGGTGAGGGAGACAGATATTGAACGTGACAGATAAGGTCAAGTCAATGACAGGTGGTAAAAAACAAGACGGTGCAGAATGAGGCTGCAGGACCCTGCAGTGCGACCACCAAACCCAGCCTGGGCAGGAGTGTTCTGGTAGAGACCGGAAGGATGAGTGGGTAGCCAGCTTTCAGGGAGGGAGCGGCACGCAGTCCTGGCAGAAGCAGGAGGTGCCAAGCCCCAGTGGTAGGAACATACCTTTTTCTTTTCTTTTTTTTTTTTTTTTTTTTGAGACAGTCTTGCTCTGTCACCCAGACTGGAGTGCAGTGGTGCGATCTTGGCTCACTGCAACCTACGCCTCCTGGGTTCTAGCAATTCTCCTGCCTCAGCGTCCCGAGGCTGCCATCATGCCCAGCTAATTTTTGTATTTTTAGTAGAGATGGGGGTTTCACCATGTTGGCCAGGCTGGTCTTGAACTCCTGACCTCAGGATCAGCCCCCATTGGCCTCCCAAAGTGCTGGGATTACAGGCGTGAGCCACCACACCCGGCCGGAACATGCCTTTTAGAAAGTTCTCTGGCCAGGCTCTGGAGCCACAGATTCCTGGTCTCCTCCCTTGGCCCAAGCCAGCCAAGAAGCTCGTGATCTCAGGTCCAGGGGATGCACGGACCCTGCCTTCCCAGCAGCTTTGTTCAGGCTACCCCGCCCACCCCAGGGAGCCCCCTCGGAGCCCATCCGAACTGTGGCCGGACCCCTGTGCTTGGAGCAGCCCTTGACCCTGGATCCCAACACACCTGTTAGTGGTGACAGAGCATCTGGTGACCACAGGTGGCTTGGATTAACTCCAGGGCTGGCACCTTCCCAGACCTACCCCTACCCTGAGACCCAGCTGGGGGTGACTTGAAGGGTAAGTGAAGAGGTTTCCGGTTGCATCAGGCATTGAAGCAGACGTTCAGGGATGCAGCTAGCAGCCGGCTCTCCCGGATGGGCCATGGGGATTGGGGATGGACCCTTAGCCTTCCTGCTTCTGCTGTGGCAGGGGAAGGGACTTGAGGGTTAGATTAGGGTCTCAGGAGGCATCCTGCACTCTATTAAGCACAAGATGGGGTAGGGGTGTCTGATGTACAGAATCTGGACCCCCACGCCCAGCCCTCCTGGCACAGCAGTGGAGAAGACGCCACCTCCATTGAAGGAACAGTATAATAATGAACACATATCTCGCGGCCAGAGTCACCGATTACCGATATTTCACCCGTATGAGCATTATCCCTCTCGGATACATACACATTGTTTTCCCCGCGAGCCATCTGAGAGTCAGTGGCATACACTGATACTTCACCCCAAAACACATCACGCAACTCCCAGGCACAAGGACGTTCCTGCACAACCACAATACCATCACCACCCTCAAACTTAAGAAAGGAATGTTCCAGGGAGCACCTCCTTTTATATTAATATGGCCTAAAGCACAGCCCATACGCCAGGTGCCCTCACAACCTTGTCCCTTATACCTTCTCCCTTTTATCCATCCAGGGTCCCATTAAGGATCAGTCACTGCTTTCAGTTACCATGTCTGTCTGGTTTCTTTTGTTTTGTTTTTTCTTTTCTTTTTTAGACAGGGTCTCACTCTGCTGCCCAGGCTGAAGTGCAAAGAATGGTGTGATCACGGCTCACTGCAGCCTCAACCAACTGGGCTCAATCAATCCTCCTGCCTCAGCCTCCCAAGTAGCTGGGACCACAGGTACATGCCACCATGCCCAGCTAATTTTAAAATTTTTTGTAGCGATGGAGTCTCACTTTGTTGCCCAGGCTGGTCTCAAACTCGTGGGCGCAAGTGATTCTCCCGCCTTGGCCTCCCAAAGTGCTGGGATCACAGGTGTGAGCCACCGTGCCAGGCCACCACGTCCTTCTAGTCCTTCTAGTCTCTTTAAAAATCAAAATTTCCCTACTTTTTGGGTTTTGTTTTTCGAGATGTTGATGGCGTTGTTTTTTGTTTTGTTTGTTTTAGTTTATTTTGTTTGTTTTGAGACGGAGTCTCACTGCAACACCCAGGCTGGAGTGAAGTGGCGTGATCTCGGCTCACAGCAACCTCCACCTCCTGGCTTCAAGAGATTCTCCTGCCTCAGCCTCCCAAGTAGCTGGGGACTATAGGCGCCCGCCACCACACCTGGCTAATTTTTGTATTTTTAGTAGAGATGGGGTTTCACCATATTGGCCAGGCTGGTTTTGAACTCCTGACCTCACGTGATCCTCCCACCTTGGCCTCCCAAAGTGCTGGGATTACAGGCATGAGCCACCGCGCCCGGCTGAGATGTTGGTGTTTTTAAAGTATCCAAGCGCACTCTACAGAATGGCGCACCATTTGGGTTTACGTTTTCTCATGGCCGGATTCAGATTAAATGGTTTTCACAAAAATATGACTTAGATGATGTCCCATGTCCTTGTATCTTGTTCCATCAAGGATGCATTTGTCACTTCAGAGAAAGGCTGACAGCAGCTTCCCAGAGAAGCTGGGAATGAATCCTCAGCTTCTGTGTTTCCAAAGCCTAGTCCTTGAGGGAACCAGGACAGGGACAGACAGGAAGTGCCCTCCTAAAGGCTGCAGGATATGACCACAGAGGCAGCAGAGGGGACAGGAGACTGTCAGCCACCTGTGGGTCCCTGAGAACCCTACATGGCCCAGGTTTCCCTTCTAGAACTCCAAGCTCCCTAGGTTTACATGTTTCCAGAGTCAGCAGAGAAGGCTCAGCTACCGCCAGGAACAGCACTGGGCCCCCAGACCTTATAGACAGGACAGCAGGACAAAGCCACTGCCACCAGGAGCCCGAGGGCCAAGTACCACGCGGAGGCTGTGTGGGCAAATGCTGTGGAGGACAGACCCACTGAGATGAGGTTTCCAGCACCAGCAGTGGAATGGGCTTTACAACAGCAATTCTAAACAGCCTCCTGCCCATCTGAATCTGTGGCTGATCTGAAAGCTGGTGTGGTTTCTGCTGCCGACCCTGGTCCTACCATATGGCAGCCAGGGGAATTTTCAAAATGCTAACTGGGCTGCATCACCCTCTGCTTAAAACCCCTAAACCCAGGCCGGGCATGGTGGCTGGCTCACGCCTGTAATCCCAGCACTTTGGGAGGCCAAGGCGGGTGGATCACAAGGTCAGGAGGTCGAGACCATCCTGGCTAACATGGTGAAACCCTGTCTCTACTAAAAATACAAAAAAATTAGCAGGGCATGGTAGTGGGCACCTTGTAGTCCCAGCTACTCGGGAGGCTGAGGCAGGAGAATGGCATGAACCTGGGAGGCAGAGCTTGCAGTGAGCCGAGATCGTGCCACTGCACTCCAGCCTGGGTGACAGAGCCGAGACTCTGTCTCAAAAAATAAAAATAAAAATAAAAACCAAACCCTAAACCCAGCCTCCTCACCTTGGCCTTGGAGGCTGCCGCCCACCTCTATAGCCACATCTCCAGTGAGAGCTGCCCTTGGCCGCCTCAGGGCCTCCCCCACAGGGTATCCCGGGCCTCCACCGATGCAGCTGACATCAGCTCTTGCCTCCACTCTCAGGACAGGTGGCCTTTCCCCAGGGAAATCTCGCCAAGCACCTGGGCCAGGCCAAGTCGGTGCCAACGCCCTGCTCTACACTTGGAGCACAAGAGTCGCTTTCCTTTGCTGTTGTCACTGATGTGATGATGCTTTTATTAATATCTATGTGATGACTTGTGAATATCTGTCTCTACGCAGAAGATGGTGGGCTCCCAAGGGTAGGAAGAGAGTTTTTTCACCAGGTCTCAGTGCCTGGCAGAGAAGGCAATATTTGCTGGGCTTTCAGAATGGACAATATTTGAACCAAGCTATGGCAGTAAAAGACACAGTGAGCACAGTGGCAGAGGTGTAAGGCTGTGCTGCTGCTCCAGGCGGGGCTGGGGCCAGACTGGCCTTGAATGCCAGGTTAACAAGTAAGGCTTTCAGGCCGGACGCGGTGGCTCATGCCTGTAATCCCAGAACTTTGGGAGACCGAGGTGGGTGAATCACTTGAGGCCAGGAGTTCAAGACCATCCTGGCCAACATGGAAAAACCCCATCTCTACTTAAAAAAATAAAAAAGTAGCCATGTGTGGTGATGCATGCCTGTAATCCCAGCTACTCAGGAGGCTGAAGCAGGAGAATCACTTGAGCCTGAGAAGCGGAGGTTGCAGTGAGCCGAGATCACACCACTGTACTCCAGCCTGGGCAACAGACCGAGGCTCAGTCTAAAAAAAAAAGAAGTAAGGCTTTCGGGGGCAGTTTTAAATGGAGCAGGGACATTTCTTGCCACAGAACCCCACTTCCCATAAAACAGGGGCCCCCGGTACCAGCCTCGATAGACCCATGGTACTCTCTGGACCCAGTGAGCCCATACTTTGTCTCCAAAATGTCACCCCAGCCCAGACCCAGTGAAGCCCCCATGGCCAACACAGGACATGGGCCTTTGGGGCCCCTCTGCTGCCTTTATGGCTTTAACTTTCTGTAGACTGACAACACCCGCATCTAAATCTCCAGCCTGTATTTTTCCCTGAACTCCACCCTTCCCAGTCGACATCTCCACCTGGATGCATAACAAGCAACTCATACATCCATCAACTCCTAACAGTAGAGGGAATTCAGGAATTAGAAAATCATAATTTGGGCCGGGCACAGTGGCTCATGCCTATAATCCCAGCACTTTGGGAGGCCAAGGCGGGTGGATCACTTGAGGTTAGCAGTTCGAGACCAGCCTGGCCAACATGGTGAAGCTCCGTCTCTACTAAAAATACAAAAATTAGCCAGGCGTGGTGGCTCATGCCTGTAATCCCAGCTACTTGGGAGGCAGAGGCAGGAGAATCACTTGAACCCAGGAGGCGGAGGTTGCAGCGAGCCGAGATCCCACCACTGCACTCCAGCCTGGGCAGCAGAGTGAAACTAGGTCTCAAAAGAAAAGAACCATTTGGCAACCATCATATTGTAATAATGGAAGCATCCATGCATGTTAAAAGTACTGGTGGCTGGGTGCGGTGGCTCATGCGTGTAATCCCAGCACTTTGGGGGGCCAAGGCAGGTGGATCACCTGAGGTCAAGAGTTCAAGACCAGCCTGGCCAGCATGGTGAAACCCCGTCTCCACTAAAAGTACAAAAATTAGCTGGGCGTGGTGGCACGCACCTGTAATCCCAGCTACATGGGAGGCTGAGGCAGAAGGGTTGTGCCAGGATCACCAATGAACTGTACTCCAACTGGGTGACAGAGCGAGACTCTGTCTCAAAAAAAAAAACTATTGGTTGAAATTTTTATGAGGAACAGAATATTCACAATCCCAAAGTAGCACACCACATATTACTTATTTTCCACTGTTCACGGATTGGAAGACTTAGTTTTGGTAAGATGGCAATACTCCCCCAAATTAATCTACAGGTTTGACACAACCCTTATCAAAATCCCAGCTCCCTTTTCTGCAGAAATTGAGACGCTGACCCTAAAATTCATATGGAAATGTAAAATTTACTACAAAACTAATGTAATCAAGGCTGGGCACAGTGGCTCATGCCTATAATCCCAACACTTTGGCAGGCTGGGACAGGAGGGTCACTTCAGCCCAAGAGTTTGAGACCAGCTTTGGCAACACAGTGAGATTCCATGTGTACAAAAAATACAAAAATTAACCAGGTATGGTGGCACACGCCTATAGGTCCAGCTACTCAGGAGGCTGAAACACAAGGATCGCTTGAGCCCAGGAGGTTGAGACTGCAGTGAGCTGTGATCATACCACTGTAGTCCAGACTGGGTGACAGAGCAAGACCCTGTCTCAAAAAATAAATAATTAATTAACAAATAATCAAGATTGTGTAGTACTGGCAAAAGGGTAGACATATATATCAATGAAACAGAATTAACAGTCCAAAATAAACCCATACATTAGTGGACAACTGACTTTAGACAACAGTGCCAAGGTATTCAGTGGGGAAAGAAGTATCAACAAATGGTGCTAGTGTAACTGGACATCCAAATGCAAAATAAAGGAAGCTGGACCCTTACCTTGCAACATGTACAAAATTAACTCAATATGGATTAAAGACCTGAAAACTCCATCCTGGCTAACACGGTGAAACCCCGTCTCTACTAAAAGTACAAAAAATTAGCTGGGTGTGGTGGTGGGCACCTGTAGTCCCAGCTACTCAGGAGGCTGAGGCAGGAGAATGGCATGAACCCAGGAGGCAGAGCTTGCAGTGAGCCGAGATGGCGTCACTGCACTCCAGCCTGGGCGACAAAGCAAGACTCCGTCTCAAAAACAAACAAACAAACAAAAAACAAAACAAACAAACAAAAAAAAACACGAAAGCTAAAACTAGCAAACTCTTAAAAGAAAACAGAAGTGGGCCAGGCACGGTGGCTCACGCCTGTAATCGCAGCACTTTGGGAGGCCAAGGTGGGTGGATCACGAGGTCAGGAGATCGAGACCATCCTGGCTAACACGGTGAAACCCCGTCTCTATTAAAAACACAAAAAATTAGCCAGACGTGGTGGTGGGCGCCTGTAGTCCCAGCTACTGGGAAGGCTGAGGCAGGACAATGGCGTGAACCTGGGAGGCGGAGCTTGCAGTGAGCCCAGATCACGCCACTGCACTCCAGCCTGGGCGACAGAGCGAGACTCCGTCTCAAAAAAAAAAAAAAGAAAAGAAAACACAAGTGTAAACATTCATAACCTTGGATCAGGCAATGACTTCTTGGGTATGACACCAAAGCACAAGCAACCAAAGAAAACACAGATAAACTAAACTTAAAAGTTAAAAACACTTGTGCTTCGGCCAGGCGCGGTGGCTCATGCCTGTAATCCCAGCACTTTGGGAGGCCGAGGCCAGTGGATCACGAGGTCAGGAGTTCAAGACCAGCCTGACCAAGATAGTGAAACCTTGTCTCTACTAAAAATACAAAAATTAGCCAGGTGTGGTGGTGGGTGCCTGTAATCCCAGCTACTCGGGAGGCTGACGCAGGAGAATCACTTGAACCCAGGGGTCAGAGATTGCAGTGAGCCGAGATCGCACCACCGCACTTCTAGCCTGAGCGACAAAGCAAAACTCCATCTCAAAAAACAAAAAAAAAAATAAAAAATAAACTTGTGTTTCAAAGAACACATTTCTCAAGAAAGTGAAAGGATAACTCACATAATAAGAGAAAATATTTGCAACTCACGTATCTGATAAGGGTGCAATAGCCGGAATATGTAAAGAACTTCTACAGCTCAAAACCAAAAGACAAATTTTTAAATAGGTAAAAGGATCTAAATAGACACTTCTTTTTCTTTTCTTTTTTTTTTTTTTTTGAGACAGAGTCTCACTCTCTGTTGCCCAGGCTGGAGTGCAGGGGCATGACCTCAGCTCACTGCAAACTCTGCCTTCCGAGTTCAAGTGATTCTTGTGCCTCAGCCTCCCAAGTAGCTGAGACTACAGGCACCCACCACCACCCCCAGCTAATTTTTGTATTTTTAGTAGAGACGGAGTTTCGCCATTTTTGCCAGGCTGGTCTCAAACTCCTGACCTCAGGTGATCTGCCCGCCTCAGCCTCCCAAAGTGCTGGGATTACAGGCGTGAGCCACCACCGCGGCCAGCCTAAATAGATACTTCTCTGAAGAAGATACACAAATGTCCAATAATAAGCATGTGAAAAATGCTCAACATCTTCAGTCACTAGACAAATGCAAATCAAAACCACAATGAGATGCCACTTCATACCTAATAGGATGACTAGAATTAAAAAGACAAGCAGGGCCAGGTAGCTGTAGTCCCAGCTACTTGGGAGGCTGAGGTGGAAGGACTGCTAAGCCCAGGAGTTCAAGTCCAGCCTGGGGTAACATAGTGAGACCCTGGCTCTAATACAAACACAGACAGACAAGTATTAGTGAAGAAGTAGAGAAATTGGAACCATCCACTGCCGGTGGGAATTCAAAATGGGACAACATTGTGCAAAATAGTTTGGAAGTTCCTTAAAAGGTTAAACATAGAGGCGTTATCATATGACCCAGCGGTTCCACTCTTATATACCTGAGAAAGTGAAAATGTATATCCACACGTAAACCTGCAGATTAATGTTCACGGCACCATATTCATAATGGACAAAAAGTAGAAACAACCCAAATGTCTATCAGCTGACAAATGCAAAAACAAAATGTAGCATATAGCCATACAACAGAATACTACTTGGCAATGAAAAAGACCGAGGTCCCGGGACATTCTGCAATATGGATGATCCCTGAAAATATTATGCTAAGTGAAAGAAGCCAGACATCGTATGACTGCATTTGTTTGAAGTTTCTAGAGTAAACAAGCTGGCTAGGCGCGTGGCTCACACCTGTAATCCCAGCACTCTGGGAGGCTGAGGCAGGTGAATCACTTGAGGTCAGGATTTCGAGACCAGCCTGCACAACATGGTAAAACCCCATCTCTACTAAAAATACAAAAATTAGCTGGGGTGGTAGCAGGTGCCTGTAATCCCAGCTACTAGGGAGGCTGAGGCAGGATAATTACTTGAATTCAAGAGGCAGAGGTTGCAGTGAGCCCCACTGCACTCCCGTCTGGGTGACAGGGTGAAACTCCATCTCAAAACACAAAAACAAATTTCTACAGTAAACAAACTGATAGAGAGGGAAAGTAGATCCATAGTCTCCAGGGGCTGGGATGAGAGGAGAATGGGAAATGACTGCTGACAGGTACAGGGTTTCTTTGGGGGATTACTTACTAAAATGTTATGGAACTACATAGTAGTGCTGATGATTACATAGCTTTGTAGATACACTAAAACCAATGAATTGTACATTTCATAGGTGAATTTTATGGTTTATAAAAGATAACAATTTAAGCTTTTCTTTAAAATACAGAAAACCTGTAGAATAAGAAAAATATTTACAAATCATATCAAGGGATTAATATCCAAAACATATTTTTAAAACGCCTAAAATCAAAAAAAACCCTGCTCTTTTAAGCAGGCCAAGAATTTTTTTTTTTTTTTTTTTGAGACCGAGTCTCACTCTGTCCACCAGGCTGGAGTGCAGCGGCGCGATCTCAGCTCGCTGTAACCTCAGCCTCCCGGATTCAAGTGAGTCTCCTGCCTCAGCCTCCCGAGTAGTTGGGATTACAGGCGTGTACAACCACACCTGGCTAATTTTTGTATTTTTCGTAGAGAACAAGATTTCACCATGCTGGCCAGGCTTGTCTCAAATTCCTGGCATCAAGTGATCCACCCGCCTAGGCCTCCCAAAGTGCTAGGATTACAGGTAAGAGCAACCACACCAGGCCCCTTGTACACTGTTGATGGGAATTTAAAATGGTACAGCCACTACAGAAAACAGTTATTGCAGTTCCTCGGAATGTTAAAAATAGAATAACCATTTGATCCAGCAATTCCATTTCTGGGCACATACCCAAAAGAACTGAAAACAGAGACTTGTATGTTCACAATGTCAGGTTAAAAAAACAATAGCACGAACTTGAAGAGACCCATGTTCACAGAAGCATTATTCAGAATAGCCAAAAAGTGGAAGCAACCCAAGTGTCCATCCATGATGAGTGGATAAACAAACTATGCATACAATGGAATATTATTCAGCCTTAAAAAGGACGAGAGCCTGGGCAACATGGCAAAACCCCACTTCTACAAAAAGAATTTTTAAAAAAAATTAGCCGGGGCCAAGCACAGTGGCTCAGGCCTATAATCCCAGCACTTTGGGAGGTCCAGGCAGGACGACTGCTTGAGGCTAGAAGTTTGAGACCAGGCTGGGCAACACAGGGAGACCCTGTTTCTACAAAAGTAGAAAACTTAGCCAGGTGTGGGCTGGGCGCAGTGGCTCACACCTGTAATCCCAGCACTTTGGGAGGCTGAGGCGGGCAGATCACAAGGTCAGGAGATCGAGACCATCCTGACTAACACGGTGAAACCCCGTCTCTACTAAAAATACAAAAAAAAAAAAAAAAATTAGCCAGGCGTGGTGGCAGGCGCCTGTAGTCCCAGCTACTCGGAAGGCTGAGGCAGGAGAATGGCGTGAACCCGGGAGGCAGAGCTTGCAGTGAGCCGAGATCGTGCCACTGGACTCCAGCCTGGGTGACAGAGCGAGACTCTGTCTCAAAAAAAAAAAAAAAAAAAAAAGAAAACTCAGCCAGGTGTGCTGGTGCATGCTTGCAGCCCTAGCTACTTGAGGGGGTCAAAGCAGGGGGATTGCTTGAGCCCAGGAGGTCAAGGCTGCAGTGAGCTATAATTGTGCCACTGCATGCCACCCACGGCGACAGAGTGAGACCCTATCTCAACCCCCCACCCCCAAAAAGAAATTCTGATATACACTAAACATGGATGAATCTGGGGCTTGAGGACATTATGCTGGGTGAAATAAGCCAGTGACAAAAGGTCAAATGCTATATGATTCCACTTACATGAGGCCCCAATGAGTAGATAAACTCACAGAAAACAGAAAGATGAATGATGACTGCCAGGGGCGAGGAGAAGGGAGCAAGGTTGAGCTAGTGTTGAACTGGCAGGGGGTTTCGGCTGAGGAAGATGAAAGTGCTCTGGAGACGGATGGTGGTGATGGTTGCACAACAAAGTGAATATACTTAATGCCACCAAGCTATACACTTAAAAATGCTGAAAATGGCGTGAACCTGGGAGGCGGAGCTTGCAGTGAGCTGAGATGGCGCCACTGCACTCCAGCCTGGGCGACAGAGGGAGACCCCATCTCAAACAAAAAAAAAAACACGCTGAAAATGGTAATTTTATGTTATGTATATTTTACCACAATCAAAAAATAAAATGTAAAACTGGGACACTGAAGAAACGTGATGACAAATGATCTTACTTTGGCTCCTAGACCAGAAAAAATTCCTCTAAAGGACATTATTGGGATAACTGGCACAACCTGAATATGGACTGTAAATTAGGTAATTAAATCAATGTGAAAATTGTCCTGACTTTTATCATTGTACTATGCATATTTAAGAGAATCTCCTTTTTAGGAGGTACTCGCTGAAACATGTAGAGATAACAGGACGTATGTATGCAAGAAACTCTCAAATGGTTGGGGGTAGGAATAAATAAATATAAATGTATGTACATGTATTATATATATATATATATATGTATATGTATATGGAAAGCAAGAAGAAAATATAATAAAACCCAATGGTAACAAATGGAGAATCTAGATGAAGCTATACAGGGTTCTTTGCACAGTTCTTCTAACTTTATCCTAAGTCTGAAATCATTTCAAAATAAAGTTTTTAAAAATTAATCTGTCCAAAATAGAGTTTCTTATCCCCAAACTGCTCCACACAGCAAACCCATCATAGAAAATGGCAGCCCTTTCTCGTTGCTCACATCAAAACTCTGAGAATCCACCCTAACTCTTTTCTTTCACACCCATTCCCATGCCCCAGCAGATCCTACCGGCTGCACCTCGGAAATAGTTTTAGCACTTGTCCCTCGGCCTCCCCGCTAGTCCGGATCAGCCTGATCCTTGCTGGGTCGCTCCTCACAGGTCCCCTGCTCGTGGACTCGGCCCCCTCTGCGCTATTTTCAACACATCACCCAGAAGGATTCCGTCAAAACCCAAGCCAGGTCGTCACCCCCTGCTCAGAACCCTCCGACACCCCACATGGCCTACAGGGAGCCACAGAGGGGTCCCTGCTGCTTCTCAGCCCCTCCGGCTCCCGCCCCCATCCTCCTGGCCTCCTGCTGCTGGCGACCCCGAGCCCGGGGAGCCCTCACGGCGGGGCGCACCCCTGCACCTCCTGTCTGCCCAATGTCACTGCCCAGAGCACTCTGCGGAACAGCCCACGCTCCCCCCAGATCCCCTTCTCCTTTGAGGCCCCAGGCCGCGGAGCTACTTGTTCATCGTGTTTCCCTCCACGAAACCAGTGCTTCCCGAGTGGTTCCTTCAGCCCCGCTCTGGCGGGCGACCGCTGATGTGGACAGAGCGAGTCACCGGGCGTAGGGGTCCCTGGGAGCCCCCCCACCCACCGCCTCTGCCCTCCCCACGTCGAGAGCCGTTGCCCGTCAGGGGAAGCTGCACTCCCACGGCCCATACAAGTGGGAGGCCTCTGGGGAAGCGGCCCTGGATGTTCCGCTTGCCTCTCTGGAGGGGAAGGGGTGGCCCAGAGCGAACCCCCACACCCCCTCTCCCATTGCCTGCTCACCCCATCACCTCCCCTCCCTACAAGGCCCTCTGTGCAGCCCGGGCTGGCACAGCAAGGAAGGGGGGCTCACCCCAGAGCGCCCCCGCCTGCCAGCCCGTGGGTCGAGGCCAAATAAGGCCGGACGGCAGCCGAGGGCCCCCGCACCCCGCCCGCGGCCCCGCCCCGCGCACATTCTTCTGCCTTGTAAGGCCCGGCCGCCACGCCCCGCCCCCGCCTGGAGTCCGGACCCGACGGCCGGCCCAGTTCCACGCACCCAGCGAGCCCAAGCGCCTTCTCTGCACCAGGTGGGATCCGGGGCCCCGGGGGTCTTGAGGACGTGCCTAATGGCCCAGGGCTGGAGATGAGAGGTGGCCCGGGCCCGACCCGGCTGTCACGGGGGGCAAAGGCGGGCCCCACGGACTGGGACGTGGTAGGGTCTGTTGGGCACGGACTGAGGGGTGAGCTGGGGCAGCGAGTTTGCTGGGGGCCGACAGGGACTCTGGCCAGGGGCCGGGCAGCAGGAAGGCTGTTCTGGCCTCTGAGAAGCAGTGGTCCTGCGGCAAGGGAAGGCCATCGTCCACGCCCTGCCCCTTTGCTGAGGAGCTGGAGATGCCAAGCCCAGAGCTCCGGGGGGGGGGGGGGGGGCTGGGGAGCCCGGGTACAAGGGTGCTGGGGAGAGGGTTGCAGTCGCCAGTTCCCCCTGGCCCAGTAAAGGCATGTGTGTCACAGATGGAGAAACAGCCCTGTGGGACTCCATGCCCCCACAGCATCTGTGTCCCCTCCCCATCTCCCATCCCTACACCCTGGGCCAGGGGAAAGGGACCGAGACCAGGGGGCCCTTCCGACACAGCCAGTGCTGTATGCAGGGACCCGGGCTTCCCCTCTCTGGGTCATCTCGCCTGTGGGTGGGGAAGGTCTGCGGAGGGCCCTAATGTACTCACTCGTAGGGGGCAGGACGAGGATTAGGGGCTGGGAGAACCTGATCCCTGCTCTTCCCAGCCCTCCAGCTGCTCTAAGGAGGAGCCTCAGATGAGGTGCACTGAGAAGGAGGCATCTGGCCTGTCCAGCTCCAGGGGCTGGAGGTCATGGGGGCACTGCCCTGTGCTGGCTTCAGCCCAGCCTTTTCTGTTATGGTGGGAATCTGGACACCAGGATGGGGGACATGGCATCTAGTCACATCCAGGCCAAGTATCAGTGCTGACCCCTGGTGTCTAGGGCCCCTGAAGGGGGAAGCAATGGCCTCAGAACTAAAGGCCCCACCCATGCCTGCCCCTCGCCCCTCGACCAGTTCTAGAAGGCGCCTCTGGATACACAGAGCCCTTTCCCGCTCCGCTGCCACAGGCCCGCCTGAGGACTGGGGCTCCCTGTTTTGTTCAAGCCTCGAGGGCACCAGCAGCCAAGTTTGCTCTCCACTGACCCAAACCTAGCCCAGGAATCCTGTCTTCCAGGTGGCCCCTCCCCCTCTCATGGGCACTCCACTCCCCTTCTGGGGCCTGTTTTCCTAGCTGCACCATGGGGGCACCCCTGCCTCCGCTCACCACTTCCCACAATTGCTGGGGTGGGGCCTTGTGCAAGCCCTTAAGTACAGTGCTCCCAGCCACACCACGCAGAGAGTGCAGACCGGGTGGCCATGAAGGCAGAGGGGCCCAGCTGGGCTCAGACCCAGCTGTGGGTGGCCTGGCCATGCCTGCCCTAGAGCTTCACAGAGTGTGGTGGGGACAGTGATGGCCATCACAGCCTCTGTTGGGCACAGTGCACTGCCTCTCTGCATGCAGACTTCTGTGGGCACCAGGAGTCAAAGTTCCCGAGAACACTGGACTCAGGGAAGGACTAGGCCCCTCTAAAGCATGGGAGAGGAGGGGGCCGGCATCTGGGGACAATGGCACTCCCAACTAGGTCATGGGTGAGAAGGAATTCTGTCTACCTTCCTGAACCATGCAAGAAACACTGAGGGCTGGGTGTGTCAGTCCGTGGGACACGGGCAGCCACTGTCTCATGACTACAGGCAGTGATGGCCCTGGGGACCAGCTGGGGCTGGCCGGGATCCCAGTCCAGGGTTGATGATCTCAAAGGCCAAGGACCGAGAATGACTTCAACAGAGTCATGGGAGGAAGGCCTGGAAACAGCTCAAGTTGCAACCACACAGCTTGGGGTGAACAACAGGCAGAGCAGGCTTCCTGGAGGCCCTGGGCCCGGGGGTTTGGGCAGAGGGAAGAGGGGCCGCAGTCCTAGAACCTCAGCCAGGCCCACTGCCCCAGCCGAGGGAAGGAGGCACTGGGTCTTCAGGCGCATATCCCCACAAGCTGTGGCAAGCATTCAGGGAAACAGTCCCAGGCCTGGTCTCAGTTTCCCCATCTGTACAGTGGAAGCAGCAGACTGGCCGTAGTTGCCTTCATACAGTCATTCATCAGCATCTGTTACAACTATGGCCTGGGATTGGTGTAAACTGGGGGATCTATGCTGGCCCACAAGGGAGAGAGATCTTTAAGTGTTTACTGTGGAAGCAAGGGTACAGGGAACAGCTCCCTGGGAGAGGGGGGCGGTCTCAAGAACTGGGCTGGAGAAGAAAGAGCACAGGGGAGGAGGGGACCACAGAGGAAAGCCTGAGAGTGTCCAGGGAACTGCAGAGGTCAGAAGGGTAGGATTGTGGGTCACAAGAGGGACACCACGAGGGCTGTCAGAGAGGCCAGGAGGGACTCACACACGGCCTTGAATGCCAGGATGAGGGACCCAGACTTGCTCTGAGGGGCGGCAGGAACCTTCAAGGGCTTCACAATGACAAGTGTACGTCAGGGTCTGTATGGGACAGAAGAGGCCGGCTGGAGGCTAAGAAGCCAGGTCTAAGCAAGGGTGAAGAAGCTGGGGTTCTCAGCCCAAGCAAGCCTCACACCCCGATAAGCACTGGGGAGTGAGAACAAGGAGTGGGACCCAGGATCAGTCTGTGACCACTCACCACTGGGGGGCTGGTCAAGCTCCCTGAGGTGGACAGGCGGGGGTTTGACTGCCCAGAGCCTCCTAGAACCTCAGGCGGGCAGCAGAGGGATGGAGTGGGAGAGTGAGGAACGGCAGGAATGCAGGAATGCTGATCCAGCTCCTTCCTGCAGGGCCAGGGAGCCTGGATGGCAGCCCAGGAGAGCCCTCACTGACTCCCATGAGTGGACCCACCTTGTCACTTGGAAAGAGAGAGGGACAGTGTAAATGCTATTAAGGATTAAAAGAGATAAAGCATGGTAATGGTTGGCACCAAGCCCAATCCTAAGTGTTTTACCCAAACAATCACAGCCAAAATAGCTGATTCCATGCCCGGCACTGTTCCAGGAGCTCTCAGGCACTGAGTCAGTTAATCCCTACTGCTGGGCACTCCTCATGTCTCCAGTCCCAGATGAAGACTCTCGGGCTCAGAGAGGTAGAGGAAGTTGTTCAGAATCACACAGCCACACTTGTCTGCTTTTGTGAAGAACTGGGTGGTGGGAGCCCCAAATCCGTGGGCAGCCTTGAATGCCAGGCCGAAGTGCTAAAAGCCAGTCTGGGGGAGGCAGGAAGATTCCCTGGCCCAGAGTCACAGGGCCACCCAACCCCCACCCCTTCCTGCAGGGAAGCCCCACCCACCAGAAGCCAAGATGTCCAGCAAGCGGGCCAAAGCCAAGACCACCAAGAAGCGGCCACAGCGGGCCACATCCAATGTCTTCGCAATGTTTGACCAGTCCCAGATCCAGGAGTTTAAGGAGGCTTTCAACATGATTGACCAGAACCGTGATGGCTTCATTGACAAGGAGGACCTGCACGACATGCTGGCCTCGCTGGGTGAGCCGGGACAGGGACAGGGGTGAGATGGATGAGGCCAGGCAGGCTCTGCCAATCATTTACAGGGCACCTCCTGTGTAGTGGGACGCGTGGTGTCCACCTTAGAGAATAGTTGCCATCACTTAGTCCATTCAACGGGGAAGCTGGGCCGGGCGCGGTGGCTCCCGCCTGTAATCCCAGCACTTTGGGAGGCCAAGGAGGGCGGATCACGAGGTCAGGAGATCGAGACCATCCTGGCTAACACGGTGAAACCCTGACTCTACTAAAAATACCAAAAATTAGCCGAGCGTGGTGGCGGGCACCTGTAGTCCCAGCTACTCGGGAGGCTGAGGCAGGAGAATGGCGTGAACCCGGAAAGCGGAGGTTGCAGTGAGCCGAGATCGCCCCACTGCACTCCAGCCTGGGCAACAGAGAGAGACTCCATCTCAAAAAAAAAAAACAGGGAAACTGAAGCACAAAGCAGGTCCACCACAGGGTCTGAACGTAGACAGGCTGACTCCACAGTGGGCCTGTCTTAGGCAGATTTGTGCACTGGGCTGCCAGGTATCATTTCATTTAAAGAAAGGGGTCAGCTGGCCGGGCGCTGTGGCTCACGCCTGTAATCCCAGCATTTTGGGAGGCCAAGGCGGGCGGATCACGAGGTCAGAAGATCGAGATCATCCTGGCTAACATGGTGAAACCCTGTCTCTACTAAAAATACAAAAATTAGCTGGGCGTGGTGGCGGGCGCCAGTTACTCGGGAGGCTGAGGCAGGAGAATGGTGTGAATCTGGGAGGCGGAGTTTGCAGTGAGCCAAGATCACCCCACTGCACTCCAGCCTGGGCGACAGAGCAAGACTCCGTCTCAAAACAGAAAGAAAGGAAAGAAAGGAAAGAAAGAGGTCAGCATCTAAATGAAAGTGTGAACTGCAGGCTGCCCACTGCACAGATGGGGAAACTGAGGCCTAGAGGGGAGGCCAGACCAGCTCCCCTCCTTCAGAGGTCACCCATCCCAGGCTCTCATAGCTTCTCTGGTCCCAGTGACTTCCTCAGGATCAGGACCTTAGAACTAACAGGGTACAAAAATCAAGTCCAGTTCTCTACTGCAGATGGGGAAACACAGGCCCAGAGGCAAGGCCTCCAGAGACCATGCCCCAACCCACGGGCCTGCCCCAACATCCCTCCCAAAGTGCTGGCCACAGCCAGCCACTCTCAGCCCAGTTCCCGCTTACCCCTCATGCCGAGTGACAGCATCCAGACCAGACACTGCCTGGGGGAGGGAGAGTCCAGGACCAGAGGACACAGCCCGGTGACAGTCAAGCCTCGAGCTTTGAGGCCAGAGAGTCAGTCCCTGGTACGGCCCTGTGCACTTTCCTCTTCCTGTGAAATGGGGCCATGACCCTGACATTTCCCCACGAGGCACTGAGCGGGAGAACCAGGCAAACCTGAGTGGGAGAACTGACAGCACGCTGCCCCCAGCCCTGAGCACCAAACCTCTCCCAGCTTCCGGCCAGGCTCGCTTGAAGGCTCCCTCCCCCAGGAGGTCACCTGGCAGGAAGTAAACTCCAGGGTTCTTTTTTTTTCCCCCCCGAGACAAAATCTCACTCTGTTGCCCAGGCTGGAGTGGCACCATCTCGGCTCACTGCAACCTCCGTCTCCCAGGTTCAAGAGATTCTCCTGCCTCAGCCTCCCCAGTAGCTGGGATTACAGACGTGCGCCACCATGCCCAGCTAATTTTTGTATTTTTAGTAGAGACAGGGTTTCGCCATGTTGGCCAGGCTGGTCTCAAACTCCAGAGCCCGTCTTGGCCTCCCAAAGTACTAGGATTACAGGTGTGAGCTACCACGCCTGGCCAACTCCAGGGTTCTTATCTGGGGCTTTCCCAGCTTCATGGAAGGACTGAGGCCTGGTGAGAGAAGGGGCTGGCCTTAAGTACCCCAGTGTCCTGGCGTCACAGCTCCTCTTGGGCCTCAGCTTCCATGGCCATCCCAGGGGGACACAGCAGGGCATGTGAGGCTCAGGGACATGAAGACTTCCTATTTCCAAGGCCACACCCTGCACCCAGGCCCCTGAACCCCTGAGACTTCATGACAGCCCTGGGTGTCCACCCAGAAAAACATGCACTGTGTTTGTAGCTCGTATCCGTGGGTCTGCAGATGAGTCACACCCTTATCTTCAAGTTAAAAACAAGAGCAGCAAATATAATAATAAGAAGAAGAAGCCCTGCAGGTATTATCTTAAATCTCAAAGCAATCCTATTGAACAGATAAAATTATTCCCACTTTACAAACAAGGAAACTGAGGCTCAGAGAGGTTAAGTAACTTACCCAAGGTCACACAGCTACCAAGTAGTGGGGCTGCAATAGAAACCCAGCAGTTGATTCCAGTCCATAGGCCTGTGCCAGTCATTGTTATGAGCCTTTTGCAACTACTGTCTTCACAATTCCCCTAAGAGATGGGGAAAACCAAGGTGCACAGCTGGGATCCAAACCCAGGCCTGTCTGACAGCAAAGCACTGTGTCTGGACTTTGGAGTTAGGCTGCCTGGGTTCAAATGCCAGGTCTACTCAAGTCTCCTCCTTACTTGCTGTCTGACCCTGGACAAGTCACCTGGCCTCTCTGTGCCTCAGCTTCCATACCTGTGAAGTGGGTAAGAATGCTGACTTCACGGGGTGGTGAAAGTTAAATGCAATAAGGCACGTGGTCGACCAGCCACAGCGAGCAGTCTGCAGAGGGTTGTTCTTATTACACTTTAGTGAGCACTGCCAGCTGCTGACATCCAGGCCACAGGAGGAAACTGGTGGGAGCAGCCAGGGACTCCCAGCGCCCACTGCTGTGGCTGCGCTAGAGCCATGCTTTCCAGTTCACAAAACCCACTACCTCCCATCTCACACGGAGCCGTGAAGGGCAGGGGTGGGGGACGGGGGTGCAAGTTGTCCCAGCTGGGGACAGAGGGCCCAGGACCACAGGCTGGAACACCCCACCTGCCACAGGGAAGAACCCCACAGACGAATACCTGGAGGGCATGATGAGCGAGGCCCCGGGGCCCATCAACTTCACCATGTTCCTCACCATGTTTGGGGAGAAGCTGAACGGCACGGACCCCGAGGATGTGATTCGCAACGCCTTTGCCTGCTTCGACGAGGAAGCCTCAGGTCCGTGGCGCCCCCTACCACCACTCTGCATGCAAGTGGAACAGGGCCACCCCAGGCATTCAGTGCCTCTGCCCCTAAGGGCCAGAACAGACATCACCCATCTCCCAGGTTCTGTCACCAGAACTATAAAAGCCAGGCCACCTCCTTATTGTCGCCGCAAAGGCTAGGCCAGAACAGCCCATGCCCCAAGACTCCTGCCTTTGTGATCTCCCCCGCTGGCCCAATGCACATTCTCCATCTGTTTTAGACCTTTCCAGAAATCAAACCATTTCATGTCTTTCTTGCCAAGAAGGTATAGAAACTGGCCCCCCTCCTCAGATCTCCTAACGGATATTCCATCCCTCAGCTCATTTTTCCCAGGGACATGTCAGGGTGATGATGGCCATGGTAACATGGCCATGGGCCCGCACGGGCCTGACTATCTTCACGGTCCCTCACCGGAATGGCATACGTTCATCCCTGTTTTCTAGATTAAACAGGCACACGGAGGTTAAGGACCTTGCCCAAAGTCACATAGCTAGGGAGAATGGGAATCAGCACTGCAACTCAGGCAGTGGAACTCCAGAGCTCACACTTAAAACAGGGCACACCCAACACCATCTGTGTGCACAGCCTCAAGTTCCCCAAGTGACACCTCGGAGACAGTCCCACTGCACAACTCCTCCCCTCGGGACCCTGGCACCCCTTCACGTGGGATCTGACACCCCTTCACGTGCACCCCCACACCCCTCCTGCCACGTCCTCATTCCTCAGACTGACCAGAGACTAAGATTGTATCTTCCCAGCCCCTCTAGGTCTGCAAGAGCTGCCAGGGGGCTGAGGGATGGGGCTGCTGCGTGTGTCTCAGCCCAAGTCCCTGCTCTCACCCACCTACCCCTGCCCGCAGGTTTCATCCATGAGGACCACCTCCGGGAGCTGCTCACCACCATGGGTGACCGCTTCACAGATGAGGAAGTGGACGAGATGTACCGGGAGGCGCCCATTGATAAGAAAGGCAACTTCAACTACGTGGAGTTCACCCGCATCCTCAAACATGGCGCCAAGGATAAAGACGACTAGGCCACCCCAGCCCCCCGACACCCCAGCCCCCGCCAGTCACCCCTCCCCACACACACCCGTCCATACCAGCTCCCTGCCCATGACCCTCGCTCAGGGATCCCCCTTTGAGGGGTTAGGGTCCCAGTTCCCAGTGGAAGAAACAGGCCAGGAGAAGTGCGTGCTGAGCTGAGGCAGATGTTCCCACAGTGACCCCAGAGCCCTGGGCTGGAGTCTCTGACCCCTCCAAGGAAAGACCACCTTCCGGGGACATGGGCTGGAGGGCAGGACCTAGAGGCACCAAGGGAAGGCCCCATTCCGGGGCTGTTCCCCAAGGAGGAAGGGAAGGGGCTCTGTGTGCCCCCCAGGAGGAAGAGGCCCTGAGTCCTGGGATCCGACACCCCTTCACGTGTATCCCCACACAAATGCAAGCTCACCAAGGTCCCCTCTCAGTCCCCTCCCCTACACCCTGACCGGCCACTGCCGCACACCCACCCAGAGCACGCCACCCACCATGGGAGTGTGCTCACGAGTCGCGGGCAGCGTGGACATCTGTCCCAGAGGAGGCAGAATCTCCAATAGAGGGCTGAGCACTGCTTCTGGTCTGTGTGTCTGTGGCTGGGGTGAAGTAAGGGGACCCCAGGCCTGAAACCCTCTCCCACCTTCTCCTGCCATCTCCAGTTACTGCCCTGCTCCTCCCACCCTGGCCCAGGGAAGGACTGGGCGTCCTCCAGCCACATGGTCCCTGAAGCCTCTAGGGACCAGAGTCCCTAGCAAGTGGGCTCTGTGCTCAGCTGAGACCAGCAGGGGACAGGGGACGGAGGGAATGGGCCTGGTGGCCTTCTCAGGGCTTGTGGGAAAGGGAGGACCATGGGAATCACCACAGCCAATCCCGTGGAGGGTTCCAGGCCTCTTGGGGGGCAGAGGTCAGGCCACACAGCCCTCAGGACTAGAGCTCCGGGTTCCAGAAGAACAGGGAGGCTCCAGGAACAGTGATGAGGGAGGCTCCAGGAACAGTGATGAGGCAGGCGTCCCAGCAGCTCAGGGCTGGAGGTGGGAACGAGGGGTTTCCCAGCCCCAGGCAGATGGAGGGCGAGTTCAGCCCCAGGACCAACAGCATGGGGGCCACAGCTTTCCATGTCCCTGTGTACGCAGGGCAGGCAGGGCCGGGACCCCTGCTACTAGTGGATGATGGGGACACTGATGGCAGTGCCTGGGGCCTAAGAGGGGCAGAAAGAGCGCTGAATGACTGAGCAGAGAGTCCAGAGGGGCATGGACTGCCTGGGTCACCCAATAGGCCTAGGGCAGAGTGAGGGCCAGACCCACCCCACCTGACCCCAGCGAGTGGACCCAGCTTGGTCCTGAGGCCTTCTCCAGAGGTCACCCAGCGCAGGCAGCCGCAGCACTCAGCAAAGGTCCCAGATCAGGGCCAAGGGGGAGCTGAGCACCAGGGGACCCTGTGCCTGACCAGGAGGCCCTAACCTCCTGCAGGCCTCAACGCCAGGCCCTGCTCAGAGCTCGGCTGAAACTCCTCATCCTGGCTCCAAACAGAGCCCCAAAAGTCCCTGGTATCAACTCCAGAAGGGACGAGACCCGAACAAGTTCCAAACCAGGCCCAAATAGTATCCCAAACTCAGTCCCAAACACATTCTCACCCCCGGCAGCAGGCTGCAGGCCTCCAGCTACACACACGGCCCTGGGCAACTCTCAGTCTGGCCACCCATTCGATGCTGCCAGCCCCAAGGGTGTGGGAGGGGGGTCTCAGAGTGTCCCAGGGTACTGGCCACACATGCCCGACACCAGGGTCATAAGGTCCTCTCAGCAGAGCCACTGCAGCGCCAAAGGCATTTCTGGAAGGAGGCAAGGACGCGTCATCTAGATGTCAAGCTCCAGCGTGCAATTCTGTCACAGTTCACCCCACCTTCACCCCGAGACGGAAGACGGAAGAGCTTCGCACACAGGTGGGAAGAGGTCAGGACCAGTCCAGCCTCACTGGCTTCAGAACTGGCCTGGGGGCTACCTTGACCCACAGGAAGGGAAGAGGAACGTGCTCTGGGCAGGGCAAGGCAGGACCCGCAGCACCCACAGACCAGCAGTAAAGGACCCCCGGAACTTTCCAAGTCTAGCACAAAACCCAGAAGCCACAAAGGAAAAGACTGGCAGATTTAAATGCATGAAGTCAACATTCTTTTTGTAGAGCTAAAGAAACCATAAGCAAAATTAAAAGCCAAATGCATTCTGGGAGGAAATACCTGCAGCATATTTAACAAAACAAGAGTTAACACTAATCTATATAAAGCTTCAGTAATTGAATCAGAAAAAGACAACGCGGTAGGAAAAAAAATGGTAGCATGAAAAGGAATCTCAGAAGAAATGCATATACTTATTTTTTTCTTTTTTTTTTTTGAGACAGAGTCTCGCTCTTTCTCCCAGGCTGGAGTGCAGTGGCGTGATCTCGGCTCACTGCAACCTCCGCCTCCCGGGTTCAAGTGATTCTCCTGCTTCAACCTCCCAAGTAGCTGGGACTACAGGTGCGCGCCACCACGCCCAGCTAATTTTTGTATATTTAGTAGAGACGGGGTTTCACCATGTTCACCAGATGGTCTCCATCTCTTGACCTTGTGATCTGCCCACCTTAGCCTCCCAAAGTGCTGGGATTACAGGGGTGGGCCACCACGCCCGGCCAAAATACATACACTTATTAAGAACATTTTAAATACTCACCAAATACATTTTTAAGTGCTCAACATCATTGTAAAACTGTAAAATTTTCTATTTTTTCCTAGTATTTGTCTAGCTTTTTCAGACTGGGTCTTTCTGTTGCTCAGGCTGGAGTGCAGTGGTGTGATCATAGGTCCCTGCAGCCTAGAACGCCTGGGCTCAAGCAATTCTCCCACCTCAGCCTCCTGAGCAGCTGCTACTACAGACCTGTGCCACCACGCCTGACTAATTTTTTATTTTTTGTAGAGAGAGGGTCTCGCTATGTTGCCCAGGCTGGTGTCAAACTCCTGGGCTCAAGCAATCCTCCCACCTTGGCCTCTCAAAGTGGTGAGATTACAAGTGTGAACCACCACGCCTGGCCTTAATTTTTTAATTTTTGTAGTTTTTCTTTTTTGAGACAGAGTTTCACTCTTGTTGCCCATGCTGGAGTGCAATGGCACGATCTCAGCTCATGGCAACCTCCCAGGTTCAAGCGATTCTCCTGCCTCAGCCTCCTGAGTAGCTGGGATCACAGGCAGCCACCACCACGCCTGGATAACTTTTTGTATTTTTAGTAGAGAGGGGGATTCACTATGTTGGCCAGGCTGGTCTCGAACTCCTGACATCAGGTGATCCACCTGCCTTGGCCTCCCAAAGTGCTAGGATTACAGGCATGTGCCACCGCACCTAGCCAATTTTTAAATTTTTGGTAGAGATGGGGTCTCGCTTTGTTGCCTGGGCTGGCCTCAAACTCTTGGCCTCAAGTGATCCTTCTGCCTCAGCCTCCCAAGTAGCTAAGACTACAAACGCATACCACCACACCTGACAGAGTCCTTTTTTTAAATTCCTCCAAAGGCTAGCACTTTTAAAACATTAGAAATTCCGTTTATTTTCTGAAAATTTTTGTGTTTCCTTATCTTTCTGGCAGCCTCATTAGACCTTATAATAGAATCAAAATGAATCTTAAACTTTTTTTTTTGAGACGCAGTTTCACTCTGTCACCCAGAATGGAGTACAGTGGTGTGATCTCAGTTCACTGCAACCTCCGCCTCCCAAGTTCAAGTGATTCTCCTGCCTCAGCTCCCCAAGTAGCTGGGATTACAGGCACGCACCACCATGTTCAGCTAATTTTGTATTTTTAGTGGAGCTGGGGTTTCACCATGTTGGTCAGGCTGGCCTTGAACTCCTGACCTCAGGTGATCTACCCACCTCTGCCTCCCAAAGTGCTGGGATTACAGGCGTGAGCCACAGCAACCGGCCTAGATCTTAAAATTTAAGAGACATTATAATTTAATTTGATATACTATGGTGGTAGAAAAACATTTCAAACTCATATAGACACAGAGACTTGGAAGCTTCAGTTCTACAATCTCATTCATACATCAAGTTAAACCAAAAAACACAAAAACTCACTGATCCACATCTCAATGGGCTTTCTCCTTTCAGTGTTTCCTTAAGTGACTTGAGATCACAAACATGCAAAATAACGACCAAAAAAACCTAACAAATCAGGTTTCCTGTCATCTCTCTCTAGATAAAAAACAGACCCCCACCGTCCTGATGGAGATAAACTAAGAGATCATAAAATCATTGTTGCCAGCTATGAGAAACAGCTTGGTCAAGAGCCAGAAACAAAACAGAGAATCAGGCCAGCCGCAGTGGCTCACGCCTGTAATCCCAGCACTTTGGGAGGCCGAGGCAGGCAGATCACACGAGGTCAGGAGTTCGAGGCTAGCCTGGCCAACATGGTGAAACCTCATCTCCACTAAACATACAAAAATTAGCCAGGTGTGGTGGGGCACACCTGTAGTCCCAGCTACTCAGGAGGCTGAGGCAGGAGAATCACTTGAACCCAGGAGGTGGAGACTACAGTGAGCTGAGATCGTGCCACTGCACTCCAGCCTGGGCAACAGAGTGAGATGCTGTCTCAAAAAAAGAAAAGAGGCTGGGGCGGGAGGATCGCTGGAAACCAGAAGTTCAAGGCTACACTGAGCTATGATTGCACCACTGCACACCAGCCTGGGTGACAGAGGGAGACTCTGTCTCTAAAAGTATATAAATAAATAAATAAACAAAAAAGGAAAGATAGACAGATGGGGGAAAACACCAGAGTCCGTGAAAGTATTTTGTTGTTGTTGTTCTTCTTCTTTTTTGAGACGAAGTCTCGCTCTGTCACCCAGGCTGGAGTGCAGTGGTGCGACCTCGGCTCACTGCAATCTCCACCTCCTGGGTTCAAACGATTCTCCTGCCTCAGCCTCCAGACTAGCTGGGATTATAGGCACACACCACCACACCCAGCTAACTTTTATATTTTTAGTAGAGACTGGGTTTCACCATGTTAGCCAGGCTGGTCTCGAACTTCTGACCTCAGGTGATCTACCCACCTCGTCCTCCCAAAGTGCTGAGATTACAGGCGTGAGCCACCACACCTGGCCTTACTGTATTGTTTTTTGGTGGTATTGTTATTTTTATTGGTTTTTTTCTTTTTTTGTGATGGAGTTTCGCTCTTGCTGCCCAGGCTGGAGTGCAATGGCACAATCTCGGCTCACCACAACCTCCGCCTCCTGGGTTTAAGCGATTCTCCTGCCTCAGCCTCCTGAGTAGCTGGGATTACAAGCATGCACCACCATGCCTGGCTAATTTTGTATTTTAAGTAGAGACGGGGTTTTACCATGTTGATCAGACTGGTCTCGAACTCCCAACCTCAGGTGATCTGCCTGCCTCGGCCTCTCAAAGTGCTGGGATTACAGGCATGAGCCACTGCGCCGCTCATTTTTTTTTTTCTGTAGAGGCAGTCTCCCTATGTTGCCCAGACTGGTCTCAAATTCCTGGGCTCAAGTGATTCTCCTGCCTCATGATATTTTCTATCTGAAGTTGGTTGAATCCATGGATGCAGAACCTGCAGATATGAAGGGACAACTGTAGTCAGAAAGAAAAGCAAATTAAAAATAAGAAGCCACTTTATGCCCATCAGATTGTCAAAATTTGGAGAGAGGGATGATACCATTGGAAAAGATGCAGAGAATCCTAAGGCATGGGCGATGAGAGGACAGACTGGTGCACCAGTGCAGGACAGCAACCACGCAGCACCTGTGAGCAAGCAAATCCCTTCTGATGCAGCAACTCCACACTTGGAAACGTATACCAGAGGAATTGTGCATAGGCCCAGAAGGGGCAGGAACAGTTTACTGAGGCAGCACTGACAGTAGCAGGGAACTGGAGGGGACCTACTTATCTATCAAGAGGAAAATCAGCAAGTGAAACGTGATGAATGCATACTGTGGAGACCATGCAGGACTCAATGTCCATACCTCAACAGGGCTGCATATCAAAAGCAATATGAGGGAGAAAAGACATGGGATGAGAGTATCGCCCAAGAACTTCAGTGTAATTTTAAAACATGCAGACTTAACCACTGCAGAATTGCCCAGGGGACTCTTCATACATAGCCAAGGACCCATTCAAAACCCTCAAAAGTGGATTCCTAGGGTGGGGTGGGGCTTAGAGGTGGTGCCTGGGGACATATTGATGGCCTTGTGTCCTGAATACAGTGTGTCATATGCAAGTGAGGAGGACAAGGAAGAGATGGGGCCACCCTGACTGGGAAGAGAGAAAGAGTGAAGCTTATATAAGATAGTACCTGAAATTAACAGGGTCCTACCTGATGAATAAACCTCAGTAAGGACAAGCATGGATGGAGAAAGGACACAAGAACTGACTGAGGTTTATCTGGAATTCAGGAGGAACCCTGGTCATCACCCTTAACTGATGAAAAAACAAAGCCAATCGCCCAGGCGCAGGGGCTCACGCCTGTACTCCCAGCACTTTGGGAGGCCGAGGTGGGCAGATCACCTGAGGTCGGGAGTTCGAGACCAGCCTGACCAACATGGAGAAACCCTGTCTTTATTAAAAAATACAAAATTAGCCGGGCATGGTGGTGCATGCCTGTAATCCCAGCTACTGGGGAGGCTGAGGCAGGAGAATCACTTGATCCTGGAAGGCAAAGGTTGCAGTGAGCAGAGATCACGCCACTGCACTCCAGCCTGGGCAACAGAGCGAAACTCTATCTTAAAAAAAGAACAAAGCCAAACTGAAGGAGGAACTTTGCCCGTGGTCTCTGGGCTAGAGAATGGGGCAAGGTAAGGAGAAGGATGTGGAGCCAGATGGGACGCGCCGCAAATACCCAGAGATTTTTTTTTTTTTTTTTGAGACAGGGTCTATCTTTGTCGCCCAGAATGGAGTACAATGGTGCGATCACGGCTCACTGCAGCCTTGACACCCTGGGCTCAAGCAATCCTCCTGCCTCAGCCCCCACAAGTAACTGTGACTACATGTGTGCGCCACCACACCTGGCTAATTCTTGTATTTTTTGTAGACACGGGGTTTCATCATGTTGCCCAGGCTGGCATACAATATTTTTAATCATTCTGTGCACAATACAAAGTTTATACTGTGACCCGTCACACGTGGTGAATTATGGAATATTCCACTCGTGGCGTCATGTTGGTGCTCAAAACGTTTCAAATTTTGGAGAATTTCAGACTTTGGATTTTCAGATCAGGGATGTTCAACATGTATATAGTAACAAAATACACAGGATTTGCTGGCAACTGAAGCCCCATTCAATAAATATAATGGTGTAAAAGCAAATACGAGAACTGCACCCAAGCAAATAACAGCAACTAAAAAGCAAGCCACAGTGCAAAAAATATACTGAGGGAATTCCTACCCAGCACCTGCAGCAAAAGTCAACAAAATCTGGCACAAAGCCACAAAACCCATTCCTGCCGGATATGATGTTGCCACACTTCACCACTAGGGGACGACGAAGGTCACCCAGCGAATTTGGGCCACGATGCTCAGAATTCCTGGCCCCGTCTGCTTTCCCAGACAACGGATGGCCTCTTTGGCACCTGTAAGGTCCCCCAAGCTGCAAGATGCTAGAAAGCAATCTCAAGGGACCAGCAGCCCCAGGCCTATGAAGCCCTCAAGAGCCTAAACCATTCTCTTCCATCCACAATATGGGCATGTTATATTGGGGTGCCCAAGGGCCCCACTTTGCACCATTCTCTTCCATCCACAATATGAGCATGTTATAAGATGGTAAGGAAGGCTGGCCATGGTGGCTCACACCTGTAATCCCAGCACTTTGGGAAGTTGGGGCGGGCGGATCACTTGAGGTCATGAGTTCCAGACCAGCTTGGCCAACATGGTGAAATCCCGTCTCTACTAAAAATACAAAAATTAGCTGGGCGTGGTGACAGGCTCCTGTAATCCCAGCTACTAGGGAGGCTGAGACAAGAGAATCACTTGAACCTGGGAGGCGGAGGTTGCAGTGAGTGGAGTGCCCGGGCAACAGAGCAAGACTCAGTCTCAAAAAAAAAAAAAAAAAAAAAAAGGCCAGGTGCGGTGGTGCATGTCTGTAATCCCAGCACTTTGGGAGGCTGAGGTGGGTGGATCGCCTAAGGTCAGGAGTTCAAGGTCAGCCTGACTAACATGGTGAAACCCCATCTCTACTAAATACAAAAAAATTAGCCAGGTGTGGTGGCCTATGCCTGTAATCCCAGCTAATTGGGAGGCTAAGGCAGGAGAATCGCTTGAACCCGGGAGGTGGAGGTTGCAGTGAGCCGAGACCACACCATTGCACTGGACAACAAAAGCAAAACTCCGTCTCAAAAAAAAAAAAAGACGGCAGGGAAGCTTCAGAATAGGCCAGGCAAGGCGGCTCACAGCTGCAATGCCAGCAGTTTGGGAGACCAAGGTAGGCGGATCACTTGAGCACAGGAGTTCAAGACCAGTCTGGGCAACATGGCAAGACCCCATCTCTACAAAAAATACAAAAATTAATCTGACATGGAGGTGCATGCCTGTAGTTCCAGCTACTAAGGAGGCTAAAGTGGGAGGATCATCTGAGTGGGAGGTCCAGGCTGCAGTGAGCTGAGATTGTGCCACTGCAGTCCATCCTGGATGACAGAGCGAGACTGTGTCTCCAAAAAACAACAAAAACAAAAATTAAAATTAAAATTAAATTGCAGAAGGCATTTTTTAGAAAGGGGGAAAAGGGGTAAGTGAGTCATATGCCAGCAAACTGGATATCATCCCCACTTAACAGATGAGGAAATAGAGGCTCAAAGAGGCAATGCAACCTATCCAGGCTCAATCATACCGCTAGGGAACATCAGAACCAGATGCAAAGACAGGTGGGTCAGATCTTTGTCACTGGGACACTGTACCCCCAGCCCCAGACATTATCTGTGAGAAGAGACAAACAGATGACAGTATCTGAGGGAGGGAGGGAATATAAAGAAATGACTTCCTCCCGCGGAGACCCTTCATGCCTTCCCCAAGTGGTCCACGAAGGCCGTCCCAGTTCTCCGAGCCACAACACTTAAGGATGGGTGTCAGGCCTTCACTTGGCTCCCCTTCCTAGCAGGACCCCCAGAGCTACGGAGTCAGTTTATTCATTCGGCAAGGGCTCTAAGTCTCATTCAGACATTTCTACCTTCAGTTCTCAAGTGTGACTTGATTTTCTCCCCATGTCAGCCCCTACCTTCACCCAACCCCTCTTCAAACTCTGGAAAGCTCTAAGCCAGAATCCTACTCAAGTCACCAGACTTGTCATACTGTTCCCACTGGGCCCAGAACCCCTTTATCTGAGCTTTAAACTTTATTTACAGGGAGCACTGTGATTTTCACTTTTTTTTTTTTTCTAAATAAAGATGGAGTCTTGCCACGTTGCCGGGGCTAGTCTCAAACTCCTAGCCTCAAGTGATCTTCCTACCTCAGCCTCCTGAGTTCCTGGGATTACAGGCAGCCACCACCGTGCTCAGCTGTGATAGTCTTTTTTAAAAAATTGAAGCATGGGCTGGGCGCGGTGGCTCACGCCTGTAATCCCAGCACTTTGGTAGGCCAAGGCAGGCAATCCCTTAAGCTCAGGAGTTCAAGACAAGCCTGGGCAACATGGTGAAACTCTACTCTCCAAAAAAAAACAACAGGCTGGGCGCGGTGGCTCACGCCTGTAATCCTAGCACTTTGGGAGGCCAAGGCGGGTGGATCACGAGCTCAGGAGATCAAGACCATCCCGGCTAACACAGTGAAACCCTGTCTCTACTAAAAATACAAAAAATTAGCCGGGCGTGGTGACGAGCGCCTGTAGTCCCAGCTACTCGGGAGGCTGAGGCAGGAGAATGGCATGAACCTGGGAGGTGGAGCTTGCAGTGAGCCGAGATCATGCCACTGCACTCCAGCCTGGGCAACAGAGAAAGACTCCGTCTCAAAAAAAAAAAAAAAAAGACAAAACTTGAAGCATAATTTATGTATGGAAAAATGCATAAATTTCAAGCATGTAACTACATGACCTGCAATGGCCTCTTAATTGGCCTTCCTGACCCTCTCCTCCACCCTCCACAGGGCCATTTCAGGTTGCGCGTTCCAAGGCCGTCTGACCACATCACTACCCCGGCCAAAAACCTCCAATATTTCTCCTGCTGTAAGGATGGAGACCCTCAGAAACAGAATCATAAGCACTCCTCACCTTTGAGAACGAAAAATGAGGCTGGGCGTGGTGGCTCACACTTGGGAGGCCAAGGTGGGCAGATCATTTGGGGTCAGGAGTTGGAGACCAGCCTAGCCAATATGGTGAAACCCCATCTCTACTAAAAATACAAAAATTAGCCGAGCATGCTGGCGCGTGCCTGTAATCCCAGCTACTCGGGAGGCTGAGACAGGACAATCACTTGAACCCGGGAGGCAGAGGTAGCAATGAGCCAAAATCGCACCACTGCACCCCAGCCTGGATGACAGAGCAAGACCCCGTCTCAAAAAAAAAAAAAAAAAAAAAAAAAAAAGCCTGGCATGTTAGTGCATGCCTGTAGTCCCAGCTACTTGGGAGGCTGAGGCAGAATTCCTTGAGCCTGGGAGGTTGAGGCTGCAGTGAGCGGTGATCGCACCACTGAACTCCAGCCTGGGCAACAGAGACTCTGTGTCAAAACTAAAAATAATTTTTTAAAAACAAGAAAACCTGGCCGGCCACAGTGGCTTACGCCTGTAATCCCAGCACTTTGGGAGGCTGAGGCAGGCAGATCACCTGAGGTCAGGGGTTTGAGACCAGCCTGGCCAACATGGTGAAACCCTGTCTCTACTAAAAATACAAAAATTAGCTGGGTGTGGTGGCATGCGCCTGTAATCCCAGCTACTTGGGAGGCTGAGGCATGAGAATGGTTTGAACCCGGGAGGCAGAGGCTGCAGTGAGCCAAGACTGCACCACTACACTCCAGCCTGCGTGACAGAGCGAGACTCTGTCTCAAAAAAAATAAATAACTAATAGGAAAAAAAAAAAAAGAGCTGGGCGCAGTGGCTCATGCCTGTAATCCCAGCAATTTGGGAGGCTGAGGCGGATGAATCACAAGGTCAGGAGCTCGAGACCAGCCTGGCCAACATGGTGAAACCCCATGTCTACTAAAAATACAAAAAATTAGCCAGGCGTGCTGGCATGCACCTGTAATCCCAGCTACTCGGGAGGCTGAGACAGGAGAATCACTTGAGCCTGGGAGGAGGAGGTTGCAGTGAGCCCAGATCCCGTCACTGCATTCCAGCTCTGACGACAGAGTAAGATTCCTTCTCAAAAAAAGAAAAAAAAAAAAAAAAAAAGAAAACCCATATAATGTGCCCACTCCATTGGCTTAATAAAATTAGTTTTGGCAAATATTCCTTTATGCCCCTCTTTAAGTCAAGCCCTTCTCCCATCCCTCAACCCAGGAAACCACTGATTTACTTTCTATAAATTTCTTTGGCTTTTCTAGAATTTTATATGAATGGGTCATACAGTATTTATTATTTTGTGTCTGGCTTCTTTCGCTTAGCATAATGTTTGTGAGACTGGCCTATGTTATTGTGTGCAACTATAGTTCTGATTGCCGAGAAATATTCCACTGTATAGACAGAATACAACCGATTTACCCTTTTACCAGTTGATAAACATTTGGGTTGCTTATAGTTTGGGGCTATTATGAATAAGGTGACTATGAATATTCATATACAAATATTTTGCATGGACATATGCTTTGTCCTCAACCAAAAAGGACAGATTTCTCTTTGGTGCTTCCTGCCATTCCATGGAAAACATAAATATTCTGTTAATTTGACTTACTACAGAAACTAGTCTTTCTCATATGAAATACACACACACGGCCGGGCGCAGTGGCTCACACCTGTAATCCCAACACTTCAGGAAGCAAAGGTGGGTGGATCACCTGAGGTCAGGAGTTCAAGACCAGCCTGGCCAACATGGTGAAACCCTGTCTCTACCAAAAATACAAAATTAGCTGGGCATGGTGGCACATGCCTGTAATCCCAGCATACTTGGGAGGCTGAGGCAGGAGAATTGCTTGAACCCAGGAGGCGGAGGTTGCAGTGAGCCGAGACTGCGCCACTGCACTCCAGCCTGGGCAACCCAAGAGTGAAACTCGGTCTCGAAAAAAAAAAAAAAAGGAAATACACACACACTTTTTTTTTTTTTCGAGACAGAGTCTCACTCTGCCATCCAGACTGGAGTGCAGTGGCGCAATCTCGGCTCACTGCAATTTCCACATCCCGGGCTCAAGTGATTCTCCTGCCTCAGCCTCCAGAGTAGCTAGGATTACAGGTGCGCACCACCATGCCCAGCTACATACACACTGGTTTGTGAAACACATCAGACTGGCCAGGCGCAGTGGCTTATGCCTGTAGTCCCAGCACTTTGGGAGGCTAAAGTGGGTAGGTTGTTTGAGCTCAGGAGTTTGAGACAATCCTGGGCAACATGGTGAAACCCCATCACTACAAAAAATACAAAAATTAGCCAGGCATGGTATAATGCGCTTGTCGTCCCAGCTACCCAGGAAGCTGAGGCGGGAGACAGAAGTTGCAGTGAGCTGAGATTGAGCCACTGTGCTCCAGCCTAAGCAACAGAGTGAAACCCTGTCTCCAAAAATAAACTAATTTTTAAAAAGAAACACATCAGATAATTATAGGAAGTCATCGAATGTGACCAGTGAAGGTGTTTTTTCTGTAACTTTCCCTACTGCTTGCCAAGCCATTGGCAGGGCAGGGCAGGAGCATTTTGTTGCTTCTCTCTCATGACAGCCTCAGGAAGAGACAGGGCTGCACCCACTTCCCAGATAGGAAGTTAAGCTCGGGGAAGCGGGGGATGACCCAAGGTATACCCACCTCAGGGCTCACTGAACTCAAGATACATCCCAGGGCAGGGGCCTGAGGAACTGGCTCCACCACTGACTTGCTGTGAGCTCTGCCTGGGCCTCAGTTTGATAATTCCCTGAGAATCACAAATCTCTGATATTCTTCTGGAAAAGTCCTGACTTCAAATATTCTGCTCCTGACAGGTGTGATGGCTCCTGCCTGTAATCCTAGCTCCTCAGGAGGCTGAGGCACGAGAATCACTTGAGCTCACGAGTTCAAGACCAGCCTGGACAACATAGGAAGACTCATCTCAAAAACTATATATATATATTCTCCCACCAATCACCACAATGTCCAGGAAATGCCAACAGTAGTCCCAGCTACTCCTGCAGCTGAGGCAGGAGGATTGCTTGAGCCCGGGTGGCGGAGGTTGCAGTGAGCCTTGATCACGCCACTGCACTCCAGCCTGGGTGACAGAGTCAGACCCTGTCTTTAATAAATAAATAAAATATTTCACCCAACCACAGTAGAAAGTTGGAACAAGAAAGCCAGCATGAAATTAGCCGGGCATGATGGTACACACCTGTAATCCCAGTTACTCGGGAGGCTGAGGTGAGAATCTCTTGAACCTGGGAGATAGAGGTTGCAGTGAGCTAAGATCACACCACTGCACTCCAGGCTGGGTGACACAGTGAGACCCTGTCTCAAAAAAAAAAAAAAGCCAGCATGGGAAGCCAGGTGGGAAATTTTCCTATCTAACTGCCTCCATATCCCTCTTACTAAATTACTCTGGGCTTAACCAAGGAAGACAGTTAGAGCCTGACACTTGGGGGCCAAAGAAACAAAGACAACAAAAGCAGCCATTAAGTGGCTCTGCAGGAGGCAGAGGGAGAGAAGTGTTTTTGCTCCAGAGAGGAAAGGGGAGAGGGAAGGAGGGCTGGGAAACGGACTGAAGAGGAGACCAGAGCCAGGAGCTGGATAGTGACAGGAGGCTGGGTACTGGTGGGCCAAGTCAAACTCTGCAAAGCCAGGGCCCAGAGGATGCCCAAGGATGGAGAACATGGAAACTGACCTCTGTGTTTCTGTCAAGTGTGCCTTTCGTCTCACCCTCCAGCACTAAAGGGCTCAATTCACTTGTGTTACCAAGGTTTGGTGACTGCGGAGTTAACAAGGTTTGGTGACTGCAGAGTCTAAGGGGAGCCTGGCAGAGATGAAGGGGAAAGACTGAACTGTGGAAACTATCAACTTAGTCCATTTTGTGCTTCTATGACAGAATACCTGAGACTGGTAACTTATAATGAACAGAAGTTTATTTGGCTCACAGTTTTGGAGGGTGGGAAGTCCAAGATCAAGGAACTGCATCTGGTGAGGGCCTTCTTGCTGCCTCATCACATGGTGGAAGGCCTCACATGGTGAGAGAGTACACAGGAGAGAAGGCAAGAGAGTGCTGAACTCACATTTTATCAGGAATCCACTCCTGTGGTAACAGCATTAATCCATTCATGAGGGCAGAGCCTCTTAGAGGTCCCATCTCTCAACACTATTGCATTGGGGATTAAGTTTACAACACATGAACTTTGCTCATGGGGCACATTCAAGCCATAGCAACTACACAGCACCAGGGTAGGCTGTAGGCAAGCAGGCCCCAGAGGCCAAGATGATGGAGAATGGGAACTTCTAGGAATCTACAGGCATCTGGGGAAGGGCTGAGGACTTCCTCAGAGTACGGAATAAAATTTCAGCTGGTCTTATCAAGATCCGGAGCAGGAAGACCAAGTTGACAAAGATCACTTAGATGAATCCAAAATGAATGAGGATATAGGAGGTGGAGAAATACCAGAGGACACACCTTCAGGGACAGGGCAGTTGGGATGGGCATAAGAGCACGGGCTCAAGAGTCAAGATTGTCTGGGTCTAAGATACTATTTCCTACTAAAGCAGGATATTTTATAATTTTAAAAAGGTCATTCCACCAGAAACAGGTAAAGTTTTAAACATATACGGAAACAGCAGAGCACCAAAATACAGGAAACAAAGGCTGACAGAAATGAAGGGAGGAAACAACTCAACAGTCATAGTTGGACTTCAATTCCCACTTTCAATAACGGATAGAACAAGTAGGCAGAAGATCAATAGGGAAACAGAAGACTTGAACACACGATAACACTACCAACCACCCCGACCTAACACCGATCTACAGAACACTGCACCCTACACCACCTAGACCTAACGCCCGTCCACAGAACACTGCACCCCACAACCACAGAATACAACACTACCCACCACCTAGACCTAACACCCGTCCACAGAACACCGCACCCCACGACCACAGAATACAACACTACCCACCACCTAGACCTAACACCCGTCTACAGAACACTGTACCCCACAACCACAGAATACAACACTACCCACCACCTAGACCTAACACCCGTCCACAGAACACCACACCCCACAACCACAGAATACAACAACACTACCCACCACCTAGACCTAACACCCGTCTACAGAACACCACACCCCACGACCACAGAATACAACAACAACACTACCCACCACCTAGACCTAACACCCGTCCACAGAACACCACACCCCACGACCACAGAATACAACAACAACACTACCCACCACCTAGACCTAACACCCGTCTACAGAACACCACACCCCACGACCACAGAATACAACAACAACACTACCCACCACCTAGACCTAACACCCATCCACAGAACACCACACCCCACGACCACAGAATACAACAACAACACTACCCACCACCTAGACCTAACGCCCGTCCACAGAACACCACACCCCACAACCACAGAATACAACACTATCTACCACCTAGACCTAACGCCCGTCTACAGAACACGGCACCCTACAACCACAGAATACAACAACAACACTACCCACCACCTAGACCTAACGCCCGTCTACAGAACACCGCACCCTACAACCACAGAATACACTACCCACCATCTAGACCTAACGCCCATCTACAGAACACTGCACCCCACAACCACAGAATACAACACTACCAACCACCTAGACCTAATGCCCACCTACAGAACACTGCACCCTACAACCACAGAATACAACAACAACACTACCCACCACCTAGACCTAACACCCGTCTACAGAACACTGCACCCTACAACTACAGAATACAACACTACCCACCACCTAGACCTAACACCCATCTACAGAACACTGTACCCTACAACCACAGAATACACTACCCACCACCTAGACCTAACACCCATCTACAGAACACTGCACCCCACAACCACAGAATACAACACTACCAACCACGTAGACCTAACACCCATCTACAGAACACGGCAACCTACAACCACAGAATACACATTCTTTCTTCTTTTTTCATTTTTTTGAGATGGGATCTTGCTCTGTCAACCAGGCTGGAGTGGAGAAGCGTGATCACAGCTCACTGCAGCCTCAACTTCCCAGGCTCAGGTGATCTCCCACTTCAGCCTCCCAAGTAGCTTGGAGTATAGGCATGCCCCACCCAAGCTAATTTTTTTATTTTTTGTAGAGATGGGGTCTCACTACGTTGTCCAGGTTGGTCTCCAACTCCTGGGCTAAAGGGATCCTCCCACCTGAGCCACCCAAAGTGCCAGGATTACAGGCATAAGCCACCATGCCAGGGCCACATTATTCTTAAGTGGACACGGAACATTCTCCAGGAAAGACCATATGCTAGGTCATAAAACAAACCTCAATTAATTTAAAAGGACTCAAATAATACAAAGTGTGTTCTCTGAGGACACTATAATGAAATTAGAAATTTGGGAAACATGGGAAACTCACAAATATGTGAAATATGTGGAAATTAAACAACATACTCTAAATAATGAACAATTCGAAGAAGAAATCCAAAGGGGAATTAGAAAATATTACGAAATGAATAAAAAGGCTTAAAATTTATGAAATGCAGCTAAAGCAGTGCTTGAAGGAAAATTCATAGCTATCAATGCCTTTTTATTCCTTTGAGACAGTGTCTCGCTTTATTGCCCACACTGGAGTGCAGTCATGCAATCAGGGTTCACTGCAGCCTCACACCCCTGGGCTCAAACAATCCTCCCACCTCAGCCTTTGGAATGGCTGAAACTACAGGCAAAAGCCACCACACCTGGCTTAATTTTTTATTTTTCGTAGGGACGGGGTCTTGTTACATTGCCCAGGCTGGTCTCAAACCCCTGAGCTCAAGTGACCCACGTCTCAGCCTCCCAAAGTGCTGGTATTACAGGTATGAGCCACCATGCCTGGCCATATGTGCCTATTTTTTTTATTATTTTTTATTTATTAATTTTTTTTTGAGACAAAGTCTCGCTCTATCGCCCAGGCTGGAGTGCAATGGCGCAGCCTCGGCTCACTGCAACCTCCGCCTCTCAGGTTTAAGTGATTCTCCTGCCTCAGCCTCCTGAGTAGCTGGGATTACAGGCATGTGCTACCATGCCCAGCTAATTTTCTATTTTTAGAGGCGAGGTTTCACTATGTTGGCCAGGCTGGTCTTGAACTCCTGACCTCAGGTGATCCGCCCAACCTGGGCCTCCCAAAATGCTGGGATTACAGGCATGAGCCACCACGCCCGGCCCATATGTGCCTATTTAAAAAAAAAAATGAAGATTGTAGGCCGGGCACGGTGGCTCACGCCTGTAATCCCAGCACTTTGGGAGGGTGAGGCAGGCGGATCACGAGGTCAGGAGATTGAGACCATCCTGGCTAACACGGTGAAACCCCGTCTCTACTAAAAATACAAAAAATTAGCCAGGCGTGGTGGCGGGTGCCTGTAGTCCCAGCTACTCGGGAGGCTGAGGCAGGAGAATGGCGTGAACCATGGCGGCGGAACTTGCAGTGAGCCTAGATTGCGCCACTGCACTCCAGCCTGGGGGACAGAGCTAGACTCTGTCTCAAAAGAAAAGAAAAAAGTAAATAAATAAATGTAGATTGTAAATCAATAATCTAACCTTCCACTTTAAGATACCAGAAAAATTAGAAAAGAAGAGCAAAAGCAGGAGTAAGCAAGAGGAAAGAAACAATAAATGCTGGGGCAGAAATGAATGAAATAGAGAACAGAAAAACAATAGAGAAAATTGATAAAACCAAAAGTTGGTTCTTTGAAAAAAGTCAAAGCAACTGACAAACCCTCAGCTAGACTGACCAAGAAAAAAAGAAAAAAGACTTGAAATTACTAGAGTCAGAAATGGAGACGATAATATTACCATTAACCTTTCAGGAATAAAATCCTACCTCCTCCAATGACCAGTTTTATAACCTCAGGTGTTACTTAGCCCCTCTGTGCCTCCCTTATCTCTATTCTTTAATCCCAACACTTTGGGAGGCCCAGGCAGGTGGATCACTTGAGCACAGGAGTTCAAGACCAGCTTGGGCAACACAGCGAAACCATGTCTCTACTAAAAATGCAAAAATTAGCTAGGTGTGGTGGCGGGCGCCTGTAATCTCAGCTACTCGGGAGGCTGAGACATGAGAATCACGGGAACCTGGGAGGTGGATGTTGCAGTGAGCAGAGATTGCGCCACAGCGAGACTCTGTCTCAGAAAAAGAAAAAAGAAAAAAAAGCAGTGGACTTCTAGATCCTATGAAGGCTGCAACCTAGACCCGACAAGAGATCAGAAATTTATTATCCAAAGAATACAGAAGGTCCTGGACAGATGAACACCAGGCACAGGAGAGGGAGAAGACAGCAACAACAGAAGGGTTACACAGAAATTCATGTCCTCAGTGTTGAGGATGTCCAGACCCTTAGTCTTCTTCCTCCACTCAGCTTGGGAACACTGTCAGCAAGGCACAGAGCCCACTCAGGCCTTCATGCCGCACTAGCTCCCAGGGCCCCAGACCTTCCAGTACAATGGAAAAATGAGACTATCAGGGCATAGCTCTCATCAAAGAAATTCCAGGCCAGGCACAGTGGCTCACACCTATAATCCCAACATTTTGGGAGGCCAAGGCAGGCGGATCACCTGAGGTCAGGAATTTGAAACCAGGCTGGGCAACATGGTGGAACGCCATCTCTACTAAAAATACAGAAATTGGCCGGGTGCAGTGGCTCACGCCTGTAATCCCAACACTTTGGGAGGCCGAGGTGGGCGGATCACTTGAGGTCAGGAGTTCGAGACCAGCCTGGCCAACAAGGTGAAACCCCATCTCTACTAAAAATACGAAAAATTAGCTGGGCGTGGTAGCCTGCGCCTATAATCCCAGCTACTCGGGAGGCTGAGGCAGGAGAATCGCCTAAACCGGGAGGCAGAGGTTGTGGTGAGTCAAGATCATGCCACTATACTCCAGCCTGGGCGACAGAGCAAGACTCCGTCTCAAAAAAAAAAAAAAGAAAAGAAAAAAAAGCCTACTGAAGCCTGATAGCTTCCAACTTTTCTTCAGCAGCTTCCTCAACTCTCTCAGCCTTCAGAGAATTGAAGACAGTTGGGCTTATGCTCTGGATTAGGCTTTGGTTTAAGGGAACGTTGTGGCTGGTCTGATCATCTATCTAGACCACTCAAATTTTCTCCATATCAGCAATAAGGCTGTTCCCTTTCTTATTACTGTGTTCACTGGAATAGCACCTTTTTCTTTATTTATTTTTGTATTTTTTTTTTCTTTTTAGTACAGGTGGGCTTTCACCATGTTGGCCAGGGTGGTCTCGAACTCCTGACCTCAAGTGATCCCACCCGCCTTGGCCTCCCAAAGTGCTCAGGTTACAGGCATGAGCCACTGCGCCTGGCCAATTTTTGAGACAGGGTCTCACTGTTTCACGCAGGCTGGAGTACAGTGGCACAATTATACCTCACCGCAGCCTCAACCTCCTGGGCTCAAGCCTTCCTCCACCTCAGCCTCCCAAGTAGCTGGGACTACAGGCATTCGCCACCATGCCCAGCTGATTATTTTTTGTTGAGAGGGGGTCTTGCTATGTTGCTCAGGCTGGCCTCAAACTCCTGGGTTCAAGAGATCTTCCCCTGCCTTGGCCTCCCGAAGTGTTGGGATTACAGGCATGAGCCACCAGACCTAGCCAGATAGTTTTTGTTTGTTTGTTTTGAGACGGAGTCTTGCTCTGTCGCCCAGGCTGGAGTGCAGTGGCGCGATCTCAGTTCACTGCAACCTCTGCCTCCCAGGTTCAAGCAATTCTCCCGCCTCAGCCTCCCCAGTAGCTGGGATTACAGGTGTGAGACACCGCGCCCAGCCAATAGTTCTTGAGTGAAATTAAAAGTGCTACTCCAGAGGTGGGGCATGGTGGCTCACAACTTTAATCCCAACACTTTGGACGGCTGAGGCAGGAGGATCACTTGAGCCCAGGAGTTGGAGGCCAGCCTGGACAACATAGCGTGACCTCGTCTCTACTAAAAACTAAAAAAACAAAAAAAGGCCTATCTTGGCTTTCAACATGCCTTTCTCACTGAGCTTAATTATTTCTAGCTCTTGATGTGAAGTGAGAGATTTGCAACTCTTCCTTACACTTGAACACTTAGAGGCCACTGTACGATTACTAATTGCAAACAGCTGGTTGGTGGAGCGGTCAGAACACATACAATATTGATGGATTAAGTTTACCGTCTTACACAGGCATCATTCATGACGCCCCAAAACAATTACAATAGTAACATCAAAGATTATTGATCGCAGATCACCATACTAGATATAATAATAACAAACTTTGAAATATTGCAAGAATTACCAAAATGTGGCACAGAGACACAGACTGAGCATCCTTTTGGAAAAATAATGCCGGTAGACTCTGCTCGACACAGGGTTGCCAAAAGCCCTCAATTTGAAAAAAACGCAGTACCTGCAAAGCACAAAAAAGCAAGGCACAATGAAACAAGGGGTGTGCCTGTTTTCTTTGACTCTCACCGAAGCCTTGTATTTCCACAACATGAGAAAAGGGAGGTTCAGAAGGTGTGGATGATTTTCCTAAATCACGTGGCTAGTAACCAAGTCCCAGGGCCACAGCCTTCCCACCGCAAGGCACTGTCGCCCAAAGCCTTCAGGAGTAAGCTTGGCTGTAGGTTTTCCAGCCATAGGCACACAGCCAGACACAGGCGGGCACTCAGAAATTAGTTACGTGAGTAAATACCCAACAACTAGGAGAAAGCTAGGCAAACTGTGGTTGACCAACAAGACACTGCAAGACTTTTCAGGAGGAAGATGTGGAATTCCACTTATCAACATTAGATGAAAATGCAGAACCTCACATAACAGCCACAAATCTCCCTAGATCTCAGAGGTGGGTCTCCATCCGCTCGACCTCAATTATCCAGAGCTGAGTCACCAACTATCCTCCCTCCAGTCTCTCCCCAGCTCTCCGCAGGAACCAGCTGGGGCTCTCTACTGCCCACACTGCCAAATCCAAATTCTTCATCCTGGACTTCACAGCCCTTCCATCTCACCCAATCCAGTTGTTTCCTGAACACTTTCACCCTCCCTGGCCTTTGTTGGACTCTTCCCTCTACCCCACAGAACCCCATCTTCTCCTTTATCCTGAGATGCAACTTGGCTCATATGGATTCTCAGTGAATGCTGGTGCCTTTCCCCACTTCCATCAAAAAGGGAGCGGTGGCCAGGTGCAGTGGCTCACACCTGTAATCTCAGTACTTTGGGAGGCCGAGGCAGGTAGATCACCTGAGGTCAGGAGTTCAAAACCAGCCTGGCCAACATGGCGAAACCCCGTCTCTACTGAAAATACAAAATTAGCCGGGCGTGGTGGTGCATGCCTGTAATCCCAGATACTCAGGAGGCTGAGGCAGGAGAATCACTTGAACCTGGCAGGCAGAGGTTGTAGTGAGCCGAGATCTCGCCACTGCACTCTAGCCTGGGCAACAAGAGCGAAACTCTGTCTCAAAAAAAAAAAAGGAAGCGGCTCACTTTTTTTTTTTTTTTTAACAAAAGTGAATTTATTCATTTAAACCTATGTGATCACCAGGTTCACTAGAAACTGGCAGGATGAACCCGGAGCCTCACATCCAAGAGCCTCCGGTTTGGGTTTTTCTGGTACGGAGGCAGGGAACTGACTTAGATGACCTGGGCAGCCAAGGCTGGTCTGGGCTTGGATGCCTTTCCACCTCTCCTTCCTCTCCTAGTCTATCCCCAGGTCCCTTCCAGGGGTCAGGACCCCAAACTCCTATTAGGCAAGTCTTTTCTTCCCTTAGCAACCCAGTTTCTTCACACATGGGGAAAAAAGGTAGGAGGAGCTTCTTATCACAATATTTCTTTTTAATTTAGAAAGAGGAGGAGAAGGCTAGGCTCACACCTGTAATCTTAACACTTTGGGAGGTTGAGGCGGTGGATCACTTGAGGTCAGGAGTTCAAGATCAGCCTGGCCAACATGGCAAAACTCAAGTCTCTACTAAAAACACAAAAATTAGCTGGGCACGGTGGTGGGCGTGGGAGCCTTTAGTCCCAGCTACTCAGGAGGCTGAGGCAGGAGAATCGCTTGCAGCTGGGAGGTGGAGGTTGCAGTGAGCTGAGATCGCATCACTGCACTCCAGCCTGGGCGACAGAACGAGACTGTCTCAAAAAAAAAAAAAAAAAAAAAGAAAAAAGAAAGTCGAGGAGAGAAAAATGACAATAACTTATCACTTGGAAAAAGTTTTCCCACTAAAGTTCTCACCAAGTATGTCCAAAGTCCCTCCTTGTTGGGACACTGTAAGCTGTCAATAAATATACCTTGGTCATGCCCCTACATTAGCGTGCACCAACTTACCCCATTTTAAGAGCCTGCGGTAGAGAGGTCTCAGAGTTGCTATAATGGGCCAGCTCCTGGTGAGGGGTATTTAGTTGTTTGCAATTTTCCCGAATGAACAGTTCTGCAAAGAACAATCTTCTATAAGCATTTATCTTTGTTGTACAGCTACTTCAAAAGACAGATTCCTAGAAGTGGAATTACTGGCTTAGAGAATCTACACATTTTAAATTCTGATACTTACTAGTTCAGAAACTTGACACGGTAATTCTCAAACTCTAATTGCACTTAGGCTTTATCTGTGAAGCTTGCTTACGTGCAAAATCTGACCGGCTACCAGCCTCCCTCCACCCCTGCCCCGTCCTCCAGGAGGGAGGAGGGGCTCCAGGTCTTTGTTATGCAGCTCTCAGGTGGAGGAGGAGGCAGCACTCCCCCCCTTCCATTTCCCCAACCACATCTAGCACCAGACTTGGGAAACACTGGTCTAAGGGGCTGCTGCAGGCACAATTTACGGTGAGGTCTCTTCCTCTAGCGCAGGCCCCCAGTGGCTTCCCCAGAAAGGGCAGAATGTGGCTCTTAGGCATACAGGAGAAAAACGCCTAGTGCGGAGTTCAAGCTCAGCAGCCACTACCGGAGCCCCCTCTCCAGGCTCACCTGGTCGCACCCATTTCCCCCTGGGGCTCCCCTCTTCTGAAGGTCCCTGTCCCATACATTTCCTAGAGGCCAAGGCCGATTGGTTTTACATTTCTTACCTAAGGCAACCCAGACGTGGCTTTTTCTTTCACAGGGCCGTGGGGGGAGCACCACTTCCTCGGCCAAAAAAATTGTTTCTGACCCACACTCTGGGCCTTAGTTTCCCTGTCTGTGAAATGGAGAGCAATAGGCAGTGCCACTGACATTTCACCCGCTGCCGTGAGGAGGTTTTTAACATTTGCAGGAAGTCTGGCTTCTATGGGGTGTCCAGGTGAAACCTTAACAATCTTTAATCAGCATTCTGATTGGCTTAGGGCTTGTTTGGAAAAAATTAAGAGTTTTGTTCCTAGAGTTCTCCATTGCTAAACGGTAATTAAGTCCAAAAGCTGTTTTCAAAGCGATTTCCAAGCTCAAGGGCCCTAGATATCTGGACCTAGCCGTGTCCGGGTACAGGGCTGGGGGGCGTGGGGGGATGCCCTAAGAGGTTGGTTAACAGAAATATCACAGTATGTGGTACCCACAGCAGAGAGCAGGGAAGAATGTACTGACTGGGGTGGGGGAGGCCAAGGAAAACCTTCTGGAGTAGGGTGTAACTGGCAGAAGAGGAAAAAGAAACCAGACAGGAACTCCGGGAGCTCCTGGACTGATCGTTTAAGGCCGGGCAGAAGGGGTAAGGGATCAGGCTTCACGATCGACCGACCTGGGCTGAATGACACCGGTTGACTGTGTGACAAAAGCAAATCAAGAACCTCTCTGCGGCTCATGAGTAAGCCAGAGACTTACATAGGACAACACATACCCCATCACCCGAGGATGAGACGGGATGACACACACGAAGTGCCCCGCACAGCGTCGTTGTAAAGCGTTGGCTGTTTTCACCTTTGGCCGCCCCCTGTGAGCCCGATCATGTGCTTTTCGGGCTTAGGTCGGAGGCGGCCTCCCAGATTCTACAGGCCATTGAGGTCGTAACAAGCGTCCCCATCAGAGCCTAGTCCTTAACTAGCTGCGGGTAAGTGCCCGGACTAACTGGCCTCAGTTTCCCCTCGAAGCAACGGGACCAATCGCACCGCCGGCAGGACATCTTGTGCGGGGCGCGAAGTGACAAAAGTCAGGATTTGCAGAAGTTCCCACTCGGTAACGACCCCCACCCCGGCAAGGAGCACAGTAGGCGCTCCGGAAACGCCCTCCACGAGGAGGGCCGGGCCACTTCCTGCCCCCGAGCGGGCTCTCCCCGGCCGAGGCTCCCACCGCCGCTATGGGGAGGCCATGCAGCATTCCTGAGGGCGGGGTGGGCGCAGGAAGAAGGTGCCCGCGGCCCCGCCCCCTCCGGGCGCGAGGGGCGGGGCGAAGCCCCTCGGCGCCGACGGCCCGCCCCGCGGGGGGTGGGCGCAGCTCCTCGCGCTCCGCACAAAGTTTGTTTTCTCCCTCCGGGCGGGTGGGGGAGGGCGCAGAGGGCGCGGGGGGAGGAGAGGGGATCTGACGTCAGGCCGCGAGGTGCTTTCCAGCCGCGAGCTGTCAGGCCGAGTGTCAGGCCAGGCAGGTACGCGGCGCGCGCCCCCGGCGCCCCCCGCTCCCCGCCGGGACGCCCCGCGCCGAGCCGGAGGCCGCGTGGACCCGAAAGCCGCTGGGAAAAGTCAGTGCAGGGAGCAGAAGAGGGCCAGATGGGGGTGGGGGCGCGCGGACAACTTGGAAAGTTTCTTTTTCTCGGCCGGACGGGGGAGGGGGCGTCGTCCTGGCGCGTGCGGTAGGGGGTGTGTGAGCTCGGGGGTGTTTGTGAGTCCCGACGGCCCCCGGGGGGTGTTTGTGAGTCCCGACGGCGCTGCGCTCCGGGGGCCGGTGGGGGACTGTTCCAGCCCCCGGGAGGAAGCCCGCTTGGGGCCCTGGTGGGGGGCCCAGCTTCATAGGATCCCACCCCAGGAGAGGGCCGATCCTGCACCGGACCTGAGTGAGCGCGCGGGGGGACGGATTTGTTTGGTTTCAAAAGTGCACGTTGCTAACCGCCAGCAGGGCCCCCCCGCCGCCGAGCCGGACAGGGGGCGGCCGAGAGTGACAGCTAGGGGTGGGGGCCGCGGGAAGGGCCCGGAGCGGGGGGGCCCTGGGGAGCCCGCGCGAGTTCCCCTTTCCTTTGGAACAAAGGAAAGTCTGTCTCCGAGGCATCTGTCACTCCCAGGCTGGCCAAGGAAGCGGGGCGCGTGGGGCCCACGCCCCGGAGAAAGTTTGTTCGCGCCGGGACCCTCGGGCAGGCCGAAGGTGATCCAAGCCTCCCGCGGGAGAAGCGCGTAGTCTCCGGGACAGGGGGCGGCCAACATGGAGTCTGGGCGCAGGGCTGGGGGGGGGCGGCGCGGAGGTGGGAGCCCAGCCCCCTCCCCTCCCTTCCCCTCCCCTCCCCCTCCGGGCCCAGTTCGGAGCACAAAGCCGAGCGCGCACGCTCCGCCGTCCCCGCGCCCCGAAGAGTCGGCCAGCCCCGAACTGCCGGAGAAGGGGGTGGGAACCAAACTTTTTCTTGCCCCGGGACAGACACGTGAGTTTTCTTTCTTCCAGAGCCCCCGTCCCACCGGGATGGCGGGCCCGCGCGGGAGCTGGTGCGCGGAGTCGGCCCGGGGTGTGGGGACTGTGGGGTGCAAGCGCCCCGAGCGCCGGACGATTCCTCGCCGACCCGGGAGCCATGTGCTCCGACTCGGTCTGGGCCGCGGGGGAGGTTGCGCGCTTTGTCTGAACTGCTGGGAATGCGGGCGTGAGTGCGCGGCCCGGGGGAGTGTCGGGACCAGCTAGGGGAGTTGTCAGAAAGTTCGTGCGGGAGTGGCTGCAGGTGGCGTCGTGGGAGTCTGTAGGAGGGTGCACGGGATGTTGTGTCGAGGGGGTGCTGCCACAGGTCACTGAGGGTAGAACTGATTGTTAGTGTGATGACGCCTGGAGTTTTCCCTGTCGGAGAGATCGGGGGTGGCCGGGTCGGTTGGAGTTCGTGGGTGGGCGGGTACAGAAGTTGGGCTAGTTGTGTGGGTCACAGTTGTTCGTGCTAGGCCTGGGGTCTGTAAGCTGTGCGTGTGCGTGCTGTATGTGTCGGTGAAAACCCTAGGGTTTGTAAGGCTTGAGCGATGGGTCCGGGCCAGTTATCCTAGCGCTGTTGGTTAATTGCCTGGCGTGAGTGTGTCTGGGTGCGGTGTGGGGTGCATATGTGGGAAGCCTCCCAGACTACAGATGGCCCTGGGTTGCGGAACACCGAGGTGGAGAAGTTTGGGTAGACTGAGGGGTCATTCCCCAGGGCCCACCCGGGGAACCCTGCAGACAGACTTGGCTGGCAGCCAGGGTGGAATTTGTACAGATAACCTTGAGTAAACTTCTCACAGCCGGCCAGGGCTGCATCACTGAGCCCAGATCCCAGCTGCCCTGGCCACCTAGAAATGGCTAACCTCAGAAAGCAGCCTGCCGTGGTGCTCTCTGAGGAGTGGCACGTCTAACCAGTGCCTGTCTCACCTCCAGGTGGCCTGACTGAAAGGGTAGACCCTTCCCTCGAAAGCCTGGCCTAGCCAACCCAGAGATCTGGGCTCGGGTCCAGGAAGAGGAAACAAAACCTGGGAGATGCCAGAGTCTGTTGGCCGGCCTGCTGGGGAGCTGTTAAAAGGCTGAGAAGGGAGGAGCCTTGAGATCCTGGCATCAGCCCGGTCTAGAACTTTTGCTTTTAAAATGAAAATCTGGCTGGGCTGGGTGGCTCACACCTGTAATCCCAGCACTTTGGGAGGCCGAGGCGGGCGGATCACCTGAGGTCAGGAGTTCAAGACTAGCCTGGCCAACATGGCAAAACCCTGTCTCTAGTAAAAAAAAAAAAAAAAAAAAGCTAGATGTGGTGGCACACACCTGCAATCCCAGCTGTTCGGGAGGCTGAGGCAGGAGAATTGCTTGAACCCGGGAGATGGAGGTTGCAGTGAGCCAAGATTGCGCCACTGCACTCCAGCCTAGGCTACAGAGTGAGACTCCGTCTCAAAAAAAAAAAAAAAGAAGAAAGAAAGAAAATCTTTGTTGCATGTGTGAAACAGAACTTTGTCCGGGGACTGAGCAGCTGAGTTGGGTTATGTAGGGAAAATCCTTCCTTCATTTGACAGGTGAAGAGGGGACTCAAGCCCAGAAAGGGGAGGATCCTTGTCCAAGTTACAGTGCCAAGTGGAGGGTGGGCCTTGCTCATTCATCTGGATTTTGAGTGGTTGAGACTAGGACCAGGCCAAAGGGGCCTGACAAAGGAGAATGTCCAAGAAGCAACCAGTAGAGAGATGACTCACCTCTCTCACTGCAAGGTACACAGTAGGTGCTCCTTAAATATTACTTGGACTGCTGCAGGATCATGGTGATCTGTAGTTTCCAGAGTTCTCACTGGGCCTTGGGAGACCTAGGAGGCAAGACGGTATACAGCTCACAAGAGGGGGTGGGGAGAGGCCTGGTCCAAATCCGACTTCACTATCCTAACCTGGGGGTGGGATTTTTTTCCTTTACAGCTTTATTGAGATATAACTCACATACCATGCAATTCACCCATTAAAGTATACTCATCAGCAGGTTTGGTATGTTTGCAACCATCACTATAGTCAATTTTAGGACTTTTTTGCGGGGGGATAGGGGGACAGCGTCTTGCTCTGCCTCTCAGATGGGAGGGCAGTGGTGTGATCTCATCTCATTGCAACCTCTGCCTCCAGGCTCAAGTGATTCTTCCACCTCAGCCCCCAGAGTAGCTGGGACCACAGACATGCATTACCATGCTGAACTAATTTTTGTATTTTTTGTAGAGATGGGGTTTCACCGTGTTGCCCAGGCTGGTCTTGAACTACTGAGCTCAAGCAATCCACCTGCCTTGGCCTCCCAAAGTGCCAGGAGTATAGGTGTGAGCCACAGCACGTGGCATTTTTTTTTTTATTATTTTATTTTTGAAAACAGGGTTTTAATTATGTCGTCCAGGTTGACATGCACTGGTGCGATCATAGCTCACTACAGCCTTGAACTCCTGGGTTCAAGGGATCCTCTCACCTCAGCCTCTCAGAATAGCTGGGACTACTGGCACACCACCACACTGGGCTAATTTTTATTTTATTTTATTATTTTATTTTTTTATTTTGTTGAGAAAGGGCATCACTCTGTCGCCCAGGCTGGAGTGCAATGGCATGATCTCGGCTCACTGCAACCTCTGCCTTCTAGGTTCAAGCAGTTCTCCTTCCTCAGCCTCCCAAGTAGCTGGGATTACAGGTGTGTGCCACCACACCTAGCTAATTTTTTTTTTTTTTTGTATTTTTAGTAGAGACGGGGTTTTGCCATGTTGGCCAGGCTGGTCTCGAACTCCTGACCTCAGGTGCTCAGGTGAGCCACCCACCTCGGCCTCCCAAAGTGCTGGGATTACGAGCGTGAGCCACCGTGCCCGGCCTTTGTTTGTTTTTGTTTTTTTTTTTTTTTAGATGGAGTCTCGCTGTGTCACTAGGCTGGAGTGCGGTGGCACAATTTCGGCTCACTGCAACGTCCGCCTCCGAGGTTCAAGCAATTCTGCCTCAGCCTCCCGAGTAGCTGGGACTACAGGCACGCGCCACCATGCCCAGCTAATTTTTGTATTTTTAGTAGAAACAGGGTTTCACCATGTTGGCCAGGATGGTCTCAATCTCTTGACCTCGTGATCTGCCTGCCTCAGCCTCCCAAAGTGCTAGGATTACAGGCATAAGCCACTGTGCCCGGCCTTTGTTTTTTGAGACCTTTTTTATTTTGTTGTCACCCAGGCTGAAGTGCAGTGGCACAAACACAGTTCACTACAGCCTTGACCTCCTGGGCTCAAGCAATTCTGCCTCAGTCCCACAAGTAGGTGGGCTTACAAATGCACAACATGACGCCTGGCTTATTTTTGTATTTTGTGTGTGTGTGTGTGCCACTGCGCAGGCCTTGGGCAGCTTTCTTGATCTCTGTTACCTCATCTATAAAATGATGATAATAATAGCTTCTCCCTTATTGGGGAATTGTAATGATTAAATGAGATAACATGTAAAATGCTCAGTACAGGCCAGGCATGGTGGCTCACGCTTGTAATCCCAGCACTTTGGGAGGCTGAGGCTGCTAGATCTCTTGAGGCCAGCAGTTAAGACCAGCCTGGCCAATATGGTGAAACCCTGTGTCTACCAAAAAATACAGAAAGTCAGCCAGGCATGGTGGTGCATGCCTGTAATCCCAGCTACTCAGAGGCTGAGGTGGGAGAATCACTTGAACCCAGGAGACAGAAGTTGAAGTGAGCCGAGATGGCGCCACTGCACTCCAGCATGGGCTACAGAGTGAGAGCCTCCCTCAAAAAAAAAAAAAAAAAAGAAAAGAAAAAACCAAATGCTTAGTACCGAACATGGAAAACAGTAGACCTCAGTAGAAGCTGTAATTGTTTCCAGCCTGAGTCCTGCTTGTGAATGAGCTGCCATTCGGTAGTCACCTACCTGTTCCATGAAGTGGAGGAACTTTGGACTCATCCCTTCTAGCTTGCTCGGTCTGTGTTGTGGCCTGAGATTCTGAATTGCAACTACCCCATTTCTGGTGTCCCAGGCTCAAGTAATGCTGAGCATGTTTGGAGACTAGGAAAAGGCGGTACATGCTAATGATGTTCCCATCCCCTGTGTCCCTTGTCCCAGGTTTACCCAAGGTCCAGCCTAGCCCCTAGGCACCATGTCGGACAGTGATCTAGGTGAGGACGAAGGCCTCCTCTCCCTGGCGGGCAAAAGGAAGCGCAGGGGGAACCTGCCCAAGGAGTCGGTGAAGATCCTCCGGGACTGGCTGTACTTGCACCGCTACAACGCCTACCCCTCAGAGCAGGAGAAGCTGAGCCTTTCTGGACAGACCAACCTGTCAGTGCTGCAAGTAAGGAGGGGATCTGGATAAGGGGGTGGCAGGAGGACCTGGGTTCTAGTCCTATTCCAGCTGTGTCACTGAGTCACTGTGGTCTTGGGCCACTCACTTTCGCTGTCTGGGCTTCGGTTTCTTCTTGGGTTAGGGGAGAACACCCACTCTCCCTATCTCAAGGGAAGACAATGAAATAGGGTCGCTGCGGTCAATTTCAGACTTTAGATAGTCCTTTTTTTTTTTGAGAGGGAGTCTTGCACTGTCACCCGGGCTGGAGTGCAGTGATGCGATCTCGGCTCACTGCAACCTCCACCTCCCGGGTTCAAGTGATTCTCCTCCCTCAGCCTCCCGACTAGCTGGGATTATAGGCGCCCGCCACCACGCCCAGCTAATTTTTTGTATTTTTAGTAGAGACAGGGTTTCACCATGTTGGCCAGGCTGATCTCGAACTCCTGACCTTGTGATTCACCCGCCTCAGCCTCCCAAAGTGCTGGGATTACAGGCGTGAGCCACCACGCCCGGCCCAGACTTTGGATAGTTCTGAAGAGGCAAGGAATTTAATGTTGTCAAAGTCTAGGTGTCATCATTAACTTTGGAGGCCAAGGGAAGATGAGAAGGCATCGAGCATGTAGGATTCGGTCCCCAGCCCCAACGCAGTATTGGACGGCGACTTGGTTGAAAGGGGCAGCTGTAATTTGCAGTGTGGTTAAGAGATGGGGCAGGATCACAGTCCAGGAAAGGGCAGAAGTCAGAGGTTTTGTGTTCATAATCCAGTTCTGCCTCACGTCTTGAGGCCCCTATCTGTAAAGGGGCAGGGGGTACACAGAGTCCTCCCCTGCCTGGTGGATCTGTTGTGACGAATAGATTCAGAACTGGATGTGAAAGTGCTTTGCAAACCATGCACATGAACACACTCAAAAGATAGCCTTATCCCCTTTTTGTCAGAGTGCAAAGTACTGTCCCCTTTGAATCGCGCCTATTGCTGACCCACAGGTGTCTTTGTTCTGCTTTCTTGGAGCAGAGGCGGGGGACCCTGGACCACCATTGCTTTGCCTCCAGTTTGCCTCTCCCCTTCCTGGAGACACACAGTAGGCCCTTAGCCTAATACAAGAGGCCCAGCCCTGCCCTGCTGGCCCCCACTGCTCCCTTCCTGAGCCAGTCAAACCTCTCCCACAAGCTCTCCTGTTTCTCTTTCCCCCTCTGTCCTTTCATAGCTTGTTACTCCAACCTTTGATGCTGTCTCTCCCTCCTTCCCTTATCCCACTCTGAACCTCCCACGTCTTCCCAGCTCCTATCTTTCTTCCATGTAGAGACATAGTAAGTATTTTAGCCCTCAGAACTCCTGTCACCTGACTTTATACTCTGGGCAATGGTTAATCCAAGTCTCTGTATGAGAAAGGCTCTAAAGTTACAGATCCTGACTCAGATTCCATCTTCTCCACAAGAGGAAGCCTGGACCTTGGCCAGGTCACTGCCTTCTCTGTGAGCCTCATTATTCCCTCATCTGAAAAAAGGGAGGTGATTGTAGCACTTTCATGAGTGTAGGGAGGAAGGGACGAGAAGAAGAATTCAAGGCTCACTGGGGCCCTGCACAGTGGCTCACACCTGTAATCCCAGCACTTTAGGAGACCAAGGTAGGAGGATCGCATGCGCCCAGGAGTTTGAGACCAGCCTGGGCAACATAGGGAGACCCCATCTGTACAAAACAAAAAAATTAGCTGGGCATGGTGGTACATACCTGTAGTCTCAGCTACTTGGGGGGCTGAAGTGGGAGGAAGGATTACTTGAGCCCTGGAGGTGGAGGCTGCGGTGAGCTGTGATCGCACCACTGCACTCTGGACTGGGCGAGGGAGTGAGACATTGTCTCAAGAAAAAAAAAAAAACAAGGCCAGGCACGGTGGCTCACACTTGTAATCCCAGCACTTTGGGAGGCCAAGGCGGGTGGATCACCTGAGGTCGGGAGTTCAAGACCAGCCTGGCCAACATGGAGAAACCCCATCTCTACTAAAAATACAAAAAAATTAGCCAGGTGTGGTGGTGCATGCCTGTAATCCAAGCTACTCGGGAGGCTGAGGCAGGAGAATCGCTTGAACCCGGAAGGCGGAGGTTGCAGTGAGCCGAGATGGTGGCATTGCACTCCAGCCTGGGCAACAAGAACAAGACTCGGTCTCAAAAAAAAAACACCTACTGGTCAGTGTTTGGCATACAGTGGGTGTTTCTACTGTTTTCAGCTTCATCTCTCTGCCTAAGGCACAAAGTCTTTGGCTGATCCTGGGTTCCCAGCAGTGCATGGCATCTCACAGTGTACCTCCTCAGCATGGAGCTGTGCAGAGTTGGGATCTGAGAGAGGCTCCATACACATTCTTACCCTCGAGGAGTGTCTGGACAGCCTCTTTGTGGGTCTCCCTGCCTTCAGCCTTCAGCCTTCAGCCTTGTTCATTTAATCCATTATTTTGAACACAAAAGCCCAAATCTGATAGGGCCAGGCACTCCTGGACTCTACTGCCCTCAGGATAGAGTCCAAACTGATCTACAGCCTAGGTTTGGGGCTGCTGCTTATATTCCCAGTGCACCTCACCCTGTCCTGTCAAACCACTTGTCACACTCTATTGGAATTACTTTTTGTCAGGGACACTTTCTCAAACCTTGGAATTACTTTTTGTCAGGGACACTTTCTCAAACCTGAGAAATATACTAACTCCGTGTGCGTGTGTGTGTGTGTGTGTGTGTGTGTGTTGGAGTCACCAAGGCTGGAAGTGCAGTGGTGCGATGTCAGCTCACTGCAACCTCTGCCTCCCGGGTTCAAGTGATTCTCCTGCCTCAGCCTCCTGAGTAGCTGGGATTACAGGTGCATGCCCCTACGCCCAGCTAATTTTTGTATTTTAAGTGGAGACGGGGCTTCACTATGCTAGCCAGGCTGGTCTTGTACTCCTGGCCTCAAGTAATCCGTCCACCTCAGCCTCCCAAAGTGCTGGGATTACAGGCGTGAGCCACCATGCCTGGCCCATCTTTTTAAAGAAAACATGTTTCGGCCGGGAATGGTGGCTCATGCCTGTAATCCCAATACTTTGGGAGGCCAAGGCGGGCGGATCACCTGAGGTCAGGAGTTCGAGACCAGCCTGACCAACATGGTGAAACCCCATCTCTCCTAAAAATACAAAGTTAGCCAGACGTGGTGGCTCATGCCTGTACTCCCAGCTACTCAGGAGGCTGAGGCAGGAGAATCACTTTTGAACCCGGGAGGCGGAGGTTGCGGTTAGCCAAGATCATGCCATTACACTCCACCTGGGCAACAAGAGCGAAACTCAGTCTCAAAAAATAAAAAAATGAAACATTTTTCATGGACCCATCTCCCTGCAAGATGTTAACTTGAATCATTTTTATCACATCACTTAGGTAAAACATAAAACTGGGTATATATATAAAAAAAAAACTACTTCTTTTTGCTTTTGTTCTTATACCTAACCTTAAAATCAAACTGTTTCCAAAGTAGATAAATGTAAAAACCGTGACATTCCACCTGACTGTGTTAACTGAAAATGGTGGGTGGTGCTTTGCTGACTGCGCTGCAGGATGTGGTGTGGCAAAGGCACAGACTCAGCAGAGTAGATCTGGATGGTCTTAGGCCCCGATGCTCCTACTGGTGATGAAAATGGAAACCCAAAGCCAAACATCCTTCTAGAGAACTGGCGAACCCCTCAAGGTGACACATCCACAGGTCCCACCTGGAGAAATGCAAATGTAAGGAAAGGAGACTGGGCATCCCCTGGGGGGAGGGGACCCGTGGTGGCCACCTGCTCTAGAGTCATGCCGAGAGTTAAGAGCAGTGGGGACCACCCAGCCCTCCTTGATGGAAACTGACCATGAATCCCATGTCAGCCCCAGCTGCACACCTCTCTGGTAACTCCTCCCAGTTAGTTCATTGCCCTCAGCTCATTTGGTCAATTACCAGCTCCTGTACAAATACCCCTTAAATATTTCAGGGTTTTGGCTTCTTTCCTACCCTCATCTAAACCATCATTATCTGATCACAATCATTTATCACTCCCCAACTTAAAACCCTTCAGGCCAGGCATGGTGGTTCGTGCCTGTAATTCCAGCACTTTGGGAGGCTGAGGCAGGCAGTTCGCTTGAGGCCAGGCCAGGTGTTTTGAGACCAGCCTGGTTAACATGGTTAACTTCTTCAATACTAAAAATACAAAAATAGCCGGGCATGGTGGCACATGCCTGTAACCCCTGCTACTCAGGAGGCTGAGGTACAAGAGTCACTTGAACCAGGAGGACGAGACTGCAGTGAGATCGCACCACTGCAGTACAGCCTGGGCAACAGCAAAACTGTCTCAAAAAAAAAAAAAAACCTCCAGTGGGCTGGCAGGGTAACTCATACCTGTAATCCCAGCACTTTGGGAGGCTAGGATGGGAGACTTTCTTGAGCCCAGGAGTTCAAGGCTACAGTGAGCTATGATCATGCCACTGCCCTCCAGCCTAGGTGACAGAGCAAGACCCTATCTCTAAAAAGGAAAAAAAAAAAAAAAGGCTGGGCACGGTGGCTTACGCCTGTAATCCCAGCACTTTGGGAGGCCGAGGCGGGTGGATTACCTGAGGTAAGGAGTTGGAGACCTACCTGGCCAACTTGGTGAAACCTTGTCCTACTAAAAATAAAAAAAAATTAGGCTGGGCGCAGTGGCTCATGCCTATAATCCCAGGACTTTTGGAGGCTGAGGCGGGAGGGTCACCTGAGGTCAGGAGTTTGAGACCAGCCTGGCCAACGTGGTGAAACCCCGTCTCTACCAAAAATACAAAAATTAACCAGGTGTGGTGCTGTGTGCCTGTAATCCCAGCTACCTGGGAGGCTGAGGCAGGATAATCACTTGAACATGGGAAACGGAAGTTGGAATGAGCTGAGACTGAGCCACTGCACTCCAGCCGGGGCAACAGACTGAGACTCTGTCTCAAAAAAAAAAAAAAAAAAATTAGCTGGACGTGGTTGCAGGTACCTGTAATCCCAGCTACTTGGGAGGCTGAGGCAAGAGAATTGCTTCAACTCGGGAGGCGGAGGTTGTAGTGAGTTGTGATTGCACCATTGCACTCCAGCCTGGGCAACAGAGCAAGAGTCCATCTCAAAAAAAAAAGAAAAAAAAATTCAATGGCTTTTGCCAGCCTAATGATATCACCTGCCCGTGTCTACATCTTGAACCTCAACCCTGGTCCCCCACATTCCCACTACATTGATCCACCTCCCCAGACCATTTTCCTCCCACTCCTGACCAGGAGGCTCCCAGTCCCTAAAGGAGCTGTATGCTCTCACAGCAGATAGATGAGGTCACAGCACTGGGACACTAAACTGTAATTGCTTTTAGACTGCACCAAATTCTAGAGGTGTGGAGAGCACTGACCTAGTGTTCACAGTTACAGCCCTAGTGTAGCATAGTGCTTGGTATCTGGTAGGTAGGTGCTCAGTAAATAATGTTGAAGTGGCAGAAAAGGACTATAAAGTGTTGGAAGGGTCAACAGGCAGGACCTCAGAAGTAAGGAAATGTAATGGCTCCTAATCATGAAAAATAGCCTAAAGCCTGGGAGCATCATTTTTTCCTGTATTTATTAATTAATTTTTTTTTTTGAGACGGAGTCACTGTGTCGCCCAGGCTGGAGTGCAGTGGCGCAATCTCAGTTCACTGCAACTTCTGCTGCCCAGGTTCAAGCAATTCTCCTGCCCCAGCCTCCCGAGTAGCTGGGATTACAGGCACCTGCCACCAGGCCGAGCTAATTTTTGTAGTTTTAGTAAAGACAGGGTTTCACCATGTTGGTCAGGCTGGTCTCGAACTCCCGACCTCAGGTGGTCTGCTCACTTCAGCCTCCCAAAGTGCTGGGATTACAGGCGTGAGCCACTGCTCCCGGCCTCCTGTATTTAATTTTTTAAATTTCATTTTCCATTAAGGACATTTAAGAATATAAAAGCTGAACGCAGGCTGGGCACAGTGGCTCACACCTATAATTCCAGCACTTTGGGAGGCTGAGGCAAACGGATCACCTGAGGTTGGAAGTTCGGGACCAGCCTGACCAACACGGAGAAACCCCATCTCTACTAAAAAATAGAAAATTAGCTGGGCATGGTGGCGCATGCTTGTACTCCCAGCTACTCAGGAGGCTGAGGCAGGAGAATCACTTTTGAGCCGTGGAGGAGGCGGAGATTGCCATGAGCGAGATCCTGCCATTGCACTCCAGCCTGGGCAACAAGAGTGAAACTCCATCTCAAAAAAAAGAGAAAAAAGCTAGGCACAGTGTCTCACGCCTGTAATCCCAACACTTTGGGAGGCTGAAGCGGGTGTATCACTTGAGGCCAGGAGTTGTAGACCAGTCTGACCAATGTGGTGAAACCCCGTCTCTACTAAAAATAGCCCCAGCTATTTGGGAGGCTGAAGCAGGAGAATCACTTGAACCCGGGGGTGGTGGAGGTTGCAGGGAGCCAAGATCACGCCACTGCACTCCAGCCTGGTCTACAGAGCGGGACTCTGTCTTTAAAAAAAAAAAAAAAAAAAAAACTCCACAAAAGTAAGAGAATATAATAATCAACCACCAGCACCAGTCTCTCGGCTTGAACAAGTATCAACATTTTGCCAAGCTGGTTTTATCTCTCCCTGGGGGCATCTCTTTTGATTGTCTCCTTTAACCCTCCCAGGAGCGATTCATTAGCAAGTCAATGACTCAACTAACTGGTTTGCTGGTACTTGCCTGGGGCTAGGCAGTTGGGAGGGTTAGGGGAAAAAGTCGTTTGTAAAGGATTTTCACAGGTGCCTTCGACATCCTCTAAGCCCAATTTATTGGTTGGACTAGATCTGTGGCTACCTGGCAGGGTTCTGGGTCCCAATCCTTTACTGTAACAATGGTTGAGGATATACCACGTGCCAGGCCCGGGACTCTGTGCTGGGTATACAGTGGTAGAATGGGTACCTTCCCATTACTTCCTGGCTGTCAGGACTCCTTTCATATGCAGTTTCCTGAGGGAAGCCTTCCCAAAGCCCATACCAGGGCAGGGGCAGCAGTCCCCCTGGCGAGGGCTGTTGGGTGAGAAAGGAACCTGGTGCAGAGGCTGTAGTGGTCAGCTGTGGAGGAGGAGTGTCCTGGCCTAGCCCCCAGGGCAGCCAGGGATGTAGGAGCTGCTCTCCTCTGGCTCCAAAGCTAGCTGCCCTCTGATTCCTCCCACAAGCAACTTAAGCATCTGTGTGTATGTTTTTTGAACTACTGTGTAAGCTTTTTGGCTTAAATAAAGGGCTTGGCCTGCAAGGACAAGTAACCAGTAGGCTAAACCATTGGTTCCTAAGCCTGGGCGGCCAGACTTTCTGGGTAGCTGGTCTGAAAACACATTGCCAACTCCATCCCTCACCCCCACTAGATCAATAAAGCAGAGGGGGAAATCACTAACAGTTTTTAAAAATCTCCCCCAGGCTGGGTGTGGTTGCTCTGCCTGTAATCCCAGCACTTTGGGAGGCCAAAGCGGGCGGATCACTTGAGGTCAGGAGTTTGAGACCAGCCTGGCCAACATGGTGAAACCCTGTCTCTATTAAAAATACAAAAATTAGTTGGGCATGTTGTCGTGTGCCTGTAATCCCAGGTGCTTGGGAGGCTGAGGCAGGAGAACTGCTTGAACCCGGGAGGCGGAGGTTGCAGTGAACTGAGATCGCACCATTGCACTCCAGCCTGGGCAAAGAAGTGAGACTCCATCTCCCCCGCCAAAAAAAAAAAATCTCCCCTAAGGTGATTCTAATACAGAGAGCTGCCTTCAAGAGCACCTGGATATGGTAGTCTCAGCGTGAATGGTGGTACCATGATGTTTGGGAAAGGCGCCTCAGTGCCTTTGCTTCCTTGACACAAAAATGAGAGGGTTTCTGCCTGCATTCATTAGCTGCTGCTCCCAGCATCACAGCCTTTGTCAGCCTCCTGGTGTTGCTCCCACCCCCATTTGCCACAGTGATTCCTCCCTTGTTCCTCAGCAGCCTCTCAGATAGAGCCCTGTTTTACGGTAGAGACCGGCTTTCAGGTTCCCAGCCTATGTTCTGCCATATACATCACAGAGTTCACTTTGACCTTCTTCCTACCATCTCCCCAAGGACCTTGAGTGGGGACAAGTCACAGGTTCTTTTCCTGACTTAGGCACAGGCTGGGCAGCTGGAAGGGGCTGCAGAAGGGGCACTGGCAGCCACTCAGTCCCCCCGCGTTGCCTTGCCCAGCCCCTCAGCTGTGCATTTTTCTGGGCTAAGAAGACAAAACAGACAGATGCTAGGCTGCCAAGTGATCTGGACAGGACAGTCTTGTGGGGGAGTGTGTGGAGGGGTGTTTTTCTGTTCTCTGAACCCTCAGCCAAAGTGGGAAGTGCCTTTAGGGGCTAGGTGCCCACACAGATGCTGAGAAATGCCCAGGCTGCCCTCCATGAGACTGCCTGCTCAACAACACTCCTTACTTTGCTTGACCCGGGTCACTGTGACCTGCCCATTTTTCCCCTGCATCCAGGGCTGAGGTGGAGAGGGGCAGTGTACTCCTGCAGCACAGGTATGGGAGGAGGCAGCTGTGGGAGGGAGGGAGAGAAGGACACAGGCACTGCTCCTGTGCAAGGAAGCCTCCCCCTCACTCTTCAGCTGGCAGTGGGGTGGCTGCCCAGAACCAGGCTGTCTGGATCAAACCCAGCTTTTGCACTTGTGACCTTCAACAAGTTTCTGAACCTCTCCGATCTGTTTCTTCAAGGGAGATCATCATATAACCTGTGTGATAGGCTGAGATTGAATGAATAATTAGATACGAAATGTGAATAGCGCCTGAGGCCAGGCGTGGTGGCTCATACCTGTAATCCCAACACTTTGGGAGGTTGAGGTGAGCAGATCATCTGAGTTCAGGAGTTTGACACCAGCCTGGCCAACATGGTGAAACCCCATCTCTACAAAAAATACCAAAAAAAAGTACCTGGGCATGGTGGCACATGTCTGTGGTCCCAGCTACTCAGGAGGCTGAGGTGGGAGAATTACCTAAACCCAGGAGGTCAAGGCTGCAGTGAACTGTGATTCCACCACTGCACTCCAGCCTGGGTGACAGAGTGACACCGTCTTTAAAAAAAAAAAAAAAAGCACAGCAAAGCAGTGGAGGCCCTAAAGCCAGGAGGCCTGGTTTTAAATCCCAGCTCTGCACTGGGAAGATGTGTGACTGGACAAGAGCTTTCTTCTCATTGAGCTCAGTTCTCTCTAGTACTTTGGGGACACTGCCCTCTACCCTCCAGGCTTGTATGCAGATTAAACATAATGCAAATGAGGTGGCTGGCATGATACTGCTATCAAAGGTGTTTGAATAAGTTTGTTCCCTTCCTTCATCCCACCTAGCTGTTGAGCCCTTCCTTCTTTTTTTTTTTTTTTCTTTTTTGAGATGGAGTCTTGCTTTGTCGCGCAGGCTGGAGTGCAGTGGCGCAATTTTGACTCACCGCAACCTCTGCCTTGTGGGTTCAAGCAGTTCTCTCAGCCTCCTGAGTAGCTGAGACTACGGGCACATGCCACCACACCCTGCTAAGCCCTTCCTCTCTTTAGGGTTTTCCCACAGCTCTAGTCAGGATTCAGCTCAGCCAGCGTCCACTGAAGCCTGTTGGTATGTGTGTGCATTGGAGCACCATAGTGGTGAAGAGGGGCAAATAAGAACCCCAGAGCCAGGGCCCCTCCTGGCTGGAATGGAATGGGAGAGAAGGGCCACAGAAGCTTCTGGCTCTGCCCTGCCTATGAGCCTTCCAGCCTGACAGCCTGGTGCTGTCTTTGAGTCACCTGTGGAATAGATGCAGCTGCAGTTAGCTAGGTTAGGAGAAAAAACAGGACCAGAAGAAGGACCTAGAGTGTGAAATTTCAGTCAAGCCACCATTTAGACCACTTAATGGTTTTCCATGGTGCTCTGGCCTGGTTGTCAGCCCTGTCCACCTCTGAGCTCATCAGCTACCATTCACCGGTTCCTTAAGCCAACCCTTTCCTGCCTCAGTTCAGTTGCATTGGAGGACCATAGAGGTGAAGGAGGGCAGATGAGAACCCCACGGCCAGGGCCTTTCCTTGGAATTGTCTGGAACATTGTTAGCTTTCTGTATGGCTAGCTCTTCTAATCCTTATGTCTCAGCCTTCCAGAACCCTTAGCTATGGGAGTTTCTCTTATCTTTATAATCCCCCCTTTATTCTTGTTTCTGTTTGGGGCTTATTGGTGGTTATTCACCTAATGGTTAATAGTCAGTCTCCATGACTAGGTGCACTATAAGCTCTACAGGGTGGAGTGCATGTCTGTTTAATTCACAAAGGCATCCCAGCACTGAGAACTGGGCCCAATATACCAGGCACTCAAATAATATTTGAATGAGCAAGAAGCCTTGAAGAGCAGCAGGAAGGTGAGAAGCTCTAACTTGACTTTTTTTTTTTTTTTTTTTAAGACGGAGTCTCACTCTGTTACCCAGGCTGGAGTGCAATGGCGTGGTCATGGCTCACTGCAACCTCTGCCTCCCAGGTTCAAGCAGTTCTCCTGCCTCAGTCCCCCAAGTAGCTGGGACTACAGGCGCGTGCCACCACACCCGACTAATTTTTGTATTTTTAGTAGAGACGGGGTTTCACTATGTTGGCCAGGCTGGTCTCAAACTCCTGACCTCGTGATCTGCCCACCTCGGCCTCCCAAAATGCTGGGATTATTTCTTTGAGACAAGGTCTCACGCTGTCACCCAGGCTGGAGTATAGTGGCACAGTCACAGCTCATTGCAGCCTCAAACTCCTGGGCTCAATTGATCCTATCACCTCAGCCTCGCAAGTAGCCCAGACTACAGAAACGCACCACCATACCCAGCTAATTTTTGTACTTTTTGTAGACACAGGGTTTTGCCATGTTGACCAGGCTGGTCTGGAACTCCTGAGCGAAAGCCATCCGCCCACCTTGGCCTCCTAAAGTACTGGGACTGCAGGCGTGAGCTGCAGCACCCAGCCTGACTCTCCAGGCTGGAGTGCACTGGCATTATCACGGCTCACTGCAGTCTCTGCCTCCCTGGCCTCAGGTGATCCTCCCACCTCAGCCTCCTGGGTAGCCGGAGCTATAGGGCACATGCCATCACAACAGCTAATTTTTTTGTATTTTTGTAGAGATGTGGTTTCACCATGTTGCCCAGGCTGGTCTCGAATCCCTGGGCTCAAGTGATCTGCCCACCTCGGCCTCCCAAAGTGCTGGAATTACAGGTGTGAGCCACCGTGCCCAGCCAGGGGAGGGTCTTCATGTCCGGGCTCTGGAGTCTGGACTTGATCCTGTAGGCAGTAGGAGACAAATGGCAGTTTGCAACCTCCTCCTCCCGGGTTCAAGCAAGTTTCCTGCCTCAGCCTCCTCAGTAGCTGGGATTGTAGGTGCCTGCCACCATGCCCAGCTAATGTTTGTATTTTTAGTAGAGACAGGATTTCACTATGTTGGCCAGGTTGGTGTGTGTGCTTATTTAACTCTGTCTTCCCACTATGAACCTCTGTGTTTTCTGCCATGTTCTGGGGTCCTGGGACATAGTAAGTGCTTCATAGCTGTTTGTTTTGGTTTGTTTTGAAACAGTGTCTTTTTCTATTGCCTAGGCTGGAATCCAGTGGTGCGATCATAGCTCATTGCAGGCTCCACCTCTTGGGCTCCAGCTATCTTCCGATCTCAGCCTCCCAAGTAGTTGGGACCACAGGGGTGCACCACTACACCTGGCTAACTTCTTTTGTAGAAACAGGGTCTCCCTGTGTTGCTCAGGCTGGTCTTGAACTCCTGGGCTTAAGCAATCCTCCCACCTTGGCCACCCAAAGTGTTGGGATTACAGGTGTGAGCCACTGTGCCCAGCCCATAGCTGTTTTAGATTAAGCAAATTGATCGGTCTTGTATATTCATTCCAGATATGTAACTGGTTCATCAATGCCCGGCGGCGGCTTCTCCCAGACATGCTTCGGAAGGATGGCAAAGACCCTAATCAGTTTACCATTTCCCGCCGTGGGGGTAAGGCCTCAGATGTGGCCCTCCCCCGTGGCAGCAGCCCCTCAGTGCTGGCTGTGTCTGTCCCAGCCCCCACCAATGTGCTCTCCCTGTCTGTGTGCTCCATGCCGCTTCACTCAGGCCAGGGGGAAAAGTCAGCAGCCCCTTTCCCACGTGGGGAGCTGGAGTCTCCCAAGCCCCTGGTGACCCCTGGTAGCACACTTACTCTGCTGACCAGGGCTGAGGCTGGAAGCCCCACAGGTGGACTCTTCAACACGCCACCACCCACACCCCCAGAGCAGGACAAAGAGGACTTCAGCAGCTTCCAGCTGCTGGTGGAGGTGGCGCTACAGAGGGCTGCTGAGATGGAGCTTCAGAAGCAGCAGGACCCATCACTCCCATTACTGCACACTCCCATCCCTTTAGTCTCTGAAAATCCCCAGTAGGCATCTGCCAAGAAGGGTGCTGAAGGCTCAAGCCAGCTGTCCTGGGTTTCCGTTTTGGTTCCCTTTCATACAGAGGGTTTTCTATGGATCACTGCCAAACATTGGGATCATCTCCTCTGTCCAGAGGTCTTCAACAGGAAGATGCCAGCTGGCACCACTGCACTGTGATGGGGGCCCTCTCCTCTGCTGACTCTGCCGTTTCTCCAGGCCTCCCCTCAGTGATGAGACCAAGAGATCGGAGACAAGCATGGTGCTGCTGCTGCTGCTGCTTCTCCAGAAAATCCCTGGGACACCTTTGTTCCAGCCTGGTTTCCTGGGCTGGGCTCAGGAAAGCTGCCAAATTCAGTCCTATGTTGGGTCCAAGCTGCCCCTGTGCTGTTTCTGTCAAGCCAGGTGTGGACATTCCAAGTTCACATGCGTGAACAAAAGAAAAGAGGAACCCAGTGGATGTAACAGAACCGACTCCAGTTGAATGTTTAGATTTTTGCTAAACTGTTTTCTTTTTCCCTTTTTTGCTGTGGTTTGCATTCACGGCAGTAGTTAGCCCAGGTGTGGGGAACGAGAGTGCACTGCATGATAGCGTTCTGGTGAGCTGGGAAGGACCCACCACTGCCACTGGGGATTGTTTTGGAAGAAAGGAATATTTTTATTTTGGGGACCAGCTAAGTCTCTGCAGTAGTGTGAAATTCCAAATGGTTTTATCATTGGTTTGGTTTACCAAAAAAAAGGCAGGAAAAAAAAAAAAAACAACCGTATGAGCGCATTGGCTTGTCTGCCGCAGGCACAGAAGGGTAGAAAGCCACAGCAGGGGGCAGTCCAGCAGACTCTGACTCAACTTTCTAGGCACCTAGCAGAGAAAGATGATAAGATCAAAAGGTGTTTGGTTTTTCTTTTAATTTTTATTGTAGTTTTTTTGGGTGGGTGGGGGAAGTAAACTAGACTGAAGCGATGGATTTTTTTTTTTTCTTTAATGTTTTTCCCTTTGTTCTTGAACACTTTTGCCCTGCAGCCTCAGTTTTGAATTCTTTGAGGAACTTGGATTAGAGGGGCCCATATGTCAGAAGCTCCCAGCACCTCCTACTTGGGAGAAAAGTGAGCCATCTGCTGGTCAGGAAGTCCTCCAGAGAGGCAGCTTTTCCCACAATGGTGGCAGGAAACTTTGGGGAAAGCAGGAATGGTGTCCACTGCTGCCGAGGAACTGCCTTCAGAGAAGGCGGGGCTGGAAAAGGGTTAGAAGCCTCCTAGCTGGGATTGTCTTTGTTTCACCTTTCTTTAAATTAGAATTACAGAAGCCCCTGCCCAGTGAACAGATCACAATTGGTCTTATGCTCCTCCCTTTCCCCCATTTTTTCTTTTGCTGTTTTGTTTTTTGTTTTTTGTTTGTTTGTGTTTTTGAGACAGAGTCGTGCTCTGTCACCCAGGCTGGAGTGCAGTGGTGCGATCTCAGCTCACTGCAACCTCCGCCTCCCGGGTTCAAGCAATTATTTGCCTCAGCCTCCCGAGTAGCTGGGATTATAGGCACCCGCCACCATGCCTGGCTTTTAGTAGAGACGGGGTTTCACCATCTTGGCCAGGCTGGTCTTGGAACTCCTGACCTCGTGAGCCACCACGCCCAGCCTCTTTTGCTGTTTCATTGCTGACAGTGTTCAACAATATGCCCCATCTTTATATATCCTAAGAAACACTAATCCTAGGTTATTGCTAGCCAAAATATTTTTGTCCTGAGTAGCGTCACTGGGCCAAAAGATAGATCAGGACGACAGCCTTTAGTTTCCTGAAATCACCAGGTCAGGCACAAGGAGAAAAGGTTCCTGGATACTGACTAACTTGGGTGGGTCTAGCCAGGAGAAAGACAGTAACATGTGTTCTGTACTTTCTGGGAAGATCCCTGAAGCCATCACAGAGGCTCCCCAACTTCTGAGTCGCCCATCTGTTGCTGTGGGAGTGTGAACGGATCGCTGAAGGAGAGGGAGCTTTGCTCTCTCTAGGTGGGCAAGTTTCCTGGGCTCTCTGTGTTGCCTGCCTCTGGCTTCTTCCTCCCGTGCCCTCTCCCCGTGTGCCCCAGGGGGATCAGGGATCCTCACCCTCCTGAGGCCCAGTGGGGAAGAATGAACATGGCTTCGTCCAGGTTAACTGAAGCTGCCATTTGCCCAGCCTCTTCCATCCCAGCCCTGTCAGTGAGCCCAGGTCTGGTGCAACTGCTGCAGGATGCCTGTAGTAGGGAACTCTGGAAGTGTATTGGGCTGAGGTGGGATTTTCCCTCCCCACAGTGCACTGAGCAATGGAGGGTGGTGATGGGTGAGGGAGCCATGCTGCTGAATTCTGGTTGGCATTTCCCCATTATGTAAAATGGGGTGTTGGGTGGGGCAGACTCTGCTTGGGTTTGGTTGTAAGATAAACCTGGAGGAGAAGCACAGTTGTCCCATTGAATTATTTGAGCAAAAACTACTGTAAATAACTTTTTTGTCTTTTGTCAAATAAAATTGTTTTTTTGTTTTTTTAAGCAGAAACGGTTCTTGATTGATCCACCAGGGCTCAGGGCCCAGGCTTGAAGACAAAGCAGTCACTGGCTTCTTACTTTGCTTTACATCTTTTACTCTCCCTCTAGTAGCCAGCTGTGAGTTCTGTGCACGCTGTACCCCCATTCCCTTTCACCAGCTCCATTCTGTATCCCATTCAACTCAGGGTAAAGGGGGCATTTGCATCTCACATTGGGCCAGTCTTCCCTGGAATCAACAGTTAAGCTCTGGGGTTGCTAAGTGGTGAGGATGTAACCTTGAGGAACTGGCAACTTTGTCCTCCCCCTCTCTCGGTAAGAAACAAGAATGACTGCAATGTGAACCCAGCACAGAGAGAAGCAGCTATGAGATGGAAGCTCCAGTCATGTCTGAAACCAGGACCACCTGTAAACTTCTCTATTATGTAAGCTAGTGAATTCCCCTTTTTGCTTAAACTAGCTGTTAATACGTTTCTGCCATACTGAAATGACAATACACTAACTGTAGCCCAAACTATAAAAACCAAGGTCTGCAACAGTGGGAAACTGAGTTTGGTTGAGTGTGCCTGGGTCTGGGTCTGTGCTATGTTCAGTCTCTTTTTTTTTTTTTTTTTTTTGAAACGGAGTCTCTCTCTCTTGCTAGGCTGGAGTGCAGTGGCACAATCTCGGCTCACTGCAACCTCCACCTCCCAGGTTCAAGTGATTCTCCTACCTCAGCCTCCCAAATAGCTGGGACTACAGGAGTGCGCCACCATGCCCAGCTAATTTTTTGTATTTTTTAGTAGAGACGGGGTTTCACCGTGTTGGCCAGGATGATCTCGATCTCCTGACCTCGTGATCCACCCACCTCGGCCTCCCAAAGTGCTGCAATTACAGGCGTGAGTCACTGTGCCCAGCCCCAATTTCTTAATTTTTGTACACACACACATGAAAGTGAGATGCCCTAGGTAAAGAAACTGAGTGGGCTGTGGCTTGTGCCTACAGTCCCAGCTACTCCAAGGCTGAGGCTGGAGGATCACTTAAGCCTGGGAGTTTGAGGCTGCGATGAGCTGTGATTGGACCACTGCACTCCAGCCTGGGTGACTGAATGAGACCCCATCTTTTTTTTTATTTTTTTTATTCTAAAAAAAAAAGATAAACTGAGTAGGGATTTCAGATACTTGCCTGAACTCATATGGCCCATATAAATATGGAGCTCGAATTCAAATTCAAGTCTGTTTTCCTTCAGGGTCACTCAGGTCTGCCCAGAACCTATCTGAAGTAATATAGTGGTCACTTACTAACGTAGTATCATCTAGCTGTCTAGAACAGTGCTGTGGGCTCAGCACAAGAAGTTTCTTCTATGAATGAAATCTTGGTGGTCTCTCCTACAGGTCACTCTCCTTCAGGAATTTGGAGAGAGAGCCTCCCCACTCAAGTTTCCCAGATTAAAGAGCCTCAGCTCCCTCAGCCATTCACCCAAGGTCCTGATTTTCCCCCATTTCTCTCTCAGTATCTCTCAAACTGCACACTTGGCCCTGGAGCTCAGCAGAATAGGCACATGCTGTTATAGCTTTTCAAAGTAAGTTTAATATTCAATTCACATCGGCCGGGCGTGGTGGCTCATGCTTGTAATTCCAGCATTTTGGGAGGCTGAGGCGGGCAGATCACTTTTGAGGTCAGGAGTTCGAGACCAGCCTAGCCAACATGGTGAAACCCCGTCTCTACTAAAAATACAAAAATTGGTGGGGTGGGATGGTGCACCCCTGTAATCCCAGCTACTCGGGAGGCTGAGGCAGGAGAATCGCTTGAACCCTGGAGGCAGAGGTTGCAGTGAGCCGAGATCATGCCACCGCACTCCAGCGTGGGCGACAGAGCGAGACTCTGTCTCAAAAAAAATAAAAGGAACTGAAACCAAAAGTGTCTTCTGCATCAAGCTTCAAATGAGCCCTGGAGTGAGCAAGCACTCTAGATAATGAAAGTGAACTGCGGGATAATGTGGCTAGGGCCCCTCCTGTGACGCTGGGAACATGATCTAAGGACATCCACCTTTTTTATTAGAGTCTCATTCAGGAAACAGCTTTTAAATGTATCTGCCCTGGTCGTGAATACCCGCTGTCTCTTTGGGCTGGCTATGTATAGCCTGGCCGCCTCTCTATACCCTTGTTCTTTTTTTTTTGAGACAGAGTCTTGCTCTGTCGCCCAGGCTTGAGTGCAGCAGTGCAATCTCGGCTCACTGCAACCTCCGTCTCCTCGGTTCAAGTGATTCTCCTGTCTCAGCCTCCTGAGTAGCTGGGATTACACGCACACACCACCACCCCTGGCTAATTTTTGTATTTTAAGTAGAGATGGGGTTTCACCATGTTGGTCAGGCTGGTCTCAAACTCCTGACCTCGTGATCCGCCTGCCTCAGCCTCCCAAAGTGCTGGGATTACAGACGTGAGCCACCGCACTCGGCCTATACCCTTGTTCTTAATAGGGCTAAGATGATGCTTCAAGTTTTTGGGTATCGATTTTGGACTTTGCATTAATATTTTTTTTGTTTTGTATAAAAAGGTGGCCGGGTGGCGTGGTGGTGCACGCCTGTAGTCCCTGCTACTTGGGAGGCTGAGGCAGAAGAATCACTTGAACCAGGGAGGCAGAGGTTGCAGTGAGCTAAGATGGCGCCGCTGCACTCCAGCCTGGCCGACAGAGTGAGACTCTGTCTCAAAAATAAAATAAAATAAAATAAAGTTAATGGTAGTGATTGGTGGGGAGGGGATATGCCATCCTCTAGATGGGTGGTCAGGGAAGTCCTCTTCCTTTCCACTGTTTTTGAATGGTAGTTTTTCCATGGCCCCCAGGCTTAGAACCTTTTTTTTTTTGCCTCAACTTAGCCCTATGAATAAGCATCTCTGGGGTAAGACTGAGGACTCTGGATTTTAAAAGTACAGTCTAGCTTGAAAGCTGCTACATGGGCTGGGCACGGTGGCTCATACCTGTAATCCCAGCACTTTGGGAGGCCAAGGCTGGTAGATCACGAGGTCAGGAGTTCGAGACCAGCCTGGCCAAGATGGTGAAACCCCATCTCTACTAAAATTACAAAAATTAGCCTGGCGCAGTGGCAGGCACCTGTAATCCCAGCTACTCGGGAGGCTGAGGCAGGAGAATCGCTTGAACCCGGGAGGCAGAGGTTGGAGTGAGCCGAGATCGCACCACTGTACTCTAGCCTGGGTGACAGAGCAAAACTCCGTCTCAAAAAAAAAAAAAAAGAAAAGAAAGCTGCTACATGAAAACTCCCATACGGCAGAGGCCAGGTCTGCCTTGTATGGCTGTATCCTTGCTATGTTATGCACTAGAGCTGCAGAGGATAAGGTGTGGCACTCAAGAAGGATGCAGAAATAACCATCACTGCTGTCAGTGTTACTGATTTCAAAGGCATTTCTCTATGACCCAAGCCTGGTTTCAAATTCTTGGTCTGTCACTGATTAGCTGTCATGACCATAGGCAAGACAGTTCACTACTCCAAACTTCAGTTTCCATCATCAATAAAGTGGGAATAGTAATACTCACCTCTTGGGAGGATGAAATAGGATAGTCTATATGTTACTATCTATCCTTGCTCAGCACACAGCTGAGGGAAAAACAACCTGAAAAATAACTTACCCCATACCACACAGCTTTTAAGTGGCAGAATTGGGCCTAATTACCCAGAGAAGTAATTCTCAAACCTAAATATCCATCAAGATCATCAGGAAAGCTTACAAAGATACATATTCCCGGACCTCACGCCCAGAGAGTCTGGGCAGGAATCTGCATTCTTCACTGATGCCACATGAGATTCTGATGATCTTGCTCCAGAGACCTTCACCATTCATTATCAGGACACTGACCTATCCCCAGGAAACTACTGGGCTGGGAAAGTAGCAACTCTTTGTGTTTGTCTTTCAAAGTTACAAGATGAGAGGAAGAAGGGTCTCTGAACCATCTGACGTCTTTGCTCCCAGGAGGCTATGGTAACTTGAAGGTCAAGTGTAGCCCTACCATTTTAATTACCAAAGTAATCCACACACGATGTAGAGAAATTGCAAGTAAAGGTATAAAAAGAGAAGAGTTTAGTATAATGGTTAATGGTTAAAAGCCCAGCCAGGTTTTGGATGAAAACGAATGTAGCCAGACGCAGTGGCTTATACCTGTAATTCCATCACTTTGGAAGGCGGGTGGATCACCCAAGGTCAGGAGCTTGAGACCAGCCTGGCAAACGTGGCAAAACCCCGTCTCTACAAAATACAAAAATTAGCTGAGCATGGTGGCAGGTGCCTGTAGTCCCAGCTACTCCGGAGGCTGAGGCAGGAGAATTGCTTGAACCCAGGAGGTGGAGGTTGCAGTGAGTTGAGATTGTCCCACTGCACTCCAGCCTGGGTGACAGAGTGAGACTGTCTCAAAAACAAAACAAAACAAATGAATGTAAAACATTTAGTGAAGTGACTGGTAGCTAGTGAGGGTTCATTAAGTGCTAGTATGACATTTATTGTGGGCCAAAAAGAAAAAAAAAGACCAGGATGCTATCTCAGACCTCCATTCCAACAACAGGTGCTCTTTCCATGGCTGATGGTTGCCCCCAGGATTTCTGATACCTGTGATCCATCAGTGCCTGTGAGGGGCCAGTCTTACCCCTCAGAATATACCTTCCTCTCCAAACCCCACTCCAAGCAGCTGGCAGTGCTATCGAGGCATTCAGCTGGGAAATAGCCCTAAGGCTGAGCTCATGTGTTCAACTAGTACTAAAAAGCTACAAACTCACAAAGACAAAATTTGTCCTACTTCCAAATCTGTCTCTCCCACTTCCAAATCTGACCCTTCATCAAGTTATTTTCCATCTCAGACCACCCAAGATGTTTATTTTAACCAGATGGATTCACTGAGATTCAGCCAGATTCCCTGCTTCCTAAGATAAGGAAAGCCTTGGGTGAAAGCAAAAAGGGAACAAGTCTGAGTCCCAAAAATACCTTTTAGACAAGGGCTTCCCCTCTGGCTGCCAGCTTAGCTTTGTCTGCTCCTAGAAAGGTAAGAGGAGGAACAGGGATCAGGTTTCACATGCCTGTTGAACTTCTAACTTCCCTTATGACCGTGGGCTACACTGCAGGATTTGAGGACCCTTCCAACTAGAACTTTCTGTGACCTCTCCCAATCCCGTGCAAACATAATGGCTCTTGGAGTTACGGTCAGAGCTTCGCAATGTAATACAAACATGACCTAGAGCCGGACGCAGTGGCTCATGCCTGTAATCCCAGCACTTTGAGAGGCTGAGGTGGGCGTATCACTTGAGGTCAGGAGTTCGAGACCAGCCTGGCCAACATGATGAAACCCCGTCTCTACTAAAAATACAAAAATTAGCTGGGTGTAGTGGTGGGCACCTGTAATCCCAGCTACTTGGGAGGCTGAGGAGAATCCCTTGAACCTGGGAGGTGGAGGTTGCAGTGAGCCAAGATTGTACCACTGCACTCCAACCTGGGTGACAGGGCGAGACTCTGTCTCAAAAAAAAAAAAAAAGAAAGAAAAAGGAAAAACAAATATGACATAAAAAAATACTGTCTAATGAGATGCTCAATCATTACTAATCACTAGGGAAGTGCAAATCAAAACCACAGTGAAAATACTACTTTGCACCTAGTAGGATGATTATTAACAGCAGAAAAAGGCTGAGCGCGGTGACTCACACCTGTAATCCCAGCATTTTGGGAGGCCGACGCAGGCGGATCATGACGTCAGGAGTTCCAGACCAGTCTGGCCAACATGGCAAAACCCTGCCTCTACTAAAAATACAAAAATTAGCTGGGCATGGTGGCGGGTGCCTGTAATCCCAGCTACTTGGGAGGCTGAGGCAGAAGAATCGCTTGAACCCAGGAGGTAGAGGTTGCAGTGAGCTGAGGTTGTGCCACTGCACTCCAGCCTGGGCAACAGAGCGAGACTCCTTCTCAAAAAAAAAAAACATATATCTCCGAACCCTTGTGCACTGCTGGTGGAAATGTAAAATGCCGCAGCTGTTGTGGAAAACAACACTTCCTCAAAAAATTAAAAATAGAATTACGATATGATCTAGCAATTCCACTTCTGAGAACACACCCAAAATAACAAAGCAGGGACACAAACAGATATTTGTACACTCCAATTCATAGCAGCATTATTCAGAATACTCAAAGTGTAAGCAACCCAAATGTCTATCAGTAGGTAAGCAACATATGGTATGTACATACAACAGCTTTAAAAAGGAAGGAAATTCTAACACATGCTACAACATGGGTGAACCTGGAGGACATAATGCTAACTGAAACAAACCAGTCACAAAAGGACGAATACTGTACTCATATGAGATATCCATTAGAATAGTCAAATTCCTACAGAGAAAGTAGAATGGAACTGGTTTCCAGGGACTGGGGAAATGGGAGAATGAGGAGTTATTTTTAATGGGTACAGAGTTTCAATTTTACAAGGTGACAAAGTTCTGAAAATGGATGGTGGTGATGGCTGCAGAACAAAGTGAATGCATTTAATGCCACTGAACTATACACTTAATAAGTGCTGAAATGATAAACTTTGTTAGATATATTTTACTAAAATTTAAAAAACAATTTTTTTTTTTTCAGAGAGTCTCTCACTCTGTCACCCAGGCTGGAGTGCAGTGGTGTGATGATCACAGCTCACTGCTGCCTCTACCTTCTGGGCTTAAGCAAACCTCCCACCTCAGCCTTCAAATAGCTGGGACTACAGGTGTGCACCACCATGCCTGGCTAATTGTTTTTTTCTTTCTTTTTTTTTTTTCTGTGGAGACGGGGTCTCCCTGTGTAGCCCAGGCTAGTCTTGAGCTCCTGGGCTCAAGTGATCCTCCTGTCTTGGCCTCCCAAAGTGCTGGGATTACAGGCATGAAACCACCATGCCAGGCCCTTAAAAATATTTTTAATTTGGTTGGGTGTGGTGGCTCACACCTGTAATCCCAGCACTTTGGAAGGCTGAGCCAGGCAGATTGCCTGAGCTCAGTAGTTCAAGACCACCCTGGGTAACACAGTGAAACCCCATGTCTACTAAAATACAAAAAATTAGCCAGGTGTGGTGGCGCACACCTGTAATCCCATCTACTCTGGAGGCTGAGGCACAAGAATCACTTGAACCTGGGAGGCAGAGGCTGCAGTGAGCTGAGATGGTGTCGCTGCACTCCAGCCTGGGTGACAGAGCGAGACTCTGTCTCCAAAATAAATAAATAAGTAACATGTTTAATTTAAAAAAGAACGGGCCGGGCATGGTGGCTCACGCCTGTAATCCCAGCACTTTGTGGGGCCGAGGTGGGTGGATCACCTGAGGTCAGGGGTTCGAGACCAGCCTGGCCAAACATGGTGAAACCCTGTCTCTACTAAAAATACAAAAAAAATTAGCCAGGCGTGGTGGCGGGCGCCTGTAATTCCAGCTACTCGGGAGGCTAAGGCAGGAGACTTGCTTGAACCCGGGAGGTGGAGGTTGCAGTGAGCTGAGATCATGCCACTGCACTCCAGCTTGGGCAACAAGAATGAGACTCCGTCTCAAAAAAAAAAAAAAAAAAAAGAACTGTTGAATCCAGTTTTCTGCATCTTCAGTGCCCTCACCAACTCTCACCTAAATGACTTTAACAGCCTTTTAACTAGTCCCCCATTCTGATCCAGTCCCCCAAATAGCAGCAAGCATGATCCTTCTAAGATGCAAACCTGATGGCTTCCCCTACCACTGGATAAGAAGCAAACTCTTCAGCATGATTCTCCCCTGTGCTTCCCCTCTGGGGGCTTCATTCCTTACCATTAGCCCACATGGTTTCATTTCCCTAAATGTTATCTCCCACCTTCACCTCCCTCTTTTCCTTCTAATGTCTTCCTTCAGAGTTTAGCCTTCCCTAATCCGCCCAGATCAGGTTCCCCATTATACATCTTCACCAGGGGGAGACCTGGCAGAGTAAAAACTTACCTTTAGGCCAAGGGCTAGTCACTCTCCCAACATTCTGTGACAGATTCATTAGTTTGTCTTCTGAACTACATGCCAGCAGGGAGTCTGTAAAAGAGGTTTTGTAACAATGGTACACTTCCAAACCAGTCAGTTTGGAAGCTCTTGGCCCTCTGAAGTTTCCCTGAAAATCAGTGATATGAGGCAGATTGATTACCAGGAGAAAAGGCATACAATTTGATTTAACCAAGTCTTCAGAATGAAGACCCAGCTCCCCATCTCCCCAATAAGGTACAGAAGCTTCTTTTTTTTTTTTTTTAGATGGAGTTTCGCTCTTGTTGCCCAAGCTGGAGTGCAATGGCACGATCTCGGCTCACTGCAACCTCCGTCTCCCAGGTTCAAGCAATTCTCCTGCCTCAGCCTCCTGAGTAGCTGGAATTACAGGCACATGCCACTACATTCGGCTGATTTTTTGTAATCTTAGTAGAGATGGGGTTTCTCCATGTTGGTCAGGCTGGTGTCGAACTCCTAACCTAAGGTGATCCACTTGCCTCGGCCTCCCAAAGTGCTGAGATTACACGTGTGAGCCACTGCACCCGGCCAGGTACAGAAGCTTCTGTACCATCTTGAGGTTACAGAAAGAATAGGGGCTTGGATCCTGGTAGAACAGGTTATGGGAAGGGGGAGCAAGGAATTTTACTGAGGGACAACAAATGATTATTAGGAAGAATGACTGGATCAGAAACAGAAATTAACCTGTAAATAGTTATCTTTGGAATTTAAATTATTCTTGGAGACAGTCATTACCTTGAAAAAGGGTCTGTTCAGGTGTGGTTACACTGTCTTCTCTTCTGCAATAGAAAGCAAGATAGCTGGGCGCGGTGGCTCACGCCTGTAATCCCATCACTTTGGGAGGCCGAGGCGGGCGGATCATGAGGTCAGGAGATCAAGACTGTCCTGACTAACACGGTTAAACCCTGTCTCTACTAAAAATACAAAAAATTAGCCAGGCGTGGTGGCAGGTGCCTGTAGTCCCAGCTACTGGGGAGGCTGAGGCAGGAGAATGGCGTGAGCCCGGGAGGCGGAGCTTGCAGTCAGCCGATATCGCGCCACTGCACTCCAGCCTGGGCAACAGAGCGAGACTCCGTCACACAAAAAAAAGAAAGTGAGATAACAGGGAGAGGAACAAGAACTCTTCTCCTTGGTGGGTCAGTCATATCTTTATGTAGATACGGGAAAAGTCTCTTCTAGCACCTTGATTAGGTTTTCAAGTTCAGATATTCATTATGCTAGGCACAGTGGGTCATGCCTGTAATCCCAACACATTGGGAGACCGAGGTGGGAGGACTGCTTGAGCCCAGGAGTTCAAGACCAGCCTAGGCAACATAGTGAGACCCTGTCTCTACAGAAAATTAAAAAACAAAAACAAAAAAAAACAAACCTGTCAGGGCGTGGTGGTTCATGCCTGTAATCCCAGCCCTTTGGGAGGCTGAGGCAGGCGGATCACTTGAGGTCAGGAATTTGAGGCCAGCCTGGACAAGATGGCAAAATCCCATCTCTACTGAAAAATACAAAAATTAGCCAGGTGTGGTGGTGCGCATCTGTATTCCCAGCTTCTGGGGAGACTAAGTCAATAGAACTGGTTGAACCTGGGAGGCAGAGGTTGCAGTGAGCTGAGATCATGCCACTGCACTCCAGCTTGGGCGACAGAGTGAGACTCTGTCTAAGAAAAAAAAAAAAAAAAAAAAAATCTTAGCCAGGTTGGTGGCATGTGCCTGTGCCTGCAGCTCCAGCTACTTGGGAACTTGAGGTGGGAAGATCGCTTGAGCCCAGGAGATCAAAGCTGCAGTGAGCCCTGATCATGCCACCGCATTTGAGCACGGGCAACAGAGTGAGACCCTGTCTCAAAAACTAAACTAAAATAGTCATTATACTAGGGAGCCATATTTTGGGGTAAAATATTTTGATTTCCTTCAACTGGCTAAGCTTTACCATTTCATATGGGAGGGAAACTGGATCAGAAAAGAGGCAGGGCTGAAAAGAACAAGACGCATGGGGAAACTTAGGACAAAAGGTGTGCACCCATATAACGTATACAGCCCTTGCACCAGTTCCAGACAGTAACGTGATCACAGTATGTTTCACCTTGGGGGTCCAGCCCCACTTAATCTACTGAAACAATGTCAGGGTGGGCTTGGGGTGGAAAACAGCAGCTATAGTATTCTGGAAAAGCTCTCTAGGAGGTTTTTTGTTTGTTTTTTATTTTGTTTTTGAGACCAACTCTTGCTCTGTTGCCCAGGCTGGAGTGCAACGGCGCGATCTTGGCTCACTGCAACCTCCACCTCCCAGGTTCAAACAATTCTCATGCCTCGAGCCTCCTGAGAAGCTGGGATTACAGGTCCCCACCACCACGCCCGGCTATTTTTTTTTTTGCATTTTTAGTAGAGACGGGCTTTCAACCATGTTGGCCAGGCTGGTCTCGAACTCCTGACCTCAAGTGATCCACCGACCTCGGCCTTCCAAAGTGCTGGGATTATGGGAGTGAGCCACTGCGCCTGGCCTCCCTAGGGAGGTTCTATTACTCCTGAAAAGTGAAGAATTACAGGTGAATGTTGATAGGTATGCAAAAGATGCTCTGACCTCTTTAAAAAAAAAAAAAGATACTCTCAGCTTTAAAGTTTAACGGTTAAGAGCACAGATTCTGGAGTCAGACACACCCAGGTACCAGATACATTACTTGTCTTTATAAATCCACTGTCCAGAGGCTGGGTGAGGTGGCTCACGCCTGTAATCCTAGCACTTTGGGAGGCCAAGATGGGCGGATTGCCTGAGCTCAGGAGTTCGAGACCAGCCTGGGCAACGTAGTGAAACCCCTGTCTCTACTAAAATACAAAAAAAAAATAGTAGAGCGTGGTGGTGGGCGCCTGTAATCCCAGCTACGTGGGAGGCTGAGGCACGAGAATTGCTTGAACCCGGGAGGTGGAGGTTGCAGTGAGCGGAGACCGTGCCGTCTCAAAAAAAAAAAAAAAAAATCCACTGTCCAGAAGGGATGTGCCTTGGTCTCAGGACTTACCAGCACAGTGAGCCTGGCACCACCTGGAGGGCCACCGGAAGGAGCCCCATCCCCAGGGGTTCTGAGTCAGTAGGCGTGGAATGGGGGCCGAGAACCTGCGCCCCTACCCAGTTCCCAGGCGATGCGGCCGCTGCTGATCCGGAAGCTCACTTTGTGAACCACTGACGCAGCACATGGTGAGGACGCTGTATGTGAACACTCAGATATCCTGACACCTAACCCAATCCTTGTATTTGCCGCCCAGGAGTCCCCGGTTGGGTCCACCTTGCTATACGGCCTCAGAATCTCATTTCCTCTTTTGGGGTCTCAGGGCTCTCGTGTGCCAAAAGAGGGTGCTGGGCAAGATGAAATGGTTAGTTATTACAGAAGAGTTAACATCTTCAACAAGGCCCTACAGAACTTGCAGGGTTAGGGGAGAAAATAAGCGGGCTAAATCCTGTGGGGCAGCTTGGAGCTACCCTGGAGCAAGGTCTGGGCTCAGCAGGCGAGTAGGTCGCAAGGAAAGGTAGAGCCGCTCCTGCCCCACTCGCTGCTCGAGGGGCAGCTGTGGCTGACTGGGCGACGCTGACGTCCAGCCTCGGTTTTCCCCTACCTCCTCGGTCTCCACAGCGCCTCCTGGCGCCCATGTCACCGTTCTACCAAGATTGTCCCTCCCCTCACACCTTACCGCGAGCCCGGCGGAGGCTGACGTCATTTCCGCCACGAGTAGCGCGCTTGCGCCAAGGCGCCGGTCGCTGTTTCACTCGGATGGCTTCGCGGTCGCCGATTGGCTGCGTGAGCACGTCGGCGGGAGGGCGCGCGACACTGCACCGCCCCTCCCTTCGCGGCGCCTGCTCTGTAGAGCCAGCGGAACCGGGTAGCTTGGCCAGGTGTGAGGAACCGCAGCGCGCCGCAAAACCGGACCGCTGAGCCTGCAGCCGCCCCGCGCCGTGACCTGCGACCCTAGACCCCGACTCCCTTTGGCTCAGCCCGCGCGCCCCAGGCCCGGCCCGGGCGGCGCGACGGGAGGATGAGCGGCGGGCGGCGGAAGGAGGAGCCGCCTCAGCCGCAGCTGGCCAACGGGGCCCTCAAAGTCTCCGTCTGGAGTAAGGTGCTGCGGAGCGACGCGGCCTGGGAGGATAAGGTACGGTGGAGTCTGAAGAGGGCGCGGGTGCGAGGAGTCGGCTGGGACTCGGGGAACGGAAGACTGGCGCGGGCCTGCCCTCGTCCTCGTTCCGGCGCAATCGAGTAGGGCAGTGGGGCGGGTGGCCCAAGGGTGTCAGAGCAAACTTGGCGGGCACTGGATGGACAGCTGGGCTTGGAGCTCCCCGAAGGGTGGCCTAAGGATGCAGCCCCCTAGTTATGCGGAATTGGCGAGGAGCGGGGAGAGGCGTTGTCATTCGCGGGCAGGGTTTGTGCCTGAACTGGGAAAGGGAGCTGAATTCGATTCGGCCTCCGCCTTTTATGTGCAGTAGGGTTTTGAGTAGGTTACTTGTTTCTTTCGAATTAAGTAGCACAAACAGTAACAGTAACAGACTTCTGCTGAGACTGCTTTCTACGTGCCAGGTGCTCTCCAAGCGGAATCTCGTTTAACTCAGAATAACTCTGAAGTGGGGTGCTGTGGTGCATTAAAGCGTTTTGCACATAGTGAGGCTCGCTAATCTTGAGCTGCTGTTGCTTGTTGAATGTAAAGGACCGAATACTTTGATAAGCATGAGTCAAGAGGGGAGACTGAGACCACCCGCTGGGTGAGTGTGAGGTGTGGGGGTGGAGAAACGCCACCAAATATGTGCGAGAATTGGTTGGGACTTCAGAACGTTCTTACTCGTCCCATTCGGAGGATGCTTCGTAACTCTGCTCCATGATCTGGAAGGGGCCATCACAAACAGTTTGATTCCAGGTAGCTTGAAAAGCGTATTATATTTGCAGTCATTTCTTGGCTTTCTGGGCTGCCGAAGTGGATTTTCCTTCCTGAAGTTCCTGTAAGGGGGGATGGGAGGCACTTCCTGAAGGTGCCCTTGTTCTGCCCCCAGCCCTGCCCAGCTCTTGCAAAACCTGCAGTCTCTAATCTGCTGTGTCATTTCTTTCTTTTCTTGTATAAGGACTGGTTTCTGGAATCTAGGGCAGATTAGAAACCTGAATCTTCTGTGTTCTTCCATTAAACTTAAATATAGTGGCACCTGCCTCCAGCATTTATGCTTCTAATCCGTATGTGCGGCCAGTAGCACAATTATTATCACAGTCATTTCATTACAGGCCATATTATATATGCACCTCTAGAATTTTGATTTAGAGCACAGATTCTGGAAGTGATCGCTTAATGATGTCTAAATGTATTTTTTTTTTTTTTTGAGACGGAGTTTCACTCTTGTTGCCCTGCAACCTCCACCTCCCAGGTTCAAGCAATTCTCTTGCCTCAGCCTCCCAAGTAGCTGGGATTAAAGGCGCCCGCCACAACACCCGGCTAATTTTTTGTATTTTTAGTAGAGACAGGGTTTCACCATGTTGGCCAGGCTGGTCTTGAACTCCTGACATCAGGTGATCCACCCGCCTCGGCCTCCCAAAATGCTGGGATTACAGGCTTGAGCCACCACGCCCAGCCTCTAAATGTATCATTTCTACCACATTTTAGTATAAGTAAGAGGTGAAACAGGAAGCACATACTGTTGCCTTTGGGGGGAAACAAATTTCCTGGATATGTTTAGCAGAAAGGTTTAATATTCTCCCCTTTTGCTGTCCTGTGGCACCCACTCCAGATAATTCTTGCATTTTCTGTCTTTTCTACAGGATGAATTTTTAGATGTGATCTACTGGTTCCGACAGATCATTGCTGTGGTCCTGGGTGTCATTTGGGGAGTTTTGCCATTACGAGGGTTCTTGGGAATAGCAGGGTAAGTCTTGGGTATCTTATATTTTCATGGTATCATTTCTTTTTAAATAGAGGCTTTTTTTCCTGTTACAGAAAAGGCCATTGCTGCTCTGGAGCTGTGTGTGTGTGTGATGACTAAAGCAAAGAAGCAGCCCTACAGTGGCACTCCTGGGTCTGGTGCACCACTCCTCAGGAGCATCTCAGGTCAGGCAGGTTACCTTCCTGCCTTCCTGAAGGCTGGGCCAGTCCATTCATTCATGGGTCTAAAGTGACCTCATGCAAGAGGCTATGACATTACTTGTTCGTGGCATGCACTCTAGTTCTGCTGTGACCTTTGTACCTGTGCGAGTTTGGGAAGTAGGAACTTCTGTATTTGACGACCATTTCCCTTGTTCCTGACACAATGCTTAATGTCCTAAACCTTGGCTTTGGTAGAAGTTATTTCAGGTCCCTCCATTTTGTTTTTTTGAGATAGGGCCGCACTTTGTTGCCCAGGTGGGAGCACACTGGCACCATCACAGCTGACTGCAGCCTCGACCTCCTGGACTCAAATGATTTTCCTGCCTCAGCCTCCTAAGTAGCTGGAACTACAGGTGTGAGCCACCACACCTGGCTAATTTTTAAAAATTTTGTAGAGACAAGGTTTCTCTACATTTCCCAGGCTGGTCTTGAACTCCTGGGCTCAAGTGATCCTCCTTTCTTGGCCTCTCAAAGTGTTGGGATTATAGGCATGAGTCAGCATGTCTGGCATCGGTCTCTTTTTTTTTTTTTTTTTTTTAAAGACAGAGTCTTTCTCTGTCACCCAGGCAGGCGTGCACTGGCGTGATCTCGGCTCACTGCAACCTCTACCTCTCAGGTTCAAGCAATTCTCTTGCCTGAGACTCCCAAGTAGCTGGGACTACAGGTGTCTGCCCCCATGCCCGGCTTATTTTTTGTATTTTTAGTAGCAACGGGGTTTCGCCATGTTGGCCAGGTTGGTCTTGAATTCCTGACCTCAGGTGATCCGCCTGTCTTGGCCTCCCAAAGTGCTGGGATTATAGGCATGAGCCACCATGCCCGGCTCATTGCCGTTCCTAGCCCCCTAATTGATGGTGAGCTGAGGGCAGGAACAGTCATCTTCACGTTTGCATCCCGTAGCAATAACAGATGGTGGATATCCAGAAATGGTCTCCCACTGGGAGTTATACAAGGGGTATGCTGTTGCTTGCTCAACTAGGCTATGAAGCAGCAGCTTCACATGTGTTTCTCCCATAGCCACACCCTAGCTGGAGCTACCTGGAGGCCCATGTCAGGTCCCGCTTGGGATGGCTTAGCAGCCATTCTGTTACTTCAAGGGGCTTTGGAGAACTATATTACATACATACATATATATACACACACACACACACACACACACACATACATACATACATACACACACACACTATATATAGAGTTTCGCTGTTGCCCAGGCTGTAGTGCAGTGGAACAATTTCGGCTCACTGCAACCTCTCCGCCTCTGGGTTCAAGCAGTTCTCCTGCCTCCACCTCCTGAGCAGCTGGGATTACAGGCGCCCACCACAATGCCCTGCTAGTTTTTGTATTTTTAGTGGAGATGGGGTTTCACCATGTTGGCTAGGCTGGTCTTGAACTCCTGACCGCAAGTGATCCGCCCACCTCAGCCTCCCAAAGTGCTGGGATTACAGGTTGAGCCACCACACCCGGCCCCGAGTTCTGAGTCTTTGAAGCTTTCAATTTATGTTTGGTACTTGTTCTCTCTTGCTCCAGATTCTGCCTGATCAATGCAGGAGTCCTGTACCTCTACTTCAGCAATTACCTACAGATTGATGAGGAAGAATATGGTGGCACGTGGGAGCTCACGAAGGAAGGGTTTATGACCTCTTTTGCCTTGTTCATGGTATGTGTAGCTGATAGTTTTACAACAGGTACTGTTCATTTCATGAGGTGTCACTCACAGGAGGGGACCCCACTGATTGAGTTACACTATGTGAGCAGGGTGCTATTTTTCTAAAGGCTTCTGAGGCTCAGGGCCATGGCCTGTGTTGAGCCACATCCCAGAAGATGTGGTCTGATAACTGTACATTCCCCTGTAATGTGTAAATCTGGGGCCCATCGTCAGCTTCTACATCTGATTCTCAACCCTGGCTAGATATTAGAAACTAGGAGGGCTGAGCATGGTGGCTCACGCCTGTAATCCCAGCATTTTGGGAGGGCAAGGCAGGAGGATCACCTGAGGTCAGGAGTTCAAGACCAGCCTGGCCAGCATGGTGAAATCCCATCTCTACTAAAAATACAAAAAATTAGTTGGGTGTAGTGGCGGGCGCCAGTAATCCCAGCTACTCCAGAGGCCGAGGCATGAGAATCGCTTGAACCCGGGAGGCGGAGGTTGCAGTGAGCCAAGATCGCGCCATCGCATTCTAGCCTGGGCAACAAGAGGGAAACTCCATCTCAAAAAGGAAACTAGGAAATATTTTTCATAATAGCTAAAAAGTACAAACAGTCCAAATGACCATCACTTGATGAATGGATAAGATACTATGTATCCATACAGTAGAATGTTATTTGGCCTTAAAAAGGAATGAAGTGGCCGGGCGCGGTCGTTCACGCCTGTAATCCCAGCACTTTGGGAGGCCGAGGCAGGCAGATCACAAGGTCAGGAGATCAAGACCATCTTGGCTAACATGGTGAAACCCTGTCTCTACTTAAAAAAATTAGCTGGGCGTGGTGGCGGGTGCCTGTAGTCCCAGCTACTTGGGAGGCTGAGGCAGGAAAATGGTGTGAACCTGGGAGGCAGAGCTTGCAGTGTGCCGAGATCGCGCCACTGCACTCCATTCCAGCCTGGGCGACAGAGCGAGACTCCGTCTCAAAAAAAAAAAAAATGAAGTACTGATACATGCTGTATAACATGGATGAACCTTAAAACATCATACTAAGTGGAAGAATCCAGACACAAAAGACCATGTGTTGTGTAATTCCATATGCAAAATCTCCACAGTGAGCAAATCCATAGAGGCAAAAAGTAGATTAGTGGTTGCCAGTGGCTGGGAGGAGGGGACGGAGAGGAGCTGATAAAGGAAACAGGCTCTTTTTGGAGTAATGTTTTGGAATCAGTGGTGATGTTTGCACAACTGTTCCTATACAGAAAGCCTCTCAACTGTACGCTTTATTTTTTTGACACAGGGGCTCACCATTTCACCCAGGCTGTAGTGCAGTGGCGCAGTCTTGGCTCACTGCAGCCTCTGCCTCCCATGCTCGAGTGATCCTCCCACCTCAGCCTCCCGAGTAGTTGGGACTACAGGTGTGAGCCACCATGCCCGGATATTTTTTGTATTTTTAGTAGAAATGGGGTTTCATCATGTTGGCCAGGCTGGTCTTGGAACTCCTGACCTCAGGTGATCTGCCTGCTTCCGCCTCCCAAAGTACTGGGATTACAGGTGTGAGCCACTGCACCTGGCCCATTTTTTTTTTAAATTATACTCATGGCCTGGCATGGTGGCTCATGCCTGTAATTACAGCACTTTAGGAGGCTGAGACAGGCAGACTGCTTGAGTCCAGGAGTTCGAGACCAACTTGGGCAATATGGTGAAACCCATCTCTACAGGGGAAAAAAAAAATAGCTAGGAGTGGTGGTGTGTACCTGTTGAGTCCCAGCAGGACTCAAAAAAAAAAAACAAAAACAAAAACAAAAAACCACAAAACCTTATGTGTCCAGACTCTAACCCAAACCAATAAAATCGTTTGAGAGGTAGTGCTGGGGCATCTATATGTTTTTTTAAAAGAACCAAGAGATTACAATGGGTAGCCAAGGTTTGAGAATCCCTGCTTTGATATGCAGCTGACAAGTTATAGTATTTTCACATTGGTAGTCGCAGCACCTGCTAGCAGTGTAATATGCTTTACTTGAATCATTTCCACATCTGCACCTCAATTCCCTGGGCCTGGGGTTGCCATTTGGTAGGGGAGGAGCTTATCAGGAGTTCCTTTGCAAGTGCAGGAGGGCAGTCCTGGGTTCTGTTAGTGACAGCGTGATTTCAGTGAAATAATTTAGACCTCCCAAGCAGATTGTGCAATGGATAGCCCCTGGAGAGTGCCCCGTGTTTACATTCTCATCTGGCATTTTTGTTTTGTGGAATCGGCCTGTGTTAAGCCAGGTGACCTATGAACAGTGCTTGTCTCCTCACTAGGTCATTTGGATCATCTTTTACACTGCCATCCATTATGACTGATGGTGTACAGCTCCCGAGTGCTCCCTATCCAGTCCAAAGGACCCTCTTGATTACAGCATAGGAACTTGATCGTTGGGGAACCCCAGCCCCTTGGAACTTGGAAGACCCGTGTTTCCTGGACTGCGAATCAGTGTGTTGGGCATCAGTGTTTTCTGCAAGGGTTGTGACCTGAAACTTTTTAAAAACCACCCACCTTTGGGGAAGCATTTCTGAATTTATCCATCATCACCAACCATTTCTTCTTGGATACCATCAAGTAACAGCTGTTTGCCAAGTGGAGCTGTCATTTAATTTGATGCACCTCTGGATTCAGATGAAACATTAAATTGTCTTCCTCGATTCTCCATCAGGTGTACAGTTTTTAAACTATCAGTGGCATTTCAAGTCTTCTGAAACAGCATGGCTGTATGTGCGTGGTCCATAGCACAGTACAGGCAGCATCTAATAACAGTTTCCATTGTAGAATGTTTTCAGATACTTGAATAAATCAAATCTTTAACTGAGAACCTGTTGATGATACCTGGTAAAGCCTTTCCCACCCCACCTGTAGCTTGGGAACCAGTAGGAGCACTGGAGGTGGTGCCTCCCACCCCATCCCTCTTTCTTCCTCTCCCTGATCCCTTCGCGGATCCAGCAGACCTCTTTCTCTTCGTGGAGGCAGCAGGGAAATCAAGGGCTGGATTTGGTGTAGGCTGTGGTCTCCGTCTTGGCATTGTGGAGAGAGGGCTTAGCACCTTCTGATGCCCCTGCCCAGCACTGAGGTGCCTGGCCTCACTGCAGTGTGCTAGACTTAAGAGGTGTTATTTTGTATTCGGCCACAAGATGGCAAGGCCAGTGTGCTAGGGAATGGTAAGCCACAAAATGAAATAGAGATCTGAGAGCTAGGCTGGGTGTCGTGGCTCACGCCTGTAATCCCAGCACTTTGGGAGGCCGAGGTGGGTGGATCACCTGAGGTCAGGAGTTCGAAACCAGCCTGGCCAACGTGATGAAACCCCATGTCTACTAAAAATACCAAAAAATTAGCCAGGCATGGTGGTGTACGCCTGTAATCCCAGCTACTCTGGAGGCTGAGGCAGGAGAATTGTTTGAATCCAGGAGATGGAGGTTGCAGTGAGCTGAGATCGTGCCATTGCACTCCAGCCTGGGCAACAGGGCAAGACTCCGTCTCAAAAAAAAGAAAAAGAGCTGGGGCTGTTGTCCTCAATGGGGGACATTTGAGGACCTAGACTGTTCGAAGTCTTTCTCTTTGCTCTGGAGGTCACGTAGAGCCTGGACCATCCAAGATCTGCTGCTACGGTAAGACATCATCTCAGCTTTCCTTTCCCTTCTAGGCCACAGTCCTACCTTCTGAGGTATGGTGGTGGTCTCAACGAGACTTGTAGATTTTCTGAAAATGACTTTCTCGTTGACTGTAGGGGTTTGTTTCTACCTTGTGGGTGGGGCCTGGTTAATGGTGGGGATGTAGAATGGGGCTCAACAGGCAGGGCATCCAGATGGTACTGGAAACCCCAAACTCAAGAACTAACTAAGTCAGACCCCCAGGAGGCTTATTCTCTTTTTGGAACCCTGGCCCTGGTCCCACCTTCTCTGCACTCGGACTAGAGGTCGCAGGTGGGATCATGGCACTGGAAGGAAGTAGGTGACTTCTAAGGGCTAAGAGAGGAAAGAGCAAGGGTACAGGTGGGACCCTGGATGCACTTCTGTGTCCCACCCTCCCTCCCTGAGTGCACAGCCTTGCCTCTGGGGTGCCCAGGAGGCTGAATTGGGGTTCTAGGTGTGCAGCCTTGGTTTCCCTTTTGGCCTCTCCTTTGGGCCTAGGCATCATCCAAAGAGACAGCCTCATCATTCAGGCTGATGTAGGAGCTGAGGGACTCCCGGAGACCCTCACTGAGGAGAGACTCCTCCCCTGTGGCAGCTTCAGAAAACAGGAGGGAGCTGTGGACAAAGGAAGATAATTGGGTCAAGAAGCCTCTTCCTCCTCCCTGTACTCACTACACACAAAATTGCACTGTTCTCAAAACCCCTCACTCCTGCTGAGGACCTCATGGGGCTCCCCTGTTCCCTATCAGATCAGCTTCCCCAGCCCCACCTGTCGAGCCTGGGCCATGCTCCAGGAGTTGAGTCAGTGCACTCTGGCTCCAGCTGCCAGGTGTCCCTGAGTGTGACAGGTACATTCCGGGTTGTGGGTTCCCAGGGGTGGGTCCTTCTAACTCTTGGTCCTGCTTTCATGTTTCCAGGAGTCCCCGACTTTACCTGTCCAGCTCTTTCCAGTTGAGTGGTGTCCTCTGCACAGTCACAGGTAGGGGTATATCCTTGCCAGGGAGCGGGCCAGCCCTCTGCAGGACACAGGGCTCCTTGAGTAGGCAGCAGATGTCATCCGCCAGCTCTGAGGAAGAGACCTCCATCCCTGACATGGCTGACTCCACCCTACTTCTCCCCAACAGCCCTCACCCTGACAGCCCTCCGCAGTTGGCAGGAGGGGGCATGGTTACCAAAGAGTGATAGGACATGAGCCCCAAGCTATTGGTTTCATGGAGACAGATGTAGTCAAAGGTCTTTCTGGGCTAACTTTTAGGAGACAGTCACTGTATGATTTAGGGTGAGTTCATGGACCTCTTGAGCTCAAGTTTCTGGTTAGGAAATTGCTTTGGGAAGAAGAAAGCTAAGGAATGCTCAGTCTGCTTCTACTCACTGTCTACTTCCACACGGAGTGACCTGCAGAAAACCCCTAATGAGGTTTCACAAGAGTGCTCTTCCCTCTCTGCCCCCTGACGCTGTGCCCAGTGACAGCATCTTCCAGTGTCTGTTGAAGGACAGGCACCAGGAAGTACTAAGGAGAGTCAGGATTGAATCCCACACAGCAGCAGCTCTGTGCCCGGTTCCTGTGGAGAGAACTCTGCCTACTGCCAGGGGCTCTGAATCAGAACCAGAGTGGTAGGCAAGGTACTGACCTGAGCCTACACAGGAGGTCTGGCTTTTCTGCCAGGGCACGAGGTGAAGACAGGGCTCCCAGCCTGCATTTCTTGGCATAGGGACTGGCGTGAAAATAGGGGAGGCCGCTCTTCTGTCTGTCTGAATACTCCACAGTAGGTAAAATATCCAAGGGCACCACTGCCTGCTCCTCCCCACAGACTATCCCAGCCTAGTCCTGGAGGCAGGGAAAGGCCATACCAGAGTAATGGTCCACCAGGGCCTGGAGTGAGGGGAAGGTGAGGCGCGGTGAGATGTATAGCCAGCCATTGTCAAGGCAGTGGATCCTGTAGTGTCTGATCCGGTCCCAGGATGCAGGGCGGCTGAGGCGGACTGACAGCGAGTAAGAGCCTGAGGAGAAAGGGGTCCAGGGGTGGCACTGAGGCCCTGCTGGGACTTGGCCCCACCCAGGCTGGGAAACAAAGATAGGCAACGTGACCATGGGGCCCCGGCAGAAGGGAAGTGTCTGGGGCAGAAGCAGGACAAAGACTTGCTCTCTTGGTCATCAATAATACGTTCATAATAGATGGGGGTCTTGTGAGGGTGAAATCAAATCACAGAGCCCTCAGTACAGGGTCTGGCACTGTACTGCAGTGTACTGCAGTGTCAGTGAACATTCAGCGTTGGCTGTTCTTACAAAGACTCAGGTAGCAGATATGTTAGGATGCGAAAACACTGTCAAGAAGATGCTGGCAAGGAAGTGGAGAAGTAGGATCTCCCACCCTGCTGGTGGAAGAGAAATTAGTACGAGCCACCTTGGAAACAGTTTGGCATTAACTAGATGAGCTGAACATTGACGTACCTTACAACCCAGCAGTTCTTCCCAGGCACAATACCTCAGAAGCACAGAAGCAATATGCACAGCGGCATTGTTTGTAAAAGTCAAAAACGGCAAACAGCCCGTTTGTGCTCAAGAGTAGAATAAATTGTGGATTATAGAGTGTAGTGCTATACAGCAGTAAAAATTAATAACTGCTACATATAAGCATAAGGAAATCTTGGAAATTAAGCAGAAAAACATTACAGAGCACACATTCAGCCTGATTAAAGTTCAAAGATAGCCAACATGACATTATATGTTGCACAGGCACACACGGCAAAGCTCTGAAGAAAAGCAACTGAATGATTAACACAGTGAAGCATGAGAGGGGGCTACAAAAGGCTTGTTAGGTAATTTCAGCTGGCAAGTGGGCACGTGGATGTCAGTTTTATTAATGCTCCTCAACCTACATGTATACATTACATACACTGATGAATGTGACAGTTTCACCAGCTTTGCATGTTTCATTTTTTCATTTTTTATTTGATTTTAATTTTCTTTTTTTTGGAGACAGAGTCTCCCTCTGTTGCCCAGGCTGGAGTGCAGTGGTGCAATCTCGGCTCACTGCAACCTCCGCCTCCTGGGTTGAAGTGATTCCCCTGCCTCAGCCTCCCGAGTAGCTGGGACTACAGGCGCCTGCCACCACCACGCCCGGCTAATTTTTTGTATTTTTGGTAGAGACAGGGTTTCACCATATTTGCCAGGCTGGTCTCGAACTCTTGACCTCGTGATCCGCCCGCCTCAGCCTCCCAAAGTGCTGGGATTACAGGCATGAGCCACCGCGCCCAGCCAGATTTTAATTTATTTTTAGAGCCATGCTCTCGCTCTGTTGCCCAGATGGCGTGCAGTGGCATGATCACAGCTCCTGGGCTCAAACAGTCCTCTTGCCTCAGCCTCCTGAGTACTTGGGATTATAGGCGTGAGCCACCCCGTGCCTGGCCATATAAGCACATTTAAAATATTAAAACAGGCTAGGGGCAGTGGCTCACACCTGTAATCCCAGTTCGAGACCACCCTGGCCAACGTGGTGAAACCCCATCTCTACTAAAAATACCAAAGTTAGCTGGGTGTGGTGGTGCACACCTGTAGTCCGAGCTACTTGGAAGGCTAAGGCAGGAGAATCACTTGAACCCGGGAGGCAGAGGTTGCAGTGAGCCGAGATTGTGCCACTGCAGTCCAGCCTTGGCAACAGAGCAAGACTCTATAAATAAATAAATAAATAAATAAATAAACCCAAGGCCGGGGACGGGTGCGGTGGCTCACGCCTGTAATCCCAGCACTTTGGGAGGCCGAGGTGGGCGGATCACCTGAGGTCAGGAGCTCAAGAACAGCCTGACCAATGTGGCGAAACCCTGCCTCTACTAAAAATACAAAAAAAAAAAATTAGCCAGGTGTGGTGGTGTGCACCTGTAGTCCCAGCTACTTGGGAGGTTGAGGCAGGAGAATTGCTTGAACGCAGGAGACAGGTTGCAGTGAGCCGAGATCACACCACTGCACTACAGCCTGGGCAACAGAACGAGACTCCATCTCAATTAAAAAAGTAAATAAACAAGGCTGGGCAGAGTGGCTCATGCCTGTAGTCCCACCTACTCAGAAGGCTGAGGCAGGGGGATTGCTTGAGCCCGGGAGGCGAAGGTTGCGGTGAGCCAAGATTGTGCCACTGCACTCCAGTGTGGATGACAGAGTGAGACCCTGTCTCAAAAAAAAAATTAAAAGTTAATGGGCTGGGCGCGGTGGCTCACGCCTATAATCCCAGCACTTTGGGAGGCCGAGGCAGGCGGATCACAAGGTCAGGAGATCAAGACCAGCCTGGCTAACACAGTGAAACCCCATCTCTACTGAAAATACAAAAAATTAGCCAGGCGTGGTGGCGTGTGCCTGTAATCCCAGCTACTCGGGAGGCTGAGGCAGGAGACTCGCTTGAACCCAGGAGGCGGAGGTTGCAGTGAGCCGAGATCGGCCGCTGCACTACAGCCTGGGCGACAGAGTGAGACTCCGTCTCAAAAAAAAAAAATTAGTCCAGGCGCAGTGACTCAAGCCTGTAATCCCAGCACTTTGAGAGGCTGAGGCGGGCAGATCACGAGGTCAGGAGATCAAGAGCATCCTGGCTAACACGGTGAAACCCTGGCTCTACTAAAAATATAAAAAATTAGTCAGGCGTGGTGGCGGGCGCCTGTAGTCCCAGCTACTCGGGAGGCTGAGGCAGGAGAATGGCGTGAACCCAGGAGGCAGAGGTTGCAGTGAGGCGAGATCGTGCCACTGCACTCCAGCCTGGGTGACAGAGCAAGACTCCGTCTCAAAAAAAAAAAAAAAAGGCTAAAAGTAAAAAGATGGAAAAAAGATATATCATGCAGACAACCATAAGTAAGCTAGAATGGCTTATTAATGGGAGAATATTAGTGGGATATTAATATCAGACAATAGAATTCAAAAGACTAGAGTGCAGTGGCATGATCTTGACTCACCACAACCTCCGCCTTTCAGGTTCAGGTGATTCTCCTGCCTTAGCCTCCCAAGTAGCTGGGACTACAGGCACGTGCCACCATGCCCGGCTCTTTTTTTGTTTTTTTAGTAGAGATGGGGTTTTACTATGTTGGTCAGGTTGGTCTTGAACTCCTGACCTCGTGATCTGCCCACCTTGGCCTCTCAAAGTGCTGGGATTACAGCTGTGAGCCACTGCGCCAGGCCAACAAATTTAAAAGGATTGAAATCATTAAAAATATGTTGTCTGGCCACAATGGAATTAAATTAGAAATTAATAAGGAAAAGGTATCTAGGCCGGGCGCAGTGGCTGAAGCCTGTAATCCCAGCACTTTGGGAGGCGGAGGCTGTTGGATCACCTGAGGTCAGGAGTTCAAGACCAGCCTGACCAACAAGGTGAAACCCCATCTGTACTAAAAATATAAAATTAGCTAGGTATGGTGGCACATGCCTGTAAATCCCAGCTACTTGAGAGGCTGAGGCAGGAGAATTGCTTGAACCCAGGCGGCGGAGATTGCAGTGAGCCGAGATTGTACCATTTCACTACAGCCTAGGGAACAAGAGTGAACTCCATCTCAAAAAAAAAAAAAAAAAAAAGTATCTAGAAGCCAGGTTTGGTGGCTCACGCCTGTAATCCCAACACTTTGGGAGGTTGAGGTGGGCAGATCATTTGAGGTCAAGAGATTGAGATGAGTCTGACTAACATGGTGAAACCCCATCTCTACAAAAAATACAAAAAAATTAGCCAGGCTTGGTGCCAGTAATTCCAGCTACTCGGGAGGCTGAAGCAAGAGAATTGCTTGAACCTGTGAGGTGGAGGTTGCAGTAAGCTGAGATCACGCCACTGCACTCCAGCTTGGGCAATGGAGTGAGACTGTGGGGGAAAAAAAATATAAAAAAGGCTGGGTGCGGTGGTTCACACCTGTAATCCTAGCACTTTGGGAGGCTGAGGTGGGTGGATCACCTGAGGTCAGGAGTTCAAGACCAGCCTGGCCAACATGGTGAAACCCCATCTCTACTAAAAATACAAAAATTAGCCAGGCATGGTGGCACACGCCTGTAATCCCAGCTACTTGGGAGACTGAGGCAGGAGAATTGCTTGAACCTGGGAGCAGGAGGTTGCAGTGAGCCAAGATCATGCCACTGCACTCCAGCCTGGGCGATATAGCAAGACTCTGTGTCAAAAAAAAAATTGGAGAGACTGAAGTGGGAGGGTCACTTGAGGCTAAGAATTAAAGACCAGCCTGGTCAACACAGAGACCCCCTTCCCATGTCTGTACAAATTTTTTTTTTTTTTTTTTTTTTGAGACAGAGTCTCGCTCTCTTGCCCAGGCTGGAGTGCAGTGGTGCCATCTCGGCTCACTGCAAGCTCTGCCTCCTGGGTTCACGCCATTCTCCTGTCTCAGCCTCCCAAATAGCTGGGACTACAGGTGCCTGCTACCACATCTGGCTATTTTTTTTTGTATTTTTAGTAGAAACGGGGTTTCACCATGTTAGCCAGGATGGTCTCGATCTCCTGACCTTGTGATCCACCTGTCTCGGCCTCCCAAAGTGCTGAGATTACAGGTGTGAGCCACCGCGCCCGGCCAAAAAAAATTTTTTTTTTAATTAACCAGGTGTGGTAGTGTGAGCCGATAGTCGCAGCTACTCAGGAGGCTGAGGCAGGAGAATCACATGAACCCAGGAGGCAGAGGCAATTATTATGCCACTGCACTCCAGCCTGGGCGACAGAGCGAGATTCCACCTCAAGAAAAAATAAAAACAATGCTGGGTGCGGTGGCTCACACCTGTAATCCCAGCACTTTGGGAGGCCGAGGTGGGCAGATCACGAGATCGGGAGTTCAAGACCAGCCTGGCTAACATGGTGAAACCCCATCTCTACTAAAAATACAAAAATTAGCTGAGCGTGGTGGTGGGCGCCTGTAATCCCAGCTACTCAGGGAGCTAAGAATCACTTGAACCGAGGAGGCAGAGGTTGCAGTGAGCCGAGATTGCGCCACTGTACTCCAGCCTGGGCAACAGAGCTTGACTCTGTCTCAAAAAAATAAAATAAATAAAGAAGATACAGAAGAATATAATTTGAGAGACCTCTGAAAAGTATGGCAAGATTAAAACCATAGAAGTTACGGAAGACAGGCAGAGTCGAAAAAAGGATTTGCTTTTGTAACTTGATGATCAAGATATAGTTGATATAATTGTTCAGAAATACCACACTGGCTTTTTTTTTTTTTTTTTTTTTGAGACAGAGTCTCTGTCTGTTGCCCAGGCTGGAGTACAGTGGTGCAATCTAGGTTTACTACACCCTCCTCTTCCCAGGTTCAAGGGATTCTCCTGCCTCAGCCTCCTGAGTAGCTGGGATTACAGGTGTGCACCACCATGCCTGGCTAATTTTTGCATTTTTAGTAGAGACAGGGTTTCACCTTGTTAGTCAGGCTGGTCTCGAACTCCTGACCTCGTGATCCACCCGCCTAGGCCTCCCAAAGTGCTGGGATTACAGGTGCGAGCCACCGCGCCCAGCCAGAAATACCACACTGTTAATGGGCATAATGGTGAAGTGAAAAAGGCCCTTACTAAATAACAGAGGTAGCCTGCTGGATGGTAAGTAGTCGTGGAGGTGGATCTGGCAATTTTACAGGTTACAGAGGAAACTTTGCAGGTGGTAGAGGTAATTTTGGCTGTAGTGGAAACTTTGGTGGAAGAGAAGGCTGTGGTGGTGGAGATGGTGACAGCAGAGGTAGTTATGGAGGAGGTGATGGTGGCATCAATGATGGTGAGCCTGCTTATAGCAGTAGACGGGGCTGCTGTGGTGGTGGAGCAAGATATGAAAACCAAGGTGGTGGATATGGTGGCGGTGGCAGAGGATATGGTGGTTACAATGAAGAAGGAAATTTTGGCGCTGGTAACTATGGTGGTGATGGGAACTATAATGATTTTAGCAATTATAGTGGACAACAGCAATCAAATTATGGACCTATGAAAGGAGGCAGTTTTGGTGGAAGAAGCTCAGGCAGTCCCCATGGTGGTGCTTATGGATGTGGTGGTGGAAGCGGTAGATATAGTAGCAGAAGGTTCTAAAAACAGCAGAAAAAGGCTATAGTGTTGTTTTTTTTTTTTTTTTTTTGAGACGGAGTCTTGCTGTTTCACCAGGCTGAAGTGCAGTGGCGCGATCTCGGCTCACTGCAGGATCTCTGCAGGAGAATCGCTTGAACCCGGGAGGCAGAGGTTGCAGTGAGCCGAGATCGCGCCACTGCACTTCAGCCTGGTGACACAGCAAGACTCCATCTCAAAAAAAACAAAACAAAAAACAAAAACTGAACATCACTTGCTTAACAATGAGGATAAATGTAAAATTAAACTTTATTTTAAAAATAAGAACTAAACATTGGCCAGGGACAATGGCTAATGCGTGTAATCCAAGAACTTTGGGAGGCGGAGGTGGGAGAATCACTTAAGCCCAGCCAGGAATTTGAGACAAGCCTGGATAACATGGTGAGAGTCTTTCTCTACAAAAAATTTAAAAATTAGCCAGGCATGGTGATACATGCCTCTGGTCCCAGCTACTCCAGAGGCTGAGGCAGGAGAATCGTTTGAGCCTGTGACGTTGAGGCTGCAGTGAGCCATGACTGTGCCACTACACTCCAGCCTAGCCAACAGAGGAAGACTCTGTCTCAATCAATCAATAACTGAACATTGGCTGGGTGCGGTGGCTCACACCTGTAATCCCAGCGCTTTGGGAGGCCGAGGCAGGCGGATCACCTGAGGCCAGGAGTTCAAGACCAGCCTGGCCAACCCATGGTGGAAGTTGCAGTGAGCCAAGATCATGCCACTGCACTCTAGCCTGGGTGACAGAGCAAGACTCGATCTCAAAAAAAAAAAAAAAAAAAATTAGCTGGGCATGGTGGCATGCGCCTGTTGTCCCAGCTACTCGGGAGGTTGAGGCAGGAGTATCTCTTGAACCCGGGAAGCAGAGGTTGTGGTGACTCAGCCTGGGCAACAGAGCGAGACTCCATCTCAAAAAAAAAACCAAAAAACTGAAAAACCACAATCACCTGAAAAAATGCAGAAAAATCATTTGACAAAATTCAACACCCTTCATGATTTTAAAAAAAAAGCAGAAAACAATGAATAGAATATGTTAGTTTCCTATTGCTGGTGTAACAAATTACCATCAATTCAGCAGCTTAAAATAACACAAATTATTATTTTACAGTTCTGGAGGTTAGAAGTCTGAAATGAGTTTCACTGGACAAAAATCAAGGTGTCAGCAGGGCAATGTTCCTTTTGCAGACTCTAGAGAAGAAATCCACTCCCTTTTCTTTTCCAGTTTCTAGAAGCCATATGCATCCCTCTGCTCATGGCCCCTTCCTCAGTCTTCACAGCCAGTAGCATCTTCCTGTCTCTAACTCTCACCCTCCTACCTCCCTCTCATAAGCATCCTGGTGATTATATTGGGTCCATCTGGACAATCCAAAATAATCTTCCCACCTCAAAATCCTTAATCACATCTGCAAACTCTTTTTGCAACGTAAGGTAACATATTCACAGGTGCTGCAGATCAGGACCTGAACATTGTTGGGGGGATGATGATTCTGCCTACCACAGAAGGGTACCTGATACAAAGCATCTGTGAAAAATCTACAGCTAAGGCCAGGTGCGGTGGCTCATGCCTGTAATCCCAACACTTTGGGAGGCCGAGGCTTGCGGATCACCTGAGGCCAGGAGTTCAAGACCAGCCTGGCCAACATGGTGAAACCCCCATCTCTATAAAAATAGAAAAATTAGCTGGGCATGATGGCGTGTGCCTGTAATCTCAGGTACTCCAGAGGCTGAGGCAAGGTATTGCTTGAACCAGGAGGCGGAGGTTGCAGTGAGCCGAGATCGGGCCACTGCACTCCAGCCTGGGTGACAGAGTGACATTACATGTCAAAAAAAAAAAAAAAAAAATCGACAGCATGCTTAATAGGAAAGATTGATTATTTTCCATCTAAGATTGGGAACACAGCAATAATGTTCTTAAACCACTTCTACTCAGTGTTGTACTAAAGGTCCTAACAAGTGCAATAACACAAGAAAAATAAATTTAAAGTATATGGATTGGAAAATAATACAGCTGCCTTTACTTACAGATAACACAATCATACGTAGATAATCATAAGGAATCTGCCAAAAAGCTACTAGAACTAAAAGTAAATTTAGTAAGGTGACCCAGAGTCAATATGCTTTGAGAAGTGTATTGACCCCAGTAGGGTCTCTGCTTCCTTTTCTTTGTTTTCTTTGCCTGACTGGGAGCCCTTTGACCTTTGTACCTTTATTTTTTTTTTATTTTTCTTTTTTAGAGACAGTTTCACTGTGTTGGTCAGGCAGGCCTCAAACTCCTGGGCTTGGGTGATCCTGTTGCCTCAGCCTCCCAAGTAGCTGGGGCTATAGGTGTGTACCACCACACCTGGCCTGTATTCTGTACCTTTGAGAAGAGTCTCTTCTTGAGCTGTGCTGTAACCCTAAAAAATTCTGTGGCTGGGAATGCGCTAAATATTTGAAAATAGGCCCAGAAGGCCAACCAACCCAGCTGAACTAGTGACCAAGACCTTACAACTTTTGCATGGTTCTTGAACCACCCACCCCAGCCACTGTCACGACAGTTATTAGAATCAGAAAGGGTAGCTACACTTGGGATCTGGTTGGTGGTCTCAGGGATAAAGAGGTCAGGAGTCATCCATTGCTGATTGCTTTCTGTCTCAGCCTCACATCCAGCCCAACAGAAAGCCCTGTTGGGTGTGGTCAGAACACAGCTAAGATCCAACCACCTCTCACCTGGAGAGAGCCTACTACGGCTTCCTGCGCGGCATCCTCTCTTCTCAGCAGGCAGGAGGGGTCAAGTCGTCTCATGCCCCTACTCAGGATCCTCCCTGTCACACTTAAAATCAATCCCAAGTCCTCTCCCTGGAAAGGCTCTGTGTGACCTGACTCTAAACTCCCCACTCCCCTCATCCTGTCTTCCCTGGCCGCCTGCTGAGGACGTGCCTCCCTAAGGCCTGTACTCACACTCACACCCTGGCACTCTGTGTCCTCTGAATGCTGTTTTATTTCTTCTTGGCACTTACCACTCTCACACTCTTTTCTTATTTGTTTACTGTCCACCTTGCCAACTAGATTGTGGGCAGGAATCTTGCTTTTCATACTGCAGAATCTCTGGTGTTTTGAACAGTGCCTGGCACAAAGTCAGCACACAGTATCTATTTGTTGAATGAATGACTGAGTCTCTGTGATAAACACTCGGACGGAGCCACGATTACAAGCAGTTTTAAGGAGAGCTCATCACCATTTGCACTCCTACTGTCTGTGAGCACAGATGGTGTTGGGAATGATTCTTGAAGGCCTATCATCGCATGATTTGCAGCAAACACATATTTGAGCATTTACTAAGACCTACCCTTCCCTGAGGACAGAGGGCCCACCCAGAGCCAGCCCTTAGCTGAAGACAGAGTGCTGTGGGGCACACAGGTCCAGGTGACTGACAGGAGAGCAGGTCACTAGGGGTGATGGGGAGGTGACTTTGGTTCTGTCCTTGGAACTGATGCTACAAACAGCCTGAATCTTCCTGTTTGGGGGGCAGTCTCTTCCAGCTCTTCATCCTCTCTCCCCCTCTCAACATGCATAGGTGTGCTCACCTGCTCATTCATTTATTCAGTAAACATCTGCTGAGCACCCACCACATGCTGGACACTCTGCTCTGGGCCCAGACACAGGTATGAAATCATCACACTCGGGGAAATAAGTGCTGTCTTGTCAGCACATCCACAGCTGGGATTTTCCTTAATGGTCCTCATTTCAAGTATTTAGTTCCTGTATCATTCTCATCAGACCACGTACCCTGATTTTTTTTTTTTTTTTTTTTTTTTTTTTTGAGATGGAGTTTTGCTCTTGTTTCCCAGCCTGGAACGCAATTGCATGATCTCAGCTCACTGCAACCTCCACCTCCTGGTTTCAAGCAATTCTCCTGCCTCAGCCTCCTGAATAGCTGCCATTATAGGTACCTGCCACCATGCCTGTCTAATTTTTTTGTATTTTTAATAGTGATGGGGTTTCACCATGTTAGCCAGGCTGGTCTCGAACTCTGACCTCAGGTGATTCCCCCGCCTCGGCCTCTCAAAGTGCTGGGATTACAGGCATGAGCCACCGTGCCCGGCCATGATTTTGTTTTAGGAAATAAATTTAGCCAGCTGTGGTGGCTCACGCCTGTAATCCCAGCACTTGGGAAGTCTGAGGTGGGAGGATCGCTTGAGCCCAGGAATTCGAGACCAGCCTGGGCAATAGAGTGAGATCCTGTCTCTACAAAAATTTAAAAGTTAGGCATGGTGGTACACCCCTGTAGTTCCAGCTACTCAAGAAGCTGAGATGGGAGGATCACTTGAGCCCACAAGTTCAAGACTGCAATGAACCATGATTGTGCCACTGCACTCCAGCCTGGGCAACAGAGTGAGATCCTGTCAAAAAAAAAAAAAAAAAAAAAAGCTGGATATGGTAGCTCATGACTATAATCCCAGCACTTTGGGAGGCCAAGGTGGGCAGATCACCTGAGGTCAGAAGTTCGAGACTAGCCTGGGCAACACGGCAGAACCCTGTTCCCTGTTTCTACTCAAAATACAAAAATTACCTGGGCCAGACATGGTGGGTCATGCCTGTAATCTCAGCACTTTGGGAGGCCAAGGTGGGTGGATCACTTGAGGTCAGGAGTTCAAGACCAGCCAGGGCAACATGGCAAAACCCTGTCTTTAAAAAAAAATACAGCTGGGCGCGGTGGCTCACGCCTGTAATCCCAGCACTTTACGATGCCAAGGTGGGTGGATCACAAGGTCAAGAGATCAAGACCATCCTGGCCAACATGGTGAAACCCTGTCTCTACTAAAAATATAAAAATTAGCTGGGCGTGGTGGCACGCGCCTGTAATCCTAGCTACTCGGGAGGCTGAGGCAGGAGAATTGCTTGAACCCAGGAGGCATAGGTTGTGATGAGCTGAGATTGTGCCACTGCACTCCAGCCCAATGGCAGAACGAGACTCCATCTCAAAAAAAAAAAAAAAAACACACAAAAATTAGCAGGGCGTGGTAGCGTTCACCTGTAGTCCCAGCTACTCAGGAGGCTGAGGTGGGAGAATCGCTTGGGCCTGGGAGGCGGAGGTTGCAGTGAGCCGAGATAGTGCCACTGCACTCCAGCTTGGTTGACCCTGTCTTAAAGAGAAAAAAAAAAAAAGGCTGGGTGCGGTGGCTCATGCCTGTAATCCCAGCACTTTGGGAGGCTGAGACGGGCAGATCACAAGGTCAGGAGATCGAGACCATCCTGGCTAACACGGTGAAACCCCATCTCTAGTAATACAAAAAATTAGCCGGGTGTGGTGGCAGGCGCCTGTGGTCCCAGCTACTCGGGAGGCTGAGGCAGGAGAATGGCGTGAAACCGGGAGGCGGAGCTTGCAGTGAGCCGAGATCCCGCCAACTGCACTGCAGCCTGGGCGACAGCAAGACTCCATCTCAAAAAAAAAAAAAAGAGGAAAAGAAGAAAGAAACCTATTATAGCTACAGAAGAGGTATTTTCAAGATGCTATGGGAGTTGAGAACAAAAATTGACATAGTATGGGAAGGCGATAGCCTGGGAAGGCAATAGTCTGGGTAGGTGGTAGTCTGGGAAAGTCCCACTGGAAAGAATGGCGAAGGATGAGTGTGAGTTTGCCGTGAGGAGAAGCGGAGGGCAGGCTTTCCAGATGGAGGGAGGGGTATGTGTAAGGATGCAGCGGTAGAAAGAACGAGGTATGTTTACAGAGTGGCTGGTGGGCAGAGGGTCCAGAGGGAACAGTGGAAGCTGTGGCTGGACGCGGGGCCTAGAGGAGGACCCACCAGAAAGAAAGGCAAAGTATAAGGTCCTAATTTCAGAAAGCTCCAGCAGGCTTAGGCAACATCACCTCCGGGACCTCTGGGGTCAGGTATTCCAGTGATGATGCTGGGAGTGAGGGATGAGGGATCAGATAAGGAGCTGCATGTGAGAAGTGGGCCTAGCAGGACCCTCCTGAACCTTCTCTGCTGAGGCCTCTAAGAAGCTTTAGGGATTGAATCTTGCACCCTCCACTGTCTGCACCCTGAGGACAAAAGCCATGACTTAGCAGGCCTGACTTGGAGGAGATGCTCAGTAAGTGTTTCCCAACTGACAGCGGACAGAGGTGAGCCCTGCAGGGGCAGGAACCACATCTTGCTCATCAATCTCCCTTATAGTGCCTGACACAGAACAGATATACAGCAGGACAGCCCAGAGGGGCTGCTGCTGGGGCCTGTCCCTAACCCTGTGCTGACCTCTGCACAATCCTGTGACCTCCACAAAGCTTCTAGGCCCCCTTCACAGAGCAAGATTTGGGGCCTGACTAGAGCCTGGCCATGGCTGTCCCGAGGCCTATCATATAGCCAGGTATGCCAGAAGGACTTGGGAAGATGGGGTGTTCCTGCTCCGGACTCCGATTAGTGTTCTTGGTAGCTCAGGGCCCCAGGCCTTCCTCCTTGGTCCACACGTAGGCTTGAAGCTCATGTGGAATCGGTGCCTTTGGGCCAATGAAAAGCTGATCCTGGCATCACTCACTCACTCGGTCAATGGCTAATTCCCATTATATAAGACAAGAGCATAATGTAAAGTACATTGTCTCTTATTACTTCATTCTGGGTTCCCTAGATTGGAACTCTGTTTTCAAATTCAAGAGAACAATAGAACCATCCAGAGAGCCTGTCCAAGAAGCAGATTTCTGACCTCTGCCCCCAAAAGTCTGATTCAGTTAGGTCTGCGGTAGGGCCCACAAGTCTACAGTGTCAACAAGTTCCCCTGATGAGTCCTGTACACTCAAGTCTGAGAACCACTGTTCTATGACGTCACTTGGGCCCCTAGAGTCACTGTGGTGTCAAACCACAGTATAAAAGTTTACACTGTGACCCAGGACACACCTTATAAAAAATCTGAAACAAAAGTTTTATGACGCAATATTTACCCCAACCATGGTCATGTTCTCTGCTCAATTTCACTGCAAACATGCACTGGTCCAGACGCACTAAATTAGTGAGTTCCGACCCTGGCTACCCATCAGAATCACCTGGGCAGCTTTTACAGTGTGCAGGCCACATCCCTGACCAGTGAGATCAGAAACCCTGGAGGTGGGGTACAGGCGTCAGTGTTGATTTATTGAATTTATTTATTTGAGACAGGGTCTTGGTCTGTCACCCAGGCTGGAGTCCAGTGGTGTGATCATAGCTCACTGCAGCATCGACTTCTTGGGCTTAAGTGATCCTCCTGCCTCAGCCTCCCAAGCAGCTTAGACAACACGCACATGCCACCACGCCTAGCTAACTTAAAAAAAATTTTTTTTTTTTTTAAGAGATGGGGGTCTCCCTTTGTTGCCCAGACTGGTTTTGAACTCCTGGACTCAAGTGATCCTCCTGCCTTGGCCTCACAATGTGCTGGGATTACAGGTGTGAGACACTGCACCTGGCCCCTAAACTGATTTCTTGACCCACAAATCAACCATGACCTGCAGGAAAATTTTACCTTTCCTGGAAAATTGGCAAATTTCTTCTTTTTTTCTCCCCCCCACTAACATTTTTCATCTTCCTCTTTGATAACAATAGCTGCATCCCGATCCATCCCCTTTTGGAATTGACTACGGGGACCTGGAGACCTTAGTCCCGGTAATCATGAGGATTTTTTTTTTTTTTTTTTTTTTTTGAGACATAGTCTCACTCTGTCACCCAGGCTGGAGTGCAGTGGTGCGATCTCGGCTCACTGCAACCTCCGCCTCCAGGTTCAAGCAATTCTCTGGCCTTAGCCTCCTGAGTAGCTGCGATTACAGGCACCCGCCACCATGCCCGGCTAATTTTTTTGTATTTTTAGTAGAGATGGGGTTTCGCCATGTTGGCCAAGCTGGTCTCAAACTCCTGACCTCAGGTGAGGCCTTATGTGGATCTTATGAGTCTTTAAAGATCTTCATGGATCCCGCTGGGCGCGGTGGCTCATGCCTGTAATCCTAGCACTTTGGGAGGCCAAGGTGGGCGGATTATCTGAGGGTCAGGAGTTTGAGACCAGCCTGGCTGACATGGCAAAACCCCATTTCTACTAAAAATACAAAAAAAAATAGTCCGGTGCGGTGCCTTACTCCTGTAATCCCAGCACTTTGGGAGGCCGAGGTGGGTGGATCATCTGAGGTCAGGAGTTTGGGATCAGCCTGGCCAACATGATGAAACCCTGCCTCTACTAAAAACACAAAAATTAGTTGGGCATGGTGGCTCGTTCCTGTCATTCCAGCTACTCAGGAGGTTGAGGCAGGAGACTCGCTTGAACCCAGGAGGTGGAGGTTGCAGTGAACTGAGATCGCACCACTGCACTCCAGCCTAGGCAACAGAGTAAGACTCTGTCTCAAAAAAATAATCATCATCATCCCGGTGTGGTAGCACTCGCCTGTAATCCCAGCTACCAGGGAGGCTGAGGCATGACAATCACTTGAACCCAGGAGGCGGAGGCTGCACTGAGCCAAAATGTGCCACTTCACGCCAGCCTGGGCGACACAGTGAGACTCTGTCTCAAAAAAAAAAAAAAAAAAAAAAAAGTCTTCATGGATCCATACGGCTTTCTCCTCTCCTCTCTCACTCACAGTTTTCTCTTTGCATCTGTGCCTTTTTAGGTAAGGGGCAGAGTGGCCATAAGGGCCGGCCACTATATTCTTGGGGCTGACCCAGGCCAGAGAATGGGCCAGGGGAGGGGAGCTGAGCACTGAGCACTTCCTGTGGCTTCTGAAGCTCCGGGGGACAGTCTGCAGTGGGGCCCTGCTCCACTCCGCAACACTGCTGTGGTTTCCTGTTTGCAGCTGCTGTGCTGGGCTGGCCTCCCCAGCCCCTCTATCAACCTATGGATGTATGTGAGGTGGGGGTGCTGATGCTGCCTAGAAAATAGCAGGAGGGGCCTCAGAGAGGTCAACCCAAGAACGCCCAAGGGCAGGAGAGGAGAGGCAAAGAAGCTGGAGAGGGTCCCGGGAGGCAGACTGAGGCAGAGAACGAAGGGTCCCGACAGCCTATCACAGTTGGTTCATATCAAGGTGGGCGCCAGTTCTGTCCATTCCTGATACCTCCTTCCCTGGTCTGTTGCTATGCTTGCAGTGCCAACATTACTGCCCCACGTGGGCCTTTCTTGGGGGCCTGGAGTGAGAGGAGCTGTGGCTGGGTTTGAATCCTGGCTCTGCACTTACTAGCTGTGTTTCCCCAGGCAAACTATTTCTCTTCTCTAAGCCTCAGTTTTTCCATCTGTAAAATGAAGACAATGGAAGTACAATCCCCATACATTGTTTTAAGTCACTTAAAGGGCTTAACACAAATGTGGGCGCTGCTGCTCCTTCAACATCCCTCTTTACCTCTGCCTTAAAGGACTCAGGGGCAGCAGCTCAGAGGGAGGCAGGGTCATCAAAGAGACAATCAACTTTGTGTTTTGATTGCAAAAGGCCCTGCACCTGGGGTGGGAGAAGCCCCACATGAATGTGCATGTGGCCCGTTCCTACTCCTCTTTGGTCCAGTTTTTCAGTCTGTACAGTGGAGCGAGGAGGATCCATGAGATGACTTCCAGTGGGTTTCTAGCTCTGACTGGCTACTGACCCAAGAGATCCTGTCACCATTTTAACGTTTTGCCAAGAGATCAGAATCATGTTGTGTCTTGGGGAGGGAGGAATCACCTCCTAGTCAACGCAGAGAAATTCTGTGACTATACTCTATTAAAAATCCTAGTTGCCAGTGTGTTGGCTGAGCCTAGATCCCTACTGTGGGCCATTCACATTCACTTTTATTTTTTGAAGATGGAGTCTGGCTCTGTTGCCCAGGCTGGAGTGCAGTGGTGCAATCATGGCTCACTGCATCCTGGAACTCCTGGACTCAAGTGATCCTCCCGCCTCAGCCTCCGAAGTAGCTCAGACTACAGGCATGCACCACCATGCCTCACTACATTTTAAATTTTTTTGTAGAGAAGTGGTCTCATTATGTTGGCTAGGCTGGTCTCAAATTCCTGAGCACAAGTGATTCTCCCACCTCAGCCTCCCAAAGTGCTGGGATTACAGGTGTGAGCCACAATGCCTGGCCTGTATTATTTTTAGAAATGCAGATTTTTGCTCTATTGCTGATAGGCTCTCATGGCAGTAACATGGCAGACGACAGCCAGACTGTTCGACACCAAGGCTAGGAACTCCAGCCCTTCACATTTGGCCTTCTGCCCCACCCTCAAGTCATATCACACTTGGCTCTTCGCATTGGAGGGGCAAGCCCTGGCATCACTGTGGATCTCAAATAGAGGTATGTTTCCCAAACTCTGTGCAATGGAACACTGGCTTCCAGTGACCCAGGAGCTCCCTGAGAGCAGGGACCATGGCCACCTCACTCAGCAGAGATGCCTAAGGCCTGACACATTCAGTAGGTCCTGTCCTTCCCTGAAGCCTCCCCACATCATAGGTGCTGGAGAAGCATTTGCTGGATGAATGAACATGGAGTGACTATTGCAGGTGCTGCATGAGGAAACACTCCTGTGTTAGAAACACTTGGGAAATGCCCAGTTAGGCAAACGCGACGCCTTAAGAAGTCTTGTGTTAACACGGATTGTGAACCTCTCAGAGAAGGATACGATTTTCGGGGTCCCCTAAACTGACCCCCCATCTCCTCTACTTCTAAGCAGGTGGCCCACAGAACACACTCAGAGAGTCCCTGTAACGCATCCTCTTGTTTCCCCCAAAACACATGCCCAGCACTGTGTCTCTGCTGAGTAGCAACCCCACTGCCTTGGGAGAAAACCAAAGCTTCTCAGCTCGGCATCCAAGGCCTCTGTGCTGGAGCTTGCTCACTTCTAACCTCCTATTGTCCCGAGGTGCAGCCCGCTGGCCCACCCCAGCACCACTGTGTCTTGTTGCCTGGGATCCTGTGGGAACATCCCTCAGGATCCCAGGTCCACTCCTCCAGGTCCACTCATGGTCCATTCCTCCATGAAGCCTCCCTTGATTGCTCCAAAGTTAGCTGCCTCTCCTCTGCTTTCATGGCCTGTCTCCATCTCCCCCAGCCTGGGCTCCACATGGCTCATATGGGCAGGACACAGAGCTGGGGCTCAGGAAATCTTGGTTGACTGAGGAGTCAGGCAAAGCCTATTTTCTGGGCCGCACCTGCAGCCATATATCTGTGGGCTCCTTTCTGAGACCTCCACGTAGGGAGGGCCTGGGCTGGCACTGAGCTTACTCACCTTTCCTGGTCTGGCTCTCCCGGATGAGGAAGGCCCCTCCAGGGTTCCCAGGTAACAACAGCAGTTCCTCTGCTTTCTCCCTGCTCAGGCCCTCATACAGCCACCTGGAGGAGTGAGAGAGAGGGACAAGAGACAGGGTCAGCCTGGAGGAAGAGGGAAGCCAAGATTTTACCACCACCGCTGAGTGACCCTCACAAGGCCCTCCCTCTCTGGGCCTCAGAGTTCTATCTGCTCCACGAAGAGCTGGGCTCAGGGTCTCCGAGGTCCATGCCATTTTTGTCCTCCCAGTCCTGGCTCCAGGGCCCTGGGAGGACAAACTCATGGGGACAGCCTCAGCTTTCTCTGCCTGGAGGCCTCATTCCCCCAAGTAACCTGGGTTGGTCCCAGCCTCTCTGCTATCCCTGCTCAGTCCCCAAAGCACCCTGATGCTATCCACTCACCTTTCTAAGCCTCAGCTTTCCAAGAGCTGCCCCTCTGTTTTTTTCTTTTTTTACTGAGACAGGCTCCTGCTCTGTGGCCTAGACTAGAGTGCAGTGGCGCAATTACGGCTCACTGCAGCCTTGACCTTCCAGGCTCAGATGATCCTCCCGCCTCGGCCTCCCTAGTAGCTGGGACTACAGGTGCGCACCACTGTGCCAGCCCCTCACGCCACATGCTGCCATCTCCTACGTGGACTTTTCAGCGTTTTCCACCACGAGATCCTGGCAACCTCCAAAGCCCAGAGCTCCACACCTCCTCTGTGGGCCTTCCCAAGCCCTTCCTCTGGCTCCCACGTCTCACAGGCCAACCTGTGCTAGGATGAGCTGTCTGCCCCTCTTGAGGGCAGGACCTGGGTTCGATTCTCCCCCATCCCCAGCTTTGCTCAGCACAGAGCGGCGCATAAAGGGGAGTTCTTGTGGGAGGAGAAAGCAGGAAGCTCTGCAAGGCGGGCCTGGGGTGGGAACTCACCCATGGGAGACTTTGGCCACGTGGACGCTGGGGATGTTGTACTCTCTGCCTGTGACTTCAGACAGCACCGTCCACCAGTCTCCATCCCTGGAGAGAGAAAGGAGTGGGGGCACCTCTTTCAGATGAGCCAGGGCCCCGACAACCACACATTCAGGGCTTGCAAGGACCCTCTCAGGCTGGATCCTGTGGCCACCTGTCCTGCCTGTTTCCCAGGCTTCCCTGCACTAGCCTGTCCAGGTACCTCCTGAGTCAGGGCTGGGGCTGGTGGTAGATGCACGATTCCAGGCTCCCTGCTACAGGGCGCTGCCCACCCACTGCTTCTCCCTGTGGGGGTGTCCAGCCGCCTGAAATTCCACCACACGGTTTCTGTGAGCGCTTCAGCAAAGGCTTGTGCTTTTCTACCTGGGGGAAGGGCCCCTTCTCCCAGGACAGTATCTCTAATTCCTTCCTTCCTTTATTTTTTTGAGACAGAGTTTTGCTCTTGTCACCCAGGCTGGAGTGCAATGGCGTGATCTCAGCTCACTGCAACCTCCGCCTCCCAGGTTCAAGTGATTCTCCTGCCTCAGCCTCCCAAGTAGCTGGGATTACAGGCGTCTGCCACCAAGCCCAGCTAATTTTTGTATTTTTAGTAGAGACGGGGTTTCACCGTGTTGGCCAGGCTGGTCTCGAATTCCTGACCTCAGGTGATCTGCCCACCTCAGCCTCCCAAAGTGCTGGGATTACAGGTGTGAGCTACCACGCCTGGCCCATTCATTTATTTTAGAGATGACAGGGTCTTGCTGTCACCCAAGCTGGAGTGCACTGGCTTGATCATAGCTCATTGCAGCCTTGAGCTCCCGAGCTCCAGCGATTCTCCCACCTAAGCCTCCCAGACAGCTAGCACTACAGGCACACACCACCATGCCTGGCTCTATTAGTGCATATTCAGGTACCCAGTGACCATGGACTTACTCAGAGATGATGGTCAATGGCTCCCCAAGTCTCAGCGACAGCTCGGCCGGGCCACCTGCCGGGAAACTGCCCAGGGCCACGGCTGTGGCCTTGCTTCTCTCTAGATGGAGGGACAGAAATAGTCACCTACTTAGCTAGCCCTGCTCCACGCATGAGGTCTAGTGGAGTCTGGCCTGGGTCTGGCTCCCAGCATCAGCCCTCCACAAGCACCCTGAGGGAGTCCCATCCACTTCCTAAGAGGGCCACCCTGGAATCAAGCTTTCCAGCAGAACTTTGCAGAGCCTTGACACTGCCCAGAGAGAGAGAGAAAGAAAGAAAAAAAACATTAGTGATAGGGTCTTGCTCCATCACCACTGCACGTAGCCTGAGCGACAGGGCAAGATCCTATCTCTAAAAATTAGGCTCAGTGCAGGCTTGACCTCCCGGGCTCAAATCCTCCAGCCTCAGCCTCCTGAGTGGCTGGGACTACAGGTGTGCACCACTACACCCGGCTAATTTAAAACAATTTTTTAGTAGAGATGAGGTCTTGCTATGTTGCCCAGGACACGGTGGCCATGAGGCTCAGAATGTGGTGACCATAAGGCCCAATTTCAAGGCTGGGCATCAGGCGGCAAGGGCACCCTCAACACAGGACCCACGCCCTCAGCCACCCCAGAAGGCAGCCTGCTCAGGCCAACCAGACTCCCTATGACCGCCGAGCCTTGTAGCCTGAAAATCCAGGTTTCAGCAGCTGCTGAAGGCCACTCACTGCATGCACCCTAGCATCCCTCGCTTCTTCCCCCTTGTCCTTTTTCTGTAAGGATTCCTTAGCACATAAACACATTAAGTAGGAGAAGCAGCCAGGGTCAGCAAGAAGGGTCCATCTGCATCCTAGATGCCCCTGTAGGAAACAAGGTCTTACAGGACCCTGGTGTGCCCTTCAGATGGAGCTGGGACCCCAGGAAGTGGGGCAGGGGAAGCAGACGAGCAGACAAGGATGGGGGTGTTGGGTGGGGGCACCGTGTGGGCTGAAGGGCCTGTGCTCTGGGTGGGCATGGGAAGACCGAGGCTGATTCTGGAAATGGACTAGTTCCCCACATCCTCCCAGACACATGTGGAGACCCTGCAGTGAACCCAGCCTGGAGAGCTCCCCAGGGGTCTGTCCTCTGAGGTCTCTGAGGCATAAGGCCTGGCCATTCCACAGTGCAGAGAAATGTCTGATGCTTGGACAAATGATGCACACCTTGTGACGGGTGCTCTCTGATGAGAATGGGAAAATGTGGCCTGGGAGGGCCCCTTCCCCTCCTGGAAGCCCTGGCCTTGCACTCCTAGGGGCAGCCACCCAGCTGCATACATTACACTACACTGTCCCCCTGAATGGCCTCACTCTGCCTGGCTGGCTTACCTTCATCCTTCATTTCCCAAATGAAATGTCCCTTCTTTCAGGAAGCCTTCCCTGACCAGCCACCTCTGCACACACTCTTGGTCAGAATCCCTTAAAACATACTGCCACCAAAATCTAAGACAGTTCTAGTTGGTTATTGGTTTAGCACCTGTCCCTGGGGCTCAACTGTCCCTGAAGTCATGGATTGTGCCAGTCTTGTCCACTCCTGTGTCCCCAGGTCCTGTCACAAGGCCTGGCATGTGGTAGATTTAAAGTGGTTGCAAGAGGCCGGGCGCAGGGGCTTATGCCTACAATCCCAGCATTTTGGGAGGCCGAGGCACATGGATCACCTGAGGTTGGGAGTTCGAGCCCAGCATGACCAACATGGAGAAACCCCATCTCTACTAAAAATACAAAATTAGCCCGATGTGGTGGTGCATGCCTGTAGTCCCAGCTACTCAGGAGGCTGAGGCAGGAGAATCACTTGAACCTGGGACGTGGAGGTTGCGGTGAGCGGAGATCACATCGTTGCACTCCAGCCTGGGCAACAAGAGCTAAACTCCATCTCAAAAAGAAAAAAAAAAAAAAAAAAAAAAAATATATATATATATATGGTTGCAAGACTGAGCGCCCGCAGTGGCTCACGCCTGTAATCCCAACACTTTGGGAGGCCAAGGCAGGCAGATCGCCTGAGGTTGGGAATTCCAGACCAGCCTGGCCAACATGGTGAAACCCGGTCTCTACTAAAAATACAAAAATTAGCTGGGCTTGGTGGTGGCACGTGCCTGTAATCCCAGCTACTTAGGAGGCTGAGACAGGAGAATCGCTTGAACCCAGGAGGTGGAGCTTGCAGTGAGCCAAGATGGCGCCACTGCACTCCAGCATGGGCAAAACAGCAAGATTCCGTCCCCCACCCCCCCCCCCCAAAAAAAAGAAAATGTGCTTTAATCTGTTTTACTGTAGTGGTGACAGATTAATACCTTGTTTGACAGAATTCACTCACAATTCTCAATAATTCTTCTTTGGGGTAAGTAAATCTGCTCTGAATTGTCTTGGCTCATCAGTGTTTGCTTGTCAGCATTTTCTATAATTGAAATAGAAGTGAGGTGACCCTTGTTCTATTAGTCAAGATCTACCTCTAAGGTGCGTGTGTGTGTATTTTTTTTTTTTTTTTTTTTTGAGATGGAGTCTTGCTCTGTCGCCCAGGCTGGAGTGCAGTGGTGCGATCTTGGCTCACTGCAACCTCTGCCTTTTGGATTCAAGTGATTCTCCTGCCTCAGCCTCCTGAGTAGCTGGGATTACAGGCACCCACCACCACGCCTGGCTACTTTTTGTAGTAGAGATGAGATTTCACCACGTTGGTCAGGCTGGTCTCGAACTCCTGACCTCGTGATCTGCCCGCCTTGGCCTCCCAGAGTGCTGGGATTACAGGCGTGAGCCACTGCACCCGGCCTACCTCTAAGGTTTCAATAATTTTGAGCCCAGTACTCTTGTTTGAAATGTCCAGTTGTAAACTTTGCTACATATTTGCAGGCACATTGATGTTATTTCTTCAACGTAGGCTCATATTCTGTGAAGTTTGCTTTTTTTTTTTTTTTTTTTTTTTTTTTTGAGACAGTCCCTCTCTGTTGCCCAGGCTGGAGTGCAGTGGCATGATCTTGGCTCACTGCAATCTTGACCTCCTGGGTTCAAGCGATTCTCCTCCCTCCGCCTCCTGAGTAGCTGGGATTACAGGCACATACCACCATGCCTGGCTAATTTTTTTGTACTTTTAGGAGAGACAGGGTTTCTCCATGTTGTCCAGGTTGGTCTCGAACTCTTGACCTCAGGTCTGCCTGCCTCGGCCTCTTTTTTTTTTTTTTTTTTTTGAGACAGAGTCTCACACTGTCACCCAGGCTGGACTGCAATGGCATGATCTTGGCTCACTGCAACCTCCACCTCCTCCTGGGTTCAAGTGATTCTCCTGCCTCAGCCTCCCGAGTAGGTGGGATTACAGGCACCCACCACCATGCCCAGCTAATTTTTTGTATTTTTAGTAGAGACGGGGTTTCACTATGTTGGTCAGGTTGGTCTTGAACTCCTGACCTCATGATCCGCCCTCCTCGGCCTCTTAAAGTGCTGGGATTACAGGCATGCACCTGGCCTGAAGTTTGCTTTTTTTTCAGTCAGCTCTGTAAAACAGTGTGCTAAGATTTTCACATCTTTAATTATCACATGGTTGAGGAGACTTCTACGTTACAAATGAAAAACTTGAGATGGGGAATTTAGGCGATTTATTGTTTTTGTTTTGTTTTGTTTTGTTTTGTTTTGAGACAGAGTCTTGCTCTGTCCCCCAGGCTGGAGTGCAGTGGCTCGATCTTGGCTCACTGCAACCTCCACCTCCCAGGTTCAAGCAGTTCTCCTGTCTCAGCCTCCAGAGTAGCTGGGACTACAGGTGCATGCCACCACGCCCGGCTAGTTTTTGTATTTTTAGTAGAGACAGGGTTTTACCATATTGGTCAGGCTGATCTCAAACTCCTGAGCTCAGGTGATCCACCTGCCTCAGCCTTCCAAAGTGCTGGGGTTACAGGCATGAGCCACTGCCCCTAGCCAATTTAGGTGATTTAACCAAAGTCCCAGTAGCAAAACTTGCACAACAGCCATATAAGGCACATGTCCCTAGGCTCTGTCCAGGGGAGCAAGTAAATACACCATGAAGTAGTGTGATCTTGTTATCTGTGCTGGTTAATTTTATGTGTCATTGTGGCTAGGCCACACAACCCAGATATTTGGTCAAATACCAGTCTAGATGTTGCTGTGATTGAGATTGAATTTATTTATTTTTTTGAGATGGAGTTTTGCTCTTGTTGCCCAGGCTGGAGTGCAGTGGTGTGATCTCGGCTCACTGCAACCTCTACCTCCCAGGTTCAAGTGATTCTCCTGCCTCAGTCTCCCAAGTAGCTGAGATTACAGGCGTGCGCCACCATGCTCGGCTAATTTTGTATCTTTAGTAGAGATGGGGTTTCACCATGTTGGTCAGGCTGGTCTCAAACTCCCACCCTCAGGTGATCTGCCCGCCTCGGCCTCCCAAAGTGCTGGGATTACAGGCGTGAGCCACTGCAGTCAGCTGAGATTGAATTTAAATCAGTAGAACGAGTAATGCAGATAACCGTCCATAATGTGGGTGGGCCTCGTGCAATCAGTTGAAGGTCTTAAAAGAACAAGACTGATGTCCTTTGAGGAAGAGGGAATTCTGCCTCCAGACTGTGGTCAACTCAGGACCGCAGCATCAGCTTTTCCCTGGGTCTCCAGTCTGCCCTGCAGATTTCAGACTTACAGCCTCCACAACTGTGTGAGCCAGCTCCTCAAAAAAAAATCTACACACACACACACACACAACTATTGGTTGTGTTTCTCTGGAGAACCCTAATATATTATCAAAATCCCAGTCAAGGTGTGACTTGAGAAAGGATTTGTGGCCTGTTTTGGGAGAAGAAGAAACAGACCTGGGGCCATAGTTCCAACATCAAAATACTAGAATTGCGGCCGGGTGTGGTGGCTCACACCTGTAATCCCAGCACTTTGGGAGGCCGAGGCGGGTGGATCACGAGGTCAGGAGATCGAGACCATCCTGGCTAACATGGTGAAACCCTGTCTCTACTAAAAATACAAAAAAAAAAAAAAAATTAGCCAGGCGTGGTGGCGGGCACCTGTAGTCCCAGCTACTCGGGAGGCTGAGGCAGGAGAATGTCGTGAACCCAGCAGGCGGAGCTTGCAGTGAGCCAAGACTGCCCCACTGCACTCCAGCCTTGGAGACAGAGTGAGACTCCGTCTCAAAAAAAAAAAAAGAACAAAAAAACTAGAATTGCTAGGATATTTTTATTGTTCAACTGTCCAAGAAACTGGGAGTTTTAGTCAAGACTATATTAGAAAATCATGGTTATAGACTCAGCATATGCATTGTATATGCTATTGTTCCACCATTAAGACAGCCCTGGCAAGGGCCAGGCATGGTGGCTCATGCCTGAAATCTCAGCACTTTGGGAGGCCAACGCGGGAGGATCATTTGACCCCAAGAGTTCAAGACCAGCCTGGGCAACATAGGGAGATTCCATCTCTACAAAAATTTTAAAATTTAGCCAGGCATGGTGGCATGTGCCTGTAGTACCAACTACTCGGGAGGCTGAGGTAGGAGGATTGCTTGAGCCTGGGAGGTTGAAGCTGCAGTAAGCCATGATCACGCCACTGCACTCCAGCCTGGGTGACAGAGCAAGACCATGTATTAAAAAATATATATATACCACAAAAATAAAAAGACAGCCCTAATTTCACTTCAGGTAATTTCATAGTACCTCTCAGGTCCACTAGGACAGTATAGCAGAACTTTCTGCAACAATGGAAATGTTCTATAATTCTGTGCTGTCTAACAAGGTGGTCACTTACTACGTGTGCCATTGAGCACTTAAAATGTGGCTGGGGTGATGAAAGACCTTTTTTTTTTTTTTTTTGTGAGACGAATTTTCACTCTGTTGCCCAGGCTGGAGTGCAGTGGCATAGTGGCATGATCTCAGCTCACTACAACCTCTGCCTCCCGGGTTCAAGTGATTCTCTTGCCTCAGCCTCCTAAGTAGCTGGGATTACAGGCACCCACCACCATGACCGGCTAATTTTTGTATTTTTAGTAGAGACGGGGTTTCACCATGTTGGCCAGGCTGGTCTTGAACTCCTGACCTCAGGTTATCTGCCCGCCTTGGCCTCCCAAAGTGCTGGGATTACAGGCGTGAGCCACCGTGCCCCATCCTGGCCTAAAATGTTAAATTTAAGCAGTTATGTGTGGCTGGTGGCGACTGCAATGGACAGTGCAGCTCTGGGGGCTGGGGAGGTGGGGCTGGCCAGCTCGGTGTTTGGATAAACAACTGGCTGAGAAGGAGGGAAGCCTTGGGAAATGCCTGGGGGACTGTCATGCCCTCCTGGTTTAATATTCTGGTTAGTGCCTGTTGCTTTCTCCTGTTTTCTCATTTATGCCATTGTTTACTGTTCTTACTGCTAAGGTAGGCTCTATAGGAGCAGGGACCCTGCTGTATGGCTCAGTAGGCAGGGCCTGGTATGCAGCAGGCCCTCACCGGTGCTTACGCTGTGTTGGAGCTGCTGGCCAGGAAGGCCCACAGAGGCAGTGAAGTCTGGTACTGTGTGGGAAAAGCCTGGCTGTCACAGGCCCTGAGGCCTACCTGCTTCCATGGTCATAGGTCCCTGGCCTTGGACAGAGGAACTCAAGCTTGGGCTTGGCAGAGATTTTCTTCTGCTGGGCAGACTTCCCATTGTTCCTCAGCAGAGCACTCAGAAGCACATCATCGAGGGAAATCTGAAAGAGACACAGTGATGGGGACAGAGCTGAGGCTTCTGGCCCAATCTCAGATACCCCTCTCTCCCCAGATCGGCCCTGGCTACCTCCTCACAGAGCATGTGAATGATCTCCCTCCTGTGGGACCAGGCTCCAGCCTCTCTGCCAGCCTCTGAAGGCTTCCTGCACATTGGACGCTGTTTTCTCCACATCTCATCTTTTTTATGCCACAACAGGCTCAACTTTTTCTTTCTGGGCCTCTACTTGGGTCCCTCCCATGGGCAGTCATGCCCTCTCCTCTCCTTCAGTCCTGTTTGGATCCCATTCTTCCTTCCCCAGGAAGCCTCCCAGCCCCTGGCCTTTGTTGATCACTCGTTTGAATTCCTATGGCTCACTTAGAACCCTTTCTCTGACCCGGGATCACACTCGGCTACTGGGTGGCAGGGGACAATGACAGGACAGTGAGCTCCCTCCAGGCATACCAGGAACTGTGGCTTGGATCAGAGGTCTGCAAGGAGGGCTGGGTGTGGTGGCTCATGCCTGTAATCCCAGCACTTTGGGAGGCTGAGGCAGGTGGATGACCTGAGGTCAGGAGTTCAAGACCAAGACCAGCCTGATCAATATGGTGAAACCTCATCTCCACTAAAAATACAAAGATTAGCTGGGCGTGGTGGTGTGTACCTGTAGTCCCAGCTACTCAGGTGGGAGGCTGAGACAGGAGAATTGCTTGAACCTGGGAGGCAGAGGTTGCAATGAGCCAAGATCAAGTCACTGCACTCCAGCCTGGGTGCAGTGGGAGACTGGGAGACTCCCTCTCAAAAAAAAAAAAAAAAAAAAAAAAAAGTCTGCAAGAGGGATCTGAGCAGGCTTGAGAGCTGGTGTCACAGCAAGCCAAGGTGACACGGATACACTGTTATTGGTGTCACAGGTCCAAGTAAGAGTACTTGTCTCAGCCTCCTGAGTTGCTGAGATTACAGGCATGAGCCACCAGGCCCGATACTTTAAGAGGCCGAGCACTTAATCCCAGCACTTGAAGCGGCTGAGGAGGGTGGATTGCTTGAGTTTAGGAGTTCTAGACCAGCCTGGCCAGCATGGCAAAATCTAGTCTCTACAAAAGAAACCACAAAAATTAGCTGGCTGCGGTGGCGCACACCTGTAATCCCAGCTATTTGGGAGGCTGAGATGGGAGGGCGGGAGGATTGCTTGAGCTTGGGAGATGGAGTTTACAGTGAGCCAAGATCATACCACTGCACTCCAGCCCGGGCAACAGAGTGAGACGCTGTCTCAAAAAAAAAAAAAAAAAAAAAAAAAAAAAAAAAAAATGGACCGTGGGTTGTATGATGCAGTGATGACTTGCAAGGCTTTGGGGGACTGACTGTTGAGCCACTTCCCCTCTCTGTGCCTCCTTTTCCTCATCTGAAAAATGGGGATAACAACACTCAACATACAGGTCCGAGAGATAACGCACATGAAAACCCTGACCAGCCCCCCGTTTCCTTTACCACGTCCTGAATGTCACTTCATCAGCGGCCTCTCCTGGGAGCCTCCCCAGGAGGTGTCACTCCGTCACCCAGGCTAGAGTGTAGTGGTGCAGTCCTAGCTCATTGCACCCTTGAACTCCTGGGTTCAGGGGATCCTCCCACTTCAGACTCCCAAGTAGCTGGGATTACAGACATTAGCCACCACATCCAGCCTGTTTGCAAATTTTGTTTTGTTTTGTTTTGTTTTTTTAATACAGAGAGTTTCACTCTTGTTGCCCAGGCTGGAGTGCAATAGCAGGATCTCAGTTCACCGCAACTTCCGCCTCCTGGGTTCAAGCGATTCTCCTGCCTCAGCCTCCCGAGTAGCTGGGATTACAGGCATGCGCCACCACGCCTGGCTGATTTTGTATTTTTAGTAGAGATGGGGTCTCCCCATATTGGTCAGGCTGGTCTTGAACTCCCGACCTCAGGCGATCCGCCCTCCTTGGTCTGCCAAAGTGCTGGGATTACAGGCATGAGCCACCGCGCCCGGCCCTTTTTTCTTAAGTTACGGGCTCACGCCATGTTGCCTAGGCTGTTCTTGAACTCCTGGGCTCCACCAATCCTCCCACCTCAGCTTCCCAAAATCCTGGGATTACAGGTGTGAGCCATGGGACCCAGCCTCTCTTCGGAAGTTTTCGTCATTCATTTGAGAGTTTACTTGTTTCATCTGCCACTAGCCTGTAACTGCATGAGGACAAAGACTTCTTTTGTTTGCCTATTACTCAGCATTTAGTGAGGCATCACAGAAAGCACTCAGCACACATTAACTAAATCAGACTGTTAGCTCTTCGGACAGGTTTCTTATCGTTAGAATAGTTTAAATCCCCGGATTTCCAGGGTAGTGCTGATTTTTCCAAACACTATTTTAAAGTGTTTGGGGAGTGGGAGGCAGAGCTTTGTCTTTCTTTTCAGATGGTTTCATTCTTTTCAGTAGGGACAAGGCACAGTTACACAATTGGCCCAGTTCAGCTGGTATTCATGGAGCTTCTGCTCTGTGTCAGGCACCTGCCAAGGACTGGTGGTCCCTGGAGGGGGACCCATGCACCTTACTCTGGAGGAGATCACTGAATGGGGTGGTGACAGAGTGGGCTCCTTCCTTGCCTTTGAACCCCACACTGCCTGGATGAGGACGGGCGTCCATCAATATCATGGAGTGATTTCTGTGGCCTCCTGGACCAGTCTTGTCTGGGGAGTAAAGATCCTACCTTAGAGGATGGAACAGCCCTCTCTGTTCTTCAGTCTCACGTCATTGACGTGGGAATAACAATACCTGGGCCGGCGCGGTGGCTCATGCCTGTAATCCCAGCACTTTGGGAGGCCGAGGTGGGCAGATCACATGAAGTCAGGAGTTTGAGACCAGCCTGGCCAACATGGTGAAACCCTGTCTTTACTAAAAATACAAAAATGAGCCGGGTGTGATGGTGGGTACCTGTAATCCCAGCTACTCGGGAGACCAAGGCAAAAGAATCGCTTGAACCTGGGAGGCAGGGGCTGCAGTGAGCCGAGATTGTGCCACTGCACTGCAGCCTGGGCGACAGAGCGAGACTCCGTACCCCTCTCCCGCCCCGAAAAACCTAATACCTGCTTGCTGCTCCCTCCGTATGGGGAGTTCAGCATTCATCTGGAAGGGAGCTCTTGAACACAGAATGGGCATATGGCATGGAAATGGGTCCTGACAGCCACTTCCTGCTCAGCCTTTTAGGATCCTGCAGCCTGGGTACACTGAAATGGTGCTGCTGTTCTTGAGGAGGTTTTTTGTTTTTGTTTTACATTATTGGGGTCTTGCTGTGTTGCCCAGGCTGGTCTTGAACTCCTGGGCTTAAGCGATCCTCCTGGGGAGGATTTTTACAAACCCAAGACCAGGAAACCCCAGGGAGAGAACCTCTGGCTTGGGTAGCATGAGTGCCCTACTTGAACCTGGCTGGAGCTGTGTGGCCTCAGGCAAAGCATGCAAGCTTCCCCCGTCTCATCTGTGAACGAGGTGCACTACAGGCGCCACAGGGCTGTGGGGAGAGTTGCAGGAGTCTGGCACAGAGTGGGTGCTCAGTAAGGCTTAGTTTCCTTTCCCCTCCTTCAGGAAGACCACAGTCACCACCTGCAATAAACTGAGAGACTCCTTCCTGCCGCAGGTGGAGCTGGGGGCTGGGCCCAAAGGCAGATGGAGACAGGGGAGCTGTACTCAGGCTGAAAGCCTCCCCAAAGTCTCTGCAGCTCCCTTCACCTGGTCAAGGACTTGGTCAGGTCAAGGCCAATAAGCCCCTGGGGGCAAAATAAAGACCATACGATGGGCCAGCCTAGGAGGAGGCAGAGTATTAGCAGCACATTTTATAAGACAGCATCAAATCATTAACTCTACAAATTTTTGAAAAACTTACTATGTGCCAGGCACTTTCCGGAGGACATGAGGCATCGGGTGAAAGGAAAAAGTTAGTCAACGGCAGCCGAGATGAGCACGCTGCCCAGAATATTGTGTTGTTTTTTTTTTCCAGTATCTCACTTGGGTCCCATTTCAGATACAGTGACCAAGTCCCTGAGAGGACAACCGTGTGATTCTGTTCATGTAGCCCATTCGTGCAGGACTGGGCCTGCCATCATGTGTATTTTGTGCTTCTGAAGATCATTTTTCAGCAGTGGGGGTAAGAGTGATGAATTTGTCCAGGCACCGTGGCTCATGCCTGTAATCCCAGCAATTTAGGAGGCTGAGACAGGAGGACTGCCTGAGGCCAGGAGTTCGAGACCAGCCTGGGCAACATAGTGAGACCCCCCCCCTCCCACCCCCACCCCCACCACCGCCTGCCATCTCTACAAAAATATAACGAATTAGCTGGGCATGGTGGTACATGCCTGTAGTCTCAGCTACTTGGGAGGCTAAGGCGGGAGGATCACTTGAGCCCAGTGGTTCAAGTCTATAGTTAGTCATAATTACGCAGCTGCACTCCAGCCTGGGTAACAGAATGAGACCCCAACTCAAAAAAAAAAAAAAAAAAGAATTTGGATTGAGTTAAAGGGAGACCTCTCCCTCTCTTCCAATTGAGAAATATCACGCTTTTGAGAGTGAGAGTGCACTGTAGGCTCTACAGCTGAAATGTCTTGAGAGATGGTAGCCCTCACGTTCCTGACTTTGGAGTCTGACTGCAGCGCAGAGAGGGGCCCAAAGTCACACAGCAAGTGCGCACTTGAGATGGGACTAGGACGGGCGTGAAGACAAGCTGCAGGGAAGAGCATAAGCTCCAAGAGGAGGTCAAAGGTGGAGCAGGTGAGTCTTGGTTCTTCTGGGACCCCCAGAAACCACCCCTCTTTACAGCCTCAGTAGAACCACTCCCCCTTCTCCTTGAGCTTGTTTTTTTCCCAACGGCAAATAAAGCCCAGTCCCAGTCTGGGCTGGGGAGACCATTCTTCCTCACCTGTCTCCAGGCCATCCAAGAACAAAAGCAAGCATACTTACTGGTTTGTCATCAAAGGCTTGGGAAGACAGCTCTGCTGAGACGCATGCTCTGGCTGGACAGGTTAGGGCTTTGGGGGCCCTTCTGGAAGTCTGCCAGTGTCCTTGGTCCTAGGACACCCAGAACTCTTTCAGCCTGGGAGGATCTTCAGGGAGACGCTAGGTGTTGGTTTGGGTAGCTCAGCATCTGTCTGCAGTCAGCAGTTTGTACACCAGGGATGGATCAGCTCCCCATGCTCCTTAGGGATTCTGGACTGGGGAACCCTCCCAAGCACAGCCAAGCCAGGGAGGGAAGGCCCAGGGCCCTTTGAGCTCTGTCACAGAGACACAGGCGTGGGGTCCTTGGAGCTCTAGCTCCGACTGCAGACTCTGTGGTTCTCACAACCACCCGTTTCCTCTGACGGCATCACAGACCATCGAGGAGCCACCTTCCCCGAGTTCCTGTTTCTAGGGGAGCAGCTGCTGCCTTGTCATGATCCTGGAGCAAAAGGTTTTTCTCTGGCTTTGTGGCTTGGTCTTGTCCAAGGAACACAGGACTGAGGAAAATGAGCAGGAGTTCCCATGCTGGCCTGACCATAATAATCACTCAGCGGGGTTTAATTGTAGCAATTTCTGGGATCTCCCAAACTTTCTAAATCCACGTCTCCAGATAGGGAGCCCAGGAATCTAAATTTTAAACCCTGCAGGAGATTCCCTTGACTGACGAGTGTGGGAAGCACTGCCTTCTCAACCTTTAATGTGTATAGGAATCACCTGGGGATCTTGTTACACTGCAGGCTCTGATTCAGAAGGTCTGGGGCGGAGTTCAGTATTTTGCATTTCTAATACGTTCCCAGGTGACCCCCATGTTGCCAGTCTGGGGACCACACTTTGAATAGCAATATCTGGACAGTGGTCTCCAAGTATGGTCCCTAGACCAGCAGCCTCAGCGGGAATTTGTTAGACATGCAAATTCTCAGGCCGCATCCCAGATTTATGGAATCATACTCTGGAGGTAGGCCCAGCAATCTGTTTTCATGCCTCCAGGTGATTCCGATGCATGCCCAGGCTTGATTTTCTTTTCTTTTCTTTTCTTTTTTTTTTTTTTTTACAGGGTCTTGCTTTGTCACCCAGGATAGAGTGCAGTGGCACAATCATAGCTTAGTGCAGCCTTGACCCAGGCTCAAGTAATCCTCCCTTCTCAGCCTTGAGTAGCTAGGACTACAGGTGTGCACCAGCACTCCTGGCTAATTTAAAATTTTTTTTGTACAGATGAGGTTTCACTGTGCTGCCCCGTCTGATCTCAAACTCCTGGCCTCAATTGTTCCTCCCACTTCCACCTCCCTAAGTGTTGGGATTACAAGCATGAGCCACAGTCCATGCCCAAGCTTGAGAATCACTGGTCTAGGATAGAATCTGACTCTGGCTGAATTGTCTTTGATCAGTGTGTTACCTTCAGTCCCACTCTTCATTAAGATTTAACCACACCCTCTCGCTGCTTCCCCATTAGGGAGATTAGTACTCCTGGAGACAAAGGGCCCACTGCACTGAAATGATTCCTGACTCCAGCTCAGCCCATGCAGCCCTTTCTGGGGCCTTGCCAGCTGCAGCACTCCTGCTCAGGTTCTCCTTTGATCCTAGGGAAGGCTGGTTTGATTTTTATCCTTGTAGGCACTTGGCATACAGAGCTGAAGGAGCCAGAGTGGAGGCACACTTCTGCAAGAGAGTTCTAATCAGGACGTTAGAATGGGTGACAGCCACTCAGGGATGTGGGCCTTGGCAGGGAGGGACTTGAGCTTGAGCCCACCTTTCCACTCCTGCTGCCATACAACTCTAATGCCCGTCTTCTTATGACAGGCACATCTTCAAAACAAGCCTCAAGGTGCAGTTCATGAATGGGGCAGGAAGTAGGGAATCTCTGGTCTCTTCTTAAAAGAATCCCACGGCATAACTCTCCTTTTCTACTTAGGGAGGCACCTAAGAATTACAAAATTTAAAATCCTAGGTCTATCCACTAAGAAATATGCACTGGTGTTCCTCCCTGGCTCCTGGCCAGAGCTGCTAAAACCCTTCTAATTTCCTCGGTGACAGAAGTGTTTTCTGTTCTAATGAGGCAACACTTGGTGGGCTCCTGGATGGGGACTGGTCACTAGAAAGACAAAGCCATCATTATGAGCTTGGAGCTTTCAGTCCCACCCTCATCCTCTGGAGTGGGGAGAAGAGCTGGAGATTGAGTTAATAATTGATAATGCTTATGTGATGAAGCTTCCATAAAAATCCCTAAAGTACGAGGTTCAGAGAGTTTCCAGGTTGGTGAACACATCCAACACACCAGAAGGGTGGCACACCCCAACTCCCTGGGACCCCTCCAGACCTTGCTCTATGTATTTTTTTTTTTTTTAAGACAGATTCTTGCTCTGTTGTCCAGACTGGAGTAGAGTGGCACAATTTAGGCTCACCGCATCCTCTGCCTCCCGGGTTCAAGCAATCCTCTTGCCCCAGCCTCCTGAGTAGCTGGGATTACAGGTGTGCACCACCACGCCCAGCTAATTTTTGTATTTTTAGTACAGACGGGGTTTCATCATGTTAGCCAGGCTGGTCTCGAACTCCTGACCTCAGGTGATCCACCCGCCTTGGCTTCCCAAAGTGCTGGGATTACAGGCTTGAGCCACTGTGTCCAGCCTCCTACATACTTCTTTATCTGGCCATTTACCTGTATCCTTTATCGTATCCTTGTTTTTTTTTGTTGTTTTTTTTTTTTGAGACAGAGTCTTGCTCTGTCACCCAGGCTGGAGTGCAGTGGCACAATCTCGGCTCACTGCAAGCTCCACCTCCCGGGTTCATACCATTCTCCTGCCTCAGCCTCCTGAGTAGCTGGGACTACAGGCACCCGCCACCACGCCCGGCTAACTTTTTGTATTTTTAGTAGAGACGGGGTTTCACCGTGTTAGCCAGGATGGTCTCAATCTCCTGACCTCGTGATCCACCCACCTCGGCCTCCCAAAGTTCTGGGATTACAGGCGTGAGCCACCATGCCTGGCTTTTTTTTTTTTTTTTTGAGACACAGTCTCGCTCTGTAGCCCAGGCTAGAGTGCAGTGGTGTGATCTTGGCTCACTGCAACCTCCACCTCCTGGGTTCAAGTGATTCTCCTGCCTCAGCCTTCCAAGTAGCTGGGATTACAGGCACATACCACCATGCCTGGCTAATTTTTGTATTTTTAGTAGAAACAGGGTTTCACCATGTTGGCCAGGCTGGTCTTTAACTCCTGACCTCAGGTGATCCGCCCACCTTGGCCTCCCAGAGTGTTGGGATTACAGGCGTGAGCCACTGCACTCGGTCTGAAATTATTCTTGATGGGTACAAATATAGCCATTTCTGGAGAAACACAAGCTGGTCTCTTAGAAGACAAGTGGTTGCAGATTATTAAATGAGAGGTGGAACCCAGCAATCCCACACAGGTGGTGGAGCTGTGACATGGACCACCTTCTCAAGACCTCAGCTTCTCCTCCTCCATCACAAACAACACTGTCAGGCTTCTCACGATTTTTGGCTTGAGGGAAATACAGACACATCAGATAGAATTCTGCATAATTCCCTGGGATTTGATCCTGGCTGGACTTATTGGCTGCATGACCTTGGGCAAATGATTTATCATCAGTCTTCATTTCCTCCTATAAATGGACAGTGTCGCTTGGTGGATAAGCAATCACATGTGAAAACAGCAACACAGAACCAGCATACAGCAACTCAGTCCTGCCCTGAACCCCAGTGAATGGCTTGAAAGAAATAACACCAGCAATCAGGTAACAATGAGACATATGCAGCTTTATTTAATAATCTGTAAAAAGTCATACTCTGGCAGAGTGATGCATTCCTTATCTCAGCAGAAAGCAAACAGTGTGTCTGAAAAGCCCCTTCCCAAGATTTGGAACTGTGTAACCCTGAGCTTACATCTCAATGCTCTCAAGAGCTGGGCTCTTGCTATGTGGTAGTTGGTCTCCACAATTCTCTCACCCTCCAGCAATACTCTCTGTCTGGCTGTGACTCCCTCACCTAACAGTAGACATGAGGCTGAAAACAACTTTACCTGGACAGGGCTGCCCCTACAGATTGGCCCTTTCTCTCCTACAAAAGGGAGTTCATAGGATTAACAATCTTTCTAATGGCTGGGAGCAATGACTCATGCCTGTAATCCCAACAATTTGGGAGGCTGAGGCAGGTGGATCACCTGAGGTCAGGAGTTTGAGACCAGCCTGGCCAACATGGTGAAACTCCATCTCTACTAAAAATACATAACTTAGCTGGGTATGGTGGCAGGTGCCTGTAGTCTCAGCTACTCGGGAGGCTGAGGCAGGAGGATCGCTTGAACCCAGGGGGCAGAGGTTGCAGTGAGCCAAGTTTGTGCCATTGCACTCCAGCCTGGGTGACAGCGAGACTCTGTCTCAAAAAAAAAAAAAAAAAAGACTCTGAGAAATGGGTTCTGTATCAATTTAATTTGGCTTCCATTACATCTACTGAAATCAAGGCTATACTTATTAAACATGATACTGTGTTAATGGCTGTTCCTCTCCCCACCCATTTCTCCACCATCTACATGCTTTTTAGGCCAAACCTCTCCCCTTTCTGGGAACTGAGGAATGGAGACACACTCTCTGTCACAGACCTAAGAGGCACTTCTTGTGGATATGTGGATGTCTGGTATCAGATACTGCAGCGACAGCAGTTTTGCTCTTCAGAGCAGAGGCCTGGCATTTTGTTTCCACCTTCCTGTGCTAAGAGAGTCCAGTAACTAAACCACATTCACTCCTTGGAAAAAACTCTATGTTGTATCAGAACCTCACTGATGGTTCATGGGCTTCCAGCAGAATATATTCCTCCCTTTTATTTATAGAAGAGTATACAGAAATTCATTTGGACAGAAGGAGCCTCTCTATGTAACAGGCACCCTTCTACTACTGGTCACAATCAATCAATGGTCCAGACGGCAATTATGATTTTCCACATTCCTCGAAGCTGCTCTCTCCTGAAATCACTTTGCAAATTTTGTTGACCAATTTGCAAACAAAAGAGAATGCAGTGGCCTACCCAACCTAGAAATCTGTTCTGCCTAATTCCCTTAAAAACACCATTGAGAATGCAAAATAAGTCCCTTTTTTGTTTTTTGCAGAAGCACTACAAGAAAGCGTGTCTAAAACCACAGAACTATGCACACACAAACACAGACACGTGTGCTTGCACACACAGAGTCGGGATCAAAGAATCTTATCCGATACATAGTTGGGGGAGCACGGGAAAAAGCTGGCAAGAGAGGATATGGAGAGATCTGATCAGCTAAAGATGCTGGAATGTTACAGTATGGCATGGAAGTGGTTCTTGGGCTATACAAAAAAGGGGGTGGGCAGGCAGAGAGAATGATAAATCCAGGCTACTAGAGAGAGGTTCAGTGGCCATGCATGAGTTAAAGATAGTAGAGGCCAGTTTACTGGATGAAATGTTATATTATGGAGTGGTCATTTGAAGGATGGACTTGCAATGGTCCAGGGGAGGAGCATCTGCTTAGCAGGACACCTCCATGGTCTGGTGTCTGTCCAGGACATCAGGGGACTCACAGGATTCTTGAGTTCCATCTGACTGATTGCTGGTGACAGACCGGCTGAAGGGACTTTCTCCAGAGCCGAGGCTACTCGAGGTTGAGTGGGTTCGTGATCGGGCGAGCCGAGTCATGCTGGCAGATGGTACTGTAACAGAGAACCAAGGGGACTAGAAGATGAAGCCCCGGTTAAGCCCAGCTAACCTAGGAGTCTCATCAAAGGCTTTATGTTTAGCTTTTCCAACTCATTTACAATGACACCCAGGACAAGATATAGCCATCCCCACTTTGTATTATTTGCTCTAGGTGAGTGGTGATATGTGAGGCCACTTTAATCCTTTAGATCTGGTTGGAATCTCAGCTGATTGCAGTCACCGCAGAACAAGGGGAAACCCTAAATCCAGAGTATAGCCTCTTAGCTATGCCCACACCATTCAGACAGTGACAGAATGGAGGCTTTGGGAACCCAAACAGGTAACCAAAACCTACAGTGCATGCAAGACTAAACCAAAAGAAAAGAAAGACACACACACAAGTATGAAGGTGTTTCACAAACACAGTGCAAGCCCGATACAACGAGACTACCATCCGTGTCCACAGGCTACCTTGCTACCAGGGAGGAGATCTGTAGGATGGTGCAGGTGAAGGGGAGGGCAGATTGGCTTGGAGCTGACCTCAACACAGGGATGAGGTACAGGTTGCCAGGGACAGAGAAGTAGGTGTTTAACTCAGACTCCTGTTCTGCCACTGCTTGACTCTAAGGTCCTTCCAGCTTGGCTGGGACTGGGCCTTACCTGGCATAGCCTCCCTGCCTATCATCCTGGGCAGCAGCCACTCCCCTAGCTGTCATTTCAATGCTGGGGTCAAAAGGTGCTATCATCTGCAGAGTTCTCTGGGCACAGGCTCTGACCCTCCTATTTAGAGCCAAGGCTGCCCTTGGATTCCTGTGTCTGGAGGTTAATTCAAGGATCAGTAGGTGGTGGTGGAAGATGGGCCCTGCCTATCAAGTTTCAGCTGCTGCTGTGACCCTGGATTTAGGATGACAAGAGGAGGCCTGCCCCTTACAACCAGATCCTTTCCTCCTCCTGGGGGACCAGGGCTGGACCTGTAGGCTAAATCTCTTGGGGCGTACTGAGCCACGTTCTATCGGGCTCTCACTGCACAGGAAGACCGCGGACATGCTGCAGGCAGCCAGTGCAGCCAGGAGAGACTGGAAGGCGGGGCAGGGCCAGCACAGAGGAAGGTACCTGACTCGGTGCTCAGGTGACTGAGCTGCACATACGGGACTGGAAGCAGGATGGACACAGGAAAAGGCAGGTTAGTGACCCCAGAGTGCCAAGTGGCAACCTCAGCTGCCTGGTAGACACTGACAGAATACTCTAAGCCAGGGATAAAATTTTATTTTAAGGTCCCAGAGAGGAGGTGAGGCTGACAGATACTTCAATAACATCTCAAATGTTACTTTCCTCAACTAGACAAAGGCAATTGTTTTCCCCTCTGCTATAAACAGTCATCTTGCTTTGGATCAGAAGTGGGCTGGAAGATCAGCTATTTCATAGGAAAAGGATAAGAATGGACTAGGAGAGGGGCTCCTGCTCCTCCCAGTGAGCCACAGGGCTGTGGGTGTGGGCTCGGTTGGTAGCGGCTCACAGGCAAGGATGACACAGCCACTTGAGACAAGACATACATGGTCTGCCTGGCAGGTACAGGGCTGCACCCAGGGCCCAGCTGCCCAGAGCAGCTGACCAGGCAGCTCGCCAATGACCATTATCCACACTAATACCAAAGACAGGAGAAAAATCACCCTACTGGGTAAAGAGCTCTGTACCTGGGTGAAAGAGTTTTTCTAAAAACTCCAAGAAAGGAGCAAGTGTAGATAATTCTGTGACCATGAGAAAGCTCAGGGGTCTTACAATACAAGAGACCAGGACAATGGCATATGATATGGACACACCCTTGGACTTGCTCTAAAACACTCTCCAAGTTCGTCCCGTGGGGTGGAGGAGACTTTACCAAGGATACTGCCCTTTTCTCCTGGAGTCTCCATTTCATTTCTCTAGGTCAGGAGTTATTAACCAGCTGAGTTTAAATGCAAATCATAATTTCAGATTCACACCTAGGACAGCCTAAGCTGCAGGGGTTCAAAATGTGGGCTCTGGAGTCAGACTGTCAGGGTTTGAATCATGGCCCTGCAGCTGAATTTTTACCCTTGGCAATGTGCTTAGTCTCTTTGAGCCTCAGTTTCTTCTTCTATAAATTGGCACTAATAACAGAATGACTTCTTAGATTAAGAATATATAGGTTGGGCACGGTAGCTCACGCATGTAATCCCAGCACTTTGGGAGGCCAAGGCAGGCAGATCACGAGGTCAAGAGATCAAGACCAACCTGGCCAACATGGTCAATCTCCGTCTCTCCTAAAAATACAAAAATTATTCAGGTGTGGTGGCACGTGCCTGTAGTCCCAGCTACTTGGGAGGCTGAGGCAGAAGAATCGCTTGAACCCAGGAGACGGAGGTTGCAGTGAGCTGAGATCGCACCACTGCACTCCAGCCTGGCAACAGAGTGAGACTCTGTCTCAAAAAAAAAAAAAAAAAAAAAAAAAAGAATAGTGCCTGACGAAAGTAAGTGCTGAGTGTTAGCTTATAAATACGGACAAATGAATGTTCCATAAACATTTCAGTTTCTACTTTGCTTAAGGCTGGCTGCCACAGAGGTTATATCTCAAGAACTGTGGGCTCCCAGATGTGAAACTGGCCCCCAATATTCCTAAATCGTTGCTAGATAGAAAGTTGTGTACTACTCACTGTAGCCCATTCCCTGCAAAAAGTACTTGAAGGCCTCGGTGAGCTTCCCAGGCTGGGGGGATAAAACAAGAGGGCATTAATCTTTGCATAGACAGAGAAGCAGAATTAAATGGGTGTTTAAAAAAAATTCTCCTTACCTGAACTACCTGGGGCAGTCCCCCACAGTCTGCCATCTAGAAAAGGAAAAATATGCAAGTCAGCTGGGACTTACCCTTAAAGAGAATTGCTCTGAACACCCCAAGTCCTTTCAAACAGAACAAGATCGAATTCTAGGTTTTAATGTTTAACTGCAAGTTTGCATCTCAATGCACCTACATACAAACATTTATAACCTTGGATGAAAATCTGAAATAATTATTACATACTTATTTATCAATAAGACTGAAGCCCTGACTTTCAGGCCCATGGTGGGAATTTTCTGTTGAGGTGATAGTGAAGTTAACCACTACTCTCAACCATGAAAACCACCTGAAGAAGGTTCCTTTCAGAGCCCTCGAACAGTGTGACCCTAACTTCTCTGTGCATCAAGCTTTCCAAGTCCCATTTCAACTCTACATTATCTTTCCTCCATGAGTAAGGGCACTCTGCCATCAGGAGCTGATACTGATTCAGCCGGCTTGCTCAGTCAGCCACTTTCCTCTAATAGCTGGGTTTGGTAATGCTGCTTTTCACTTCATAAACATTTACAGCTGGTTATTCTCACGTGTGCAAGGATTTCTAGGGTATGGCTTCATTAGCGTGCCCTGGAATTACCTGAAGGACTTGTTAAAACTCAGATTCTTGGATTCCTATCCCAGAGATTCTGATTTGATAGGTTTGGGGTATGGTTCGAGATAGTGCATTTCTGGCCGGGCGTGGTGGCTCACACCTGTAATCCCAGCACTTTGGGAGGCCGAGGTGGGGGGGATCACCTGAGGTCAGGAGTTCCAGACCAGCCTGGTCAGCATGGTGAAACTCCATCTCTACTAAAAATACAAAAATTAGCCGGGCGTGGTGGCACACACCTGTAGTCCCAGCTACTCTGGAGGCTGACACAGAAGAATCACTTGAACTCATGAGGCGGAGGTTGCATTGAGCCAAGATCATGCCACTGTACTCCAACCTGGGCGACAGAGAGTCGGTCTCCAGGAAAAAAAAAAAAAAAAAAAAAAAAAGGAACGTACATTTCTAATAAGATCTCAGGTGATTTGAATCTACTGTCCACAGAAAAGCGTTTTTAGGGCATGTTGGCCATAGGCCTGCTCTCTTTCTTCCAGCTGTTACACACTCTGGACTCAGATGGTATTCTTCAGGCTGACTGGCGTTTTTAAAAAAGGAACATGAACCCCATGGTTTCAATTCACTGGCATTAAAACTTATTATGAAGGGGGACTACTACTGAGGAGAATGCCACAAAAGACACAGACGTTTGAGATTAACAAGGGAGAGGCCCCTGAAAATTCTAAGCATAAGATTATAAACAAACATTTAACAAATATACAAAAAACCAAACCAGTACAGACTGTATTTCCATGAAGTTTAGGAGCTGAAACCTGATTAGAACACAGAACAGTTCCCATATGCAGAGAGAATACTGGGAGAAACTATTTCCAAGATGGGTACCTATCAAATGGTTTGAGAATCAGTTCAATCTGCCATAGGAGTTATCCACGCTATTCTATGGTGTTGTAGATGGGCATTTTTGCGAAAAATAACTATGTCTATGGTTACTGTAGGGCTTAGTTTTATGCTTTTGTATATTGATTCAAACCTGAAGTGAGAAACTAATCTGAAACTACAAACTTAAAAAAAAATTTTTTTTGAGATAAAGTCTCACTCTCGTTGCCCAGGCTGGAGTGCAATGGTGCAATCTTGGCTCACTGCAACCTCCACCTCCCAGGTTCAAGCGATTCTCCTGCCTCAGTCTCTGGAGTAGCTGGGATTACAGGTGCCCGGCATCATGCCTGGCTAATTTTTGTATTTTTAGTAGACATGAGGTTTCATCATGTTGGGCAGGCTGGTCTTGAACTCCTGGCCTCAGCCTCCCAAAGTGCTGGGCCACCATGCCCAGCCCCTCCCCAAAATTTTTAGACCAGCCCATCAATTGCCTGGAGGGCAGAACATTTTGAATGTGGTCACCTCAGAGCATTAACTTCACATTAGATTTCTAGGAACTACAGGCTGTTTCTGGTAACAGCACTTCCCTTTCAAACACACTTCAAAGGGAAAAGGAAAATGGCAGAGGTCTTTCAGACTGAAAATGTAGCAGTAAGCAACATACGATCGGCATTGAAATCTACAGTAGTCCAAGTTCTCAAGTTCAAACTAGAAGGTCAGCTACCTCAACACTTTACTAGAGGCTCTAGGAAAAGCTAAGTTGAAACAATGACAGGCAGAAACTCTTGCCTCGGTTATACTCAAAAGGGGAGACATTTGATACTAACTCTAGATATTTAGCATAAGAGTTAGTCTGTATTTGCCCTAAGAGAAAGAAAATGCATCCACCCTCATCATGAGAATTGTTACTAAAAGCTTCCTTACCAATACAGCAGGATTTTGCATATACAGAATTTACATCCATTATCTTAATTCTCACAATATTAAATCATGTTGACGAAGTTTTTTTTTTTTTTTTTTTTTTAGAGACAGGGTTTCACTCTGTCACCTAGGCTGGAGTGCAGCGTCAGGAGCACAAATCCTCGAATTCCTGGGCTCAAGGAATCCTCTCGCCTCAGCTTCCTGAGTAGCTGGGGCTACAGATGCGCACCACCAAGCCCAGCTAATTTTCTTATTGTTTTTGTAGAGACAGAGTCTCACTATGTTGCCCAGACTGCTCTCGAACTCCTGGCCTCCCACCTCAGCCTTCCAAAGCACTGGGATTATAGGTGTGAGCCACTGCACCCAGCCAAAGTTTTTAGTTACATTGGAAAGGCTATGTCATAAAGTTGAGGAAAACAGATACAGGGTTGTAAATACTCTTTGACAGGGTCTCATTCTGTCACCCAGGCTGGTCTCAGACTCCTGGACTCAAGCGATCCGCCCACCTCAGCCTCCCAAAGTGTTGGGATTATAGGTGTGAGCCACCGTGCCCAGCCCGTCTCTAATTTTAATGATGTAAAAATGTATAGGAAAAAGACAGCAGTATTTTACCGGAGGTTTGGGTGGTAGGATTACAAATAATTTAAATTTATTTTATTCCATATGCTTTCCTCTTTTTTTGCAGTGTTTTACAATGAGAACATATTGAGGAAAAAAGCTTTATTTTATTTATTTGTTTATTTATTTTTGAGATGGAGTCTTGCTCTGTCGCCCAGGCTAGAGTGCAGTGGTGTAGTCTCAGCTCACTGCAACCTCCGCCTCCCGGGTTCAAGTGATTCTCCTGCCTCAGCCTCCCAGGTAGCTGGGACTACAGGCGTGGGCCACCATGCCCAGTTAATTTTTGTATTTTTAGTAGAGACGGGGTTTCACCATATTGGCTAGGCTGGTCTCATTCCTGACCTCGTGATCCAACTGCCTTAGCCTCCCGAAGTGCTGAGATTACAGGTGTGAGCCACCGCACCTGGCCAAAAGGATTATTTTAAAAAGAGAATGAAGGCTGGCTGCGGTGGCTCACACCTGTAATCCCAGCACTTTGGGAGGCCAAGGTGGGTGGATCACGAGGACAGGAGATCGAGACCACCCTGGCTAACACGGTGAAACCCCGTCTCTACTAAAAATACGAAAAATTAGCCGGGCGTGGTGGCACGTGCCTGTAGTCCCAGCTACTCAGGAGGCTGACGCAGGAGAATTGCTTGAACCCGGGAGGTGGAGGCTGCAGTGAGCCGAGATCGCGCCACTGCACTCCAGCCAGGGCAACACAGCGGGACTCTGTCTCAAAGAAAAAGAAGAGAATGAGATAACCAAAGAGAGGGAAGCTTTGCTCCTTTCTGAGCAATTATTCCAGAAAACATGATTAATCTGAAGCACATATAAGGGTTGGAAGTGAGGGAAGAAGGCACATTACCTTTAGCAAAGTTGTATTTATAGGGTTCAGGCGGGAATTGCATTCGACCTAAAATTTAAAAAAAGAGAAGAAAATAATTTTATGAGTTGCTAGGAAAAAAAACGAAATAGCTCGGTATGAGAATCATCTTGCAAGATCAACAGCTCAGTTTGGAGAAGGCTGAGCCAGCCAAAGAGATTACCAAAATACATAGTGGGAGATATATTTATATGATATACTTTGATATTTCTGAGCAGATCTAAAAATTTCACTTATCTAATTTTCTGAATCTGTTACGTGTCTTTAAAAAACTACAAGCTGAATCTAAGTCTTCCTACTGACTAGCTATATAACATGAAAGTAGGTTACCTTACTTCTTTGAGAAATGGACTGGACCGTGGGTCCTCTCCTGCTGGGATCTTTTAATGGCTTCTGAGTACAACTGGTTCTAATGACTAAGCCCTGGGCACCTCCCTTGTCTCACTTTTCACCTCTTTCCTTAGTGGGTTTGCCATTCTTTATATCCTCACTCTTTTCTATCTCAAGGTCTTTGGCTATCCAGTCCAAAGTTGAACTCTTCTCATTTTTCTCTCATGGAGTCATTTAATTAAGAATCACAGCCCTGTGCATTTCACATGTCTGATATCCTGCACCCTTGTGTTCATGAAGGCAGGGATCTCAAAGAAAATGTTTTGGGGAGACAATCTGTTGGTGCCATACTATTTTAGGGCTATTTTGATCAACTGGATTTCTCCGTTTATATGTTTGCTAAGAACACACATACAAAACCTGTGCTTAGAATCTGGATCCAGCAGGGTGAAACATGTAATACAAAGCAAAATGAAACCACTGCAAACACTTCACAACTGAGCTGAGTGAACACAGAAAGGAGTGGGATTTCTACAGATAGATAAAGGGAAAAGGTGAGTGTTTGAGGACTTCCAGAATCAAGGCGAAAGCATAAGCAAAGCCCCAGGGGTGGAACGGAATGGCTACCGAGCCAAGTGTGAGGTGAGGTAGACTGAAGGTGAGGCTGGGGCACAGGCTGGAGCTGACTGTGGAAGGCAGGATGCCACAGAAGGTGTCTGAAGTGACAGGATCTAAGCTGTTTTTAGGAGAGCAGTGGCCTACATGATAGACTGCAAGTGGCAGCAAGCAGTGGTTAAAATTACCTAGGCAAGACCCAGTAATCCAGATGAACTTTTAGTCTGGGGATTGCGGGTAGGCAGGTATACAAAACTCTTCTAAAATCAGGGATAATATAAAAGTCAGGATCACCAAATCGGAGTTTTGATTTGCTCTATACAAAGGACAATGCAGGCAGTGACAAACAAATGTACCCGTTCACTACAGAATGCGCATTAACTCTAAAAGGTAGAATTTAAAAACTGGATCCCTAACTGCTAGGCACAGTGCTCAGAACATAGTAGATAGACTATAAATATTTTCTGGAAGAGTGAACTCTCAAATCTGGATTTAACATAATAAATCATGCTTTCCTTGGTTCACTACTTTGCAATTTCAACAACATTATAAGAAGTCTTGATACCTAGTAGAACAACCACAATCACTGTTTTTTTTTGTTTCTTTCTTTCTTTTTTTTTTTTGAGATGGAGTCTTGTTCTGTCTCCCAGGCTGGGGTACAGTGGCACGATCTCAGCTCACTGAAACCTCCGCTTCCTGGGTTCTAGCAGTTCTCTCGCCAAGTAGCTGGGATTACAGGTGCATGCCATCACACCCAGCTCGTTTTTGTATTTTTAGTAGAGACAGGGTTTCGCCATGTTGGCCAGGCTGGAACTCCTGACCTCAGGTGATCCACCCATCTCGGCCTCCCAAAGTGCTGGGATTACGAGCGTGAGCCACAACCACTGGTTTTTGACATCTACTTTCTCCTCGGCTGCCTGAATCTTACTCATTTTCATATTCTTCATAGCACTGAGTAAATAGGAGATGCTCAAATTATGATGTTGAATGAATGAGTAAGCAAGAATAGTTACTGACAATGACTAGAATTTGTAGAGTTTCTTCTTGCTCTTCCATGCATGGATATTCCTCTTAATCCCTACACACTTGTGGGATAAAATGCTCTGGCAGGGGAACTAGGTTTGACTGTGTATGAAAGAGCATCTACTTGTGGTATAGACAGGGCTCCAGAATTCTCATAAACACTGAAGATGTGGAAATCAGAAAGAGGGAGAGGCCTTATCTATATGGCCAAATTATTACAGTCTTGAAAAATAACTGCAAAGGTTGCTTTAAGTCCACACAATTTAAAAAAGGCAAATGACTAGATCCAAGATGAACAGAAATACTAAGCATTGTAGAGAAATTCTGATTAGGAATATTTTCTAAAAATATTTTCCTGTATTAAGTATATATGTTCATTTAAAAATGTTTTTGACAGTTTGGCAGCATGTATCTCCACCTTTTTAGCCAGAAAACACTGACCTTTATAAAGTTCCTTCTTGATAAATTGGGGTCACCACTATAACCTTTTTACCTCTGGGGAATGTTTTTTGAGTAAGGGGAACTGAGGGTTATTGGCCTCTATGTGCAAGTCATGCCATGTATTTTACAACCGACACATAGTGTTTTACAGGGCAGTTCAGGGAGATGCGAATGTTATCCTTTCACATCTGCATATTCTCACCCTACAAACATTTCCCCACTCCACAAACCTTCTCAACTATGTTTGCACCTCTGATTATTTGTTAGACTTCCTTTCCAAAAAGCTTTACTCCATAATGTTTTGCTCTATTTAGGGCAGCCAAAGAAATCAAGTAATTTCACAGAGATATTTAGTTAAGTTATATATGCTGTAGGAAACACATAATTAGACATATGAAGAACTATCAACTTCATTTGTAATCAAATAAATGCAAATTAAAACAGTGAGATACTATTTTTAACCAATCGAATTAACTACTAATAAAAAAAAAGATTCAATGCTAGACGGTGTGCAGTGAAACAGGCATGCTTATACAGTGCTGGTGGCAATATACTGGTATATCCTTTCTGGAAAGGAACCTGGCAAAATGTATTAAAGACTTTGTAAAGATGTATAATTTTGGACACATTAATTCCACTTCTGGAAATCCATCCCAAGGAAATAATCAAAGATTAACAGATTTCCTAAGGATGTTCAACAGTAACATTATTTTTATTTTTATTTATTTTTTTGAGACAGAGTCAGAGTCTTTCTCTGTCTTGCCCAGGCTGGAGTGCAGTGGCGCAATCTTGGCTCACTGCAGTCTCTGCCTCCCAGGTTTGAGCAATTCTCCTGTCTCAGCCTCCCAAGTAGCTGGGAATGCAGGTGCGTGCCACTACACCCGGCTAATTTTTAGTAGAGATGGGGTTTCACCATGTTGGCCAGGCTGGTCTTGAACTCCTGACCTCAGGTGATCCACCCACCTCAGCCTCCCAAAGTGCTGGGACTATAGGCATGAGCCACCATACCTGGCCAACAGTAACATTATTAATAATGCAAAATCAGAATTAATATGAGAGCAAAGTTAAATAAATAGTGGTAAACCTACAGACATACTGATTCTATAATGGAAAAATGCTATCAATAGTGTTAAGTCAGGTGCCCAAATCTTGTATATTTAATATAATCAGGTCTACATAAGGCAAAAAATAATACTCTGTCTTTAGGTAATGGGATCATGATTTTCCCCTCATCCTTCTATTTTTAAATTTTTTTCATAGTTTCTACAATGAGCATATATCATTTTTATCCATGTGCTACGTCCTTCAGAAGGAGGCAGAGGTGGCCTTCCAGCCTGCTGGATTTATGGTGATAATCTATTCCAGATTAAAGGCTGAGGCTGTCAGAAATCTGACAATAAGTAAATGGTGTTTAGTTGTACTACTTGCCACAAAGTGAACTACACAACACAAAGCAATCAAGAAAAAAACTGATCCCATCTAATGAAATCTAAGGATAAATTAATTTTCCAAAGTGTATGACAAAGAGCAAACCCTGATATGTGCAATCAGAAAGAACAAAAACTAGTATTTACCGACTGTTTCTAGTGTGTCAGCAGTGTAATACATACTTTTTTTTTGAGGCACGGTCTCACTCTGTCACCTAGGCTGGAGTGCAGTGGCACAATCATGGCTCACTGCAGCCTTGACCTCCTGAGCTCAAGCAATCCTCCTACCTCAGCCTCCAGAGTAGCTGGGACTACAGGCTGTCACCATGCCAGCTAATTAAAAAAATATATATTGTAGAGTTAGGGTCCCACTGTGTTGCCCAGGCTGGTCTCAAACTCCTGGGCTCAAGCAATCCTCCTGCCTCAGCCTCTCAAAAAGTTTTGGGAATACAGGCATGAGCCACTGCACCTGGCCTACACATTATATTTTGATCTCATTCATCTTCACAGCATGAGGACATACTTACCACAGCCTCAACTGCAGGCGAATTGTCCCCTACCACCAGTAAAGTAGAACACCTAGGTAGGCAAAGTAAGAGGTGTCACTCAGCAAATAGGCACATAAATTCCACTGAACACCAAATTAGTCTATGAAAGTCTATGAACACCAAATTAGTCTATATTTGGCACGTCAGCTGAGGAAACTGAGGAACTTACTTTAATGTTTTTGATTTGTTATCATTTTGGCCCAGTATGGGTCTTTCGATCTCCAGGTCTCTGCGCCTAGAAAAACAAAGCAGAAGCAATGCCCTTTTTGGGTAAAGCCATAGCAACTCAGGTTATTTTCTGGTCATAAACACCAAAATTTATCAAGGAATGTGAAACTATCTTTCCTTCACACCTGAGAAGGGAAGAGGCCCTATGACTTGGTTCTTGAGTCGCCATTTCAGTGGCATCCTGAGTGGTATGGAGCAGGAAGGAAGCTCTTGGCTCAACCCTGAAGGACTCTTTGGGATGCTACAAGGAGACAGCCTCAACACCCAACAGCAACACCACTGAAACTCTCAAGTCCTAAGTGTTTAATTAATGTATTTTTTTGAGACACAGTCTCAGTCTGTCACCCAGGCTGGAGTGCAGTGGCACGATCTCAGCTCACTGCAACCTCCGCCTCCCGGGTTCAAGCGATTCTCCTGCCTCAGCCTCCCAAGTAGCTGAGATTACAGGCGCCCGCCACTACACCCGGCTAATTTTTGTATTTTTGTAGAGATGGGGTTTCACTATGTTGGCCAGGCTGGTCTTGAACTCCTGACCTCATGATCCGCCCACCTCGGCCTCCCAAACTGCTGGGATTATAGGCATGAGCCACCACTCCCAGTCCTAAGTGTTTAATTTACAGGAATAAATTCCTTAAGAGAATGACTTACACGTTGAGGAGCGGGGAGGGGTGTTTTCCTTGTAACTGAGTTTAGCACAGGGCTTAATCTTTCTGATTTCAACTAAAAATAGGGAGGCTCTGTTATATAGAGGAAAGAGCTAGAGAGACAAGGTTCAAAATCTGGCTTTACTCCTTACTGGCTGTATAATTTTGGGTAAGTTACAGCTGATCCATTTCCTCAATCTTTGTCCATGTTTCTAGAAAGCCAGAAGGGGCTCACATTTTCACCTCGGAGAAGCTGGTCCCAAGATTAGATACAGTCCTCTCTCCTTCTCCCACCCTCCTCTTTTTAGACCTGTTTACATTTAAGTGAAGAAACAGGAAAAAACTATACCCATTGTAGGAATTCAAGAAGAGCTGCAGGTTGTCTTGGTTGATGTCTTGGGCAATATGCATTCTGTAGGTTTGGATCAGGTCCAGGTTGGCCTGTAACTCTTCCTAGAACAATTCAAAGAAGACATGGGTAAGCTTCTGAGCTCCAGAATAAGTCCATCTTGTTTGGTTTGCATTTTCATTACCACAAGACAAATCGTGCGGCTCATGATGGGAACTGGGGCAGAGCCTGGGGACTACTGATGTACTGGTAGGCTGAATGGCTGATTATTTGCATCAGACTGGTTCAGTGCTATATTCTGTGTCAGATGAGGGCAGCAAAAGACCTATTACGGATTCAAGTACTAGCTGTGGAACTTAGGTCACCTCATCACTCTGAACGCTGATTTCTTTGTGTGTTTTTTTAATGTTCTGCCATTCTTCACAAAAACGGAGATATTGTAAAATGAAGACAATAACCAGCTATCTGACAAGGCTGTTTTAAAGATTAAGTAAGAAAAGTTATATAAACATATAAACCATAAAGTGTAAAACAAATGGAATGTAACATTTCTTTTCTTTTTGTATAAGATGGAGTCTTGTTCAGTCACCCAGGCTGAGCAATGGCGCAGTCTCAGCTCACTGCAACCTCCACCTCCCGGGTTCAAGCAATTCTCCTGCCTCAGCCTCCTGAATAGCTGGGATTAGAGATATGCACCACCATGCTCAGCTAATTTTTTTGTATTTTTAGTAGAGACGGGGTCTCACCATGTTGGCCATGCTGGTCTTGAACTCTTGACCTCAAGTGATCTGCTGCACCTGGCTACATTTCTTTTAATAACCATAAATCTTTAATAACCATAAATCTATAGCTTCACTGATATAATCAGCATATTACCTATCTATATATACCATTTAATATTACACATTGTATAATTATATATTCCATTGCATTTATGACACTTTATTGATTTAGTAATTCATTATTTATTTTAATCTTTTAAATTTTATTTTAGAGATGGGGACTCACTACGCTGCTCAGGCTGGAGTGCAGTGGCTGTTCACAGGCACTATCATAATGTACTGCAGCTTGGAACTCCTGGGCTCAAGATCCTCCTGCCTCAGCCTCCTGGGGAGCTGAGACAATAGGCACACTCAACTGTGCCTGGCTCATTTATTTTAATCTTATTACCAATACTTTTAAAGGTATCAAATACGAGAGAAACAAAATGGTCTATACAGTGAAAAGTCTCCCTCTCCACCACCCACTGTTTAATGGTCACTCTGTTGCTGGCCTTCTCAGATGTCATCAGAGCTAGCTGCCAGATTCTTGAGTACATAAGCATACCTGTAAATACGTGTGTGCATACACACAACATCATTAAGCAGTTTTAAGCATAAAGAAATTGCATTGGAGGAAAGAAATATATCAGGGATAATTAAGAAGTCCGTTAATCCAGGGCAATGTGTAAAGTTCACCACCAAGACTTGTTAGAGAAATAGAGACATGGAAAAAATTTCTTCACATTTTCACAACCATGTGGATGAAATGAACCCAGAATACAGCTGGAAATTGACAAGCGTCTACCTGAAACTGAAGGGTACGCGAATCACTACTAGAAAACTTTGTGAGAGCCCCAGTCTCATTCTAAAGGTATTATAATAAGAAAAGTGAATACCAAATGACAGGCCAGGTGTGGTGGCTCATGCCTGTAATCCCAGCACTTTAGGAGGCTGAGGCAGGAGGATCTCTTGAGGCCAGGAGTTTGAGACCAGCGTGGGTTAACATAGTGAGACCCCCATCTCTACAAAAAAATTTAAACTAGCTTAGTGTGGTGGTACGTGCCTGTAGTACTAGCTACTCAGGAGGCTGAAGGAGGAGGATGGCTTGAGCCCAGGAGGTCGAGGCTGCAGCGAACTAAGATGGCACCACTGCACTCCAGCCTGGACAACAGAGCAAGACCCTGTCTCAACAAACAAACAAATAAACAGACTCCCATCTTTTTAAAAACACAAATTATAGTCCTCTAGATATTGTTCTACACTTGCTTTCCCTTGTAAAGTATGGTAGAGATCATTCCTTATCCGGATATATAGAGCTATCTCATTTATTTACACTACCCGTCTTCCCACATCCTTGCTAGTACAAATGTATGTTTAATTTTTTTCTCTTATTGGTGAAGTTGAACATTATTCATGTTTAAAAACCATGTTTGTTTCCATTTCAAATTAATACAAGCATTAACTTGCTTACATGTTTTAAAATTTATTTTTAATTTTTATTATCTTTTTGACTGGTCAAGAGCAGTAGTGAGAAAGGGGAAAGAGTGGAACAGGGAATTCAATCTGTAACTAACTGTGAACAATCAATTCAGATAATTCCCTACCTTCAGACCAGCCTGGATGCTTAAATTTTAAATGAACTCTTCAGTCTTATGACAATCCACTATGACCTCATATGTTTTAAATTAAACATATATTTTTTATATATATGTACATACATAGTTATATATATATATACAGATATATATAGAGATAAATTGTATATATAGCGAGAGAAATATATATATATGTAACTATATATATAGTGAGGATGTTCTTGCTTTTCAGAAATTATTAAATACTGGCCTTAGCTTTCCCCTCAGAGGCCTATATGAAGTAGTATTTCTTTTTGCTATGTTGCCCAGGCTGGTCTCGAATTATGGGCTCAAGTGATCCTCCCATCACAGCCTCCCAAGTAGCTGGGACCACAGGCATGGCTACTAAGCCCGTCTGATTTTTGAATTTTTTTTTTTTTTTTGAGACAGAGTTTCACTCTTGTTGCCCATGCTGGAGTGCAATGGCGTGATCTCGGCTCAACGCAACCTTCACCTCCTGGGTTCAAGAAATTCTCTTGCCTCAGCCTCCCGAGTAGCTGGGATTACAGGCATGTGCCACCACACCCGGCTAATTTTGTATTTTTTTTTTTTTTTTTCTGAGATGGAGTCTTGCTCTGTCGCCCAGAGCTGGGGTGCAATGGTGCGATCTCAGCTCACTGCAACCTCTGCCTCCTGGGTTCAAGCAATTCTCCTGCCTCAACCTTCCAAGTAGCTGGTACTACAGGCGCGTGCCACCACACGTGGCTAATTTTTTTTGTATTTTTAGTAGAGACAGGGTTTCACCATGTTGGCCAGGCTGGTCTTGAACTCCTGACCTCGTGATCCACCTGCCTCGGCCTCCCAAAGTGCTGGGATTACAGGCATGAGCCACCGTGCCCAGCCTAATTTTGTATTTTTAGTAGAGACAGGGTTTCTCCGTGTTGGTCAGGCTGGACTCGAACTCCCAACCTTAGGTGATCCACCTGCCTTGGCCTCCTAAAGTGCTGGGATTACAGGCGTGAGCCATGGCGCGCGGCCGATTTTTGAATTTTTATAAAGACAGGGTCCCACTATGGGGGACCTGCCTCAGCCTCCCGGGTAGCTGGGACTACAGGCATACACCACCACATCCCGCTAATTTTTGTATTTTTAGTAGAGACAGAGTTTCACCATGTTGGCCATGCTGGTCTCAAACACCTGACCTCAAGTGATCTGCTCACCTCGGCCTCCCAAAGTGCTGGGATTACAGATGTAGAGCCACTGCGCCCGACCCCTAATTTGTAGTATATTAATACAATGAACTGCTGCTACACAGTAATAAAAAAGAATGAACTACTGACACATGGAATGACATGGATGAATCTCAAGATAGTATGTTAAGCAAAAGAAGCCAGACTCAGAGAAGTACACACTCTGTCATTCCATTTATATGAAGTTTAAGAACAGTTAAAATTAATCTATGGAGGTAACAGAATAGTGAAAATCTTGTTTGGGGTGGGGAATTATTGAGTGGGAAAGGATAATGAGGAAACCTTTGTGGGGTGATGAAAATGTTTTGTGTTCTGGGTGGTAGTTACATGAAACTATATACATCAGTAAATGGTCACTGAGGTGCACTTAGGATGTGTGCATTACACTATGTATAAGTATTACCTCAATTAAAGAGAGGGCAAGATGGAGGCAAAACTCAAAGGAGTCAGCTGGAAGAATTAAAGTGGTTGCCACTAAAAAGCAGAATATGGGGTAGGTGACAGATTCTTTGTAATAAGCCCTGTAGAACTTCTCTACTCTAAAATATATGTGAATTTGTAACTTTGATAAAAATATGATGAAATAAAAGACTGTGGATTTTGGACTTGGCCTGACCTGGATTCAAATGTCAGCTCCACACTTACCATCTGGATAGTGGTGGCAAGTTATGTTGCCTCTCTGGTCTTTGGTTTCCCTATCTTAAAATCAGACTAATAGAACCATGTAAAAAACAACTTGGTTTGCACATCTAAAGTCTTATAAATAATCAGTACTCGATAAATGCTAGTTTTCTTCCCATCTGCCATTTTCCTTCAGATAACATTTAAAATTAAGCAGATTACAATTGAGCACCCACTCTCGTCTCCCCATTCTAGACACCTCACAGCTCTCTGACCTCACTGCTCATTTACTCCATCACTCCTTTGTCAGTCACCCAACTCACTTTTCCCTTTGAAGAAGACCAGGTTCCCCCTCACCTACCAATTAAGCTCCCTCCCCTACCCAGCAATTACGTACATGATAACTGCCACTTTCTGTGAAGACTTGTTTCCTCACCAGTTGAAAAACATGGGGCTTGAACAAGATAATCTCTAAGCTTCTTTTAGCACTATTATTTCAAGGTTTTTCCCCCTGAAATTTCTATTTCTGTGAAGCCTTTCCCAGACCTCCTAATGGCTCTAAAGATGTTTGGGGAGGCACGTGATGTCAAACATTAACAGATGGCATTCTACTTACAGGGACAGGTAGCAGGAGATGCTGTCTTCTCTCATAGCTCCACATGTCAACAGCTATGTGGCAATGAGTTAAAGATTCACCTTTGCAGGGCCACATGCCTTTCAGACTACATTGGAACTGTTACTTGCTAGGATCAGGTAAATTCTAAGGCAGCCCTTCTTTCCTAAGGTAAAATAAGAATTTGCATGCAAGCCAATAAACACAGCTCTTCTGGGTGGAACAGGTACTTACCTGCCCAAAGTGATGAGCCAAAATAATGTCCACAACATTGGTTGTCAGGCCAGAGAGCTGAAAAGATAAAAACTCTGTGTTAAGAATGTAAGCATATGCAAAAATTTACCAAGCTGCCCAATTAAAATGAGTGCACTTTATTATATATGTTATCTCTTTAAAAACAAATGAAAAACCCTTGGCCGGGTGCGATGGCTCACACCTATAATCCCAGGACTTTGGGAGGCTGAGGCGGGCAGATCACGAGGTCAGGAGATTGAGACCATCCTGGCTAACACGGTGAAACCCTGTCTCTACTAAAAATACAAAAAATTAGCCAGGTGTGGTGGCAGGTACCTGTAGTCCCTGCTACTCGGGAGGTTGAGGCAGGAGAATGGCATGAACCTGGGAGGCAGAGCTTGCAGTGAGCCGAGATTGCGCCACTGCACTCCAGCCTGGGCGACACAGTGAGACTCCGTCTCACACACAAAAAAAAACAAACAAAAAAGAAAAACCCCACAATTCAGTGTTATACATTTCATGAGATGGTGGTTTCAAAGAAACATAGAGACGAGAAACAAGTCAGAAAAACTAAGTCTCCTTTGCAGGGTAATAATAAAGCCTGCTATGAAACAGGGGACTGGAAGGACACTGTCAATTCCTTCTTTGAAAGCCTGAGACCTAGACCTCACAGCTGTTTGCTACTTTATTCCTGTCTGTATTTCTGTATTTACACTGGATTTATGGCGGATAAGGACTAACTTAACAATCACTCCCATGACTTCCAAGAGACAAAAACAATTTTTTTCCTCTTTCTTCCAGTTTTTGCTATCTTCATTTCAGGGAGTGGGAGGAAATGAGTTGTTTACAGAATGTTCTTGAGTTTTAAACATTTTTCTCCTAATTTTTCCCATTTCAAAATGATGCATCTCACAGTCTAATAAATGCAGCAATCTGTGTAAATCTGCACACTGTAGTCTATTTTCAGAAAAATTTCCAACTCAAATTATGTTGCTGATTCCTGTTCAGCCTTCTTCCTTGGTTTTATGCTGAACCTGTACTGCTGATCAGGGATGAAGTACTGAATTGGGGGTAAAAATGGAGAAGAGGCACTGAGGGAGACAGACATGGCTATGCCTGGAGTAGGATCATATAGTTCCAGAAAGACTGAGGAAGAAAGAAGTCCTGAAATCTTCACATAGGTTATCAGTGATGCACAGGTTATGAACTATAGAAAAGTAGGCTGGGCATGGTGGCTCACGCCCGTAATCCCAGCACTTTGGGAGGCCGAGGCCAGCGGATCACCTGAGGTCAGAAGTTTGAGACCAGGCTGACCAACATGGTGAAACCCCGTCTCTACTAAAAATATACAAATTAGCCAGGCGTGGTGGTGCGCACCTGTAGTCCCACCTACTCGAAAGGCTGAGGCAGGAGAATCACTTGAACCCAGGAGGTGGAGGTTGCAGTGAGCAGAGATCATGCCACTGCACTCCACCCTGGGCAACAGAGCAAGATTCCGTCTCAAAAAAAAAAAAATGTACCCACATATTAAGAAAGAATTAGGACACGATTGATTGACAGGGTCTCTCTCTGTCACCCAGGCTGGAGTGCAGTGGCACCATCATAGCTCACTGCAGCCTTGACCTCCCAGGCTCAAGCGATTTTCCGGCCTCAGCCACCCAAGTAGCTGGGACTACAGGTGTGCACCACCACGCCAGGCTAATTTTTTAAATTTTTGTAGAGACGAGGTCTCACTATGTTGCCCAGGGTAGTCTTGAACTCCTGAGCTCAAGCAATCCTCCTGCCTCACCCTCCCAAAGTGCTGGCATTACCAGTGTGAAACACTGCGCCCAGCCGGGACATATTTTAAATAAGCCAGGCTGTGAGAAGGAATTTCCATAGCATCTGGCAATAGCACTGTTAATGTGTTTTAGCTAAGAAATACCTCATTTCTCCAAAATGTAAACATAGGAAGAGATGGATAAATGATTTAGAATCTAGTTTGCTGATGACTAGAATATTTTAAGTTTTAATAAAAATATGCTTATCACAAGAAATTACAAAAAAACAGAATACAAAAGACATCATTTGTTTGTTTTCTTTTTTTTTGAGACAGGGTCTCGTTCTCTTGTTCTATCACCCAGGCTGGAGTGAAGTGGTGCAATCCAGGGTCACTGCAACCTCCACCTCCCAGGTTCAAGCGATTCTTCAACCTCAGCTCCTGAGTAGCTGGGAACACAGGCGTGCACCACCATACCTGGCTACATTTCTGTATTTTTAGTAGAGATGGGTTTCACCATGTTGGCCAGGTGGCCAGGCCGGTCTTGAACTCCTGACCTCAAGTGATCCGCCCACTTTAATGAATATTCTGGGTTTACAATTTACTAGCAGTGTAATTTTAAGTAAATAATGTCTCTGTAGGATAGTAATGATACCAATGGATTGTCCTGAGGCTGAAAAGTTAAGTATATCTAAAACATTTGGCCGGGCGCAGTAGCTCACACCTGTAATCCCAGCACTTTGGGAGGCCAAGACGGGTGGATCATGAGGTCAGGAGTTCAAGACCAGCCTGACCAACATGGTGAAACCCTGTCTCTACTAAAAATACAAAAATTAGCTGCGCGTGGTGGCACATTATCTGTAATCCCAGCTACTCAGGAGGCTGAGGCAGGAGAATCACTTGAACCTGAGAGATAGAGGTTGCAGTGAGCCGAGATCACGCCACTGCACACTCCAGCCTGGGCAACAAGAGTGAAACTCCGTCTCAAAAACAAAAAAACATTTAAGAACAGTGCCTGGTACACAGTAAGCACTACATAGGTGTTACATTTTTTAAAAATTTATTATCCATCTCTTTAAATCTTTTTTTTTCTTTTTTGAGATGGAGTCTCACTCTATCACCCAGGCTGGAGTGCAGTGGTGCGATCTTGACTCACTGCAAACTTTGCCTCCCAGGTTCAAGTGATTCTCCTCCTACCTCAGCCTCCCCAGTAGCTGGGATTACAGGCGTGTGCCACCACACCTGGCTAATTTTTGTATTTTTAGTAGAGACGGGGTTTCTCCACGTTGGTCAGGCTGGTCTCGAACTTCTGACCTCAGGTGATCCACCCACCTCGACCTCCCAAAGTGCTGGGATTACAGGTGTGAGCCACCACGCCCAACCCTCTTTAAATCTTTTTAAGGATCACAAACTACCTTTCAAAAAAGTTCCTAGATATCGACTTATTGAATCTCATGGTTTGAGTATCAATAAAGCTTTTTTTTTTTTTTTTAAGACAAGGTCTCTCTCTGTCACCCAGGCAGGACTGTAGTAGCATGATCATGGCTCACTGCAACCTTGAACACCTGGGCTCAAGCAATCCTTTCCCTTCAGCCTCCCGAGTAGCTGGGACTACAAGCGTGTACCACCTTTTAAATTTTTGTTGACACAAAGTCTTGTTCTGTTGACCAGGCTGGTCTTAAACTCCTGGCCTCAAGCAATCCTCCTGTCTTGGCCTCCCAAAGTGCTAGGACTACAGGCATGAGCCACCATGCCCAGCCAGATATTTTTTTTTTTTTTTTTTGAGACAGGGTCTCTGTCACCTAGTCTGGAGTCCAGTGGTGTGATCATGGCTCACTACAGCCTCGACCTCTGGGTTCAAGTATTCTTCCCACCTCAGCTTACCGAGTAGCTGGAACCACAGACGCGTGCCACCACAACTGGCTTTTTTTTTTTTTTTTTTTTTTTGAGACAGTCTCGTCTGTTGCCCAGGCTAGAGTGCAGTGGCATGATCTTGACTCACTACAACCTCCACCTCCCAGGTTCAAGCGATTCTCTTGCCTTAGCTTCCCAAGTAGCTGGGATTACAGACATGTGCCACCAGGCCCGGGTAATTTTTGTATTTTTAGTAGAGACGGGGTTTTGCCATGTTGGCCAGGCTGGTCTTGAACTCCTGACCTCAGATGATCCATCTGCCTCTGCCTCCCAAAGTGCGGAGATTACAGGCATGAGCCACCTCACCTGGCCCGCAACGGGCTACTTTTTAAGTTTTTTTTTTTGGGGGGGGGGGGGATGGAGTTTTGCTCTTGTTGCCCAGGCTGGAGTGCAATGGCGCAATCTCGACTCACTGCAACCTCCACCTCCCGGGTTCAAGTGATTCTCCTGCCTCAGCCTCCCGAGTAGCTGGGATTATAGGCATGTGCCACCATGCCTGGCACATTTTGTATTTTTAGTAGAGATGGGGTTTCTCCATGTTGGTCAGGCTTGTCTCGAACTCCCGACTTCAGGTGATATGCCCACCTCGGCCTCCCAAAGTGCTGGGATTACAGGTGTAAGCTACTGCACCTGGCCTACTTTTAAATTTTTTTGTAGAGATGGGGTCTCACTATGTTGCCCAGGCTGGTCTCAAACTCGTGGGCTCAAGCAATCCTCCTGCCTCAGCCTCTCAAAGTGCTGAGATTACAGAGGTTTATAAACCACCGTGCCCAGCCAATAAGGACTCTTGATACATTTGACAAGTTGGGTGGTGGTATTTTGGAGACTTTGTCCTGCAATGGTGTATTAGAACATTTATGGCAATGTAAAAGTACTGAGAAGTAAGCATTTGTTTAAAATGAGATTAACGGCTGGGCGCGGTGGCTCACGCCTGTAATCCCAGCACTTTGGGAGGCTGAGGCGGGCGGATCACGAGGTCAGGAGATCGAGACCATCCTGGCTAACACAGTGAAACCCCGTCTCTACTATAAATACAAAAAATTAGCCGGGTTTGGTGGCGGGCGCCTGTAGTCCCAGCTACTTGGGAGGCTGAGGCGGGAGAATGGCGTGAACCCGGGAGGCGGAGCTTGCAGTGAGCCGAGATCGCGCCACTGCACTCCAGCCTGGGCGACACAGCGAGATCCGTCTCAAAATAAATAAATAAATAAATACATAAATAAATAATAAAATGAGATTAACAGATTAGGCATCTTTTAGCAGGAAATAAAACCTTAATTTTCTCTCTGGAAATCAGTGATTTATTATAAAATACCATAGTTTTAGATTAAAATAACATACACATAACATTTGTACTTCATCAAGAAAATGGCTCAAAACTTTTTCTAACCTAAAAACAGTGTTTTTGTTTGTTTTTTTGTTTTGTTTTGTTTTTTTGAGACGGAGTTTTGCTCGTCACCCAAGCTGGAGTGCAATGGCGCGATCTCGGCTCACTGCAACCTCTGCCTCCTGGGTTCAAGCAATTCTCCTGCCTCAGCCTCCCGAGTAGCTGGGATTACAGGCATACACCACCAGGCCTGGCTAATGTTTTTATTTTTAGTAGAAACGGGGTTTCGCCATGTTGGCCAGACTGGTCTTGAACTCCTGACCTCAGGTGATCCACTCACCTCGGCCTCCCAAAGTGCTGGGATAATGGGCGTGAGCCACGTGCCTGGCCTAACGGTGAATTATTTTTAGCATAGGTGAGTTGAATGCAAGTGATGGCAGTGGCTGCTGCCATCACGCTGTGTGGCTGGGGCTGCACACGCCATGGAGCTGGCGGAAGCCCCGCCCCTTCTGGGTTGGGACCAGAGCCGCAGACCCAGGCCTCCTGCTCTATGGAGCAAGCAGGATCCACGCCCTCCTGGGCAGGGCTACAGCCGCCCAAACTGCAGCTGTGGATCTCAGCCTTCGTGTGCTCTTGGGGGAACTGGGAACAGGCAGGATTTGCCTTCCCAGGTACAGCTGCAGCCGCTGCGCCTGTGGCTGCAGACCTGGGCCTCTGGCTCTGGGAAGCTAGCAGGAGCCGGGGACAAGTGGGAGCCGGGCCCCTTCCCAGCTGGCGGGCTGGGAGCTCCCAGGTGCAGCTGCAGCCGCCCTCCCAGGCGTAGGACCAGGGCATCTCTGCAGCCTGCACCCTTGGGCGCCCCAGGAAGGGCCCCTCCAAGCCCGGGGGCCATGAATGGAGTGGGACGCAGGCAGAGTCCTGGGCGGAAGGGGGCAGGGTTCCCAGTAAGGCCCCACCCTCCGGCCAGGGAGGCCCTGAAGGCTACCGGCTGGATTGCCAGTCGCCCAGACCAGTCAGGACTTGTGGCACCTCTTCCCGGCCTGCCCATGGCCGCCCATGGACCAATCAGCATGCACTTCCTCCCTTCTGAGGTCCATAAAAGCCTTGGGCTCAGCCAGCCCAGGGTAGAGGATGGCCAGAGGACAAAGAAGGTAGAGACACTGGACAACCAGCTGCAGAGAGGAATACACTCTCCACTGAGCACTTCAGGGACAACCTGCTGGCAGAGAAGGGCTACTCTCTCTGCTGAGAGCTTCAGAGACCTGCAGAGAAGTTGGAATGACTCGCCTGTGGAAAGGAACCACCTTCTCCAGGGCCTCCTGTCTGCAAAGAGCTGAACACTCAACTGGACGACCTGCCTACAGAGAGGAGCTACCCATTCCTCTGAGCTGCTCTAACACTAAATAAAACTCTTCTTCACCCTTCACTTGTCTGTGTACCTCACTCTTCCTGGATGCAGGACAGGAACTCAGGCAAAGGTGCTGTGGCCACAGAAGTTTCTGGCTAGACAAATCAACACCCCAGAGATCCCATAACACAAGGGATATAATTTTTTCCTTATTCCCACTTTTTTGTTTTAAAAAAATGTCCTCTCCCAACAGAATCACCCATTTTTTACTCTGGTTTGGGACTGGGACTGGGAGTGCTTATATTTGTAAAGTCATTAGCATTCCCTTTAGTTTCCTATCTCCTTGAATGGATTTTAGAGGTTAAATTCATTCCTTTTTGAGTTAGCAAACACCAGCAATCCACATGTCGTTGGAAGGAGTAGAACAGATAAAGTGCTGGGGTTCACTGTGGAGTGATTCATTCATTTCATTCAGTAAGAAAAAGAAAATGCAAACTATAGACTAGGAGAAGCTATTTGAGATACATGTACCCAGGACGCACATACAGAATATTTTTTAAAGTGGGGAGGGGAATGAGGGTGAGGGCAAAAGACTTGAACAAACACTTCACAAGAGGATATTCAAGAAAAGACGCTTGACATCACTGCCCCTTAGGGAGATGCAAATTAAAACCCAGGATTGGCCGGGTGCAGTAGCTCACACCTGTAATCCCAGCACTTCGGGAGGCTGAGGCGGGTGGATCACGAGGTCAGGAGTTCAAGACCAGCCTGGCCAAGATGGTGAAACACCGTCTTTACTAAAAATACAAAAATGAGCCAGGCATGGTGGCAGGCACCTGTGATCCCAGCTACTCAGGAGGCTGAGGCTGAGAGTTGCTTAAACCTGGGAGGCGGAGGCTGCAGTGAGCCAAGATCATGCCACTGCACTCCAGCCTAGGCGACAAGAGTGAGACTCCGTCTCAAACAAACAACAACAACGGGATTATCTATCTATAAGCATAGCTTAACATTTAAAAGATGATGTAATTAAAAATTCTTATGTTAATGACTAAAGCTATTTTGGTAATGGAAAACATAAAAACAAACTAATATCACAAATAAAACTGCTTGTCTTTTACTAAAATTAAAAGTACTTATAATATCAAATGTTGGTGATGTGGAGCAACTGAAACTTTCACACACTGCTGTTGTGTAAATGGTTAAATACTTTGAAGACATTTTCATTTACTTTATTTATTTTTTTTTTTTGAGACGAGTCTCGCTCTGTTGCCCAGGCTGGTGTGCAGTGGCACGATCTTGGCTCACCTCCACCTCCACCTCCTGGGTTCAAGCAATTCTCCTGCCTCAGCCTCCTGAGTAGCTGGTATTACAGATGTGTACCATCATGCCCCACACCCCAGCTAATTTTCGTATTTTTAGTAGAGACAAGGTTTTGCCACGTTGGCCTGGCTAGTCTTGAACTCCTGACCTCAGGTGATCCTCCCACCTCAGCCTCCCAAAGTGTTGGCATTACAGGCGTGAGCTACCATGCCTGGCCTTGGTCAAATACTTTGGAAAACTGTTTGATTATATCTACTAAAGCTAAATATACAAATGCCCTATGACACAGCAATTTCACTCCTAGGTATAAACCCAAGAGAAATAAATGTGTATGTCTACTGAAAGACATACGGAATATGCACAGCAGCTTTACTCATAAGATCCAAATAACAGAAACAACTCGTTCTGTGTATTCACACAATAGGTTACTAAAGAACCGTTTAGAACTCCTGTTAAATTGCAATTTTTTTTTTTTTTTGAGACAGAGTTTCACTCTTGTCACCCAGGCTGGAGCGCAATGGTGTGATCTCAGCTCACTGGAATCTCCACCTCCCAGGTTCAAGTGATTATCCTGTCTCAGCCCCCCGAGTAGCTGGGATTACAGGCACCCACCACCACGCCCAGCTAATTTTTGTATTTTTAGTAGAGACGGAGTTTCACCATGTTGGCCAGGCTGGTCTTGAACTCCTGACCTCAGGTGATCTGCCCACCTTGACCTCCCAAAGTGCTGGAATTACAGGCGTGAGCCACCACACCTGGCCAAATTGTAATTTATTTATTTATTTATTTATCTATTTATTTATTTATTTTTATTTTTTTCAGATGGAGTTTTGCTCTTGTTGCCCAGACTGGAGTGCAATGGCACGATCTTAGCTCACTGCAACCTCTGCCTCCCAGGTTCAAGTGATTCTCCTGCCTCAGCCTCCCGAGTAGCTGGGATTACAGGCATGCACCACCACACCCGACTAATTTTGTATTTTTAGTAGAGATGGGGTTTCTCCATGTTGGTCAGGCTGGTCTCGAACTCCCGACCTCAGGTGATCTTCCCGCCTCCGCCTCCCAAAGTGCTGGGATTACAGGCATGAGCCACCGTGCCCAGCCCAAACTGTAATTTAGAACTACTGCTACACACAACTTGGATGAGTTTCACAGACACCGTGATGAAAGAAAAGAAACCAGACAGGCTGGGTGCGGTGGCTCACGCCTGTAATCCCAGCACTTTGGGAGGCCGAGGCGGGTGGATCACAAGGTCAGGAGTTCAAGACCAGCCTGGTCAAGATGGTGAAACCCCGTCTCTCCTAAAAATACAAAAAAATTAGCTGGGCGTGGTGGTGGGCACCTGTAATCCCAGCCACTCGGGAGGCTGAGGCAGAGAATTGCTTGAACCGGGAGGTGGAGGTTGCAGTGAGCCAAGATCGTGCCACTGCACTCCAGCCTGGGCAACAGAGCGAGACTCATCTCAAAAAAAAAAAAAAAAAAAGAAACCAGACAGAGAAGAATACATTTTCATCTGGGCACGGTGACTCACGCCTATAATCCCAGCACTCTGGGAGGCCAAGGCGGGCGAATCATGAGGTCAGGAGTTTGAGACCAGCCTGGCCAATACGGTGAAACCCCGTCTCTACTAAAAATACAAAAATTAGCCAGGCGCGGTGGCACACACCTGTAGTCCCAGCTACTCGGGAGGCTGAGGCAGAAGAATCGCTTGAACCAGGAGGCAGAGGTTGCAGTGAGCCGAGATCGCACCACTGCACTCCAGCCTGGGCAACAGAGTGAGACTCCATCTCAAAAAAAAAAAAAAAAAAAATACAGTTTCTATGATTCCAATTTAACAGATAAAACTGTTTAAAAACAGATAAAACTTATCTCTGGTAACAACAGTCAGAACAGGTAATTTCTGGGAAGGAGAGGAAGTATCAATTAGGAAAAGATACAACGGAATCCCCTAGTGAGCTGGGAACATTCTATATCTTGATTGGATGGTGATTTTATATGTAAACATTCTTCAAGCTATATACTTAACATTTTTACCCTTAACTTTATATATACCTCAATGAAAAACTGGTAAGCTGTTTTGAGATGGGCCAAGATAAGCCGATGGACACCTTCATGTGGTACTTACTTTGGAAGCTGCCCAGTCAATCCAGCCTTTAGCGCAAGGGTCAACATTAATGAGCACAAGGCCTTCCACAAGCTCTGGATGGTTGAGCTGAAAGATGAGGCAAAGACAATAGTATGAAAGCTACACTCCCACAGTTCTTCTGAACAGTTGGAACATGGTTGATCAATTCTTACTTACATGCCTTAATGCCTCACATTTGAGAGTAAGACTACAAAGAGGGAGAACATGTGGAAAAATAGCTCTTGAAATCTGACTTAGCATCTGGAAACCAGTTTCTGGTTTTACTATCAAATTACTTATTTTACTATCAAATTATCTTGTCTTGCAAAGATCTATATGCAGTTGTTCAATTCATGGTGGATCTTCCTCATTGGGAAAGTGCCCTCGGCACAAGCAGCTGCTCCACGCTCATATATCTTTGTTCTCAACAGAGGCTTCTGAAGTTTTTTTTTCTGAAACCATCTGAACAGTCTGTATCATCCTCAGAAGACTCTCCTATCACTGAGGACGTATTAAAAAAAAATAATGATAATAATGTCTGGCCGGGCACGGTGGCTCATGCCTGTAATCTCAGCACTTTGGGAGGCTGAGGAGGGTGGATCACGAGGTCAGGAGTTAGAGACCAGCCTGACCAACATGGCGAAACCCCATGTCTACTAAAAATACAAAAATTAGCTGGGTGTGGTAGCGGGCACCTGTAATCCCAGCTACTCAGGAGGCTGAGGCAGGAGAATCACTTAAACCCAGGAGGCGGAGGTTGCAGTGAGCCGAGATTGCACCACTGCACTCCAGCCTGGGCGACACAGCAAGACTTCATCTCAAAAAAAAAAAAAAAAAAAAAAAATTTTTTATAATAGGAGCTCTAGCTCTCTAGCTTATTTAATTTAATTTAATTTTTTTTTTGAGACAGAGTTTCGCTCTTGTTGCCCAGGCTGGTGCAGTGATGCTATCTCGGCTCACTACAATCTCGGCCTCTAGGATTCATGCAATTCTCCTGCCTCAGCCTCCTGAGTAGCTGGGATTACAGGCACCTACCACCACGCCCAGCTAATTTTTGTATTTTTAGTGGAGACGGGGTTTCACCATGTTGGCCAGGCTGGTCTTGAACTCCTGACCTCAGGTGATCCACCCGTGTCGGCCTCCCAAAGTGCTAGGATCACAGGCATGAGCCACCGTGCCTGGTCCCTGGCTTACTTTTTTTCTCTGACTACAGTGATTATATTCATGATAGAAAATTTGATAAGCAGAGAAATTATAAAAAGCAGAAAATAAAATTTCACATTATCTTACCACATATCAATCCATTAATATTTTTTGGTACATTTTCTTCCAGTCCTTTCCTATGGCTATGACAAACTTTATGTCAATCTATATTCTAACTTTTTGGTTAACATTATAATGTATGCAAACCATGTATCATTATAAAGCTTTTCGTAAACTTAATTTTAATGGCCGTACAAAATTCCATTATAAGCAGCATCTAGGACTTGCTTTTTGTTGATGATATACTGTCCCCATTTGTGATTTTTCAGGTATTGTTAAGTACAAAGCTAGGCTTTATACAACCTGTATCTAAAGCTGACAGAAGTTACAGAAAAACTGACATAAGGCCCAGAATACTGCCTGGTCATTTAACACAGCAGTAATAGCTGTGACCCAGGCACTGCCTCAAGGATGTTGAGGCTAATCCTCTACATACTTACTGCAAATCTGCTGAGGATGTAAGCTCCAGCTCCAACTCCAATTCCAATGATGCTTTTCAGGCTGTGAATGGGACATAACGACAACTGACAGAGTCAACTTCATTTGCAGGCAGCATTGCATAATTGAAAGCATACAACCTGGGTTGAAATCCTGGCTCTGATATTTATTAGATGTGAGAATTTGGGCAAGCGTTTTTTTTTCTTTCCCCTAACTTTCTGAGCCTCAGTTCCTTATTTATAAAACAAGGATCTCAGCTGGGCGCAGTGGCTTACGCCTATAATCCTAGCACTTTGGGAGGCCGAGGCAGGTGGATCACGAGGTCGGCGGATCACGAGGTCAGCAGATCAAGACCATCCTGGCCAACATGGTGAAACCCCGTCTCTACTAAAATACAAAAATTTAGCCGGGCATGGTGGCGTGCACCTGTTAAAAAAAAAAAAAAGGCCGGGCACGGTGGCTCACGCCTGTAATCCCAGCACTTTGGGAGGCCGAGGCGAGCGGATCACAAAGTCAGGAGATCGAGACCATCCTGGCTAACACGGTGAAACCCCGTCGCTACTAAAAATACAAAAAAAATTAACCAGACGTGGTGGCGGGCACCTGTAGTCCCAGCTGCTTGGGAGGCTGAGGCAGGAGAATGGCGTGAACCCGGGAGGTGGAGCTTGCAGTGAGCCGAGAATGCGCCACTGCACTCCAGCCTAGGTGACAGAGTGAGACTCCGTCTCAAAAAAAAACAAAAAACAAAACCAAAAAAAACAAGGATCCCACCAACTACTTTCAAGTTGGTTTTAATGGTTAAATAAAATATAACTGAGACCGGGGGCAGTGGCTCACGCCTATGATCCCAGGACTTTTAGAGGCCAAGGCAGGTGGATCATTGAAGGTCAGGAGTTCGAGATGAGCCTGGCCAACATGATGAAACCCCATCTCTACTAAAAATACAAAAAAAATTAGCCAGGCTTGGTGGCCTGTGCCTGTAATCCCAGCTAAATGGGAAGCTGAGGCAGGAAAATCGTTTGAACCCGGGAGGCAGAGGTTGCAGTGAGCTGCGATCACACCACTACACTCTAGCCTGGGTGATGGAGTGAAACTCCATCTCAAAACAAATAAATAAATAAATAAATATATGTATATATATGTATATGTATATATATGTATATGTATATGTATATGTATATGTATATGTATATGTATATGTATATATACATATATATATACACACACACATATATGTACACACACACACACACACATATAAAAATATATATAACTGAAACCTGGGAGTTATCCTTGGTAGCTGTCAGTATCCAACCCATCAGCAAGTCAGTGGAGTCTATTTCCAGAATATATCCATCTACCTACTACTACCTACTTCAATCAACCCCCAACAGCAGCATCCAGTACCATGCTATCATTATCTCTTGCCTGGACTATTGTTAATAGTTTAACTGTTCTCCCTGCTTTCTCTCTCTGATTCTTCTCCAAACCATTCTCTTCTCAGTGAGATGAACGTTTTTAAAAAAAATTTAAACAGCTTTATTTTTATTTTTTAGATACAGGGTGTCACTGTTACTCAGGCTGGAGTGCAGGGGTGGGATCACAACTCACTGTAGCCTTGAACTGCTGTTGTTAAGTGATCTTCCTGCCACCTGGCCCAGCTCAAGGTAGATTTTTAAATCTTCTAGGTCTCAGCGTGTGTGCCACCTTCCTAGAGAGGAATTCCCTAACTCGCCTTACTAATGTAGATCCCGCCCTTATTCTCTATCACAACACCCCCACTGACTTATTTTATAGAACTTTATTATTTGTTTGCTTACTTGTTACCCCACTAAGCTCTAGGAGGACAGTGATAATATTTTTCCTAACCATCATATCCTCTGAAACAGACACTAAAGAATTCACCATAGAAAGTCAATAAAAACTGCATGAAAGACTGCAGAATGAACCTACCTTAGGTGGGTAAGAACAGGAGGCAGCATTTCAGCCAGCTCATCCATTGTGGGGTACTGATACCTGCAATCCAGAAGGATATCTCCTGAATTAGAAAGCACTCACAATTCCCAGTTGCTAGAACAGCTGGAAAGGTCCAGAAGTCTTAGATAAAAGGCTGGGCGCGGTAGCTCATGCCTATAATCCCAGCACTTTGGGACACCGAGGTGGGCAGATCACCTGAGGTTGGGAGTTCGAGACCAGCCTGACCAACATGGAGAAACCTCATCTCTACTAAAAATACAAAATTAGCTGGGTGTGGTAGCACATGCCTGTAATCCCAGAAACTTGGGAGGCTGAGGCAGGAGAATAGCTTGAACCTGAGAGGCGGAGGCTGCAGTGAGCGGAGATCATGCCATTGCACTCCAGCCTGGGCAACAAGAGTGAAACTCCGCCTCAAAAAAAAAAAAAAAAATCTTAGATAAAAGCATTTCCTTTTACCAAAGGCTCAAAGGAGGTGATGTGGTACCTGAAAATGATTGTGGCATATTGTGTAACTCTCTACAACTGCCATGCTAAGGAGAAAGTAAAATAATCCACGGTTTCTATATCCTAACAAGCAGCCCTTGGGACCAGAGGGTGCCACATGAAAAGAACTAGTAACATGGTTCTCTCTTAGGGTATTTCCAAACCTCTAACAATCTCTTCAGCTGGAGTCCAGGCTCAGTAAACCTCCGGCAGTAAGGGTCAACTCAGAAAGTGGGTCTTGGTCTACTGCTATATTTAGGCAACTAAATGCAAAAATAAAGCTTTTCTAGGTATGGGCACACAGTTACAAACCCTTAGCATGAATGCTTATTTGTTTCACTTAGGCATAGAATAACATAGTTATTTTTAACATTTTATTATTATTATTATTATTATTATTAATTTTTTAAGAGACATGGTCTCACTCTGTCACCCAGGCTGGAGTGCAGTAGTGAAATCATAGCTCACTGTAACCTTGAACTCCTGGGCTCAAGCTATCCTCCTGCCTCAGGCTTCTGAGTAGCTGGGACTACAGGCGCATGCCACCATGCCTGGCTAATTTTTCAATTTTTTGTAGAGATGGAGTCTCGCTACGTTGCCAGGGCTGGTCTTGAATTCCTGGCCTCAGGTGATCCTCCTACCTCCGCCTAACAAAGTGCTAGAACTACAGGTGTGAGCCACTGTGCCTGGCATGGTTATTTTATTGTATTTGAATTTGGTTCATAATATGAACCATCTGATCCTAAGATGTTCGAGCAGGCCCAGGAACAGACCCAGATCAGAATTCCTAGAAAAGTAGTAAGCATCCGACTGGGAGCGTTGGCTCACGCCTGTAATCCCAACACTTTCAGAGGCTGAGGCAAGCAGATTGCTCGAGCCCAGGAGTTCGAGACCAGCCTGAGCAACAGGGCAAAACCCTGTCTCTACAGAAAATAACAATAATTAGCCAGGCGTGTTGGCACACACTTGTAGTCCCAGCTAGTAGGGAGGCTGAGATGCAAGGATCACTTGAGCCCAGGAGGTTGAGGCTGCAGTGAGCCATGATCACGCCACTGTACTCCAGCCTGGGAAACAAAGCACTATCCTATCTCAAGAAAGAAAAAAAAAGTATTACAGAATTGAAGAGGGAATTGATCCTAAGATGACCACTTATATATGAGGCAGGATCTGTTCTACATCTGACAGGGAAGTCAGCCTGCCTCTGCCTGAACACTTAAGGGGATGGTGTGCTGTGGAACCATTTGTCCACAAAATAGAAAAAAGGAACTGGATACAAATCTTGTTGGATATAAACTGACCACTGGCCAATTTGCATTTTAGAGTCAGATTCTGGCACCAGACTGTCTGGGTTCAAATCTTAGCTCTGCCACTTATTTGTTATGTAATGTTAGCCATGTTACTTAATTTTTCTGGGCCTCAGTTTCCTCACTTATAAAATGGGAATAATAGTAAACTTATCCCATAGGGTTGTGAGGAGTAAATGAGTTAACAAATGTAAAGCATTTAAAGCAGGGTCTGGAACACGGTTTGAGTACTATTTAAATATTAGCTATTATTTGTCTGCAATTGTCTATTTCCCAGCAGTCACTGGCCAAAGGCGGCTCTGGAGATAAGTGAAAGGAGAGGGGAAGAATTAGCATTCCACAGAGTGTGCGCTCACTCCTTCTAAGGTCTTCTCAATAAGCACCCGTCCAGGGAACAAACAGGTAGGGAGCCTATAACTCTGCCCTGCGAAGCAGATGTAGGAGGAAGCTGAGAGTGCCAAAGCCAATCAATCACCCCACACCTCTATCTGCCAGGACAGCCTCTCAGAATAAACAGTTACACAGATAGTCAAATTTCCATTACTAGTTTGAGAGCTAAGGATGGGGAGATGCTCCCAGGAAAGCTCAGAGGGATCTGAATTTGGGCCTAGGTAGTTGGGAGTTTTGAGGAAGGACACAAAAATGACAGTTTTTTTTTGTTTGTTTGTTTTCTTTCTGGGGACAGGGTCTTGCTCAGTCTTCCAGGCACTGCAGCCTCAATCCCCTGGGCTCAAGTGATCCTCCCACCACAGCCTCCCAAGCAGACGCGACCACAGGTGAACACCACCATGCCTGGCTGGCTAATTTTTCAATTTTTTGTAGAGACAAGGTATTCCTATGTTATCCAGGCTGGTCTTGAACCCCGGGGCTCAAGCAATCCTACTGCCTTTGCCTCCCAAAGTGCTAGGATTATAGGTGTGAGTCACCACACCTTGCTAAAAAATGACAGCTTTCAAACAGATAAGGAAGGGAAAGATAAAGACAGTGAGGAGTAGATGTTCCAGACACTTACACCTTGAGATTACAGGAAAGCAGGCACCTGCTATGGAGAGCCATTCCTGGATATGGGAAAACACACAGTTTCCCCCAAAAAACTGTACATAACAGTCCTCTCAGCCCAAGGAGAGAAAATATGAGGATGGTTGGTCAATAAGCATAACCTATAGACGGTAATAAAATCAAAAGGAAGCACACACCACTTCTCCCACTGGAGCTCAGCCAGTTGCTCTACTGAGTGCACGTCTCCCAGATGATCTTTTTGTGGCCTTACCCTGTTGGGAAAGAGGGTGCACCTTCCTGCTGGCCTGGGGCATCCACATGACAGACAGCAAAGTGCTGGGTGATCTCTTGCATATCCTCAAAGTTAAAGAATGCATTGAAACAGGATTTATCTATAAGAATAAAAATACCCATAAGTCACAGGCTCTCCATATCTCCCCAATTTTCCTCTACTCAGTCAATGCCTATTATCACCTTCTTTCCCTGCTTTTTAACCACCATTCCACCAAAGTGAGGTGTCTGAACAATCTGTCTGATTCAAGCTGCCCTAAAGGCTGAATATAAGACATCTCATATTGAGATACATATTGAAAACAATTCTTAATTCTAAATAATGTCTGCAAAGTAGAAATTACTTTGTTAATATTTGGTGGTTTCCGATTATTGCACAAAATAATCTTACACCCATAATGCTGTCATTTCTCATGGACATTATTCCTCTATCTCACAAACAGACACTGATTATACCCCAAGAGCACAGGTAGAGTGAATGTCCTGAGCTGTTCACATTCACCACACTGGAGTTTGTCTCTTGGCAAAATTGCCAGAGTGCAGGGAGGGGCTGCTGCTTCCACTTCTACCCTCTTTGTATACCTGCTTAAATCACTTCTCATGCCAAGGCAGCTACAAAAGCTTTAACACTCAACTGTGGCCTCAAATGCAGGGCATCTATGAAAGCCAGAGCAGCGTGAAAGAAAACACATGTATGCAGACTCTGTGTGTCTATGGCTGGGGCCAGAATCTTACACTACCATCTAGAAAAGTCCACTTAAAGTCACTGGTGACAGGCTCTAGCAAGAATTCTTACTAATTCATTGAAGAGCTCACAACAAAGTTAAGTTCCAACTCTGAATTTTCTAACCTGAAACATATTACAAAAAAAAACAAAGTACAGGCTTGAAAACATGGATTTCAGTTCTACTTTCTTAAGCAGTTCATTGTATAATTTGCAATCCTTTAGCAGACATGAAGGCGAGATGTGATTCCAGTATCCCCAGAATACATTCCCCTGCACACTTCCCAGGAACTTTATACCATTAACGAATGTAGGAACAAGGAGGGAAAGTTACCACAGAGAGGGGGAAACCTCTGCTCTATTAGAATATTGTTGTTGTTTGGTTTTTAACGTACAAAGATCAAGTATGATAAGAAGGGAAGGTGTAAAATAAAATACATACGGTTGAGGCCAATGTCATGATACGTTAGTATAACTGGTCTGTTTCCTTTGGGTAAGCCTCTTATAGTGACATGGACCACACCATGAGTTGTTTCTATATCATGTTCCTGTAACAAGAGAATGTAAGTTCTCAGAAAAAGCAGAATGAACTTCTCAGGTTGCCAAAGTTTCACAATACCTGCTTTACTGCCCTTTCCCATTAGCTGGGGCAGGACACATTAATAAATTACATGTGGCTGGGCGTGGTGGTTCACGCCTGTAATCCCAGCACTTTGGGAGGCCTAGGTGGGCGGATCACTTGAGGTCAGGACTTTGAGGATCAGCCTGGCCAACATGATGAAACCCTGTCTTTACTAAAAATAAAAAATCAGCCAGGCATGGTGGCACACGCACATAATCCCAGCTACTCAGGAGGCTAAGGCTGGAGAATCACTTGAACCCGGGAGGCAGAGATTACAGTGAGCCGAGATCGTGCTACTGCATTCTAGCCTGGTGACAGAGCAAGACTTCGTCTCAAAAAATAAAATAAAATAAAATAAATGCACACCAGAGAGATGCTAGAGAATACATAATATTCCTACTTTCCAATTCTTCCAGAAAAATACATAGGGAGCAAAACACACCTTGTTATCTCCAAAGCTCACTTACGAGCCCAGGGATCTGTTGAGAATACATTTGCAATTGGCTATGGAAAGGAAATCAGCAAATTGGGTAAGGAACCAGGTAAGACTTGTGGGGAAAAAAGGAAATGGAAGATAAGAAGAAGTTGCTGGGTAAAAAATCAGAGGTTTTGGAGCTTCTGAACACATGTTCAGATAATTTATAATTAATTTCAGTAGATAATTTCACCAGACACCTATGGGTGTATCTGCCTAGGATCCCTTCTTTCCTGGGAGCTGTCCTTCTGTGTCATCCACACGTTACAGGGGTGGATCTTGGCTACCATGTTTGTGGAACATAAACTTACGGCCATAGCTTACTGGAGTCAGGGAGGCATCTGGCCCAGGCTGGGTCAGCACCTTTCCCTTGGAACTAAGAGATTTTTTTTTTTTTGAGACAGAGTCTCGCTCTGTCACCAGGCTGGAGTGCAGTGGCGCGATCTCGGCTCACTGCAAGCTCCGCCTCCTGGGTTCACGCCATTCTCCTGGCTCAGCCTCCCAAGCAGCTGGGACTACAGGTGCCTGCCACCACGCCCAGCTAATTTTTTGTATTTTTAGTAGAGATGGGGTTTCACTGTGTTAGCCAGGATGGTCTCGATCTCCTGACCTCATGATCCACCCACCTCCGCCTCCCAAAGTGCTGAGATTACAGACGTGAGCCACCGCGCCCGGCCTGTAATTGGAACTAAGAGATTCTAACTTCAGCTTGGCTCTCCTCTTCAAAAGAGGAATCAACTTGGGAGATTTTAGTAGGCATTTCCACTACTCTAATTTCTGGTGCTAGCTGTGTATACTTGTAAGTTGTAAGACATCTCTGGATTGCCTATGGTTTAAGCTATATTGGGTGAGTTTGTACCCTCTACTCCTAAAAGATCTTAACCAAGCCAATAAGTTAAAGATGTAGCCAGAGCAAAGCTCAGGAACTGAATAAAGCAGACAAAAGATGCACCGAGCAAAGCTCAGGAACCGAATAAAGCAGACAAAAGATGCACCGAGCAAAGCTCAGGAACTGAATAAAGCAGACAAAAGATGCACCGAGCAAAGCTCAGGAAGTGAATAAAGCAGACGAAAGATGCACCGAGCAAACCTCAGGAACTGAATAAAGAAGACGAAAGATGCACCGAGCAAAGCTCAGGAACTGAATAAAGCAGACAAAAGATGCACCGGGCAAAGCTCAGGAACTGAATAAAGCAGACAAAAGATGCACCGAGCAAAGCTCAGGAACTGAATAAAGCAGACAAAAGATGCACCGAGCTGCTGAGAGTAGATGCCGCACTAAGAGTGGTCGGGTGGAAAAAAAAGGGGACTACTGAAAAGTTAACTGAGATTTATTCTAGTCGTGCTCAAGTTTTATATTTCTCAAAAATAAAAAAATTACCATTCCTAGCCTAGCGAATTTCTGTTGATGAAGCCTGTATCTATCTCACAAAGCCTTACATTAGGTAAGACAAGATTAACTCTGTCAATGAGAATCCCAAAAAAGGCAAAAGGCTTCCAGTTTAATTTCCTATCTAATAATGAACCTCATCAGAGCTTTGGTTTCTTCTCTAATCTGGGCCCCAGAAGACAATCTTAAGCTAATTGGACATCAGTATATCTCAAATTACAGGCCCTAGGCTGGAGCCGATAGCCATCCCTATCAAATCAAACCATGTGTGACTCAATATTTCTGTTATTTTCTATTACTACTACCTCCTAGACAAGTCTATTCAAAGCCTTGAAAAATGAACGTTAAGAAATGAAGACTAGAATCAGGTACTGTGAACTGGCTATGAAATAAAGTATAGGCCAGGCGCGGTGGCTCATGCCTGTAATCCCAGCACTTTGGGAGGCCAAGGTGGGCAGATCATCTGATGTCAGGAGTTCAGGACTAGCCTGTCTAGCATGGTGAAACTCTGTCTCTACAAAAATATAAAAATTAGCCAGGCATGAGGGCAGGTGCCTGTAATCCCAGCTACTTGGGAGGGTGAGGCAGAAGAATCGCTTGAACCCGGGAGGCAGAGGTTGCAGTGAGCCAAAATTGTGACACCACTGCACTCCAGCCTGGGTGACAAAGTAAGACTCTGTCTCAAAAAAATATAATAAATAAAGCATAAGGTTTGGATAGGAGGAAGATAAAGAAATAACTTCCTATTTCTGTATTTCTCTTACAGTAATGTCAGACTGATTAAAGGACTCACTTCCCGACCCTGGTTCATTCATTAAACATCTATTTATTGAATGCCACTCCATGCCAGACCCTGGTCTGAGTTGTGGGGATAAAACAGTAAACCTGAGAAATATGATCCCAGTCTTCACAGAGATTATGTTCTAGATAGGGAGGCACACAATAAACACAGAAACAAATCCACCTGTAATAATAGCTTGTGATAGGTGCTATAAAAGAAACAAATAGGGTGCTACGATAGAAAAGGAAAATGGAAATTAAATTCAATAAAATACTATTTCATACATATCAGAATGGCAAAAATGTAAAGTCAGATAATGCTAAGTGGTGGCCAGGATGCAGAGAAATAACTAAGAACCAACACATACTGTTTTTTTCATTTTGTTTTGTTTTTGAGACGGAGTCTTACTCTATCGCCCGCCCAGGCTGGAGTGCAGTGGCACGATCTCAGCTCACTGCAACCTTCACTTCCCAGGTTCAAGCAATTCTCCTGCCTCAGTCTCCCAAGTAGCTGGGACTACAGGTGTGCACCACCAAGCCCCACTAATTTTTGTATTTTTAGTAGAGATGGGGTTTCACCATGTTGTCCAGGCTGGTCTCGAACTCCTGACTTCAAGTGATCCACCTGCCTCGGCCTCCCAAAGTGCTGGGATTACAGGCATGAGCCACCGTGCCCCACAAGAATCAACATATACTGTTGGTAAGGCATATAAACTGGAACAACTACCAGGAGAATACTTTGGTAATTTCTACTAAAGTTAAGAGGTGTCTACCCTACAGCAATTTTACCCTACAGCAATTTTACATATAGATATAATCTAAGGCTGGGGCCTTAGATTTCTGGTGCTAGCTGTATGTATTTGTAAATTCTGAGACATCCCTGGATTGCCTCTGGTTTAAGCTATATTGGATGGGTTTGCACCTTATACCCCTAAAGGATCTTAACCAAGGCAGTGGTGGTGGCTCATGCCAGTAATCCCAGAACTTTGGGAGGCTGAGGTGAGAGGATCGCTTGAGCCTAGGAGTTTGAGACCAGCCCTGGCAACATAGCAAGACTGCATATCTACAAAAAAATAAAAACATTAGCCAGGTGTGATGGCATGTGCCAGTAATCCCAACTATTCGGGAGGCTGAGGCAGGAGAATGGCTTGAGCCCAGGAGGTCAAGGCTGTAGTTAGCTATGATCACAATACTGTACTCCAGCCGGGGTGACAGCAAGACCTTGTCTCAAAAAAAAAAAAAAAATATATATATATATATATATACATATATATACATACACACACATATATATATGTGTATATATATATGTATATATATATTCTAAATAAACTATCAAACATGGTCATATACACAAAAGGACATGTGCAGAGATGTACGGGTGACCCTCAAACAACACAAGGGTTAGTGGTGCCAACCCACTGTGTAGTCAAAAATCCACATATAACTTTTGATGCCCCCAAAACTTAACTACTAACAACCTACTATTGACCAGAAGCCTTACTGATAACATAAATAGCTAACTAACACATATTTTGTATGTTATATTATAAACTGCAGGGGTCCCCAACACCTGGGCCACAGACTGGTACCAGTCTGTGCCCTCTCAGGAACCGAGCCACACAGGAGGAGGTGAGTGGCAGGTAAGAGCAAAGCTTCATCTGTCTTAAGAGCCACTCCCCATTGCACTGCCTGAGCTCCACCTCCTGTCAGATCAGCAGTGACATCAGATTCTCATAGGAGCATGAACCCTATTGTGAACTAAGCATGCAAGGGATCTAGGTTTGTGCTCCTTATGAGAATCTAATGCCTGATGATCTAACACTGTCTCCCATCACCCCCACATGGGACCATCTAGTTGCAGGAAAATAAGCTCAGGGCTCCAACGGATTCTACATTATGGTGAGTTGCACAATTATTTCATTATATATTACAATGTAATAATAGAAAGTGCACAATAAATGTAATGTGCTTGAATCATCCCAAAACCATCCCAAATACATGGAAAAATTGTCTTCCACAAAACCAATCACTGGTGCCAGAAAGGTCAAGGACCACTGATATACTGTATTCTTACAATAAAGTAAGCTAAAGAAAAGAAAATGTTAAGAAATTCATAAGGCAGAGAAAATATATTTACTATTCATTAAGTGGAAGTGGATCATCATAAAGGTCTTCATCCTTGTTATCTTGTTGAGTAGGCTGAGGACGAGGAGGAACAGGAGGGGTTGGTCTTGCCATCTCAAGGGTGGCAAAGAAGGAAGAGGTGGAGGAGGTGAAAGGGGAGGCAGGGGAGGCAGGCACACTTGACGTAACTTTACAGAAATACATGGTAATTTGTCTGACTTTTTATGCTCTCATTTTTCTAAAAATGTTTCTATACAGTACCAATCCTTCTTCCACTGTTTACTTTAGTTAAAGTGTGCGTATCACAGAATAGTTCCTGACAAAAAAGAAGTGAAAAACAGTCTTGAATAACTGGAACCCTTCTGCCAGGCTGTCTAATGTCAATTTGTTTTCTGGCACTGCTTCTTCTACATATTCCTCATTGCCTGGCACTGGTTCAGAAGCATTCATCTCCATCGAGTTGTCTTCTGCTAATTACTCTGGTGTGGTGTCTACTAGTTCTTAAATTTCTCCAAAATCCATACCTTGAAACCCTTCATCCTATGACCCACCTTTTTTTGGTCATATTCATAATCTCTGTAATGATCCTTGATTGGCTCTGTTGTAAATCCTGTGAAGTCATATACAACATCTCTACACAGTTTTCTCCAGCAGAAATTTGTTGTTTTCAGCTTCATGGCTTTCAAGGTCTTTTATTTTTTTTATTTATTTATTTTTTGAGACAGGGTCTCATTCTGTCACCCAGGCTGGAGTACAGTAGCGTGATCTCAACTCACTGCATTCTCCACCTCTCAGGCTCAAGCGATTCTCCCACCTCAGCCTCTCAAGTAGCTGGGACCATAGATGCATGCCACCATGCTTGGCTAATTTTTTTTTTTTTTTTTTTTTTTTTTGAGACGGAGTCTTGCTTTGTCGCCCAGGCTAATTTTTGTACTGTTTGTAGCATTGAGGTTTCACCATATTGCCCAGTGTTGAGGGAAGTCAGGGACCCCAATGGAGGGACCTGCTGAAGCCATGACAGAAGAACATAAATTGTGAAGATTTCATGGACATTTGTTAGTTCTCCAAATTAATACTTTTATAATTTCTTATGCCAGTCTTTACTGCAATCTCTGAACATAAATTGTGAAGATTTAATGGACATTTATCACTTCCCCAATCAATACTCATAATTTCCTATGCCTGTCCTTACTTTAATCTCTTAATGCCGTCATCTTCGTAAGCTGAGGATGTATGTTGCCTCAGGACCCTGTGATGATTGCATTAGCTGCACAAACTGTTCGTAAAGCATGTGTGTTTGAACAATATGAAATCTGGGCACCTTGAAAAAAGAACAGGATAACAGTGATGTTCAAGGGAACAAGGGAGATAACCATTAGGTATGACTGCCTGGGAGCTGGGCAGGACGGAGCCATATTTCTCTCATTGCCAAAAATAGGTAAGAGAAATATCGCTGAATTCTTTCCCCAGTAAGGAATATTAATAATTAACAGCCCTGGGAAAAGAACGCATTCCCGGGGGACGGGGGTGGGGGGTACTCTAAAATGGCCACTGTGGGAGTGTCTGTCTGCCTTATGCAGTTGTAGATAGGGGTGAAACACGTCCTGGTCTCCTGCAGCGCCCCCAGGCTTGCTAGGATTAGGAAATTCCAGCCTGGCAAATTCTAGTCAGACCAGTTCTCTGCTCTTGAACCCTGTTAAGATGTTTATCAATGACAATGCACGCACAGTGGGACATGAAACTTCACCAGCAATTCTAGTTTCGCCCTGGCCTTGTGACCTTGCCCTACCCTTGTGACCTTGCCCTACCCATCTGCCTTGCGATATTTTATTGCCCTTGAAGCATGTGATCTCTGTGACCCACACCCTATTCGTATACTCCTTCCCCTTTGAAAATCGCTAATAAAAACTTGCTGGTTTTACGGCTCAGGGGGCATCATGGAACCTGCCGACATGTGATGTCTCCCCCGGACACCCAGCTTTAAAATTTATCTCTTTTGTACTCTTTCCCTTTATTTCTCAGACTGGCCAACACTTAGGGAAAACAGAAAAGAACCTACATTGAAATACTGGGGGATTCCCCCAATAGCCCAGGCTGGCCTTCAACTTTGTTTTTTTTTTGAGATGGAGTTTCACTCTTGCTGCCCAGGCTGGAATGCAGTGGTGTGATCTCGGCTCACTGCAACCTCTGCCTCCCCAGTTCAAGTGATTCTCCTGCCTCAGCCTCCCAAGTAGCTGGGATTACAGGCGTGCATCCCCACACCTGGCTAATTTTGTATTTTTAATAGAGATGGAGTTTCACCATGTTGGTTGGGCTGGTCTCAAACTCCGACCTCAGGTGATCCACCCACCTTGGCCTCCCAAAGTGCTGGGATTACAGGCGTGAGCCACTGTGCCTGGCTAGCCTTGAACTTCTAAGCTCAAGCAATCTGCTTGCCTTGGCCTCCCAAAGTGCTGGGATTGCAAGTGTGAGCCACCACGCGTGGCCTCTGGCTTTTTCTTTCTTTTTTTCTTTTTTTGAGATGGAGTCTTGTTCTGTCGCCAGGCTGGAGTGCAGTGGCACAATCTCAGCTCACTGAAATCTCCGCCTCCCGGGTTCAAGCGATTCCCCTGCCTCAGCCTCCCAAGTAGCTGGACTACAGGCGCGCACCACCATGCCTAGCTAATTTTTTGTATTTTAGTAGAGACGGGGTTTCACCATGTTGGCCAGGATGGTCTCGATCCCCTGACCTCGTGATCCGCCCACCTCGGCCTTCCAAAGTGCTGGGATTACAGGCGTGAGCCACCGCGCCCGGCTGCCTCTGGCCTTTTCTATAACAACAATGGTATCTTCAATGATGTAATCCTTCCAGACTTGTATGATGTTCCATCTATTGGGATTCTCTTCCACAGCACTGACAATCTGTTCCATAAAGTACCATGTATAATGAACCTTAAAGGTCCTTATGACCCCCTGATCTAGAGGCAGAATCAGAAATACTGTGTTTGAGGGCAAGTAGACCACTTAGACACCTTCAGTATTTAACTCAATACTGAAGTTCTGGGGTTCTGGGTGGCCAGGGGCATTGTCCATATCAAAAGAACTTTGAAAGGCAGTCTCTCACAGGCAAGGTATTTTGTGACTTCAGGGACAAAGCGTAGATGGAACCAATCCAGAAAAAGTGTTCTCATTATCTAGGCCTTCTTGCTGTACAATCAAAACACTGGCAGCTGGTGTTTTTCATTTCCTTTCAAAGCTTAGGGGTTTGCAACTTTAAAGATAGGGCAGTCCTGATCAGAAACCTGGCCGCATTTACACAAAACAGAGTTAGCCCATCCCTTCCTGCCTTAAATTCTGGTACTCATTTCTCTTCCTTACTAATATGTCCTTTGTGGCAGGTTTTGTTTTTTTTTCCCCCTAGAATAGGGCACTTTTGTCTGCATTAAAACCTGTTCAGGGCCGGGCGCAGTGGCTCACACCTGTAATCCCAGTACTTTGGGAGGCTGAGGCTGGTGGATCACCTGAGGTCAGGAGTTTGAGACCAGCCTGGCCAGTATGGCGAAACCCCATCTCTACTAAAAAATACAAAAATTAGCCAGGCGTGGTGGCGAGCGCCTATAATCCCAGCTACTCGGGAGGTTGAGGCAGGAGAATCGCTTGCACCTGGGAGGCGGATGTTGCAGTGGGCCAAGACCGTGCCATCGCACTCCAGCCTGGGCAACAAAAGCGAAACTCTGTCTCAAAAAAAAAAGATTTAATACTGCATCTTTACATTTGTTTACATTTTTCTCAACCATGAATGGTGCCATGTATGATCTATAAGTGTGTGCATAAGTTTTAACTTTTTGTAATAGATTTGTGTATATTTTATGTTAGTAAATGATAAAATAGACTAATGTCTACATATAGTTTATACAATCATGACATACCTAACTTTTTCTGAATGTTTCCAATAGTTCTAGTTTACATAATTTGCGAGTTTTTTTCTTTTTCTTTTTTTTTTTTTTTTTGAGACAGAGTCTTGCTCTGTCACCCAGGCTGGAATGCAGTGGCCCGATCTCGGCTCACTGCAACTTCCACTTCCCGAGTTCCAGTGATTTTCCTGCCTTGGCCTCCTGAGTAGCTGGGACTACAGGCACACGCCACCACACCAGGCTGATTTTTTGTATTTTTAGTAGAGATACGGTTTCAACATGTTGGCCAGGCTGGTCTCAAACTCCTGAACTCAGGTGATCTGGCTGCCTTGGCCTCCCAAAGTGCTGGGATTATAGGCATGAGCCATCCTGCCCCGCTGTGGGTTTTTTCAAATTGCTACAAATCTCCAAAAGCTTTTTGACTGTGTGTGGTGGCTCATGCCTGTAATCCTGGCACTTTGGGAGGCTGGGGTAGGAGGACTGCTCGAGCCCAGGAGTTTGAGACCAGCCTGGGCAACATGGTGAGACCCTGTCTCTACAAAAAATTTTTTAAAAATAGCCAGGCCTGGTGGTGCATGCCTGTGGTCCCAGTTACTCGGAGGCTGAGGTAGGAAAATCACTTGAGCTACAGTGAGCCATGTTCTTGCCACTGCACTCCAGCCTGGGTGACAGAGCAAGACCCTTTCTCAAAAAAAAAAAAAAAAAATCCAATTTATGTATTGAAAAAAAAGCCATGTATAAGTGGACCTATACAATTCAAACCTGTGTTGTTCAAGGATGTAAACATCACAACCTTCTCTATAATGTCAAAAAAATTGGAAACAGCCCAAATATTCATCAATAGGGAAATTAATAAATGAATTATGATTTATTCATATAATGACATACAGATAAAAATGAACTAGAATTATTAGCATTAATACACACAGAAAATCTTCAAAAAAAAGTAAAAGAGCAAGAAGCAAAAGGATATATATTAAAAATATACCACTTATGCCAATATTTTAAAAAGCAACACTATAGATTCTGTTTATTTATATATATGTATACATACATATATGTACACATATATATTTAGAGACAGGATCTCATTCTAGTGCCCAGGCTAGAGTGCAGTGATGTGATCCTAGCTCACTGCAGCATAGAACTCCTGGGCTCAAGCAATCCTCTCACCTCAGCCTCCCAAGTAGCTAGGACTACAGGCGCATACTGCTACACCTGGCTAATTTTTATTTTTTAGATTTCTTGGAGAGATGGGGTCTCCATATTTGCCCAGGCTGGTCTTGAATTCCTGGCCTCAAGTGATTGTCCCAAATCAGCCACCCAAAGCGCTATTACAGGCATGAGCCAGCACAGCCAGCCTATAACTAAAGTATAAAAACTTGGAGGAGAAACAAGGTACACTAACTTTAGAACTTTGTTTCTTTCTGGGAATGGATAAATTATTAAAGAGAACTAAAGGAGGTTTCAATATCTCTCATGTTTTGTTTCTTGAGAGATATAAAGAATAAAGCAGGGGAGGCAGCAAGAAAAAGGGACAGAAGGAGAAAGTGTCTGCCATATGGAGTGACACTACAGGCAAATCTAAGTTAAAGAGAGCGTCCGACAACTTGTCACCTTGACAATCTGGTTGCTGGAACCTGTCTTCTGCCAAACTCAAACCTTCCGTAGGGTCCTGCTTAAAGATTCCAGTTTGGCCACTGCTGAGAATTGAGGGAAACACCAGTTTATACTCTGGCTCTACGCATAGCAGAACCTTGCCAAGGCCCGGTAACTGATGGTAACTGGTGGTGGTGGTGGTGGTAGGGGGTGTGTGTGTGTGTGTGTGGGTACACACAGGAGGTGGATGGGGATGAGACAGTGAGCTGCCAGGGAAGGTCAGGAGAAGGATGGTAAAAAGGGAGATATAACAGGTGGGGGTAAAAGACAATACTTTAAAAGTAGATGAGGGAGGCTGGGCACGGTGGCTCACATTTGTAAAATCCCAGCACTTTAGGAGGCTGAGGCAGGCGGATCACGAGGTCAGGAATTCAAGACCAGCCTGACCAACATAGTGAAACCCGTCTCTACTAAAAATACAAAAATTAGCCAGGTGTGGAGGCATGCGCCTGTAATCCCAGCTACACAGGAGGGAGGAGAATTGCTTGAACCCAGGAGGCAGAGGTTTCAGTGAGCCGAGATCACGCCACTGCACTCCAGCCTGGGTGACAGAGTGACATTCAGTCTCAAAAAAAAAAAAAAAAAGTAGATGAAGGAATAGGGCAAAGTTACTACTTCGTTGCCATTTCATAATCTGGATGATATTCAAAAGTAAAATTGGCTCCTTACAAAATTTCAACTTTTTAGGGATATCTCAGCCCCTACCATGCCATAATATGCCCTCAAGTCATGTAACAACAAAAGTATCCAAGAGTCCTAGGCCCTGATCATTGCCCTATTTGGAGCAGCCCCTAGTTGTCAATGTCTCAAAGTTCTTCATTTTCAAAGTATGTGAATGTAAATATGCTTAGCAGAATAAAAAACAAAAAGAAAGGAAGCACTCACCTCCATGGTGATTGGCATGCATATTTTTCGTGACCTTGTGAATGAACAGCTTGAAAAAAACTCCATCTGAAGATGAATGTGCAGAGACCCTGGCTAAGGAGCTGATTCAGTTGTCAGGCCACTGCAGGGAGTAACGTGCTGTTGCTACCTTTTTGTCTTAGTCAATTATCATCTGTTTTACAGGCTCTCTATCCAGTTATCTCATCTCCCACCCCAGCATTCTAGAGTGTGACTACACAATGAGCCTGTGCTCAAAGAGCACAGTCTAAGGGAGCATCTGATAGGCTCTGGTCATAGATCTCTCCCATCTCTCCCAGCAGTTTCTTTGCTTTTCCTTTTCTTTCTTCTTTTTTTTTGAGACAGGGTCTCGTCGTTGTCTCCTAGGCTGGAGTCCAGTGGTGTGATCATAGCTCACGGTAATCTTGAACTCCTGGGCTCAAATGATCCTCCTACCTCAGCCCCCCAAGTAGCTTGGAGCACACATGCTTGCCATCATACCCAGCTAATTTTTAAATTTTTTGCAGAGATGGGGTCTCCCTATATTGCCCAAGCTGATCTCAAACTCCTGGGCTCAAGTGATCTTCCTGCCACAGCCTCCCAAAGTGCTGGGAATATAGGCATGAGCCACCATTCCCCAGGTCTCCCAGTACTTACTGATTATTTATTACCTCCAAGGCTATGCACTTCTTGAACATAATCCCTTTATTCTCCATGTTTATAAAACAACATGAAATCATAAAGGTCCTTGACATACTTCTCTATTCTGGACTGTCTCTCCCACCTAATGAAAGCTGTAGTCTTAAACACAAGGTCTTTTTAAGGTCAGGCAGGATGGCTCAGGTCTGTAATCCTAGCACTCTGGGAAGCCAAGGTGAGAGTATCACTTGAGGCCAGGAGTTCAAGACCAGTCTGAGCAACAGAGCAAGACCCCATCTCTACAAAAAATATATATATTTTCTAATTAGCCAGGCACGGTGGCATGTGCCTGTAGTCCCAGCTACTCAGGAGGCTGAAGTGGGAAGATTGCTTCAGCCCAGGAGTTCGAGGTTACTGTGAGCTATAATCACGTCACTGCACCCCAGCCTGGGTGACAAAGTAAGACCCTGTATCTTTTTTTTTTTTTTTGAGATGGCGTTTCGCTTTTTGCCCAGGCTGGAGTGCAATGGTGCGATCTCAGCCCACCACAACCTCCGCCTCCTGGGTTCAAGCAATTCTCCTGCCTCAGCCTCCTGAGGAGCTGGGATTACAGGCATGCGCCACCATGCCTGGCTAATTTTGTATTTTTTAGTAGAGACAGGGTTACTCCATGTTGGCCAGGCTGGTTTCAAACTCCTGACCTCAGGTGATCCACCTGCCTCGGCCTCCTAAAGTGCTGGGATTACAGGCATGAGCCAGTGCCCAGCTGAGACCCTGAATCTTTAAAAAAAAAAAAAAAAAAAAAAAAAAAAGCCTTTTAAGAATGTAAGAGTTTAAGATATTACCATTATTTAATAACCAACTTTCCCTTTTTTCTTGAGTCCTCTGACTTCAATAAATGTGTTGTTACTGGAATGACACGATCTGACTTGTCCCATATTTCTAAACTTAACTAAATCATGCTAAATCATGATCATTTCATGCCTGTTACTATTTCTTCCTCTTTCTGGCTAGTCTGAACTAGTTTAGTTATATTTGCATGACAACATACTCTAGGAAATGTCAACTTTTTTTTTTGAGACGGAGTCTTGCTCTGTGGCCCAGGCTGGAGTGCAGTGGCGTGATCTTGGCTCACTACAAGCTCCACCTCCTGGGTTCACGCCATTCTCCTGCCTCAGCCTCCCAAGTAGCAGGGACCACGGGCGCCCGCCACTATGCCGGCTAATTTTTTTGTATTTTTAGTAGAGATGGGGTTTCACCGTGTCAGCCAGGATGGTCTTGATCTCCTGACCTCATGATCCGCCCGCCTCTGCCTCCCAAAGTGCTGGGATTACAGGCATGAGCCACCGCGCCCGGCCCCAATATTTTTATTAGTATGAACTGTTATTGTTTCCAATAAGCAGGCTACTGTATGAGGCTTGGGTATAGTTTTTGTTATACAAGATTTTTGTTTGTTTGTTTTTGAGACAGAGTTTCACTCTTGTCACCCAGGCTGCAGTGCAAAGGCTCAATCTCAGCTCACTGCACCCTCTGCCTCCCGGGTTCAAGCCATTCTCCTGCCTCAGCCTCCCAAACAGCTGGGATTACAGGCACCTGCCACCATGCCCAGCTAATTTTTTTTTTTTTTTTTGAGATGGAGTTTCGCTCTTGTTGACCAGGCTGGAGTGCAATGGTGCGATCTCGGCTCACCTCAACCTCCACCTCTCAGGTTCAAGCAATCATCCTGCTTCAGCCTCTCAAGTAGCTGGGATTACAGGCATGCACACGCCCAGCTAATTTTGTATTTTCAGTAGAGACGGGGTTTCTCCATGTTGGTCAGGCTGGTCTTGAACTCCCGACCTCAGGTCATCTGCCCACCTCAGCCTCCCAAAGTGCTGGGATTATAGGTGTGAGCCACCAGGCCTGGCCTAATTTTTGTATTTTTAGTAGAGACAGGGTTTCACCATGTTGGCCAGGGTGGTCTCGAACTCCTGATCTCAAGTGATCTACCCGCAGAATTATAAGCAATCTTTATTTTTATGCTTTTCTAAGTTTTCTAAATTTGTCTCTGATTATACACAAAATAAGTGTTATTTATCTAAAGCAATATATCATATACACATACAAATTACAGCATCTGTCTCAACGCTGTCTCTAATATACATATACGTATACTACACGTGTATATATGTATATCATATACATGTATATTAGAGAGTGTTGGGACAGATGCTATAGTTACCTGTAATATATCTATATAGTTTACATGTATGTGTGTGGGTATATATACCCACACCCACATATATATATACATATATACTCAACATAGTGAGACCCTCGTCTCTAAATATATATATATGTAATATCCTATCCATCTATCTATCTATCTGTCTGTCTATCTATCTATCTATCTATCTATCTATCTATCTATCTATATGTGTGTGTGTGTGTGTGTAATATATAGAGAGAAAGACTGGGGTCTCACTATGTTGCCTAGGCTGGTCTCAAACTCCTGGGCTCAAGCAATCTGCTTGCCTCAGCCTCCCAAAGTGCTGGGACTACAGGCGCATGCCATCATGCCCAGCTAATTTTTTATTTTTTAATTTTTTGTAGAGAAGGAGGTCTCCCTATGTTGCTCAGGCTGGTCTCAAACTCCTGGGCTCACGCAATTCTCTTGCATCAGCCTCCCAAAGCTCTGGGATTACAGGCATGAGCCATAGCACCCAGCCTTTCTGTTTGTATCAGAACAGAACTAAAAGTTCTATTTCACAAGACCGGAACATGTTATTATTTTAAAGCTTTACCCAAAGTATCAAGAATTTTTGCCAGACTATTTTTAAGCCTTAATATTAAAAAAGATTCATAATTATATTTCTAAAACTCAATTTCATATCTACAATTATATATATGTATGGAAAAAAAATCTCAAATGACATATGCCAAAATATTAACACTAGTGAAATAGCAGGTGATTTTTATTTACTTTTTGGTGTTTTCTCATTTATTTTGCAACAAGTATGTAATCTTTTATATTCTAATTTTTTCTCTTTTTTTCCTTTTTTTCTTTGAGATGGAGTCTCACTCTGTTGCCCAGGCTGGAGTGCAGTGACAGGATCTCAGCTCACTGCAGCCTCCGCCTTCTGGATTCAAGCAATTCTCCTGCCTCAGCCTCCTGAGTAGCTTGGATTACAGATGCAAACCACCATGCCTGGCTAATTTTTGTATTTCTAGTAGAGACGGGGTTTCACTATGTTGGCCAGGCTGGTCTCGAACTCCTGACCTTGTGAACTCCTAACCTCAGCCTCCCAAAGTGCTGGGATTACAGGGGTTAGCCACCACACCCCACTATATTCTAATTTTCTTACTTCGGAGGAGGTGCTGAATTTGATGAAAATTAATACTTCTACACTTTGGGGCACATATGTATACATGTATACATATACTATTTCTGGAGTTCCTCACCTTGAATTTTACTGTCACCCTCTCTCTAATGTTTTCCTTCTTGGTAAATTATATCAAATATTAACAGTAATCAAGCTCTACTGGTTCAACCTAGGATCCAAACCGTAACTGAAGTTAGATCAAATTAAAAACAATCCAACCCAAACTTGACTGTCACTATTTATTAAAAAATAACGTAACTTATTGTTTTAGAGGAAAGGAGCCATTGCCTACAGTGAATGACTGTATCAGCACTAGGCTGATTATGTTCTATATACAAAGTACCAAATAGTTATTACAAACGTGTTTGGAACTGAGATTCAGAAATCTGTAACTGTACTATGAGCCTGACCCTTCCAAGGTGAGTCTCATCTGTTCTTCCAAGGAACCTCAGCTTTAAGGACAATTAATTCCTTACATTTCATTTCCCCTCTGGACATGTCCAGGTTGGAAAGAATGGGCAACGGATTCAGGAAGAATGGGGTTTTTCAATCCCAACCACTCAATGGCAAGTTATAAAACTTAATTCTTAATTTCCTGACTATAAAACAGAAACAAGAAAAACCATCTTGGCCAGGTGTGGTGGCTCATGCCTGTAATCCCAGCACTTTGGGAGGCTGAGGTGGGCGAATCATTTGAGGTCAGGGGTTCAAGACCAGCCTGACCAACATGGTGAAACCCCGTCTCTACTAAAAATTAAAAAAAATTAGCCAGGTGTGGTGGCGGGCTCCTGTAATCCCAGCTACTGGGAGGCTGAGTCAGGAGAATCGCTTGAATCCAGGAGGTAGAGGTTGCAGTGAGCCGGTATCACGCCACTGCACTCCAGCCTGGGCGACTGAGCAAGACTCTGTCTCAAAAAAAAAAAAAAAAAAGAAAAGAAAAGAAAAAAAAACCATCTTGTAATATTGCTCTAAGTATTGAAGATACTGTATGTTTAGTAGGTACCCTACAGTAGGTACTCAAATTATTATAACTGGTTTGCTTATAAATAGTTCTTTCTTCTGATGCTAATGCTTAGAGATTCCACTGTACTTAACATAAAACGCATATTTGAAAATAACTATTTGCTGGTGGGTATACAGGTTGGCTGAATACTGGAAGCAAGGACGTTGCCAGCACCCTCCTTTACTGCTAGTACCCTCTGGGTCTACTTCATGTCACTTCTGTTACTGCTATGGCATCTATCCCAAAAGTGCGAGGGTCAGGCTGCCCAGCTTATAAGGTTTCCATTTCCATATACTTATTTCTTACTCCCATGTTTTCTTTTTCTTATTTATTTATTATTATTATTATTTTGAGACAGAGAGTCCCACTCTATTGCCCAGGCTGAAGTGTGGTGGTGTTAGCTCACTGCAACTTCTGCCTCCCAGGTTCAAGCAATTCTCCCACCTCAGCCTCCTGAGTAGCTGGGATTACAGGCACACACCATCACGTCCAGCTAATTTTTGTATTTTTAGTAGAGATGGGGTTTCACCGTGTTGGCCAGGCTGGTCTCGAACACTTGACCTCAGGTGATCTGCCCACCTCAGCCTCCCAAAGTGCTGAGATTACAGGCATGAGCCACTGTGCTCGGCCCTTAGTCCCATTTCTTTCAGGACCAGTCAACAGATAAAAGAGGTAGACGGAGAACTGCTGGTTCATTTTACTGATTTTCAAACTGGCAACAGAGGTGATGCAAAAGCAGACCAGGAAGAACAGTTTCATTTAGAAAACACTAATGAGTCAAGTTGAATTTTGCATTTCCAAACATAAACCCAAGAGAAATCTGCATATTGTATTCATAACAATTTAGGGAAAGATTTCTTTTAGGGAAATATTTTACTGTCAAGAAATCTCTCCTCCATCTGCCCTTCTCCTATCTTCTCTGCGGTAAGGTAGCAACCCTCCATTTGCCACCTATGACAAATGATGTTTCCAATATCACGCGAGGAAAAGAGATCTTAATCACAAAGAAACAGCTCTATTCAGTAACCTACAATCATAAAACAGGTACCTGGCAGGCAATTTCTGAACACAATAGCAAATCAGTTTTTTGTTTTGTTTTGTTTTGTTTTTGAGATGGAGTCTTACTCTATCACCCAGGCTGGAGTGCAGTGGCACGATCTCGGCTCACTGCAACCTCTGCCTCCTGAGTTCAAGTGATTCCCCTGCCTCAGCCTCCTGAGTAGCTGGGATTACAAGCATGCACCACCACGCTTAGCTAATTTTTGTATTTTTAGTAGGATGAGTTTTCACCATGTTGGCCGGTATGGTCTCAAACTCCTGACCTCAAGTGATCTGTCTGCCTCGGCCTCTCAAAGTGCTGGAATTATAGGTATGAGCCCCCATGCCTGTGGCCAACGATTGCAAATCATTTTAAGTGAACTTGATCCAATGACCAAACGAACATTAAGGACTCATTATTAGCTATAATGAGAGATCCACTTCTACAAGACCACCACCACAGGAAAGGAAACACTGCAGAGATCCTGTACAGAGCCTTCTTCTTGCTTGTACAGTCCTTACCTGACAGTCAAAGTCCTGGAAGTTTCTTGTACCATTCTGTCAACAGAAGACAGAAAACACAGTCAGTTTCCCCACATGGTTTCCCCACATGTGCAGCAAATTCAGTTCACAGTGACAGCAGTGCATGTGCAGCCTCTTGGTTGCCATAAAACTGAAATAGTTCTCATCAGAAGGTTTCAGAGGCAGAGTGGGTTATGAACATGTGTTAATAAAGGCCAAATCTTCAGAGGTGAGATTATGCTTTAGTGGGCTTATGAGAAGATAAAGGGAAGGGGCCTAGTTTTCTAGCAAGCTTGTAACTTCTTGCCTTCCTGCCTAAGGAGAGCAGTGAGAATTTGTAGGAAGAGGGTAAAACATGGACCACAGTCTGGAAGCACACCTTGAACACACAAGGGAAGTACCTGGGAGGAAAGGAGTTGGAGACCAAAGCTGAGAAGGGTGAAGGAGAACAGGTGCAAAACCAGGAATTAAAGAAAGGATCAGGAAGAGGACAAAGATACGGATGGATCAGAAATGGAAGCCTTGAAATCTAACAGAGAAGAAAGGCAGTGTTACTGAAGGAGGGAAAGAAAGACAAAACAAGGTTCTTAATACACTGGCCTATCTGTTGCATCCTATGAAATCGCTGATAGGGAAAAAGGACAAGTCATTGAATCATTTAAAAAGTCAAACATAGTCAAAAAATCGACGGAGAATTCACCAAGCTTCTAAAAAGGGATTATATTATAATAATGACTGATTGAGGAAAAAAAAATCAATGGCAATAATTCAGAAGCATTTTTCCAGCATTCCAGATACCAGAACTGCAAGTCATAAGAGTATAAAAAAGGGGCCGAGTGTGGTGGCTCACGCCTGTAATCCCATTATTTTGGGAGGCTGAGGCAGGCAGATCACCTGAGGTCAGGAGTTTGTGGGCAGCCTGGCCAACATGGTGAAACCCAGTCTCTACTAAAAATACAAAAATTAGCCGGGCGTTGTGGTGTGCGCCTGTAATCCCAGCTACTTGGGAGGCCAAGGCAGGAGAATTGCTTGAACCTGGGAGGCGGAGGTTGCAGTGAGCTGAGATCGCACCACTGCACTCCAGCCTGGGCAACAGAGTGAGACTCCATTTCAAAAAAAGGAAAAAAAAAAAGGTAACAAGAGATGTATTTGGGAATAAAAGAAAACTTCTACTTGATTTTTCACAAAGTGTAACCCCCTTCCTGAAAAAAGTCTCCCATTATGCAGAAACTGATTTATCACAACTATTTATTCTGTCTCTACAATGACTTCTAGAAGGTTCCTAACAGCTTCCCAAAAGCTGCCCCTCCAGAGATACTCCAGATATCTGATTCCCCAAAAATACTGAGTAGTCCCATCTCCCTTCAAGATGATCCTCCTAGAAATAGTTCTTCGGGGCCGGGCATGGTGGCTTATGCCTGTAATCCCAGCACTTTGGGAGGCTGAGGCAAGTGGATCACCCAAGGTCAGGAGTTTGAGACCAGCCTGGCCAACATGGTGAAACCTCGTCTCTACTAAAAAACTACAAAAATTAGCCGGGCGTGGAGGCGCCTGTAATCGCAGCTACTTGAGAGGCTGAGGCAAGAGAATCACTTGAACCCAGGAGGCGGAGGTCGCGGTGAGCCGATATTGAGCCATTGCGTGTCAGCCTGGGTGTCAGAGCGAGACTCCGTCTCAAAAAAAAAGAAAAAAAGAAATAGTTCTTTGGGATCCCACCAACTACACTGCTGGCTGGACAAAAGACAGGTTAAAAAGCACCCCCCAAGCCGGGCATGGTGGCTCACGCCTATAATCCCAGCACTGCACTTTGGGAGGCCAAGGCGGGCGGATCACCTGAGGTTGGGAGTATGAGACCAGCCTGACCAACATGGAGAAACCCCATCTCTACTAAAAATACAAAATTAGCCAGGTGTGGTGGTGCATGCCTGTAATCCCAGCTACTCGGGAGGCTGAGGCAGGAGAATTGCTTGAACCAGGGAGGCGGAGGTTGCAGTGAGCTGAGATCATGCCATTGCACTCCAGCCTGGGCAACAAGAGTGAAACTCTGTCTCAAAAAAATTAAAAAATAAGTAAATAACTAAATAAATCACAGCCCAGTGTGGTATAAACACCCAAAGAAACAAACTATCCACTCCATAAGAGGGAATATCTAGAGCTGCACTATCCAGTATGGTAGCCATTAGCCATATGTACAATTTAAGTTTAAATTCAATAAAATAAAATCTCAGTTTCTCAGTTACATTAGCCATATCTCAAGTGCTCATACTCTTGGGCAGTACAGACACAGAACATTTCCATGACTGCAGCAAGTTCTACTGGACAGCACTGATCTGGAAGCCAAAAGCTTCTGAAGGAATAAGGTTATGAAAGAGCAGCCCTTGACTTTCTAAAGGTGGCAGTAAAGTCACAACAGATTACCAATCATAGAGAGACTGCAGATGCCACTAAGAATGGGCAAGAGAATGGTAGAGACAGTAAAGTATTATTCCTAACACGAAACCGAATTCACAAAAAGTCTGATACGGTCACAGTATGGAAAGACAACTAAGATACTGTGCAGATGGGACTGGGCAGAACATTTCCAAGGCATGTTGCTATTGATTAAAAGGAACATAATGTTCCATGGCTCCTACTAGCCCTAAGAAATGTTTGAGGACTTCTTCAGAGAAATCATTGTGTTTAATTTACAGATAGACTATGAGAAGCAAAAGAAAGCGTCCTCTCATGGATTAGGATAGATGGTTTTTGTAGGATATAAATGGCCAGCCAGTGAGTTTCTGGTTCCTGATTCAACTTGTACCTTCCTCCAAATATAGCACAGGGCCTGGTATAAATCAGGTGCTTGACACAGATTTATAAAACAAATAAGCCAATATAAAAAAATTAAATGTTGAGGAAATTCTGTTAAAATTTTGGGTTAAAAAAAAAATACTGCATTCCAGCTTAAGATATGTATGGTTAGTAAGAGGGAAAAGAAAGTAGGATACAAAATAGTCTTTACAGTTTGACCTTGGCTACATTAAAATATGCATTAAAAAAGACTAAAAGGCCGGGCACAGTGGCTTATGCCTATAATCCTATCACTTTGGGAGGCTGAGTCAGGCAGATCACTTGAGCTCAGGAGTTCAAGACCAGCCTAGGCAACATGGCGAAATCCCATCTCTATAAAAAATGCAAAAAAAAAATTAGCTGAGCGTGGTAGTGCATGCTTATAGTCCCAGCTACTTGAGGGGCTGAGGTGGGAGGATCACTTGAGCCCAGGAGGTCGAGGCTGCAGTGAGCTGAGATTGCACCACTGCACTCCAGCCTGGGTGCAAAGTGAGATCCTGTCTCATAAATAAATAAACAAATAAAAGACAAAAACATTAACAATAGCAGCTGCTTCTGCAGAGAGAGGTTATGGGTGATTATAATTTTCTTCATATTATGTACAATGAGCATGTACTTCCCTTTCTGAAATTAGAAAACTAGAAAAAAAGGGTCTAGAAAACCCTAAAAAAATACCCAATTTAGTATTTTGTAATATAAGATTTAAAGGGCCAGGTGCGTTGGCTCATGCCTGTAATCCCAGCACTTTGGGAAGCCGAGGCGGATAGATCATGAGGTCAGGAGTTCAAGATCAGATTGGCCAATATGGTGAAACACTGTCTCTACTAAAAATACAAAAATTAGCTGGGCATGGTGGCACGTGCCTGTAATCCCAGCTACTCGGGAGGCTGAGGCAGGAGAATTGCTTGAACCGGGACCCGGGTGGCAGAGGTTGCAGTGAGCTGAGATCGTGCCACTGCACTCCAGCCTGGGCTACAGAGTGAGACTCCGTCTCAAAAAAAAAAAAAAAAAAAAAAAAAAAATTAGGCATGGTGGAGCGTGCCTGTAATCCCATCTACTTGGGAGGCTGAGGCAGGAGAATCACTTGAACCTGGGAGTCAGAGGTTGCAGTGAGCTTACACGGCGCCACTGCACTCCAGCCTGGGCAACAGAGCAAGACTCCCATCTCAAAAAAATAAATAAATAAGGGCCGGGCGCGGTGGCTCACCCCTATAATCCCAGCACTTTGGGAGGCTGGGGCGGGTGGATCACGAGGTCAAGAGATCG